>NC_092648.1:18074253-19502155 GCF_032118995.1 Asterias amurensis
TCCCGCATTGGTTAACCATGATCATTGGGTTTCAATTGGGACCATGGATTTACAGGTGGCTTGGACTGGAATGAAAATGAAAAAACACAGACACTAATCCTATCCTTTATATTCTTGGGTCTGTTTTGTGTAATATTTGATTGAAACACTGATCCTAACAAGAACAGTTACTGTATGTGATGCTAAAATTACTGCATTCTTAAAGGCAGTGGACACTATTGGTAATTGTCAAAGACTAGCCTTCACAGTTGGTGTATCTCAACACATGCATAAAATAACAAACCTGTGAAAATTTGAGGTTAATCGGTCATCGAACTTGCGAGATAATAATGAAAGAAGAAAAAACCCTTGTCACACGAAGTTGTGTGCGATGAGATGGTTGATTTCGAGACCTCAAGTTCTAAATCTGAGGTCTTGAAATCAAATTTGTGGGAAATTACTTCTTTCTCGAAAACTATGGCACTTCAGAGGGAGCCGCTTCTCACAATGTTTTATACCATCAACCTCTCCCCATTACTCGTCACCAAGAAAGTTTTTATGCTAATAATTATTTTGAGTAATTACCAAAAGTGTCCACTGGCTTTAAAGGGAGTGTACACCTTTGGTAAATTCTCCAAAAATTAACTACCATAAAAATTTACTTTGTAAAGATCACTGGAGAGATGTTGATAAAACAGCAGTAGAAAACAAACGACTTTGAAATATTGTAATTTCAGAAAGTAATAATTGGTCACCCAAAAAATTGAATCTGAAAAAGGCTTCATATAGGCATGAAGCCAGAGCTGCCTTTTCAGGTCTCTGAAATCTAAAAGCACACAGTTCTATGAAACTGGTCTTAAATAGTACTAACAATAAGTTAAATTAATTTTGGTTTACCCATATAAACCGAAGCGATGTGTGTAATCGTACTAGTACTTTCCCTAGTTCTGTGAATTTTGTTTATAGGCACATCAGGCCAACTCGGGTGGGAATCGAACCAAACAAGAAAACTCCATTATCTGTATTTGATTGTTAACGGTCCTGTAAATGTATTTAAAATACCTTTTTTTTTTTTTTTCAATGAAATGAAGTGTTTAAAAGTTGTATAGTAATCTCCCTTAAAGCCATTGGACCCTTTCGGTTCAGAAAAAAAAAAAAAAAAAATCACAGATTTACAAATAACTTACAGGGTTTAGAGAAGGCAATGGTGAAAGACTTCTCTTGAAATATTATTCCATGAAATGCTTTACTTTTTGAGAAAACAGCAAAACAATATAAATTCTCGTTAACGAGAATTACGGATTTATTTTAAACACATGTCATGACACGGCGAAACGCGCGGAAACAAGGGTGGGGTTTTCCGTTGTTTTCTCCCGACTCCGATGACCGATTGAGCCTAAATTTTTACAGGTTTGTTATTTGATATAGAAGTTGTGGTACACAAAGTGTGGGCCTTGGAAAACAATGTTTACCGAAAGGGTCCAATGGCTTTAACAGTGGTGTTAGATGCCCAAGTCCAAGTCCGAATTTTGTCCAAATAGCACAGCTTTAAGCTGGCTATTCATTGCTTCCCAACTTTACATGTAAACCACTGATATTGCTTCAAACGGCACAATCGGCAGTTTAAAATTTACAAGCTAACTGATCCCATGGGCTGGTCACTTTAAAAATTTAAAAGCAAGCCCTGTTGTAGTGATATGGTTTGGATATGTAGGCCTATGTAATTTAAACTATTTTGTATCTGTATTCTGTATTGGTCTTTTCACAAGTCACCTGCTTCTCGGGCAAGCTTTAAACACTCACCAATTTCTTGTTGCCTTATATATAAATAATTTTTATATTTGGGGTTTAATTTGACTGACTTAAAAAGCCAGAGATAACAATGCTGCTGAAAAAGCCAAGTGTGTTTGGGGTGGGGGGGGGGGACACCCTTACCTATTAAATCTTCACATTTACGCAAAATGGTCACATGTGTGTCATTGTACATGTAATAAATGCAGCTCAAACGTTCACACATACTGCTTTGTGTTGACCGTATCTGTGTGTACATAACTTGGAAGTGTCTTTTATGTTTAAACCTTACTGGTTACATGTATCGCCAAGGGTGAACTAATAATAGTAGAATGTATGTTTCATTGATAGCTACACAAACACAATGTGCTATTGTTATTGGGGTGGGGGAATAATATAGTTTGAAATTGTTTTATCAAAAAAAATATGCAAGACGAGCATTGTATGGTATTAATTTCAGATGGAATGTGTAATATGTAGCCTTTAAAACAATGGACGTCCCACTCACTAGATAAGTGTAGTTTTTCTGTACAAATGATTGAAATGTACTACTTGTCCATGCTTTTGTACATTTGTACACTCGTTCTTAGTACACTCCCTGTTAATGGATTTGAGTTTCAGTGATGTTTGGTGCACACTGTGGACTGTATGCTTAGTCAGATGTAAACACATGATATAACACATGCAGGTAAATAGGTTGAATCTTTACTCAAAAGATTAGCATTTTCTGTGATGCAATCTTAAAAACTTGCATGGGATGTATCCATATGCAGCCATGTGTGTGTTGAGAGGTCTGTGGAATTGTTTGAAAATAAGCCTTTATTTGTATATTGATCAAAAGCCTTAAATTTACAACTCGGTGGTGGCCATTAATATTTATTTCATCATAAACATGGTTTTTAAGTCTGTGAATTTACAAATGACTAGAATTATTATTAGGGTGGAAGTGTCTTACTGTGTCTAGATAGGTAGTATTAGCTGTTACTGCGAGTATAGTACACTGGTTGCTGCATATACATTGGTTGCTATGGGAATGTAGTCCAGTGATTGGTACGGGTAAAATGTAGTTTCATTTATTGCGATGTACGGGTACAGCTCATCATGTTTTTGCGGCTTTCTAGTGAAAAAATGACATATTATGTGACGCAAAACCAATCACAAAGCAGAATATATGTAATATTCCTTATAACATTTTCAAATTAACAATCGTGTAATAATATAATATTGACAATATTGAAAAATAATTTTCTAGGTTTTAGTTATTATTGAATGGAAGATTTTGCAGTGGTATTGAAAATGTTTTATTCCCTGTTAGAATATTTAACGTGCATGCAGACATTTAATCATGTTGTTGGCATAAATGTATAAAGTATTCTTGTAATTCTCCTAATTTAGTCATAGTTTTTGGGTATGAAGGTGGTAAAATTTGAGAGAAAGTATCCTTCCATATAAACAAGTACCACCCTGTTAATATTGTGGATTGTTCAACTATTATGTCATAAAAATTATGTATTTTCTTTTTGTAAATTCAAGAATGAATCTCATTCAATGTTCTTTCCATAAATAAACTTTCATTTCTCTTTCATTGAACCGCCATCCGAAAGGAAAAGTAGGTGAACCTTTATGTTGTCTAAGGGTCATTAATGGACTGAGTAAACAAAGACTATGTCAAACACAGTAGCTATAGGTCGTTAAACAGATTTATATTTTTGATTAGATTGAAAGCCATGGGCTTCCCAAGTTTAAGGCAAACACTGAAGTGCAAAATAGTCCTCATGATTACAGTACATTGTTTTTATTTAACTTATTGCTACTGAAATCTTTACAATCTTTTTCATCTTCCCAGCATGTCACATCTTAACAGTTTCTTACTTACTTTTTGTACTACATTTGTATTGAGTTCATTAAATGTTTTTACCGTGGTACTCACTGCATGCACACCTAGCCTACGCCTACATTGATAGTTCACACAAACCTTTGTGGTTGTAGATTCATGTTCAAATTTACTATGATTGGACTAGCCATAAGCCATAGAGATTCCAAAAGTTCTGTCTTGGCTTCCTTTTCACAATTTGTCATCTTCTTTTAAAGAAGTATAATTCAAACAAAAACAAATTATTGAAAAAATGTTTCTTTTAGAAGTAAAATTGTTTATAACTTCAGTTAAAAGGTACATTATAATACTATGTAAATGTTATTTGTTTTGATGATCTGTGTTATCATATTTTGATTTACTATTTTGTCCTTATGGGTAATTGGTTGACTGAGAATAAGATTTGATAAATAGATATTAATTGAAAGTGCTATTAAAGGAACACGTTGCCTTGGATCGGACGAGTTGGTCAAAACAAAAGCGTTTGTAACCGTTTTTTATAAAATGTATATGGTTGGAAAGATGTTATAAAAGTAGAATACAATGATCCACACAAGTTTGCCTCGAAATTGCGTGGTTTTCCTTCTACTGTGCGAACTAACATGGTCGGCCATTTATGGGAGTCAAAATTTTGACCCCCATAAATGGCCGACGTGTTAGTCGACGAGGTAAAAGGAAAACCACGCAATTTCGAGGCATGTTTGTGTGGATCATTGTATTCTACTTTTACAACATCTTTCTACCCATATGCATTTTATAAAAAACGGTTACAAACGCTTTTCAAAGACCAACTCGACCGATCCAAGGCAACGTGTTCCTTTAAGTATGTTTTTGTGTGGTGAAGGGTAGAAGACAGTTTCGAGGGAGTGTACACCTCTGGTAAATGACTTGGCATGTCCTTTGGCGTGTCCATCGACTATTTCTGGGTCAGGGCGACCAGGAAAAATTGTGGGAAATAAAATGTGATTTTAACTCTATTTCTGCGTAAGTTTTGACCCAGTTTTGCATCAACTTGACACAGATTGGGTCAGGCCTCCTGGGTTCCGGGTCCATTCTGACCCCAGAGTTTTCAAAAAGTGAGTCAATGCCACATGCCTAGAATGTCACATTGGTTCATTGACCATGCCTTTCAGTACTGTACTTCCAGCTTCAAAGGATGGCTGGATTATTATATGTCTTATAGCAATCAAAATTCAAGCCTTTTACTGATGTTTGACGGTATTTTCAGAAGTATAAGAAAGAAATTAATATTTTGAAAGAAAAGACAAGAGTCTTTCTAACTCAATTGAATGTGAGGAGCATGTTTTAATGTGTTTTAAGTTGCATGATAATGCACATTTTTACACAAAATGGTTTCCCATGGTGTACGCTTCCTTTGAATTTCAAGCTATAAAAAATAAGGCTTTGTGCTTCGATTACTGAAATGTATACTTTTGCAGTTGAAGTTAATTATATAAATCTAATAAAAATAGAACATGTGTAAAAAAATAAATCTGTCCTGGATTGAACATAAACCCTGAAACTTTGTCTTATTTCTTGTCTGGACTGCTGATATTAAATACATTGTAGTGTTTTATTTTGATCAGTGTTGCACATTAGGGGAGGGGCGGGGGGGGGGACTCAGAATGGGGTTGTGTTGCACAGAGAAGATATAGGGGCTGGGGGATTAGTTAAATGGGATTAGGTTTAGAGGTTTAGCCAATCCATTCAGTGCCTTCATCGATTCGTATGAAACAATTTCATTTTAATGAACTGAATAGAGGAAAAATAAAAAGGTCTCATTCTCTCTACATCAAGGGACACATAGTATTTATTAAGTCTGGAGATTTTACTGAAATAGGCGGCTGAACCACCCAACTATAAAGATACAGTGTTGTTTGCAACTTAGTCCACAATCCCTTTTGATTTAGTATCATCATTGGCATGGGCAATTTTGCCTAATTACACAAAACAATTGTCAATCCTCATAGAAATGATGAGGGATAAAGACTAGCCTATTTAAGATTCCCTCAACTGTTCATGCCTATTTTGAATTTACTATAAATCTCTTTCAAATTGCATCCCATTGTTCTCCCATAGACTAGCTCTATGGTTATCCAGTGTTGGTGGATTATTCCATAATAAACCGAATTTTTACCCCAATCGAAAATGACCCCACACGAGGTCCAATGGAATGGTCCTCCGCGGTTGAGTACTCCATGAATGATATCCACGGCTTTGTTGTTGGTTACCTCACGAGGGTAAACCATAGAGTAATATGGGTAAACGAACTTTGTCCATAGAGAGCCCGCGAGCGAGCTGTGGGCGCGGTTTTATTATTAATTGTAAACAAATATTGCAACTAAACACGCTACGTACGAATGTACACACACGTACACATTCTAGATGGGGTCGTGACACAATATAGGCCTACACAAGACCCAACAGGCAATAGTTGTAACTCTACCTCCATGCTCTATAACATATGGTGGGTTTATTCATCAGTGGTGGATTCACAATTAGGCCCATGAACATTCCCGAAGCTTATGTGCATTTGCAGTTCACTCTATAACCGTCTCCAATCATGAAAGTGACGATTACTTGGCCGAAAATATTCGGTTCATCATTAGAGCAAAGTAGATTACCATTCTACGACGCATACACCGTGGCGAAACTCCAAAGATGGTTTGGTCTCTACCCCAATTATGCTTCTTTTGAGAACAACGGACATCCACCGTCTGTGACCAAGAACTACAACCACTGGGGAGGAGAGAAAAACACCGGCCAAGGACAGTTGGAGCACCCGGGAGAAAACTTCACCAGTGATGATGATGAGGCGGGAAAGAAAGATGAAGCGCCTTGCTTCATTGCCCAAAATAAGCTGTGGTATTACTTGTTTTCTTTTGGAGCTTGGCTTGGAGACGACTCATTTTATTTCGTTGTTTTCTCCCTGGTTATTTCAAATCTATCGTGGTGGGTCTCAAGACGAATGCTTCTAATCTGGGGAATTTGTATGTATATCGGGCAGGCGGCAAAGGAGATGTTGAAATGGCCGCGGCCAAGCGAACCACCTGTTGTCCGGTTGGAGAGAAGGTACTTCATGGAGTATGGGATGCCGTCCACTCATGCCATTGTCGGTACATTGATGCCATTCACATTTTTGTTCGGCACTTGGGATCACTATGAGGTAATACTCTTTTCACAAGAATGACCTTCTTAGTTTGTGTGAAGATGCAGTTACATGTACATTTTAGTCTCGTTTAAAAAAAAAAAACTTATACAAACAAAAACAAGGGAATATGAATTTCTCGTCGGATGAATTTGACTTCATTTTTACCGTGAATTTGTTCTTAAAACTAGAATTTTGGAATTGGTCTCACGTTTTTAAAATGTTTATTGGAATTGTGCAGAGTAAAACCGTCAGTAACAATTGCACCCGGATGCTGGTATTCTAAAAAAGCAAAATATTGTTCTCTGCTTCAAAAGCTCAATGCCATTTGGGGTGAAGCTTGGATAGTGAAAGGCTTTATGACGATGACTAGAGCAAGCTATAGTCATACTTTTATGATTGATGTTTGACCTTTTTCCCTTTTCTATAGTATTCACACACATTGGGCACAATATTAGCTTTCAGCTGGGCTATGCTGGTATGTTTCAGCAGACTGTACAAAGGAATGCACTTTATTCTGGTAAGTGACTGGGGAAAAAATGTCTGTATAAAAAGCAATTATTATAATTTATTTATAAGATTATAATATTTTAACATTTTTTGTTTATTTCTCCGTGAAAGGATTGTTAGGGACCTTTGAGGGTTATTTTGTTGAAGGATATTCGTTTAATCAAATGTATTTTTTTAATTATTTGTGCGTTCATGTATGTATTTTGACCCAGATAATATAGTGTATAAAACAGTGTAGTTACACACTGCCTTAGAAGCTTCACAGTCCACTGATCCCCACAGCAAGCACATCGCGCATTTGGTGACCAGACACGGAATTTGCCCTTTTGTAATTATAATATTTACACACACCTATTAAATTGTGAATTGCAACCAGCAACATCATAGTAGTGGTAGTGAAACCTGCTCAGTCATGATCAATGCCAGCTCATCCACACTGCAGTCTGCATATGTGTGGAAAGTGGGGAGAGGTGACATTGTTATGCAGTGACTGGCCAAATTCTTTTCTTTTTTCTTGAAAAAAATCTGTTCAAGATTATTTCTTCCTCTCATGATAGACAGCATTTTCTAGGGAGCAAAAAAAAAGATTGCAAAGTAGAGGTTGGCAAATATTATTATGATCATTATGTTCTTGTTGCATAGTTCTTATGGTTTGTATTTGTTTTGCCACAGCTAGATGGTTCACATTGTCAGATGTCTGTGAAGGTGTGGTCTCACAGATGAAATGACCATCCTCAAGATAAAGCATCTAAGATAAATCAAGATGTGTGAATATATTCATCAAGCCACATCCTTATGCAAGTAGAATACATGGTAACAAAAACGATATCTCTCATGTGATATTATTGTGTTTTTATATTTTCTTTTTCTACTTCTTTGTGTGTTGTTTTATGACTCTTTTTGCTGATATAGGACCTTGTGGCTGGTGTGACTATAACATTGGTTCTGATGCTGCTCCTTTGGCCATGGCTGGACCAGATGGATCACTTCCTGCTGACCCATCCCCAGGCCCCACTTGTGGTCATCTCAACATCAGTGTTCCTCTGCATCATCTACCCCTGCCAGAATGGGGTTGCTTCAACCAGAGCTGATACCATCACTATCCTTAGTGCAGTGTCTGGTGCGCTTTGTGGCTTTTGGTTCAACTACCGTATCGGGATGCTCCCTGATGCCCTTGCCCCTCTCGGGGGCGTCATCGGGTGGCCAGGCTGGACCACACTAGGGTTAATGCTCATCAAGTACTTGATGGCCCAGCTACTAACTGCTGTCATGTATTTGGCAGTAAGAGCATTTCTACTGCAAGCGATTCCAGTTATTTACAACATTGAGATCAATGAACGCACCAAGCGGCTGTTGTTCGTAGAGCTACCGTATCGTTACATCAATTACTTTGGAGTAGGTGCTTTCTCATATGTTATTATCCCCCTATTGTTCCAAAAACTTAATTTGGATTGATTGGATGGGTGATTTAGGAGTTTAAGAAGGGGTTAGGAACCCCTGTTTTTTAATTAATGTACATTAATTGCAAACGAACAATGCAAGGCTCCTCATTATGGGGGGGGGGGTGCGATTGGGTTCAAGCTCAGTTTCCAGTTACATTTTCTGTAAAAATAATATTGATTTTGGTTTCATTTTTATTTTGTGCATTTATTTTGCATACAGAAATTTTTTCAGTTTTGTTTCTGAAATGATGTTGTTTGAAATCAGTTTCTCAATCACAACAATAAAACTTAGCATAAATGTGTATACAGAACAAACATAGTTGCAGTATTGTGAAAGTTATTTGTTATAATCTTGTGATGAGACAATTTCTTATTGAATATGAATTCATGTTTGCAAGGGATTGTCCACAACTGTCAATATTATTTCATTTGTTTTTAAATGAGTTGATTTCCAGTTAATTGAACTTGCATTGAACCAAACATTCTGAAAAATGTGAACTTGGCTCAGTTGAATCAAGCTCACCAATTATTGATCAATCTCATGCTATTATTGTGCGATGAACTTAGAAGATCTGAACGAATTTCTCAAATTCTTTTAAAAAATAGGACTTTAAGGGAAATGAGGAAATGGGTCCGAAAGATTAACCTTCTCTGTCTCTGAAGTAGATTCAAATTATTTGTAAATCTTTTGACATCTCTTAGTGTTTGAGATTTTTTTTTTTTTTTTTTTTTGGGGGGGGGGGGGGTAGTGTGTGTGAAGTTTGAGACAAAAGAATATGTTGTTTAATGTTTATCTTGTCCACCCACCTATGTCGATCCATTACGTTTTGATACAAATCTATTTCACGGGTCAATTCTATAAGAAGCCCCTTTTTTGCCAGATTCACGGCTGCATCATTTCTTTCCAACCAGCAACATAATAAGTTTATGCATATTATTTAACTAATAATTTAATTAAGTCAAATACTGTGCCATAAGAATTAAAATTAAATGATTGTTACTCTAAGTGTTTTCAAAGTGTAATTTGTATACATGTACTCGAAATTACATTTTAATAAAATTCGTAAACAAATTCATTTAAGTTTTCTATAAATTATAATCAAATATAATCAAATAATCAAAGTGTTTATACATGTATTATATTTGGAATTTTAATATTTTCAACTATTTTCAACTACGCAGATGTTGTATTTTCAACTACGCAGATGAGACTTTCTTTTTGTCTAACTTGTCTGCGATTTGTGGAAATCACGATTGTTCTGTAATTATTATTATTGACCTACATTGTACATGACTGTATAGTCCCACTCGTGTTAATGGTTTTGTGCATGATCCAGTAGACATTCCTATTATGCGACTTCCGTTGTTATGACACACTTCAAAGCTCCGCTATGGAACAATTAAACTGGTGAAGCAAAATACAATACAAATGAGTTTAATGTATTTTTTCTTTTCGAGTCGAAATTTGTATTTTGAGGCTTTATAATGGCATTAGTATTTAGCAATCCCCCGTCTAACAGTTGATCTGTTACTTTTAAAAATGTTTAGAAAAATAATGTTTTTGTTGATATGAATCAGTTTGGGGGCCGCAGAGTTTGGGGGGCCGCAGAGCAACAAAGCAGTAACAATGGGATGATAGTCAATCATCGAGTGTATGTAACAACAGCATTACATTCAACAAGTGCACCTGTTCTGATGCTATTTAAAGAAAACAATGCAAGAAAAGTATGGTTGGTTCTTTCGTAATTGAAATAGTTGCACATCTGTTTTTTTAAACTGCGTTCAATAACTGATAAAAAGCCCGGCACCGAGAGAAATAAATGTCCGCTGGAAAGGTTGATTCAAAATTCAAAAGAGGGCGCTATATCAGAAGGAGTTTGTGCGCGGCGGCGATTTCACGCCCCCCCCCCCCCCCCGGTCCCCAAACGACATCGCAATATTATTTGTTTCCCCCTGCCGCTGTGATTGTATTTTTCCGTCAAAATATTAAATTGGCTTGCTCCTCTGTTACCAAATCATTGCAATGTCGTTTGGGAAAGAAAAAAATAGCGGGGGTGGTGGTGGGGGGGGGGGGGGGGGGGGGGGGTCATGAGGGACCGAATCGATCTTCGTTTGGTCACCCTGTTTTGGTATTGATATCGGAATGGGATTATGTCTTGTGATCCTATTCCCGGAAACGTGTATTGATCCTCCTATCAACTTTTTGAAAAGGAGTTCCATCCATCGGCCAATAAAGAACTCATGACTTCTATTATAAGTTCTACAAACGCACTGGCAATAATAATGTATTGCGTGGGCGTCAATCAGGGGGGGGGGGGGGGGGGTGTTGGCATCTAGGGGACATGTCTCCCACCCTAACTTTTGACGTGCTGTTAACCATCCCAATGCACTGTTGTCCTGGACATTTATCTGAGCCCTTAAGCGGGCCCGGACCCCACGCCGTAAAGCTTAACACCCGAATGATCCATCGTCCCCCAGATTACAGCCTTACAAGAGTGAGAGGTATGGACACTTTGAAGGGTGGGGAGAAACAATATCAAATGCCCCCCCCCCCCAACCCAATGGCTTTTTGACCATCTTTAGTATGAAATTCACTAGTATTGCAAAACCATGTCCGCGTAATGGCATCAATCTATAGCCAGGGGCAAGGGACACGTCCCCCACTTTTTGAGGGGATATACAATAATCGAATACGGTCCATCCCTGTTTTTTACCAGTTTTATAATGAGGCTCAAGTTTTGCACTCGGTTCAGACCAAAGAACTTCAAGAAAGAGCCGGGGGGCTGGGATGAAAATTTCAGTATTTGCTTTTCACTTTGATTTTAGGGAATTTCGTAAATCTCTGAGTGATCCCTATAATTACGTGGTCGGATGGAAAGTGAGTGAAATGACGGAAGTATATAGCACTTTTTTTTTTTATAAGTTACCCGGAAGACCGACACGCCTGTCACGTCTAACCCGCGTGTACATAGTGGCGTGATAATTTGACAGCAATTCTTAGACTGGCCCCTCAAATTACATACTTTGGGTACGATTTAGAATAGATCCGATTGGATGGCTTAAACATCGGATATAGCTGGTGCGCGTACTATTGAACCAATCTTACAATGTAATGTGCGTAGTAAAACGTGTTACCAACCAAAAGTTCAAAAGTCAAATTTCTAAACCGAAGAGCCGGTATACGGGCTGAAATCAGCGCACACTGTAACTTCGGGGGTACATGCTGGTCATCTCGCCACCTAGCAAGCTCGCCACCACAAAGTCGCCCCCTCCAAAGTCGCCCCCTTACCGGCTCGCCCCGAGTTGTTACAAAGTCGCCACCTGACAATGTCGCCCCCAAACAATGTCGCCCCTAGCAAAGTCGCCCCCTGACAATGTCGCCCCCAGCCAATGTCGCCCCCTAGCAAGTCGCCCCCAGAAAATAGTTAGGGTTAGGGTTAGACGCTTCCACAAGCACATTACTTCATACGGATTTTTTTCTGAAATGTTTTTTACCATAATTGTAGCCTTAATTATTTTCCGAACAACATCTGGGGCGACCTTTGCTAGGGGAGACATTGGCTGGTGGGCGACATTGTCAGGGGCGACTTTGCTAGGGGGCGACATTTTTTGGGGCGACATTGCCATGGGGCGACTTTGTTTCAACCCGGGGCGAGCCGGGTATGGGGCGACTTTGCAGGGGGCGATTTTGTTGGTGGCGAGCTTGTTAGGTGGCGAGATGACGGCATTCCTCTACCTCTCCACGGGCTCTTCACTATTTGTCGACAGTCGTGTCTGTAAGTGGTGCTCCACCAGCATTCTTTGAGGATTGAATGCTGAAACTCCACCATGAAATTAACCCTGAATAAGCCAAACTCTGTGGCCAAACATCCGAAAGTAGTCGTTTGCCATTGTACGACGCAAACACCGTTGCGTATTTCCAGAGATGGTTCGGTCTTTACCCCGGACCCGGGCACGGCGGTAGTAACAACGGCAGCTCAACCACGGCGAACGGCGCTGGACAAAGCACGGTGGTGAAAATGAGGTCCACGATGGAGCAGCAACCCGGAAGCATGAACCGCTCTTCATCGTCCGCAACAAGTTTTGGTACTACTTGTTTTCTTTCGGTGCCTGGCTTGGATCAGATGCATTTTATTTTATTCTATTCTCAATGGTCATTTCCAATTTATCGTGGTGGGTTTCAAGACGAGTGCTGCTAACATGGGCAATAACTATGTACATTGGGCAGGCGGCTAAAGAGTTGTTGAAATGGCCGCGGCCCAGTGAACCACCGGTTGTAAGGATGGAGAGACGATATCTGATGAGTATGGAATGCCATCCACACACGCTATGGTCGGTACTTTGATGCCCTTCACGTTCTTGATTGGCACTTGGAATCATTATGAGGTAAAAATAAAGCTTGTCATGTCAGCTGGCATGCTGGCACTTCTGTAGTAAACTAAATAAAAACATGGATGGATATTGAGTTGTAGGTAGGAGGAAATAATTGCGATAAATATTTGCAACCCTCCATCCTCTCATCCTCCTGTCGTAAGACGTAACCCTCCAGCCTCGCCATATATTAGAATAAGACTGGATGGAGAGTTATTAGTAAAAGACACCCATTAATTGAGAGCACAGTACAAAATGTCGAAATCACGACAAGCCGCGACTATTGATTGCTTAGTCGGGTCCCGCCTACTGTTATTCAACTACGCGGTTAATCATGCCGCATGACTTCAACAAATTAGTAGCAAATTCCTGCCTGGTGAAACATTTGTGTCACTCGTGTCTATTTACGATAACATACATAATTAACACAAATCTTTACTTCACGAAACACAATCAGACATCACTATTATTGATACAATCCTTCAATCCAGTTTTAGCACAAAGTTTACTAATACTATATTCTTGCACCCACTACATATGCTGCAATGCATCTTGGGATTTAAAAATTAGTTGCAACTAGTGTCGAAAGTCGCAACTATTTGAAGCGCGACTAGTTGAGTAGTGAACTTCACTAGTCGCAACTGACCCTATTTGGCGTAAGGCTATATAATATTCCATAGAAGGTGTCCCCAATTATTTATCCAGATATGAGTTTTTTTGGTTTTTTTAATTAAGCATCTTCACTCTACTCTTGCCTGAAGAAGACCATCAAACATGACCTTAACAACTTTACAAATTATTTGTTTATTTTTTATTCTTCTCTAGTATCCACATGCATTGGGTGTAGTGCTAGCATGCAGCTGGACTGCACTGGTATGTTTCAGCAGACTGTACAAAGGAATGCATTTTATACTGGTAAGTAGCATTTATAATTAATCCATTTTTTTTTACCATTTATTGACAGGTGTGGCCACTTTGAAAATGGTACAGAGAGTTTCAGAAGAGGATGGTAGAATATACCAATTCCCATCTATAACAGCAAATAATGTCACTGTTCCTGAAAGAAAACCAGTTTCAGGTCTTTGTGTAAATAACCATCGTCTCTAATTTAATCAGGGTATAAATCAGTGGATTTACATAAAATGTACTTCCTGGTTTAGAAAACAAAGATAGATGCAGTTTCTTTCTTTAAATAGCTTAGGTAATTCTCAATGAAACCGTCTCAAAGAGCACCCTCACTAACGCAAAAAGAAGTAGATAATTGGACGATAGATGTTTTTGGTGTGTGAACACATGCAGCGTTGCGCTTTTATGCAAGGGGGCTAGAGGGAAGACAACATCTAATAGATGTAAAATTTGCGCACAATATTCATTTTGGTTTCACCCATACACACCGATGTGTGTGTAGTGTCTGTGTACTCCTCAGTCACTATACTCAGTACTTTCCTGCATTCTGTTAAAAAAATCTGGTGGGATTCGAACCCACAACCACATTGGACGATAACATTGTTATGGTGGATTATGAGCTCATTTCCTTTGCAGGACAAAATCAGTGAGCAAGAAGGGGAGAGTGACACAAAGTGTTGTTGAATGTTGTGCTGTTGGTTGTGGAGGGAGATTTCAAACCAACATCAAAATTATACTCTGATGACCACAGACCAATCTGTAACCCTTTCATTTGAATCCAAACCCTTTTTTCTTAATAGGACATTATCGCTGGTGAGACCCTTATCTGGATTCTGATGCTTCTCCTTTGGCCATTGTTGGACCCCTTGGATTATTTCCTGGTGACCCATCCCCAAGCCCCACTGGTCCTCATCTCGGTGTCGGTGTTCTTCAGCCTCATCTATCCCTGCCAGAATGGGGTTGCTTCTTCTAGAGCCGACACCATCAGCAGTCTTGGTTCAGTGTCTGGTGCCTTCTGCGGCTTCTGGTTCAACTACCGCACGGGGATGCTCCCTGATGTACTAGCCCCTCTGGGAGGGGTCATCGAGTGGCCAGACTGGAACACAGCAGGGTTAATGCTCATCAAATACTTGGTTACTCAAGTATTGGCACTCATGATTTACGTGCCAGTAAGAGCTTTCATCCTTCAAGTTATATCTGTTGTTTTTAACACAGAGATAAATGAACGCACCAAACGGCTATTGCATGTTGAAATACCATATCGCTACACCACTTTCCTTGTGTTACTTTCTATTGTATATGTAGGTATGCCTTTGTTGTTCCTCAAACTGGGATTAGAATGAGTGTAAATAAAGCAACCATAGTTAAAGGACCAATAAGTTAAACTTTCGCTCGGTTACATTTAAGTCAAGTCCAGAATGCAAAGGACATGCGCTAGACTTTTCTTACTAATGGTGTATGCTATGATCAAACTTGAGAGACAAACTCACAACTTTATGTGAATGTAATCTTTATGATTTGAGTTTGAATACGAAAAAGATTCTTTAGCCTACATAATATCCTCAGTACTTGACATTTTAGGTGGTTAACTCTCTATTAACGAGCTTTGAACAATAAAGACGTCCATAAACTGGTTTACGATATCGGGATACAAATTCTCAGCAGGTTGACAACTTAATGCTGCTAATTGCTTAAATCTGATTAAAACATGTTTTGGGTCTGTCCAAACTACAGCCTGTTTTGGGTGAAACAACTGAAAAATTCACCCATTCTGTCCGTATGTACAACATCTGTGTGCCTTGTGAGAAAGTGGTGCCTCAAAGAGAAATTTCATTCGAAATTTCCTGTAATAATAATTATCACATTAGGTGTTTTAGTTTTCAAAGAAGTATCTTATTCGTCGTCAGCTTAAAGGAACACGTTGCCTTGGATCGGTCGAGGTGGTCTTTGAAAAGCGTTTGTAACCGTTTGTTATAAAATGCATATGGTAGAAAGATGTTGTAAAAGTAGAATACAATGATCCACACAAACATGCCTCGAAACTGCACGGTTTTCTTTTTACCTTGTTGACTCCCATAAATGGCTGACCGTGTTAGTTCGCACAGTAAAAAGAAAACCACGCCATTTTGAGGCAAACTTGTGTGAATCATTGTATTCTACTTTTAAAACATCTTTCCAACCATATGCATTTTATAAAAAAGGGTTACAAACGTTTTTTATAGACCAACTCGTCCGATCCAAGGCAACGTGTTCCTTTAAGTTTCTCATGACAACGTTTATCACTATTATTTTCAAAAAAGTGACAAAACTGTTTCGGGGGTTGGTATTAGGAAAAAATTAAGTGGAATCTGCCTGGAATTAGTTGCCCTGGGTCTTGGCCTTGGTGCCCCGTCAAAATTTTGCCATAGATTTTAAGATTTTTCAACGGAAGTAAGTGCCATTTGCAATATAAAAATGACCTTGCCCTCTCAAAGATGAAATTCCAGGCTTGGTAGAAGAATTCTAGCAACATTAAACATTCATTTAAGAAAGCCTTAAAATGACCACCTAATTACCGATAAAACAACATGATTTCAACATGAGCCTTTAATGTAAAGTTATTTTATATTAATTGTGAAGAAACGGATGCATAAGTACCAGTCGTGTTTATGATATTTAATATCGAGTTGACAGCAGAATATTAATGTCGTCAAAGCTGCATGTTATTTAAAAACAAATCTTAACAAATTTCATAAAGTAATAGTATGAATATGATTACGATTAAGGTAGTTGAACTTTATTTAGAAATTTACTTGTGCTGTTTTAAAATATTTTTTATATCTCTCGTTTGAATCCAGACAAAATATCCATCGACTATATTAGTCCTTGAACTATGTGCATGTATGATTCACATTGTCTGCCATTTGGGTGATAGATTGGCATACTTACGATGCTCTGCCATTTTGTAACAGGTTGTGTTATGCTTTGATTGCGCATAAAAAGTACAACAGCTTTAACCCTACACAGTCTCAAATCCTTCAATAGCCAATTGCCAAAGTGAAGTTTTCAAGAGGACTGGGGGGGGGGGGGGTGGGTCAGAAGGCCCCCAAAAACAAGCGCTTACCAGGGTCTGGCATTGCAATCTACCGCCCAAACAGCTTTGTGAGGAGTGACATAGGAAAAGACGTTTTTGGATGCATTAGGCAACACAGTGACGTATTTATTAAGAAAAAATAATAAATTTTATAAATAGCTGTACTTGCATCAAGTAAGTGATTGCATGTCTGTAGGGGAGGGGTTGTTTGTTTTTGTGAAAAACATGGCATTTTTAAATGGCAGTTTACCCCTGTGGGTCTTGTTGGGGTCACTTTGTGTTTTAGAGCAAAAACAATTGATAAATCTACCTCCATTTCCTTCCCTTCATATTTTATAAAGCACAGAAAATTTTTTGGTTAACTTTTGGAGTTTTTTTTACAGCTTTGTTACAGCTTTAGTATTAAAAATCTTTAGTGTTTACTTTTTATAAGGACAAGGACAAGAAAAACATCAAACAAAAATTGGCATAACCTTAGGCCATGTCTGATTTAGTGACTGCGCCTCAATATTCTTGGAATAAGCTAATGTTAAACATTTGTGTACAGTAGATGCTTTATTATTTTCTTGAGTAGGATTTTTAGTATCATTTTGTTTTTCAATGATTTTTTATTAAACAAGATGGATTGCTGTTGATCCTAATTACAACAAATGGCTCAACTTTGTCGATGGTTGACACACATAAAGTGTACACTTACTTGATTTGATGAGAAATAAAACATAGTTTCAATTTTGTGCACAAAATGAAGATGTCCAATTGTTTTTATGTAAAGTCAGAGACAAGTTATTAGTTTTTTCCTATCAGGAAATGTCTTTGTATGTGGGGTATGCAATATCCTTTGTTTCCAACAAATAATAATACACACTTAGTGTCACAGAAAACTGTTGAAGTCATTTCCTCTTTTTGCTGGTACATGATTATGTGTATAAAGTTGAATGTCACGTATTGTGCAAGGACACTCATGTTTGAAGCTCAACACGGTGTGAATCATAAGAAAATCTTTAGTAAAACCTGAAGTACTATAAATAAAACTCGTTTGGAAGAAGTGTTTATTCTAAGAAGAACTGATGTGGTCTTCTCCTGAAGACGCACAGAGTATACTGTTTGAAACGTCGAGACCACACCAGTTCTTCTCAGAACCAACACTTTTCCAAAAAGAATTTTATACATGATTTTACCCAAAAGTTTTACTATAGTTTTTTTCTGACGCATTGATGACATGCACACAAATCTTCTGACTATTCTCAAAAAGATAAAAAGATGGAATTCTGCTATATTAAATTTGCATGCATACTGGCTGTTGCCCTATGGACGAGTCTGTATTTGCATTGCAAAACCATGAATTAATTCACATGTCAATGATTGTTTGCTTTCCAATAATTATTAACTTCTTTGTTCAACAAGCGGAGAGCTTTTTATTTTTAAGGGGGGGGGGGCTTTCAGGCATGCTTTCAGGGTGAGTCAGTCAGTATGCTCGGGGAGTCAAAATATTTTCACAACGAGCTTTACATACTTCATCAGCACTACTTCAAACCTTAAAATGTACCTGGATGCTTTATACCAGTAATATCTTTATAACAACAAGGCCTTCAGACAAAAATAACATGTTTTGCGGGCCACTATACCAGGCCTTGAAACTTCTTGAAGAGGCACGGTAATTTTCCTCTGGTAAGGGGAAAAATGTGAATCTGTATTAAACCCTGCCGAGGGCGCCACAGCACAAGCACTGGGTACCCTTATTTTTTTATTATTATAATTATTTTTTTTTGGGGGGGGGAGGGGGGGGGTTTCTACCAGGCCTTGAACTTCACTCTGTAAGAGGCACAGCCAGCAGTTGTCCTATAGTAAGGGGAACTTATATGGGGAAGTTTATACTAGAATCTTTCTAAGGGCACCATAGAAAAAGAACAACACCATGGCAATTGCTGTGGGTGCTGTGTGTTATTTCAAGGCCTGCACAACCAAAGTATGACCTGGACCTTCAACTCATAACTATTTATTATTGTACAATACATCATAAGAGGTTCTATCATGTTTACATAGAGGTTTTATTAATCTGATAATTTTTATAAGCAGGCTGGTTCTGGCTCGTTTACCCATTGTTATGCAAATGAAGATTTTGTCTGGTGTATGAATGTTTTGTGTCTGTTAAAAAAAATCTATAATGGGCACACCAAGTGATAAACCAAGTCAAGCCATAATGTATTATATCTGCACTCTTTGTACTCTTGAATAAATAAAAGTGACTCTTTGATTTACTTAGGTTATCAAACAATTGTAGAGCCTTCAAACCATTCATTTATTTTAGGAAAGGTCCCTGCTTGCATCAACCACGTATCAGAACAATAGATGGAGTCCAACAGCTTAGGCTAAAACTGTTAATTTATGTGGTATACATTACAGTGTTGTAGTCGAGACCCGACCTGTCCAATATCAGATCGAGAGTCAAGGTGAGACCGGGCTCAAGATCTACAACACTGATGCTTTAACGTGTGATGCTGCAGACAACCAGCTGAAGATGGACCCTAGCCGCCAATGTTGCCCCGGTCTGAGTCTCCATTACACAAAGAAGATGCAAGATTCTTCTCCTCTTAGCCTCATTTTGGTTACATTGTACGAGAGTAGCAAAATGGCTGTATCCAAATGGCAACAGTGGTTTAATAAAGTATGTAAGCCCAAGATTGGAGAACAAACACTAACCAATTTCTAAACAATATTTTTGAGGTCAACTCAAAATGTTTAGTTTTTTTAAGTTAACTTATACCAGGAGTGAGTCACTCCTGACAAAAATTAAAGGATTGCTCTTTGCACCTCATAACCCCTGGAGTAACAGATTCCTAAGAGCTTTTGAGAACAGTATCCTAAGTGCTGGAGAAATACATCAAAGAGCACACCTTCATTAAGAGAAAAATACAGCTTTTTCTTTTTACCAGGGTGAGACTTCAAAAAAAGATCCGAGTTCAGGAATACATCTGCAATATCTCAGCTTTGGAAACACACATTCTCACATGCGTTTGATTTTGAAGTTTAAATTGTAAACTGAATTAATTAGATTATAACTGTGCCTTTCTCACCTATACATGGAAAGAAGCCAGGAGCCACAATGTGGCGATAAATACACACTTATGATCCGACACCCCCAATGGATTGTCCGAATACTATCCCTAATCAACCCTCACACCAACTTTAAACCCTAATATGCAGGGGTAAATTGTCAGAACGTACAGGAGCTGAACATAAAGTAAATACAATGGTTAAGTGAAACACGGACAAATCAAACTCAACATAAGATTTCACTTTCAAGATCTCAACAATCAGAATTGATTAAATCTCTCATTCCATTTTTGTTTTATTAAATAAATTCTCTTTTAATATAGTTTTAATCTTGTTATCAATATAATAGCAACTTTTTCGGCAAACCGAATGAACCTTTGTTACGTGGCAATTTGTGGACAAATTGTGGACGTGGCAAATTTATTAGTTTGTACCATTCTTTCTCTAGAAAAAAATGTGGAAGTGTCCATGGTACTTTAGAAAAGTAGTTTTCTAAATTTAAAACTTTACCAACAAGAAGATGTCAGGCCACGCCATTATTTGTCCACAAAAAAGCGCCCTCTATCAAAGTACTTTTGAACAAAATAAATTTGAGTATGAAAAGAATTAAAATAAAATGAACATAATATAATATACATTTTTTTTACCTACTACAAAGATTGTAGTTATGTTTATCACTGGTAATTAATCTCGTTTTCTAAAGTAGGGGCCCAATCATACAGACGTCAAGGTATCTTGATATATCAATATTTGGTCATTCAGTCAAAAAAGGGAATGCCCCAAAACACATCAAAATTCGGAGTGAATTAAAAGACGCTTCAACCTGTCTTACAATTGATAGACTGAACAAATACCGGAATGAGCATGGGCAGTTTTCATGGCATGCACAATGCTTGAAATGCTTGCAGATGATGCATCAAACAGTTCTGCCCCAATGAAGCTTTGAATTACTTTCATTGCCATTTTTTTTATATTTACAACATATACAAATCTCTTTGTATATATTTATTCAATCTTAACCAGTTTGCTTCAGGAATAACAAAAAATGTCTAGCCATTAAAAATGTGTTGTCAATGAAACTCAATTTGGATCCATAAAGACTTTTTCTCATAGACATTTACAGACTTTAATGGTTCGATTTTTTGTAACAATCCTGTAATCCCAGCAGAGAAAGAGTAAATGCCTCATGACAGTGCAGTTTACTCCATCTTAACCAAACATTGGCTTGTAGGTAAAAAGAACAGGTCATCGATACAGGCATTTGGCACAATCCATGCAGAGTTAATCCACAACATAGCGCCCTCTATCAAAGTTTTTTCTTCTTCACAGAACTTGGGAAAGTACCGACTACATGTATACAGTACTCAATGATCGTAAGGGTGACCAACATTAATATTCTTTATCCCCTGATGCAAACTAACACCTATAAAACATAGTTTATCCATCCATTGCTTGCAGTGCCCGTTGCCCAGTGCCACCAAACCATGACCTCGTAGACTGTGTATGGTTTTAACAATCCACTTGCAGCGTCTCACCACGTGTGACCTGTTGACATGACCACTGCTTATTAATCCCATAGAAACTTGACCGATAAGCCTGCCACTGTGTGTTGTATACGAGTTCTGAATGTTACTGATTCCTCTGAAGCAAACTGGTGAAGACTCCATTTTCAATTAAATAAAGCACACTCAATGGGTTCACTTTAACCCGTCCACACCATCGCAAACCATCAACATGATCAGAAACATATCCACACTCATCAACTAAACATACTAGAGATAAACTTAAATACTCTCCGCCAGCAAAAATACTTGTCACTCCAGACCACAACAGATCCCTCAACACAACCAACCAGAAACCAACCAACCAAAAACCACACAAAATCATACCAATTAACAAAAGCTAAAAACCCCACCACAACATACAAATCAACAAAGGAAACAAAAGTTTAACAGTAAATCCACCAACACACCATCCACACCGTACATCATACTGGACATCCACACTGTAACATATCAGATGTGCAGCTTTGTACATAGGAATAAAAAGACGAATCGGCCAACCACACTTTGTACAGAGTTTCCGTGCCAATCAACACAAGAAACAAAAGTTCAACAGTAAGTCCACCAACAAAACCAACAAACCATCCACACCTTGCATACCGGACATCCACTTTGTTACATATTAGATGTGCAACTTTGTACATGGGAATAAAAAGACAAATTGGCCAACCACACTTTGTACAGTGTTCTTTCGGTTTTCTGCTGACAAGAAGGGAAATCAGCTTACCAGCTGAGAGGTTGCATGCCAGAACATGTTCATGAACACCTTCAACCAAATGTAGCCACTCCAATCCAAATAATATCCACAAACACAACAAAATCCATCCGTTACACACCATTTGTGATTGTACAAGCCCCCTTCCCCAACCAAACCATCAAAGAGAACATTACAATAAAATAAACAAAAATAAAAATTGTGTGACCAAATATGGCAGGAGATGGAGGCTTTTAAGACTTGTGTGTGAGTAATATTTCCGACGCTTCTCAAGACAAAGACCAATCTGAAAAATATCAATACTGCCTTCCACTCACCTATAAAATAGAACGTGATAAACCAACTACTACCCTGCACCTCTACCCCCCCCGAACCTCAAAACAAAAGCCTGTTCTATATCATTGCCATGTTTAAAATTGTAAGCTTAAGTAGCATTAAGATTGCATTGCCATGCAGTTTCAAGAGAGTTGTAACATCTTTTCAGATTAATAACAATTCATAGAGAGATTTATTGAGTTTTCACAAACCTCACTAGATTTTAAAATCTCCTCTCTTCTTCGTTTAAAATGCAGAAATAGATTAAGTCTTGGCTTGCCGCCCTAGCACTATTATCATGGAGCGAACGTAAACATTTTGCTCCTAAAATGTCGCTATCACTATAAAAACAAAAAGAGAAAAACAAAAAAATGATTGTTGAGCTTTTAACCATCACTTATGCATTGCAAAACCTCTATCTGATAAATTGACCTGTATAGCCTTCTTGAAGACAATGCATGCACAGAGAAAGGAAAACATTTTCACAATATGATACCTCTGTACACGATTCTTGTGATGTAAAACTATATTTACATACATTTAACATTTTTCCCCAAAGTATCGTTCCTTGTTCATGCTGTTAAAACATTTTTTTCCTGAAGTATAGTTCCTTTTAAATGCTGTTAAAAACTGACTGACAAGAAAAATATGTCAGTTGCTTTGTGACGCCCATCTTCAGTTCATCATTCAAGTGGTTTTTCTATAACATGGATGTAATAAGAGGGGCAGTCTCCTTCCTTGAATTCTTTGAAGTCTCCGTACACCGTGTGCTTACAACTTTCACCAAATGTCTCCTTGAGGAGCTCTGTGAAGGCATTCAGGCGATGTGGGTAGTAGGACAGACGGAATCTAAGATGGTAAGATTATTGAGATTAAAACATTAACAAATACTGGTTTTGAAAACTGACAACATTCAACAAGCGCATCACATAATACAGAAGTCTCAATATGCTCATAATAATAATAATTAAAAACTACATACATAAGTAGGGAATACAAACAAAACCATATATATGCATCATCCCTAATGCAAGTAAAATATCTATGAAATTCATACAAACAAAAGTACTCTTAATAAAAAAAACAGAACAATAATGCATACAAAATAATGAGTAAACTAACAATAATTTATGTAGATTTTAGAATCCTATGTAGTGATATGAGAACCCAAGCTAGGTCATCATACTTTTGAGGGGGAGTGCAATTTAGCTAGTACCATGTACTAGCACATTAGGACATTGCACTCTTAGACTATGAAAGGACAAGAAACTCATTAAATCACTGGGTAAATTATTCATAGGCCTACATCAAAAGATATCCTTAAACAACTAAATATTATTAACTGTCAAAAAAGGGCAAGCCTGTGTAAAGAGAAAAAATCAGCATAAATTAACAAAGACATGAAGCAAGGGTAAATATTCCGAAAAAAACACTGAACCCAAACTTAAACAACAAAATTGAAGTCTGGCTCACTCTGAAAAAAAGCATGCATTAAAATGTCATATACACTCAAGGCACCATGTAAAAAAAAAACAGCACCAATCAAATGGATGAAATAATCAATGAGCATTGAAAGAGCACACAACAACAATCTGGAAACACATCATCCAGGAATTTGTGACAACAAAATAAACAGTCGGAAAAATATTACACATGACTTTACACATTCATATTTCAATACATTCTTTTGAATAGACGACAAACAATATGTTGCCACCATAAAATTATGATAGATTAAATCAGAAATGAAGGACACCTGGTGAAAAAAACATAATAATAGTACCAATGCAAGACATTTATATTATGAAGTGCATAAAGAGGAGCGTCTATGCACAACACACAATACATTAAACACTTAAATAAATATGAAGCAATTTGTTACAAAAATGTAGACTCAAATAAGTGAGTCTCTCAAATTCAATTAATGGTCAGAATAGAGTCAGCTTTCATGAACTTGTTGCGTCATTCAACAATAAAAGGTACAATGAATTTGAAGACTCTTCCAACCCTAGACTTGGAATACTTACTTGTAGACATTTTCATCCAGATGCATTTTCTTAACATTTTCTTCGTTCTTTGCCTCATCATCAACGGAAATAAAATAATCTAATGTCACCATGGAAGGGCGGCCATTAACGTACAGCACTGATGTCTGGAGGTCCTTGATGCAGTTACCCTGTGGAGTCAAAAAAGCATTGGGATATTAACGCCAGTTTATTTCTTATTAGAGGCCTAAAACTACACGCATTGACCCCTTGTATTGACGTGACACAGGACTACTGTCTGCCCATGGTCTGATGTGTTAAGAGTTAAAATACATGGACAAATTGTGGTTGTTTTGCCAATTTATTGCAACTTTTCTGTGCTGTGCTGTGTTTTTCTGTGCTGTTCAGTAGAGCAACATTGTGGGCTTTCTTCGGGTGTTGTCTATGATTCATTTGCTTTAATCTTTCCTGTTAGAAAAATTGTGGGGTGCACACCGCAATGTCAAAACACCCCACAGTACAGTTCCTACCTACAAATCACCCACAATGTCTATCTTGTAAGCACACAGGTACACAGATATGAGGCACACCCTCCAGGGTGGACAATTTTTCTGGGCTCCAAAATTCAACTTTTATCCGTATAATCTCACAAGATTAACATTTCAAGGCAGCATACATTTTTTGGGTGGTGGGTCTTGGACAATAGTCATTCTCCACATATGTCCACATAACCCATAGTAAAATAACTTAGCCCTCAATGTTAATTTTTAACTTCAATCAGCACCCAGCACTCAGGGTTCCCCTTAACAGCGGTCCGCTGGCTAAATGCCAGTTAAAACACCCAAGGACGAGTCATAATTCTGTCACAACCATTCCTGCAGGCTACTTGATAACTTGCCACAGCTACACGTACACGAAAACCACTGATTTTCATATTGCTCAAAGTCACAAGGTCCCATCATGCCTAATAATGTTGTGAATGAAATCCCAAAATACGGACCAGTGAAAAATCTGTCAGACCAGCATCATGACAAGCTAACTGGTGCTGCTGGCTAGTCACTGAAAAAGTTATAGACGTAATCCTTAGATAGCACCACGTAATGTTTTACAGTGTGCTGTGGCACAATTTGCTGCCAATCAGACCAGGAACACCGGGGAGAACCCCTTCTTTTTTATAAGTACACTGGGTTCTTTTAAACGCGTAACACAACACATGGGACAAATTACTTTACATCTCATCCGAAGGCCGAAGCAATGGTTTAACTTAAAAAAAGTTTCTTGCTTAAGAACACAAGTGTCACAGCTAGGGTTTCGAACCCACACTCTGCTGATGAGAAACACCAGAGTTTCAATTCGGTGCTCTAGTGTTTCTGATCAGCAGAGTAGAAAATACCTCATAATAAAGAAAACACAGCCTACTCCAAGTCTTACCACATAATAAATATTCTGTACTGGTGCTCTACCAGTGTCTATAATAGCATCGTAGTTCCTGTGATCAATGATCAGTATTCCACCAGGTTTCAACATGCTGGCGAAGTTCCTCAGGGCGAGACGGTGATTCTCCTGTTTGCCGTCAAAGTCAGGAAGATGAGCAAAGGAGTTTCCCAGGCAGACGATGGCATCGTAACCGGGCCCTGGCTTTGGAATATCCTCGGGTAGAGTAAGCCAGTTGGCAATTTCAATCTCTGTACAAATAAAAAGACAACAGTTTAACAATAAATGTGTGTCAGGTTTTGAACTTCCCTCTTGAAGGGCCACAGCCATTTTTCTCTGGTAAGGGGCACTGCTATTTGTATTGGAACCTTACAGAGGGCACCACAGCAAAAACACAGGGCACCACGGCAATTGCTGTGGGTGCTGTGGGTTATTAAGAGGCCGGATGTTTCAAATTAGTATTTTTTGAACTAATTCAATTGTTTGTGAAAAAGGAGCATTTTTGACACTCCTGCGATGAAGGATTTTGAGTCATTGTAATCAAACTACTAAAAGGAAATAAATTATTAGACACTTGGTATCAATGTACCCCACACTTTTGCTACACCTGTTCACATGGCCTTAAGCACTCATCCATGGAACCCTCTTTTGGAGTATGCAGCACCAATTAGCCAAATTGGTACACACATTATTTATCACTCAACAATCCCAGGTACCCATATTTACTCCTGCATGATGAGAAGTAAGTTTGGTTGAGTGCCATGCCCATGAACACAAGTGTTTGACTTCAGCAGCCCATCCAAGAGATCTTTAAGAATATATGTCCATGTATCTCCCTTGATAATCGGGGTATCTGGAAAGGTGTGACATTGTGTTTAGGGCTGTAGGATGAACAGGGAGAATGCAAGGGGCTTGAGAAAGAGGCAAAGACGAGGTTGTGCTTCTGCACTTTCCTTTAGCATTAAATAAAGTACCAAATGCTCTCAAGTACAGTCAATATCAACTAGTCAAGTGGTATTGTAAGATTAGTTTCATTACCCCAACTATCAAACATTTCTTCTTTGCGGCGTGCCCACCTCTCCCTGAATGCGTGTAGGATCATCTTATCTGAGGCATCACAGCTCATGACATGGAATCCTTGCTCAAGAAGCATCACAGAGTCGATGCTGAATACGAACACATAACATTTCATTTAGATATGGCAACTAAATGATAATAGTGGCTTCTTATTAGCGCTCATATCCATCACTCAGTGACGCTCAAGGCGCTTCAAGATTCAGTATTTTCCTGCAAGGTAAGAGGAACTCCTTTGAATTATAAGACCTACTCCTAGAAAAAAAGTGTGTCTTAGGCCTACAATTCAATTAAAGTACACTGCTGCCTCGGAGTCACAGAACACCTGTAAAAATTGGAACTTGTGAATAACTAAAAACACCAGTTATGAAACTTGAAGGAAAAGAATACCTATGGTTTGTGCAAGAGTTTGTGTTAATGTTATTGTAATTTTTGAAACCACGGCTTGGGCTTTGGATTCAGCTTCAGGCTCCTTTCTCTCGTCTGAAACCCTGAGCGCGTATGCACAGCATGCACAATATTGTCACAAAACAACCGCAGGACCAAGCTCACCTGAGCCGAATCCAAAGCCGAAGCCGTGGTTTTGAAAAGGGCCTATATAAATAATTGGGGACTAAACAAAGACAACTTGACTAGAGCAAGATTTGAACCAAGGACCTCCGGATAATAGTGCCGGTGCTCTACCAACTGAGGGAAATTGCTCAGTTGGTAGATACTGCCAAATATTTAAGCACTTCATGGAGACTATGCTAATAACCACTAAATGGATAACAGCCACTAAATGGATATTACCAATGTTTGTTTTCACTAGTAGTGTTCCTTACCCAGTTCCACATGCTGCATCAAGCACTTCATGACATTTCCTGGACTGAAGGAGATCAACTAGAAAGTGGCGGTAGTTCTCTGTTCTCTCTGTGCGACTGCCGATGTAGTATTCCCACACCTTAGCTGCTTTGCCATCGGCGTACTGATCCGGTATACCCTGAGCTGCTACACCAAGGGAACGGGTACGGTAAATGCTGTCCACCATTTTGCTATTGCTGTGTCCAAAATCACACTGGTACAATCTAAGCATCAGAATGAGAAAAGTAAAGCAATTAACTCGAAATGATTTGACTTTAAATCCGACTTGTAGGAGACTAAATTTAAATGAGAAAAAAATTAACTGTTGCCAACTGCTCACCAACCAAAAGGACCTATGGTATAGACGATGTGACCTATGTTTACATTCAAACCGCCCTCTGTTGACAAAACACTATACGTCATGTTCGCCAGGCACTGAGTTGTGTAGTCATAGTAAGATTGCGTACACTTTCTAGCTGGCTGCCAAAACACAAAGGTTTTCCCTGGCGATATGCGCGCGAATCATGTTATGGTTTTCGTGTGACGTTAGAGGTCACATCGTCTATAAATGCATGCAACAAACATGAATATACCAGTGCAGCATAGGCCTGTTAGCAGTGAAGTGGAAATACCCAGTACATGAATAGAGAGAGAGAGAGAAAGAGAGTCAGAAAGCACACAGAAAAAAGGGAGAGGTTAACAATTAATTGAACATGAAGATAGAAACACAAATGACAATATCAAGGGTGGGAAGAGGGAGAAAAAGTAATTAATTAGTGAAGGGGACATCTGTTGGGAAAAGGAGAAGGCAAAGACAAACGCCAACATGCACTGTTCAAGTTTGCTCATAAAAAGGCATGTCCATTGATGGTGCCATACAATGCCATGTAATGTACCTTACAGGAAATTCTAACCCATGAAGGAAGTTGGAGCATGTTGCATGAGGGATACAATGTCAGAAATGGGCAGTGACGTGTGACAATTAACACAACATAATTCATTCCATTGGTTTGGTTCTATGCTCAAGTAAGAATGAAAACACGAATTTACTTCCCTTTTAATCAAGAATGAGATTCAAATAGTGTGAACATTCCAGAAAAAGGTTTAACTGGCCTGGGTTTCCCCTTATTCTAGACCCAGAACCTACAGAACACCATACCAGATGTTACAACTTCAGCCCGGTTCATACTTCCTGCGAATGCGAAGCGAATGTTGACGTCACAAAAATCGCAACGAAGATTCACAGCAGTTCAGCTCCGTTCAACTAACTTGCGAATATCGCTGCGAAAGGATAGTTGACGTCAAAATCAAATTCACGTCAAATTCACTTCGCATTCGCATGAAGTATGAACCGGGCTTCAGGAGCTTTTAAAGACTCTGTGCAACAAAAGCTACAGGTTTGGACAAAATGTGAACCTTCCTCCCATTGGTGAAGATTGCTTTATATTCTTCTTTCAGGAAAATTGGAAGCTGTAGGAGAATTTGAGAAAATCCTAAAATCAGAAGAAAAAACCCAGAGAAATCTTATGCCTTAAAAAAATATTGATACACTGGGACTTGATGAAATCTGGCCTCCATGTTTAGAGTCACTATTAGAGTAAACCATTCCACCTTGAATTAATGAAATTTCATACTTGATTCACACAGCTATGGTATAAATATGGGTACATTTACATATGGAGAAATTCCCTGAGAGAAAAAAACTTTCTTAATAAGACATTTTGATTATTCAAAAAGTGGATGTGCAACAATCAACATAAAAACTTTTATAGCCCCGAGGCGATATGCCAAGTCACTGTTCAATCATACACTACAGCACACAGTTTTGTACAGTTTGCTTAAAGGGATGCTTACTTTTATCTTGGCAGTTACTGTGTAATCCTTTACTGAATACCAAATAGTAAACAAACAGCCCAAATACCAAAATGCAAGTGCTCTATCATTCTCTATGGTCTATGCCCAGGTACCACATAATGGCAATGCATCGAAAGTATCATTAGTTGCTTTACCTAGAACTCCCAGGGAGGATTATGAAAACAGTCCTTTCTACATGATAAAATACTGGCCTGCTTTCCCCAAGCATAAAATATTAATATTTAGACCCAGTTACTGGGCTGCTGTACTCCTTTTATTTCTCGAAATTTTTCATATCTACGACCGCTACTGAAAAATTTCGAAAAAAAAGGAGTACAGCGCCCCAGTAACTGGGTCTAATTAGTATTTTTGACATACACAACACAAGAATTGAGATCAGCAAGTTTTGTGTCACAATCTAATAGTTTTGTTAATAGAATGACAGAGCTATGGACGGATATAAAAAAAGCTCCGTTGACAGTTTACCGAGTAGACTCCCTTCCTTGGGTCATTGAGAGACAGGTTGTCTGTTAAGTTAAGACCAAAAGACACCTGGTCATCCGTTCAGAAAGCTTGATGGTCTGATCCGTTAAACTGCAAGACATTCGCATTAACAGTCAATAACCAATTGTCGACTTCTCAGACACTCGACTGTCTGACTCGACTGCCCCCCCCCCCCCCCGCCCACTATGAGATTCGTTCCACCATCGTCTTCACAGCAGAACGAACTTACCATGCTAAAAACTAACAACAACATTTAACTTGGACGTTCTATGTGCAGTAGAGACAGTTAAAAAGAATACATGTAGTACATTACAATTACTATTCTTATCATTTTTTAGCCTTCTTGAATTTCTTCAATCAAAGATCAATACATGATTACGAACATGCACAAGTATGATTTTTTGTTATGACTTAAAAACTATGAATGTGACCGAGTGAAAACGTTAAATGGAAAGGTTGAGCAATAAACGGGCCTTTTAAAGACTTTAATTTAACTGGAGAAAAAGAAATGAACAAAATAGTTGTTACCTTTGTCAGAAGTCCAGCCCAGGTAGAATCTTCACTGAATTTCTCACCAGACGGTCACGGTGTATGTTTCGAAGTCTTGATTGAGTTACAGAGCACTTCGTAGCTAGCTGTTTTTAATAATTGAGAACTGACTGCCAGCTGTTAAGTGAATACTGGTTGTGTGGTGTGGTGTGATGGAGGTGTGTATTTGTTTACTTAATTTTATAAAGAAGAGCTCTTCTTATATAACGAGATAAATCCCGATAACACAACAACTACGAATGACCGCTCCAGTGATGTGTACATAAATGAAATGAATGACGTACTATTTAAAATAGTCGGGTGCACTGTTAACTTTCAGCACAGAAATGGTGTACGACGTTTAGTTGAAGACAAACACGTATAAAGTAATCAAGGTCATGTGTGTTTGTGACATACATGCGGTCTGTCAATCATTCACAAAAAACAAACGCTATGATCCATTGTTGTGCAGGACCGCAATCGGGTTATAACTGTTGCCATAAGACTAGTTTTGTCCCAGGACAATCCAGTTTATTCTGGTTATTCTAAATTTAGGAGTGTTTTGTTCATCAGATAATATTGTAATGGTTGTTCTACCATTATTCCTCCATGGTTCAACCATGGTTCAACTATTAAAACACTGAACAAGGAAACAAGATGTCTATGGTCAAAGAATGGTTCTTGGCTGCGGTACTAGTGTTTTTATTAATAAAAGAGATAAATAAACTGTTGCCACTTTGCCTATTACAAGTATAAAAGCATTTAGACAGTAAATACTCAGCTTGCCTGTATGTAAACAGTTAAAAACTGAAGTGGAGTTCAATGCCCAAGCTAAAGCAAGTTGTTCTTCAGACCCCATGTCTTCAAGAACAGACTAAGCAATGTCACCTTCATCTAATCCCCCATCCCCACACAAAGTAGGCCTATTAACTGCTTTACTTGCACAAACTTCTGTTTTAATGCATTGAGTTTAGTCTGCACCTGCCTGGTTGCACCTCAACCTGAGTGCAAGTTTTCCACCCTGAGGAAATTTCTGCACAGTAAAGATGATGATATTCAGTGAAAAGTAATGGAGTGAACATGACTTGAGGCTGCTTTTTGTTGCATTATTTAGAAGAGAGAACCATGTTACTGTGTGATCTACACTTGCTAGCGGTTTGAAACTGTCATACCCAGTAGGCCTATACACAGTGATGAGAGCCTATGATGTCAAAATTGGACTTGAGACTAAAGAATATATCGATCAGTAAACACCATGTCTGTCTGTCTGCCATTGAAACTAGAACCGGATTCATTGGGCAAACAACTAGACTTGTTATACAAGTATGGTTGAACCAAGGTTGAAAGTTCAACCAAGGTTGATGGCAGCTGGCATTATGTACAGGTAGCAGAACTTACACGAGTTAACCCAGCTATTACAGTCCAACCATATGGAGGTCTTTTATCCAATGTTATACTTATAATTTATTTTAAAAATAGACTAACAGCACAATTGCATGGCCAAATGCTCATATCACCTTAATATATTTAGTACCGGCACCTGCAAAATGTGCAGAGGACTCGAAACCAATCTTTGCTAATTGTGAAGCTCAGGTCATTCACATTTCATGGCATTAGGCACGTTTGTAATAAATTTTCTAGAACAACTAAAATGTTTTCTTTTGTTTAAGAGCTAGAGGTCAATAATAATCCAATTGGAAAATTCACATTTCATGGCATTTTGTGGAAATTAGAAACATTGGAAAACCTTCTGAATATGAAACACACTTATTGTACTGGGTACTTTGCAGATGTTTTTGTGTGCATATGATATATACTACGGTATTGACTTTTTATGGTACACAAAACTTGGGGGTAAATCACATGATGGGCGTAGTAGATACTTCATGTCAACAAACTATCCATTACATCTGCCCCATCCATGTGCAAGCACAAACTGGCCTGACAGACAATATTTTTTAGATATGATAAGATCAAAGCCTGATTGTGGATTCCAGTATTCTGATAATGAAGTCGGTCATTTTGAGTGTAGCTAAAAAAGTTTGAACTTTTATCTTAAAAATATTGTTAAAAGTATCCAATGTTACATGTGCAAAGTCTTTTTGAAGGTTTGACGATCCAAGCTGGAAAAATGAAAAGGCTTTCTGCAACCTTTTAAGGACTATATAATCAGAAATTGTATCAGTAACGTTGTCAGTTGACCAAAAAAAGAAGAAGAGAAAACTGCCAATAACAGAAAACTTTGCAAAATTTGTTTCTATCTACCATTGAAACGAGGTGGACTATCAAGACAAGATTTACCGATGACGACAAAACAGCACAGACCATCCTCAAAAAGCTGACGAAGCTGTAAACATAGATTATTCTGTATGCCCTTAAGTAAGCAATTCATGGGAATTCATTTCACACAAAAAGGTCATCAATGATTTGTAGGTACTTTTATATTCCTCATAGCTTTTTAATACAGATTTTGTTTAACTACAGCATTCACACCGTTGATGGGTCTTCCAATATAAACACAATCAAAACGCAAATGGTAATATCTAACAAAGCATCTAAACACAGCTTTGCAGGGCTCACTAGACCGCAGGCCAGAGGCCAGTGATTTCGTTATCGGGCCAGTAAAGCTCAAGACAGGAAAATGATAACAATAATAATAATAATAGTGGCTTCTTATGTAGCGCTCAAGTCCGTCATGCAGTGACGCTCATGGCGCTTCAACATTTTTACCCCAGTGGTCTTGTTTCAATTCAACACCTGTATCTCAAAAGATTGATGTTTAAATGTTGTGCTTTGAATCTCACAAATATTGTTCAATACAGGTGAGTAAGTATCACCGATAATACAGAAGAGATCGATATTCTTTGAATATTTTGTTCAAATGAAACCATTTCCAAATAAAATCAAGTTCTTATTTTGCTTCTAGGCTCTTTTCCTTTTGACTCTTTGTCTTTTAAATGAAATCCCAGTCCCGTAAAAGATTCTGAGCTACAATCCTGAGGTCTTGAGTATTTTCCCCCAGAAATCAAGCCCTGACTTTGGATAAAAGCACAAACATTATATATTTTGTGAAGGAACATTATCTGAAAATTTTATCCATATCCAAAAATTAAAAGACTTGAATAGAACTTTTCCACTCACATTTTCACTTCTAAAATTGTTGAAAAGCACTCAAGTCGGGCATATTTTCTCAAAAGGAATAAAGTAGGCTCAAGTTGTATGTAAAACTGCTACTAATACATCATGACTTTTCAGAGTTCACATGAGTAGTTTCAACGTCAGTTTTGTCTTGGGGACAGATTTGGTATCAAAAGCCATTGTTGGCCATCCAGGTCTTAACTGCTTCTCGATACATTCCCTTGAACTTGACCTGTTGTGTGACCTCGTTGACCCTCATGGGTATGGGCCGACCCTCTTTGGCCTCGAGATGTTCCTTTAGGTCATTCCCAAAAGCCTTGAAAACAAATAAAAAATAACAAAATAAGTGAAAAGAAAAACCAGTAATAATAAGAACACTGTGTGTACAAAACACATTATGAAACAGCCTGAAAGTGAAGAAGAATAAATTACATTAAACATTTATGTATTTCTGGTAGAGTCAAAAATAAGTACACTTTCATGTGCCCCAATTTTTCAGGGGTGGGGGGGGGGGGGCAATTGCCAAATGAGACTGTAATTTCAGTTTATGCAATTTAGCTTAATATTACAATAATTTTCCCTTCGGCATGTGTACATTAACAATTGGACTAAATAATTTATTTGGGGTTTAGAGGGCCTTTATCCTTAGCTGTTTGACCATTTGGGTAGAGGTTGTGTTCACCAAATAAAAGACAAATTGTGTGAAATACCATAATTTGTTTCAAATATTGAAATTACAACATTCAAATATTGAAATTACAACATTAAAGCATATCAAATGTAACATTTCATTCTGGTAATTTTTAATCTCAGAAGTCCAAATTTCAAAAGGGAGACCCTAACATCATTGCTTCTTAAATGAAATTGAAAGCTGAATAATGCACTCTTCCAAATAATAACGTTTGTCCAGAAATTCATTCACAGTCAAAAAGCTCACCCAAATATCTCCTTCAACATTCTTGATGACTGTAAGTTGCTGATTTTCACCGTATTTTAGTTCAAGGTAGACTGGTACACTGTGGTATCTAGTTCTCCGTATGCTGTATGGTGTTCCAGGCGCAGCTCCTTAATAAGCAGAGTTAGATATGAATAATAAAGCTATTTATACAATTCATCTAATACTTTAGAGACCAGATCAGCCAAAAACAGTTAGAAGATTTGACAGGATCAACGCAAAACCCAAAAAATCGTAGTACAAAGGTCATGACTTGAACTCACATTTCCAACCTTTTCCGTGTTAAAGTGTATCTAGCTGTTGCAAACTGCAATATACAGAGCTCTAATTTTGAGAGAAAATTCACAAGACCGCAGGACTTGTAGCTCATAATCTTTACTGGACTAGGATTTAATTAACAAATATTTGTGAGACTCCAACTCGACATTTGAACTTCATTCTTTTGAGACACAGAATGTTGAGTTTGAAAAAACACCAAAACAACAGATTGAGCTGAATAACAACAGCTCAAACTGAAATCTCTGGCCTTGGGCCTTTAAACCAGTGTAAAACTCAAGCCCTGCTGTTTATTAGAACTGCATTCTATTAGTATTGCTAACCTTTAGCAGGAGACCAGCCTGAAGGCGTTGGGTACTTCTCATGAACAGGTGGGGTTGGAGGCTGTAGCGATGGAATCAACCTCTCCACAAATTTGAAATCTTCTTTGGATTCGATGTAGCCAGTCTTAGGCTGTGATTCATCTATAGTGTCTTTTCTGTGGTAGAAACTAGGAGGGAAGCTGTCTAGTCTTTGACAGCTGGTTGAAAGACTTCTAGCCGTCTGTGTTGAGCAGACACATTGACTCTGCGGACAAGATCAAATGTATGAGTTAGATCATTCAATTTATTCTGAGTATCAAGCCTGGAATTGCACAAAGGCCATGCAGGCCATGGTCTTGGTGCTTCATCAGAGGTTTCCCATAGACTTTGATTTTCCAAATGGAAGTGCCCTGCAAAATGAAATAGCCTTGCCCCTCTAAAAAACATAATCCTGGTCTGGAACATAAATAGGACTAAAAGTGAACAAAATGTGATGCGATCAAGCTCACTGTACCACTTGTTATATTTGCTTTTATGTTTTACACAAATCTATTTTTGAGTGACTTTACATTCTTTTTACAAGAGATTGTCAAACATTTTTTGGCCTTCTCAGCCATCAAAAATGCTCAACATTGTTAACAGGTGAACATTTTACAGTTGTTTGCCATCAATAACTTCAAGTGTCAACTTTCCCCACACACTCAATATACATTCATTCGTAATGCTTGCATTGCCTTTTTGTTGAGTAAAAACAAAAAACGTTCTTAAAAATGTTTCTACTCAGTATCAACTGTTGTTTTTCTGTTGCATCGCATGTTTTTGGATTATCAATATGTTCAACGCTTTACCCGCGGGAATCAACCAAGTGGATCGACGAACCCTCTCAAGCCGCAGACAGTTAAACTAACCATTTTGTGAAAGGGTTGTTACAAGGCTATGCTGAACGGCGAGCATGCACTGCCGCACCACCTTGTAACGACCCCTTTTAGTGGAAGATGTTTTTGACTATAACTCAACAAAAAGGCAATGCGAGCATTATGAATCTATACTAAGTATGTGGGGAAAGTTTTGGTTGTGTAGTACAATATAGGGAACTTAAGCTTGTTATTGATTGATGGCAAACAACCGTAAAATGTTCAGTGATCAGTATCATCTACGATTTTGACAACAGCATAAAGGCAGCCCAAATCGTAGACCCCTTTAAAATAAGGCTCATGGGAGATCCTTATTATAGTTGCATTCGATTAGCTTCCCTGTGCGGACCCTGCGATGCTCATTCAGGTGACCACCTGCCAAGAGCTAATCGAACGATGTCATGCACCTCGGGTGGGTAACATTAAGCTCGGGCCAACCCCAAGTGACCCATTACACAAGCAGGGCACTAAGGGCTGACCGCGCCGCGGGGTGAGACCCTGGCATGGCGTCAAAAAGCTATTCAAACATACCAGAGGCAGACCAGGGTTGGCCCGGTGAAGGTAATCGAACACACCCCATAGCATAGTTTCTAGTGGAAGTTACTCTGGCATACACTGCACATCCCCCATGCAGAGTAGACTTAATATTATAATATAAGTCTAAGAGTAGACTAGAAATTAGTTACGGTTAAATAAGAACTAGTAGAGTAGATAAAGTAGACTGTGTGAGTGTCTGTAGTACGGAAATAACTCATAATTTGTTGAGTAAATTTAGATAAAAAAATAAAATTTATTTTAATATTTCATTACACTTGTACATCACAACTTAGGCACGGTAATGAATTTTTAGACACATGTGAAACGCTGTCCGCCGCCGGAGAAAGGAGGATGTTTCAAAAGAGGGCGCTATTATCACTAAACTATTCAGAATCAGAATCAGATCAGAAGTCAAGTAGAAAGTTGGCCGTGTTTTGTAATAATGGCAAAAGGGACAAAACTTACTACTACAGTCATTTGACCAGTTCGGGATCATTGACCGGTTCGGGATCACTTCAACTTTGCAATAACCAAATAATTATATCACTTCTCATTATTACCAATTTCTGTTGATAAATGTGAAGATTAACACCCATTAAACCAACAAACCCAAAATAAGATGCCAAACATCATCAGCAAATAAATTATGGCCGTTTTCCTGAAGGTTGTCTGCGAAATTGACCATTTTTTTGTTTAAAAATGTTGGTTGAAAAACACTGTTAAAACTTCATACCTTTAGAATTGGAGTGCCAGGGCAAAAAATATTTATGTAAAATGATAAGAATGTGTAAAAAAGAATTCCTGTAAATACTGTGCAGTCATTTTGTTTTTTTGAGGAGACGAAGTTACCAAAATCTTCTTTGGGGTAGTCTTGGTCCCAAGACCATTGGTGTTGCGCGGTCACACACAACCAACGTTCCGATTATGCACGGCAAAAACTGTCCACGCTTGTAATGAACGAACGCTAGCGGGCGCTCTGTTTCTCTGATTTAGATCTCACCATGGTCTTGAATATTTGCAGCGACGGGTCTTAACTTTTTTATTGTTTTTCGGCAAATCGGCTGCCTTGCGGTTGGCTCATGAATAATTCATCAGTGTTGTGCATGTAGTGTACAATGCATGCAGTAATTCCGTTGCATGACTTTTGCTTTACTCTGTGTGTGGGTATATATGTTTTTATCGGAGTATAATAATGTCCAGATCAGTAGGATTTGAAACTTTGACACAGGGTGGAAATACGATAAAGAAAGGTTTGTGGTACCAGCACAAACATTTCTATGTATAATGTCCAGATCCAGACACCTGCATTGCCATGATATGCAGCTTGAAATGCGATCGTGGCGTTATGCTCCCGACGTGCCAGGGCCCACACTGATGAAGCCTGTATTGGCTAAACAATTTGCTTATAGTTAGCACAAAATAGTATTGCTTAGCAGAAACTGGTTGCCAGCCAATTTTTAATTAAATTTGAAATTTTGTAGTGCCCAAGTAAATTTTTGGATAGTAAAGAAATTTTGTACAGTATTTTCTGCCAAACAGATATTAACTGGTGGGCCCTGTAGTGTTATTCACAGTGAAAGTTTTTTAATCTTGGGGGAAGGAAATCTTGAGGGATTCAAAAGCGTCTTTGTGAGAACGTATTTTGAAACGTAACCGTAGCTGCATATCTTGGAACAGAAGCGTAGCTTGACTCGGGATTGAAAGCGTACTTTTTGATATTGTAGCGTAACCTATTAGTATCTTGGAGTGTATAAGCGTAGCTGAGTAGCTGAGTAGCTGCGTAGCTTGGAACGTAACAGTATCTTTTGGTGGAGCGTAAGCATATCTTGGAACGTAATTCGTAGCTGCGTATCTTGGAACGTAAGCGTAACTTGACATGGGATTGAAAGCGTACCTTTTGATATTATAGCGTAACTTGAAGGAACGTAAGCAGATCTGTAAGCACAGCTGAGTAGCTGTGTAGCTTGGAACGTTGACATCTTTTGGAACGTAAGCATATCTTGGACTGAAGCGTAGCATCTTGGAACATAAACGCAGCTGCGTATCTTTGAACGTAGGCATAGCTTGACTCGGGCTTGGAAGCGTACTTTTTGATATTATAGTGTAACTTGAAGGAACGTAGACCTAAGCGTATCTTGGAACGTAAACGTAGCTGCGTATCTTGGAATGTAAGCGTAGCTTGACTCGGGCTTGAAAACATACCTTTTGATATTGTGTAACTTGAAGGAACGTAGACCTAAGCGTATCTTGGAACGTAAACGTAGCCGAGTAGCTGCGTAGCTTGGAACGTAACCATCTAACATTTTTTTGGAATGTAGTCGTAACAATATCTTTTGGAATAACTCATGAGAAATTTCGAGTTTTGATTGCTTGTCCAGCGGCGACTACTGCTATTCAACTCCCAGTTATTTGAGGCGAATAGTCGGGTCATTAAATTCCACTAGTTGCCCAGTTTAATCATTACCTCAAAAATAACTCTTCATTCACAGAATTAAAACAATAATACTTTGTTTGACAAAATTATGCTTTGAGGGAATTTTGTTTTAGCATTATTTTTATTTAAACCTTTTATAAAAAATTCTCATAATTGTTTTAAGCTACTCACACAATAACACTGTCAATATAACAATATGCGATATTCCTACGTTTTGACATCATCAAAATTACCTGAAAACTCATAACAAAAAGAAATTAGGGGCCATGAATTAAAATGGAGCATATTGGAACGTTGCGATCATAAGAAACAACGGATTCGACACCCGCAAGCTGGGAGTTCATAGCGCCTGGGATTTAACATCTCCAACCCCCATGAGACACGGCATGGGCGGTACGTGATATTCCACAAGGCTTATTTCATGTTCCGATTGCTCCACGCCGTGGGGCCATACAGGCGTCCGATACACGGACTCTCTGAATGCTAATTTTACGTTCGATTTTTGACCATTATTTACGATTTCAAATCGTCACGTATCCATAATCTGAATAGGTACCTATACTTAAAATTTCACTGTTTTCCTTTAAATAGGCCTATAATGACCACGGAATCACTCTTTGAGCAAAGATTATTAAAAATAGACCGCCGATCATATTGACCTTTGACTCGATCTAGTTTGAATAGTCATCTTCAATTCGTCACGTGATATGAATATTGCATACATTAAAAGTAATTTACATAGTCTGGCCACGCCTTCAATTTGCAAATATCCAAGACCATGGTGAGCACAGGACATGGTAAGATCCGTAAATCAGAGAAACAGCGCCCGCTAGCGTTCGTTCATTACAAGCGTGGACAGTTTTTGCCGTGCATAATCGGAACGTTGGTTGTGTGTGACCGCGCAACACCAATGGTCTTGGAACCAAGACTATCTTTGGGGGGGCAATTTACCCTTGACCAGTTCGGGATCACTCAACATCTCATTGCGTCAAATGATGCCGCAGTAACTTACTAAGTAAGATAAAATCATACTACAGTCGTTTGACCAGTTCTGGATCACTTTTTGAATTCACATTGTTTTTTGTTGCAATCTCTTTGATATTTTAAACAAAAAAGTTTATCAGTTTACCTAAACATGACATAAAACTCACCAAGTATTCACTGACACAAAAAGATTAGTTCTTTTGAAGAGGCTTTAAGAAAAGTATTGTCACCTGTTTGACCAGTTCAGGATCAGTTGAATCTATTCTGAATCAGTAGAGTGCCCTTTGTTGCAAACCCATACTCCCATTCATAAAACTGTCTCTCAAGGACACGGAACTTCAGAGGTGTGTTGTCATGGACTTGGACTTCATTTGTTTAGTGAATGTCATGCAAGTGTCTTCAATAGCAGCGCAAAAAACCCAGTGACAAAACCACAAAACAACAGCAAAGGCAAATGAAAAAGTGAAGCGAACCTAAAAAGCATTATCGACCCCTCCAAGTTTAAATTTCTCAAAAAAAAAAAAATCTAAAAGAATTTGTTGAAGTAATGTTTCTCAAAATCATCTGAATAAACTTTCTACTGCAGTAGTATGATTTTACCATACTTAGTAAGTTATTGCGGCACCATTTGACGCAATGAGATGTTGAGTGATCCCGAACTGGTCAAGGGTAAGTTGCCCCCCTAAAAAAGATTTTGGTAACTTCGTCTCCTCAAAAAAACAAGATGTCTGCACAGTATTTACAGGAATGTTTTTTTACACATTTTTATCATTTTACATAAATTTTTTTGCCCCGGCACTCCAATTCTAAAGGTAAGAAGTTTTAACAGTGTTTTTCAACCAACATTTTTAAACAAAAAAATGATAAATTTCGCAGACAACCTTCAGGAAAACAGCCATAATTTATTTGCTGATGATGTTTGGCACCTTATTTTGGGTTTGTTGGTTTAATGGGTGTTAATCTTCACATTTATCAACAGAAATTGGTAATAATGAGAAGTGATATAACTATTTGGTTATTGCAAAGTTGAAGTGATCCCGAACTGGTCAATGATCCCGAACTGGTCAAATGACTGTACTGCAGTAGAAAGTTTATTGAGTTGATTTTGAGAAACATTACTTCAACAAATTCTTGTAGATTTTTAAACTTATACTTAGAGGGGTCAATAATGCTTTTTAGGTTCACTTCACTTTTTCATTTGCCTTTGCTGTTGTTTTGTGGTTTTGTCGCTTGATTTTTGCGCTGCTATTGAAGACACTTGCATGACACTCACTAAAGAAAGGAAGTCCAAGTACATGCCAACACACCCCTGAAGTTTCGTGTCCTTGAGAGGCAGTTTTATGAATGGGAGTATCGGTTTGCAATAAAGGGCATTCTACTGATTCAGAATAGATTCAACTGATCCTGAACTGGTCAAACAGGTGACGATACTTTTCTCAAAGCCTCTTTGAAAGAACTAATCATTTTTTGTTAGTGAATACTTTGTGAGTTTTATGTCATGTTAAGGTAAACTGATAAACTTTTTTGTTTAAGATATCAAAGAGATTGCAACAAAAAACAATGTAAATTCAAAAAGTGATCCAGAACTGGTCAAACGACTGTACATGACTAGTATTTTGATTTAAATGATTATATTGAGGATCAACATGTCGCTATACTCACTTTCCGTAATGCTTGTACATTTAAAGCTTTCTGGAGAAGAAATAAAGACTGTTGCGTTGATCTCACGCCGAGAAAGACTGCTTTTGCGGACAGCGCCATCTTTAATTTTAGTGTGTTTTTGTCACTTGGAGGCGCTGTCGCTATTTCAGGAAAAAGATTAACGCTGGTACTCTGTTTTTACAGCGAATACTAGCGCCCTCTCTTTATTTGCAACGTGATCTTGCACAACGTGAGAAAATTTTGCTCTTAAATTTCTATGTAATTCGTATGAATTTATTTTATTTTATTTTCGAGTATTGGGGTAGCTTATCAATTGAATTAATACTGTGATATAACTGTAAGTTTTTTTTGTCATGATTGAATTGGAAATGTATAAAATTATGTTATAAAAACGACTCACCGACCAGGGACATGACGATCCGAACGCACACTGACCACCAGTGGCTGACTTTACACACAGGCATATAACAGGCGGCACGGCGGCGCACACATACAGCTAGCACTGCACAGCTCCGCCATACGTGCATAGTGTAAAAACATCCAAGGAAGTTTGGTCTAAAAATTATAGCTAAGGATTCTTTGTACTTAAGAATATGGCGAATTTGTGACATAACGTTTTATTTATTTTAATTAAGGGGAAAAAAGGCTGAATAAAAATAACTAGTCTAGGATCAAAAAATAACTAACTCAATAGAAAATGGTAAACCATGATTATGAACATGATGAAGGAAGTCAAATCAATTCAAAAGAATGAAACTGGTTTTAAAATATTGGCAAAAAACTTGATTATTTTTAGTGCGTAGGTGGTAAAACATGGTATCAAATATTATAATATAATAATAGTAATAATACACTAAAATAATATAAGTAGGCCTAGCAAGAATAAACCCCAGTAGTTGTGTGTGTGTGATTGTGACATTTACTTATTACACAAAACCATGACAACTACAACTTCAACAACAGTTACACAGTTTTTTATTTATATATGTGGCTAAAGTAAGTAGAAGTACTTCATAATCATAGCCGTACAATTATGGATGTTAGTTTGCGGACGTATTTAACAAATGTTTTGTATGTTACTGTTTGTTCTATTTGAAGGATCAAGATGCAGCTGTTTGTACGCGGCCAACAGAACCACACCCTTGAGGTGCTGGGTGATGAATTAGTCCGTGATGTAAAGGTAGGTATTAATTGAATTTTAAACTTCAATCAAGTGCAAGAAACTTCAATCATTGAAGTTCTTAAGAAGTTATTGATTGCTTGGTAAAGTCTCATATTTTCGCTGATGTTTTGTTATCACAGGGAATAATGGGTGAGATACTTCATTCGTTTCCCAGTTCGTTTTCACCTATTTTTGTTTTTGAGTGAAGAAGTGGTGAATGATTGGTGCAACACACAAGAGACAGCCCAATATCTGGAAAAAATCTAAAAGTTTTCCGGCAGGGCTTACATTTTCCACTGAACCACTGGCCCGAGGCTAGTAGTTTTACATTAGTGTGCGGCTAGTGAATTCATGACTGGACAGCTTGCAAGCCCTGCCCTTTGATTTACCTTCAACAAATATTAATTTTCTGTGTTTTTTGTGTGTTTATTTTGTCATACAGTTTCAGTTGGAAACCTTGACGGCTATCTGCGTTGAGGACCAGCTCTTGATGACCGGTGCTGAAGTGCTGTCTGATGACTTGCCCCTCTCACACTATGGTGTCTCAAACCTTGCTACTCTGGACTTGTCTGTCCGCATGCTCGGAGGTACATCCAATTTGTTTTCTCTCTAGTGACTACCCCCCTTTGTTAATGAGCTCAACTGATCTGTAAATTTCTAGAATGATGGATTTAAGGTTTTTGTCAACTTGCTGGTGTTTCACACTTGAACTCTTGGGTACAGAGCTGTGTATTGAAAGAGTTGTAACGTAGATGGACCAGTTTTCTTTGGTCACATGGACGGATGTTGGACGATGCTTTAAATCCAAATCACTTACGCTAACACATGTTACTTGTTCATTAGTAAGTCTTGTACAGCTAACATTTTGTTTTGTGTCTTTACTCTGTTAGGTAAGGTCCACGGCTCTCTGGCTCGTGCTGGAAAGGTGAAGGGTCAAACACCAAAGGTCAGTATTGCATTTAAGTTTGAGAATCTGTGAAAAAAAATGCTTGCTTTTGTATCTAGGGCCAAAGACTTTCAATCGCAGAAAGTGAATGTTCCATTCAATAACATTCTAAATTGGAACAAATTTAGTCATCTCAGAATGACAAGAAAGTGAATACTAATGTTAAAGCCTAACTCGGTGAAGAGCAAGGCTCACTGGTAGGTAGGAGTTCCATGCTGATGCAAACAGCTGGCTACCAACAGCTGGCTGAAATTTGCCAATGAAAAAGCTACAAACGGTAATATTTTGTATTCAGTAATTGTTAGTAACGAACAGGACCATTCAAAGCCATTCATGTAACAGTTTGTCCATCTTGGAACCATTATGTGGCTTTTTAAGTGGTCAGGGAACTCTTATGAAAGCAGTGCAAAGACAAAAGGAAGGGGCGTGTTTATCAATTGTTTGGATAGTGGATATTAAACTGATTATTGGTCTTGGTTTATTATTACAGGTTGACCCCGAGGAAAAGAAAAAGAAGAAGACTGGCCGTGCCAAGCGACGCATGTTGTACAATCGCCGCTTTGTCAATGTCGTGCCCACCTTCGGAAAGCGCAGGGGACCCAACTCCAACTCCTAAATGAATCGCGGAGTCATCATTTGATCATATCATCATGTAGTCAATCAATCAATTTCAGCTTGAACTAAACTAACTGATTGTCTTTCTCCATTAAGTACCTAAACAATTTGCCGGCTAATTCAATTCATCCAAATACTCGGTGATCTACGGATCGAAGGTGGACCTAGCATAAAAACAATTGTGATACTACACTGTGTTCAAAGATGTGTTGTAGAGTGTGTACTGACTTGTGAATAAATATACAAAAATCAAAGATCCTTTGTGTCAAGTAGTTTGTGTAATTGACTTTGTTGGTGTTTCTTTAATGGGATTGTTTTAATACTTTAGGGATAGATGTTTCTTGGGAAGGGTCAGGTTAAAAGAAAGAGGGTCATATGAGTATCAAAGAGACTCCATAGCAATTTAAGAGACCATTGTAAACAATAATCAACAAGGCTTCAAGAGCGTTATAAAATGGAAGACAAAGTTTATTGAGATGTTTTTTTGGCTGTCGTAAATTTAAGAAGGCACACCGTTAAACGAAAGATTGCAACTTCACCCACCACCAAAGTGCTGATTAAGGGTCTATCCATGATTTCTCTTAAAGGCAGTGGACACTATTGGTAATTACTCAAAATAATTATTAGCATAAAACCTTTCTCGGTGACAAGTAATGGGGAGAGGTTGGTGGTATAAAATATTGTGAGAAACAGCTCCCTCTGAAGTGCCATAGTTTTGGAGAAAGAAGTAATTTTCCACGCATTTGATTTCGAGACTTGAAGTTAAGAACTTGAGGTCTCGAAATCAACCATCTAAATGCACACAACTTCGTGTGACAAGGGTGTTTTCTTCTTTCATTATTATCTCGCAACTTTGATGACCGATTGAGCTCAAATTCTCACAGGTTTATTGTTGTATGCATATGTTGAGATACACCAACTGTGAAGGCTAGTCTTTGACAATTACCAATAGTGTCCAATGTCTTTAATACTTAACCTAAGCTGTCTGTAGTTTTGAAATTAATTTCATAGAGCTGCCACGACTATAAAGCCACGACCATACAATTCTCTTGTGGATGATCAATATGATAAAATTTGACCAGATTTGAACAACTTTTATGTCATTTTGATAAAAAAAATTCTACTAAAACAGCATTAGCGTAACTTTACAATATTTGTGTTTGATTAGACAATTTCACAATTCTCTTACATTTTTGGGGGTGTGAACAGTGGACATACATGGATAAACCCTTATCATGTAAAATATCATGTTAGTTACACACTATACATAATTGACTGAATAAAGATACAATAGAAGTACAGTATATTTAGTTCATATGCTAATAAATAGTCTTATAAAAATACATGTATACACACTGTGAATGTAGTACTGAATGATAACTTGCTCAATCTCATCATCATCTTGAGAAGCATGTGATGACAATGAGCAAAAGTCCCTTTGCTGAGAAATAGCCGATTTATAGCCAAACTGCCAATAATGATACAACATCAAGTCAACTGGGAAAGTTTAAGCTGAATACAGAGTCTACTTGTTGTGAAAACACCCCCAAAGCCATTTACATCTTGTCATAGTTTCTGTAGGGATTGTTTAATTGTGTTTCAAAGAATGTTTTTTTTCAATGCGAAATTCCGAGCCATGGCCGAGTTGGACTAAACCATTCTGTTAAAGGGGTGTTACAAGGCAGTGCGCTTTACTGAGAACTGCATTCAAACGGACACCACAACAATTTCAAAAAGTCACCTGCAGGGTGATCTTTGGAGATTCACATTTTTTGACATACTTTTTTCAATTTCCAATTAACTTGGGCACTTTGGACAAAAAAACTCTAAAAGCACAAGGCTTTTGGACAAAATTGCACAATTCTGTTTGCAGGGTCATTAACAAAGTGTGACCCTACTTCTAAAGCAATCCTGAACTGTTCCAGGTCTGGCACACTATTTCTATGGGCTAGGGAGCTGTAAAAGTTGTACAGCTTGGAAAACATTAATTCCAATAACAATATGAAGAGTGCATGCGTAGCAGGAATAGGGATACATATACGTAATTATTCAAGTGAGGTATCGTGTCTGAAAGATGGTACTCAATGCACCGCCTTGAAAGATGAACACTTTGGACAAGACTTCATACTCGGGATTTGCCCTTAACCTTTTTAATGACCAGCCAGCAGGTCCGCCAGATTTTTTCAATTGTCCAAATTTAAAATGCGATGGAGAGGCTTTTCAACACTGAACTAGCCGCCTGGACCAGTTGACGGGTCTTCTGGTATTTTAACTGGCCTCTTTTTGTTAAGAAGACACTAGTGCACCCTGCTGTCATAACACTTCCCATTCAAAAATTTGTTTAACCATTCACCATGAATCAGTTTTGACCTACACGTGCACAAAATATTCTTATTTATACAGGGTTAGAAAAGGTTGTGCATAAAAAATATCAGTTGACAGAAATTCCTCCATAAAAGGCCACATGTAGAGAATAAAGGCCTCCAAATTAACTTACACAGAAGCTTATTAATTTTTGGTTGCATTTGGAATGTGAAAATATAGATCAAAGACAATTGCTGACTACATAGCGCTACCATATACCCGTCACCAATGTTTTAACACAAATTTGATCATTATTATAAATTGTCCACATAATATTGCCTCATTTAATGTTTTGTATACAGTAAAAATGCTTTTTGTACACTCGATCAGAACCACAAACCAAGATTTGCAATCATGATAAGAAATTAATTAATGAAACATTTGACTATAGGCCTAAGTTTCACTACATACATGTATACAAAAACCTTTTGCCATCACAGGTAACTTATTGTTTGATTATCAATGTCAAGTATTAATCTGAGAATGATTTCAATGATTTGGGAATATCAACTTGAAAAAGCCATTTACATTTTGTCATAATTTCTGTAGGGATTGTGAAATTGTGTTTCAAAGAATGTTGTTTTAATGCATGTTTTTCGCTGCTTTTCAAAAAGTAAATGACTTGGGCAATGAGTTTAACAATGCCAAGGAGACACACTGCCTTCAGATTCCATGACTTTCTGGGTACAATTTCTGTCAAGCAAAAATTTCTTCTTTTAAAGTAGCTCTATAAAATGTGGCCCTGTACACAGTCATACAACAAGGGTGGCTGTTATAAGTAGAAATTTGATTTGATTACAAAAGATCTCAAACAATACTAAACTATGTTTTTGTTATTTTATAGTCCTTTGAATGGGACGTGGTAAAACCCTGTGCTCTTTTGCACATCTTAGAGGCTTATTGTGACATCTTTATATAATACACAATTCTCTTCAGGGTTTTTCAAAAACTTGGTCATTTTGGACAAAAAATTATGACCAAAGCATGCTGAACATAGTACATGGATGATTGAAGTTGAAGAAACATTTCGAATAGTCATTCTTAGGCCTATCTAAATATAATAAATTTTACTATATCACTTGTATTTATAATATTACAGCGCGCTTTTGAGCGCGTATCAGCTCAAATGCAATACCTTGTGCACATCAGGAGACTCCTGTTTTAGTGACAGACCATCTTTAAAGAATACCATAACAGCCCCAAAAGAAAAATGATTTATTAGTACATTATTTTGAAATAAATAGCTATTGAATTATAGTACGCAGTAGGTTCAGTAAGGTTTTAAACCATTAGCTGTCCACTAAATGATTTGGCAAGTATATACAAAAGATCATCATAAAATATAGTTTGGCGAGTAAACATTTGCATGAGAATAATTTGTGCTATGCTTGTGACAAGAGCTTAAACAAAATGTTAAATATTTCTAGATGTTAGATTGTGTATATACCTCAGATTGCAACTTTCACCTCAAAATAGACATTATGAATTTGTTTATATTGAATTATTCACTATTTTTGTTTATTCTATTTATTTGTTAAATTATTTTTTGAGGGGGAGGCAGAACTGCAGTGTACAGCATTGTCTTTGAATGTGGTTTGATTTACTACTGTGCACTTAACATTTTAGGGTTTAATTTGTCCCCACCCCTCCCCCATGAAGGTCAACAGAGGTCAAGGTAGCTGCTCCGTACATCCATAACCATCTCCTGAAGACAAGCAGAGTATACTGTTCGAAACGTTGATAACAAACCGGCTCTTTTAAGAGCCACCACTCCTTCAAAAGAGATTTTACTCATGGTTGTATCCGCAAGTTTACTATTCATATTTATACCATGGAGGAAGATTTTCTTCCTCCATGTTTATACTTATAGTTACTCTTATCCATAAACAGGACGTTACTGAACAGTCCAGTGAACACTAAGTGCAACATTCAGAAAGCTTATTGACTTTCAAGGAACATTTTTTCTGCCAGTTTCAGTTTACTTTACACTGTAGCCACCACCACCAACAAATTCCAGAATTCATCATAATAATAGTTTAAAGACTGGAATAACTCATGAAGCTTCATGAATATATACTGCAATTTCATTTGATCACAAGATTAGACTTGAATGTGACTTCATTGATCTTGGAATGGCTAAATTGACTTGAGCGAGACTACATTTACTTATTGACTTGGACTTATCTAAAGGACTTGGGTTGGACTAAATTACCTTGATAGTTTTGGCTTAAGATAATTTTCCCTAATGACTCGTTGATCGTTGCCATGGGGAAACAGTATTCTGCCAACTCTCTTTTGGGCAAGTCATTTATATCCACTCAAGTTGATATAGAATTTAACAAAAAAAACTAAAGGTCATTAAAATAAATTCTTTGGTGCAAGGAAAGTCATCAGCGACTTACCAAAGGACTGTACAAGTCCCACTATTCTAAGACCCCACCCCAAGATCCCCACACAAATACACAAATGAATGGTTTGAAATAGTAAATAGGCCTTCCTCCCACCTCACAAATACAAAATGACTGTTGTTTAGGCCACTGGCCTGAAGAAAAGCCAAATCCTATCAATTTGATTTATAGAACATCTGGAATTGTTTTGTTCCAGTTGAAATATTCCCACATATGCATGGTAACTTTATAAAGCTTCCATTATTTGTTTTCTAATGGGGCTTAATTAAAACTACAAACACACATAATTAGATACAGTATCCGGCACTGTATCTACATTAAGCATGGCTTAGATGGTATAAACATGAATGTTGATTTGTGCATTATAAACTGATTGGTAAAATCTTTAATACTACATCAAATCTCATGCCTGAATATCTTTTTACAAAATTAGTCAAAAAATAAACAACATTATTTCGAGAGGCTTCCTGATAATATGACAAAGGTTAAAGACATTCACAATGGCTGCATGTGGGGGGGGGGGGTGAATTCCTTTGTATACATTTAGGCTCCCCAAATGGTGGATAGGATGTGGGAATAAGTGCGCTGTGCATTGTGAAATAGGTCAATAGCATAGCATTGTTTAGAAACACTTGACAGTTACTAGAAATAGTTTTTCAGGAAATAAAAGTTCATCTATCTTATGCAGATACTCCTGTACCTTAAATACACACAATATTTAAAAACATGGCAAAGTGTAGAGCAACAAAAATAGTCAGAGTAAACTATTTATGTAAAGATTCACCACCACAAACAAACACAAGTTAAAGGCCACCTTGTATATAATGTGCATGTCTCGCATGCATTTAAATGTTGGGCCGCATTACAGCGACCAGTTTTGTTTCCTCAAGAGGTTCTGTAATATACAAATACATGCAAGATTACCAAGTCTTTAACAATATAAAAATCAAAGAGTTGTTGTAAAGGATACCTTAAGTGTGTGGACAAGGGCCCAAGACTATGGACCACCTACTGAACCAGGGCTTGCTGCATAACACCTGCACCATGGAGGATCTTACAGAGGCCAATGCCAATGGACTCCAAAATGCCCAACATTGGCAAGCAGATGTAGGATGTCACAGACTGACTGTAGGGTCGAGTCTCAAAGAGGACAAATACCAAGGCAAGAATTGGAAGTGATTATCAGCAGCAGCTGGTGGCAGTCTTCCCTTCTGAGGGACACTCTAGGTCCCCTCGACTATCCTCCCTCGTGTACAGTCGTATATTCTCCATCTGTTTCTCTATTGATTTCCTGCGCTTCTTCATCACCTGCTTGGTCAGCATCATGAAGGCCTGTAGGTGGATGTCAGTGAGAAAATAAATAACTTGAAAATTTAGAATGTGCCTGTATCCATACATAAATTGTTAATGGCACAGTACCGGTAAACTGTGTATGGGGGGGGGGGTGTATATGGGGTTGATGCAGTAGTTTCTGAGAGTGCAATAAGAGATAAGTTGTTTGAACTTTACCTCGTTGACATTAGTACTGTTGTGTGCACTCGTCTCGATGAAATCCATTCCATTTGCCTTTGCGAACTGAAAAACAACAACGACAAATAGTTAGCATGCTGTAATATTACAAGGTGCTTTTTGTAACGGGAGACTAAAACTTTAGATTTGATGCAATATAAAAACAAACAAAAAGGTTGAAACCCTCATTAAAGTTATGACAAGCTAACGCTTGAGTAACTACTTCTGTCCACACCTCCCCCAACTCCCCTCTTCTTGTCTTGCAATAATATATACACACCCAAATCCCTGATTTGCCCATCGATATTAATCACCGTTTGTGGTCATGCAATTCATTTAACTTTAAAATAACAATAAAAATAATAACAAACATCGTACAGCTAAATCCTTTTTTAACATTGCTCCTAGGCGCTTTGCATAAGAATGTAATTAAGAGGAAACCCCAAAGAAAAAAAGAAATACCAGTACAAGCAATAAACACAAATGTACTTTAAAAAAAAAATAGCTCCGTTGGTAGAGCGCCGGCACGTTAATCCGGAGGTCGTTGGTTCGAATCCCACTCTAGTCAATTCTTTGTTCATCCCCAAAAATCATAATAAAAAAAAATAATACACATTGCTAAAACAACCCTACAACAGGGACATAGATGTCAACTTAAAGCCATTGGACACTTTCGGAACAGAAAAAATAAATAAAAGTTCACAGATTTACAAATAACTTACTGGGTTTACAGTACATAATGGTGAAAGACTTCTCTTGAAATAATATTCCATAAAATGCTTTACTTTTTGAGAAAACATTTAAACAGTTATCAATTCTCGATAACGAGAATTACGGATTTATTTTAAACACATGTCATGACACGGCGAAACGTGCAGAAACAGGGGTGGGTTTTCCCGTTATTTTCTCCCGACTCCGATGACCGATTGAGCCTAAATTTTCACAGGTTTGTTATTTTATATATAAGTTGTGATACACGAAGTGTGGGCCTTGGATAATACTGTTTACCGAAAGTGTCCAATGGCTTAAAAGAGAGCCTCAAACATGAGGTATCTGTCTTGATACTTACTCTAACTCCCTCGGCTTCTGTCACTGTACGTAGAGCTTCTGCATCACTCTTGTTACCAACTAAAAACATCTCCACATCAGGACCTGCATGCTGTGTACCAAGGTAATACACGTTGTACAAAACTTAATGTTTGCTTTTGAGGATTTCATTAAAATTACATAATTGTTGCATAATTTACATGAAAACACACATATACAACAAATAAAAAAAATAAAAAAAATAAAAAACATTTTTTTAAAACAAACTCTTACATGGATAAAGATGGCAGGACTCAAATTTGGGGTAAAGTCTACAAGACCGCAGGGCTTTTATACTACATGTAGTTCACAATGTTCATCAGACTGGAGTTATTTGACAAAGCTTTAAGAGAAGGTTTGTCTCATGTGTCCTTTGGGTGAAATATTCAGATACTCAACAGGACAGAACTCTGGGCCCTATTAATTCACCAGACACAATGTTAACATTTGAATGTCATCTTTTCTGTTAAAAATTTTAACATTTGAACGTCATCTTTTCTGTTAAAAATGTCACACAGTAAAGTATACTAGAAATTTAGAAACTCTTGGTGTTCGGGAACGGATGTGTGAAAGGTTTTTTTTCACAAGTATGTACACTTCACTAGTCACAATAAAACAAGTACCAATCAAAGCAAGCAATCGCTTTGCCTTACGTGGTCACCAACATACCCATTTTTGTGAAGTACGTAAAGCCCTTTCATATGATGTATAGATTGTCAAAGTAGCTGACTTTAAAGTTTATTACTGGATAATTCTAACAAATTGGCAAGAAAGGAAATGAAAAATAATACCTCTGCAACCATCGTCATCCATTTCTGAATATTAAGGAACGATGCCTCACTTGTGATGTCATAAACTAACACAAACCCCTGAGAGGAAAGATAGTACTATTATTATTAGTAGCATCAAAAATATTCAAATATCACACCCTAAATTGTGTTTAAACTACACTGTATTTAAAATTACATACAAATAGATTTAAAAACAAAAAATAAAGGTATGAAAGCAAACACGCTCTATTAAGTTCTATTATTATCATTATTATTTTTTTAATTTATTTTTTATCATTAACCTACCCTTTTTAACCGTTATTTTATATTTATGTTTTCATAAATTTATTTATCTAGTCATTCATTCATTTATTTTTCATTTTTTCCCTATTTGTGTATTCATATTTAAATGTGTAAATTAATAATGTTTATTCCTTGTTTAAATTAGACAGGCCTTCGGGTCAGTGTTTTGGTATACTTTTGTCTATCCTGGCCAGCTTAAATTGGTTATGTTGTTTATTGGTTCCTGTTTTTGTCTGATTCTGTTGTTTTGTCATATTGATTGTTTTTAATAATATGTCTGGAGATGTTCTTTTTTGTTTTTGTTTTGTGTTGTTCTTCTTTGTTTTTTGTTTTGTTGTTGATTTGTTGTTGTTTTTGTTGTTGTTGTTTGTTTTGTTGTTCGCTTTGTTGTTTCTTTGGGTTGTTGTTATTGTTGTTGTTGTTGTTGATGTTGTCCCTTGTTGTTGTCCCTGTTGCTGTTGTTCTCCCTCTTGTTGTTGTCCCTATTGTTGTTGTTGTCACTATTGTTGTTGTCTCTGTTTTGTTTTTCTCCCTGTTGTCTTGCTTGGTTGCCCAACCAACCCACTCTCTTTCCCACCCTTTGCTTCAAAATGCATTTTGTATAATAATTTCTTGTCAATATTATTTATTTTACTTCAACAATTTTGATTTATACATATTGTATTTGCTAGTTTTCCTGATTCTGTTTACTTGTAGTATAATACTGTATTTTTGTGAACGTTATTGTCTTGTATCTTGGCCGAATAAATAATATAATAATAATAAAAATAATAATAAGTAGGCCTATGACTATTAACCTTTAAATACAACTGTTGCGTTGACCAGCAAGCTCAAACTAAAATACACACATACAAAGAATATAAATGGGTACAATATGACATGATTTTGAAATAATTACAAAATTTCATCATTATTGCAAAGGCAAATTATTTAAACAACTCTGAAAATGTTAAGACCAAACGCATACAAAAACAGCAAAAAAAAAAACCAATGTAAGCAATAGAAAGATAACATAAATATAAAAGAAATGAGGGCTTAAACAAAGGGATGTAATGCAACAAAAGTTTATAAATAGTTGATAGTCATTGTGCCTTGAAATGGAGCGATCTGTATACATGTAGTTCTGGGTAGTCCAGCACTAGGTGTCAAGGTCAAGGAGACTGTTCACAGCTTAATTTCAAGTGCTGTTTCCTAAAATATTTTGCCCCATGACCCCTGACCAAGACTGCCATCGCCGAGGTCAAACAATGAGAATTTGTGCATTAGTCACAACTCTCAGCCAGTGATAGGTCTTCCTTTGACCTTAGGATGTCTATGAGGACATAAGAGATACAATTTTCACCAATTTTGAACTCCTGCTCTTGCATACATTAAAGATGTTAGGCAAGGATTTGATTACAATGAGCACCAGTTACTGCATTAATAAACTGTAGAATAGGTCAAAGGTCAGCTTACCTGAGCTCTTCTGAAGTACTGTGTAGTAATAGTATCATACCTCTCCTGACCAGCAGTGTCCCTGTAATTCAAGTTCAATTCAATTCAAGTTCAGTTCATTTCCACTCAATCAATTAAAATGACACAAATTTAACATTACAGGAGAGTAAACATAATGGATTAAGTGGAGGAGGTCTCTTAAAGCTTGTTGGATGGAGCCACATCTATGAGAAAGAACAAGAATATAACAAAGAATATACTGAAATAATTGAAGGCATGCCATGGTTACACATGAAAAGACACAGACAAAACAAAACAGGACAACACAGAAGAAAATCAGTCAGTCATTGAGGTTAAACTCATTAAATGCAGGGTACATTTTGTTTAGTTGTCAAAGACAGTTGCGTGAAAGTTATGAACAATAAAAAAAAAACTTGTTGAAAAGAATGGTGCTTTCGGATTCCTGAGATTGCCTTTAAGGTAGGATTAAAGAACACTACAATTCAGGGTTCCCCCCAGAATTTTTCAAAACTATGTGGCATTCTGGACCAAAGTTTTAAAGAAGTATGCTGAATTGAAACAAGGTCCCCTCGGTGGTTATCTTTATGTCGTGCAATCTGTGGCATTCTAAATAGTGTTATCTTTAGTTAAATAACATACACATAAAACTTTGTGTGTATTGGCCGCAATTCATGCATAAATGGGGAGAACCATGCTAGTTTATGCACCCATTTTGAGAAAGATAGGAGATTAATGGTTGTAAAATTTATAAATCCTTCAATGAAGAACAATACTCACCAAATCTGTACCCTGATTCTCTTGTCATCTAATAATAAATTCTTCATTTTGAAGTCAATACCTGTGGATTAAATATTTAACAACAATAAACTTTATGGAGTTCTATATAGTCCCGATTTCTCCCAAATAAAAACTATACACAAAGCCGGATAGCCCTCTAAAAAGTTAGGGTGGGGGTTATTGTTTGGTGTTTATCAACCTAATGCCAAATATAAAGACCCCAAAAGTTACTAGTGAAAATGAAGTTCAATAGAGTGAAGTGCAGGCCTGTATGCTTCAGTTCCTTAGTAACTAAAGGGCACTCTATGAGGAAATTGTAAATTTCTACTGGAGCATTGCAAGAGCACCTTCGCTGTCTCCAGGAAGTATCATGCCTGTAAAAAGCCACAAAAAAATCCTCGTTTGTCATGGTGACAAAAACAGGTTAACACTCAGCCACATCTCTGGCCAGATTAAGGGCAGCATTCAAATGAACACCTCACAGATATTTCAAATCATTTAAAAATTGTATTGACCACGTCCACATGAATTAAGTTCACAGGATGCTTGAAAACACTGGGCCTACAAAGTACACAGGGCATAAAATGGGCGAGTCCTCAAGGCTCACAGTGAGCCTTAAAAGTTAGTTTCCAGAACTGAAGTACAGAAGGGGAGGAGGCCCTAACAATAACATCCTAACATTCCATTTTAATAGTGTAGTTTACATCAAATGTTGTTATATTAATAACATTATTATCACATAAAAGAAAATGATTGATAGCTGTGATAACGCATGGAGGTAGATCGTAACCCTCCTCCTCCCTGGCTGTCAGGAGGAGGGTTTCGTTGTCGCGAATAGACAAATGAATGCATAGATTACAGGTATAAAGATGAATTTGTAACGTTTAAAATTAATATTCAATCAATGGCATATCATTAAAAAACAATACTACATACATCGAACAATCCAACCAAAGTCCAATTTCATTAATTAAAAAAGTAATCAACTGCTGGTTAGTTTAGTTCTGTATTAAAAAAGTAGGCCTATTCATTTTTCATTCTTGAATAACCATTGACAATGATGTTCTCTCTTTATTATTATGCTACTTTTATTAGTCATGTTCCCGACTGCACCCTTGTTGTTCTCCAATGCTTTTCAAGGTACTCTATACATTAAACTCTTGGAACAATACATACCTATTGTTGATATATGCGGCGTGATAAAACCTTCATCCGTGTATCTGCATAGCATACACGTCTTTCCAACTCCGGAGTCGCCGATCATCAAAAGCCGGATCAGAATATCGTACTGTTTCGCCATTATTTCAAACTAACGTAGTTACTAAAATTCTATAGTGAATACTTGAAATATTTTACATAATTTGAACTGAATTTGGAGGTAAAAATTTACTGAGAAGTCACGGTAAATCGTACATTTTTACCACCCCAAAATAATGACACTGTTTTATTATTGAGCTCTCAACGTTATAGTCCGCATGTCTGGTGTCCACATGCACAGGCGTTATTGATAGTGGTATTTGGTGCTACTACAGCTCACCAGTCTTTTTAAAAAATATCACTGGTACCCGAAAACTTGGGGCGATGTTAAAAGGTGTTTGTGATGATTTATTCGGCATTTTCGTAGGGAACCGGCGACAAATGAAATGAAAGTGTGAAGGCGGCAAAGGAAGACTTTCAAAAGTAAAGCATCACATTAATGTTTCTTTTCGTTTCGCTTTAAAATAAATATAATCTAGGCATATATAAAGATACATTGTACAAAATACTGCGTAAATAGAACATGGCGAATAATACAGAAATGTAAAAAATAGAAATATAAAATGGCCTCATAGGCGGAAAGAGTAGCTCTATTTTCAACACACCGTGAGCCTCCTGTTTGCGGATTCAAATTTAACCACGTGCATAAAAAGGCCTGCTTGGTTGTAGGTTTCATAACTGATGTGTTTCGTTTACCGTAGGCCTATACACATGGCCTTTTGGCCAATTATATTGAATTGTTGTTGTAAGAGGACTAATGAGACAATATTTCATTAGAGAATTTCACAGAGAATTTCATGAGAGAGCAACCCTACTGTAGCTGTAGCTGGATTCCGTTGAAGGGGGCGGGGGGGGGAGTGTCAGAGACCTATGGATTACCACGCCCATTATTATTTTCTTTAACTTAATGTAGCAGTTTGACATTGAGCAACCTTCGCGCTGATTTGTGTAACAAATCAAGTGGCTTTTCAAAATTAGGCATAAAAGTAATCAATATGGTCAAAAGGGTAAAGTTTTTCTTTTTTATAACAAGTAGGCATCATAATCGCAACTTCCCCCTAAACAGTAACAGCAGATCATTTTACTCATCCAAGCAAGTGTTAAACTTTTACCGAGTAGTAGGCGTAGTAATAGGTGTGTGAAAGAAAGAAAAAACACTTCCAAGTTCCATGATTGTATATTCTTTTATTTGAAATTGTAAACAAATGATAAATCAAGAAAATGGTGTATATTTTTCTATTGTGTTGCACATTTCTAATAAACAGTCAATCCATTGAGGGGGCAAGGCCATTTTTATTTTACAAAGGGCACTCCCGTTGAGAAATCCTAAAGTATATGGGAAACTTTTGAGGGGGCACCTCTGTGTTATTCCAAGCATGAGTGGTAGTAATACTACCGGTCGGTATGTCTTTCCGCTTTCAGTTGTATTTCTCCTTCAAAAGGCATTTTGAGGGGGTTACAATGGTTATTGATTTTGTTATGGTCAAAATAAACTTGTTTCCTTGCTGCAGCTTCATTACAGATACAGCTCCCCTTCTCCACAGGTTAATAGGTCCCAGTGCTTAAATACCCATAAGATTGGGGTCGATTTCAAAAAGAGCTAATGTTGATCTTAACTGCAAATCAATCTTAACTGCTATTAAAAAGCGTGATATCAAAATACAAATCATTATGGTGATACCAATACATGTACCTAGTAATGATATTGACAACTCAACTCAAGATGAATCTTAGGGCTTTGTGAAGTATAACTCTGTTCATACAGGTGCTTTTATAAAATATAGGGCATTAAAAGGTTATTCTGTAAGTCAAGGGGTCGATTTCACAAAGAGTTAGGACTAGTCCTAACGTAGGACTAATCCTAGGAGATATTAAAAACACATGGCTAGTCCTACTCATCCTAACTCGAAATAAGACTAGTTCTAACTCTTTGTGAAATCCACCCCAGGTATAGCTCTTTTGATGATATAATGTTGTGGAGATAAAGGACTGAATAACTGGAGTAAGTCAGGGTAAACAACAATATTAATAAAATTACAAAATAAATTCATAAATAAAATGAAAAATACAAATTATACAATACATACTATGCTTTTACAATTGACTTTTCAGATAATGCAATCTGATTAGAATAATTTAAAATATTACTATTATATGTACATGGATCTCTATACTTATTCAACATAAATTACATTTCATCACAAATCTTCTTCGTTGGGCAAGAAATCTGCAATAATCCATTGACAAGATATGCTTAAAAGGTATGTACACAAAATTGTTCTCAGAATCCAGAGTTAAAAACAAAAATGTCACAAGCTGATATGGAAAAGCATCCCCACTGAAGCCAAAGGAGGCAAATCATTGGACGATAGCTGTTCTTTGTGCATAAACACGCGGGTGTGACCTCAGCGTCGTTGTAGCATTTTGCATTACGCAAGGTGTCTATTGGATGAATAGAGGCGAGTATCTCAGGGTAAGAGATGATGTACTGAGCTTGCTACCTGAGCTGCTGGGCAATCTTGGCTGCTTTGAAGTCTGCTCTGAGCTGAACAAATGACATAGGGGTGTTCTTGTCCAGGCCACCCTGGAAAAGAAAATTCAAATATTGCTACTTAGCCTTTGTGTACACATTTTGTTCTGCAACATTGCAAGAAAACTGATGGCAAAACCCTGAGTAAGACTGGCTTGTGTAAGAAAATTTCCCTCTATATAATAATAAAATAAAACTTTCTTCCTTTCATAAATTAAAACAAGCACAACAATGAAATTGCATAAAGCGTTAATAGTTGTTTGCTGGTGATATTTTGCAATTGAATGAGTGAACAATTCATTTTGCATTTATGTAACAAAAGTTTGGATAAAAGACAAATAATTTAAGTTTCTTAAAACTAGACGAAAGATTTTGAAATTTATAGGTTGCAGCAGACATACTGGGTAATTTTCCAAACTTATGTCTGAACATACAGAACAAAACAAAGGGTATAGAATAATCTTCATTGCGACGGCTGTCCCACCAGAATAAATGAAAGTTTCGGAAAACCTATAATGGATTATATATGCTAGTATTAGACAAGTTAGCAGTCTTACCAGTTGTTCTCCTGTAATGACAGACTTGATGTTCTCAGGCACTACTACAAGGAGATTGCATAGTGCATGGAGTTTCTCAAATAGCGAATTCACCATCGGAACTTTGAAGGATTTAACAAGACGGCGGTATTCATTCACGTCACAAATCACCAACATTGCACCTGCAATTCAAGACCAAGCAGTAAGAACAACAATGGTCATGAAAAGAAGATCACAAGATAAACGAGAGCATAGCGATAAGACTGCAGGACTTGCAATCACACGGTGGTGGGTTCGATTCCTACGAAGCTAACTGCTTATTTTACAATGACTATAGAATAAGTATTGTTGTCTCGTTACTGAATTACAATTTCTGGATCTGTGCAATTCATAATCATAGACGTTAAACAAATATTTGTATGAGAAAGATTGGTTTTTGCCAGCTTGGTGTTTATGTTTTTGGGAGTTTGCCGAGTTTCCATCTAAACAAACAAACAAACAAACAAAACAAAGAACCTTGAGTATACTGGGGATGTTAGTTTTTAAACGTTTTCACCAGCAATACAAATTACTGAAGAGGGATCGGTATCAGAAGAGATTTGTATCTGAGCAGTGCTGACTCAACACTGAAAACTCTGAATCCCTTTAAAGAGACCAGCATCTCAAACACTCAGTCTTATGACGATGACTAGAGAGCAGGCTAGTTGAAACGTTGAGACCAATTCACGACTCACTCCTCACCAGTGAAGTTAAGAATGAGAAGTCCTGGCTGATTTCCCATTTCATATATGCTCATTAACCTTGGATCAATATCATAGAGCTACTTTACCACAAAATGCAGCGCAGCACAGACAATTTTGGAGACCAGAAAAGTGGTCACCAGCCAAAATGCCAAGTAAGATGTACAATCTATGACTTGTAAGCAGCACATTTGGGCCCAGATCATAAGCCTTTTTGAGGTATGGCGGACGTGATACGCGCGCGTCACACGCCGCGACTGGTGCCATGCTCACCATGTTGGTGGTCATTAGGTTTACGTGTAAACGCTGCGTCGCCTAAAATGTGCACTTCACTGAATAACATACGTTCCATTTCTATGGTCAATACGCACAAATTTACCACAACTTTACAGTGTTGTAGCATTGTGTCCGCCATACCTCAAAAAGGCTTATGGAGATGGGTCTTAGGCTGTGTTCGAATTGGGGCTACAGCTATGGCTACAGCTCGATCACCACGCCATCATGCGCCAAAGTATAATACAACCTTAACAACACCATGAGCAACAGTCAAAGACGTAGCTGTATCCACCAATTCAGATACGACCTTACACTAACCTAATGAGTTGTAAGTATACTGTTGGAGATGATCAAAGATTACACGATGAAACCTGATGCCAAACTCCATCAGCACTGCCGTCACATTCTTGCCATCCAGACAACGTTTAATGGTCTCAACTTGCTTCTCAATGAATGGGATCACCTTAGCACATGCCTGAAACAGAAGTGGGTTGAGGAAGATAATCTTATCACATACATTTTTGTCACAAGAATTTTTTTGGCAGAAGGATGTTAGGACATGTGTCCCACGCCGACCATCACCAGCTTTAAGATGATGAGGATGTTTTGTAAAATACTGCACCTTCAAGGCTGCACAACACGAGTACGCCTATAGACTTTTTCATGGTGTGGTCATCTTAATTTTACTCCATTCCAACTCATTGTAACCAAACTGAGGCTGGACGAAATAAGCATTCACTACTGTTATTGGAAACAGGGAACATATCCAAGATGGCGACAGCGTGATAAAGGTCTACACCATACCTTGGACAAGCATTTAGCTTTCTAGGTGTATATTCATCAAGCATCAAGCATCAAGGATGTAATGAAATTTAAAAAACTCATTGCAGCACACCCCAAGTTTACTTTAATTAGATGCACATTCTTTTGCAGAAAGTTGCAAATGCATATTCCAATATACCTCAAAACCTTCCATATGCTATGCGCATAATTGTGTGGTAACTCATGCCACACTTTCTTATCATTGTCACAGATTGCCACTGCAGAATTTCACCAAGGATGATAACCTTATCTCTTTCATGAGTGGCAAAAGTTACATTGCAATTGAGCACAGCTGGTGGCTTCTCTAGTTTACCACACACATTGAAGCATCTTGGGCTATGACTCTACTCTCTCCATCAGCTTGTGTGTGCCCCAAAAAGCCACAGTATGTGCCCCAAAATGCCACTGTTGTGGCATAGTGAGGTGTGGGTTGGATGTCTTGAGAAACATGTTGATAGTAGGAGGGTTAAATTAAACAAACTCACTCCATGTCTCAACTAGAATGACTAGATACTTACAGTAGAGTAAAGCTCCATAGGGCCTTCCTCCGACTCTGGTCTGAAGTCTGATTTCTTCTGCTCTTTATCCAATAAATATTTGATCCAACCACAAATTGTAGACAATGTCCTGCAATTATAATATTCCACATATTTTTATCAGGTGTTTTTTAATAAGGGAATCAATGTGTGGTGAAGAGGTTTTCAACAAGTGGTTTAAACCCAACGAGGCCTGGTTCTTTGATAATTTTACCAAGACGAAGTCGAGGTAAATTATTAAGAACCAGGCCTTGGCGGGTTTAAACCACTGATTGAAAACCGATTCAACACGCTTTGATTCCCATTCATAAATACCTTTTTGGTCAAAAAACATCAACGCTTATTGTTCAAAGTGTAAAATAAATGCAAAATTTATAATTGTTCAATGATTTCTTTCAACACAACATCCCTACAGCTATGAAATGGTAAGGCCCTCGGGTAAACAACTCCTTATAAGGAGATTGCTGTGCGCGTCACGCGTATCGCGTGATGTGGCACAATGTTCCAGCCGTTGCTCTCGACCAATAGGAACAAAGAAACTGTCCTATAAGCACAGGTGCAAGCTCGCGTGTCACGCCCATGTTTCAACACTTTTTACTGGTGTTATGTGAAACACGTGATGCCCTCTCGACCAAGGTATTAGGTATTTATGAATAAGGGAATAAAAAAGTAGGCGATGAGGTCTTAATTGGCTGTTTAAAACTGGCGGGTTGCAGCCGTGCGAAAATAGACTGAGCTGAAGGCGAGGACCTTTATCACTGGGCCTTGACTCTTTAAAGTTTTGCGCTCTCGTAATTGGTTATTTTTAAAGTGGTGCGTAGTTTTTTATTAGAACATAGAATTAGCTGTTTCAAACTAAAGTTCTAACTATCGCAAGCAAGTTTTGAATTTATGGGAACCAAATGTGTGACCTACCAACTTAAATTGTAGTATTTTATGGAAGGTTCTACAGTACAGCAGGGAATCCAACCATGAACATTATTGTACACAAGTGGTGTTTATTGCACACATTTGGAAATAAGACACTGACCTTTCCAGCCCTGTTTCTGTCTTGGATTCCATCTGCTCCGTAATCTGCTTTTTCTTCTGGACGCATTCACTGTGTGCTGGAGAGGAACTGAGGGGACAAAACCAGATCAAGGAATAAGGCAAGATGAATCAGGTAAAACCAGGGGATGAATTTAGAAGGGTTACGGGGTGGTTAGAATAAAATCAACGAAATTCTCTGATTGAATTGAGTGGTTGAAACACCTGTTTTGGGTTTGGAGGTTGGTTGGGTAGCTCACCATAGACGCTTCTGAGTGAGTTTAATGCATACCAAAAAGCACAGAGAAACAGTGTTTTACAGATGTTTTAATTAACGACTCCAACCTTTTTTACCTTTTTAAAGAATCAAAGAAGAGGAAAAAAATTGGGTAAAAGAATCAAAGAAGAGGAAAAAAATTGGGTGAGAATAAGCAAAGCATGAACATATCTTGTAAATTGCTGTTCAAAGATGTCTTGAAGACAATGTCAGCTTAAAGACACTTGGGTAACGGCTAAAGGTTGGAAGGTTCCTTTTGATAAATAAACATACCATGGCCCAACTAGACGAAAATTATTACTGAAGCAAAACCTTTGTTATTGTGCTGAGCCAGCTCTAAGCCGCATTAATTTCATAACAGCATAACATGAAATGTGTAACACTAGCTTCTTTTGTGTACACATGATAACATTTGCCGCAAAATGAGATACGATATTAACATAAACCCTTGCTCAGAAAAATATTTTGAAGACTGTGATTTCTTTTCCAGAGCTATAAATAAAAAGATGGTGAAGAAACCTTAGTGAAGAGATTTTGGTTTGACAAATCTGTGCTCAGCTTTGGTTTAAATGATGACAGAAGAATGCAAAAACAGAAAAAAAGAAAACATTCTGGTTTCACAATTCTATGCTTAGCATTTGTTTTTAATGATAAAAAAATACATGGAAATAGAGAAAACCCAGGATATTTTTGGTTTCATTAATCTTATCTCAGCGTTTGATTGGAATGATGAAAGATGGAATGCAAAAAATAAGAAATCAAGTCGATATGGCATGTATGGTATGTACTATGCTAAGTGCTGCAAAAGCTTTTTCTCAAAAATCCAGAGGAGGTCAAAGTACACTCATCCAGATAACACATCTCAAAAACAGTTGTAAGATTAATCCATTATTAAAGCATTACATACAAATACATGAAACAAGATTTTAGTTTAAGAAATTATCCCAGCTTAAAAAAAACCCACAACTTGGCCAAAGGTCCTGCTGCTTGGAACTTTCACTGGACCCAACATAAATTTAAAAGACCAAAACATATTTCTGTCCTTTGCAAGTGAATAAACATAAATTGCAAATTTGGTGGACTTGTACTGTGTACATTTGCACTGGAACAGTGCTTATCCTTCAATACAGCCCCCGCTTCCCCTCTTCCCAAAATTTCTAGTATAAACGGCAATACTTACACACAAATAAATTAAATAATTTGATTTCAGGGGCTTAACAAATTTTAACCTAGTTTTAATAGAGGAAGAAAAGTCATGCACACAAATTCTGCCCCGGCTGAGCAGAGCAGAAGGTTTGATTTGGAGTTCAAAGTGAAGTGCATAAAATTGAGTACAATATGAAACCATTTTCAAACACCACATACATAAAACATATGGTTAACACATCTGCATAATCTTTTGAGGGTACATTTAGTGTAGAGAAAACATTAAGTTGGGTTACAGTACATCGGTTTTGGTAAAATATCATGTTATATAAACAAGTTTGTGTTGCACTATTGCTTTCAATACATCGTAAGTGTGACTGAAATTTGTTTATTTCACATTCAGTTAACATAAATTCAGTTGTGAAAGTATAAGGAATGTGCAAATTAGTTACAAATATCTTTAAAGTATTTTTCTTTTCTCCAGAGCCTTGAGTAGCTATAAGACTCCTGTATTACTATTAATAATGTTCTTATAATTATTAGTTTGTTTCATTCTATTCTAGTAAATTATATCTGATGAACACAGAGAGGAAATTGTGGCCTCAAAATCAGCAAGTTGAAAACCTTTGTGAGTTACAACTATACATGATACAGTTAAAGACAGGGTATACTTATGGTAATTGTCAAAGATCAGTACCCTAACTTGGTGTATCCCAACATGTGCATCAAACAACCTACCTGTGAAACTTTTGGCTCAATTGGTCATCAAAGTGTCCAGAAAATAATGAAAGAAAAAACACTATTGTTGCATAGTGTGCGATTTCAAATGCCTAAGAAAGGCTCTGCACATGAAGCTTTTCTCAGTGACGCGGCAAATTTTCCCCTTGAAAGGTCTTAAAGGCACTGGACACTGTTGGTAATTACTCAAAATAATTGTTAGCAAAAAAACTTACTTGGTAACAAGCAATGGAGAGCTGTTGATAATATAAAACATTGTGAGAAACGGCTCCCTCTGAAGTAACTTAGTTTTCGAGAAAGAAGTAATTTTCCACTAAAATATTTGAATTTGATTTCGAGACCTCGGAATTAGATTTTGAGGTCCCGAAATCAAGCATCTGAAAGTACACAACTTCGAGTGACAAGGGTGTTTTTTCTTCCATTATCTCTCACAACTTTGACGACCAATTGAGTTCAAATGTTCACAGGTTTGCTATTTTTGTGCATTTGTTGAGATACACCAAGTGAGAAGACTGATCTTTGACAATTACCAATAGTGTCCAGTGTCTTTAAGTGGAACATTGTAAATGGCACCACGGCAAAAGCAAAAGGCACCAAGAGACACACTGCAAAGGGTGGTGCCTATGAATCAATCAAAATCAGGGGATGCAGTTTGGAAGATTGGGAACTTGTAAATCAATGGAACTTTGCAAAGGGCACCACGGCAAAAGCAAGAGCCACACCCAGCGCCACTGCAAAGGGTTCTGTGAGTTAATTCAAGGCCCATGAATCAATCAAAATCAGTCCAAATAAGGGGATGATTTTGGGAAGAATGGGATATCGTTAGAATTAATTGGATAAGGAGGCAGGCCATTAGAGATGTGCGTTCTATAAAAGGGCAGCTAGACTACGCTAGTTATAAACACAAACAAAAGTGCTGAAGCTACATAGGGAGTCCCACCTTACTAAGCACAATCCCTCTGATGCAGGCGTGAAGCCTCTGGAAATACGTAACGCAACAAAAAAGGGGTGAAATAATCGAAGACAAAAAAAAACAAAAGAAGTGTGTTTAATTATAACGGAAATCATAAAAGAAATGGGGTGGGTGAGTGGTGGGTATAGGCCAGGTTGAAAGAACATGATATTTAAAAAAATCCAAGTAGTGAAAATTATTTTGATTATCCGGAATAAGGAATTGAGGTGTATTCCATTGGTCAGCTAATGTGGTACTCATAGAATAAACTTTTCTTTACTCCAGGGTTCAAAGCTGGACAATAAAAGTGTTTTTTCTTTAGCCATTGTTTGAAGGCAATTCTGAAAGGCAATGTAGGATTGACAAGTAAAGTAAGATTGTTTTTGTTTTTATGTCAAAAATACATATTACAAACAACCATACGATGACATTTTGAGAAACATTTCAGGAGAATACTTGTTAAAGCTTGAAGGAGCTTTGTGGTCAGGATCAAAGCAGGTCTGTGACTGTACATGGAAATATGATTTCTTAAACAGTTATAGGACTAATCTCAGGCACTATCCATACACTGTAGGTATGATACAGAGGGAGCGTGTGTGTGCAATAACTAGGTGAGAGTTCATAATTCCCTGTGCAGCCAATGGCCTGATTTGATTATGACGAAATAGCCCTTTTAACAACTAATAAAGGAAAGCTTTGAAGTGAACAAGCTGCTGGTTGGCAGACTAACTACACGTAAACTGATAAAACACTCTACTTGTTAGTAAAACATCAATAGAGAAATCTATATTCATGTCACTAAGGAAAAAAGCTACTTCAGAAGAATTAAGGAATTTATTGTTCTACTTCCGAGTTAAGAAACTAGTTTCGCTTTAACCAGGTGTTAATTTTTACTCTAGTTATTACGACACAATCAAAACTGTGAAAATTTCATCAAATGCAGAGGTCAAATTTTAGTTAAAGACAACTGAAAATTATATCAAATTGTCAAATATTTTGTGCATAGACATGCGTATTTCAACTCCTGCAATGAAAATTGTTGGGGTCTTCTAGTGCTTACTCATGCTAACTTATGGCAAACATTTGAGACAGAAAAACATTCTCTGGAGGTTTGGTATTGGTACAAACTGTAGTCAGATTGAGACTTCTGTGTTTTCCACTCGAATCCCTTACTTTGTCTAAAATAAATCAACCAAAGTCCCGATTCTGACTCACCTGATCAGCGGCACCAGCACATCACTGAATTGTTTCTCTAGAAGATGGAAGATAGCATTGGCCTCTCCGGCAACATTGAAGAAGTAGATTTGTGGAAAGCTCTTAGGTTCAGAGGATGGAATACCCTGAAGTCCGATCTCAAGGGCGTATTCAATGTGCTCCTGGCAGAGATACTCCGTCAGGATGTCAAAGATTTTGATGGCATGAGTGGATAAGGTGGACTGGGTGGAAAGCTGCAAACAGAGAAACACATTGGGATCAAATAGGTTTTTTTATGTGCTGTGGTACTGTTGTAAGATAAACACATGCCACACTGCTGCCAGAGCCCTTGTGTTATACACTGGATTATTGCAACTCTCTCATCAATGATATTATGCAAGCTGACATAAACCGACAACAAAGGCTCCAACACATTGCTACACATATCTTTTTCTCACAACCCAAATAAACTCATACATACTCTTCTCCAATAGTTCCACTAGTTAACAGTTAGACATTACATCACCTTCAAAACATCAGTGAACAAAGGATTCTCTATCTTAATTCTACAGAATATCAAAGAGTCTCTCAACCTCAAGCATTCTTTAGCAGCACATTGTATCTTTGGAAAATGTGCCTTATGAGACTACTGCCTTCGCTCTGTGGTTTACTTTAAAGGGAAGGTACACGTTTGTTCATTGTCTTATCACTTGGTGTATCCCAACATAAGCACAAAAAAACAAACCTGTAAAATTTGAGCTTAATTGGTTATCGCAGTTGCGAGAAAATGATGAGAGAAAAAACACCCTTTTTGGACGAATTTGTGTGCTTTCAGATAGGAATAAAAGACTTCTGGCTAAAAGTCTTTTAATATTTCAGTGAGAAATTACCTCTTTCTCAAAATCTTTGCTACTTCAGAGGAGGCCGTTTCTCACAATGTTTTATACTATCAACAGCTCTCCAATGCTCGTAACCAAGTAAGTTTTTCAGTTCATATTTGTTTGAAGTAATTACCAAACAACGTGTACCTTCCCTTTAAAGACAGTGGACACTATTGGTAATTGTCAAAGACCAGTCTTCTTACTTGGTGTATCCACACATATGCTTAAAAAAACAAACCTGTAAAATTTTGAGCCCAATTGGGCGTCGAAGTTGCGAGATAATAATGAAAGAAAAAAACGAAGTTGTGTGCTTTCAGATGCTGGATTTCATTACATCAAATTCTAAATGTGAGGTCTCAAAATCAAATTTGTGGAAAATTACATCTTTCTCGAAAACTACGTCACTTCAGTGGGAGCCGTTTCTCACAATGTTTTATACTATCAACCTCTCCCCATTACACATGACGAAGTGAGGTTTTATGCAAATAATTATTTTGAGTAGTTACCAATAGTGTCCACTGCCTTTAAAAGATCAAAGCTAAACTCACCAGCTGGCATCTGTTGAATGCTTGTTTGGATTCATTGAGTAAATTCAAGGCTACTTCTTGTGAGAGGAAAGTCTGTCCTTTGAAGTCCACTTGAGGACCTGATGAACCAATGTTGGTGCGTAGTTTATGCTGTAGATCTTGAAGGCTGTCAAGGGAAAGAACCAAAACAGGCGAAGATGAATATCAAGGTTTGCTCCAGTAGTGTCCTGAGCAGACTAAATCAGCCCATTTTATGGATTGTATACTTTTAAGTTTTCGTTTTTAAATTTGTTAGGAGAGATTGCCTAACATAATAAGGGCTTAACTGAATTGATTTAGGCTTAATCAATCAAAATCAACAATCAACAGGGGCACGTTGCCAGCTACTCCTTGGGCTGAAACAGGGTTAACCCCTTCACAGTCTGTAAGGAAGTAGGCAGGGGTACCACCACTAAGAGCCTGGCTGACACTCAAACTGTGTGACCCCTTAGAGCTTGTATTTGCCCTAAATGCATTTTTCATATTTTCTAAGAATTTTTATTTGCAAACATAAGTGTACTGGCCGACGCTTAAATCACTGGCCTTAGTCCTGCGATCCCCTGTTAAATTCTAGCCCTGTTGATCTTTACCACTTAAGACAATTTGTACATATACTATATTTCCATTTTAATAAATCTCAAATGTAACATCCATTACCCTCCAGTTTGTTGAATCAGTTTCTTCTGATGTCCGAGCATACTATAGTACGACTTGAGATTCTCAGACATCTTCTCTCGTAGGTGAAGCTCCTCACACTGGATGTATCCCTGCAGGTACTTCTCAAAGATATGCTTGGTGAGTCTGGTGAGGAGGTGTGCGTCTGAGCCCAGCCTGTAGTCAGACAGCGCTGCAGTCAGGCGACCTGTCCGTGCATAAAGCTCATGGAGGTGCTTCAGGTAGTGTTCCCGGTCCTCATCTTTGTTGGAGAGCTTCCCTTTCACATGTTCCTGGGATAGCAGATTTAAAATTGTTGTATTTTGAGTTTTATATTGGTCTGTGAAATGGTGTTTTTAAGTTGGATCTATCTCTATCATGTGTGAGTTAAAGCACTTAATGATTCTGTGCAAAGAAATTTGATCACACAGCACCTATCCTAATGGACTTGCACTGGCTAATATCTAATGGAGACATGAGTTCAAAACAATATCATGCTGTTGGTGAACCGATGTCTGAATTCCTGTGGTCCAGCATACCTGACCTTCCATAAAATAAAAAACAATTTGTAACTTGCGCTCTAGTTGGAACATAGATCTGCATTATTCATTCTTGGAAGTAAACACAGTTTGGGTGACTGTGCCTTTTCTGTCAAGGATACATTATCAGGCAATCACCTACACTTCTAACTTTCAAAACGTCACTCAAATCTCACCTGATTACAAGAGTTTACTGTATGACTACAAGAGCAAAGATCATTCAAATATGGCACCATATAAACGTTACAATTGATTGGTTGAAATGTATCAAAGGACTGTTTTACAAATGGCTCGAATGAAGATCTGAGAATGTTGTGAAATATCTTTTACTGCCACATATTTGGAAGATAAAGGACCAGTTGCTTGGATTTGTCCATAAGAGTTAGATGTATGCAGTAAAGGCTTACCTGTAGTTTGACTTCATACAGGTTGAGTACAAACTTTCCCATCACACTCTCTGGGCTGCTGAAAACCTGATGTACTAAGCTATTGACCTGATTCCAAAAATACAAAACAAGATATGTATAGGAACAATGCCATCACTCCACAATGTTATGGATTCAACAGGGATTAGATATAACGTAGTACATGTATGCTCTCATTGATTGCATTACTAAACTACCTTGGTAGTGAGTAGAAATTTATTTGTAAGCTTGGGTAGGTCAGCATTGAGTGCTGGCTTTTAGACATTTCAAAAACCCAGCTTTATACTCGTATTTATAAAAACAGTTGCTTACCTTTTTGCATAAAGGGATTAAATCTTCATACACATCATGGAAAATGTATGTATTCTGAAATAAATCACAAATTATAATTTGTACATATTAGTTTTATAGACTCATGGGCCTTTAAAAACAAGTATCAGAGCTCCTTGAATTATCACTACTTGGCCAAAGGACATTATTGAAACCATCTCAACCCCAACAATCTCTACCCCCGTACATTGTAGGTACCCACTCCTAGGTGATGGGAAGCAATGAATGTTAATGGACACATGAGTGCTACGAGTGACTATGATTAGACTCCAGAACTACAATCCCGACCAAAATGCTTGGGCCACCCATTCATTACGTTACAACAATCATTCCCTGTTCACTTCCCCCTGACAATAAACACTCTCTCCCCTGTCTCCCATTCAATGTTGACTGGAACACAGAAGACTGTGCAACAATGGGACCAAAGGGGGCAAGGGGGCAAATTCTGGCCCAACGAGATATAGCCATGATTGTAGAGTCCAGTGACCAAAACAATTATGCCACTACACATTATAAATTAATTTTTCTTTAATTTTCAATGATCCGTCACCTTCTGGAATCAGAATGGCTTTATGTTTTTGACTGGTATTCTGCCCTGGTTTTCACCTCTACATGTTTCCCCAGTTCAAGTTCCACCCTTGCATATGGATAGTGTTATCAGTTTCTACTCACTGATGTAGGTTGTCTCTATTTGGGGTTCTCCCACAACATACAATGTACATCATACACAGAAAATATCTTCATTGTTTTACTCTTTTCAGGTTTCTTAGGACTTCAGTGTTGAAGTGCAAGGCATTTTAGACGATCCTTTAGTTAGAAAAAGTTCAAACGCAACATTCAGTACACTTTACTACTTAGTCATGACAAACACACTTTTGTGCACTGTAATATTATAATTTAGGCCATACTATGGGCAAAGAATCTGATGAAATTTGTGTTTTGCAAGTATATACCCCCTTGACTAAATAAATGATTTAATTAATTATACTAGACTTCAATAAACAACTGATATATTGAATTTGTCTTACTGCTTGGCTTTCTTCAATGAAGGCATCGACACATCGGTGGTAGCCCTGTGGAGATATAAAAAGATCATTTCCACATAAAGGAAAACGCTGATATGCATGGTTTGGAATTGCATGCCGGGTGAATGTCACACATAAAAAATAGCAGTCAAAATAGTTCAGCGTTCATGTTAAGAACTTTATTGGTGAGCCAGAATCTGTCGGGCAATTTGCAATTCTTATTATTTTATTTCGTTTTTATCAACTACAGCCACAACTATTAGTCGGTGAGGCATGTCATCAGTTGGTGGTCATCAATAAGGGAATAAAAGACTACCTACAAGGTTTTAAAGCCATTATACAATTAATGGCGTTTCGCCGTGTCATGACATGTGTTTAAAATAAATCCGTAATTCTCGCTATCGAGAATTTATAATGTTTAATGTTTTCTCAAAAAGTAAAGCATTTCATGGAACAATATTTCAAGAGAGAAGTCTTTCACCATTACCTTCTGTAAACCCTGTAAATTATTTGTAAATCTATGACCCTTTTTTTCTTCTTTCTGTACCGAAAGTGTATAATGGCTTTAAATGGCCCTGGCCACGACCCTGCAAAGTTTTAGACCGTTGTTTAAAAGCGGCAGGGTAATGGCCTTGATGGCCACAGCCCAGCAAGGTTTTAAAACGGCTGTTTACGACTGAGTCATCACTCTTCCCTTCCATTCAAAACCATCCATAAACCTCCCAAAAGGCGTGAACATATCCGACAGTTAAGCCTCAGCTCTCCCCAAATCTGCATTGAATTTCTAAGCTGTTACCTTGAAGTGAGCTAGTATTCCTGCGAGTTCTCTCATTCTTTCGGTGGCCACTTCATGGAATGCCGAGCGGAACTCAGTGATCAAATCATCCTCAATCTGATTGTACTTCTCTGTAATCAAATAACAAAAAGAGATCGTTTCAAACAATGACAATGTTATCCATTCAAAAGTTTGGTTACAAGTACATTTTCACGAAAAAAATATATAAATATCAATTGAACAAATAACCAACACGTATTAATGATAAATGGCAGAATAGGTTGCTCCACTAACCTTGTATTCTCATCTTTGGCTTTTCAAATCTGTTAAATCACAAACAAATACAAAATCAATTTTAGGCTCAAATTAAAAAGTTCAAATTCAAATTACAGTTTATTATTGTTTTAACTTTGACAGATAATTTCACTCTTGACTCTAGGTATTCGACATATCTTGAAAGAAACATAATCATGACGCACATGGTGCTCCAACATTATTACCCCTGGTCACCGGGCCAGTTATTTCAGTCCTTAAACAATTTCAGTTCCCTGGGCAGTATACAGCCTGTGCTGCCAAATGTGTAGCACACCCAGCTAAACTAACCACAAGCACCATCTCTGCCCTCACAGGTACCCATTCACCTGGGTGGTGAGATGCAATTATGGCTAAGTAGCTTGCTCAAGGATACAAGTGTCATGACCGGAATTTGAACCCACATCCTGATGACTCAACCACCAGAAGTTGAGTGAAAATGCACTAAACCGCTTGACCACATCATGGCATAAAACACAACATTATCTACTGGTCTGGAAAATCCTTAAAATACAACAGATCAGATAGACTCTGCAGTGTAAACACGAAGTCATACTTTGTGCTAAGCATGTAATTTATCCACTAAGCAAAAGGTAGCAGATAAACAGCAGAACAAGTTCTTATCAGACCATTTTTGAAAAGAAGTGTACATGTAACATGAGAAATCAAATTGACCCCTGTAAAGGTTTTGTTTAGTAGTCTCACAGTCTGAATTGGATGCTGCCACCATCTCCGTCTTGCCTCCTTTTTGCAATCGCAATAACAAACACCAACTCTCATCCTATTAAAAAGGTCTCAGACTTTTTCGTACTTCCAGCCTTGCTTTGGTAATGACGCTTTCAAATGGGTAAAATGAAAGATGGCCACACCATGGTCAAGTGGTTAGACTGCAGGAATTGCAATCAGATTGTGGGTTTGAATCCCCAGCTAACCGCTGATTTCACAATGACTAAAACAAATATTATTGTCTAGTTACTGAATCACAATTTCTTGATTGAATGTGCAATTCATAATCATAGACTTTAAACCAATGTTTGTATGAGAGAGATTGGTTGTTGCCAGCTTGGTGTTTAATATCCCCATGTGGGAGTTTGCCGAGTTCCCTTGATGGGAAGATCTAAACAAACAAACAAACAAACAAACAAACAAACAAACAAACAAACAAACAAACAAACAAACAAACAAACAAACAAACAAACAAACAACCATGGTAAAGTTGTACTGCCAAGTAGAAGTAGACGCTTTCGTTTGTACTCACTGTTCTTGAGGAAGCTCTTGTGATATCAGCTGCAATTTCTGAATAATATCGGCTGCATCCTGGAGCTATAACAAGAACAAGTCATGAGTGTACACAAACTTATACTGTGTACGGGGAGAGGGGTGGGGGTCAATTGAACACTGACCAGAACAACAATTGAAATCAGAGGCCAAGAGAAGCCCATTCCCAGATGGCCTGGATTAATCAAAGTGACGATTAATCCAATCTTAAAATGAAAATGAAAAAGGAATCTCTTTTTGAAACTAGCAAAAGTAAGTAAAAAAAATCAGAATTGGCAAAGCCTTAGAGATATTTAAAAACTCATTAAAATTGTCTTTGCTCTTACTGAGACTGTTCCCCCCCCCAAAAGAAAAAAAAAAAATTGAGTTAGTCCCTTGAAATGGCTATTTGTAATCTTGTGTAAATGCTTGAATGAAAAATAAAAAAATAAAAATAAAAAATATAAAATAAAAATCCTCACCTGAAATGGATCATTAAACACTTCAGCTTTCGGCCCATAGTCATCAAGAAACTCAGAGAAATATTCAATAAGTTTCTTTGCCTCCTCTGCTCTGGCCCTTGGTGTGTTGACTCCTTCCAGCTGGTCACCAAGATGAACAACTTTAGTAGCCACGTTATTAATGTGATCATCCAGCTCTTGAAAGTGGAGAAAGGCCATCTGTAAAATAAGATTTCATTATCAAATAAATCTATTGTTTCCCTTGTCCACAAGGTTTGTATACAATGACGTATATCAGCCTTTAATAAGGGCAAAGTTTGCACACCTACCAGACACCACTGTCATCATGCCAACAACAATTTGTTGATTAAGTGGTTTTTGAAGCTTTGCAAGGATGTTGAAAATAAGATCATGAATACATTCAGGTACAACCATGTGTAAAATCAGTTTTGGAGGAATGTTGGCTCTCAAAAGAGCTGCTCGTCTTCAAGAGAAAGAATTTATCTGCAAGCTTACTATTTGTAGTTATTTATTGTTCAAATTTGTTGACTGACAGCTGCTTTTGCCTGTTGCACAAAGACCACTTGCCATTTGGTACCAAGCAACAGTGCCCACTAGTCAGGCTATTCAACAAATGATCGTTGTTTTAACTTGGCCATGGTACATTATCATATTAAACGATTTAGATAGTAAACCCGTCACTCAAATAATATTGAATAATCAGTTTTCAAACTATAAGTACCTTATTATTCTCCTGGAGTTGCGCAACCCTCTTGGCATGACTCTTGGTCTCGGCCCGAATGTTTGCATCCAGCTTTCCCGTCCGTTCCTCCATTCTCATACTGAGCAACTTGAGCTCCTCTATGGTATTCTCAAAGGCCCTCAGCATCTTCTTGGCATCAAAGTCTTGGGGCCCTTCCTTGGAGTCCCCGCCCTGTGTACGCCATGCGAGCTGCTCGATGTATTGCTGTGGGTCGAAGGTGGCACTCTGAAAAATACAGTAAACACAGTAACAGTAGTGACAATGAACACATCAAATAAAATATCTTCTAGACACCAATCGAACAAGCAAAGTCCAGTGTTTACCGAACTAATACTTTTTGATACAAATGTTGACAAATAGGTCAATATAATTAGCCTGTTTCCGCACCAATATTGACGTTGTGACTTTGTGTTCACAAGATGGGAATCAGATCATTTACAATTGTTTACTTTATTTTAATTTAAGAAAGCGTTCTCCACAGCCACAAATCAGAAAAAAAGTTTCACTGTGACTTTTGCAATTAAATGTAGGAGTACATTTCGGATATTGAAAAAAAAATATTGAAAAGAAGGAGAAAAATAATAATTTTATGATACAAAATACTGTACGTATGACATTCATTTAATATTTTAATTAAATTCAATCTATTTTCAATGCATACACAAAACAAACAAATGAAAGGTAAACATGAAAATAATAACCGTTCAGCAAAAAATAAGTAAATAATTTTGCGCAAAAGAAAACAAAAACACTTGTTGAAAATAAAGGAGGACCGAGGAAGCTTGTCGAGAGTAAAACCATGGTAAAATTTAAAATAAAACAAGAAGTAGGCCCCTAAGTAAAAGGTTGAACTAAAATTTTAAAACAGTCAATGACTTTGACTTTGTGAGTCATCTCATCTTAAAGCCATTATACACTTTCGGCACAGAAAAAAAAAAAAAGTTCACAGATTTACAAATAACTTAACAGGGTTTACAGAAGGTCATGGTGAAAGACTTCTCTTGAAATATTATTCCATGAAATGCTCTACTTTTCCAGAAAACATTAAAACAATTATCAATTCTCGTTGTCGAGAATTACGGATTTATTTTAAACACATGTCATGACACGGCGAAACGTGCGGAAACAAGGGTGGGTTTTCCCCGATATTTTCTCCCGACTCCGATGACCGATTGAGCCTAAATTTTCACAGGTTTGTTATTTTTTATATCAGTTGTGATACACGAAGTGTTGGCCTTTTGACAATACTGACACTATTGGTAATTAATCAAAATAATTATTATTAGCATAAAACCTCACTTGGTAACGAGTAATGGGGAGAGGTTGGTAGTATAAAACATTGTGAGAAACAGCTCCCTATGATTCTCTGAAGTGACGTAGTTTTCGAGGTAATTTTCATCAAATTTGATTTTGAGACCTCAGATTTAGAATTTGAGGTCTCAAAATCAAGCATCTGAAAGCGCACAACTCCGAGTGGCAAGGTTTTTTTTTCTATCATTATTTTTTTATAATATCTCCCAACTTTGAGTTTGATGACAGTAGATGACCGATTGAGCTCAAATTTTCACAGGTTTGTTATTCTATTTTTAATTTTATAATTTATGTTATGCATATGTTGAGATAGTGTTGACTCGAGTCCACTGTCTTTAAATGGACAGGAACCCCCTTAAGAAACAATGTTTCTACAAATTGTGCACCCCCTTTTGCGCCCGCCCCTAAGGTTCGGCAGTTTCTTATGGTTTCTTGATGCAATATTCTTCACGAAACTAGTGCAATGCAAATCCGGTTAACAAAAATTTACGTGAAGCAGCATTTGTCAACAACTTTGCCCCAAATAATAAAATCAAACAAATATGAATTGTACCAACCTCAAATTCCCTTGAAGACATAATCAATTTGTTGAGAAGTACACGGAAAGCTTTTAAGGTTTTATAAACTCTTTCCAGCGGCCGTAATATCACATCGGAGTAGACACTTCCCCCTGAAAATGATCACACCCAATATTATTTTACGAGCGGCTGGTGGGGTATCGACTACTTTCAAATCGAATACTCGGGATCGATTTATTTCGTCTGGGGGCGTGGATTTGGGATAGAATGAGGAGGGGGCAGCGTGGTAAAGAATGCACCAATACAGTATTTACAGGACAGATTGTTCTTTACAAAATGGCGTGGTGGTGTTCTATATGGATTATTTTAGTATCTTAAGATTATAAGCGATCAAAACATAGATTTTGGGAACAGTTCATGGGCGGCAGTGAAGAACCCGGTTGACAGAACCCTTTTATCTTAAGTGCACTTCTGTAGATTGTTATTAGCTGGGATCCATGGGAGATCAGTGAGTTTTTCTTACTGGATAAACAAGAAAAACATAAATAAATAAATAAATAAATAAATAAATAAATAAGCGCTCCTGAAAATAGGCTAGATTTTGTTTTTCCTATCGATCTCATCTTGACATTTTTTAATAGGCCTACCGGTAATTTTGGATAAAATGAACTTGGGTAGCCTCATGCATCAACACAAGCAAAGAAAAACAAAATAAATGCAGAAAACGAACTTGAGTTACAACAACCACATAGCAAAAGAAAAGTGCAACATCAATTCCAACTTTATAATATTAATAATAATAAGACATTTGTAAAGCGCCTAATGCAAAAAGCCTCTAAGCGCATAAAGAGAACAATAAAATAATTAATGAGAGAAAGATACAAGCGGCAAATTACAATGACAAAGCAGTGCCGTTGCGTTAGTCGTCTGCATCATAGCTAGCTAAGAGGGGTGACAGGAACTTTAAGAAATGGAAACAAAAGGTTGGAAGCAAGTTTCGCCCTGAGCATACAGTGGTCGATTGCAAGAAGTTTGCCTGTTTCAAACATACATAATAGAGTCCGGAGGCTTTTTTTTAATCTCACAAGACCATCCGGTTTCAACTCCTTTGAGTACACTTAAAAGCATTTGCGAGCTAATTTCTAGAGAAACTAAAAAAATCTTTTGTAGGAATATTTGTCAATCAAAACTGATTATTTTTGCGCGAGTATCGGGCAATTTCGGATTCGCTATTTAGAGGCAGGGTGACTTGACTTTCAATCCACTCGTGAAAAGCTACATTGTTAGACAGGAACAACTAACTTGATTCATAGAAAATGAGTTCCATAGACATCTCAAGCCAAGTGAGCACAATGGAACAACTCGAATTCCATGTTACAACCGTACAAATAATCAACGATGAAATGATGGTCGAGGGAGACATAGCAGCAACAGAAGATGCTTTCGCCAAACTCGTCTTAGCTCTCTACGGCATAATTTGCGTGGTTGGTATCACTGGCAACTTACTGGTTGCCATCGTACTCCTCCGTGTGCCGTCCCTTCGGTCTAACACCAGTGATTTCTTAGTGCATCTTGCCATCGCAGATTCCCTAGTCAGTCTTCTGGTCATCCCTTATTTTATGGTTCAAAGGTCAACCTCTGCGAGCCCCGGAATCTTCGGTGAATTTTGGTGCCGTTTTTACACCTCTCAGTTCGTATTCTGGTGTCTCGCAACGGTTTCTGTAATGAGTTTGATCGCCGTCAATTTGGAGCGTTACGTAGCCATCGTTAGCCCCCATAAGTACAAGACAGTGTTTACTAAACAGAATAAATACATCATGATTCTTGCCATTTGGATTCTGGCCGTGGTAACCGAATCCGCTGTTATCATTTTTAATGGAATTGATGATAACGAATGTATTTTCATAGGCTGGCCAAGTAGAGGAGCTCAACTTGGATTCGGCCTGTATGGTTTCGCACTCAAGTTCCTTGGTCCTTTGACTGTGATGGTGTATGCGCAAGCAAAAGTCATCTCTACTCTGAACAGACAAGTCAAGACACTTACGAGTCGCTCTGGTGAGTATATATGTCTATCGATTGTTTTTGACCATTTCTGTAGTGGAGTTTATAACTTTTTTTAAAAACTTTTTTCATTCCATGACAACAAGGCTAGAATGATGAACCGTGTATTCCTCACCTCACCTGACTGACATATCCTAGCTCTATGGGCAGAAAGGCCCATAAGGCTGCATTTCACTATCTCTATTTTTCTCTGTTTTGGCATGGCCAGAAGTTAGGCTTCATTATACTTCTATGTTTCCTTTCCTTTTCCACAGTATAGGCATACGCATCCTTTGTTCTCGGCCGTCCTATACTTTCCTCCTCTTGCCCCAACCCTATTTTGCTGTCATGCGATGGCACTTCTTCCATCTTGGAACATGGCCAATCCACTTCAATCTTTTTTGCACGTAACACTGATGTTAAGTTGGCTGGCCGTGAAACAGAAGTGATAATCAACAAACTTCAGTACAAGATTCAGGATCACATACAGGGGCCTGACCCATATCTGGGATAAAGTTTGACACGGAATCTGGAAAATAAAATGGGACTTTTAACCCGGATACTCTGCGATCAGTTTGATCCGCGACTTGATTTGATCCATTTTAGGTCATGTTGACTTAAGGCCGGTTTATAGTCGGTCGCGCGATGGTCGCGCGATGGAAATTTTCGACCATCGCGCGACCATCGCGCGACCGACTATAAACCGGCCTTTAGAGTTTGGGTCATACTGACCCACAAAAGGGTCGCAGCCCTCTGTGACTCGGATCCGGGTCAATTCTGACCAGAGGTTGTTAAGTGTGAGTAGTTGAAGAATGCACACTGTATGACACTTTCCTAATGTAAGTGGCTCCAAGGTCATAGGCCTACCTAAAATTGCGGAACCAACGAAGTGACGTAGTCCAAAAATTTGCCATTATGAAAGGAAAAAGGGTCACACCTCCAACGTACCATGAGTTATCTTTTAGTCATAAATACCTCAGACAGTTTCGCTATTCCTATTGGTGGAGAGCACGTGTTTAAATGGTTGATAATGACCAGCTGGACTCTGTTTATAACCGGTTAGTCTTGGTGCAAGACATTTCTTGTTACGGGCGATGCGGGCGCTGTCGGTGAGTTGGCCGCGCTGTGTGTGAAAGGAAAACGAGAACGTCTTGCACCAAGACTACAACGCACACGAATGGATCCGGAAACTGGGCGTCTCAGTCATAACAATGCAACACATGGACCGACGTCGTACATACAGAACTCAAGCACGTCGGAAACGGATAAGTTTGACAGAGTTTCCTACTTAATTACGCCTTTTAACCAACAAGGCATTTAAAAATAAGAATAAAAGAGTAGTGACTCGTTCTTAAACGGCCGTTTAAAACCTTGCAGGGTCGTTGCCGTTCAATAAAGACCCTCGCCTTCAGCTCGGGACTTTATCACACGGCAAAGACCCTGCCGGCTTTAAACGGCCGTTAAAGAAATCGTCGCTACCCTTTTATTCCCTTAAATACATTATGTTTAACCTATAATTTAATGTAATTTGTGTTCCTTCCGTAGCCGCTATCGCTAATCCACGTGATCAGCGTGAAATGTGGCAACTCCGTGCGTCTCAAACCCTGGTGAAAACCCTGCTGGCGTGCGTCATTACATTTGCTGTGTGCTGGGCGCCAAACCAAATCTGGTTCTTGCTTTTCAACTTTGACGTCCCACTGACGCCAGGAGGTCATTTTCACCACATCACTATCATTCTAGCCGTGGGTAATTCCTGTGTGAATCCAGTCATCTACACCATGACGAACAAGCCGTTCCGTAAAGGCATCAGAGAAGTGTTCTGCAAGCAGCGGGATTCGAACCAGGTGGGAGACAGTGGAGCGGCCACAGGGACTGCATCTACTGAGACCATTTGAATAGACGTGAACGATTTAGTTCTAGTAGGAAACCGACAATGTTTCAAATTATTTGACACACAGAAGCAGATACTATACTTACGACATCAACACTGGATTGAATGTGCTCTTACTGCGCATAATGAGTTGCATGATGGTCTAGCTAGCGACGAAACTTGATAGCTAGCTATACCAGCATGCACCCCAACCCACGCCTAAAATGCGCGTACCGAGTATTGCGAAAACGTCTATAATGGGTGCGTTTGTTTAGCTTCCCTGGGTTGAGACCGCAGTGCTCACTCGGGTGAGCCCCAGCCTGACAAGAGCCAATCGAACGATCACACTCGCCCTCTCGTGGTGACGGCATGCATCTCAGGTCAACCCTAAGTATCCCACTCCACAAGCAGGGTACTGGGGGATGACCCAGCTGAGCCCCTGGAATGACGTCAAAGCTATTCGAACGCACCGGGGGCAGACCGGGGTCAACCCAGTGAAGCTAAACGAACGCACCTAATAATTTTGTCCAGGTGTTCATAATACAGAGCGCCACCAATAGTTTGCCCTGGAAATTAATGTCAATTCCAGAGAGACAGATCGACTGGTCCCCTGAAGACAGGTTGGTTTCACAGAACCATGGGGTTATTCCAATGGATAAAATTATTTCATTGGATGAAGGTGCTGTGACGTATAAGGTTTCATTATCCGAGGTCATGTTTGGCAGTTGCACTTTCGTTCGTCTGCGCCAGCGGTGTGCATTTTTAATATTTTATATTTACATGTAAATTATGTTTTGCCTGTGTATCTCAATTTGAAACAAAATGTAGGTGAAATGTGGTCCACGAGCTTTGAAATGTTACATCGTATAGTCAGGCTGAGGAGACAGAAGAAACGTATACAAGGCCGATCGAGAAGGTGCATCACAGATGTGTATGTCCGCTCAAAGCAAACAGTCTACTAGGTATAAATCAACTTAATTGATGATGTATCATGACGTAGGATACGCAGTTGACTCTTAATAGATTAAGCTGCATCTTACTTTCATTTCCTGTATACAACCGAAGTCTAGCTTTAGTCTCGGCTTTTAGGTGGATTCTTGTGTGGTGTTCACATCCGTCACTCAGTGGTACTCATGGCACTCCAACATCACTGGGCCATTTATTTTGCTCCTTAAAGGAACACGTTGCCTTGGATCGGTCGAGTTGGTCTTTGAAAGCGTTTGTAACCGGTTTTTTATAAAATGCATATGGTAGAAAGATGTTGTAAAAGTAGAATACAATGATCCACACTGACACGCCTCGAAATTGCACCGTTTTCCTTTTACCTCGTCGACTAACACGGTCGGCCATCTATGGGAGTCAATTCCCATAAATGGCCGACCGTGTTAGTTCGCACAGTAAAAGGAAAACCACGCAATTTCGAGGCAAACCTGTGTCGATCATTGTATTCTACTTTTGAAACATCTTTCCAACCATATGCATTTTATAAAAAAAGGGTTACAAACGCTTTTTATATACCAACTCGTCCGATCCAAGGCAACGTGTTCCTTTAAACCATCTCAGTTCCGATGTGAGTAAAGCTTGTGCTGCCACATGTAGCGCACCAAGCTAAACAAATCACAAGAACCATCTCTGCCCCACTAGGTAAAAACACACAGATACAAGATCAGTCCTCCCCCACGTAGAAGAGGGGTCCCTTTTTACTTGATAAGTGCTGGTACAATAATGCGATGTCTGTTTTCAATGTTCTTGTCAGTATGCATGAAAAAAGGTACAACATTACAACTACCTACTTGTTTAGTTGGTTTTATGAGGTGTATCCCACGTGCACCGCCTGTACAATGCTTTTCATGTATACTTTAATTTGATTTGGTAGATAATATAAACGGGTAGATGTATATAGCTCAGAAGCTAAGCAAGAGTGTCGATGTTAATGGTTAAAACAAGAAGCACCAATAACACATAATGCACTGTAATGAAGGAACAATAGTTCTAAGTGATGAAAACAAATCTTTATCTTCTGCGCCCTTTTTCACAATGTCTCATTGAAAATCCAGTTACTCGATTTCACAAAGAGCTAAGATTGATCTAAAAGAGCGAATCAATCTTAGTTGCTAAGCAAACTGTGATATCATTGATAACTCTTAGGGCTTTGCGAAATCGGCCAAGGGTTTAAACAAAAATTGATACCAAGATTGGCGCCCTTCTCACTGGGATAATCCATACACGAATGACAGTACTCTTCTACGATGACCTTCAAAATGTTCCTTTCAAAAACTGAAGAGATTGGTACTCTGTAATTCTGTAATTCAAATTTATGCAAACAATATTTTGGGGCTGAGCATCAAGTTGTTCAATAAATGGTTATATATATTGTGAAAAAGTAATGTCTAAATACTAAAAGTGAGTAAATAATACAACTAGCGGGTGTATACGACAAAAGAGTAAAATAAAAATTTCCACAGATTTTAGCACACAATATAATTATTGTCACGAACATTTCAAGTCACCTGGAAATAGATTTTTTTTTCTTTCAAACATAAGAGTATATGCTTACGAACAATAAACAATTTTTTAAGTAATTGTTTGTCACGATTGATATGTTTAAAAAATATATAAAGTTGTTTGGGCACTGACTCCGCCTACCCCTTTCGTGACGTCAATCGAGGCAGACTTTGCCTGCAATGCGTATAGTAAACACACGTGCAGAGTACATGTACGTCCAAGTCGTGAGTTGGTACATTTCAAAAAGTGTTTTTCTGTATTCAGCAGCAATACACCTGGTCGGCATTGCCGGAAAAAACGCATTACAGGCAAAGTCTGCCTCGATTGACGTCACGAACAGCGCCCTCTCGGGTCGGGGTCTACTCTTAAATTTGTAAATAACATAAGAACTGATTTTTTAAAACCTTCGTTAACTCATCAAAACACTATTAGTGACAAAAGCTTTATTTGAAAAAAATACCACTTCCAGGTGACTTTAAAGTAGCATAATGTTGTCCATGCAAACACTTAAACAAATTCTCACTTAAATAATTCCTTTAAAAACACACAAAAACCTGTCTGGCTGTGATTGAATCTGAGTCTACAATTATTTTATACCCAAGGTCGTATCCGACACAAAAAGATAAGCAAACTAAATTATTCTTCTGGTGAATTAAAGAAACTTAAAGAATTATGAGGACAGGCAGTCGAATCTATTCAAGTGCAAGTAAGGAATGGGTTGATTCCACCAACAATTACGCTCGATGGTACAGATGAAACGGTGTTCTGTGGATGCAGCGGAGTAAGCATGTCAACAAGACCCTCTCAGTGACATGCGGATGATCAGAAAATAACCGGTGACTTAAACTCGACGACGTTTCAATCAGTACCATCTGATTGTCTTCAATAATTATGTTCAAACATCTTACTCCTGCTATGCTTGCTAACTACTCATTAACAAAGGTAGCTAAATACGTGTTCTGAAAGATTACACACCATACACACGAGCAGAGTGCATCATAACTTGAGTATCATGTGTACCGGAAAATCTCGATGGTCTAGTTGGTAAGACACTGCTCTAGAATGGCAAAGGTCGTGGGTTCGAATGCCACCCAAGAAATATTATGCTGGTGGTTTTTTCACAGAGTGAGAAAGTACTGAATATACAGTGCTAACACACATCGGTGTATATGGATAAAGCCAAAATTAATAGAACATTGTATATACAAATTTAATTGCTGTTTAGTTAAATATCGCCCATTTTTTGATTTATTGTTCACATTAAAACAAATCACCGAGGCCACCAGTTAGTTAATATTAAGTTGGTGATACTAACTTAAAGGCAGTGGACACTATTGGTAATTACTCAAAATAATTATTGGCATAAAATCTTACTTGGTGACGAGCAATGGGGAGAGGTTGATGATATAAAACATTGTGAGAAACGGCTCCCTCTGAGGTGGCATAGTTTTCGAGACCTCAAGTTTAGAATTTGAGGTCTCGAAATCAACCATCTAAACACACACAACTTCGTGAGACGAGGTTTGTTTTCTTCCATTATTATCTCGCAAGTTCGATGACCGATTGAGCTCAAAGTTTCACAGGTTTGCCATTTTGAAGGCTAGTCTGTGAAAATTACCAATAGTGTCCACTGCCTTTAACGTCCAGTACATTGACATTTAAAAAAGACTCATTATAGCCATGTCTTTCAAGAGAATTGTTAATTTTGAAATCACATCCGTGCGTGATGTTATTATTGGTTGTCTTCAATTATTGAAAACATCGAAGCTATTGTTTCCCGTATCGAAAATTAAATCGTGAAGTAAAGTGGGGAGAAAGTTCAAACAATAATTACGGCATGCCTTAATTATTGTGCATTTCATGCCCTGGATAATATTTTCAATCAAATCTGAACTTTTATGTCCGTGCAACCTTTATTAATTGAAATACTGCGGTGAGTGAGTAAAACTGCACGCACTGGTTGTATTTTGTTTCGTTTCTGAACAAGTTGTGCATTTTCATCTTCAAGTTAATAGCAAACAATCATTTTTACCATTTGATGGTCAACTCAAATTAACAATAAAAAAGTAATTGTCAGTAAAAAAATCATTTGATTGGCAACTCGAATTATTAATAAAAGACATTTATTGTCATTAGAAGAATTTGATTGGCAACTCGACTATTAAGGATCATGATACTTTTAGCGAAATAAATATTACTGCCTATATAGTTGTAAAACTCAACTAACGTCTGTATTCTCTTGAAAACAACCCTATCGACAAAACAACTTGTGTTCTATTTTGGAGGCAAAACTCGATTGACAGCAACACTCGTGAAGATGGACCAACTTCTGTTCCCAACAGCGTCTTCAACCACAGAAGAAATACTGGATAAAGTAGCCGAAGACATTGGTGTTTTTACCAAATTCGTCCTAGCTTTCTACGGCATAATCTGTGTAGTTGGTATCACTGGTAACTTACTGGTTGTCATCGTACTTCTCCGTGTGCCGTCCCTCCGGTCTAACACCAGTGATTTCTTAGTGCACCTCTCAATTGTAGACGCTCTAACGTGTGTTTTTGTCATTCCTTACTATCTCGTTCCGCAAACAAGTTCCTCTTCGAATCCCGGATTCTTTGATGAATTCTGGTGTCGGTTTTACACCTCTCAGTTCCTGTTTTGGTGTTTGGCTGTGACTTCTGCCTTAAGTCTGATAACGGTAAATTTAGAGCGCTACGTAGCTATCGTCCACCCGCACAAGTACAAGACGGTGTTCTCCAAACGAAATAAATACCTCATGATCGCAGCTTGGTGGATTCTGGCTTTAATCACCAAATGTTTCAACTTCTTTGTTTATGGAGATGGAGGAACAGGTTGTACATTTTCAGGTTGGCCCAACAGAGGATTCCAGATCGCCTTCGGGTTTTACACTTTCTCGGTCAACTTCTTCGTTCCCTTCGTCGTGATGGTGTTTGCGCAACGCAGGGTTATTTCCTCGCTAAGAAGTCAGGTTATGAGGCTTTACGTCCGATCAGGTCAGTTGATAAGTTATTTGCCTAGGTCGTTTAATCCCTGCTGTCCCATTTTCGAAGGAAAATGTGAAGTATTGTAAAAAGGTTTCATACAGAATTGGTATACAATGACAAATGTTTAATTTAGTATGAAAGCTATGCTTAGAGCCATCTCTGTATAATATTTCCCCTGAAATGACGTCATGTTCTAGAAAAATGTATGCCGAAACCTTAAAAAACGCAACAGCTGATTTCGGTTGTTACAGCCAACATCACTTACATTGTGTTTACATGCTGAACATGCACCGTTTTCCATTTTTTTTTCTGACTCACGGTCACATACCGATAATGTGTATTACGTACAGGGGTCCTCTTAAAATTAATTGTAGAACATTTCCACATGCACAATATTTTTAAAGGCAGTGGACACTATTGGTAATTGTCAAAGACTAGCTTTCACAGTTGGGGTATCTCAACATATGCATAAAATAACAAACCTGTGAAAATTTGAGCTCAATCGGTCTTCGAACTTGCGAGATAACAATGAAAGAAAAAAACACCCATGTCACACGAAGTTGTGTGCGTTTAGATGGTTGATTTCGAGACCTCAAGTTCTAAATCTGAGGTCTCGAAATCAAATTCAGGGAAAATTACTTCTTTCTCGAAAACTACGTCACTTCAAAGTGAGCCGTTTTCTCACAATGTTTTATACCATCAACCTCTCCCCATTACTCGTCACCAAAAAAGTTTTATGCTAAAAATTATTTTGAGTAATTACCAATAGTGTCCACTGCCTTTAAATGATCTCTTATACAGCTTTCATGAACGCCAATCTACGTGATCAGCGTGAAATGTGGCAACTCCGTGCGTCTCAAACCCTGGTGAAAACCCTCCTGGCATGCGTCATGACATTTGCTGTGTGCTGGGCGCCCAATCAGATCTGGTTTCTGCTCTTCAACTGCGGTGTTCCATTTAAGATTGGGGCACCCGATCATGACATCACTATCATTCTAGCCGTGGGTAATTCCTGTGTGAATCCAGTCATTTACACCATGATGAACAAGCCATTCCGTAAAGGCATCAGGGAGGTATTCTGCAAGCAGCGGGATTCGAACCAGGTGGGAGACAACAATGGAGCCCATGGAAGGGACTATGACATCTGAAACCGTCTGACTCCGTCACTGTGCATCTTTTAATTCATAAAATTCACCAACCATACATGATCAGACAGCACACTAAACACACTTGTTGATTTTCGAACCACAACAACAGTTCGTGTAGAGAGATTTATATTTTTATTATTTTATAAACAGAGGCCTATGGTATCGCTGCGAACCTCAGAGACCTAGTTTGTTTATTTTGTGTTCATTACTTTGGCGTATCATGGCCGAGCGGTCCAGCGTATTTGACTCCAGCTCTGGCATATTCCCTGATATGTAGATTTGTGTCTCTGACACTTGCGTCCTTTAACATAGGACACTTCCAGTTTCGCTTTGCCCCTCAGATGGGATATCAAGCTGTAAACATAGGTCATGAAAGGAACATTGAGAGAAGGATTTGCCTGGTTGTTTTGCCCTAATAAAGTGTCATCACATCAATCGGTTTAATAACTTACAAATTTCAAAAACATGTTTTAAATACGTTTCTCTTTTATTTTTCAAGAGCATTGAGTACCTTCTGGATAGATACACGCGCTATTAATGAGACAGGGTGTCATGTGACCGTTGGACCCAATACACATTCGCAAATGCACATGAAGATAAATAATCTACTTCACGTATCTTACGTCGAGCGTGGATATAGTTCCTTTTAACCATCATAATATATCAGTTGTCCTTGCAATTTTAATTTTCGACTTACACGAGCATGTCACACAGTTGTCAATTAGTCTGAGACCACATTACAACGCAGATCGTTTTAAACAGTATTTACTTTTTACCGATCTGTTGACAAAACAAACAACTTCTAAATGTTAATATCTTCAATTCATCACTGATTAGTCAGGTTTTCCATCTTGACTATCGCATTACTGACGCTGGAATGTTTTATTCAAACAAAAACGGCTCAAATCAAACTAATTTATTCCAATGTCTGACAGTGTCATCATAAGTGCAGTGGTAGCCTTATGAGTATGACCATGTAGAAGATAGTTTCTTCCCGCTAAATTTGTAGTTAGATCCCGGCTGCACTGCCAGACGATCAGAGCATACTGGTCGAAACGTTGAGTCATTAACCACCGGTTCTTCACAGAACCAACACTGTACTCAAAATATATATTTTACACATAGTGACGTGTACCGCAAACCTCTCTGAGTAAAATACTAGAACTGTATTCGACTAGCTGTAAACTATTTCGTCACCAATATCATCACACGCAGTATATCAGTTGTTTCCCAAGTCGTTTCTACACGTGGTTTGTTTTTTGTCACCAGTCACCCACGATTATCAGATATCCTCACATGCAGTATATTCCAGTGATAAATTTAAGTGCATTCTTTTCCACTGAGACTATGTTGTTGACTCGATAAGGTTAGTGTAACTGATGCAGTGACACCACGTTTGAACAAACTCCACCAGAACAACTTAATACAATTCACAATTGATGTGCAGGAAATAGAGTTTGCTTCGACACACCTTCATCGGTTGATGACGTCTTGGAACACTCTTCATGGTGTAAGCACTTCATCATCACCATCGTAGATTGTATATGTAGCAGTTAGTCCCTAACTTCATGGATCCCCTTTTTACCTCACCTTGTAAGATGTTATTCGCACTGTGTATGGAATGGCACGCGTTTTTTACGGGCGCTATATCCTGACTTACGGACTTTTCCAAGTAGGCTACAACGTATGATTAGAAGGAGAAGATGCAGCTGTGGTATAGTTAGTACCCCTTTCGGATACAACTTAGACGTGTTATAGCATCTCTCATACCGTGGGTGTAAGTCCTACACCCGTGCCGGAAAGGCGTAACTCATGACGTATGACGTATTAGCATCGAGAATTTACAGATAGTTGGATTCAGTTCTCCAAAACTATGTTCGTTTTAAAGGCAGTGGAAACTAATGGTAATTACTCATAATAATTATTAGCATTAAAACTTACTTGGTAACGACTAATGGGAAGAGGATGAGAGTATAATATAGTCTCGAAATCAAGCATCTGAAAGCACACAGTTTCGTCGAGACCTATTTGGTGTTTTTTTCTTTCATTATTTTCTCGCAACTTCGACGACCAATTGCGTTCAAATTTTCACAGGTTTGTTATTTTATGCATTATGTTGAGATACAGCAAGTGAGAAGACTGGTCTTTGACAATTATTATCAATATTGTCCAGTGTCTTTAAGGACCCTGCAGTAAAGTTAGGTTAATACTTAAAAAAAAAAGCTTTGCAATAGGAAAAGGGGTTCAATATAAAGGGGGGTCTCACTCTTAGTCCATACTTTGTTTTCCTTCTTTAAGTTTTCTAATTAAGTTTTAGAAGAAAAACAGGGAACGATTCAAGAATGCTAAAAGTTGGCGCTTGTTTTTCTCTTATATGGATTCTTGTTTTCAAATTTCAGAACCGGGGGGACATTGCCTAGCTTAGCTTAACCCCTAATACTTTAATGGACTTTTTAATCTCATCATGGAGACCGCTTAAAAACTTTCCAGGATGTTGTGTGATTTCCCTAGGGAGAATTATAGGTCTTTTCATTAAAATGCTACAATTGCTAATATTGCGCAGTCAAAGAAACTCAACTTCGCGATTCCTTCGAAAGATTTTTGATTATTGAATTAGTTCTACAGGAGTTTCCTGTGCGCAAATTAAAAAGCGAAATCAAGTGTGAACATAAAAGGATGAAATAGACAATTGTGTTGCTATTTTCCTCCTACAGCAAAGATAAAAAAAAAAGCTTTGCAATAGGAAAAGGGGTTCAATATAAAGGGGGGTCTCACTCTCAGTCCATACTTTGTTTTTTCTTCTTTAAGTTTTCTAATTACGTTTTAGAAGAAAAACAGGGAACGATTCAAGATTGCTAAAAGTTGGCGCTTGTTTTTCTCTTATATGGATTCTTGCTTTCAAATTTCAGAACCGGGGGGACATTGCCTTTTGAAAAAAAAATCACTAGCTTAACCCCTAATACTTTAATGGACTTTTTAACAAATCTCATCACGGAGACCGCTTAAAAAATTTCCAGGATGTTGTGTGATTTCCCTAGGGAGAATTATAGGTCTTTGCATTAAAATGCTACAATTGCTAATATTGCACAGTCAAAGAAACTCAATTCCGCGATTCCTTCGAAAGATTTTCGATTATTGAATCAGTTTTACAGGAGTTTCCCGTGCGCAAATTAAAAAGCGAAATCAAGTGTGAACATAAAAGGACGAAATAGACAATTGTGTTGCCATTTTCCTCCTACAGCAAAGTTAAGAATGTATCACACAACGACATCTCAATCGGGAGACTGGGAGAAACAGTTGGAGAGTGCTTCTCATTCCGCATTCATCTCAAGTCAAGTCACCATGGAGCAATTCGATCTCCCTGATACAACCACAAGTACATATGAAGAAATGGGTGATGGAGACGTAGCAGCAGGAGATAGGGATGCGTTCGAAAAATTCGTCTTAGCTCTCTACGGCATAATCTGCGTGGTTGGTATCACTGGTAACTTATTGGTTGCCATCGTACTCCTCCGTGTGCCGTCCCTCCGGTCTAACACCAGTGATTTCCTAGTGCATCTCTCCATTATAGATTTCATGGTATGCCTTCTTGTGATACCCTTTTTTCTCGCACCGACGCCGAATCCTACTCCAAACCCGGGATTCGTCGGTGGTGAGTTCTGGTGTCGATTTTACGTCTCTCAGTTCCTGTTTTGGTTCTCTACAATGACATCCGACTTCTGTTTGATCACCGTCAATTTGGAGCGCTACGTAGCTATCGTCCGCCCACACAAGTACAAGACGGTGTTCACAAAACGCAATAAGTACGTCATGATTGTTTCGTGCTGGGTTCTGGCAGCAGTAACTGAGTCCTACATCCTCTTTTTCAACGGAATAGACGAGGAGAAAAGATGCAGTTTTATAGGCTGGCCGAATAAGGGAGCCCAGGCGGTCTTTGGTCTGTATGGTTTCACGGTTCGATTGTTCGGTCCTTTGGCTGTGATGGTGTATGCGCAACTAAAAGTCATCTCAACCCTGAACAGACAAGTCAAGATACTCACAAGTCGAACCGGTGAGAGTTTTTTTTTTTTTTTTTTCAAACATGGGATTTTTCAAATCCATTTTGATTATCAATTAATACAGTTTAATTGACAAACATTTTTGGAAACAGTTTTGTGTTGGTTTTCATCTAAAATTTCAAGGAAAAAGAAGAAAGACATTGTGAAAAGATTGTTTTTGTGAAACAATGTCTTGCTTCCATTACTTTCGTAAAATTAATGTGCAGACAAAGTACGTTTCGTTTCCAAGTTAACAGTCTTGATTTCGAAGAATTGAAAAGTTTAACATTCAGAATTAAGATTTGAAATAAAATTCAACTTTGATTTATGTGCACAGTCACCTCAGTCGATAATGTCTAGACAGAAAATGTGTGGAGAATTGATGTGCATGTAGTTTGTAACGTTAGCTTGTACGTCTATGTCGCATTTCTCTTGAGTTCGCATGGCAAATTCAATACCAGTGCGGTTCGAAAATTATAGCTCCATCTAAGCTTCCAAAACCGGCCGCAATTTCAACAAAAAGTCTACACTCCCAAACTAGATTTCACTGTTAATGTTACTGTAACACTTCGTTTTTCCATCCCACAGCCATCATGGGAGCTAACTCAAGTGACCAGCGTAAAATGTGGCAGCTCCAAGCCTCGAAAACCCTGGTGCGAACCCTCCTCTTCTGCGTCATGACATTTGCCGTGTGCTGGACTCCAAACCAAATCTGGTTCCTCCTGTTTAACTTCAGCGTTCCAGTGGTAGCCGGAGGCCCTTTCCACCACATTTCGGTTATTCTGGCCGTGTGTAATTCCTGTGTGAATCCAGTCATTTACACCATGACCAACAAGCCATTCCGTAAAGGCATCAGGGAGGTATTCTGTAGGCAGCGGGATTCGAACCAGGTGGGAGACAACAGTGGAGTCACAATCGGGACTGTGTCTTAAACCCTGTCAACCACACACACTGTTCACATTAAATGAACAAACTCAAACCAGGTCAAACAGTAAGTTGTGCTCCGTTGACTGATACATCTTATTCTTTGAATAATAGACTTGTCGTCAGTCGGGTTCCTTGCTTGCGCACGGTTACCAGTGTCCCAGGAAAATCTGTCCACCGGAGATTCTGTCCCCTATAATTATAGGAAATTAACGTGAACTGAAGGATGGTGTTTCAACAGAGGGCGCTATCAAAAGACTTTTGGTACACCGTTCGCCGTATGGGGGCGGGGGGACACGACAGAATTCCCGGGTAGACAGAATCGCCACGTAGACATCGGTTTCAATTAATACTGAACCATCAAACACAGTGCATGACTGCCCGACTTCAGACCACCAAAAGGTGAGCAGGGAAACAGAGACCCGATGAGGATACCACCAGGTGGCTTGAAATCACTAAACTACAAATTTAATTACATTCAATCACCCTGGTCCAGAGATCAAACGAAAGAGAAATGGAGATCAATGTTTACAGAGACTACATTAATAAACATCTCCCATGTACATACAGATTTCAATCGTGTTCGAAGTGTGACGCACCGTAATTATTCCACTGTAAGCCACGCCAACTTCACACGCCCTCTCACTGATTAAAAGAAGACAGTAGGATTTGTTGTATAGTCTTTTTTAAAGCATAGTTTAAACAATTTGGACTTGGCTTTTACAAAGATTCTGCAAATACTCGATGCCTCTCTCGGAATAATCAGTTTCCGTCAAAAATAGCTTTTGGAAAAGGATATACGCACAAAACGTACGACAGCGGATGGGGTCGAAACAACTTTCTGCGAGCAGCGGATATGCACGCGTGTGGCGCAATGACGAAACCTTTGAGCGACCTCAAGAGTTGAGGCTCAAGTTTTAGTTAAATGCAGCACTGATATTAGGACAGGGGCAGCGGTCTTAAAGACCCAATGTTTGCACTCTTGTTAAAATCTTATGGTTAACTAATTAATAGCCATTATCATGTATGATTATAAACCTCTGTTTATCCACTGTGAAAGCAAGTAGTTAAACATCAGTATTTAGTCGTTACTCAGTCTTTAGCCTATATTGTAAGCATTTATTCAATTTCGGAAAGTATGTTGGCACTCATTGTTAACCCAATGTTTTTATACCCCCACCCATCCCCCCAACGCTATAGCTATGACAACGATTTAGTGACAGGCAAACGTGTGTGGGTTCCTCTTTAAGTTACGCGTAATAGTTGGCTGGTGTCTGGATGTCTCAAATTAATGTTCGAGCGTACTCTGCCTTTTTTGCTTTATGTGTAGGCCTCAGTGAGGTATTTTTCAACTAGTACATTATTTGCAGCTCTAAAGTAAATACTTGCACGTTACAATTCAATCTAAATATGATTTAAATCAGTATATTTTAATGTTTTATTTATTTAACATAAATTGTTGGCTAACCCTATGTTCATATTAATCGATACAATTGATAACCGTTTCACTATTCGTATAATTATTATTCATTCAATTCAATCAACTTTAAACTCACTTGATAACAAACTGTTGGTCAAGGACGGCACAATAAACATTCAATCCAGTATGGGTATGGTGTATATACATTACACATGTATAGATATCTCACAAGAGGACATTCCCTAAAAAAGAGCCTTATCACACACGGGATGCAACTATAACAGACAACGACGACCACTTTACGAGGTATTACGAGGTAGCACAATGAGCAGACAACGACGACTACTTTACGAGGTATTACGAGGTAGCATAATGAGCAGACAACGACGACCACTTTACGAGGTATTACGAGGTAGCATAATGAGCAGACAACGACGACCACTTTACGAGGTATTACGAGGTAGCATAATGAGCAGACAACGACGACCACTTTACGAGGTATTACGAGGTAGCATAATGAGCAGACAACGACGACCACTTTACGAGGTATTACGAGGTGCATAATGAGCAGACAACGACGACCACTTTACGAGGTATTACGAGGTAGCATAATGAGCAGACAACGACGACCACTTTACGAGGTATTACGAGGTAGCATAATGAGCAGACAACGACGACCACTTTACGAGGTATTACGAGGTAGCATAATGAGCAGACAACGACGACCACTTTACGAGGTATTACGAGGTAGCATAATGAGCAGACAACGACGACCACTTTACGAGGTATTACGAGGTAGCATAATGAGCAGACAACGACGACCACTTTACGAGGTATTACGAGGTGCATAATGAGCAGACAACGACGACCACTTTACGAGGTATTACGAGGTAGCATAATGAGCAGACAACGACGACCACTTTACGAGGTATTACGAGGTAGCATAATGAGTCATTGGGTACGTTCAGACGTGGGGTTAAACTAGTCCTTAATCCAAAAGTGCTAAACTAACCCTGCGTGGGAACGCAATATTCTGGTCCGCGAGGGTTAATTTGACCCACTGAGCTGGGCTAAACTAAACCAAAAAAATTGGTGGACTAGCCTAACTTAGCCCAGGTTTTACGACCAACCCCCCGCTGGGAACCGCTGCGAGGCCCAGTAAACCATCGTTGGAACGCAACTGACCTGCTACTTCCGGTCTATTTTAGCCCAAATGACCGCGGCAACAAAGGTGACGTCATTCCACGTGTATGGATGGATCGGCAGCGAGTATTGGGTGGTGTCTGCATGAATCCATGGAGCTATATTAATATCTCCTTGCACCTCTCCGCTGCCTTCCCTTTATGTTACCATTAAGTGTTGGGGCTCCGGTATTCCCCTTCGCCGAAAATGTTTGAAATGGACGTCGCACGAAAACAAGTTCTCATTTTTAGTAGCACTATTTAGTTTTTAAATTCACTTCTTCTGTGCGCAACGCTACTTTATGCTTTGAAGAAAGTGGCATCTAATCACAGCTAAGCTACACACACGGGATCGACAATTAAGACCAAAGTTTGGGTTCGAAAACTAGGCTGTATCTGGTTCCTGTCCTGTCCTTTACGTAACAGTTATACGAGTACCAGACTAATGTTGAATTGAAAAACAATTTTTTACGTAACATGAGAATGTGTGTAGGCTACGACTTCTCGATGACTAAGTTGTGATATATTTACAAAAGTTCACACTCAAAAATAATTTGAAGCTTTCAACAACAACGTGTAAATGTTTCGTTCATGAAACTTCAGCGGGCACAATAGAATTGCGTTTGTGCTGGGGCCAAGCAAGGATAAGAAGTGATTTTGCCGTCTTTAAAGATGGAATACATGATGACCATGAGGTTTGTAGAGACATGGAGGAATAAACTAGTTTATTCCTCCATGGTAGAGACGATAGCGGATCGAAACCCGGATCGAAACCCTGTGGAACACGCATGGACCATGGACATTGTAACAAACCGGAACCAGCAATGGTAAGGTTCGCCGATGCATGACCCAATAATCAACATCGTTGGCTAGTTTAGTCCCCTTGACCAGAATAAACTCACTGTGTGAACGCAAGCCAATTTTGGACTAAGTCATGTTTATCTTTTGGACACCCGCGGTGCTCGGATTAAGGACTAGTTTAACCCCACGTCTGAACATACCCTTAGTCATAACGATCCACAAGAAAAATAGATGAACATTGAAATTACCTTTCTTCTTGGAGATTGTCTGCGGTGCTTGCCTGTAAAGTGCCTCGTATACCGTGGCTCTAAGTAAAACGCGAGACACTACACTGCATAAACCGGGGTTAAATTGATTATCTTGGTTTCTCCGACGCGCACTGGGCGCGCAAGTGTTGAGCACCGCGCGTCACTTGCTGCGCTGTCTTCAATGCCTAGATTGTGCACAAAAAGACACCGCAGTTGGTAATTTTCAATAGAGGGCGCTACTTTTGTTTCGTCGGATTGGTCTCTGATTGTGACAACACCAGCGGTGTTAATTTCACCAACGACACAGTAATGAGGATGATTAAAACCATATTGGTGTTGTCGCTATACCAGACTTTATCAATTAATATTAAACACCCAAGTTTTTGCATTGCACGAGCAAAATGGCCTCCCTCCTCATTATTGTAGAAAAGGTAGAGGACATCGATCCATAGATTGTTGAACGGTTGAAAGACATGCCCCGTGATAGTTGACATACAAAGGGGGTATTTTATTTGTAACCTAGGCCTATGACAAGATTTGATTATCGGTTGGACTTGGCCTAAGGGTAAGAACATCGGGATTTTCTTTCAACGTAAATGCTAATGTTTAGGAGGCCAACAATTTAAATAAAGATACAAAAAAAGTCACCCATGTGAGTTTCAGCTGAATACAGAACCTATACTTGCCGAGGAGTGCAAAGACACTGACACGGTATAAAGAACATCGAATCTACTTTACAGTTAGCGAGGTGACGCTGGTACCATTTCATAAGGCCACGGCCCTCACAAAATGGACACCACTGAAATTTGAGTCCCTAAAACTCGCCTTCCGGTAAGTTTTGGAGATCCAAATGTGTAATTTTGATTGAATTCTAATTATTTAGCAGGATGTTTTCCCGACCAACCGTCTTCATAAGTGTCTAGAAATTATAAGCTGCCTCAATCTTGGTAATGTTCCTCGTATCGAATAACAACAATTAATGATTATGATCATTTTGCAATTAGGAACCAGACTATTTTGTTCTTCCAGCCTCGGTTTGGTAACATTGATATCAATGGGAGAAATTCAAGATGGCTGCACCGTGATAAAGGTCTACTATAAGCCTTTGTGTCATCAAAGAGAACGTATATCCATATAAAAAGATATCGGTGAAAACTGTATTCCAAAAGGATGTGGCGTACTTGTGATACTGCCGAAAATCCGGAGCGGTTCAAGTCCAGTGCGAACAGCCCAGGTAACTTTCCTCGCATGTAACTTTTATTGCCATTCATTTTAAGAGTGATTACCAAACAAACCATACAAACTACATTTTGAAATAGCATGTTACTGTAAAGGTTAGTATAATGAAAGATCCGGGCCTAGAAAAAAACATAGGGATAATACATCCCACTCGATTACATACTTCTCCCCCCTCGCCCCCTCTCTCTCTCGCTCCCTTGGTTTTTTTCTTTCGTGGAGTTAATTTAATTATTGTCCTACATTTTTCAATAAACACACGATCCATCAACCATCAGTGAAAGGTATTTCAATAATATCAGCTGGTCACGTTTTAATAAAATCTAGGAAACTTTTGATTTGATTTCATTTGAATTTATTCTGATAAGACACAACATGAACACAGCAATAAACCATATGGCTTATATACACAATGACGGGAGAAGTTACATCACCGTGACACGCAACGTTCGTTGTTGTTATTAATTTTATATTTCGAAAACAAGGCCACCGGAACTTGTAATCCATCTTGTTGATTCGTAATAGCTATTCTGTCGCCTCAAGTCTATATAGGGCCTACTACAATATGGTGACCAAATAAAAAGAAATCCAATTTAGCCTTAATATTTTATGCAGCGACACAGGCATTAGTACATTTTTTATAAAGCACCTCGACCCGAGAAAAACCTTTAAAACCCACAGTTACTTTTTAGGCAGCATCCATTGTTTGTAAAGACAAACATGTCAGTATTGTATAATGAAAATGGAAGACCGTGGGTAGACGTCGCCCACCCTGTCCCTATAAACATAGATTTTAAGCACCGTCCAATTACAGCCCACATGTCCTAAAGGCAGTGGACACTATTGGTAATTACTCCAAATAATTATTATCATAAAACCTTATGGTAACGAGTAATGGGGAGAGGTTGATAGCATAAAACATTGTGAGAAACGGCTCCCTCTGAAGTGACGTAGTTTTCGAGAAAGAAGTAATTTTCAACGAATTTGATTTCGAGACCTCAGATTTAGAATTTGTGGTCTTGAAATCAAGCATCTGAAAGCACACAGCTTCGTGTGACAATTGTGTTTTTTCTTTCATTATTATCTCACAACTTTGACGACCGATTGAGCTCAAATTTGCACAGGTTTGTTATTTTATGCATATGTTGAGATACAACAACTGTGCGGACTAGTCTTTGACAATTACCAATAGTGTCCAGTGTCTTTAAAACGCAAAGTTTTCAAAGTACGAGCTAGAGGCTCGCACACCACTTTGATTTACATCCATCGCCTATATGATTATGCAAATCGCACAATGCTCTTTTGGGGTCTTTAAAGGAACACGTTGCCTTGGATCGGTCGAGTTGGTCTTCGAAAAGCGTTTGTAACCGTTTTTTACAAAATGCATATGGGTAGAAAGATGGTGTTAAAGTAGAATACAATGATCCACACAAACATGCCTCGAAATTGCGTGGTTTTCCTTTTACCTCGACGACTAACACGTCGGCCATTTATGGGGGTCAAAATTTTGACCCCCATAAATGGCTGACCGTGTTAGTTCGCACAGTAGAAGAAAAAACACGCACTTTTGAGGCAAACTTGTGTGGATCATTGTATTCTACTTTTAAAACATCTTTCCAACCATATGCATTATATAAAAAACTGTTTCAAACGCTTTTGTTTCGACCAACTCGTCCGTTCCACGGCAACGTGTTCCTATAACTCAGTCCGTATACATTAATTGTGGAATGTATTTGTTTATACTTGGGAATACCATGCATAAACTTCCGAGACCAATCTAAAGACCAACAACAGTGAGATTATTGGACCGATGTTTGATCCAATCAAGCCCTATAAAGTAATATAATACATACAGTTCGTAATGTTCGAGATCATGAGACACAAAATGTTGATCTATAGGTTTCTCTGACAGCGGGGATTGTCAAATAAATTTATGTTAAAATCCGCAGGGCCTCGAGAGCAGCAACTGACTTGTCCCCAGAGTGATTAAGTCTTCGGCATAAAAGATAAAATAAAACCTTCGACTCGGAAAGGTTATTAAAGGAGCACGTTGCCTTGGATCGGGCGAGTTGGTCTATACGAAGCGTTTGAAATCGTTTGTTATAAAATGCATATGGGTAGCAAGATGTTTTAAAAGTAGAATACAATGATCTACATCACAAATATCACTCAAAATTGCATGGTTTCCCTTTTACGTCGCGAACTAACACGGTCGGCCATTTATAGGAGTCAAAAATTTGACTTCCATAAATGGTCGTTCGTGTTAGTCGATGAGGTAAAAAGAAAACCACGCAATTTGGAGGCATATGTAGATCATTGTATTTTACTTTTACAACATCTTCCTATCCCATATGCAATTTATAACAAACGGTTACAGAACGCTTTTCAAAGACCAACTTGACCGATCCAAGGCAACCTGTTCCTTTAATCACGTTCTCCAACGACCTGGAAATCGTTTCCTTATACAACCTTGGCCTTCACGACTGCTCCCAAGCTAAAAAGAAAAGTAAAGATTTCACAACAAAGCGCAAATGCTGTGGAATCTGATGTGGGTGGCTATACCTTTCATCGGATACATTTTGAAATTACTTTCAAGGACAAAATAGAGACCGGGAGTAAAGCATAGGTTTAAATTAACCTTTACTGTGTGCATTGATGCAAATGACCAGGAGCTAAATAATGAAATAACATAAGGGCAACAAGGCCCATTGGTACTATTATGGCCAAAAAAGAGAATGGATGCATTTCTGTTTGGTAGAATCAACTAATGGCTGAAAATGCTTTTAATGTTTAGTAAATAAAACGTCCTAGACATCCCCGTGTTCGGCACAGGTGCACGTTGTCCTCACGAGTGTCATCATAAAGCATTTCGTTTTGGTTCTGAAGGACCAAGTCACAAAAGCACTCAAAAACAGTTTTTTTTTTTTTTAAGTTGAATGGATATAGGTCAAGGGTAAAGAAAAAGAAAATATTCAATCTGAAAGCTTAACGGTCGGACATCACTAGGTTAGGTTTTTCCTTTTTGAAAAGTGACCAACTTGAGAAGATGGCATTTGCAGAAACCAAACATCACCGTCACTTTAAAATAAGATCACAAACTGTTTGACATGGCAATTGTCTATTGAAACTAAAAATAAAAATGAAACTTCATGTCAATATTTTGTATTCATTGGACTAAACCGTACCCAAAACATGTTTTATAGTATTCACCTACAAAAACAAAATTCACATCTTTTTCTGAATCAAGAAAGGTGATATTTTGTCATTATTGTGTGGCCATTTTGAAATGTTGTGATTAACATAATTTGTTTTTAAAACATTCACAAGGGGCCCTCGGCTAATATAACCCCTTAGGAAGCCCTGTGCCTAAAATGATGTTTTTTATTCGCCGAGTAACGGTAACCTAGATATATTTTACATTGAGACAACTGACTATCCTCTGTCACCTTCAGACAATTGTCACTCTGTTGATTTATTTATATCCATGTAATTATACTGTTTTGAGTTTTTTATTTTATTTATAACTTTTTTCAATTTTTTTTGTCGGGTTTACCTTTCCTCTTTAACCTTCTGTTTACCCTTCACATTTAACATTAACTGTTATTTCAATGCAGCTATACAAAAGCTTATAGGGTTATATGGTATCATAAGATAAAAAAATAAAATCTGTCTCTCAAAAAAAATATATGCTTTAATTTTCAATTTTGTTTTTAGATTTGTTTTTTTTTAATTAGTATTTTTTAAAATTATTTGTTGATGAGTTTACATTTCCTTTATAACCTTCGGTTTGCCCTTGACAATTTATGAGGCAGTGGACACTATTGGTAATTTCTCAAAATATTTATTAGCATACAACCTTTCTTGGTGACGAGTAATGGGGAGAGGTTGATGGTATAAAACACTGTGAGAAACAGCTCCCTCTGAAGTGCCATAGTTTTCGAGAAAGAAGTAATTTTCCACGAATTTGATTTCGAGACCTCAAGTTTAGAACTTGAGGTCTCGAAATCAACCATCTAAACGCACACAACTTCGTGTTGCAAGGGTTATTTTCTTTCATTATTATCTCGCAACTGACCAATTGAGCTCAAATTTTCACAGGTTTGTTGTTTTATGCATAAATTATGTTGAGATACACCAACTGTGAAGGCTAGTCTTTGACAATTACAAATAGTGTCCACTGCCTTTAAAGGAACATTACATAACTGGTAAGAAAAAAACACGTTAAGATCTCACATCAACGTCAAGCTCACACGGTCTATGATAATGATAGTTGAATATTTCCCGTCTTAAATGTAATTTTGATGAGAAATAAATAAAGTTAATTTCCCGTCTGGAGTTACCCGATCAGTTACCGTGTTATTATTTATTTTTAATCGATGCCATCAGTTTTTCACTATTTTCTTGTGACCGAGACGGCCGATTGATCTCAAACGGATTCATTAGATCACTGCCTTTGATAGAAAATTTCATCTCGATGCATTTTTTTGTTTTTTTGTGAATCATTTTTGTGCACTACATGGTTTTCTTCCAAGGGAATGACCTCACGTAGACACAACATTTGTTACAGGGAAAGTAGCCTACGTTTGGTCTTTTAAAAAAGTACCAGGTTAAAAAGTACATTTTAATGATTTCATTTCAAAGTGATTTGGTCATGGAAAAATATATCAGTTTCTATCCACCAAATCAGTTACGTTTCTCAGATTGTGTATTTCAATTACGGAATAATATTGTTCTTCCGTGGACACAACCACTCCGGGTTTTGGCATCTCAAAAACGGGTAACATGTTATAGATTTTGTGTATGGACGAACATAAAACCAATTTGAACAGTTCGAAAATCAAACGTGTACCTTACCGCAATGCCGAAAATCCTGCATATACCTTCCCTTTAATGCTTTCAGTTTCTTGAAGGTACATATGCGCTGCTGTTTTTTCTCGTTACTTTCCTGTGTAAACCTCAGGTGTTTTTTTTCCACGAGGAAATGGTTTATCAAGTAGTTTAATTTAGTTTCCTTGGGGATAAGGTTATGCTATATATGCTTATTAAGAGTTCCAATCTTCAAAAATAATCACTTCCGCAAGATAGATGAAACCTTCAGGACTATAATGGGCAATTAATTTTCACGGGAGTTCCGAAAAGAATTGATTGGATTCGTCTAAAGTCTGCGATAACTAACTACTTTGAAGATGTGGTATTTCCATCAAGGATGTATTTCATACTCTGTTGTATAATAATTGCGCCAATAATGGTTAGCAAACACATTGGCAACTGTTTGTATAAGTAAAGGAGTGACAAATCTGTAATGTTGACCCAAAAAATATTTGTTTCCCCCCACAGAACTCAGGAAGGTATAGTTGAGTATACAGTGCTACCACACATCGGTGTATATTGGTTAAAACCACATGAATATTTTTTATCCCCGATGCAAAATTTAATATCCTTTATATTAAAAAATCATTCAATTCTACAGATACCAGCATGGCCAATACATTTTTCCGTTTTCATTGAGGCTTTACAAGAGGTGAGTGTCATCACCGTTCATAATGCCATCATACGTCACTGCGCAAGTTAGCAATGAGGAGGGACATGTCCTTAATAATATGTTGGCAATCGCTTGGGGCGAGTAGTATGCTGGGAGACGAGGCGCGGCCAATAAGGAGAACTGCATCAAGTCTCGCAAGACTTTAAGAGGAGCAGCAGGAAACAAAGTGTCCGTCATGGATCAACTCGACTTCCGCGATACGACCGTACATACCACTACCAGTACTGATGAAACGATGGTCGAGGGAGACCCAGCAATGGGAGTTAGTGATGCTTTCGCCAAATTCGTCTTAGTTGTCTACGGTGCAATCTGTTTGGTAGGAATCACTGGTAACTTACTGGTTGCCGTCGTACTCCTCCGTGTGCCATCCCTGCGGTCTAACACCAGTGATTTCCTAGTGCATCTCTCCGTTGTAGATTTCATGGTCTGTGTTCTGGTCATCCCATCCTACCTCGTTCCACCCAGATCCAACTCGACCCCAAACACGGGGTTCTTCGGCGAGTTTTGGTGCCGGTTCTACACGACTAAGTATATTTTCTGGGTTTTCACGGTGACTTCTGTCTTTTGTTTGACTACCGTGAGTTTGGAGCGCTACGTAGCCATCGTCCGCCCACACAAGTACAAAATGGTGTTCACCAGAAAAAACAAATACATCATGATTGCAGGTTGTTGGATTATGGCAGCCATTACTAAATCTGATATGCTGGTTCTGTACAAAGAGGATGAAGTCAAAGGCTGCCACTTTTCGGGTTGGCCAACTACGGGAGCAAAGGCGGCTTACGGCTTGTACAATTTCATTCTTCGGTTCTTTTTCCCACTGGCCGTGATGGTGTATGCGCAATTGAAAGTGATTTCCACTCTTAACAAAAAAGTAAAGGAGCTAACTAGTCGAGCTGGTGAGTACACTCATCATAAAGATGTTCATGACTTCGGGTGAAGTTTGTTTATAAAACACCAGGAAAAGTGCCGATGGAAAGTTTGTTGAAACATAGTATTCATTAAAATAAAAGATGTAAAAATAAGAAGGAATTCTTTGCAGGGCTCCAATGCGTTCAGTGTACAGTACAGTAAAATTCAACTGACATTAATTTTATAAAGCACAAAAACCATAACATAGTTATATTCTTGTAGGGGCTGAAGCTCAAAAGAGAACACAGTTAAGTTATAAGCAGTAAATATGACTTGAATACTTGAAGTGGCGAATGTACTGTTTTTGATGTGTTCAGGCAGTTTATTTTACAATTCTGGGGCATGGCGTTAGACACGATCCGTACAAATTCAAAAGAGAAGTATGTTGATCTCAATTAGGGAGACACCCTACATAGCTTCGTTTGCTCAGAAATATAAGCTTATTAATGCAATTTTTATACGGGTTTCATGAAATTGCTTTTGCATATTTTGGAGCAAGGGGGTTCATTGAACAAGTCTTCAAAGCATTTAGGGCAAAAAGAAACATTAATTTTCTATAAGTAAAGCATTCATCTTGCTAATTTCGAGGTTTTTAAAAAATTAATTTGCCTTATTTTTTCATTTAATGAAATTTTGCTCATCAATACGAAATTGCCATTGATGACCTTATATTTCTGAGCAGACGTTGTGTCAGTTTAAATATTGTTCTTTTATCAGTCTTATTTCCCTTTTCCTTGTTTGTTTTACTCCTCAACGCGAAGCCTCTACGGGCGCTAATCCTCGTGATCATCGGCGTGAAATGTGGCAACTCCGTGCGTCTCAAACCCTTGTGAAAACCCTCCTGGCCTGCGTCATTACATTTGCTGTGTGCTGGGCGCCAAACCAGATCTGGTTCCTGCTCTTCAACTTCGGCGTTCCAATGGTTTTGGGATCTGCTGACCATCGCGTGACCATCATTCTAGCCGTGGGTAATTCCTGTGTGAATCCAATAATTTACACCATGATGAACAAGCCATTCCGCCAAGGGATACTACAGATCTTCTGTAAACGCCAAGGTTCGAACCAGGTCGGAAGCGTCAATACCGTTTCGGAGACAGTATCCTCGCCTTCACGGCAGTTGGGTGACTGAGCAGGGACGGAAATATCCCGGAAAATTGTCACCACTTTTGTCACCAACTGCTCTTATACGACTCACATAGGTCTACGTTTTAGCATAATGTATTTTTATATCACCACCGTTGCACCCGATACTCCACATTTCTGTTTAGTAGTTAACAACAGCAAAGGCATATTAGTATATAATGTGTATTTTTTATGAGCTAGGTCTGGGAGAGCACATCTTTTTTGATGACAGTTTTTGGACTTTTGCCCTTCCCTGGACGGCCTGTGCTTGCTTTATTGTTTTGCTTTTTTTGTCCGAAGAATTAAAATAAATAAAATAAAATAAGGGTCAGTGAAAGTAAATACTTATCAAAAACTGATTACTACCTCGTCAACCAGGTTACTACCTCTGTTGATCACCATTTGATGAAAACCCTTTCAAGCTGAAGTGGTAAACTACGGACATTCTCCCGTCCTTTGGGTGGTTCAAACTTAACATGGGGGAAAGAAAAACCCCAAACAAATGAAAAATGTTTAAATACTATATGCCAAAAATGTTCTGAACATTTTTCTCCGATCAACATTTACGTGGAACTCTGAAGAATAAAACCGATGATCGACCATGCCAACTTTTAGACCATGTGAGCCGCTGGGATAATCAAATGTTGTCTACTGCATGGTATTCGAGTTAACGACGTGTATGGCGTAACTCTGTGTCGGAAGTTGGATAATTATTTTGATATTTTGAATGTATGTGACTTGTGTGGTCTTGAAAAGGATACGCAATCAAAATAACATGCCGCGCAAGACACTGATGGGGTAGTGGCTGAAACATGTCGGCTAAAAACATGTTTAAAAAGAGATTTAAGTATTACACCATGGAGACACTGAGCCTTTTTTCGGAAGTGTTGGTACCGTGGAGCTTAAAAAGGTTCTCTCTGAGAATTGAGAACTGCTGAGAATTAACCCGCTTCCGGATAGGAGGCATGACCCATTCAGAGTCACTGTGTGACCCGGAAAAAGTGTGTCAAATGACGCAGAAATGAGCCAAACTGACGTAGAATCTGATATCCCATTTCTTATAAGCCAGTTTCGGGGCCCCTGCGGGCATCCGGGATCCATGTCAATATTTGTATTCCTCGAAGCTTTCAGAATAATGTTCAAAAATCTACTGCTATTTTATGTATTGGCGTTTACAGCTGATTAGAAATACCGAGGTGAGGGATGGTACGCAAAAACTACTGCTATTTTATGTATTGGCGTTTACAGCTGATTGGAAATACCGGGGTGAGGGATGGACGGGGTTTACTCTTCCCATCCAATGTATTCACCAGGATGTACCGATACACTTAGATATATTCATCACCTTAATCAGGTGAATTTGAAGTGAAGTAAAGATGACCATAAAAAGGAAAACAAAATTGACAATACATTGAGAAAACATTACAAAAAATTACAGTAGGCCTATAACGTATAACTTTAATATACAGGAGGGTTTATAAAGCCCTCCTTTACATTGAAGCCACACTATGAGGGCATCCTTGCATTAAAGTTAAAAACTGAACAGCCCTATATCACATAGATTAAAAAAGTCTAAAACTTTTATAAAAGAATGGGATTGAGCTGTTACCATAACGCTATGTCCTATATGTTTAGGCACCATTATTTAGTTGCATTTCGAAGTTCCATAAATATTATGGTCCGTACGTTTTTAAACGGACGGTTTTAGTATCACTCCTGAATTTTGATGATATTCAAACAAAAAGGACATGTATTTGACCTTTTGATTGGCACAAGCAAATTCCTCTTTGTATAAAGAACCGGGAGTCAACGCTCTTTTATTGGAATTTATGAAAAATAGGTTTACACTAATTCACGCACGAGTCCATTGATCACTAGACGTCACTGTTTTAATTCTACATTGTATATTGTTGAAACCCACTATAATGAAGTATAGGACCTTCGAAAACTGTCTAATATACTCGTACATCCAGAATTTAATACTATTAAATTCTGGAAGTACGGGTATATAGAAACGGCTATCCTCGGAATAAAGGCTGTCGCTCATTAAACTTCAAGCCCGGATATAAACTAACTTAATCAACCACTTACAAGATGAAGTACATACAATGTGATGTGAACATAGAATAGGGAAAGTAATTTTGTTGTTGTCAGAAGTTGATTACACACAGGAGTTATGCTTATCGTGTACTGCAGCACATAGCACTGTATGAAGGTAATCCACATCAGAACATTAAAGGAACCTTTAGTAGGGATCGGCTATTCATATAATATTGGATGGCTTTGAGCGGAATTTAAGAATATATTGCACGAGCTATGACAATATTGCACGAGTCGAAGAAGAGTGCAATATTGTAATAGTGAGTGCAATATATTCTTGTATCCCCCAAAAAAGCCGTCCAATATTATTATTATTATTTATATCAGGATGAGGACTTGATTAAAGCAACACTATTTTGGCTCACCTGATTCCAGATTTTCAAATTCAATTTTCAAGCTTATCTACTCTTTCAAAATACGTTGAAAGAATTTGTTTCCGTCAGGTAAGCTCTCAGAACAGGTACTGCTTGTTGTGTAGCCTTCAAGGTGTTTTCTGCGTCTTTGTTCTTCAAAAGTTCTTCAAAATCCTCATCGGAAACCGAAGCGAATTTTGCGCCGCTAGTAGAAGCAGCCATTGTTGTTGATTATTATCTGCAGCTCCGTTCACTGGTTAACAACAGTGAGCGCGCGCTCTTGACTATGGAACCAGCGGAACTTGTTAAAGTGCCCGGATGGAGCAATATTGAAGCAATATTGCTGTCTCCGGGAACTTGTTTTCTATTTCGAGTGGTGTCCTCGGTTAATGGTATTACGGCTCAGGTTTCTCCAGGTCTTCCTGGCACTTTTACTGACACAATATTGCTGTCATCCGGGTACTTTTTACGAAAGCATTCAATACGCTGATATATTTTTGCCTTGGGAAGCCTGATATAAATAATAATAATCAATAATGTTGTCTTTGAAAACAAGAGTCCCTAAATAACACTTAAATTATATATTTGGTTTGCGGTAACACCATGTGTGTGTGTGTCTACTTGTAGGTGCACTTTTTGTTCCAAACCAAATGTTGATACCTCACCATGCAATACCTCAAATCCCCAAACACTCTATTTATTCTACTATTCCTTTCTCTGTAATGTATTGTTGAAAAACTTAATAAATCAAGTATCTCATCACAAGTATACTGTTTACGTGTTTAAATAATAAATTGGATTTTCAGGAGTAACACCAGAAACCACACAGATGCAAGATTGTTGCACTTTATTTACTGGCTCCCCAATGAAGTCAAAAGGTTTGTCTCGAGAGGGTGCATATATTGGGAACCTCAGAGTACATGCTGTCATCAGCAAGACATTTACATCAGGGAGCCTGCTATTACAAAGAAAAGATTCGTAGGTCTGTGGTGCATAATACGTAATGAGTGATACTACTACCACTAAAAGATATTGCCAGAATTCAACGGAAGAATCCTAAAATGCCCAAAACATTATTTCTGCTTACTGAATCCGTATAGTTCCCGCCATATGAAAGCCCCCATTAGCCCGAAATATTTAATAATAAACTACATAATAAATTGAACATTGATATTTCATAATATGGACGTTCATATCGGTGGGAAAGAGAACCTGCTTAGAATACTACCTTATCATACTTAAAATATACCAAAGTGTTTCAACAGACGAACTCATCTGATACCCAGATATGGTGATCTAACCATGCCCGATATGGGCAGAGGGTATGTCTACCCCCCCCCCTCCCTTCACAGGTTACGGCTATACATTAAATGTAATGTGGGTTTAAGGAGATTTGTAGGGAATTTGATTTGCTTCCTACCTTTTGTGAAAGGAGCGAGGATGCGTGGTCTTCTGGTTGATCTATATTTTTTGTATACAAAATTGAATGTATTTTCTACATTTTTTTTTTTATATATATTTATATTTGATTTGGTATTTGATGTGCAATATTTTTATGTCGTTTTTGTCCTTGTGCCCTTTTGTGCCTTTGTTATTTTTATTGTCTGGATCGCCTCTAGATAGTGATTATTTTCGCTTTTTGGTTATCCGCACAGGCTTGTTTTCTGTGTAGTCTTATTTTGTATTGCCTATTCTTTGTATGTACTGTTTGCCTGGAAATAAATAATTAAATAAATAAATAAATAAATGGCTTCCATGCGTTCATGCTTCCTCATGCGTTGAAGCAAGGGACGTCCTTCGGCGATCTAAAAAACACTACAAACCTTTTGAAATGAAATTTTCACATGTTAGTATTGTTGTATACTTCTTCGTTTCCATATAACACAAACTGAATGGTTCCAAAAAACAAAGGTATGCGTTTCTTAACATGATGCGATGTACAATGCACTGAGAGTCTAGGTCTACAGGTAAACAAAAACGTAACTACTTTTTGGCAAGCGTCACGAACTGTCAAATCTACTCGGATATTCAGCACTCGATAACAATGGTTCATTTTGTTAGGAGAACAAGACCCCCCCCCCTCTCAACACGTATCTTCACATGAACTGTTTCTTCATGAGATAATAAGTCAGTTCTTTGTAGGTCACGTTATCAATAATAACACACAAGAGGCGACTATCGAGCTGGACTTCAGTACTGTGCAATCTAGCCTATACACCGCATACGTGGTTCGTTATCGCAGTCGGTGGGAACTGAAAGAAGAACAGCATGTTTTTATATTATTCGTAAACATCGGATCTGTAAAATAATGAAAACGTATGGTATTTGGTAAATATTTAAAACATTTGTTGCGAAACAGAAGCAAATATGTAACTAGGTTTGTGTTCATATGTGCGCATGTCCTAGTAAAAAGAGTCACGATCACGTACAATTTTTTCTCAAAAGTTCACATTTTTATGTCGATTAAAGGCACAATCATCTCGACCGGCGAAGCCGAGTCCAGACTGCAAGGACCACGATGACAGGCCAGGCTGAGTCCGAGTCCAGATAGTATGTACCAAGAGGACAGGTCAGGCCGAGTCCGAGTCCACACTCTATGGTTCACGAGGACAGGTCAGGCAGAGCCCGAGTCTGAGTCCAGACAGTATGAGCAAAAAAAGGAAATGCCAGGCCGAGTCCGAGTCCAGACAGTGGACCAAGAGGACATGTCAGGCCGAGTCCGAGTCCAGACAGTGGACCAAGAGGACATGTCAGGCCGAGTCCGAGTCCAGACAGTGGACCAAGGGGACAGTCAAGGCTGACTCCGAGTCCAGACAGTGGTGAAGAGGACATGTCAGGCCGAGTCCGAGTCCAGACAGTGGACCAAGGGGACAGTCAAGGCTGAGTCCGAGTCCAGACAGTGGTGAAGAGGACATGTCAGGCCGAGTCCGAGTCCAGACAGCAGTAGACCAAGAGGACAGTCGAGGCCGAGTCCGAGACCAGACAGTGGACCAAGAGGCCATTCAAGGCCGAGTCCGAGTCCAGACAGTGGTGAAGAGGACATGCCAGGCCGAGTCCGAGTCCAGACAGTGGACCATGAGGACATGTCAGGCCGAGTCCAAGTCCAGACAGTGGACCAAGAGGACAGTCAAGGCCGAGTCCGAGTCCAGACAGTGGACCAAGGGGACAGTCAAGGCTGAGTCCGAGTCCAGACAGTGGTGAAGAGGACATGTCAGGCCGAGTCCGAGTCCAGACAGCAGAAGACCAAGAGGACAGTCGAGGCCGAGTCCGAGACCAGCCAGTGGACCAAGAGGCCATTCAAGGCCGAGTCCGAGTCCAGACAGTGGTGAAGAGGACATGCCAGGCCGAGTCCTAGTCCAGACAGTGGACCATGAGGACATGTCAGGCCGAGTCCAAGTCCAGACAGTGGACCAAGAGGACAGTCAAGGCCGAGTCCGAGACCAGACAGTGGACCAAGAGGCCAGTCAAGGCCGAGTCCGAATCCAGACAGTGGACCAAGAGGACCCTGACATGTCAGGCCGAGTCCGAGGCCATGCAGTGGACCAAGAGGACAAGCCAGACCGAGTCCGAGTCCAAACAGTGGACCATGAGGACATGTCAGGCCGAGTCCAAGTCCAGACAGTGGTGAAGAGGACAGTCAAGGCCGAGTCCGAGACCAGACAGTGGACCAAGAGGCCAGTCAAGGCCGAGTCCGAATCCAGACAGTGGACCAAGAGGACCCTGACATGTCAGGCCGAGTCCGAGGCCATGCAGTGGACCAAGAGGACATGCCAGACCGAGTCCGAGTCCAAACAGTGGTGAAGAGGACATGCCAGACCGAGTCCGAGTCCAAACAGTGGTGAAGAGGACATGCCAGACCGAGTCCGATTCCAGACAGTGGTGAAGAGGACATGCCGGACCGAGTCCGAGTCCAAACAGTGGTGAAGAGGACATGCCAGACCGAGTCCGAGTCCAAACAGTGGTGAAGAGGACATGCCAGACGGAGTCCGAGTCCAAACAGTGGTGAAGAGGACATGCCAGACCGAGTCCGATTCCAGACAGTGGTGAAGAGGACATGCCAGACCGAGTCCGAGTCCAAACAGTGGTGAAGAGGACATGCCAGACCGAGTCCGAGTCCAAACAGTTGTGAAGAGGACATGCCAGACCGAGTCCGAGTCCAAACAGTGGTGAAGAGGACATGCCAGACCGAGTCCGAGTCCAAACAGTGGTGAAGAGGACATGCCAGACCGAGTCCGATTCCAGACAGTGGACCAAGAGGACATGCCAGACCGAGTCCGAGTCCAAACAGTGGTGAAGAGGACATGCCAGACCGAGTCCGAGTCCAAACAGTGGTGAAGAGGACATGCCAGACCGAGTCCGAGTCCAAACAGTGGTGAAGAGGACATGCCAGACCGAGTCCGAGTCCAGACAGTGGTGAAGAGGACATGCCAGACCGAGTCCGATTCCAGACAGTGGACCAAGAGGACATGCCAGACCGAGTCCGAGTCCAAACAGTGGTGAAGAGGACATGCCAAACCGAGTCCGAGTCCAAACAGTGGTGAAGAGGACATGCCAGACGGAGTCCGAGTCCAAACAGTGGTGAAGAGGACATGCCAGACCGAGTCCGAGTCCAGACAGTGGACCAAGAGGACATGCCAGACCGAGTCCGAGTCCAGACAGTGGGCCAAGAGGACATGCCAGACCGAGTCCGAGTCCAGACAGTGGACCAAGAGGACATGCCAGACCGAGTCCGAGTCCATACAGTGGGCCAAGAGGACATGCCAGACCGAGTCCGAGTCCAGACAGTGGACCAAGAGGACATGCCAGACCGAGTCCGAGTTCAGACAGTATTGACCAAGAGGCGAAGTGTCACCGTCTTGATTTCAAGTCCTATACAACGGCCGTCAGGCCGGCAATTTCCTCAAATATCACACATAACCCCGGTCTCGACTCCAGAACAACAAAATAACACATTTCCAAACTCTTCGTCTACTGTAGTTGACGTGGTATTACCAGAAGTACAGGGACGCTTTAATTTATAACACAAGCCAAAATACATGTCATAATCAGTATTTGTACCAGCATTGTTCCTGTAATTTGTTGGTAACATAATATTAATTGATGACATATTGCAAAGACAAGAGTTTCACATCAAAATAGATAACAGATATAAAAGAGACTGGCATGATATTTTGTAACCACTTTTGGGGTATCTCATCACCTGGGTAAGTCACCTTCTTTTAGCTTTTGATATTCATCATACTAGTAAACTGTTGTTGAAATTATTTTAGAAAATGGAATTAGCTGTTGCAAACCTCTTTACCAAGGTATAAGGACAAATTAATGCGAAAATTAGTTAGTGACCCGACGTTTCGATCATGGCAGAGTCTGTCTCGAAGGCTAATAATCATGGTTAACCTTCGGGAAAGACTTTTTTATTTGAAAAAAAAATTACCTGAATAATTTCTCATGCTTATAATTGAATAGGAACAGTAGCTGTGTGAACACAACAATCCTTTCTTAAAATCAGAATGAACTTGCGGGTACAACCATAACATTCTTTTGATGGGGTGTCGCCTTTACAAAGAGCCAGTTTGGTATCGACAATTAGAACAGCATACTCTGCTCGTCTTCAGGAGAGAGAACAACAAAACTCTTTAAAATTCCTTAAATGCAGTGGACACTATTGGTAATTACTCAAAATAATTATCAGCATAAAACCTCACTTGGTAACGAGTAATGGGGAGAGGTTGATAGTATGAAACATTGTGAGAAACGGTTCCCTCTGAAGTGACATAGTTTTCGAGAAAGAAGTAATTTTCCACTAATTTCATTTCGATACCTCAAGTTTTGAATTTGAGGTCTCGAAATCAAGCATATGAAAGCACACAACTTCGTGTGACAAGGGTGTTTTTTTCTTTCATTTTTATCTCGCAACTTTGACGACCGATTGAGCTCACGTTTTCACAGGTTTGTTATTTTATGCATATGTTGATATACACAAAGTGAGAAGACTGGTCTTTGACAATTACCAATAGTGTCCACTGTCTTTAAAATCGTTTTCGCTCTAGGTTCTATATTAGCGTGTTGTTTTCTTCTCTCAAAGTAAATCAGCAAGTTACTCTACGATGAAGCTTCTGCTACTGTGTTTATGTGTTGCCGTGGCACAGGGCTCTCTCGCCCCACTCCGTATGGCAAAGACCAGAGGTATACCAGGTAGCTACCTTGTCACAGTTAAGGTGAGACATCATTTTTTTTTTTTTTTTTTTTTTGCAAAGACAACTCCTCACATGCCGTACAATCACTTGCATTTCAATTATGGTATGATCATTAATCTCAGTTGAATAACTGTATAATGTATGCGCTTTTGCGCCACTACTTTTCATGACAATGTCAATTAAAACAAATGTGTCGAGTGTGTGCAACTCATTCAAAATTATGCTTGTCATGGCCTATTCTTTCAACCATCTCAGCTCCCTTGGAGATATTGCAACAAACCAGTCTTAAGAGCATCTCAGGTCTCCCTCTCATGGAAACATGATCAGTGACCAGAGTATAAGGCTTCAAGCAACCCAACCGGAGTTCGACGTGTTTTAATAAACCTGGTAGCGACACTTTACCAAAGCTTGAAGACGAATTCAAGGATGTGCACTCATTCTATTTTACGCGAATATTTACGTGTTATTATATTATGGGGGCCAACTTATTGCCGTATATCAGTAATAAGATATGCACGGTGTAACTGGTATTCTTTACGCAAGCTGCCGGATATTTCACCGTAAAATCATATGAATTGGTGCACAGTGTAATGTTATCATATTATGCAGTGTAAGATTGTCCTTTATCATGCAGCGCAACGTTATCCTATATTCAATGTAAGGTTATCCTATGATAAGGTTGTCCTATATGCAATGTAAGGTTGTCCTATATACATTGTAAGGTTGTACTATATACTCTGTCATCCATTTTGTATCTTTACATTTTTACATCAGGATGCGTCTCTCGTGGACCAAGTGGCCAAAGAAATTGAGGACTCTTTTTCCAACATGCGAGCCCCGATTGGTCAAATGAAGAAGTTCCGTCTAGCCTTGCCTGCTGTGTCTCTCCGTATCCCAGCACATCTTGTCAATCTCGTAAGCTAAACCAAGATATGTGTTAAAAGGGCCAATTTTGTGGCCATGTTTGTAGTAAGTAGTCCCTCTAAAATTATAGGCTATGTCAAGATATACTGCTATTTGGAACACAAGAAGCGCATCAGGAGCTTCAGTTTTTACTCTAACCCAGAAACAACAGCAACAGCAATCAACCACAAAACCAACCCCTCAACGTTGCAACGACGACGCGACCGACGACAACAAATTACTTCGTTACGGGCTATTTATCTTAAATAAATAAATAATGTAACATTAATTTCCAATATTTTTTTTCCTTGTAATATTAAAGACTAGACATTCCCATCATCTGGTCTTTATATGAAGACATCGTACAATGAGAGCTGAAAATTTCTCAAGCATGGTCACATAATAATTCAATGAAATAAACCAGTACCTGTATTTCTAGAGCCGAGCTTTTTTATGAATCAAAATATAAAGCAACATTGATATTTGTGGTCCTTGACGGTACTTGTACATGTATGAACTTCATAATCAACGTGACTCGGGATTGAATCATAATCTTCATAAATATAACTAGCTTGTCTTTAATAACATTGAACAATAATTCCTATCTGATAGATCCGCTCCATCGATGGTATCAAATCCATCGACCAACACATGCTTGGATGGACAGCTGCAATGGTAACTCAGAATCACCCAACATGGGGCATCGATCGCATTGACTCCAGAACTGACGGGGTCAATAGTCAATACACATACGACGATACCAGTAAGATAAAACAGTTGTTACTTCTTTCTGTACATATTAAGTAGCTCCCACATTCTAGGAGAAAACACAAATGTAGAGGTTCACGATACGAACAACAAGAAGAAGGTATTTGCTCAATGGCACTCCGCATTAATGCTTGACGGGCCTACCCGGATCTCAGAAGACAAACGTGTAAAGTTTCACAAACATACCCACGCGTACAAGTCCAAGTTTTATGTGTATACTGACTGCAAGTGCAGTTTGGTTTGGCGCGTAAATGATGATTCAGTGCTAAGTGGTGGAATGTTTGCCCGACAGTGTATTTTGAGCAAGAGTGACGTCATTGGTGTGGAGTGCTATTCCCTTGACGTTATAACACTAACACATGGGTGCGTCATTTTGTTGGTGTCAGAGGTGTGTGTATAGGCGATGTCCAATTGCATTCCCAAAATGGCAACATGGGCAGACCTATCTGCTGTAGCCGCACGGACGTGACGTCATGACGCGTCAGTGCCAGTGTATAACGTCAATCAAATATTGTTAGCCCCGCCCACTTCACATAAACTAGTTCAAACGAACTTGTGAGAACCCAAAGACATAAAAGTTTCTGTTTTGAGCCGGAAATAACGAAACAATTTGCCCGCGCAACAGATACAATGTGTTAACGTACAAAATTATTTTCAAAACGGTAAATAAATTTTAAGTTATTAACGGGTATAAAATTCGAACATTTGTCTCATACAGAGATTGGTGCAGGTGTAGGGATATATTTCCTGGACACCGGCGTTCAAGTTGGACACAACGAGTTCCAAGGTCGAGCCCACGTCATTTATGGGAAAGAAGATGACCAAGGTCATGGTACACACTGTGCTGGAACAGCAGCTGGCCATGGCTACGGGATAGCACGCAAAGCTAACGTGTTTAGTGCAAGGGTTTGTGAGCCAACTGGGTGCGCTACCAATGACTTCATCGAGGGTAAGTTAAACCCGGTTCATACTTCCTGCGAATGCTTCGTGCGAAGCGAGTTTCATCATTGTGTCCTCACAAAGGGAAAGGGAGCGCGTACCGACTGTGGCGTCATATCACCAACTTTCGCATCGCATTCGGAGAAAGTATTAACTTTATTCAATTACCTTTGTCCTGCCTTAAAGCCATTATACACTTTCGGTAAACAGTATTGTCCAATTCCCACACTTCGTGTATCACAACTTATATATAAAATAACAACCTGTGAAAATTTAGGCTCAATCGGTCATCGGAGTCGGGAGAAAATAACGGGGAAACCCACTCTTGTTTCCGCGCGTTATGTGTTTAGAATAAATCCGTAATTCTCGCTATCGAGAATTGATATTATTTTAATGTTTTCTCAAAAAGTAAAGCATTTCTTGGAGCAATATTTCAAGAGAAGTCTTTCACCATTACCTTATGTAAACCCTGTAATTTATTAGTAAATCTGTGAACTTTTATTTTATTGTTTCTGTACCGAATGTGTATAATGGCTTTAATGCATAAATCATTATGCTCCAATTAAACGTTTGAAGGCACTGCACACCATTAGTAATAATAACTCAAAATAATTGGTATTGTGTGCATGCTCAGAAGAGCTGTGTAACCAATGGAAATTCACCTGGTAAGTCTGCTGCCCCCCAGCGCTCTAAAGTCTCCCAGAGGACGGGTATTATGAAGGAGCCTGTATAATGACGGAGAAACGGGGAAGGGTGTGGGTGGTGTCATCCAATCTTTAATTTAATCAAATTGCAATTAATTATGTTAATGTTTCCAATACAGGTGCCGAAGCTATTATAAAGCATGCGAATGGAAACCCAGGTGTGGTTTCAATTTCGTTGGTATTTCCTGCCTGGCAAGGTATCGACGACGCTACGCAGAGTCTACTGGATCGTGGATTGACTGTGTCCGTTTGCGCGGGAAACGATAACTGGGATGCGTGTCAGTACTCACCACAGCGGGTCGATGGTGTAAGGTTTTTTTCTTACTTTCGTTTGTTTTATTTCCCTTCATCTTACTGGGTGCGTTCGATTAGCTTCCTTGTGTCGACCCCGCGGTGCTCACTTGGATGAGCCCCTGACAAGAGCTAATCGAACGATCACACTTGCCCTCTCGTGGTGACGGCATGCACCTCAGGTCACCACCAAGTAACCCACTCCACAAGCAGGGTACTGGGGGCTGACCCGGCTGAGCCCCAGAGCATGACGTCATGCACCTGGAGCCAGCCCCCTAGTGACCCGGGTGAGCCCCTGGAATGACGTCAAAGCTATTCGAACGTAATGGGAGCAGACCGGGGTCGACTCAGGGAAGCTGAACGAACGCACCCACTGTTTCCTCTTCCCTCTTCTCTGTTTCTCCTTTCTACATTGATGCTATGTTTTCTTTTTCCTCCGCTTTGAGCACCTTTTTAGGTGGATATTACGCAGTATAAATATTCATTATAATTTCATAATATCACAGCATGCAACAGAAAGATAACATTTTCCTTTGTGCCGGTAACTCTTCGAGTCGGGCTACGTCCCGTTTTCTTAGATTTTTCTCGTTTTTCTTCTCAGGATCCAAAAGCGCCGTATGTAATCTCTTTTCAAGTCGTAGCGTCAATCACAACCTTTTTCACGTAATATATTCAAATTGTCTGTCTTTTTACATTCATTTGATGGAATTTTTTTGGTTGCAGGTCTTCACCGTTGCAGCTTCCGACCATTTGGACAGAAGAGCCGTATTCTCCAACTACGGCTCTTGTGTTGATATCTTCGCACCTGGTGTGGACATCATCAGTGCTGGCTACAGTACCGCTAGCGATCACTTAGTATCTTCTATGTCCGGTACTTCCATGGCGTGTCCCCATGTTTCAGGTATTCCACTTCTCTTCGTTTGCTGATATTTTATAACAATGCATTTTTAGAAGGTAAGATGGGCAAGTTGTTTCTTCCCTGCCAGGATCTCTGCCCAAGTTTCACCTCGAGCATGGAGTGTCGTGTGCGGATTTGGTTTTTTTTTTTTTTTTTAGGGGGGGGGGGTGTTTAAACGTGGTTGAATTAGTTTTCCAGCACTGCGGGTTATATAGTCCATTTTTAACCTAACTTCAGCATTCAGGGGGAAAAGAGAAAGCCTTACACTTTTACCTGTTTTGTTTTACCATTCCAAAACCAAACCGCTATTTTGATTGTTTGTCTTTACACAATCTATAGGTGTCGCTGCACAGTACATTGGTGTCAACAGATCCATGACTAACAAACAAATCAAGGAGAAAATGCTGATAGATGCAACACCTAAGGTTATCAGAGACTCAAAGAGTGACAACCTGTTTCTCTATAATGGCGCAGTGAGTAAACACTAATTACCGGTTTATTTACAATCATTTTTTGAAGGTCACGTTTAGTTTTATTGGCCTTCCTAAAATATTGATGTATTGATGGAATGTTTTTAGTGATTTCTTACTTCTTGTTTATTTTTTTCTTTATACGACAATTTAAGATAACGCTTTATTATTATGAGGAGTTTTTTTAATTTAATTTTCCCTTTTTTTTACACGTTTGTCTTCCTTGCAGGTGTAAAACATCAAGAGTCAACATCGAATATCACGTCCACCATTAATGCAACTATTTGTTTTCAAATTATTCTTCGAAATAAAAGAAGTTGGTTGAAAAGATCCTCAACCAACTATACTGAATCTAAGAAACTGAAACGAGGTCACAGACTAGAAGTTGAGCCTTTTAGAAAAAAATCTAACAGAAACTTTGCGGTCCATAACTTCCTTGAATGAAACTTTAATGGGAGACTTTTGGAACGCTTGGTGGCAGCAGACTTACAAGGTAAACTCCATTGTTCTCGGTAAAGTGCGCATGCTCAGAACTACGTAAACAATGGTTATTTACCTGGTGAGTCTGCTGTCATCTAGCGTTCCCAAAGTCTCCAATTGGGCGGGATTGTTTCTGGTGGGTTAATGTTGGTACATAGATTATCAACTTAACATTCGGACCATCTAATCAATACACACATGACATCGTGTGTTCGGCATTAACTCATTCTGCATGGCCCAGTAAAATTTACTTTGCCTAAGCATTACATTGTTTGATTAAGAACATCTACAAAAATGCCAATACAATAGAGTACTAAGATATGGGTGACTTGGGCTTAACATGAAATAAGTATAATAGATTGGGAGAGAATTGATGATGTCTATGAGAATAAGAAAGAAATAAACTAACATGTCATGTGTTGGTTCAATGAGAAGCTTGAGTTTAGAGTTTAATAAACGACTTATCAAAAGCGAACCAAAAACGTGTGTAATTTTGTGTTTTGTTGGGTCAGTTTTGTTTGTTTGTACAAATTCATAAAACAAAATGGTCGATTCAAACACAACACTTACCAGCTACGGGGAGGGACTTTTGCTCAATCCATGAGGTGGGCACCATTCGCCTTAAAGGTATAAGGGCGATAGATAGGTGTTTGTCAACATAATGCTGATTTGATGTGCGCAACTATCCACATCCAAAAAATATGTGAAAAAATCACAGCTACAGTGTCTACAAAACTATAAGAAAAACCCGTATATGTATAGGTATATGTTGACAAGAATGTTGAATGGGTACCAACCGCGTTCTCGAATGCCTCAGACATCTGAGAAAAGATTCTTTAATGAGTCGTTTTTCAGGTTCAAAATGTGTTGGTTGGAGTGAACATTTATCAAGTGACTGTATTACATCGAAATAAGTCCTGTCTCAAAGTACTATATACCATAAACAGCTGCAGTGAGTGGTTGTTAATTAGTATTAAGAAATCTATATGAGCAGGATTTGAAACTTTGCATGGGGGAAACACGATATTGAAAGGTTTGCGGTATCACCATTGTAATGACTATCTCTAAATGAGTTGGAGGTGGTTCTGAAAGAACCGTTGGTTTCAATTCGACGTTTCGATCAGTATGCTCTGATCGTCTTCTAGAGAAAGCAAATCTATTAGCATACTTCAAGTCAATACTCGTTACTCCACTGGGAGACATTCTGTACTTGAGGTCATGTAGGCAGGCCTACTTGATACCCAACTGGAGATGCACGGAACTCTGATTTATAGCCCTCGTGGTCTAACATCTTTCGACGGATTGTACCGGGCACCTTTGGACCAAAAGATGTTAGGGAGGTTCCAAGTATCATCTCTAGTCCGGTCAAGGGGTTTCCAGTATGTTTTTATAAAAGTTGTTTATTTAAGACTACATGTACGTACTATACTGCACCAAAAATTAAAGAAATATTTGACTGCTCCTTTAAACAATGCTTGACGCCTTAGACTAGACACCACTATGTCAGAAAATGTTAGGGGGTTCAAAACTTTACAAAAGAATTATCTCTAGCTCAGTTATGGGGGAATCCGGTTTAATTTAATTTAGTTTGTTTAATATGAGCATAATTACAACGCACTTACAATTATTGCAATATTGACTGCCCCTTTAAGTTATGTTTTTACACCTTAGACTAAACGGCAGTAAACCTCAATCTTTTCCATTAATTAATTGATTGAGTAATGCGCAGCTAAAAATACGTTACCTGAAAACGGAACAGAGTATGAAACTTGTTGTGTACGTACACGATAAGTTTGGACTTATTGTGTACGTACACGCTAAGTAATCGTGTATGTACACGATAAATTTTTGGACTTATCGTGTAAGTACATGATGTGTTTTTGAATGTATTGTGTATGTACACGATAAATTTGAACTTATCGTGTACGTACATGAAAAGTTATTGGGTAAGTACATGATATGTTTTTGAATTTATGGTGTACGTACACGAATAGTTTGGATTTAACAGATACGTACATGATAAGTTATTGTGTACGTACATAATAAGTTATCTTGTAAGTACATATATATTTTTGAATTTATTGTGTACGTACACGATAATTTAGATTTATCGTGTATGTACATGATAAGTTATTGTGTACGTACATGATAAGTTATCATGTACGTACATAATAAGTTATCGTGTACGTACATGATAAGTTATCGTGTACGTAAACAATAAGAGAGAAAAAGAAAATATGCATGTTGCCAATACACTTCCGTAGTTGCGCCCATCATTATAATATTTTTGGTGGCACCGACAATGATTATTATTTTGTATAAACTACATCGGTGGTGTAGGGTCGTTTTTATTTTGGGGAGAATATTAACTGCTCTAGTATTTTTCTGCTCTAGTCCTGAAGACTTATAGAATAGCAAAAGCGCCAGCTGCGTTTATTTTGAACAATTGTTTTGTCAATTTTGAACTAAAGGTAGTATAAAGATAAGACAAGATCATGACAGCAGTTGTTTTTGTCATGTTTCCCATACACAATCAAGATAGTGCTGAAATGTTAAATGTTACATACAACAAAACAAATTTAATGCTAAATATTTTGTTTACAGTATAAAATTTGCATCAATGTTGTACCCGTTTTCCGAGAAGAAATTAAAGTTTATAAACCCAGATTATTGATTCACCTATTGCTCATGGTATTTTTCTCCACGACTAATTACCCTATTTCAAGGAAAGACCATTGGACTAAGACTATGAATAACTTGTGTTTTCTCAAGCATTAAATTAATAACTTTACCTCTGTCGGGGTCACAAAGGGGAAAACTGGTATCCATATTAACACATGCGCATAATACGCGAAGATGTGGGTAACCGTTGGTTCGGATGTAATCTTTGTTTTACTGTGATTTGTAAACAATTTTATGAAATAATCCAAGGCGAAACATTTTGTCTTTATACATATTTTAATCAATTGGAACACTTCAGATTAAGAAGTTTTACAGATATTCCTGATCATGTTTTTTCAACAAGTATTGGCTTCCGGATAAAATTTGCATAATTTCGTTTCAGAACAGTATGCCCTATATCTAGGGACAATTTAACGTTTTACTAGTACATTTTTTAAAAATGGCTCTTACAAGTGTACAGAGTGCTGAGATGTAATGTGACACACTTACAACGATGGATTGGATTGAATTTAATGTATTGTGACACACTTACAACGATAGATTGGATTAAACTTCAGTACAACTAATGCATCTTAGTAAGCGTGAATCGTTGCTATATAACTGCTCCGGTCCATACTGTGTTATTAACCACTCCTGTGTTGACTTAAATCTGTGATAAAAATACAAGAACGGTGGGAAAATAAATATCTCGAAGTAGTATATAAAATAATTATGTCAAACCGTAATTAACGAACCTCCCCTTTCAGAATACAGAGTGTAATGTATTTGTGATCCCTTCACATGATACACACATCTCGAATTGTACAATGTTTTATGCGGAGATAGACATTTATATTTTTAAGAGATCCAACTGCTATGTTATCAATTGACAACATTTCAGTAAATGGTCAGCTATAATCTTTACAAAGTTAATTTCAAATTATTTAGTGAACTAATTCTTTAGGGTATAAATGGTTGCCATAGACACTGGCTCATGTCAGACTGCTATCTGGAAAGCTACAGCCCGAAAACAAACAAAACACAGTAACCTATAATCTTCAGCAAACAACGTCTTGAGTTAAAGTCTATACATCTTCAAGGATCCGATTGAAGGACGTTATGTACTTACATTTCCGATGTAAAGAAGCTTGTTAGGACTTCCCTTCGAATCAGTAACTTTATAAGGTGTTGCGTCACTCAACATTCTAGTTTTGATCTGTTGTGGTGTTTCGCTGTTGTCTTTACTTACATAAAGGGCTGCAGCTCCTAAACAAAAAAATGACGTCATGTGTTACGATTGTAAAGTAACTTCTTGTCGCCTTAAAGAGCATTTAAACTCCAATTTTCAAGCCTTTATCACGGTGCACTATCTCTCTGAGGGATGGACATCATCTGAAGCAGCAAATGTCACGTAGTAATTTTCTGCTTATACGAACAGGATATCAGTCGCATTTGGAACGGTAACCAAATTTATCTGATTTCCTTATTCTAGTTAACACCATTTCGTTGGGTTGAGCTATATTAAGCACAACAGCCAACCTAGAAAACGACCTTCAACAATTGATGGTCACGTATATTTTTTTTTGCCGGCCCATTTATAGTGCCTTTGCAATATTCCACTGGTAAAATATCAGAATTGCACCATTCCAATGCAATAATATTAGTTTTATATCACAAACTTTGGGGTTAAAAAAAGGTCTCACATGTTTTGTCCAGTAACCCTCCCACCATGAGATTTAAAGGCAGTGGACACTATTGGTAACTACTCAACATAACTTTGAATATAAAACATTACTTGGTGACGAGTTAAATGGGGAGAGGTTGATGGTATAAAACATTGTGAGAAACGGCTCCCTCTGAAGTGACATTGTTTTTTAGAAAGAAGTAATTTTCCACGAATTTTATTTCGAGACCTCAGATTTAGAATTTGAAGTCTCGAAATCAACCATCTAAACACACACAACTACGTGTGACAAGGGTGGTTTTTTCTTTCATTATTATCTCGCAACTTCGACGGCCAATTGAGCTCAAAATTTCACAGGTTTGTTATTTTATGCATATGTTGAGACACACCAAGTGAGAAGACTGGTCTTTGGCAATTACCAATAGTGTCCAGTATGTCTTTAAGGCATTAAATGCAAGCAGACGAGATACTTGACCTGATACGTGAGGGCAAGCCATGGATGTTCCGGACATGATAGTAGTGCCAGTGTTGGATGCGTAGCCGGCGCTTAAGATGTCAACACCGGGAGCGAAGAGGTCAACGCAAGTACCGTAGTTGGAGAAGTAAGCTCGTGCGTCGTACTTATCAGTTGCCCCGGTGGTTATTGTCTGTCGAATCAGCAAAAGTAAAACATGGCAACCGTTTTCAAAACAAAATAAAAGAAGGCGTGGATTTGAACTTCAGGAGGGCACAAAGAAAACAGCTTCCCCTCCGTCTTCCCCCAACCCTTGAAACTCATTTGCAACTGGCATTATAAAAGGTGGGGCATAGAGGGCACAATGTATGTACCCTGGTTCATGATTGTTCCACCCGTTTTTGAGCAGTATGTATTTTGCTATTAATGCTTCTAAAATTAAAAAAATACATGTTTTATTGTTATTTCATGAGTCGTTGTGGACGTAGGCTATTGACGACACGGAAGACCAATGGTAAATTTGGTCACATTGGCCCGTACAATAATATTATAACAATAGTGCACAAATTATTTAGACCAACTGACGTTTGCGGCTCTTGATGGCGAGTACTTGCAAGCGTCGGTGTCATCATTACCAGCAGCAACGGACACTACATAGCCGGCATTCCAAAGAGCAGTCACAGCATTGTCAATAGATTTAGAGGGGTAGAACCGGAGTGACACTGAGACCACTCCCTTTGGGCTCTGATTGTGGGCCTTGACACTATCACAACCTGTGGGGAAAATCAAAACCTAAACGCGTTTTTTTTATGGAAGCGGTAAAATAGCTGTATTTGGTTTGCAATACCCGCCATCCATTTGCTGTGTAGATTGTGTTCTTTTGAGAACTTGTCTTATTATTGGATTCCACGCAGGTAATTCATTATAATCAGGATAGTTCTTTTTAGAACTGAGAAGTCTACCGAATTCCGAAAAATGTGCTCCGCGTAGTACTATAGACGTTTCTTTTGCAACGTCACAGCGCGAGTTTTTGCCAACCCAGATTGGAAAACTATAGAAAGTCATAAGTGCAAATCAAGAATAGATCGCTATTTTTATAAAATGATTTTGTTTAAAACAAAGCAACTTATCATGAGAGGTATTTTATTTAATTGAAAATTTGCAGAAAATGTTGAATTTTGTTGATTCATCTGTTTTTACGATTGGGTGTTTAACTAACGTTCGGCCGACCATGCCAACCAAGGCGGTTTGTTTATCAACAAAAGAAAGGTCTATACTATATGAGCAAGACACGTTCTTATAAGAACATGTCCCTGTGATCATAATATACATGGTGTCACCATAAACAAAAAACACGTTGATACCTCACTATGCAATGCCTCAAATTCTATGATTGTATTGTTTGTTGACTTTCATTTCGGTGCTGTCGAATATACTCTCTAAATTTAAAAGAGTGAAAAACACCACTCTTTACATTTCGAGCTGTCCCTCATATAGCTCTTCAAAAAGAGTGGTGGTTATTTCACTCTTTTAGAGGGGTTTCACTCCAGTGACAATTCACTCAAACAGATGCAAACTTCAATCTAAAAGAGTGGAAGACCACTCGAAAAAGAGTTGTTCTTCATATTTGTATGGCTCTTCAAAGAGTGCTTTTTCACTCTTTTACATGAAGAGAGTTGTTTTCACTCAAGCTTAAAGGGTTCAAAATTTAATACGATTAATCGTTGCTTGAAAAAAAAAAATCGACTGAATACGTACCAGTCACAAAGACACTGACAGGACAGCCACCGTATTTGTCGCACACCTTGACGCTCTGAATGGTGGATTGGCGGGCTATTCCATAGGTCGCACCGCCCACAGTTCCAGAGCAATGAGTGCCGTGGCCATGGTCGTCGGCGACGCCATAAAGTAGCTTGGCGCGAGTCCCGAACTCACCATGGTTGACGTTAACACCAGAGTCCATCACATACACATTCACACCATTGCCCTGAACTGCATAACGTCAATGTTATCATAAAATTAATAAGACGCTATTGTATGTGTTATTTTACACTGAGTATTATCATTGTAATTACCTTAAATTGAAATCAGTATCGAGTTTTATACATTTTAAATTCAACTTAATTTTGTTTGGACATGGAAAATAGTCTTTCTGCAGAAATCACGTGTCTTGCATTGCTCGTGCGTTTGGAGAAACATTTCCAGGTAAAAGAGAAACACAATTTTACATTATGGGCATCTGTAATGTTACCATTCAAAGGGGACTTAAAGGTAATTCACAAACGAACACAAAGATGACACTCAGTGAATTTAAAACGATGTAACAAGACTGCTCAGAATGGGACTTTCCACCCTGTTCCATTACAATACCTGGCACATTGGTGTACAACATGTCACCTAACAGGTGCACAATTTCATAGAAATGCATACTCACAACAGATTGCTACTAAGACCACCAACATGAGGTTACCAGCCAAAATACCTACACATTTTGCCAAGAAGCTATGAAATTGGGCCCGGAAACCATAACTTTATCCCGTAGTACAACAGAGACGCGTGCTGACACCAACCATTCTCTTGGCCCTCTCCCGGCCGTTGTGATTCACTTTATAATTCGAATTATCGATAACATGAGTTTTACTTACAGTCGTCGTGATATTTGAAAGTGTGGTCTAATGGTAAATTACGCTGATCAACTCGATCTAAACCCCACGTAGCTCCATTCTGTTGGCCTTGAATATGACCAAGACTGTCCTGTTCAACGAACTCAACAGCATCCAGGGAACGGACCTGCCAGTAGGAGGGCAGTATAGGTCATTTTATTTATTCATTCATTCGCAGTCATAATTATTTACATAATTGTGACGTGTGTTTTTTTCTCTCTGAAGGGTTGAGATGGAATTACCTTTATAATCAATTGTTGCTCTTACATTAAATACAATTAGTGTTCTTTGTGATTACTACGATCCTGTATACTGCCTTATAAACCAAGGGCACATTAGGAACATATTATTTGGCTACTAATTTCAATCAGTCAGTCCGTTCGTCCACTAATACTGATGTTAACTGTTGCAGTGTTAACATAATGATCAGCCCTTTTCCAACAAGTATTTTTAATTACTTGGAAAAGGGGCAACTTTAACCGTGCCCTAAAGCGCACTTTCATCATCAAGATGAACGGGTTCATTGGTGAGCTGGATAAATTCAAGCAGAGCTTGAGCTTCAGTATGAGCAGCTGACCGCTTTGCAAATGAAAGTTTGTTGGTCCTTGTCACACGAGAAGCAACTTTTCCTTGCAACTTTGAGCCAATTATACTGCAGAGCATAATACATGATCACTTTAATAGCACATGTATAGGAATGTTCCAAACAATGCCTTAATACGATCCCCAAAAATATAGTTGAACGTTCAAATGTGAAATTGCTGAGAACTGGTTGCCTGTATTAATTGCCTCGTGTGACATGGCCCTTTAAAGCCATTATACGCTTTCGGAACAAATAAATAAATAAAAATTCACAGATTTACAAATAACTTACAGGGTTTACAGAAGGTAATGGTGAAAGTGTTCTCTTGAAATATTATTCCATGAAATGCTTTAGTTTTTGAGAAAACATTAAAACAATTATCAATTCTCGATATAGCGAGAATTACGGATTAATTTCAAACACATGTCATGACACGGCGAAACATGCGGAAACAAGGGTGGGTTTTCCTGTTATTTTCTCCCAACTCCGATGACCCATTGAGCCTTAATTTTCACAGGTTTGTTATTTTATATATAAGTTGTGATACACGAAGTGTGGGCCTTTGGACAAAACTGTTTACCGAAAGTGTCCAATGGCTTAAACTTACATAGTTGACTAGATGTGGTGGGATTCTGAGTGCGAGGGCACGCATGACCAGGCGGATCTTATTTATTTTACCAATCGGGGTTCGCATCTGAGTGAAGTAACCCTCCAACTCATCCGCCACTTGATCCACATCGGCTACATCCTGCAATGAACAATTTAGTACCATGTCAGAGAAATTATGGGAGGGAAAAAACAAACATGTGGTTTTACGGTGATTTACCTTGTAGACTGGATCAATCAACTAGATCAGTCAAAACTAATATAATGTTATTGTGAATCAACTGTAGTTGTACAGCAATGAATTTGTTTCAAACGAGGCATCTCAGACGCTTGTCAGTTAACCGTTTTCTGCTGAGCTATTTTGAAAGGAAAAGCAAAAAAACATATTTGTATAAGAACAAAAAAATGATTCAAAAAGTATACCATAACCACAGTGCACAGCCGAATTTGAGTCTGCGCTTAACCATGCATGTGCCACCGTGCAACTCGCTCTTGATTTCAATTTAAAAAAAAACATCAATTGTAAAACTTATAATAGTTGTGCGACTAAAGTGCTTTAAGTGGTTTCACCTTTTTTTACACTTTAGATTGTACCACCATTGTTTAACTACAGCAGGCAAAACGTTTAAGGCAGGTCGCAGGAGTCTTAAACAAAACGATAGACTTACTTTCAGTTGAACAATGTATTTGTTTGGTAAACCGCGCTCTTTGGCCATGTGAAGTGGAGCCAGGCCGCCTTGAGCGAAGGCTACACACACGCACAACAGAAACAGATTCATCGTAGATATGACAGTACCGTACCACCGGGTGAAAACAAGCACAGTCAAGTGGTTTCTCATTTTAAGTAGGCTTATGTGCGTTTTTATAGACTTTGCTTTGCCGCATCGCATGTTCAAAATGCAGCTGTTCTTTTCTGTGACAATCGACTGGTATCAAAGACTTTATCTAACTAGACGCAGTGTCCTCACATTAACCTGTCATTGTCAACACGACGTTATCAGAAACAAAACACTTTAATTTCATAAGTTGTACAGCAACTGTAAAAAGTGATGACGAACGCTTTATTGGCTAACGTCGGTAAACATTTTCGTTAGATGGATTGAAGATTTGATAAGATAGCTTGAAATGTTAAGTGTTATTCTTCTTTTTATCATACATATCTGAGTAACCTCGGTGCGTTTCTGGTTCGGGCTAAGCTGCAAACATCTCGAAACCAAACTTATAAAACTCACTAGGCTATTTAAAAACAGCCGCCCGGTATTAGCGCTTGGTGGCGCTCTATATTACGAATCCCATGATATTGACTCCCCAGGTTGATAAAGACCGGCTCTCTGAAATAGAAAATGGCCCCTAAAACAAAAGTTGTGCAAAAGTCATGCGTGCTTGAACCAACTTTTTTCTTTGGGCGTATTTGTTTAGATATCATTGTTTGCCAATGACCATATCATTGGCGATGACAGATGGTGCCGCGTGCACGCACATACTATAGTTATTAGGCGTGAACATAATATAATGTAATACCAAGATACCGAACGTGCGATTCTATATCTATGGCGTGAACGTGCAGACAATGGTATCAATTATTTTAAGAATACTTGTGTCGGCCTACGTGAGAAACTGCTAACATAATGCAAAGCATAAAGCCAAACATAAACTGTTTTTTATTCTTAAAGTTACGCCGGTTGTGTAAATGTGTTTATCTTTTAATTTCACAGCCATCCTCCCGATATTTGCTCCCCCCCCCCCTCAGTATACCCTTGTACTTATCTTGGTACTCGGTACTCCCCCTTGGTACTCAAAATGTACTCGGTTGGCTACTCGAAATACTTGTACTTGGTATTCATACCAGGCCATGTAAAACTTAAAGGCGAAACTAAACGTTTTTCCCCCTAGTTGCACCGTGTTGGCAGACAGGTCAATGTGATCAGATGACCCTTTGTCTAGTTAGATAAAGTCGTTGATTTACTAATCGATTATCACAGAAAAACTAACAGCTGCATTTTGAACATGTGATGCGGCAAAGGCTATAAAATACCGAGTCCTTAAATGAGAAACCACTTGACTGTGCTTGTTTTCACCTGGTGGTACTGTCAAATATCTACGATGAAGCTGTTTATGTTGTGCATGTGTGTAGCCTTCGCTCAAGGCGGCCTGGCTCCACTTCAAATGGCCAAAGAGCGCGGTTTACCAGACAGATACATTGTTCAACTGAAGGTACAGTCCAGTCGGTAGTTTAAAACGTGCTTTACACATAACATAGTCTCACAAGTTGCACGTTGGATGTAGTATAGTTTCAATTGAAATCAAGAGCAAGTTGTTATTTTTTTGTTCTTGTTGCAATTTAGTTTTTACTTTTCATATTATCACAAATAAATAATAGCTCAGCACAAAACGGTTGAATGCCAAGCGTGTGAGATGCCTCGTTTGAAACAAAATTCCTGTTCAACTACGGCTGATTTACGTTAACACAGCATTGTTGTGACGGGTCCAGTTTAAGGATCTATAGTCTACAAGAAAAATCACCGTAAAACCACCGTGTTTTTTTTTCCCTCCCATAATTTCTCTGACATGGTACTAACTTTTTCATTGCAGGATGTAGCCGATGTGGATCAAGTGGCGGATGAGTTGGAGGGTTACTTCACTCAGATGCGAACCCCGATTGGTAAAATAAACAAGATCCGCCTGGTCATGCGCGCCCTCACTCTCAGAATCCCACCACATCTAGTCAACTATGTAAGTTAATGGGGCCATGTCACACGAGGCAATTTACAGGCAACCAGTTCCAGGCAACCAGTTCCAGGCAACCAGTTCCAGGCAACCAGTTCCAGGCAATCTCCAAGAAGAATGGCATCCACATATGAATTATCAAATATTTTTCTTGGAGATCGTAAAGGCCGGTTTATAGTCGGTCGCGCGATGGTCGCGCGACGGAAATCTTGCGCGCAATCCTAAGACTGAGGCCTAAAAACCGTGTCTTTTTATGATCGCGCGTCAAGATTTCCGACGCCCGACCATCGCGCGACCGACTATAACTCGGCCTTAAGACATTGTTTGGATAATTACCAATGCTTAACCAAAGTGGTCATGTATCATGCACTGCCTTCAAGTTGCAAGGTAAAATTGCCTCGTGTGACCCTGAAAAGTTTCATTTGCGAATCAGCTGCTCATACCGAGAGCTTAAGCTCTGCTTTAGTCTCTCGCAATCACCAGTTGAACCCGTTCTTTTGTACTTGCGCACAATTATGTTGTTGATCTTGATTATAACCGTGTCTTAAAAAACGTGTAGGAAAAGGGCCTCATTATGTTGCAACTGTAATTTTAACATTTCATAATGATTGTGGTAAACGAACGGGCTGACATATTCAAATTAGTCAAAGATGTTCATGAATGTGCATCTTGTTTCACTTCAGTTAAGGCAGTATACAGGATAGTTATCACAAAGAACACTATATAATGTATTTAATGAAAGAGCATATTTTTTAGTATACTCCTAAGGTTATACTCCCAAGGGAGCTGAGAAACATTAAAAGGGATGTTAATGGCCCTATGACCAGGGCACCAATGTAAAGCGCATTGATACGGTTATTGTGAAATGCGCTATATAAGAGTTATTATTATTTTTATTATTTATTTATAAAGGTCATTAATATGACTGTGAATGAATGAAAAAATAAATAAAATGACGTACTGTCCCCTCCTACTGGCAGGTCCGTTCCCTGGATGCCGTTGAGTTTGTTGAACAGGACAGTCTTGGTCATACTCAAGGCAAACAGACTGGAGCTACGTGGGGCTTAGATCGAGTTGATCAGCGTAATTTACCATTAGACAACACTTTCAAATATCCCGATGACTGTAAGTAAAACTCATGCTATTGATAAATTCGAATTACAGTGAATCACAACGGCCGGGAGAGGGCCAAGAGAATGGTTGGTGGCAGCACGCGTCTATGTTGTACTAACGGGGCAAAATGTGTATGATCATAATGATGCAGGTCACAAATTGTACATGTGACGTGGAATTTTGGCTGGTATCCTCATGTTGGTGTGTTTAGCTAATTTTTGCGCTTATGCAGTTCTATAAAATTGGGCACCTTTATTGAATAACATGTTGTACACTAATGTGCCACGTTTTGCAATGGTATAACGGGGGGGGGGACACTACTGTGCAGTTACATTTACATTCATTGAGTGTCCTCTTTGTGTTCGTTTGTGAATTACCTTTAGGTCCCTCTTGAATGAGTATTACGGATGGCCATTAATGCAAAGTTGCGTTTTTACGTGGAAATGTTTCTCCAAAGGCAGGAACAATGCAAGACGCGTTATTTCTTCAGAAAGACTATTTTCTATGTCCACAAGTTCTATAATTCTACAAAACTTAATATTTATTTCAACGGAAAGACGTCATGAGGAGACTGCACTGTAGAACAGTCAGTAAAAAGGTACAATCAATTGTATTAATAATATTGTACTTTACTTAAACAATCAAAAGTACTTGTAAAATAACACATAGAGTCTTAAAATTTTGTTTTGCAGTTCAGGGCAATGGTGTGAATGTGTATGTGTTGGACACCGGCGTTAACATCAAACACAGCGAGTTCGGGACCCGCGCCCATATGTTGTACGGCGCCACAGACAACAACGGTCACGGCACTCATTGCTCTGGAACTGTGGGCGGTGCGACATATGGATTAGCCCGCCAATCAACCATTCAGAGCGTCAAGGTGTGCGATCCAGGCTGTCCCGTCAGTGTCTTTGTGGCTGGTACGTTCTCTAGTCGATTCTTTGTTTTTATTTCAAGCAACGACTACAAATCGTTTTCAAATTTGAACCTTTTGAACTTGAGTGAAAAATTAAATAGCCTTAATTCGATAACAGTTTTGCACCAATGTCAAAAAATCAAGAGTTACTTTACCATGTTAGGATGTAATAGGCATTGCATGATTAGGTATCAATGTAGGATTGGTTTGCGGTGACACCATGTCATCTACTTGCTGGGTAGATTATGTTCTTTTAAGAATGACTTGTCATATTTTACTACGCGGAGTATACATTTTCAGAATTCGGGAGACTTATCAGTTTTGGAAAAATGGTCCTAATATTTAACTTGTTTATTTTAATACTTATTGATATCAACGTTTCGACTGGCTTGCTCTAGTCATCGTCCAGAATTCCGATACCAGTCTACCCCGTGGTTCTAGCATATAAAAGCAAGACAAGTTCTCAAAAGACCATAATCTACTCAACAATTATAATTAACACATACTAAATACAGCCTTTTGACCGCTTGCATAAACCGCGTTTTGGTGCCCCCCCCCCCCCCTCCCCATTACAGGTTGTGATAGTGTCAAGGCCCACAATCAGAGTCCAAAGGGAGTGGTCTCAGTGTCACTCCGGTTCCCAGCCTCTAAATCTGTTGACAGTGCTGTGACTGCTCTTTGGAATGCCGGCTATGTAGTGTCCGTTGCTGCTGGTAATGATGACACCGACTCATGCAATAGCTCGCCATCAAGATCCGCAAACGTAAGTTTGTCTGTACAGTTCCCAAAGACCTGTACAATGTTACCACTTAATACTGGTTTCTGTGTTTGGTTGCCAATAGCCACAGTCCACAACGACTTGTGGAACAAAGAAAGGGTTTTTCAAATGTAGAAGCATTCAAAGCAAAATACGTACTGCTCAAACGGGGGAAGAATCAAACAGGGTACTACTACCCTCTACGCCTCACTTTGTTAAATGTCAGTTTAAAATGAGTTTTAAGGGTTGGGGAAAGATGAGGGTAATGCCGCGGTTTCCTTGTGCCCTACTGCATTCCACGTTTGCTTTTATTTTGTTTTGAAATCGGTTACAATGATTTACTTTTGCTGATTCGACAGACAATCACCGTTGGGGCAACAGATAACAAGGACGCAAGAGCTTACTTCTCCAACTACGGTACTTGTCTTGACCTCTTTGCTCCCGGCGTAGACGTCTTAAGCGCCAGCTACGCATCCAACACTGGCACTACTACCATGTCCGGAACATCCATGGCTTGCCCCCACGTATCAGGTCAAGTGCTCGTCTGTTTGCATTAAAATGCCTAACATTTCAGAGTTTTTTTACTGGACAAAACATTGGTGGCCCGTTTTTGACCTAAAAGTTTATAAAATACTACTAATATTATTGCATTTGAAAAGATATCCTGATATTTCCCGGAGGTATAATATTGCAAAGGCACAAACAAATTATTAACGATAATTATCAAGGTTGGCTGGTGCACATAAATCAGCTAGAATAGGGAAACCAATCAAATTACAATTCCAAATGTACGGTACGTGATGTCGATCCATCAGAGCGAGAGTGCACCGTGACAAAGGCTAGAAAATTTGAGCTTAATTGCTCTTTAAGGCAACAAGAAATTACTTTACAAACGTAACACATGACGTCATTTTTTATTTATATTTAGGAGCCGCAGCCCTTTATGTAAGTAAAGACAACACCGAAACGCCGCAACAGATCAAAACTAGAATGTTGAGCGACTCCACGCTTAATAAAGTTACTGATGCGAAGGGAAGTCCAAACAAACTACTGTACATCGGAAATGTAAGTACACAACGTAAAAAAATTTTTAAAAAGTGTACAACTCAAGATGTTGCTGCTGTAGATTATAAGTTACTGTGTTTTGTTTGTTTTGAGGGCCGTAGTTTGCAGATAGCAGTCTGAAAAGAATCAGTGTTTATGGCAACCATTTGGACCCCGAAGAGCCTGAACAATGTTTAATTCACTCAACAATTTAAAATGTTTGTTTTTTTACAACAAAAAAGATAACAGTTTGAACTTTTAAAAAGATCAATATCTATCCACATTAAATAAATATTTAAAACAAATTTCAGATTTATGTATCATGTGAGAAGATGACAAATACATTACATTCTATGTTCTGAACAGGTTATAGTTGAATATCTCTGACATAACATGTATTTACTATTTTCCCGCTGTTCTTGTTTTTTTTAATTACAGATTTAAGTCATCACATCGTTGAACAACTCGGAGTAGTTTTCAACACCGAATGGACCGGAGCAGTTAGCAACGATTTACACTTACAAGATGAATTTACTTAAATTAAATAATCATTTGTTGTTTTAAGTGTGTCACATACAATAAATATCAGCACGCTGTACACTTACAAAGAGCCCTTTCAAAAACTGTACCAGTAAACAAAAAAGACTGACTTTAGATAAGGGTGATGCTGCCCTCTAACGAAATTGTGTACTTTTAGATCCGGAAGCCAATTATGTTAACTTAAAAACATTGATCAGGAATTTCTGTTCCCAGTTGATTAAAATAAATATAAAAGACAGAATGTTTGCCTTGCGTTAATTCGTTGAGTCGTTTACAAATCCCAATTGGACACAGTCTACATCAGAACACACGGTATAACCAGCATCTTTGCAAACAAAATGTGGGTATCCATAACGTCTCTGTTTATGTGCATGTGTAAGGATACCAGTTTCCCCTCCTTTGTGACCCCGACAAAGGTGAAATGATTTAATTTAGGCAATGCTTGAGAAAACACAAGTTATTCAAAGTCTTAAACTAGTCAAATTGGTCTTTCCTCATTTCTTGGTTGTAAAATTTAAATGAGGCAATTAATCGTGCACAAAAATACCTGAGCAAAACTTGAATCAATATTCTGTGCGGAACGTTTACTCTTATTCTCGCAAACGAGTAAAACGTTGAGCAAATTCTGACAGTTATAAATTTTAAAATATCTAAAAAAGTATCACAACAAATATTTATGCATTAAACTTGTATGGCTATTACTTTCAATCGCTAACTCGATGATGTATGAGAAACATGACACAAAAACTGCTGTCTTAATTTTGTCTTATCTTTACACTTTACACTGTAAGCGCAAAATCACAAAAGTGTTCTACATAAACGCAGCTGGCGCTATCCATAAGTTTTAAGGATGAGCGACAATTACAATAATGTCTACAAACACATCGTCAGACTGATTAGAGATAAATGTTGATACATCAGGAGAAAAACAACTTTCAAAACTCGGCCAGAGATAACATCAAATTGTGACCTAAAACTCTCTTTCCTTTGTTTGCCTTAACCAAAATATAGAGCCATATTCTTTCAAAGCTATGCAGCACAAGTTGTATAATTTTCGCGTGAAACTTAAACAACCATGGTGCCCTTTTTTGCTTGAAAATTAAAATACAAAATTGCCAAAAACATTGATACAATTGAAATATATGTCTTCATATAAATCAAATAAAATACCGTTCGGACAACTGCCCTCTATAAAGTTAACCTCTCTGTATCGCAAACTCTTGGGAGCGCACTAGAATTATGGCAAACATCCCGATTTGTCAAAACACCTTTAAGGGTATCCACCGAACTAAATATACTCCCATAGCATACAGTGCACAATTTTAAAGTTGTATCCTCTACTCAATTGTATAATATGGAGACCCCAAAGGCCCGTCGACACCACCGGTGTTATTTTTAAAATAATTTTGGCTGCGAAGTTTGCAAATTTTAAATAAACCACTAATATTCCGCTCTCGGGGAAAAAGGCTTAGGGGATCACCTCAGGCATCTGCGGTTCACGCCTCCTCGTAGAATGCGCGTGCACGTGGTACCATCTGTCCTCGCCAAAGATAGTATGGTCCTTGCCTAATGATATCAACAAAACCGATGCCCAAAGAAAACAGTTGGTACAAGCACGCACAACTTTTACACAACAAACGTGTTTTTTTTGGGTGCAATGTCACAAAATATTCTTCTTTGTTTTGTAGCTTCTGACAAATAAAACTTCAGCGAAGTTACATTAACACTTGGTGCTCCAAAAAGGTTACAGTTTTAGTGAAAACAACGACAACGGTTTATGTTATGTCAGTCCATTGTGTACATTATGGGTTTAAAAAACAGCTATCAGTGATGGGCCAATTTTATTGTCTATTGGGGCCTTTTAGCTGCAAGCTAATATAATAAAGCGATGTATAAACCTGTGCAAGATGATATTTGCAATATTTATTTAGGGATACCAGAGAACAGGTTGGGTCGTATTTTAGTTATTTCTAGTAAGCTCAATTCTAATGGGGAGTCCAAATTAATTATAGGATTTGTAATATAGAGCGCCACCAAGCGCTTTTACCGGAGAGGTGGTGTTCAAAAAGCACAGTGAATAATATTATTAGTAAGAGTCGAGATTTTGAGAAAAGCAATTTGAATCTTAGCCCGGCCAGAAACGCACTGGGGGTTAACCCTGTTTGAAGCTTATTTTCAAAATGTTTTCCATCTTGCGAATTCTTTTATATCGGCGTTAGCCAATAAAACGTTTGTCATATCTTTTAAAGCGAAAATAAAAGTTAGGAAAATAAAGGGTCTTTTTCTGATAACATCGTGTTGTTATGACAGGTCATTGTGAGGACCCTTTGTCTAGTTAGATAAAGTCATTGATTTCAAGGCGATTATCACAGAAAGGAACAGCTGCATTTTGAACATGCGATGCAGAAAATGCTATAAAATACCGAGTCCTTAAATGAGCAACCACTTGACGGTAATTAGTCTTCACCCGGTGGTACTGTCAAATATCTACGATGAAGCTGTTTTTGTTGTGCATGTGTGTAGCCTTCGCTCAAGGCGGCCTGGCTACACTTCACATGGCCAAAGAGCGCGGTTTACCAAACAACTACATTGTTCAACTGAAGGTAAAGTCTATCAAGCAGTTTAAAACGTGGTTTAATTACACATTTTTGTTAATGCCTAAATTAAACAATGACGGTACAATTTAAAGTGTAGATTTTAAACCACTGTAGTCGCACAACTATTCTAGCGTGCACAATGGTTTTAGTTTCATTTGAAATCAAGAGCAAGTTGCGCAGTGCCACACTGTGCTGAATGCAATTCAGCTGTGCAGTGTAGTTAATTGCTTTACTTTTTTGAAAAAGTATTTTGTTCTTGTTGCAATTTAGTTTTTTACTTTTCTTTTCACAAATAAATAAATAATAGCTCAGCAGAAAACGGTTGATGCCGAGCGTCTAGAGACTGTTTTTTTTTCTTTTAAACATACTCATTTGTAAAACAACGGCTAATTATGTTTTAAGTGTTTTGTTTTGATCAGTTTATAATAATCCAGTCTACATACGAAGTAAATCACCGTAGAACCACCAGGTTTGATTTTCTCTCGCATAATTTCATCTTAGTACTAACTTTTTTCATTACAGGATGTAGCCGATGTGGATCAAGTGGCGGATGAGTTGGAGGGTTACTTCACTCAGATGCGAACCCCGATTGGTAAAATAAATAAGATCCGCCTGGTCATGCGCGCCCTCACTCTCAGAATCCCACCACATCTAGTCAACTATGTAAGTTAATAGGGCCATGTCACACGAGGCAATTTACAGGCAACCTGTTTCAGGCAATCTCCAGGTTAGAAAGGCATTTACATTTAAATGTTAAAATATTTTCCTTGGGGATCGTAAGACATTGAATGGAAAATTACCAAAGAGTAATTGTAGCGTGCACTGCAGTAATTGCCTCCAAGTTGCATTGAAAAGGGCCTTGTCACTTAAAGGCCCTGAAACGTTTATCTCTTGGGAAGCTCGTCTTTGCAGGAAAACGCGTTCAGCTGCTCATACTGAACCTTAAGATCTGCTTAAGTTTCTCTAAAGCACCAGTATACTGTTGAACCCGTTCTATTTTACTTTTGCAAAATGTTTGATCTTGATTATAACCGTGGGGGCTCATAACGTTAACACTGCAACTGCAATGTGGTAAAACGAACGGACTGACTGATTCAAATTGAGTCAAAGATGTTCCTAAATGTGCCTCTTATTTCCCTTCAGTTTCAGCCAGTATAAAGGATCATAGTAATCACAAAGAACACTGATATATTTTAATGAAAGGGTACATTGATCCACAACCCTACAGGGAAACACTTCCCTCTAAACGTCACAGTCATGAAAACATGACTGAATAAATAACTAAAATGACAAACTTTCCCCTAATACTGGCATGGCAGGTCCGCTCCCTGGATGCCGTTGAGTTCGTTGAACAGGACAGTCTTGGTCATATTCAAGGCCAACAGAATGGAGCTACGTGGGGCATCGATCGAGTTGATCAGCGTGATTTACCATTAGACAACACGTTCAAATATCCCGATGACTTATTAAAACTCATACTATCGATAATTCAAGTTGTACAATAACATCATTGGCTGGGAGAGGGCCAAGAGATTGGTTGGTGGCAGCACGCATCTTTTAACGGGATAAAGTTATGGTTTCCGGACCCAATTTCACGTAGCTGCTTGGTAGAATGTGTAGGATACAAGTCACAAAGTGTACACGTGTCAAAGTTTTTAGGCTGGTATCCTCATGTTGGTGTGCTTAGCTAATTTTTGTGATTTATGCATTTCTATGAAATGTGGCACCTATTGGATGACAAGTTGTACACCAATGTGCCAGGTATTGCAATGGAACAGGGGGAAAGATGTGCAGTCTTGTTACATGCATTTACATTCATCACGTGTCCTCTTTGTCTTCGTTTGTGATTTACCTTTGGTACCTCTTGAATGATTACTGTACGCGAGCCAATCAAAGCAAAAGTTGCGTTTCTTTTAACGTGAAAATGTTTCCCCAAACGCGCACGACGAGCAATAGACACGTGATTTCTGCAGAAAGACTATTTTCTATGTCAAAAAAATCCTTTCAATTTAAAACACAACATTCGATATTTATTTCCATGCAAAGATCTCGTAAGGAGACTATATTATAGGTCTACATATAGAACAGTGGTGGTATACTTGCTAAGTGTTAATTAATGGTAAATTTAAAGAACTGTTTATGCATTTATTGTATAATACTCAAACTTAAACGAAGATTGTAAATAACGCATGGCATCGTCTTATCAATGGTTTAAACACCCCACGTGACCCGCTCTCCACCAATAGGAATAGCGAAACTGTCTGAAGTATTTATGAATTGTTGTTATAACATTGATGTTCTCTAGTTCAGGGCAATGGTGTGAATGTGTATGTGATGGACACCGGCGTTAACGTCAAACACAGCGAGTTCGGGACCCGCGCCCATATGTTGTACGGCACCACAGACGACCATGGCCACGGCACTCATTACTCTGGAACTGTTGGTGGTGCGACCTATGGAATAGCCCGCCAATCAACCATTCAGAGCGTCAAGATATGCAATCAACACGGTAGCTGTACCAAGAGTGCCTTTGTGCTTGGTTAGTTTTCTGATGTTTTTATTTCAAGCAACAACTAATCGTATTCAAATTTGAACCTTGATAACAGTTTTGCACCAAACGGCAACAAAAACATTAGTTTACATAAAACGGACTCGAGGCATTGCATTGGTCTCAACGTTTCGACTAGCTCAGAATTCCGAAAAATCTACTCCGCGGTTCTCAAACGAACATCGTCTACCAAGCAAGTACAGATATACACATGGTCTGACCGCACACCAAATACAGCGATTTTACTGCTTCCATAAAATGCTTTTAGGTGTTGATTTTCCCCACAGGTTCTGACAGTGTCAAGGCCCACAATCAGAGTCCAAAGGGAGTGGTCTCAATGTCCCTCCATTATGGAGCTTCTAAACTAATTGACAATGCTGTGACTGCTCTTTGGGATGCCGGCTATGTAATTTCCGTTGCTGCTGGAAATAAAGACGCCGACTCGTGCCACTACTCGCCGCAAAGAGTCGTAAACGTAAAGTTGGTCTGCATATTTCGTGCGTTAATAACAATAATTTACTAGACATGTAGAGTAGGTAAAGGCACATTCAAACCAAGAGAAAAAAACACAGGGCAATAGGGTCCACGGTTCGGGAAAGATCCACAGTTGGAAAGCGTGTACAAAACCAATGGGAGTTGTTGGTATATATATGCTCTCTATGCCTCACCTTGTATTGTGACGCTAGTTTGAAATGAGTTTTAAGGGTTGGGGAAAGGTGGGGGAGCCCGTGCAGTTTCTTTGTGTCCTACTGCAGTTCAAATCCACGCCTGCTTTTAAAATGCTTTACTTTTGCTGATTCGACAGACAAACACCGTTGGGGCAACGGATGATAGCGATGCAAGAGCTTACTTCTCCAACTACGGTACTTGCGTTGACATCTTTGCTCCCGGTGTTGACATCTTAAGCGCCGGCTACGCAACTACCACTGGCACTGCTATCATGTCCGGAACATCCATGGCCTGCCCCCACGTATCAGGTCAAGTACTCGTCTGTTTGCATTTAATGACTCACATTTTCCTGCTTCGCAGTTCAGGTTTTTGTTTTACTGGACAAAACATGCGAGGCCCGTTTTTTACCCGAAAGTTTCTGAAATAGGCCTAAAACCAATATTATTGCGTTTTAATGATGCAATTCTGATATTTACCATTTATATATATTACAAAGGCACAAGTAAATATGGACGACAATTTTCTAGGTTGGCTGGTGCACACACCAGCCAAATTGGAATAAGAATGCTCTTGAAGGCGACACGGAAGTACTTTACAAACGTTACAAACACATGACGTTATTTTGTATTTTTATTTAGGAGCTGCAGCCCTTTATGTAAGTAAAGCCAACACCGAAACGCCGCAACAGATCAAAACTAGAATGTTGAGCGACTCAACGCTTAATAAAGTTACTGATGCGAAGGGAAGTCCAAACAAACTACTGTACATCGGAAATGTAAGTACACAACGTCCTTCATATTGAGATCATGGGAAGATGTATAGACTTGAACTCAAGACGTTTGCTGAAGATCATACGTAAATGCGGTGTTTGTTTGTTTGTCTGTCTGTCTGTCTGTTTGTTTGATTGATTGTTTGTTTGTTTGTTTGTTTGTTTGTCTGGTTGGTTGTTTGTTTGTTTGTTTGTTTGTTTGTTTGTTTGTTTGTTTTTTGGTTTGTTTTTTTGTTAGTTTGTTTGTTTGTTTGTGTTTAGAGGTGTAGCTTGTAGATTACAATCCGACCAGAGCCAATGGCAAATACCACTAGATAACAGTTTCTATCTACGCAATGAAGTAAATACTTCAAAACAATTTCCAGATTTGTGTGTTATGTGAAGACACAATCTGTTTTATGAGAAAGTAGGCGAGATGAACCTCTCTGACATATGTTATAACCATGTATTTACTATTTTTCCCGCTGTTCTTGTATTTTTATCACAGATTTAAGTCATCACATCGTTGAACAACTCGGAGTGGTTTTCAACACCGTATGGACCAGAGCAGTTACCAGCGATTTTCACTTATTACTTACTTAAATGCATTAACTGAAATATCTCAACATGATGTAGGTTTCAGTAAAAAGTTTAACTGTCCTTAAAACAAAATTGTGTACCTTTTATCCGAAAGCATGTAGCCTATACTTAATATAAAAAAGGAAAAATGCAGATTCGTGAAAATTTCTTCGTCTGAAGTAACCCATTTGATTAAAATCTATATTGAAGACAACAATGTTTTGCTTTGCACCATTTCTTTGAGTCGTTTACAAATCACAGTTGGACACTGTGTAAATATTTATACCAGTTTTCCTCTTGTGACCCCGACAAAGGTAAAATTATTGTTCAATTTTTGGAAAGTATCCATTGTCTTAAACTGACTTAGATACGGCTTAAATTAGTCAAAGTGGTCGCAGTTCTTATTTGATTGTAAGCAAAAGTCGTAAAGCAGTAGCTGTAGCTACTATCGTGGACAAAAATATATGAGCGAAACGTGAATTGTTTCTGCGTGAAATGATATTCCTCTCGCAAACGAGTATGTCGATGCAAATTATACAGTTATATATTTCAGAATTTTATTTATTCGGTTGTAACGTTCAACATTACTTTACACTATCCTGATTGTGTATGGGAAATATGACAAACAATTGCTGTTATTATCTTGTCTTATCTTTACACTTTACCCAGTAGGCGCAAAATCACTCAAAATATTCTATATAAACGCAGCCGGCGCTATTCCATAACTTTTCAGGAGCGATAATAACAATAATGTCTACAGACACATTGTCAAACTGCATAGAGATAAGTTTTGATACGTCAGGAGAAAACAAAACTTTCAACACTCGGCCAAAGATAAAACCAAATTGTGAAAAAAAGCCTCACCTTCCTTAGTTTGCCTTAGCAAAATAGGATGTAGGTCTAAACATTTTCAATTATAACTAAAATTATGCATCGCCCTATTATTGTCAATGACAAGCAACATCTGAATGGTCGCATGAACGAGGCTACCGAAAACTGGTAGGCCTTTATGAGCCAAAGGTTTCTATTAGTTCTTTATTACTGGACTTGCAGATAAAAGGTATGTATTTTATACAATGACTCCTGCCACTACTCTCCTCGAACCAGTCTCATACAGTTATTTTTATGTCCGCTAATAAGGCCGGCCTCTTGATATTAAAGGGAGCCACCAAGAGTACCACCAAGAACTTGCTTTGACATCATTGTTTTTCTCTATTGTTTTGAAGATGTTAAAGCTCTGAAAATCTCAGTTAATTTAATGACTTTATCCACAAACGCATTGGTAATTTACATCACTGTATAGAGACATATCCTGTTCTTTCCTGTGTATCTGTAACATCCTTCCAGATATCAATATATACACACATCAATAAATATTATCCAAGATCCCAACTCAAAGAAAGCAAAGCTTTGGAGCAGGGAATAGATTGCTTTATCATAATAACAATATAAATACACTAGTTCTTACATGTATGGGTTTACATTAGTGCCCTGGGCATTGGTCCAATAATCATCATTTAACCTTTCTCAGCTCCCTGGGGAGTATACAGCCCTGAGTTGCCGTATGGCGCTAGCAGCTTTTTCATACACAATATCAACCTCTACCTTCGAAGATACCCATTTATACCCTCGGGTAAGGAGAAGCAATTATAGCAAAGCATCTTGCTCAAGAACAAAAGTGGCTAGTGCCATGCCTTGGTTTCAAACCCACACTCGGATGTGATTTGAACCACCAGAACTTGAACTTGATGCTCTTAACCACTAGGCCATGACACCCTACACAGTCTGCCATTCACATGTTTAAGATATCTACCATAGAACGAGAAAAGTCATGTATTTGAATCTTACTAAAGAGGTATCTTTTTAACTTGATCTGAACAGCATCGATAAACAGTGTTCTTGGCAAGTAGCTTTAAAAGATCTAGCCTTTCAGACATCTGCTGTACAACCCCATGATGTCTGTGGAGTTTTTTTCACAATAAAGGATCGAAAGGTGGCGACTAAATGATGCTTCATTCAACAGTTACATAACTTGTCTCATGTTCTTATCTTGACCACCATTCCTTGCCCCGTGCCGGTAAAAGGTTTCCCTCACACACACAAGCAGGGATTTCTTTTCAGGGTCTTGCAAACTTAAAGAAGACTGACAGTCAAAAGGCTACAACTTCATCTCCTCAACGTCAGCTGCTTTTTGTTCATCCATCGAAGAAATTCTCAAAATACTTTTGAAAGACATGTTTTCCCATCATGCCAATTCCTCGGCCTGCTGAGAGTTTGCTCATCTTAATCGTCTTAAACGTCTTGTTTTAGAGTCTCTCTTTCAGCTTGACTAACTTCTGTCTAGGAAGACTTTATCTTTAGTGAGAGTGGTGAGCAAGTCTGTTGAAATCGACCTGAAAAAAAGACAAATTGAACTCATTAGAAACATACAAAATGCACTGATATTGCTCTCCAGAACCACCTCTTTTACATGCATTGCACAACACACAAGACCTTTACACCCCCATCCAAAGGGCACGGCAATAATGACTTAGTGTCTTGCTTAAGGAAACAATTGCCACATATGAGATTTGAACCCACACTCTGCTGATTAGAAACAACGAAGCTAGAGTCTGGTGCTCTGAACAGCTTGGCCATGACACACCACTTAGTTGTAAATCTACACATTATTACCCACAAGGGAAATCACCATACCCAAAAAAGTGTATGGTGACTTTAGTGTTGTTACCTCTTAAAACATCATTTGAAAATGGAAACCTGACAATACAGCAGTCCACAAAAAGTAACAACTTACCTGAGTGCATAGTTTGGAACAGCAACTGAACAAAGTACAAACAGTTGATACATGTCCGAATGGATGGCGTAACATTTGTGGTCTTTTGCGTGCATATACGTCTCTTTTACCATATGAGTAAACGTGGCTGGAATGTCTCCCGATGGATCTTGAAAGATAGCAAATATGCTGGGAGTAAGTTATTGTTGTGTCTATGAGAATGGCACTCAATGAGTTTAGCCGAATAAATAATTGCTAAAGGTATTTTATTAGCTAATTTATATATATTGTTTTCATATATTGTATGCTACTGCGCCAGGAGCGTCACTGGGTGACGGACATGTGCGCTATATAAGAAGCCACAGTTATTATTAATTATTATTATTATTAAATTTATTTATTTATCTATTGACAGCTGTAAACTGCTACTAACAGTACCAGGTATCATCAAATAAGAAATAAGAAAGCATAAACAGCATTAAATAAGCTAATATTTAAACACTTAAGAGAACCATAAATCGTAAAACAAAAAGAAATAACAAATATAAATACACATGTTAATAATTCAACAAAATGCAAATCATAATTCAAATGTCTTAAACACATGAAAATGAAGATCCACATCAATAATCAGGAAAGAAAAACAAAGTAAGCATGAAACAATAAAGAATTATGTAAAATGGGGAGAAAACAAGCAAATCAGCAAGCAGACATCTACAAATATCACTTCAGAAGAAAATGTACATAGAAGAAGTTACAAACACATCACACATCCCCTGGAGTCGGTTGTAGGCAGACGAGATTCTTGAAACAAAGCCTTATTTGGTCATCTCAACACGACTCCAGGGAACATGCAAAGTAGTCTAATGTGACGCTGAGGAACATGTGTACAGTAAGAGTTGGCAGCAGTTAAATTGAAGTGGTTGTGATTGTGTAAACACAGAAACAAACAATCATTAACCATTCTTCTTTTATGAACAACAGTTTTAACCTTTGATACAGCTGTATTAGTGGGAATAATGGTGTTCTTATTAGAATCCTCACTAAACAAAAAAAGTAAATGAAAATGGAATTAAAAACAACAGTACAGTGTTCAAAAAGAGGCATGATACTGTTGCAGTAAAAAGAACCCCAAAACTGTTAATTCTTGAAAACCAACCATTCGTTTTGGTCTTCTTGACTTTGTAATTGACATGATACACAGAATTAAGTTTACAATCAATAAAAATACCAGGGTTCTTTTGTACATTGACAGATTGATTAAGACAATAGGCTGTAACACAATGATCATTCACATAGTAATTTAAAAGGGAGGGATTCTTTTAGAAAAGCCGAACAAAACTGGTCCCTCTTTTACACAACTCTTCCCATACAAAGCTCTGCTCTCACCTTTTCTTTGTGGACTATGGCATGCTGGGAAAAGTGTTCCTACTGTGTTCCTGTAGAACGAGTTCAGGACCTGTCTTCTGCGAGTGTGTGTCAAAGGTCGTCTGTCTGCCGCACTACCTTCTTGTATGGGTAATCGACAGCTTGACAGACACTTGTGCTGGTCAGTATTTACAATCAGAAACCTAATAGGATACAGGAAAATACAGATATGAATAATAATAATAACTGTACTTGTAAAGCACCAAAATGCCAAAGGATACAAGGCGCTGAAGGAAGTAGGAGAACAAGTCAGAACACAGACAAGACAACCAGCTATGAAGAGGGGGAAAAGGTGGGTTTTGAGAGCACATTTGAAGGCTGGGACACTGTTGGAGTTTCTGACACTTTTCTGACACTATGTGTAGGTGGCAGCAGACTTTACTATGTACAATTCAAGGTTGAATGCCAAGAATTATACAAACAATAAAAGTTACTCAGAATGTCTGCTACAAGCTTCTTAATCTCTTACTCATCTACTGTCTGTTTTTAAACAAAATAAAAGGTCAATCCTGAAATTGAAATAAACAGTAATCAGTGAAGAGGATTTCTATGGGGGACCATTTGTATAAAGGAAGAATATAAAAGTATTGGTTACTAACCAGCAATACATTTCATGCATGCAGACAATGCATCATAAAATTTAAAACAAAGTATTTAAAACAAGAGAAGTTATCAATTGAAATGAAATGGGCAAAATTCAAACACACTAATAAAGACCTTGGCTATTCCAAAGTACTTAAACTAATCAATACACAGGAGGACAAAACACAGATATTATTGATCCAATGACAACATGAATTCAGAGGGGAGAGGTTACCACCATAATGCATCCCCAGCAAGATCTTCAGCATATGGCCCTTCAAATATTTCAAAATATAAAAACAGTGGTGAACAGTAACAATGAACATGACAAGAGGGGAGAGGTTACCAGTACATGCACCCTTCATCAGACACTCAGCATCTGACATTTACAATTATCAATTACAGGCAAATTTAATTATGCATGCATTTAAAACACACCTCATGGCCATTGTACATGTACATTTAAAACTGCAGACACCAACATAAATGCAATGGTAAAAATACACAAAGAACAAGAAGTAGAGAGATAGCATGATGATGCCATGATAACACAGATATCTAAGTGTTTTCATCAAGTTTATCTGGCATTTAAAACAGGTTTATTTTTAAATTAATAAATAAGTCTTTAGTACCCTCTTTGAGACCACTGAAATTAGATTTTTAGATATTTCCTCACCCAAGAATCCCAGAATCTATACTGAGACTCTTTGGTACATATTGACCAGCGACTGCAGCCTTCTGACACGCCCGCAGCGACTCAACATGTGACCGCCAAGCTGCTTCAACCAATGAGGTCTCTGCCTCAGCCAGAGTGGGCGTGGCCAAACAGAGGACACTGACAACGACGCCCGGGAGGAGACTTATGCTAAGAAGACGATGAGGAGTCTAGTTAGGTTTGAGAAACAAAATGAATAAGAAAAGAAGTTTAATACCCAATATCAAGTAACTGAGAACCCTCCTACTGTCTGACTTAGTATTGTTGCGAAACCATTGTGGGCGTGGCCAAACAGAGGACACTAACAACGACGCCCGGGAGGAGACTTATGCTCAGAAGACGATGAGGAATCTAGTTAGGTTTGAGAAGATGTTTAATACCCAATATCAAGTAACTGGAAACCCTCCTACTGTCTGACTTAGTATTGTAGCGAAACCATTGTGGGTGTGGCCAAACAGAGGAAACTGACTGACTGATTACAAAGGTTTTAACTTTGGTTTTACCTTTGGACTTGCATGAGGTAAATAGATCGGAACATCACTTGAAGTTCCTGAGGGTAAAGTGTCGACGAAAGACGCCAGCAGCACCTTCTCTTGGCCAGTAAGATTCCACCATTTATCTGTAGCTACTACAAGATGACCATTACAGTGTAAACAGCCAAAGGTGCTATCTGCATTGTTGACAAAGGATTCAAGTGGCTCCTGTTGACAACAAATGAAGAGGAACTTTGATATTAAAAGTACTGTACAGGATTGATTTTAAGGATAAAAAAAAACATCATTGTTTAAGTTTAGCCTGCTCATTTCTGCTGAGCAGAAAATCGTTAAGCTTTTTTTCTGCTTAAAGGCAGTGGTAATTATTGGTAATTACTCAAAATAAGTATTATCATAAAACCTTACTGGTGACGGGTAATGGGGAGCTGTTGATAGTTTAACACATTGTGAGGAACTGCTCCCTCTGAAGTAAGGTAGTTTTCGAGGAAAGAAGTAATTTTCCATGAATATGATTTCGAGACCTCAACTTAGATTTTGAGGTCTCGAACTCAAACATCTGAAAGCACACAACTTCATGTGACAAGAGTGTTTTTTCTGTCATTATTATCTCACAACTTTGAAGACCAATTGAGCTCAAATTTTCACAGGTTTGTTATTTTATGCATATGTTGAGATACACCAAGTGAGAAGACTGGTCTTTGACAATTACCAATAGTGTCCAGTGTCTTTAAGCAATTTTTTTCTGCTGAGGCAGCTCTATGAAATTTGGCCCAGACAAAGCTTGGGTCTAGTGAACTAGACCGCTCGGCCAAGACATGACACAATATAAATGGAAGAAATGGAGCAACCCTCACCTGCAGTGTTGAATTCTCTGGAGAGGCGATTACATCCACAGCTTCACACACAGAACCAAAGAATTCTGTGCTGACTAAAAGTGAATCAATCACCCCCAGGCAAACCTGCAGGCAAGATATCAACATATCAAATTAATAATCAGTGTTTCAATTTCATTACACACAAAAGTCTGTTATTATCAAACAAATAGATAAAAGTGAGACACATCCCACAATGCACATCCCCTATCTCCCTTTTTCGACCATTTTGGGTGCCAATTCCTGTGTGTACATTTAACTCCCAAAATAGAAGACGGGAAAGCATGTGTATTAAAGTAAACTGCGCATTGTGCAAGGGGTCAAACTGTCTGTTTATTCAGGAAAAGAAAAGAAAAGAAAAGGGTTCAAAAGATTCAAATTGAAATTTGAGAATCAATAAGAAAACAGAATACATTAGGAGTACTTCAACACACTTTTCCCTTCAAATTAGTGATAAGTGTTTGAAATCAATGACTTACTTTTAAGTCTCTTCTCAGACGTTCCACATTTTTGATGTTTTCTAGAGTATCCAGACCTATAAACATCACCTGCAAGCAAATGATAAATAATACAACTAATAATAATAGCAACTCATTCTTATTTAGCGCATTTAACACAAGTGCCCTGATCAGTGGGCCGATAACATTCCTGTAATCTTTCCCAGCTCCCTGGGGAGTATACAGCCTCGGCTGTCAAAGGCTTTGTTCAAACACACTATTTACCTCTACCCTCGCAGGTACCAATTTAGACCCCAGCAACAAAAGAAGACATTAAGCATCTTTCTCAAAAGGACACAAGCGTCAAGACCACGACTCTAACCCTCGCAGGTACCAATTTAGACCCCAGCAACAAAAGAAGACATTAAGCATCTTTCTCAAAAGGACACAAGCGTCAAGACCACGACTCAAACCCATAACCCATTGATACGTTATCTAGTCAAGTATGTTTGGATGTACCCAAACTAAAAAGTGCCACAACCAACCAAAGTATGTAGAAAGGTTTGCGAAACACCATGTAATAATAATCTCTATATGAGTTGGGGTGGTTCTGAAAAGAACCGTTGGTTTCAACTCAACATTTCAATCAGTATGCTCTGATCGTCCTCTGGAGAAAGTTCCAAACCTGCTGTCGATTTCACAAAACTCTTCCTAACTTAAGACTAATCTTAATATTTAGGACGAGTCCCAACCCTGCACTGTAGCATGCAGACCTTAAGATTAATCCTAAGTTAGGACGAGTTACTCGTCCTAACTCGAGATAAGACGAGTCCTAACTCTTTGTGAAATCGACTGCTGGTCTTCTCCAGTAATACTGATCAAAACGTTGAGTTGAAACCATCGGTTCTTTTCAGAACCACCCCGACTCATTGAGAGATTATCGTTATATGTGTTACCGCAAACCTTTCTATATCAAATTTCCTCCATGCAAATGTTTCAAATCCTACCTACCATAGTATGGAAGATGTGGTCTAGTAGTGTATTAAGATGAATGTCACTGCATCCATCATCAGGCATAATGAGAACTAATGTAACGCTATGGAAGCAAACACAGACAAATGGCAATAAGAATTGGTCACCCTGGGTCCAATGGTTAGACTGCAGGACTTGCAATCACAATCACTTGCAATCACATTTTCCTTTTGTGGGTTCGAATCCCCCCAGATAACTGCTGATTTCACAATGACTAGAAAAAATATTGTCCCTGGTCTAGTTACTAAATCACAATTTTTTTATTTGTGCCATTTGATTATCATAGACGAACAAATGTTTGTATGAGAGAGATTGGCTGTTGTCAGCTTGGTGTTTATACACCCTTGTGGGAGTTTGCCGAGTTCCCTTAATGGGAAGATCATTCAAACAAACAACAAACAAGAACTCACTGGAGGAAGTAACTGGTAAAACTTTGCTTCCTTACGTATTACAAGCAATTGATGCAACGCCCTGTGAAATTTCAAGTTTTTAGCACCATGGTATCACTGTCCAATAATATAAACATCACATATAATCATGGAGGAATAATAATGTAGGAGATACAATGTACAAAAAAGGGTAACAAAGAGGGAAGACAAAGGTCGTTTAAGACCAGTTCTCATTTCAAATCATGCAAAATAAATGACTTTTTTTAGTGAGTGCAAATTTGTGTTTACCTTTCATGGAACACTTTCCATACCACTTTGGCTTCTTCTGTCGTAGTACTCTGTAAACCAACGCCGTGATTTTGAGCGAACATCTGAACTCCATACAGCATGCCTTGCTCCGCAAACGCCAACTAGATAAAATAAAAATGTGTATGTTATTAAAGTTACTCCTTAGGTTTGTTCCGCTTATTAAAGAAAATAAGCAGCTAATTTTTTTTAATGTTTTGATATGAATAAACAAACTCCACTGTCACAATATAATAAGGCTGATAACTAAGTACTCCGTTTAGTTTTTCTTTTTTTATATAAAATATAGTAGTACAGTAGGCCTTCATGCATGATTTAGTGCTGGCTTACAACAATCATAATGGGCCTCACCCCCAGTCTTTAAAGGAACACGTTGCCGTGGATCGGTCGAGTTGGTCTTTGAAAAGCGTTTGTAACTGTTTTGTATAAATTACATATGGGTAGAAAGATGTTGTAAAAGTAGAATACAATGACCCACACAGACATGCCTCGAAATTGCACGGTTTTCATTTTACCTCGTCGACTAACACGGTCGGCCATTTATGGGAGTCAAATTGTTGACTCCCATAAATGGCCGACCGTGTTAGTTTGCGCAGTAAAAGGGAAACCACGCAATTTTGAGGCAAACTTGTGTAAATAATTGTATTCTACTTTTAAAACATCTTTCCAACCATATGCATTTAATAAAAAACGGTTATAAACGCTCAGTTATAGACCAACTCGTCCGATCCAAGGCAACGTGTTCCTTTAAGTGTTCTTTAAGTCATGTAAGTTGGCACAGAAACTGGAAGCAAGAAGAAGAACAACCTGGCTTATGGGCAAACTTTCCACCCAACTTTACTTTCCATATCCTGCTGCCACCCTTTTTTCACTCATTTTTACCTCCATGTTGTTACAAAAAGGAATTCTCATTTGAGTAAAATTAGATAATATTCCATTTCATATCACAGATGAAAAAGTGGTGGCAGGATGCCAACAATTTTTTCCTTCCATTTTTTGCAAACATGATTAGATATAGAAGAGCTGAGGGTGAAAATTTAATACAATATTTAATGTTAATACAATAATATAAGTCAATTCTTTGTTCAACCCCAAAAATCATTTCAAAATTTACCCAGTAAGTTTGTTTCCCTTGTGGTTTATATTGAATGATATCTCAAACAAAAAGTCGCATCCCCTTAAGGTGATCCCCTGGCATGCTGCCTGCCGCTTCCCATGTTCTATATCGTAATTTAGGTGTGATCCCTGGCTACACGGCAGTATGGCTTCTGACTGGCACCCCCCCCCCCCCCCCCCCCGACGAAGATATTGACAAAATAGGGACACCGCCAATCGGTAGAGCGCCGGCACGTTTCCGGAGGTCGTTGGTTCGAATCCCACTCTAGTCAATTCTTTGTTCAACCCCCAAATTCATTTCAAAATTTACCCAGTAAGTTTCCCTTGTGCTTTATATTGATATGACTTGACACATGACAGAGAACATGGAGAAGAGGGGTGGGACTAGCCCACCTTGTTGAGCTGCTAATGGCTCCGCTTTTAACATCGGTCTCATCACTGTCACAGTGACAGTGATGAGACCTATGTTAAAAGCGGAGCCATTAACAGCTCATCAAGGTGGACTAGGGTGGGACACGTTATTTATTTTTGGGTTCAGTTATTTTGACAATTTTAATAATTATTAATTATGTTTTAAATGCTCTCTTTGTTACTCACGGCTTTTGACTGCCCCTTGGATCTTGTAAACAACGGAAGTCCACCATCATTAGTGAGACAAACTAAGTAAATTGACGAGTTGTCGTCCATTTTCATGTTGTTTTTCTGATGGTCAGCTGGTTGTTTCAGTGAATTTCAGTGAAAAAGTTTGGCTACCACAAAATTGAAATAGCGCCCCCAATTGACAGTGTTTTGACAATGTACCTTACCGTAAAATGTGTCGCTTCCATTTACGACACCAAATCCTAGAAAATTCTGCCGTCCTGAAGCACAATGCTAAGGAAATACTATCGCGACCAGCAAATTCTGTCGTTCTTTGTTGCAGGGAAATAAGACGCTTTCCTCTCCAAAACACGGACGAAACTTAAAAAAACTTTTAACAAGCTGTAGCTGTAGTAGCCATGGAACCTCTCCAGTATGACACTTTGTTTAGCTATTTGACCAATGGAAAGTTTCCTTCAAATGTATCCAGAAAGAATGATAAAGACACTCTACGGAGAAAAGCAAAACACTTCGCGATTAAAAACGACGTGATGTACTTCAAGCATCAGAAAAATAACAAGGAATGCCAGGTTTGTTTACATATCGACTTCCTCCCACGTGTTGATGTTGGTAAACATTGGAAGAGTTCTTGATCTTAGAAAAAACTTTGATTTGTTGACCCGAATATGTATAATTATGTGAGTAAATTTCTTGAAAGCTAATTCCAAATATGAAAGTAATGTACTTTTTCAAAAAGTTTTTGTTGTGTATTGAAAAGCTGAAATAAAAAACTGACTATCAAATTTAACCACTAGAAATAATTTATGCACATGCCCCCGTTAACTTTTTAAATTTAAAAACAACAGTTAAACACGTGGAGTTTTATGTTTTTGGAAGGGACATTTGTGCATATTAATCTTTTTGGTTATTTAGCTGTAGTTTTGCTTAACTCATTTTAACTGTGTTTTTTTCAGTCTGCAGACTTCTTTGTGATCTTCATACGTGTTTTGTTGACGGATGATGTTTTTTTTGTTTAATTAAATGGTCATGATGACTGCTCTATTCTGCATGCTGTTATACATAAATTAAAGCTTACAGTTTCCCATAAAATTTCCCACAAAATTTCCCCAACTAAATTCCTCTTCACTTTGTCCTCATTCTTTAACATTAGAGATGGTTTTTGTTTTCGTTCACAGGTCATCACAAGAGAGCGCATGCAGGGAGTCCTACATGCTTGCCATATTGACAGTTTAGGAGGTGGACATGTTGGGAGAGACAGGACACTAGCGAGGGTTGAAGAGCGTTTCTATTGGAGAGGAATGGTTGATGATGTCAAGGACTACTGCAGAACGTGTGATTACTGCCAAAGATCAAATGGGTTAGATTTTTTAGTCCAATCTATTTTTTTGTGAAATAAATGATGAGAAGAAAGTTGACGATTCATATTTATACTAGTTTCTTTCTTATTATCCACACCTGCCCCCCCCCCCCCCCCCTCATGCAAAGCTTCAAACTTCACTAATGATCATGAAAAGGATGAGGTTTAAGGCCTTGACTTGACCCCAGCAGTTCAAAGAAAATGTGTGTGACTGTACAAATCAAAAGGCGAGACAAACAACAAAATTGCTGAAGAATCAAAAAGGCATCTGGTTTTTTTACAAGCAGCTGCTGGAGGGTGTGTTAATAATTAGTAGGAGCATTTGATATGATAAGCATAAAAATTTATCACAAAATGTTTCATTTGCTACTCATCACCATTTGCTTCTCAAAGCATTCAGTATGCACAAAATAAGCTTCCATGACTAAATTCGTTCCCTGACTTGATAACTTTGGATGACCTCTAACTGCAAATCTATGACTTTTCTTTTCCTCATTGATTTTTGTTTTCTTTTTGCAAAACAGGAAACATAAAGATAGTCCCGGGCGCCTCCCGATTCCTCAAAAAGAAGAAGTTTGGCACACCATCGGCGTGGATTTACTCGGACCACTGTCAGAAACACAAAGAGGGAATAAGTTCATAGTCACAGCTTCTTGTCTATTCTCAAAGTGGCCGGAAGCAGCCCCTCTCAAGGAAAGAACCAGTGAGGGTGTCGCCGAGTTCCTCTTTCAGTGTTTCACAAGACATGGCTGCTGCTGCATCAAGATCAGTGAGGAAGATAGTGAGTTTGTTGAGGAGGTAGGTACAGATTTTATGGCAAAGTGGTCTACACAGGGCTCGGAAATTAAAACTGGATCGCAGGCCCTAGGCCATTTGATTATAGCCTCGGGCCAGTACAAAACTTATGACCCAAATCCGGCGGTCTTGTGCTTTTGATGAACCGTAACACCTCACTGCATTCTAAATTTTAACTGATAAGTACAAATATCTTTTAATTCTGTTGAGTATTGAAGTATTACCAATAAGACAATGAGATAAATCTTCTCTTAGTGTTTGTTCTAAAAACAGCTCAAATGTGAAACTATTTAGATGTGTTCTTCTTATTTTGATATCAGTCTCCTAAAAGATTCTCTGGTCCAGTTTAGGTTTTGAGCTACAAGACCTGCAGTCTTTGGATTTTTTTCCCGAACAATGGAGCCTTGGTGTAATGCACTGGACTTAAAATAATGTTGGCAAAGTGATCAGAGTATGGCCAGATCCCTGCAGTTCAAATCCCTGTCAGGGAAACTAGAATTGCTTCTGTTCACCAAGGAGTAAATGGGTACATGCGAGTGCATAGATGGTTCTTGTGATTGATTTAGCAGAAAATTGCCATACCCAACAGCCACTTTCTCAAGGATATTTAGAATTTTGAATGCATGTTTGACTACTTTTTAATATTCCTCTTGAGGTAGTGGTTCTAAGACGCTTATTATTGACCCTTAGAAATAATTTGGTGTATTTTTTTCACACAGGTCAACAACGTGCTATGTCGTCTTATTGGTGTCAGCTCCAACCTTACTTCTGTTCACATCCCAGGTACTAAAATGACTGGCTTTAAGTTTAATAAGACCCTACAAGAACAACTGGTGAAGTTCGTCAATGAAGAAAAACAGGACTGGGATTTGTACCTGGATGCCATACTCTTCTCTTATCGTATTTCAATGCAAGAATCAACCCAGACAACGCCATTCAACCTTATGTATGGTAGACAGGCTAGGCTTCCCCTTGAATTTACCAAGCACAGCAAAACAGACAAGGAGACCAAGGTGGAGAAACTTGACCTCAGTGAGCATATTAATAAGATGATCAAGATCAGGAAAAGAGCTCTGGATAACACACTGAAACGGAAGAAGTGTAGTGAGCAGAACCATCTGCAGTACACCGTTGGAGCGTTAGTGCTCATCAGGAATGCCAAGAAGCACACACATAGAGGCTCTATGGTGGGTTTCAACTGGAACGGACCCTTCTGCATTCACAAGGTCGTCGACGATGGAAAGTTCCAAATCTGTAAGATTTATGATTGCGCTGAGGTTCTCGACGAGCTCTACGATCTTGACAACTTAAAGTTGTACCACCAGAGAGATGGGGTTGGTTTCGATGACCAAATTATTGAGGGTGCCTCCGATACCTCAGTTGAGGTGTCAACTACACCCCAAACATCGATTGAGGTACTACCTCAAACGGTCACCAATATAACAGAAGAATCCCTCGCATCTATTGAGGTATCAACCTGTAACTCAAGTCAAACTCATCAGAATATGGTAGCAGCACTCGACGAACCTCAAACAGCCTACGTACCCTCTACAGATACCGAGGTGTTGATTGTAACCTCAACTCAAATGGAGGCACTTATTGACATGTCTGAGGAGCATCCAGCATGTAGTGAGGCACCATCCTCCACATCTGTTGGGGTGTCTGCTTTAAACCAAACCTCAGTGCCGGAATCTATTGAGGTATCTATGCCGTCCCACCCGGAGGACACTATCACATTGGAGGACACAGTGGACATTGTTATCAACACGTTGGTTGAAATGTCAGGCTAAATGAAACTGATAAAGGTGGTTTTTATACTAAAATTGTATTTTTTAAACTGACGGACGCATTATTCTTCGCTTCTTCGTTCACAGGTTAATTACAAACAACAGTGTGTCCAAAAGTTTGACAGATTAAAATTCCATTATAAAAAAAAAGTGTTATACCCTTGTCTACAATTACAACCTGTAGACATTTATTCTATAAATTTGATTTTAAACTGAATTCGACTTTCAGGTTATTCTTTTCTGACCCACCCCCAACTTCGAAAAATTGACTAATCTGAATGGAGGCACTTATTGACATAAAAACAAATTTGGCAGTTCTTGTACACTCAATTGGGGACTTTTGGGATGCTAAGTGGCAGCAGACTTAGCGGGTAAATCCCTTGTTCTTGGTAATGTGCGCAAACTCAGACTATGAAACATTGTCTGCTGCCACCTAGCGTTTCAAAGTCTCCCATTGAAAGGGATATTGGGACAGCTGACTTCTAAAATTTAACTCAACATACCAATCCAAGACCTCCACACTTTATCCATAACAAATAATTTACCAAAGTTCAGACAGATAAAAACTTCAAATGACCAAATCTGTAGACAATGTTGATTGTATCTACACAATGTAGTTTACATTAATTTTAATAACAATGGATTTTTTTAAATAAACAGAGGATATTAAACAGTCTTCATCCACCAAAACTAACTGTAGTTAAAAACAATTGTTTCTTTATAATCATCTGCAGTAATGTTCACTTTGATGGATGAAATTTAATACAAGATATATTACTTATTTGTAAATACCCCAGGCAGTTTAGGTAGTCCTATTGGTTTGAAAGGTGGTCACATGGCCATGTAGACCTGGTATTAAAACAGCTGATAAAGACAACGCTGAAGCTGTTTACGACCAGTTGGAATGCGCATTTGGCACTCGAAGCCCTACGTGTGATGGAGGGAAAGCTTATGCGAGTGCCAACACGTAATGCAGTCAATACATGATACAGTACTCAATTTAAAAAATTTACAAACTTATTCCAACATTATTACGCTTTTTACCAAAAAGTTATACATGAATGGAATTAAATCGGTGGTGACTCGGGTCTAAAAGGCACTGAACGTTTGGTAACTGTCAAAGACCAGTATTCTCACTTGGTGTATCCCAGCACATGCAAAAAATAACAAGCCTGTGAAAATGTGGACTCAATTGGTCATTAAAGTTGCAAGATAATAATGAAAAAAAAAGAAGAAAAACCTTGTTGACATAATAGTGTGCTTTCAGATAGGAATAAAAGGCTTCTGGCTAGAAGTCTTCTAGTATTTTAGTGAGAAATTACCTCTTTCTCAAAAACTATATTACTTCAGAGGGAGTCGTTTCTCACAATGTTTTATACTATCAACAGCTCTCCATTGCTCAATACCAAGTAAGGTTTTATGCAAATATATATCTTGAGTAATTACCAATAGTGTCCAGTGCCTTTAAATGGTCATCCAAGACCTTGTAGGGTTGTTACCATGCGATAATAGACAACAGCTTTAGCTCAGTCCTTTATCACATAGCGACGATGCTGCTGTTAGCGAATCTGTCACCACTTTTTAATATTCCCTTTTATAATCAAACTGAAATCAATAACTTTCTATATACAATACATGTATGCACAGTATTATCCCTATCTGCCAAACCATGAATTGTACACAGTTTCTTATTGAGGCATACTACTTACAGTGTATACCAGCCTTACAAAGTTACTTTTAAACCATTAGATACCATACATTGTGGTTAAATCACCACCATCCGCCCATATCCATTTCAATTTTAATTTTCCCAGTTCAAATGTCTGACAAAATAACACATTGTATTTTTTTAGAAAAAGATGTTGAAATTTCTGGGGGATTGGTTTTGTTACAAACTTTATACATTGAGCGTTCAGAGTGCAACAAGTTATTACAGTTATTTTGAATTACCAATCCTATACGCTGCCTTTGTCAAACTGATTGAATATCCACACTCAACAGAAACCCAGTCGCGGACAATGTACATTACATATTATTTATAGCTGGTAACGTATTTCTGCTCCACAAAACATTAATGTGCTTCAAAATTTTGTTTTACTCAACAGCTTCATCTCAAACTTATGACAACTTATCAAATTAAAACATTATAGCGTAATGCAAACCTGCCAACATGAATACTTAAAAAATACATTAAAAATCTAATCAATTCAAATAATTAAAACCTAGTAGAAGATATTAACGACATTAGACATGTACCAGCTGACAATAATTTACATAATGCCCGGGCAAAATTGTTTTTTCTCTACACAGAACCATTTCCTTTACAAAAGACAAAGAAATTGCATTTGATTGAATCAATATTGTGATTTCTTCTTGAACAGTAGAATTTTCTTTATGTCCAGTACTATTTTAAGTCCCAACTAAAAAACACTAACCCCTCAAACCCCCCCCTCCCCACCCCCCAAAAAACCACCAGAAACTTGTAACATTTTAACAGCGATAATAGCAACACTGGTTAAAATTAAAAGACAACATATAAAATATGGTTCACTAAGACCAAGTAACTGGGGCATTGCACTCCTTTTTTCAAAAATTTGTGACATATGTCGAAAAAGGAGTCCAGCGCCCCAGTTATTTGGTCTAGTTTATAGTACACTACCAGTATTATTAAAGGTATTATACAGAATTGGTAAAGCTGAAGAAGTAGTCGCAGACAGTACTCATGTTTTGTGTGATCAAAACCATACACAAAATAACAAAGCTGTAAAACTTTGGGCTAAACGCTGTGTTGTGAGTCGGGCGAGAAAAAAAAATTGAAAAAAAACTATGACCATTGTCATCTGTAAACACATTGTCCTTAATTTTGTTAGAACTAAAATCACTTTATATTGCTGGGTTTTTTTGGGGGGTTTCCAAAATCATAAGCTTTCAGACTAACATCAAACACGAATATCTTTCATCCAAACCGATCCTCTATAATACCTTTCAATAAAAGATTTCGAAAAGGTAAAATAATTAATTGGTATGACAAAGAGTCTAGGAATGAATGTACGTCTTCAATAGAATGTTAAACCTCTGTGAATGAGCAAGGCAACACATTACAATGTTCCAGAACACCGAGTAGTTAATCTAAAAAACTGACTATTTAGCAAACCACAATTTCTTTTCTGATTTTGCAGGATATTCATAATCTGCACTTGTTTGGGCCTGCGGATACAAAATCAGACAACTTTCTGAACTGGATTTCAGGGGAGTTGGGACCTTATGGTTAACAGACTCATTGATGACAAAAAAACTAAGATCGAAGTTTGAGGACGAGTATTGAAACGATGGTATTGCCACCTTTTAGTAACCCCTGGGGTCGATTTCACAAAGAGTGAGGACTAGTCCTAACTTAGGACTAGTCCTAGGAGATATACAAATTACATGGATAGTCCTAAGTTAGGACGAGTAACTGGTCCTAACTCGAGATAAGACTAGTCCTAACTCTTTGTGAAATCCACCCCAGGACTTATAGATTTCAAGGAGCTTCTGTGAACAGTATCCCCATTGCTAAAGAAGCAGATCATAAAGCATTATTTCTTCACACCTAAATAAAATAGCAGCTATTTATTTTCAATAGCAAAACATACAAATGTCTGAATTCAGAACTATCTTATCCCTGGGTTCACCATTTAGGAGAACATACTGACCACAAGCAGCTTACACCAAAATGCCTAAAACAACCACAAGGTTTTACCTACTTCCATTAAGTGCACGACAAGAGGTCAAGGTAAAGGTCATGTCTGGATAAGATATTTTCCAATATTTGATAACACAGTATCAAACTTTCAACAACAAAAACTAAAAATTTTGTTTCATGTTATTTCTGTGGAAACTTTTACTAACAAAATTTGATTAAAGACAGTGGACACTTGGTAGTTGTCAAAGACTAGCCTTCACAGTTGGTGTATCTCAACATATGCATAAATTAACAAACCTGTGAAAATTTGAGCCAAATCGGTCATCGAACTTACGAGATGATAATGAAAGAAAAACACCCTTGTCACTCGAAGTTGTGTGCGTTTAGATGGTTGATTTCGAGACCTTAAGTTCTAAATCTGAGGTCTCGAAATCAAATTCGCTGAAAAATTACTTATTTCTCGAAAACTATGGCACTTCAAAGGGAGCCGTTTCTCACACTGTTTTATACCACCAACCTCTCCCCATTACTCGTCACCAAGAAAGGTTTTATGCTAATAATTATTTTGAGTAATTACCAATAGTGTCCACTGCCTTTAAAGAACTAAACAGTACATTATTACAATGTCTGGGCGTTTTGTGGTGTGGCGATCATACAGAAATTAATGATATCTTAAAGCCATTATACACTTTCGGTAAACAGTATTGTCCAAGTCCCACACTTCGTGTATCACAACTTATATATAAAATAACAATCCTGTGGAAATTTAGGCTCAATCGGACATCGGAGTCGGGAAAAAATAACGGGAAAACCCACTCCTGTTTTCGCGCGTTTCGCCGTGTCATGACATATGTTTATAACAAATCCGTAATTCTCGTTAACGAGAATTTATATTGTTTTACCGTTTTCTCAAAAAGTAAAGCATTTCATGGACTAATATTTCAAGAGAAGTCTTTCACCATTACCTTCTGTAAACCCTGTAAATTATTTGTAAATCTGTGAACTTTTTTTTTTTTTTTCTGTACCGAAAGGGTCCAATGGCTTTAAGGGTTAAGGAGCATGCAGTTTTTCCATTGTTTGTCACAGACTCAATTCTTTGTCACTTTTGGATGGTATACAGTTGCACTGAATTACTCGCTTCTAATAGTTCTTTGTTTTAAATACAATTGGATTCTGGAAGAGTACATTCATTCCTATTCTCTTATTTTTAACAAACATACAATACAACCAATCTATGAAGATGTTATGAAACTGTTTGTTAAAACAACCTTTTTTTGTTTAATATTTCGTCAGGGCTGTTGTGAATAATATGTACAATGTACATGCTTGTTTTGTAAGCAAATTGGATTTGGACAGTCTTCAAATGATATTTTTCTCAACAACTTCAAATGTATTGGAGTCTTTTTAAGACGAAAATACTTTTACAGTACTGGTGTGAACTTTGTAATCCAAATAACGGATTGCAAAAATCATCTTTTTAAAAAAGTATCACAAATCCCAAACTTTGTCTTTAATTTGACTTTGATCAAAATAACACATTGAGAAATTAAGGTTAAGGTCATAGATTGTTTTTTTTTGTCAACATAATGGTTTTAAATTAAAATGACACAAACTTTTGACCTTTCCTGACTACAACTCTTTCCCCCTCCAAATCAGAACATCTTTCTTCCCACCAAGACCTTGGCCTAATTTCATAGAGCTGCTTAAGCACAAGCATTAGCTAAACACAGAACAATTTTGCTTAGCAGAATAAGGTCACTAACCAAAATTCCCCAAAGACAGGTTTCCTGCAAAATTTTGCTCAGTAGGACCGTTTAAGTTTTAACATTATTGTCTGCTTAAGCAGGTCTATGAACTTAGGCTAAGACTCAAACAGCCATTGTCCTTTTCCCATCTCTTACCCCACCATACAAAAGAAAAAGACCCCCCCCCCCCCAAAAAAAAAAAAAAAACAAAGGCAAAAAAAAAAAAAAAAGCAACAGACAAACAAACAAACAAAGAAACAAAGAAACAAAAACAAAATCACACCTTTACAATTTAAACAGAAATTCACAAAAATAGACAAAAAAGCTTCACTGACAACAAAACAAAAAAAAACTAAAATCACAAAGCACAGGAACAAGTACATATTCCTCTCAAAATAACACTGAACCTATAGAAAACATACCCTTTTTGTAAAAAAGAAAAGAAAAAAGAAAGACCATTAATTAAAAAAAAAACATCAACTAACATTTCCTATAAACAAAAAGTGAACTGCAGTAACATTTACATGTATAATAAACTGGGCCTTATCACATAAAGCTGTTATGCTTCACAATGCTTAGGCTGTGCTGTGTACAATTTGCAGTGTGACAGAGGGAAACAGTATGGTAACCCATTTCTGCTTTGCAAGACTAATTGATGCATTTTATAAATTTGTGCTTCACAACTTTACAAAATTGGGCCTAGCCAATTTCTTAAAGCTGTTTAGCAGAATTGGGGTCTGTTTCTGCTAAGCAAAATTTAAAGGGCAACCAGTCACAAACAATATGCATTATGCAACAATTTGCTGGTTAGAAAATGCTTTTTATATCTAGTAATAAACAAAAACTCAGGGTAAATTTAAATTAATTTTGGGTGACAAAGATTTTACTAAAACGTGATTTGAACCTACGACCTCCAGATTTACGAGTCGGTACTCTGTAGGGTCCCAGCTTCTGAGAAGTCCCAGCTTCAGATCCTGTTCTATCATACATAAATCTGGAAGTGGCAGGTTCAAATCCTGTTTTAGTAAACTGTTCTTTGTTCTTTCAATATTAAGTTTTACAGTGCTAAGCAAGTTGATGTGCTTAACAGCTTTATGAAATTGGGCATATTGGTTTTACCATTAGAATTAGCAGATTAATTAAAATGAAATTGAAAAAGATGAATACAATATTTACAAATTTTAAAGAAATCCAATAATAGTTTCTCCCAATCTCGAATATACTCGGCTAATCATCATTCTGAGAAGCTGAGTTGCAACCCGGCTGTAAGGACACGGCTATGTGTTCAAGCCACAGCCATGCAAGGGTGCCTTTAGCAGCCAGCAATATCAAGCCATTTATGACCACAGAAAACAGCCAGAAGCACAAAGAAAGACATATGTCATTAAAATATGTATTGTAGCTCTGCTGTAAACTTGATCATCAAATATGCCTTTCTTAATATTCATGCATGTCGTCACCATTCTGAACCTCATTTTGGGTTAGAATTGTAACGTCATGCATGAATATTAAGAGAGTCGTATGTGGCTTACCACATCTTGAACACTGATTATTCAATTGAATTATAAAAAAGTCTCAGAAGTTTATAATGTACATATTTTTCTGTTTCAATTTTGCTATTGAATCATGGTGGAATATGTTGCTTTATACATAGGGAGAGAGCCTTGTACTAGTTTTATCTACCTTGGTTGCTCTAAAATGAAACGTCCTTTCAATCACTTGAAGGCTTCTGCTGGTATCTTGCCTTCAGCCTGAAAAAAAAATAAAAAAATAAAATGTTTAACAGACAAATACTATCACTATTGTTTTGAAGAGTACATTCATGCCCATGCTTGTAAATGTTACAATTTTCTTATTGTGCAAATTAGAGTGCTGCGGGTAACAGTGTATTATGTGTACTTACATGTAGTTTGGTGAACTGCTCCCCAGCTTTACTGTAATCCCAGTTATTCTCGGATAAACATCTGGGGGAAAAAAAGAAAAAAAAACATAAAATAAGATATATTCATTTAAGATCATGAAGAAACCACAAAGTCAAACAGGTAAACAATTATCAACAGCATCGGCAACATGATTTCCACAATTAAATTGACATCACATTTGTCTACGTCAAGAAAACAGGATGGAAAGATCACTGATAAATCACCGTTGCTTATTTGAATTGCTGCAGGACATGATCGAATTAATAATGGTATTTGCTTTTGCATGTGGGGGTTGGGAATATGAACTTACTGTGTTGAAAACTGAATATTCATTTTGGAATCTTTCATGAAACTGGCGATCATTTCTTGATGCTGTGACGTCAAGGTGCTGGCAATGTGCGCGGCCTCTTGAGGTACCCTCACTGGGCTTGGAGTTGGAGTAGGAGCAGGCGAAATAAATGCAGCCTTCAGAGACAAGAGGAAAATAAGGTACAAATATATAAAGCTGCACAAAAAAAACCAGCAAAAACTATCAAAGTTTAATCGACGTGACAGCAGGAACCAATTACATCTCTGTCTGCGGCATTCACGAACAAACACCAACATTCAGAAATCCGAGTCAGGATTCATGCATGAATCGATTTTCAGATTAAAATGTTTTGGGGTTTCAAAAAAACCTGATCCCAAATTTCTTTGAAGGGAATCCTTTTTCAAAATAGTTCATACTAACAACAGCTGAATGTTCTTCTCACCATGTAAGTTTTTATGGTCATTAAGGTTTGGAGTCAGTACCAATCTAAGACCCTACCTTTTAGTTTAGCGGGCCTTTGGAAAAAAGTAGGAATATTTCACTGAGTACAAGGACTGTTCTACATGAAGTATGCTCTAATATACATTTCAGCCTATCACGCTGCCCTTTTCCATTGCAAAACATTGCTCTGACTTTACACAAATTTCAGCTAGTAATGGAAGATTGCAAGTTGAGTCTTTATTTTTCTTGACAACTCGCAAGAATTTCAAAACCTACCTTCTGCTGAGCCTGTGTGGGATTCCTGATTGACAGATGATCGTTAATGATACATAACGTCGGTGGTTGCATTACAGCTAGAAAGGTGCGACTGAACGATATCAACTGGGAGGTGGACCTACTGGTATTGACTGCAAGAAATGGTGGAAAAGAACAGAGTTAACATCGGCACAGAACGATGTATTACCACAAACGAGTAATTAATAAAAGGGGTGTGTGGCAAAGCGGTCAACTCTGGTGTTTCTGACCAGCTGAGCGTGGGTTAGAGTCCTGGTTCTGAAGCAAGAACCCTTAGTTGCCTTTGGATGGGGCATAAACATGTTGGTCCTGTGTGTTGTGTTATGAACCCAGTGCATTACTCGTTAAGAGAAGGGGTCTGCCCACCAGGGCCCAATTTCATAGCGCTGCTAAGCACAAAAATTTGCTTAGCATGAAATTGCTTCCTCGATAAAAACAGGGTTACCAACCAAATTTACATTGGTTGCATATTACTTGTTACTGGTATTCAGCTGTTGTTTGCTTATCCTGAAAATCACATGGAAATTTGGCTGGTAATCCTGTTTTTATCAAGGAAGAAATGTTCATGCTAAGCAAATTTTTGTGCTTAGCAGCTCTATGAAATTGGGCCCTGGTGTAAGCACAAACAAAATGGCCTTCAATGTACGTTGTGAGGTTTTGTGAATAGAAATGTAATAAAGAAATACATTCAAGTACCACACACTACAAGAAAAACAAAGGAGAAACAAAGACAAAAATCTAGCGGATGAAAGTATAAATACTGTACTCACATTCTTTGAAGATCCCATGCACGGTAAAGCTCACAAGATTACCCTGTAGGATAAATAACAGAACAAATATAAACAATTGCACGCTATTCACACCCACTAAACAATTTAGAATGATGACAAAATCATGTTCATAAACTGGGTTTTGAGTAGAATTTTACGAAATAACACCAATGCAAATGATTCAAATCAATTAAAGTAACCCTACCTGAGCAAGGGATAGATCAACCTGGAACGAGTTGGTGTCATGCAGCGTAGGAGACATTTCATTCAAAAAGGCGACAACCGATAGCTTGGTATGCTTGAAAAGCCTCAGTTCCTGACCTATACAGAGAGAAACCAAACAGAACATATAGCTAGAACTAAAGTAGGGTCATAGATGGGTTATGCTTATATAATGACAGAATGATAATTAAAGATACAATAAAAGTTACATGTGAAAGCTTCAGCCATGTCAGCTGAATTCAGTGTCTACTTGCTGAGACATCAGTAAAAAAATGTCACAGCATTTTTACAAGAACGTACAATCCATCAGCGTTAGGTGACAGCAGGTACCAACCACATCTCATAAGGTTTTATGCTAATAATTATTTTGAGTAATTACCAATAGTGTCCCCTGCCTTTAACACGATTGAGGTCCAACCTTACTCAAATCGAAATGGTGTAAAAGTTACTTACTTGGCTCTTTTATTCTGAGGAGATTGCGGCTTATTGAAAAGTATTTCTTCAAGTAGGAGGGCCCGCCAGAAACAGCTTGAGTAGTCAATGAGAAACAGGACTGATGGAAGAAAAGGAAAACCAACAAGGATTATAAGAAGTTTCTGGTGGGAAACATTTATAAAACTAGAACTAAGCAAACTAAAAAGGATTTGACAGGGGAAAACCTCTGTTTGTGTTACCAAATTGTTGATTTTAAAGCTTGTTTCCAGAAATTATAAATCAATATGACTTTTTTTAAACTGAATTTAAGGTGTTGCATAAATTGGTCTTATAATTAAAAAATATTCAAAAACCCGTCTTAAAATGTGTCTTTTAGTTTTAAGCACCCTGAGTATCTAACTGGTAAATAGGTGTGCTTGCTAAAAATGGTGTTCTTGAAATCAGAAACTTTTCTTGTCTCACTGCCAAAAATCTGAATAGAAACATTTTCAAGGGAGTGACACCTGAATTGGATTTTTTTTCTTCTTCTAATTCAAGGGTACCATTTTTAGCAGTGTATTATTTAGAATAATACGTTTAAAAAAAAGACAATTCTGACCTGCTCATGGTAAATCTCAATGAACTGTTGCCTGTCTCCAGAATCAAACACTGTGAAATACCTGCACAAAGGATAGGAGTTCAAAATGTTTATATCTGCAGTCAAGTTGGAACACCACGCCATGTTATTGCAAAACAGTGTATCACTAACTGAAGACCCATGGTTAGCAAAAATCACACAAGTACCAATCCTGCAGACAAATATCTCCTTCTGAAGTACATAACATGTCAATATAGATTTTCTTTTAAACAACATCATTAAAGACTACCCAAATTAATGTTGTTATTTTCACATTTGAATGTGAAAACAAACTAATTTCATTTTTATTCATTCATATTTATAAAATAAGAAACTGGCAGCACGAAGCTGAATAATGTGGCATTACAAGATAACAATATTGATAAAAATGAAAGATATGAAAGATACACAATTTTTCGTCGTTTGATCAGGGCCCAATTTTATAAAAAAAAAACAAGCAGCAGGTGCTGCTTAGCGAAAACAAAAAGTTAGTTGGAAACCAGTCACAACAATGTAAACTTAATGAGATTTTGACCGGTAACCTATTTCAAATAAGCTAGATTGGTCTATGCTTAGCAAATTTTTGTGCTCACAGGGTGACAACACATTGGGACCTGAAGCTATCTTCACTCCTTTTGTAACTTCCACATATTTTTGTTTTCAATTTCATCCAAGATGTTACCTTTACAAAGGGAAAAATAACAGTCCTTCCATCAGGAACAAAGTTCAAGTCTGGGAGACGTCAAATGTTTACTCACTGGCTTATGAATTTATCCAGAATTTTCTTGATGGCCTCGTTGCCAAAGAAGCTGTGTTGAACCGGTGGGAGGACTGTTGGCGTTTCTAAGTCAAACGTGATAGGAGGCGGGAGCTCTTTACCATCCTAAAAGAAGTATGGAAAATGTTTAAAAGGGCTGTGTTGTCATGATCAAAGCCAGCCTATAGCTGACATTATGATCTCTCATACAGTTGCGAGTTGCATCCACCTTTATGGGAGCAACATTTCTGTTTCAAATATCAATAGTCAATACCATACTTTTATAGTTTTTAGCACATTTTCTATGGGCTGACATTTTAAGTAACAATTTCTGTAATAAAATAAAACCACGAGGTTCACTTACTAGTCTCATCATCTTGGGGAAACATCTTCGAACAATACTGAAGAAATGTCCAGGAAAAATCATCAAAATTGCAGACATCGAACAGGGATAAAAAAAGGTGGATTAGTTGTGAGCCACATCATCATACTATCCCAACAAATTTCAACATTTAGAGATAAAAATGAAGAATTCTTGTGTATTTGGGTTTATGAGCAAAACAGAGAGATTTAGGCAAAAACTTTTTCAATTTGTTTTTCCATCAAAAAGTATTTTTTTTTTACTAAGTGAGATAAAACTTGGACAAAATGGATGCATTAGATGTTAATCAACAAGGTCAAACTGCTGCATAGAAAATGCATTATAACAGCAGGGTGGCAGTCATACCATTGTGAATAAGTTGTTGTTTTGACTGGTAACCCAATTAAGCAAAATAAAGTTTGTTGTGCTGAACATAGTTTTGTAGTGCTAATGCGTCAACATTTTTAAGCACATTTCTGTGGAACAAATCAACCTTCAATATTTCCCCGCTGTACTGACACAAAGGTACGTCAGTCTGGTAATATTTCAGAAATAAACAACTTGTATTATGTAGAAAAAGTGTGAACAAAACATGTGAATTAATGCATTCAACTCCACAACAATAAAACAGTTTGAATTGGTAGTTGTGTTACATATTAAGCAGGGGAAGAAAAATAGGAACAGTTTCCTCTGGGCTTTTATTGCATAATAACCACACAGTTTCCCCTTCTTTTCATTATTTGTTTAGGGAATGTCAGCCTGCACCACAATATATTAAAGCTGCCAACATTTGTATCTTGCAATTCAGGAAAATTTTGCGCAATACTCAGGGTGATACTTGCAATTATTTCAACCTACTAGGGGAAAAGTTTCCAAAATTAGGGAGATTTTCAAGTTCATTAATCACAACATGGAAAGATTGCTTTATTTTCAGGGAACTTCCTGTCATGCCTGAAGTAGCATTAGGGAGCATGTATTGTTGTTGTTTTTTTTGTGGGGGACTTACCTTTTTCACCTGAAACTCATGTTTCTACACTACAACTTACCACTTCAAGACAAGCTACATGTAAGGTAACATCTCAAGTGATATCAACAACATTCACAAAGAGGTGGAGGTGAAAGGGGTGGAGTGGTACATGCCAGACGTTTAATGCCACAAGAGGAATGTTACGAATATGTGCATAGACAGTGACAGAGTAAAAGTGTGTTCTGTTGATCCATTTCATTTTATAACTGATGGATACTGTTCAGGTCCACAGTAAAAGGATAAATTGCATAGTCAGAACAGTGGTTTGTAGTCCAAATGAATGGCTTTTGCTGTAAATACTTCACAGACACTATGATTCAATATGGCAGTTACCCGTTAGGTTCAGATAGTAGAATTTGTTTTAACTAATCATTGGAACTTTTGCGCGTAACTTGCATAGCCAGTACAGACATTTATCAATTGCCCAGTACACTTTGTAATTCAGAATAATTTATGGCCAACCTGAATTAAAGAATATCCATTTTTTTTAGCGTGACCAGAAAGGGTTGGGTTCAAGGAATTGCCCAGAAACTAAAACTTCATTGTTTTAGTTCTCTTAGGCATTCTTTCTACTCAAAATTTTTAGACGTTTGAATAAATTGATCAAGGCACCTTCAACTTGTTTATTGTCATTCTTAAGCATCAACGATGCGACCTCTGCTCCTTCCTCATTCATGAGGTCATTCTAGAAGATCATTTCAGAGGGGATCATTCTATAGAAAAAGTCGTTCCACAGGGAGTGCATAAGTTTCATGGCTGAGCTGTGGTCCAGTAGTGTAGTAGTGGGTCCATCTGACCAAGGTTGGTGGCATGAGCTTCTTCCGTTACGCCTTGAGGTCCCTGCAGCCTGGCTTAGGTTGCCTACCCATAGTCAGGTCTTACCCGTCATAGGCAAGCAGGTCTCAAGGGTTTTTGTATATATGACGTTCTTAAATCATAATCAGCTCTCCTCTGTCGTTCAGCTATCTGCAGCATGTTTTCTGTAGCATGTTTTTTTTTTAAGCAGGAATTTTTTTCCGCTTTTTCATGAACAAATGCACCCCTGGGTTCGACATCAACCTCCGTAAAGGTTTCACCAAGTTGGTTCTTGAAGTACCAGGAAAGCTCATCGTGAGACTTTCATGTCGTTCCATTTTGGTGAGCCACAGAAACACAATATCCTCTCTGGTATGACTTGATGTTTGTCTCGGCTTTCTAATCCTTTGACATTTAAGTGCCATTGTTTGGCTTCAAGAGGAAAATGTTCACTGCTTGAAAAACACATGAACTGTGCACCACATGGTGCTGCTTTTTATTTGTGTGAAGGTGCCTGAGTGAAAGGGTTATCAATCATGTAATGTGCTGTAGAATGAGGCTTGATGGACAGCCGTATCATTTGCATTGTTGATAACTAACCAAGAATAGTTTCTTAAGAAAGCAAATAAATGGTTTCACAACCATTTGTAATGATTTTATTTATTTATAGCATCCTATTCGTCTGTTAACTTTTTCCCATAGTAAGGCCTAACTTGTTTTCACCCAACAACCTTTAGATCAAAGCAATTTTGAATGTAACTGAACAGTATTTCGATGCAGTTATAATTTATGAAATGTTCAACAGCGAAGGAAAAATAAACAACCAAACAAACAATGTTTTGAAGATGTTAAACAGGAGAAGAAACTAGTTTTATCAGATGGAATGTTAATTTTTCTAGCACATGGGAAAAAGGGTAAAGCACATGTGAGGAAGGTTAAAATAACAAGAAAATTGCAAAATAAAAATAAAATAAAAAAAAAACAATGGGAAAAAACAGAGATGGAAAACAAAACCAAACAAGGCAAACACTATGCCAGCGAAACGTGATAACACTGGTCAATAACAAACTACATGCCAGCGATAATGACGATGGATACAACAAATTAACAAAGAGATGCTTCAAAAATAGATTATCAGTCGAGACAGGTACATTTATCAGGTATTAAGACCCTGTACATGATTTGAACCAGTCTCATACCATCAGGTGAAGTGGTCAAACATCTGCGCTAGAATTTGAAAGTCTGGGGTTCAAATCATACTGGTCAGGCGTTTGAATCCTACTAAAGTACCTTTGGATACAGTTTCTTATTGTATCAAGGTGTGGCGCAAACCCTAAAACATAGTTTGTGGTTTGACAGCAATCCAAAAGTTACATCAGCAATTGATCTAGAATTTGAAAGTCTGGGGTTTGAATCATACTGGTCAGGTGTTTGAATCCTACTAAAGTACATTTGGATACAGTTTTTTATTGTATCAAGGTGTGGGCGAACCTAAAACATAGTTTGTGGTTTGACATCAATCCAAAAGTTACCGCAGCAATTGATCTAGAATTTGAAAGTTTGGGCTTTGAATCCTATTCAAAGTACATGTGAATTATCAGGCATCGGTTACTAATTGTACATTGGTGTGGGACAAACCTAAAACAAATGTTGTGCTTTGTTTCCAATCCAATAGTTACATCAGTAAAATTTATCAAAACCAAATAGTTTAAGATCAATACTATGTTCTTAATAGTTTCAGGAAGACTTCACTCTCAAAAATGTCCAATTTTCCCTTGAAAGAAATGTCACCGTTCACAGTCTGATACAGAATACGAATGAAAAACTTATTTGAGAAATACACACTAAAGACAAACCTACTACACTAGTAAGGTTACAGACTTTGAAGGGGAACAGAAAGTAGCTACACTAATGTGCTGAAACTAACAAATGTTCCAGTGAGCACAGCACGACTTCACAATGATACCACAAACGTGCAAGAGTGCCCTGGCAGTGTAAATGTGACACAGTTTACAGGGTTATATGAATCCGATCCCCTCACCCCATCCCAAACCATCACTAGGTGTTGTAAATGAATAGTTTTTTAACTGGAGATTTCACTTCCATGACGCTTACTACCACATTCACTGTTATCTGACAAAAACTCAACTACTTGTTCTCAAGGTTTGAGCCAGAATTTGGTAAAAAGGTGTCAAAAATTGCTGGGAATTCTAAAACTGGGTGTCCAAATTTGATCACTTACACTACATTTATATGTAAATGACACAAAAGACAACCAGACACCCCTCTGACTAACACCATGCTTGTCATGCAGATTCATGAAATATCTGCTACTTGGCGCAGATTTTCCAGCAAGTGAAGCAGTAGGTTCGTCATGACCGCTCACAGGACGCATAAGGTCACATAATTGCCCGTTAGGGTGGACAATCACAGGTTAGCATGGTTTACCTGGTGTAGTTGGACCTCTGAACTATCGGATTATCTTCCAGAATCAAATCCTCCAGGGGGAAATCCTTGATGTTCTCTAGATCGGCTTCACCACGCATCTGTAGGAGGAAACAGGAATGTATCTGAATTTTTGTATCTGAATTCAGACATTTTAAGTCACATAGAAAAAACCACCTCACTTAGTTTCACTGGATATAAACTACGGAACTTACCACATTCTTAGCAAGGTTTAAACTTCGTAAACTGGTAGCTTTCTCAGCCAACTTGGAAAATATGGTTAAGCTGTAGAGTTTGTTGTTACTAAGATCTATGGACAGAACCTGTGCAAAAAACCAAAGTAAATCAAAGTTGTGATAGGTGTTAATTAGCTCTATGGAATAGGCCTCACAGGCCTGTATGCTTCATTTTTGAAGAGAGCATTTCAAGGGCACCAAGGCAATGAACAGGGGTATGGAGGCAATCGCCTTTGTTGCCTCCTTGAAGTATCTGGGCCCAATTTCATAGCGCTGCTTAGCGGCCAATGTTGTGCTTACTGTGCAATTTCTATTTCATAGCTCTGATAACCGTAAGCACACAAAAAGGCATGCTAACCTTCCGGTGCTTACCGCACGAAAGTAAATGACCTCACAATGCAAATCCACGGTAAACACCCAATATGGACGCCCAATTTTTCTGCTAACCTGTGAAATACGCTTAGGCTTAAGCAAATTTTTCTGCTACAGTAAGCACACAAATTTTTTTAACGTTAAGCAGCGCTTTGAAATTGGGCCCTGTTCTTGCCTCAATCATCTCCAGGGGTTAAAGAGTAACAACCTTCTGTTGAAGTACTAAACTTACTGTCATCGTCAAACAGTATTTTGTGAGCCACTTCAATCTCAAAAACCTGTCTTTATTTGCGTAACTTCACCTATTAACCCCATTCACCTGATGCCATCATCACAAGAATCTTACCAAGCCATAACCCCTACCTTTGAAGAAGAACTAGCTGAGTGCTTTTCCTATGGGCTTCTGTTGATCATTGCTGCAAGTGTGTGTAAAGTGTCTGTGGCTAATGATGACTAATGATTATCATAACTTGAAAGCTTTACTCACCTCTGGTATGTTCTCTGAAATGATCATAACAACTGTTTCCATGACCTGAGGTCGGTTTAGCACATTATTGACTCCTTTACTTTTAAGACCTGAAAATATAATAAAAAAAAGAATCTTGGAGTAAGAAAAAACTGTTACATTTGGTTGGACGAGAAAATCAATCCAAGGCTGTGTTCTATTTTTTTCATTTTTAGATCCTCAATTGAATGAAAAAGGTTGGGTTATTTTACTAAATGTTTATAAATAGTCTTACATGGCGCATAAGTCATTCTCAAAGCCTAAAGAGCTTTCGAAAAGACTCTGCAAGGGTCGAACCGAATAAATGGTGTGGACACTTGGGAGACAGTTGAAATATTTGGTGGATGTGTTGATTGGTTGATCAGCTTACCTTGATCTTGTATTAGTTGACTGAGATTAAGTGATTTGGTGGATGGGTCGTAGCGATCACTCAAGCAAACCTTCATTGCTTCAACAGAGCCCTCATCAAGCTTGTTATTAGGAGGTCTACTCGGCCTGCACACCACGATAATCTATAACAAGAAGAAGTCAACTTTAATTACCTTTGACTTTGGTGGATTTAATGGAACTTGAAGCTTTGCAGTGTGTGAAACATAAGAAGTGACTAGAAATACTAAAAAGTAAACTTGCAGGTACAACTATGTATAAGATCTCTTTTTAGGGAGTGTTGGCTCTGAGAAGAGCCGGTGTGGTCTCGACGTTTCAAACAGTATACTCTGCACGTCTTCAGGAGAATACTGGACTGCCGGAGGTGATGTTGCTTCAGTAGCGCTTGACAGATGTACATTTGGTGGATTGGATTCATTGGCACTTATGTATATCTTTTCACAAATACATTTTATCCGTTCAGTGCTATAGGGTAATTACTTCAAATTTCATATTCATAATGATCATAAGGGTCATTAAATGAAAAATGCGTACAAAATTTGAAGAAAACAAATCAAAAGCAACAAACAAATGTTTTTACTTAGGAAATGAAAGTTTTTTGCCAAACGAATACTTTGAAGACAACTCTTGATAAACAAACTCCATTTTTCCAAGATACAGAAAAGCAATTTCATTAAGTCTATACAAACTGCACAAATGACCTAATGTAGTCCAGAAATGTTTTCACGACATGTAAGACTGTTACTACAAACAAACTTAAACAATTTTAAAAACGCCTCCACCCTCCTTTGCCCATTTTGATTGTGAACAAATCTTTCTAAAGTACCTTATGTCCCGTCTTCGAGGTGATTCTTCCACTGAGACTCCGAAGAGCATTTCCTGTTTCAATGTCATCGACGTAGAACACCGCCATCTCTCCTTCAAGATGAAACTGGTTTAATGAAAGAAAATAAGAAAAGTTTAATTATAGTATTACCGAGGCATCAATAAGCCTAACTGTAGAGTCTGGGGTCTTATACCATAGACCCACTTAAGCAAAAAATATTGCCTTACAAATTTTTGGAACAAACAATTTCAAACACATCAGACGACATGTATCAATCAACTTCCGTTCTGGACTGACTTACCTCCAGAGGTATAAAGGGGACTCTACAAATGTTCTGCAACGATCTCAGCAACCAATCCTTCTCAACTTTCCTTCCATGTGGTATCTAATGTAGGACAACAACAAAAGACATGAAAACAACAATGTAGCGTGGCCCTTCCATGGCAAAACAATCCAACTCAAAAAAATTACATTTTTGAACGTCACACACTTGTGGTTTATTATTTGGTACATAAAATATTTGTGAGAGTTTGCAAAGTGACGTACGTTATATTAGACCATGTCAAGGCTCCTTTGCCTTGTCTCCCTATTTTGTCAGTATCTTTGTTCGGAGGCACCAGTCAGAAGCCATACAACCCTTAGCTGCTAATTGGCCAAGGATCACACCCTTGTGGTTTAGTTTTTGCTACATAAAATACTTGTGAGAAAGTATATATTAAGTGACGTACCGTGATCTTAGACCATGTCAAGGCCCCTTTGCCTCGTCCACCTTGACGACTACCAGAGCCTCCTCTGCTTCCCTGATTGATTGGAAGACCTAGTCTGGACATGGATCCACCATCCGATCTATTTTGACTGCCACTCCGGTTGTCTCGGTCTCTACCGCGGCTGCCTCCTCTCCTGTTGGTGTTTGATCGTCCATATGGATTGCTGCATGGAAAGAATTAAATGGTTTATAGTCAAATCCAAACAAGTGAAGTGTACGTCTTTTATCATGGCAGTGTTCTCCCTGAAAAGTGATCCGCTAGCCAAATTCCTTTTAAAACACCCGAGGAACAGTCAGAATTCTCTCCAAGTCATCCAGCTGGCTAGCTCAGAGTTGAAAAACATCCTTATTTCATTTGAAAGACTGACCAGTGGAAAAGCCAAAAGACGAGTAAAATGACAAGCTAACTCTTCATATTGGAACCCAGTGGTCATATAGACGGATTGCAATGTGCGTCATCAACCGTCATCTTTGATGTATTAACAAGGAACAAGTGCACGCGTGTACTTGTTCACTTACATATTGCATGTTCATTTATTGCATTATCAGTTAAAAACATCAACAATTTGTGCTTGACTGTATCCAGGGGTGACATGGGTGAGAGCCATTGTTGACAAAAACGTCTGAAACTAGGATCAACATTTTTTAAGGTATGTTGAAATGATGGCATTTACACCTTTTGGTAAACCTATTGAGATTTATATATCACAGAGCTTTTAGGAAAAGTCTCCTCAACACTAGAGAAGTAGATCAAAGAGCAAGATTTCTTCTTCATCAGGTTGACCCAAAATGTCTGAATTCAGATAAACAAAACTCTGTAATTTCTCATCTCTGTCTCCTTCACCAGGCTGACTAAAAAAGTCTGAATTCAGATGAAAGTCTGAATCTACTTACAATCTTTGACTAGGTCCAGCATCATGATCTCCCATCATGACATCGCCATCATCATCTTGTAGTCTGGAGCGAGGATTGGGACCTTGGTTGTTTCCTCCATCATTCCCTCCTCCGCCTCCTCCTCCTCTTCCTCTTCTAGGACCCTTCCCTCCTCGCCATTTCCCCCCATAACTCCCTCCGCCACTTCCGCCACTTCCTCCACCACCACCGTTATCTCTACCCCCGCTAAAAGAAAGAAAAAACAGCGAAAGGAATTATTTAAAAAATAATGGATTTTCAAGAATAAAATAAACTATTTACCAATCAAGTGTCAATACATGAGGAGGTTTTGTGGGTAAAGTGAATGATGAAATTAATATTTATTTGTAATGATGACTTTGTAAGAAAAGGATCCAGATTGACGTGTTTAAACCTGGCTAGATGAATATACAATGTAGATGGTCTTGGCTCTATTTGGTGTAAAACCGTGTGTCTCTTTATGAAATGTTGTCAGTCTGAGACTCTGAGTTTGATTTACCCTCTGTTTGATGACGCTCCTCTTCCGCCTCTCCTGCCTCTTCCTCCTCTCCAATTGTCACCGTCTGACCCCGAGTGACCTCCCCTCCAGTTTGAATTACCACCATCGTCTCGTCGCCTGTCATCTTGAGCCCGATCGTCATGACCTGGAAAAATAAGAGCATTCCAAAACTAACAATAAAGTGTTCCTCCTATCCTTCCTAGGTTACAATACAACCAACAAAATTTAACTTCCCATGTCAAGCAATGTTCAGATGTTGCCATGGTTGCCCTACAAAATCGACACCCCCCCCCCCCCCCCCACCAAAACGATACTACTGTGGGCGAATTGGATAACTTCCCATATGGCGCTACAACTTTTTCACTCCATTTTTACAAAAAGGGATATCTCATTGAGGTAAATTAGATACTATTTATATTATTTCATTTTGAATGAAAAAGTGGTGGCGCCATACAGAAACTTTTCCGGAGAATTGACTAAGGGAAAGTTAACTCGCATTCACTTTATCATCCCCCTTTTAATTTGATGTATGGTATTACTATTTGTAAATTTAATAAATACACAGTTTTGTTGTTAAATAATTATTCATAAATACCTCAGACAGTTTCGCTATTCCTATTGGTGGAGAGAGCGTCACGTGGGGGTGTTTAAACCTTTGATAATGACCAGTGTTTATAACCGGTTAACCGCGCTAGTCTTGATACAAGACGTTTCTTGTTACGGGCGATGCAGGCGCTATCGGTGAGTTGGCCGCGCTGTGTGTGAAAGGAAAACCAGCGAATATGCACCGAGACTATACACACATGCGCACGAACGGAACCAGAAAACACACACGTACGGACATCAGACATGCTCATGTAACATGTATACTGAACATACCATGGAGGTGGAAACATACAGAGTTCAAGCACTCGAAAACTGATAAGTTTTTCAGAGTTTTCTTACTTTATTACGCCTTTTAACCAAAAAGGTATTTATGAATGGCGGTCCTACTAAAAGCCGACAACAAGCCGACAACGCCGACAACAAGACCAGAGCGCCGCCAACACGCCACCAACAAGTTTTAAATATCTCAAAAATGGCAAATAAACCATAGATATATTAGAACTACAGGGTGTCTCAAAAAAAAGGTAATCCTACTTTAAAGGGTTTTTATGGCCAGACTATTATGTTTACCAGCAGAAAGTATGGCATCATCTTAAAGCTGAAACCTTGTGCTTTCCAATGATACATTTGGTTACATTCCAGTGTCATGCATCAGAGAGCACCATTGTCTTGAAAATGTGGTGCAAAAATGCAGTTGGTTCACTTTTAAACCCTTGTCATTCTGGCCTTCAGACAGAGTGTAAACCTCATGTTGTCACAATGGTTCAGCTAACGGCAGAACAGAGAACATTTGTGGTCAAGAAATGGTATGCAACCAGAACTTTTTGCAGGCTACACAGGATGAATTTGGAGAAGCATTCCCAGATCGAGAACCACCAGCAAAGAAACAATCTGGGCCAATGTGAGAAAGTATGAAGCACATCAGGAACCAACCTCAATCGCAACAAAGGAAGTTCAAGAAGGCCAAGGACAGCGAGATCTCAGGAAAACATCGCTATCCTACGACAGCAACTGATTGACCACCCACGGGAGACAAGTGCAAGACGGAATGGTGTTGGACTGAGCCACACCACTTTTAATCGGATCACTCATCTGGACCTTCACTTCCATCTGTTCCACATCTTCACATCCGTCATGAACTTCTGCTTCCTAATCTTGCAAGAAGACATACTTTCTGTGAGTGGCTTCTTGAGCGGTGTGAGAGAGATCCCAGCAAACTTCTCTGGTTTCATACCTTTTCTTGGCCACTCTGCTGTTATTAGCTGAACCGTTTGTGACAACCCGAGGTTTACACTCTGTCTGAAGGCCAAAATGACATGGGTTCAAAAGTGAACCAACTGCATTTTTGCACCACATTTTCAAGACAATGGTGCTCGCTGATGCGTGACCCTTGAATGTAACCAAATGTATCATTGGAAAGCACAAGTTTTCAGCTTTAAGATGATGCCATGCTTTCTGCTGGTAAACATAATAGTCTGGCCATAAAGACCCTTTAAAGTAGGATTACCTTTTTTTTGAGACACCCTGTATATGTCTTCTGAAATACAAACATAAATTTAATGGAAAAACTTCACGAAAAGTGTGTATTTTTTAACCAGAAAAAAACTTCACTTGCACGGAAAGCGTTCGGACGCCATCTTGGCTTAAAAACCGTGTTTGGACCAGACCATTATGATACGGGTAGATTAAGCACTTGTCAACAACAGAGGGCGGGCTTCATGTGAAGACCTTCACTGCAGTGTGCACAGTGCATGACGCCCGCCCTCTATTGCTTAATCTGACTTACCCGCATCATAATGGACTGGTCCAAACACGATTTTAAGCCAAGATGGCGTCCGACCGTTTTCTGTGAAAGTTGAGGGTTTTTTTCTGGTTAAAAATTCACACTTTTCGTGAAGTTTTTCCATTAAATTTATGTTTATATTACACTTACAGAACACACATAGTTCTAATATATCTATGGTTTATTTGCCATTTTTGAGGTAATTAAAACTTGTTGGCGGCGTGTTGGCGGCGCTCTGGACTTGTTGTCGGCGTTGTCGGCTTTTATTTTAGTAGGACCCATGAATGGGAATCAAAGTGTGTTGAATCGGTTTTCAACTAGCTAGTGGTTTAAACCCGCCGAGGCCTGGTTCTTGATAACTTACCTCGACTTCGTCGCAGTAAAATTATCAAGAACCAGGCCTAGTTGGGATTAAACCACTAGTTGAAAACCTCTTCACCACACATTGATTCCCATTATTACCCCCATCATTAGCACTGCCAGTTCCACTGAAAAGCAGCAATGCATCATCATTGCATGCTGTGCATGCTCGACATCTTGGACATTTTCCCTTGGCGTGTTATCCCGACAGACTTTTCCGGGTACAACATAGAAGAAGCTACTAGAAAAAGTAGAAGAAGAACTAGAGAAGAACATCATCTATTCTTTCTTATTTTTAATTTTAAAGTTAACTCAAAACTCAAAAAAGTTGTCCATGTTTTATTTTCAACAAAAAGACTCACCGTAAAACTGCTGACTCCGACCACCACCATCTCTGCCACCACCACTCCCAGATCTAAAATTATCTTTACGATTATTACCTCTTGACATCTTGACAACAATTTCTTCACCAACGAGAGTAAGAAACCCCTACTTTCGCTGAAATAAACGACAACTTTACGGCTTATGTCGCCTCTTCCTCGTGTGACAAAAAAAAAGATGGCTCAACTTGGAAATTAGTTTGACGTATGAACTGGACTCCTACGCTTAGGAACTCACACCTTTACACATGTCCTTGAATGGAGTGACGCAAGGATCCTGACTATTCAAACCAGTCCGCTTCTAACCAAAAGAGGGCGCTATAACATATGACCGGTAGTACACAAAAGTAGGCATTATGTCAATATTTTATATCAACTTCTTATGATTGATGTTTACGAATGAAAACCCTCCAAAATAAACAATTTGTAAGGTTCGAGTTCAAGCAAATTAAAGATGCTTGTTATATATTGCAGACTCGGAAAAAAAGTGACACAATCTCTCTTTCTTTATTCTGGAAATGACTTGGTTTTAATTATTTTTCTGCCATTGAAACTTCAATATTACAGCCCAATTCTTACAGATATTGAGCAACAATGACACATCACTGCAATATTTTACCCTTTTAATTCCAATGTGAATGCCACTGAACTTTGGCAGTATTGCAATAGATGAAAGATCCCTTGAATTTTGCATATATGACGTCGTCACAAGACCAAAATGATTGATCTTTGGAGCCTCCAAAATATCACTGAACCATCTAGTGGCTTTTCCCAAAACCAATTTTCTGATTTGAAATTTGAAGTTAAAATGGTGATTATACTGGCACTGGCAGTCAAAACTTCATGTGTATTGCCAAAAATTTAAGTTTAGATCATACCTCATTGCTGACCCAAACAATATCCAGAAGCATTACCCTCAAGTCAAAACCAGAAAAGTTTTTATAAATCAAACTTAAGAAATTATTTACGACATTAATTATGGAAACTGAAGGGCAGCATATCAATTTGAAACAACCGTGAGGTCCGAGTTGGTTTTTCACAAGCTTGATTCAACGAGTATATATATTTTTCTCTTACTGTTTTATTTCTAGGGTTGTTGTCTCCTTTTGTTTCAAGGGAACGATAAGCTTCATTCAGGAAAAATTCTTGCTTGCCAATGTTATTTTTGTTCAATGATCACATACAAAATAATGAAAAAAAGACAAAGAAATCAGTCAGTTTACTGTTCTATGTAATTAGTATCAGTGGAAGTGTGCACAACCGTCTTGAATCACGCTCGCACTATGATTTTCTCGAAGTGGGAGGAAACAAACCTACCAAAATTTTACAAATAAACTGTTTTATAAAAAGGTTAACCATAGTTTAAGATGAGCTTAAAGGAACACGTTGCCTTGGATCGGTCGAGTTGGTCTTTGAAAATCGTTTTTAACCGTTTGTTATAAAATGCATATGATTAGAAAGATATTTTAAAAGTAGAATATAATGATCCACACAAGTATCACTTGAAATTTCCTTTACCTCGTCGACAAACACGGTCGGCAATTTATGGGAGTCAAATTTTTGACTCCCATAAATGGCCGACCGTGTTAGTTCGCAAACTTAAAGGAAAACAACGCAATTTCGAGGCAAATTTGTGTGGATCATTGTATTCTACTTTTACAGCATCTTTCTAACCATATGCATTTTATAACAAGCCGTTACAAACGCTTTTCAAAGCACAACTCGACTGATCCAAGGCAACGTGTTCTTTAAAAAACTAAACTTAATCCAGAACGCGATATTTAACGTCAATCTTCAACTTACAGACAGTAATAACTTAATTACCACAAGTACATAGAAAAACAAGTCCACTAAATACAATTTTGAAAATCCCTGATTACAACTTCTGTAAATTGCTAGTACAGAAGGTTTATTAGTCTATTTCGACCCAGGATTGATTACAATTGGTTTGGTCCACGTTCTTAAAAAATGAGTAAAGGGCTTATCTAAATATTTATGTAGCTATAAAATATCTCTGCAAAGGGCTTTATTAGAAGTATAGTCTGATTTTTTCATGTACAAAGACCTGCGATGTAACCATTCACAATGATAACTTCAGTGAAATGAAGAAAATGAAGCTCACACGAATTAAACAAACATTTGCTGAAGTTTTTCAAACATTTCCTATTTTGTTTGGATAAATAAAGGGTATTAGGTCAGCTAATTACAAGCAGATGTTGACAAAATTTAGGTGTTTAAACATACATCAATAGTTTAAAAAACAGTGTATCTTAAGTGTTCACAGCCATGGCTTAGATAATGTGAAATATGTCGAGTCAGATCAACAGGGGTGTTACTAATTTTCTGGAAGCATTTACTCTTAAACTGTTTTTTTTTCAAAGAATGTTCCAAGAAAGGTTATTACTCTGACACAAACATACTCAGATTAGTACAGTTATATTTCACATTATTTAAGACATAATCTTGGTTGAGGCTAAAGAAGAATCTTAAAACTACCAAACACTTACAAAGATAAGAAAGAAAGTACATGTACATTTTATCATTAATAAGAAGGGGGAAAACAACACAATAACACCACACACATTTAAACTTGTAAAAATACTCTATCAGTTTGGCAAGGCTAAGAAAATTGCCGAGGAATTATTATAAAGAGACGACTGCTCTCTGGGAGTTGCTGCTTAAGCACGCTCTCCACGGATACGACGTGCCAACTGGATGTCCTTCGGCATGATGGTGACACGCTTAGCGTGGATGGCGCACAGGTTGGTATCCTCAAACAGACCGACCAGATAGGCCTCGCTGGCTTCCTGCAAGAAGGAAAGAGAACGAAAACAAACAATTAAATAAAGGAAAAGTGGAGATGGTAGTTGAGTTGTATTTTGCAAGTAACTAAAGACAAGTATGATATTAGGTCCTTGGAAAATGTAGGTCCTTGGAAATTCCTTTCTTAACTGACTCTTTATTAGAAAGCTAGCAAACACAAGCAGGTAGTGAGTGCAACAAAAACCATTGCTACAATCAAGGGTACCCATTTATACACTTGACAGGTAAAGAGAAGCAACTGTGGATTATTTTGTCTTGCCCACAAGATGCATCCCGAGGACTCTGACAACTGAACTGTATCACATCTTAGATCTATGTACACTGAACCACATGTGTTTGATCCTTTACTGTGGGAATCAATCATCAACATGGAAATATAAAGCTATAGGCCTAGCAGTTGTAATTGTCTTAGGCCAACAGTTATTACAATGAAAATGTAATAAACGGGAAAATTACACACCCAAAGTGTTTGTAACCATTTGTTCAACCATTGCAATAATTTCACTAGTGCAGGTGAAACATAATAAGCAATGGTCTGGGTTGATTCCGAAGTGTGTCTGACCTGTCCATACAACTGCATTTCCTTTACTTATTAAGCAACAGGTCAGGACAACACAGAATAAACACAGACACTTCATTGTTTAGGAATACAGGAAATCTGATCCAGAGGTAGTGTGTTTCCTGTGACCATGATTAAAATTGTTGTTTACAAGTGATTGTGTCCGAGTTGTGGACAGGTTAAAAGGTTAATTGATTAACGGCCTGTGTTTACACACCTCAGACTTTATGTACAATGTGATACCGTTTAACTAAAATTTATTCATTTATTCATCAATTTATAAATGCACAACAGACCTCCTAAAAAAATTTAAAAAAAAAAGCTATAGACCCCTTTATACACAACATGGAACGCACCTCCAAGCAATGCTCGATGACCATTTCCATCATTTTGGAAGTCAAATCATTTGGGCATGTTTGTGCATGATTTTGATTCCCAAAATGGTGAACAGGATAGGCGTGCAAGTGCGCTGCGCATTGTGCAAAGGGGTCAATACTCAGGATTGAGGAAAACCGATGATTTGGTATGGGATAATCACATGACATGAGTGACCAATGTCACTCTATGTGTACCCAAGTGAAACTGAAACTACATAGCCGTCTGTAATCAAGGAACCCAAGGTTGTGAAAGCGAGTTGGAAACACTGTTCACTGTTGCCATTGCTTTGCAATTTAGAGTTTTAAGCAAACTTTGGGACCTTGTCAAATTTTACTCAGGGAATACCTGTGTGAAGACTGATTCTTAAAACATAGGCCTATAATTTTCCAATTATTAACTCAAATAATTTAGAAAAAAAGTAATGCTCAAAGTTTATGCCTTATCTTTCAGGGGATGATTTCAAACTGTTTGTATTCTGGGTCAAGTGCCACATTTTTAGATTTTTAAAAATTATTTCACTGCCACCATTGGAGTTTTTCTATCTCCATTATTACAAATGTATGTGAATGGAACACAAACCTGCAGAGCTCCAATAGCAGCACTCTGGAATCGCAGCTCTGTCTTGAAGTCCTGAGCGATCTCACGGACCAAACGCTGGAAAGGCAGCTTGCGGATCAGAAGCTCGGTACTCTTCTGGTAGCGACGGATCTCACGGAGAGCCACAGTACCGGGGCGGTAACGATGGGGCTTCTTGACCCCACCAGTAGAGGGCGCACTCTTACGAGCAGCCTTGGTGGCCAGCTGTTTACGAGGAGCTTTACCTCCAGTTGACTTACGAGCAGTTTGCTTGGTACGAGCCATGTTTACTTAGTTTCTCTGTGGAATAAGAATGTAACCATATTAAAATTATTTACATTTTTATAGCAGTTAATCCAATCCTACATTTAACCTTGATATTTGAAATCATTCAACTGTGTCCAGTAAATTTCACAACATGTCGTATTTAATTGCAGGCTGGCAAAGTGCATTCTATCATTTCATAGTTGAATTGAATGGTCATTAAGTGTAGTCATGTGGTGTGCGCTTCCGAGCACAAAGCAAAACACCAAACCATGTACTAACCATCAAGCATTTGAAGTGAGACCACTTAAACAGTAGCCTATAACCACAAATGCATTCACTGTGTCCACACAGTAAATAAAATCAATTAAAAATTTTGCTTTTCGTAGGACTTGAGTATGAACATCAACAACTTTGAAAATGTCCCCAAAATGTTAAAAGTCAAACCAGTGTACACCAGAGTCAGACTAATCCATGTACAATACAATAAAAAATATCAACTTACATGTCACTAGGCAAGCATCTTAAAATACAAAAGTTTGTACAGTTTTTTTCAGAACAGCGGTATGGACTCAGCAGTATATATGTAACAGTTAATCAAGAGTCAGGATCTACACAATAACAAGCACACAATGAAATGATGATGTTTATGTAGTGTACAACTACTACATCCTAGCTGGAGATCCTGATAGTAGCGTGTGTCAAGGAAGGACGTACATCCTGTGGTTTAGTTGTCATGACTTTATCATCAGCACGTTTTAATCAGCACCGGAAGAAACACTATTCACTATGACTATTATGAGGAACAATATCAATGAAAAGTGTAATTACTATTAAAAAAATAGCTTTACTTAGTTCATGAATACAATAGACCTTTCGCATATGGACATTGTTCATTGGCCAGTCCTACGCCGCACGAAAAAATCTGTACGACCGTCAGGAAGAATACGGTTTCATCACAACTTGGACTATGACAAACTGAAAGTGATTGTGTCCACATCATTGAGTTTCTCCAATCAAGACATTATTTACATTTGACAATATTGAAGTATTGTTTAGAGAAAGACTCTGCTAGGGTCAAAACGTCAGGCCATTAAGTACTGTTTCATTAAGGTCCTGGATAACTTTCCGTAAGGCGCCACCACTTTTCCACTCATTTTTACAAAAAGGGATATCTCATTGAGCTGAACTAGATACTATATTATTCCATATCAAATGAAAAAGTGGTGGCGCCATACAGAAACTTTTCTAAGGACCTTTTTGGTTGGTAAGCAATTTACAAATGGGTAAGTCCTTCGTATTTTCTTAATATTTATACATAAATAAATTTAAAATAAATAAATAAATAAATAAGAGTAGTCTAATAAGTAATAGACAAATGCTCCATTAAAAATTAAAAATGATTGACAAAAAAATTGTCATAATAATATACTCTGCATGTTTTTCAATGAATGAAGGAAATTTAAAACAATTGTTCAATTAGTTGGTTTAGTTAGTACTTAGTTAGGGCTAGTAGTACGTATAGTATTGTTTTGTAACGTATCATCATCTGAAAAATTGAGAATCTGAAAAATTGAGAATCAATATTTTTTTAAATAAAAAATAATCATGATATTATAATAAATTAAAATAAAATAAACAAATAACATATGAAAAAAACCCAATACAATTGTTAAAATTTAACAACAATTGTATTGTTTTTAAACTTATATCAATCAACATTCTAATAAAAACCATCTTTCTTTGTGGTGCACAGTAAAAAAAAGACACGTAATTGCGCAATGCTATACTGAAAAGCGAAATATTAAAAGTATAACAACAATAAAGTGTTGTAACGCATTGTATGCACGCACTTTAACCTCTGGAAAAAGGAAACACACAACGTAAAATTGTTCCTAGTTTTTACGATTATTTCCAAAGATATTGATAACAACAAATAACTCACAGTCATCTAGATGTAATATTCAAAACAATTCAAGAACAAATTCCGGAAAAAGTGAATGGAAAAAATGAGAAAACGTGGTCATATTTACCTTCCTTTTTAACAGATTTCTGTACGTAGTTTTCAACACAATAATATTTATAGCCGTGGGTATTTTTCTTCTTCTTCTCTAATCATTTGCTACATACCCTCTTTCAACAAACTTCATAAATACAGTATTTTGTTTTAAATTTAATAGATAAGTAAGTGTTAATATTTAAAATGCATATATACTTTTTACACATTTTATGTTTTTCTGTTTCTAAAAAAATATAATTTGTTTAATTTAAATATTTATACTAAATTAATTATGTTTCAAATAGTTAAAATTATCTGAATTGAGGTGAATGACCCCTTTGAATAATAAGCTGCAGATGTCACGCATTAATAAATGCACTAAAGCTTCACCAATTAAATTTGTGAACTAGTACTCAATTCTCTCTGCTCAGCCCTGCTCTCTATTATGTGTCTGTTAAATTTCCAGTAATGTCCAGAACAAAACCATAGATAAAGAAGAAGCAGAGAGTATTTATAATCAGTCGTCTCGAAGCTCATTGCACCCGGCCCCCTCTCCACCCCGCCCACCACACGCGCACCACCGAAACCCCCCCCCCCCCCCCACCACCAATCATGGGACGTTTAATTGCGGCCAACAGAGGGCGGCAGATAATAACAACCCCGCAGGCCAAAATAGATGTGACTGGTTAAAAAAATATAATTATTTGAGAATACAATGAGTGGACATTGCTTCAGCTGTACCGACAAGTTTGGAATATTTAAGAGAGAGGTACGTAAAATATTTACATTTCAGGTTTTCATCAAATAACAAACCTGTTTCGTTGGAGTGTTGGTTAAAAATGTCACTCATGCCTGTTGATTCGTGTGAAGCTGTGGCCTTGTGTTGTGTGGGTGTGGTACTGGTAGGCCTACTTGGTTACTGGTCATGCTGGTAGCTAGTAGTGTGATGTGTACTGTGTCACTCCATGGAGTCTTGCTCCATGGTCAATCCATAACCCCTTTTTTGACCCTTTTTTATGTCAAGATTTCGCAAAAAAGTGGTACAGCGCCCAAGTTACCAATGGTTACTGGGTCTGGTCAAACCGTCAACTGTGAATAACATTGAGAGTTAAGCATCCATCATGTCATGTCGACAACTCGCCCGTCGTCAGACAACTCGTCCGTTCGGACAACTCGACGGTTCAGACAACTCGACGGTTCGGACAACTCGACGGTTCGGACAACTCAACGGATAATTTATTCAACTGTCAGACAACTCGACTTGGGGTCAAGACAAGTCGACGGATGGCCGTGCGTGACGGGGGCTCAGCGCGGGGCGGGAGGGGTAAATAGCGGCCTGGGGGGTGGGGATGTACTGACTAGCGACATGGCAATGATGCAAGGGTGTGCAAGGGCGTTCCCCGGGGGAGGGGGTTTATTATGGTGGGTGGGTTTATATCCGGGCAATTTTTTTTAATTTTTTTTTTTTTACCAATACCCCGCGGCATTTTCATTGTTGTACCATAGAGCAATGATCGAGTTGTTATTGTTGTTGGTAACAAAGTAAATAAAAGTAAATCTTCTAATAATAGAGTTTTATATTATAATGTTTTAATTGGGTTTTTTTTAAACCTTTTATTTTGAATAAATTGAAGACAATTGCTAGCTGGCTACACATAGAGTCATACTCGTAGTCTGTTTTTTACACAAAGTCTCGAGATAGTCACTAACAGATGTTTCTGCAAGTAAATGGCTTCACTGGAACACCACACTTCTTGTGATTAATAATAATTGATAAATAATTATGATCAATATTATAGAATTGCAGGAATTATACAGGAAAGTTTGTGTAAACATGACAGTGAGTAACGGAGGTCGGCCGCTCAACCGTCCACTTGTCTTGGCCATCCGTCGAGTTGTCTCAAAGTCGAGTTGTCTCAAAGTCGAGTTGTCTGAACCGTCGAGTTGTCTGAACTGTCGAGTTGTCCGAACGGACGAGTTGTCTAACGTTCACAAATTCCATCCATGGTATTAAGGTCGACTGTGTGTGTCAACTGTCATCAGCGCAGTGTCAGCTGGGGGCCAAATTTCACAGAGCTGCTTAGCACAAAAACTTGCTTAGCATGAAATTTCTTCCTTGACAAAATGTCTGTTTGTTGGATACTATGATATTGCTATTTACTGGTCATGCTGGTAGGCCTAGTGGTGGTATTCACAAATTCCATCCATGGTAAGGACGACTGTGTGTGTCAACTGTCATCAGCGCAGTGTCAGCAGGGGGCCCAATTTCATAGAGCTGCTTAGCATGAAATTTCTTCCTTGACCAAATGTCTGTTTGTTGCATACTATGATATAGCTAGTTACTGGTCATGCTGGTAGGCCTAGTGGTGGTATTCAGCTGTTGTTTGCAAATCCTAAAATTACGTGAAAAGTTGGTTGGTAATCCTGTTTTTATCAAGACAAAAATTACATGCTAAGCAAATTTTTGTGCTTCACAGCTCTATGAAGTGTCTTTGTTTCTACCTCCATGGTCTCACCGCTCACCACAAACCCAACTAAAGACAAATCCCATCGACTATCAGAGTATAACAATTATTATTATTAACAAAGCAACACAGACAGTTAATAAAACAAACCAGCAACAAAACACAGACAGCAGAGTGTATTATTTTATAGAAACTTGAGCTTGAAGTTTACCATATAATTTGATTTTTAATTGTATTGACTGAATAATGTAAACATTGAAAAAACATAAAAACAAAACATGTTAAAACCAATATATTTCTTTATTTGTAAGAGTGACCAGAGTACATGTACTAAGAGGAATACCAAGCTGAGAAAGATTCTAAGAACATTTGGAGGTGGTGTTTTGTTTTGTTTGTGATCAACTTTTATTTTGTATTTGTGTGTGTGCTGACACCACATGGCTCACACAGCCCTAGACAGCCCTATACGAACGGAGTCCGTGATTTGGGCTAAAGAGCATGAAGAGACCCATTATGTAATTAAGTAAATTCTCAAATATGAAAAGAGAAGTATTTTAGTTTTTGAGCTAATTTGTTTTGTCTTTTTGGCTGTTTCTTTTATAATTTAGCATGGCTGCAAGAGCTGTGGTTATGCCTTCTGCAGTAAGTGTGTGAGTAACTCAATAGTGCTGCCAAACCAAGGCACGAAGGAGCAACATGTGTGCAACAAGTGCTACCAGCGGCTCACAGCCCCACCTGTTACAAGCACGGACCAGGGGAAAAACAAGCACATGATGGAACCACCTGAAAATTTTAAGAAGTATGAATTGAGGATGAAGACCCGATCATAAAAATTCATACTTTTTTTTGGGACTTGCAATCATAGCGATGTGTGTTTAAATCTATCAACTGTCAAATCTATCAAATCTATGGTAACTATGAAGTTTTGTCATCTAATGATCTATTGTCATCTATTTACTGAATCACAGTTAAAGAACTTATGCAATTCATAGTGTAAAACTTGAGCCATGACTACACAGTTCTCTTTCATGTTATAAATGAATCGCATACATATTTTAAAAACCTTTAAACTTACTTTTCATACTTTATTCACCATGCAAGGAGGATAGCCGTCCTTGCTTCCAAGAACCAAACGGGAACACAGGCTTCAGCTACCTCAACATCTTCCTCTGTGAGTTCAAGAAAGAGGGGTCTTGTTAGATCACAGGACGTGGACATAGCCGAAAGACTAGAGAGACTCAAAGAAGACAGGAAAAAAGCAAGAGGTAAAAACAAAATATTCTTCTGCTTTCTGATTACAAGACATTTCAAATAGGAAAGGTTGGAAGGAAAATTTCTTTATTGCACTTGTTTAGGTTTGGTTATAAATGAAAACAATACTGTCATGTAGAATCAATACTTTCTTCAAACTTTTTCACATTCAGTATTTTCAATATTCATCCTGGTTTTTACCCATATACTGTGTGTCAGCACTGTACACTCATTACCTACCCGAGTTCTGTGGAAAAAAAATCACAGGCATATTACTCGGGTGGGATTCGAACCCACGACCCCTGCAACCCCAGAGCAGTGTCACACCAACCAGACCACCGAGATTGCCTGGTGGCTAGAGGCAGTTCGAATCCTATGTTTTAGCAGCGGGCACTGCAAACGACTTAAAAGACGCCAAATTTGCATCAGGGATAAAGAATATGTATCCTATTTTTTTACCCATATATACCATTGATGTGTGTCAGTATTTTCAAGTTACACATGTATTTGTTTGTTTATCTTTTCAAGGTCGTACTCTATCAACCGAAGAGATAGAGGATAGACTGCAAAGGTTGAAAGGAAATGACCCTCATTCTGCATCAAGCACTGCTTCTTCATCAGTACCAGTAAGTGAGACTGCAGGACTTGCAAATACAAGGTTGAGGGTTCGATCCCCCAAGGCGCCCGCTGATTTCACAATGTCAAGAATAAGTATTGTCGTCTAGTTACTGAAAAACTATGTTTATATTTGTGCAATTCATGGCCATAGACGTTTAACCAATGTTCGTATGAGAGAAATTGGCTGTTTTCAGCTTGCCATTTGTACCCACTTGATGAGTTCCCTTGACGGAAAAGATCGTAACAAACAAACAATTCATGAGCCCAAAGTATGTCTGTTTGAAAAATGATATAATGTGGTAAATGCACCCACACCATACAGTTATCTGCACAGTGGTGCCACCATACATAACATGTGTAGCATGGTTTTATGTGTTTGGTCAACTTACTATATCGATAGCAACAATAGTAGGCAGGTTAATTTTTGCAAACAGATAAGTATCTTCATTTCACTTTACAGCCCCATCAAGCTCCCGATCAGCGCACACAGTTTGAGCAAACCAAAGACTTGATGGAGCAGATGAAGGAAGAGGCAGCCATAGATGCTAAGAGGGAAGGCATGGAAATATCAGGTAGATATTTATAGGTATAGAAGTAAAAGTACAACCCGAACAACATTACTACTTTGAAAGGTCACTGAATAAAACAAGTACTAGTGTATGTGTACATCTGTAATGCTGTATGTAGGGCATCTGGCACCAAACTATTAAAGGCAAACAGGTATTAAAATATCGGTTTGAATGAATGATTTTAAAGTCACCTGGAAGTGGTATTTTTTCAAAATAAAGCTTTTGTCACTAATATATGTGTTTTGATGAGTGGAATGTGAATAAACAGTTAACTAAGGTTTTAAAAAATCAGTTATTATGTTATTTACAAATTTAAGAGTAGACCCCGACCCGAGAGGGCGCTGTTCGTGACGTCAATCGAGGCAGACTTTGCCTGTAATGCGTAGAGTAAACACAATTGCAACGTACATGTACGGACCAAGTCGTGAGTTTGTACGTTTCAAAAAAAGATTTTTTTGGGGTTTTTTCCTGCAATTCCGACCACATGTATTGCTGCTGAATGCAGAAAAACACTTTTTGAAACGTACCAACTCACGACTTGGATGTACATGTACTTTGCACGTGTGTTTACTATACGCATTGCAGGCAAAGTCTGCCTCGATTGACGTCACAAAAGGGATAGGCGGAGTCAGCCCCCCAAACAACTCTATATATTTTTAAACATATAAATCGTGACAAAAAATTACTCAAAAAATTGTTTTATTGTTCGTAAGCATATACTCTTATGTTTGAAAGAAAAAAATATATATTTCCAGGTGACTTTAAATATTGTAATGGCAAGCCTGGAATTACTGTGATACCACACATACCATGGTCTTTGTTGCCCTGGTCTTGGCCTTGATGCCCCTTCTTCATGATCAGATCAACTTCCATGATCAGATAAGGTTGGCTCAGTGATTTTTTTTCCTGTGTGGATTGGGTTTTCAGCCCCAACTTATGTTATTGTCGCATATTGTGCTAAATATTGGATGTGTAATAAATAACAAAAATTACTAAAATAAGTCTCCTTGATGTCCATCTAAAGGACACAGAATTAGTGCGGCAACTGAGACATGAACCCATACTCTGACACCATCAGAGCTTAATTCTGCCCTTTTCTTTCCCTTTCTATGATGCAATGCAAACAGAGGAATCTGCAGGTGGTGGAGGAATGAGCAGTGAGCAACATTTTGAAGAGGAGATGATGAAGCTGATGCAAGACGCCCAGGAGGAGTTGAAGAAAGGCGAGGAGGGTTTGAAACGAGATGCAGAGTTAGCAGTGAGACTCGCCAAACTCAACACTAAAACGTCAGGTAAAAGTATAAAATTATAACAAATTACTGTAATTTTATTACTTAAATATTATATTGAAAGCAAGTGATAGTTCAAGACATTTTAAAGGATTGTGAATTTGGAAAGAAACAAATTATGAGTTTAACTTTTGCTATAAAGTTTTAACCAGATTCCAGAGCCATGTATTGAGAGGGTTGTGAAAACTTGCTTGCTATTAGAAGCTACTTTGCCTGATAAAATACTCAATTGCGAATACAGGCAGAGTGCCAGAGTATTCTGCCAATTGTGTTGTGCTGCATCCAACAACCTCATTACCAAAGAAAACTGGTCCCTTAACGATACAACTCTCTCAGTACACAGCTCTGTCCAGTTGAGTAACAATCTTGCAGAGAAAATGTCTTGACTGAAATACATTCAAGTTAGCATTTGAAGGCCCACCAAATTTACTGTTGTTCATTTTGCAAGGAAAGTTAAAATTTTGATTAATGAACGTCACCTGACCTTGGTCGGAAGTAATTTTTTCTTTGTGAGGTTTGGTATGTACCAATGCGTAATTGGTTTTATGGATTGACCATGTTAAGGTGGAGATGGACCTAAAGGAGGTGAAGGTGCGGGCGTCGATGATGAAGAGGAAGATGAAGAAGCTGCCACTCAACGACTCATTAAACAGGTAAGACACACAGGTTGATTGATCCTAGAGGGCATCGTTACCTGAGGCCAAATTTACAAGCAACTTGGAGGCATTCAACTGCAGTGCATGCTACAAGATCACTTTCGTAGCCCCCTGAGTAATTTTTCAAACAATTTCTATTGACTCTCGAAAAAATTATGAGAACATTCCAATGTGAATGGGGTCTCTTCTTTGTGATTGCCTGGAACTGGTTACCTGTAAATTGCCTCATGTGAGATGGCCCTTGGTGTTTGGGGCAGTATCTGTATTACCTGTCTTTAATAGTTTGTCAGCATTGTAAAAGTTGCAGCAAACATTTCTGTGGATAATATTGACCTTAAACTACTGTAGAGCTAAGTCTTTCAGAGAAGTTTGTATCCTGTTTGGCCTAACCCCCCCCCCCCCCCCCATTCCAGTGAGACCTGAGCAGCTCCTTGTTAATTAATGTACATCACTTCTCATTTCACTAAATTCTGACAAATGTAGACATTGCCATTCCTCCCACTCCCACTAGATTTCAAGACCTCAGGTTTAGAACTTGAGGTCTCGAAATCAACCATCTAAACGCACACAACTTCGTGTGACAAGGGTGTTTTTTCTTTCATTATTATCTCGCAAGTTCGATGACCGATTGAGCTCAAATTTTCACAGGTTTGTTATTTTATGCATTTGTTGAGATCCACCAAGTGCGAAGACTGGTCTTTGAAAATTACCAATAGTGTCCACTGTTTTCAAAAGAAACTACTTTTTTTGGAGTTTAGCTGTTTTGCAATGGAAGGGCCATACCATGCACTGCAGTGGATTACTACCAGGTTGCTTATAAAATGCCTTGCGTGTCAAGACCCTAATCATTTAGTTTTTCGTGTTTTTTTTTAACCCAATGAAGCTTTTAGAGGAGGACAAGTTAGAAGCAAGAATGGGTGCAACTGGTCACTCAGCACAAGATCCTCAGTCTCGGCCACTTCCTGCACAAAAGGTAACTACATGTCGTTTGTTTTGAAATAGTGCTAACTAGAAAAACCCAATCATTGTACAATGAGGTCATGAGACTTAAACAGGAAGGGTTTAGTGCAAGAGACCCTTTGCATATGATGTGACAAGTTCAAACAGCGTCCTCATTAAGGCAGGCATGATATTCTTTCTACCGTCTTCCTAAGTCTGATTTCCGATTTTTTGTTGCCCCTTGGAAAATTCAGAAAAAGTGTGATTAATAAGCCTGAAAAGTATACTAAAGTCTACACCATGTGTTCAAGTAGGTTAGCCCTTGTACCCACTAGAATGATCCTACTTTTTCCAAGGACCACATATCATGCCTGTTAAGGTTAAAGTTTGGTTTGTATACATGTACTTGTTCACATTGTTTGACCTAAAGGATGCGCCCAATGCAAGGGGTCTCTATAGTCCATTAGCTACTAGTGACATCACATTCACAGAAGAGTCTCAGAGCATTGACTTGCTGCAGGAACTATTTATCAGTGCTTGTACACAGCTCAGTGGGAAAACCCCAAATCATTGCCCCATTGAGATTGCACTGTCTGATTTTGTGTATACATTTTTCAAATGTGTTAAGGTGGCACATCTAAAAACTTGATCAATTGTTGTTTTTATACATCTTAAACCTTTTATGAAAATTGTGTCACAAAAAGTAAAATTTCTTATATTTATGACCAGTGTAGTATCTTGCCGGCCTGGAAATGACCTGGAATGTACATGTACATTGTTGCTCTTTTTGTAAGCAAAAGTGACATGGTCTATTTTTGTGTGGTATATATGTTACATGTACGTCTCCCCCTACTTTGTGTCTTACTTTTAATCTGTTTTTTTGTTAATGATGAAGCCATCAGGTGCTGAAGTTACCTCAGACCCAGACGAGCTCCCATGGTGTTGTATCTGCAATGAGGATGCCTCACTAAGATGCCATGGATGTGATGAGGACCTGTACTGCTCAAGATGCTTCAAGTAAGTTGTCTTGCCGTCTTAAAAAATTGTTAACAAAATCTTTGTTTTTCTCTTGCCATTCTGTGTGCTTTCATCCCTTTTCCCTTGACTGCTTCTGCTATGCCAGTGTATGATTTATTTTATTCTGCTAGGCATTTACACATTTCCAATTATTGTCGAATTGTTTATCATGAATTTATAGGAGTTTAATGTTTATATTATTTTATATACATCTTTCAGAGAGGGTCATGATGGCTACGATTTAAAAGAGCACAGAACGTCAAATTTCAGACCAAAAGCTGGCCGAAGGTGATGACTTCAAATTCTCAATATAAACAAAATATCAACTTGTTTATTCATAAAGTGGCCTTGTGCATTCCTTCCATAGCATGTCCTGGCAGCCAAAATACTACACTGTTGATACAAGTTTATTGACATACTTTCAATGTAATTTCAGTTATTGTAAAAACAAAACCAGGTTAAGCCCGGTTCATTCGCAGTTGTGTTCAACTCCTGCAAAACATTTGCTGAGAAAACAGCCATGTGACGTCAAAATACGCTCGCATTTGCAGTATGAACCGGGCTATAATTTGATATTCAAACTCTTGGTAAATTTGGTATAAACTATAGACCAAGAGCCGTGGTTGGTCATAATTTAGAGCTGGGGAAACGTTGAGCTAGTGCTTGGGCCCAATATCATAAAGCTGTTAAGCAGAAAATTAATTTCTTGGCTGAGCAAAAAAATGACCGTTAACAGTTGCAAAAATGACAACTGTATTGCATAACCTAGTTTTCCTAAGTCAGTACATTCATGGCAGTGCTCACCCAAACCTCTGTAATCTCCAGCCTCTCAGGTATCCATTAACTCCTTGCCAGTGAACACAAGTGTCATGACTTGGGTTCGAACCCACTGAAAACTCACCCATCAGAACTGAGTTTGATGCTTGGAACTCAATATAATGCAATATCAATTATAACTGTAAGTGAATGGAACAAGTAAGATATTTTAAAGCAAAGTAACTGGATGTTTTTTTTTTGTGAAATTTATTTTAACATTTACAAGCCATGTTTGCAAAAATGAAATAGCGATGGATAATGTGGCTTCTCATTGCCTCTAACTGTACATACAGCGATGTTGGACTTGAAGTTCTATTGTATTTATCTATGTAAACTAATGGTTTTGGGAAATTCAAATTAACAAAGTATTTACATGTTTGTAATTATTAAAGCTGTGCACCTTTTTGTGCTCTTTTCCTGAACAAGTTAGTTTGTTGAAAGTAACCTTTACCCTGCCTTAGGCTCAACGTATTCTTGTTCATCTGATTGCCTCAGTCAGATATGTAGATGTGATCACTTTCAGATGTTATTTTTTGTTTATTCAGCTTGATCTCGAGCAAGCTAAAGGTCAGAATTCGACTCACTGATTTGTTGAAATGGAAAACACAACCAGACACATGTAGCACTGTTTAAGGTTTGGAGCCTCTGGTTCACATGTTGTACAATTACTTTTGCTTGCAATTAAGGTCAAATAAAGTGTCCTAGTAAATCAAAGTGTATGTATTGACTTTCAATTAAGAATTAATTTCACCAAACAAATTGTGTTCTCTAAAGTCCCACAACTCTTATACTTCAAGTTGGCAATGCCTCAAAGCCCAAAATCAAACACGAAATACAGCCACTATATTCTGCAGAGGTTTAATCATCATTCAAAATTGCTAGAACTAACCAAAAATAAAATACATATTTGCTGTTTACATTTTGTGTGTGTGGCATTCTTGTTCATAAAAGGCATTTCTCCGGACAAGTTCAAACTGCTCTATCTCTCCAACTACCACTACTACTACATTAACTACATTAATTATCTACATTAAAGAGATAAATTACTTTTACATTAGTAATCTGTACACTTTATACATCAAAATTATAAGAGTTGAGGAAAGTTCTTTAATCTTCTTCATTCACCTTATAACAAAAGACAGAAGTTGGTAAATGTATTAAATGACACTCTGTGACTTTGCCAAGTGTGTGAAAAGCAAATCCAGTGCATCACATTTTTGTGAGTAAAACATAAAAATCAAAAGAAGCTAATTGACTCTTCAACATAGACCTTATAAATATGATGCGATTTGAGAAAGGCGCCCTCGCCTAGAGGTCAAAGTGAGGTTGTTAATTGGCATTCCTGCACGTTTCCATTGTATTGTCACCAGTTTACTTTGATGACATCAATGTATAAGATCCATTGTCACAAGCGGCTCCGGTCTGCCATGCTCACCATTTTGAGAGTCAAATTAATGTAAATAATTATTTGTTAAGTGTGTAAACGCCCCATGGCCTAAAATGCACACTACACTGTATAACACATAGGAACATCAACTTCCAAAAGGCACCAACAAGATTATTGTGAGGATTGCGTCAACTGAATTGGGACAATACAAAAATGTTTCTGATAATTTGTTTGAGGCACACTATAAAGCCGGCACAGTTTTTGGAAGAATCCCATCACACTTGCAACCATGAGACCTTAATCCTTGGCATCTCCAACACCATCAGGGTTGATGGCAAACATAGCCTCAGATTCAGGAAGACATGGCGAGTCATAGATCTTGCAGATTCTTGTTTCTCCACGACCCTTGCGAAGATACAGTCTGAAATGTAGAACAGTATTTTATGAAGATAAAGACAACTCAATGAACCACTATACTGCAATTTCTCTTAAGCTGATAGAAGCTGACCTAGAAACTGGTAAATACTTGATGCGAAAGAATTAAATCCTCCAAAAACCAGTGACAAGAATCTTCAATAAAATTAGGCTCTGGGTTATGGATCTTCCAGATACTTGATTTGAGGTTGAACAAAGAAAACATTAATAGAGCAGGATTTGAACCAACGACCTCAAGATTAACGTGCCAGTGCTCCACCAATTGAGCTATCTAGCCCCATGGTGGCAGTCTCCCTATTTTGTCAATTTTTTTTTCCAGGGTGCCAGTAAGAAACCAGACAACCGTTAACTGCAGTGTAGCCAGGGATCACAACCATGTTTACGATACAACCATGGAAGCGGGAGCCAGGGGATCACTTTGAGGAGATGCGTCTTTTTACTTCAGATATCAAATAATAAATCACTTGTTGTTGATTGTACTTTATAACTAAACTCAATAAATGATAATGAATTTTAATCTGACCTAGTAGTGGAAGCGTGGGCCATGATGTTACCACCAATAGGCTTCTTGGGATCTGCTGAGAACATTGCTGAACCATCCACCTGAGCTACAACCTGATTGGTGATGACAACTGCTACACCATACTGTGTGAAAAAGAACATATCACAAATGATAGCAAATACACCAAAAGCAGACGGCAAAACGAGGCATGATATTTGGACCTTGGAAAAAAATGTTTTATAAAGTACGAGGGCTGACCTACATGTTCAAATGGTGTAGGCTTTAATATACTTCATAATAAAAGTCAAAAATCAGGAATCACACAAGCAAGAAGAAAATCATGCATGCAAAACTTCAAACTCAAACAGGAGACCAGAACATAGTGCACCACCAAGTGTGAGACACAGAGTGGTTTTTTTCCAGGGTGGCAAATAGGCAGTCAATGTAAAGGATTCACAATGACTGTTCAAATTTAAGGTTTTTTTCTAAGAAAAGCATGTTTTAGCACATCATACCATCATTCTTGTTCACACAGCGAACACTTTGTTGCTGATTGGTCTAACAATTCGGTGGACATGTGCTTTTGGGAATGGTGCATTCCAGTCACAACATTGTATAAATGGTCATACAAACATTTGTTGGAGAGAAATGCACCCAAGGTAGTGTGAGAAAACCTCAACTTTACTAATCTTCAGGGTGATATTTGGCAGTATTCATGCAACATCTCTTACCTCATCTGCTATTCTTAGTAGACACCTCAGGAACTTGGCAAGGTGCATCTGTCTACTCGCTAACTCCCCTCGACCGCTGTAGTCTGTGCGATAAAGGGCGGTGGCGCTGTCCACTATGAGTAGAGAATATCTGGAGACAAATCAATTATCTACAATTATGTGGGGTTCTACATACACTTTAATAACAGGTTTTTCTTCTGAAGACAATTGGAGCAAAATGATCGAAATGTGAAGTTGTAACACGTCACCACTAGTTTTTGTTTACAGAATAATTTGTTAGCAAGAACTTTACATGGCTTTACCTTAAACCTTAGTGTCTAGATTGTTTTTCAAGAAATCTCTTAAAACTTATCTGTATCAAATGTATTATGTTGTAGTATAGTCCCATTGGTTTGCTCACTTTATAGAGCTTTGATCTTGTCGAAAAGGCACTTTATGAATGCTCTGTTGTATATATATATATATATATGTATGATTGTTTTCACATCATGCAAAGTTTCAAATCCTACAATCTTTCTATATCTTCAAACATGATCCAAGTAAGAAAAAACAGTACCCACATTTTTGGCTGTGCATTTATTGTTGAATGAATACTAAATTGTATAAGTAGCATTGTGACGTTTAAATCCTAAAGCTTACCTAGACTGTGACATCATTGCAGAGGCTTGTAGTAGGAGCTGCCCCTGATGGTCACTGTTGTAAGCTCTGGCGTATGCAACATTGTCCAACACATCACTTCCGCTTAAGTTATATCTAAACATATGCGAACAATAGACCATTTCCATTAGACAAAACAAAAAAAAACTCGAGTGATCCATATGATTTAAAAAATAGTAGTAAACAAGGAAGCACATTTTTTCTCTAAGGTAAACAAAGACTTTTGACCAATGATTTTAAATAACTGGAGGAAAACTGTCAAACCTTAGGTAAACAACATTACAGGACCCACAGATCACTGGTGCTTATTTTAATTGATGCATATTAAATAAGCACGGACAAAACACAAACCGTTGTTGTTTTCATACAAACTTAACCATACAGTTTGTTTAAATTTTGCAATGGAAATCTAAAAAGTCTAACTTTTGAACAGGGATTCGCGGGGGTAAAAAGTTATTGCTGTTAAGGGGGCAGAGCTTGAAAGAAAAGAACTTTTTGTCACGTACTAGTTTAAATTGAGTAATCTTACCTTTCTGCAACAGCTATGAGTCTCTCAGGTCTGAATGTACCCTCGGTGTCGATATACAAACACTTTCCCTCACCACCACCGTTATCAATCGGCAACTAGGAAACAAACAAATCATAACATATAGAATATAGGATTTGAACCGCCTCTAGCCAACAGGCAATCTCGGATCTCGGTGGTCTAATTGTTAACACACTCTCTAGAATTGCAAAGGGTGTTGGTTTTAACGCCAGGCAAGTAATATGCTTGTGGGGTTTTTCACAGAGCTCAGGAAAGTACCGAGTACAGTGCTAACTCACATTGGTGTATACTGGTACAACCAAAATGAATATTCTTGTTGATCATTTCCATTTATTGAAACAAAACTTGTTCAGGGAGTGCACCATCTTGAACATTGGCCAGATTCCAGTAATTCTCGCATTGGACATAACAACATCAACTGAACAAGTTTGGCAGTCTAGTAGCTTTTTTTCTCCAAAATTGACTTTTTAGTTCTTTTTAATACCGTAGCTTACAAGTCCAAGGAAGCCTCTTCTAAAAGTTTAGCAACATATGAAAGAGAAAAGGATGATTATGGTCTGGTAAAACTATTTCCAATTCTTACATTAGCGCTACAACAATGTTGGTCATGAAAACAAATAAATTATAATTCTTTTACAAATTTTCTGGTTAGTAAAGTAATATTACAAGCTGCCTTATTTTTCTGTTGTTATCAAACAAAGCATGCTACACAGTTGGACTCACTTGGCATGTGACAGCTAGTGTATGGCATAACTGTGTCTTGCCTGTGCGGAATTCTCCAAACATCTCTGTGATAGATCCAGTCTCGATCCCACCTATGCAAACACAAACACATCAAATATGGCAAAATTAGAGATGCGTAAATGATAGGTCGTAAGGCTTTGGTTGTCATCTTCCAGAGGGCACGGCTACGGCTACACCTACCGCTGGATAATGTGTTGAAGTATAAGGTACGTCCTGAGTGAGTTATCAAAATTAAACTACGCATTTAAAACCCACTAATTACAAACCTAGTATTTTTGTCTTTTTAGGTTTAAGGGTTTGGGTACTTTTTGAAGGTCACAAAACACAATATACACAGAATGTTCACAGACTTACAATAAACTTTCACAGTTTGAAGATAATGATGGTAGAAAGCTTCTCTTAAAATATTACTTGCTGAGGTGCTGTAGTTTTTGAGAAATGAGTAAAACTAATTCTCGTCTCAGGAGACAAAAATTATTTTAGCGTGAACAATATATTTACCAGTACCCAAACCCTTTAAACGTTGAGCTTTGTAGCAGCACACGTCTCTTACCTTGCAGTAGTTTATCCAGCTCTTTGGACCCAGTTGTAATCTGAATAATTTCTGCTCTTTGTTGGTGAAACTGGGTAGCTGTTGTAAAACCCATCGGTACTAACTTCATAGCCTCATTCTAGACAATGATCAAAACATGTAGATTGCGCCATAAATTGTTGTTTCAACTCAAATGCCATGGTATTTTATATCTTTTAAGTTTTAATAAATGCTTTTTGTCAATAATATTTAGTCGTTGTTTATGGAAAAAAGTTGTATCGTTAATTATCAACAAACACACCATCCATCCAACCTGTAAAATTTAACAGAATAGGTGATCCTGTTGCAGAGAAAAAATTGTTTTTTGTTTTTTTATTGATTTAGTGGAGGTAAGGGCGTAAACATGTAATACTCTCGATACATGCAATTCCTGCATAACAATGGCACAGCCATGTATCTTGGGCAGTATCCTTTAAATATACTCTTCAGAAAAAGAAACAAAAACCATTTTGACATAAATCAAAGGATTTAGATAAGTTTCACAGGATCCAATAATATAGGAAAGTTTATCAGACTGTACCAGTATTTTGTCTGCTTTGGCTTCACTGATGCCTTTAATGTTACATAGTTCCTTCTTTGTGGAGTAGGCGACCGACTCTACAGTGTGCATCCCAGCCTCTTGTAGTTTCTTCACATCGTTGGCACTAATACCGTGGGTCTAAAGATACAATAAACAAAGGGATGCCCTCAACTTTAGATCATGAATATTCATCTGGATGTATGATATATCTTTGCAGGCCTAGAATTACAAGCAGACCTCAGAGGCCATTATTGCCCTGGTCTTGGCCTTGGTGCCCCTTCAAAACTTTCAGGTTTTAGACTTTAAGATTTTCCAATTGGCAATAGATGTGCCCTTAACCAAATGAACTGGCCTTACCCTCTCCAAGAGGAAATTCCAGACCTGATCTTTAGTCAAGATTTAAAAAAAATTGTATATACACTAGTTTCCTTAACCATTAGATAAACGATTGTGTATCATTTGCTACAGCATAAATTTTGAAGTAAATACTAATTCAATCCACGATATTTGCTCTCTAATCCTAACCGCCTAGGAAGTTGGCATGGCAGGGCATGGACTTTGTCTTTCTGCCTCGAATGCATGAATCTTACAAAAAGTTTGCCGGGCCTGATACTTCACGGAGGCAATGAAGGCAATTGCCTCCGTTGCCCCTTGCCATTGCCTTGGTGCCCTTGAAATGCTCCAGTAGAAATTTACAATTTCCTCATAGGGTGCCCTTTGCCAAAGAGAAAATGCCTTGGTGCCCTTGCCCTTTTAAAAAACGAAGCATACAGCCCTGGTTGCTATTTGTTTGTAGTGTCACCCTGGTGTAATTTAATGCCTTGTGTAATGTATTGTAATGAAACTGCACAAATGTTCACCAGTTTTTGTCCGGATTTCTCTTTCTTTACAGATTCTTACCTCCAAGCGACCAATCAGAAGAGGTCCAAAGTCCTCCTGGGCGTCATCTGCCTGGTTGCTAGCACCCTGCTGCTGTTGCTGCTGCTGCATGGCTTCTTATTGGATGTTTAAACAACCTGAAAATTAACCAATGGATTGGAGAGTTAGAAGCAAATCAGCCACCGCAACTTAAATTTTGTGCACTACTTAATAGACCCACTAAAAAATTTGTTAAAAAGGACATTACATTCAATAATCAATAACCTTTTGAGGGGTTGAGTGTTCTGTTTAGTTGCAATAGTTGTAGCTCCTTAGCGCTTTTAAATTTATTAATTGGTTTCCCCTTGCTGCCCTCGCTCATGCCCCTGCTGATTCCGGTGAGGTGATTTTGACTTTACGGGGTCTCCAATAGTTGCAATAATCGTAACCCTCTATCCTCCCGCAACGGAGGAGGGTTACGACTATCAAAATGTAGTAGTAGGAGGGGCATGACTGCAACACGAAAAATCGCAACCAAGTCATGTGGGGAAGCTATAGTAGTATTGAACGCGACTTCAACAATGACAAATTGCTTGTTCTGATCTTTTTTTTCTCTGTATCGTGCCACCACTTCGTTTATATTGTATGAAACATCTAACAATTACAACAATAATATGAATAATTTAACTCAAAAGTTATATTTAGTTTACCTTTTTTTCTGTAAAGAAAGTAAAATAATGATGAGTGTGTGAATGAACCCTGTCAGTGTAGTGTCACTGAGACACCATGGACTGATGGAGGTAGAGACTGACTCGATTAGTTTAGTTATATAATACAAATTTAAAATAAAAAGTGGTGAGTCAGAATGAAATCTTTCCGCTAAAATTCAGTTTCATAAATGAGGTAATTGTAGCAAATCTAACATCAGTGCAGCATTGTACAGTGACATACAACAAGAAACACAAGGAGTAACAATTTATACATCAAAATCAGATCAACACGACGATGTCAGCAGTGCAATTTGGGTGGGTTACACAACAAACAAATCAACATCACGAATCCATGATCGATCATGATGATGGATTTTCGGAGGCAAAAACCACTCATAAAATCGCATTATGTGGAGCCAGGGGTAGCTATTTCTGCCGTTTTAAGGGTCAATAACAACAACGTTTATATTGAAAGAATAAATTGCTGCAGCATTTACTTACAATAGTAAGATGACCAGAAACACTGAAAAACAGCTTCGAAAATTGGATAACGTAGACTTCTTGAACAAGTTCAGACAACCCGCGCGAGAATTAGCTCACACCACTTTTATTGGAGGGGCGAGCAAAACTGGCGCAGAACGTGTCTTTGCATTGTTTATAAGAAAAATAACTTTATTAAAATAAATTTTGAAAATTTTATATATTTTGGAATAATATTGATTAAAAAAACTTTTCAAAAACGTATTCCATTTTAATATTTATACGTCAACACCACTTAACATATAATTCAGAACCCCCCAAAACAAAAAATGGAGGAGCTTGTATTTTCGGTATTCGCGTTCTTGGAATTGTGGGTAATCTTCCAACATGGCGGCCACCCAGAAAGTGTTGGCGATCATTTTCGATCTAGATAACACGCTAATTGACACAAGAAACGCCGACACTTTTGCTTTTAAAGAGGTAATATATAACTTTGATAAATACAATAATGTTTTTTGCAGGATTCATTTGTAAATACACCTCCATTTGTCTATAAATAGCTTTTCAACTTTACGGACCTGACGAAGTCTGGAACGCAAAGTTCCATCAAAATAAAGTAAAACAAAAGAAAAGTATACGCGTATGATATGCACAACAAACATAACGTTGGGGGCGCTGTAAGGGAAGTACATTTACTGTTTATAAAATAAATTGGTGAAATTTAATTCTATTATATCACGACAATAGTCAATTTTAGAAGTATATGTTATCACACTTTTTTTAAACAATGTTGCTGAAGATGATAAAAAACAAATCAAGGGGGATTCAAGGGATTCAAGGTAGTAGTCGGCCTGGTTTGGAATGACAGCCTTGTTGATTGAGAATGAGAAATATTTAATAATAACTAAACAATTTTTTTTATTCCTGGTACCACGGTGCCGATTGACCCAACTCAGGAATCCAAAGCTTTGTTCACACATCACACTAGCTCCTCGTGCTCATATCCGGAATTTCAAGACTGCTGGGCTCAGAATTGTAAATTTTATCTTTGGGTTCAATTTCCAAGGGATTTTTTTTTTTTTTAAACAAAGTGAAAATTGATGTCTCTATTATGTATTAATTATTGTAATATTTTAAGGCAGGTACAGAACTATAAGAAGAAACTTTGATAGTTCCGATTAATTAAAAAAAATTGTATTGAAGTGAGCGATCTTTGCCTATTTAATTTTAGTAACAATAGCTGAAGCTTACTTTACGTGTCAATGTAAGCCGCCCGAAATATAAGCCACCGTATTTATCTCTTTTTTTCGAATACTAGGTGAAGAAAGTCCTGGTTTCACAGTTCCCTGATGTTGACGCTGATGATGTAGTCAGGGCATTTAGGAAGTATCTCGTTGAGGCAGAGAAAGATCCCAACGAAATCATACCTGTTGCAGAATGGCGCACTGAGCTGTGGCAGCGAGCGCTGAACAGTTGCCATCCAAAAGATGCTGCATACCTGCTCTACCGTACTTGGATGACAGGCCGCCTAGAGCACATGACCTTCAGCGAGGACGTGAAGAAATTGCTCGCCCGCTTATGCAAGGATTACAAGTTGCTCCTCATGACTAACGGACCATCTGGAATACAGAGAGAGAAGATGGCAAAGTGCGGAGCCGACAAGTACTTTGATGGCATCATAGTGAGTGGCGAGCAGCCTCATCCCAAGCCAGATATCTCCATCTTCGAGACGGCCTTTGAGATGCTATCAGCAACACCAGAGGAGTGTATCATGGTCGGCGACTGCCTCAGCACTGATATACAGGGAGGCCTTGATTCCGGTTGCCGGGCAACGGTGTGGATCGACCCTCAACGACAGAACAAAGAGATCTACTTTCCAAGTCCAACGTACAGTATTGCCTCAGTCCTAGACTTAGAGATGGTACTAGATGACATCAATGGTATCGCCTCCCTATCTCAGTAAATTTTTACAATCTATGCATGCAAAGTACATTTTATGTAGGTTGGTGATGTTTTCTCTACCCCGATCTCAAGCATTTAGATTTATTTATTATACCATGTAGTAAACTTTGATTTCCCAATGTATCTTTCACTTCGCAAACTGTTCTCCAAAATTGAGACAACTTGAAGGCAACCAACTGCACTGAATGAAAAAAAGGACTTTTCATTTTTACATTTCTCTAATCGTGTCTTTCTCCAAATAAGATTATGTGAAAAATTAAAAGTGTTTTTTTCTTTGTGTAGGTTGGAATTGGTTGCTTTCAAATTGGCTTGTATGGCATGGTGTTCGACCTTAAACAAAATTTAAATAGCAAAGACAAACTCAAACTTATCTATTTTTTACTTTTGTTTTCATTTGATCTGATTTTTTAGCATTGTGCGGTTTATTATGCATGACAGGTCACAAACCACTACACACGCAAGGGGGGGTTGTGGAATCTTGGGAGTTTCATTTTAGTGTCTTGTACATTAAGCAGACAATTGTGACCGTTTAATGACAGTTCATGAGTATGGACAAACCTCAGATACCATTGTTTCAGTTTATATTTAATTTGATCATGAATTGTTGACAAACAACAAATTAAAAAAATCCCCAAATGAAGTTTTTCAGTTGAGATCGGGGTGTAGATACTATTATCGGCAGAAAACTAGAGGCTTTGACAAGAACAGAACAAAGTAATGTGTTGGTAGAAAAACAAGTATTTTTTGAAAACATTATTTTTGTTGCTGTTGACCCACCTACATGTACTAACTATCTCAAGATATAAATTATCTCAATTATAAATTAATTATAGAACCTGGCTGTTGGTTAATGCATTTTCTTCAATTCAAATATTTCCAGAGAATGTTGCCCGACAAAATGTCTAAACGGGAAAAAAAGGCATTCCAACTTTCAGCCAGTTTAGCTAACGCAAATATTTACCAAAAAAATATGTGTGTGAGTTTGTGCAATGTGCTCGCAGTGCAAAAAGGAAATGTACAATACGATAAAATTGCACTGCCAGGAGAAATTACTTGTAAGGAAGAAGATGATGAAAAATCAAACAAATAATGACTGAAATTCTTTAAAAAATACTTAATAACAACGATATTTTTGTACAGAGTCTAATGAAATCTGAAGTATAAGTGTAACTGTGGTCTGGCAGGAAAAAAGTTATGCTTAGATGCTTGTACTGAAATCAATGACGTTTTTTAATTCCTCTCCCAATGAGTCAATACACTGTTCAGTGTTAAGTTTTGAATTGATCCATGGGACTTTTTGTTGTGCTAGTTTTTTTTGGGTTTTTTTTGTACACATATTTATTGCCTCTGACACTTTGTGTTTTGTATGTCCGTATGTTTTGGTTGTGTGTCCTACATGTTGAATATTCACGTGTTTAATTGATGACTTGCATAGTCACTGAAACTTCACACTTCGGTTGTGGAATGTATACCTTTTACACAAACTGTGAGAGCATAGTTTTGTGTTCATGGAGAGCCATGAGCCATGAAGATGTTTGAAGTTATGGTATTTTACATACTGTGTGATGCAGTATTGCCTGTATGTAGGTGCCTGATTTCTACAGTTAGGAAACTCTACATTGACATCAGTGTAAGAAATTGTTTGTGCTGAACAGTCAAGTATGTTGTCAGGTTGAATGTACATGTACATAGTATGCGCATTGTGCCTACGATGTTGGTACAAGTACAGCCTGTACAGACCAGTCCAAATAATTATATTGCACATTCCTGTACCTCTGATGTTTTCTGCCATTTTATCCTACATGTACATGGTATACTGTGATGTACATGTAGCACCTTTGGTCAAGGATGCACAGTACAATACATGTTCCATGCTGTGTGCTTTGATGCAAACAAACGAAACAGTGTGTTCTAAGACTGCACTATGTACATTTAGTACAGTGTAGTTGCTTGTATTCTAATTACGCTGTTCATGTTACAAACAAATGAACAATCGTCCATGACCTGTCCATGACCTGTCCTTCCTGTACAATTTGGAGGTTACATGACAGCCAGGCCAAATTTCATAAATTTGTTTGGCCGAAAATACTGATTTAATTAATTTGCTAAGCAAGTGAATTGATAGGGGAACCAGTCACAATGATTTTAACTTAATGGATTGTTGGATGGTAACCTGTTTTTGCGATGCAATGTTTTCATGTGCTAAGCAAGTTTTTGTGTTTTATGCAATTTGTGAAATTGGACACTGGTGTGTACTCAGTGTTCATGCTTGTCATGGTCTGCATGTATGTGTTGTACATGTGCATACATTTGTGATACACAGTGTTTTTTGTATTCATACATTTTACAGTGTAGAGTCGACTTATCCCTAATAAAAAAGTCAAACTAATATTTCAAAGAATATCTTGCCGCCATACAGACTACATACAAGCGCAGACAATCACAGACAATCTTAATCATCTACCAAATTTTAAAAAAGAGTTGTTTAATTTAGGGTATAAGCAAAATTGGACAATCCAAGTGCCTATGAAATTACAACTTATTTTCAGATCACAACACATAAAAAGCAGGTGTTGTTTGAACTATAATTATTGTTCCTGATCCATGAATGCTGATTAAAATGAAAACAACTGTTGATCAAGAACTAAAATCTCAAAAACAAATTTATGCAACGACAAAATCACTGAACTTAACAGTTGAAGTTGTGTCGTTTTGATGTTAACAAATATCATCTTTCTGTTGATATGCATTCTGAGATGTCTTTTTGAGTGTCTGCTTAAAGTGTAAAATTGTATGTGTTGGGTTTTTTTCGTGTTTTTTTTTCATCATGCTACTTTTCATTTGTTTTTTGTTAATGTATTTTTTTTCAGTGGGGGAAAATGGGTGGATTATTTACTGTGATATTCTAATTGCAATATAAGGGTCTTTGTTCCCATTTTAAACAGTACTTTGACACACAATTAAAATATCAGATTAACTGTCCACATTTTTCACAAAGAAGATATTACACAACTGGTTTAGTCGATCAAAAACAACAAAACCACCAGGCTTGTGCGTTCTTCATTTTACTGGCCCAATGCTAAAAGTACTGGCCTAGGCCCTGCAGTCTAGTGTTAATTTCTAGCCCTGATGTAAATGTGCCAGGCCTTGAAATTCATTCTTAAAGGGGAACAGCAATTTTCCTCTTGTAAGGGGCACTTATATTAAAACAATTTAAAATTGTAATGGAACTTTGCAATGGCATCACGGCTGTGGGTGCCTTGATGTACTGTGCTGTAAATTCAACCAGTGCATTTTTTTCGATGAAAATTTACATGAGACATATTTCCTTGTTGAGTTGTACATTACATAAAGGCTTTCATACTGTTAGTACATGTACTGGACTTAGTTCAGTGTTTGTCTGAATACCTAAACACTCTCGTAGGGTATGTACAAAACAAGCAAACTGCCTGGCATGTACGTAGCTTCTAAAGCAAGCAGATAAGTATGGCTTACTTCAGAAGATAGTGGTACAGGGGGCACAATTAAGTGTATTTTCATGGTAGTCAGCAGGGCTAGTAACCCATAATTTTTAGTAGCCCTGATGAGATTTTGGTGGCCCGAAAAACACAATATGTTTTTAGTTATGGCACAAATTTGGTCACCGAAAGTATTTCATTTTACAATTTCATCAGCACAGGTCATTATTGTTTGTGATGTTGATTTACTGGCTTTATTTTCCCACAAGCCTGCCAGGCTATCAAACTGGATAAATGAGTAGCCTGGCTGTAAATCTGGTAGTCCAGGGCTAGCGGGCTACTGGCAATTTCGACCCCTGTGGTAGGTCCCTGTTGGAAAGTTTACCATCCACCTATTTACGCAATCTTTCAATTGTTTGTTGTTTACATGTTTGTGTTGTTTTTGTTTTTTGAATGACAAGCCTAGGCTCTATAGAGTATTTATTTAGTAGGCTTGTTTAACTTGTTGAGTCCATGAATCATGGAGGAATTTGGGACCATAATATGAACATGGTACGATGTAGCAATACATTTATAGAAGGCATAATCAATTGCATGCCAATAAGTTTTTTTGTTTTGTTTTTCCACAGTTTGAAATGTGATTTTCTTTTCTATGGGACTTTGGATGGTTTTTTCAGAATTGTTTGATTTAAGAGAAATTAATGAATTTTTCAACAGGGTTTTATGTGTGAGCATTTTAAACATCTGAAATTGGTGCCTTTTTCAGCCTGTGCAATTCGGGTTCGATTTTCCATTCCAGTTTATCTTGTATTATTATTTGGGAGGGTTTTAATAGTAGTAAGTTTCCAACACAGTTGGACGATTTTGGGTCGCACTTTATCTACCTACTAGACTTGTGGACAAGTCGTTAAATGTCTGTCACGATGATAGTGTTCCGACTCTATTCCGAATCTCCCTGCAATTCCCGAAGTATTCTCGCGAGACTGCTGGCCCCTGCTCTCACAACTACGGTCCCATTAATGGGGAGTAGAAGTCAGCAACCAGCAGGTCTCGCAAGAGCAGTGATCTCGCAAGAGCACCGCCACAACTCGACTATATCACCGCGGCAGACCATTAATGACTTGTCCACAACTCTACTACCTTACTAGTTCACACATTATCAAATAATGATCTTTGTGAACTGAAAATGTGAAAAATGCGGCTCTGCACTGGTGGTGTATGTATGCTGCATTTACAATCAACAGTAGCTGTGTTATAAATACATCTACAGGGGTTTTGTCTGGTACACAGGTTCAAATAAAAAGTACATTTTTCCTGACCTTTTGCTCAACACATTCATAATATCTAAGACATTTGGAAAATGTCCATCTTTAAAGGTAGTGTCATAGATTGGTTTTTGTCAATGTAATGCTGATTTACAGGCAAAATAAAAAAATAAAAGATACAATACAAGTCACCTGTCATGCCTGCAAGAACTTTGAGTCCATCTTCAATAGTGATATGACAGCAACCACATCCCGCGCAGCATTTTCATATGGACACCAACCCTCAGAAATCTTAGAAAACAATTCATGTAGATTCAAATGTTTGGAGTGACAAATTTTCCAAACTTCATTACTTTGAAGGGAATCCTTTCTCAAAATAGTTTATGCTATCAACAGCTGCATTGCTTCTCATCAAGTAATTTTTATGGTAGTTAATTTTGGAGAGTTTATCAATCTATGACCCTACCTTTAAACCAAGAAAATGGTTTAAGGTTTTCAAACTATTAAAAAATAAACGTTTCTGTTATTCATCAGAGAATATTTCATCTCACAATGGCTACCCAGTACTACCTCCATTATATGCTATCATGAGGACTCTGTTGTATACAGGCACATTGTACAATGTGTTCATTACAATGTACTTCAACTGTAGGCATCACAGCCAACCAACTAAGTTTATTATTCTTTATGGTATTCACTTTAACCTCTTCATTTTGTGCCAAATTTAATCGCGGTCCATCCAGAACACATGGTGCAGTAAATACACCGACATTTCAGTCGAATAGATGGATTGCATTACGCTTCTTTGACCGCCACTTTTGATGTAAAACAAGGGAAAAGTGCACGCAGGTACGCGCTAGCATGACGTTCAGCCAATGATAGCTCTTCAAGCATGCATTATTCATCAAAGATGGCAGCCAATGACGTCTATTGCAATCAATCTATTATATATATACCATCTATTGATCCCTTTGCAAGACACGCCTACTCTCTTTCCTACCATTTTGGGAGTCAAAATCTACACAGAGGAGTTGACCGGCCCCAAAATGGTGGAAGTGGTTAACGCACATTTTTGCTTAATAGCATTCCGCGTCTGCAAGGGGTCACTACCTGAAGTGAGGAGTGTAATTTTGTTGTACATTGTGTACACGTACTCGTAGTTCAAAGAAATCTACATTAGTATAAATACAACATGTACATTAAGATGAAGGCCTAGCCTTAAAAGAAATTCTTTGTGATCTCTAAGAATGTAGGTTCTCTGTGCAATTTTGGATAGTGGAGATTCTCAAAGGAAAAATCAAACTAAAGTAATCTTAGAACTACGTGTAGATAAGAGTTCTAAAATGAAATGTTTGGAGACTGGTTTAAAAAAAAAAATTGTTGTTTTGTCCGGATGTACTTAAAACTGCTGAATAAATTATCTCAATTAAAAAATATTTAAAAAAGCTTTTCAGTACAGGCCTACTTCATAATCATTGGATGATGTTTTAAAGTCTCTTGAAAGTGACGGAAATCCTACTAAATTAAACTTTCTCATTTTCCATATGGGTAGGTTGTTTTTTGTACTGAGAGTAATTTTAAAACAGAAAACAATAAATCGGTCTTGTTGGGGCAGCAGTTCTCAAAGACCACAATTTACTGTGGTCTTTTTTTTCTTGAAATCGACCGATTTTTTAAAATGGAAATTAGGAGGAAACTTTCCTTAAAAATGAGTGAAAATAGACAATTCTATTTTGGAACTTTAAATGCTGACAAAAACAACATTCTCGACTAATGTCAATGATTGTGCAGTTTGTGTGCATAATACTTTTCAATTTCTTAACTTAAAAAAACCTAGTAACTTGCCTGATCTTTGAAATTTTGAGTTACTAAGTGCTATCTTTTCCTGATTTGTATCTAGGCTTTCAAAGTATAGTACATGTAGCAGTTTTCTCAAGGATAAGTACTTACAATACATGTAGGAAGTTTGTAATGCCTGATGTGTGTATCTTCTGCATTATTTGAGCGTAATAAGCATCTATGCACCAAGCAATATTTAGAAACCTGCCATTTTCCGGCTGTGTGCACTTAACTAGAACAGTACAAGTTTTATAGTATCATAGTGTATATTAACTATTTCCATTCTGCGCTATTTTTAAAAAAGTAATTCTTAGATGCTTTATCTGTGTACATTGGTATAGTATTTAGCATCGGATATAAACCTACATCGGTGCATTGGTCTTATTACACATTTATAGCTGTGTTTGAATTATTCAGTGTTTGAACTATATGAATTGTTGCCACATATTCTACAACTCTTAGCGATATTGCTCAGAGTGAACAAAATATTGTTAGCATTGTTAATGATCTAGCCTATATGTAATGCAGGTTGTAGAATGATAAAGGTCCAACACAGCAGTTAGCCCTTGAGTCTCAAAATATGGCAAATATATTCGAGCATTTAAGTATTTGTTGTGTATATTTATGGTTGAAAACAACTGCAAGGGTTTCTACCAATGAAAAACACAAATACTTAATTGCTTAATATTATGGTGCAGAAATCAAATTTTTGATTCAATTTTGATGCCTCTTCTGATGTTGTAGTCACACGCATACCTTTAAGCTTTAAAAGTCTTCACGGGGCACGTAGTTGCTCTGTTTTAAAACAGAAGTGTGGTCTACACCTTGCACGCATGCATGATAGACATTGTAATGTGCGTTATGTGGAAGCCAGTTCGTAAACCTCTGTGCCTTGTGACTATATTATTGTATATTAGTCGCATAAAAACAAGCACTTCCAACTAAATCAAAAAGTGTATATTATACAAGTGGTCTACATGAGCGTATTGCTGTGTTTATGAAGATATATATATATTGTTATTTAAAATGAGGACATATCTTGTATACAACAGGAGTTTTAATCAGTAGTTGATTTGAATAATGCACAAAGAAACCCAAACGACGCTACATTACTGTGTTCTGTAGCTGCTACTTTGTATTTAATGGTGTGTCAGTTTTTGAAACCTCCGATATCGCTTGTTATTTCTCAGCTTTTTTTTAGTGTAGGAAATTCTTGCCTTGTATTTAAAACACAATCATCTTGGTAAATTGTGCTGAACTTGGTGTATACTTATAATGCTGAAGTGGCTTGACTTATAAATGTGCCAAATCTTAAAAGTAGAAAGAAAAAAAGTATGTATTGGTTGATGTACCCTAAGATAAAGATTGCATACTTAGATTTAAAGTAATAATTAAAGTTGGTTTACTAATGTTTTTACAGCATGGGTTAATATTGATGTGAGCGCAAGTTTAGCGCAACTTTTGACACAACAAAAAGAGAGGTTTGCATCAAACATTCCCAGCAATGAAACTACAGAACTGGGTTGAATCCTTTGCCATGAATGTAGGACGTCAAATTCACCCTCTGCTTTGAATGTGAACTTGGCTCCATACAGATTGCATGTTGTAACTTTGACCAAAAACCCTTCGATTTGGATACACGTATTTATAACTTATTGGATTTTTTTGTTTTGTTTTTTGTGATGATAAATCTTAGCTCTATGCTTTATTTTTTATTTTCTACTATTTTCTATATGAGGGTCACATTTTGAATTTCTCAATTCATTTCATCACAGAAAATACAACTGCTTAAAGCCCGGTTCATACTTCCTGCGCATGCGAATGCAAAGTGAATTTGACGTGAATTTGACGTCACAACTATCCTTTCGCAGCGATATTCGCAGGAAGTATGAACCGGGCTTTAGTCTATTAATATTGATCATTATTTGATGTTCAATTATAACATCTTTTATGATAGAAGCTTAGGCAGTGTTTATTGCCTAAGGAACAGCTATTGCACAAAGAACAGCTATCTTCTAATGATGTGCCTCATTTGGCCTCAGTGAGGGCGCTTTTCTGAGAGTGTGACGTCATATGCAAGGGGTCTACACTGAACTGGCAAGCAGCACTTTTCTGAAAATGAATGTTTAGTAGTCACGGTTAGACACATGTGTTGTGTAGTAAAGTTTGAATACTTCTGCAAAGATATCTTCGCATATTATTGTCGTGTCGAACATAGCTTACATGTACTATATCATACTTCAAAATACATAAATAATGGATACTAAATGATACTCAATTCGCCCTGTAAACGATGTATGCAATACCAAAATGTGCTTTTGTGATTTTTTTTTTTTTTTGATTTTTTATTCTTACATTCCAACTGCCAAAGAAAAGAAAAAAACATGAAAAGTTCTGTGTATGCTGTGCATATTTAAAGTGTTTTCAATGTATAAATGGTGCTGGTTTGAAGGATTGTGCTGCTTTATAATAAGTTATATTAGAAGATATATAGAGGGTAGAATGGTTTGTAGAGTCTTGTGTTCTTGTCGTTATATTCAGGTGGGACCAAATGAGAGGATGAAGGTTGTACACTCATACATTGTTCGGTTACATTCTCAGCATTGAAGCTAAAATTTGTTGCACATAACCAGATAATAACAATGTGTCAATGCATGTATGCTCTTGGCCCAACTTTCATAAAGCTGTTCTCCTCAATACATTGCAAAGTGCAGAAATGAGGGACCAGCAAAAACAAACTGCTTGTAAAATTGTTTCCTGCTAATTTTTGCCCAGTAAATAAAACTGTTAAGCAATATTTTCTACTTACAAAACAGCTTTATGAAATTGGGCCACTGACTTCCTTAGATAGTTTACTTTGGGAAACTTTATGGAAAGTTTCATGTTCAAAATACTAGAAGATCTTTCTTTTCTTCTGGGAAAGACAATATCTTTGATGAAGTAAGGCCGTGTCTGAATTGGCGGGTATGGCTATGGCTGCGGCTAGGTTTCTGCTTCACCATGCATTAAGTGAAGGACATCCTTAGCAACACCATTAGCAAAAGCCGTAGCTGTAGTCGCCAGTTTCGGATACACCATTAATATCAAAGGGAGACGCGAGCGCCATCTTGATTTCAGGATATTGTTGAGATTTGAACAAAATGGTTGGCACTTCCAGGGCTTGGTATCAGAATGTGATTTGAACCTACACATGTATGTAGTTTCCTTATGTTGAGATGACAACTGATGGTTCCTGAAAACTGTCTTTCTTAGTATGTTATTGCTTTTCTAATGCTCCAAGAGCGCTAAATAAATTATTCCAACTTCTAAGGCATTTTTAACTCCTGGAGCCTCTTTTGAGCGATCGGAATCTAACACCATGGTAACCAAGCGGCTCTACGAAATTGGGCCATGAAGATGAATTATCACACACAAGCTTTTTTTTATAAAATGCATGTGTGCTAAAACTTTTCTGTACTTTGGCCCCCTGAATAAATTACTTGATTATCCAGAGCAAAAATCTGTTGAGAAAATTTCCCTTTTCTTTTCAGAACATTTAAAATAAGATGAGATCTTTAAAGAAGTAGCAGACCAAGTAACAATGAAATAAATATGTAGTTTACTTGTTTATTTATTGCCATACATGTACCTTCATAGTATCAACTCAATTCATTACTTCCATATTATGTCAAATTAACAATGAACAATTCATTATTCTATTAAAATGGAAATACTAAGCATGATACTTGGTCCTTGGGAAAAATAATAGGAACATTTTATATTGAGTACAGTGGTTGTACTGTGTACTTATGGTGTACGCCTTAATAAACTGTTCAGGCTATTTAATCACCATTGTTCTGATTTTTCCAAGGACAACCAAATCAGAAATCAGACTAAACTATGAAGAATATCATGCCTTAAATACATATTTGGTGTCAAGAGATATGTCCAAAATTTCAGTTACAGCATGGACCCTATATATTATGATTTCTCAAGTACATACATGTACAGTACAGTGGACCGTGTCAACTGAAGCTGGCTACATGTCTTTCCCACAGGTTTATCCATTTATGCTCAATTCTAATTTCTATAGGGCTGGACACTTTTGAAATTATTATCAGACCAAAGTTACTTTGTGCAACTCTGTTAAAAGATTCTTATTCTGTTTTTATTTTTATTTTGAAGTACATAGTAGTCCAAATTCTAGTGTAACTTTGTAGACTATTTAACAAATATTTACTGTAGAGTCAGTTTGCTGATTTTGGGGATTTTTTTAAATGTAAGAGCTGAATTGTTTATAATAACATGCAGAATTTCCATTTTAATTTATTCATTTTCCACTACGAGACAATTGTTTTGTGAAAAGGCTGCTATATTTTGCCACCTCCTCCCACCAAAGCAAGAAACACGATGCCTTTTTTGGAACAGCTAAAACATGATGGTGGCCTCTCATTGTTTTTAAAATTTCTTTTCTAGACAATGTACACAAAGTGACTTGCGTGAGAACAGTTTAAAAAAAGGTCGCTTAAGTAGAGTTTTCGTTTTTTGACGATGGATGGTTCTGCAACGGTATTATTATTAGTTCATCCAAACGTTGTCGGTTTCAGCACAACGCAGATTCATCCTGTCGTAGAAATTGAGGGACGACCGTCCTCAAAGCCAACACATGCGTAGATAAAGCCACATTTCATCATTACCGTCGCAGAACCATTCGTCGTCGACAAAAACTCCTTAATATACTCTCAATACACCCACCTTACCTGTAACATGATTTACTTGACAGTGCCTAGTTTCAGTGTGTAGGTTTCGCCTTGTATTCCAACCCTTTTAAATGAGAAGCAGGCAGGCCCAGCTAGATTGGCATTTTACCAAGAACTTATGCCAAATGCAAAATTTCCTTGCTTGCCTGCGATATAGACTTTCCCAATTATTGAATTGTCTGTATGGCAAATAGCATCATGAAAAAAAAAGCACAAAAATGACCAGACAACATTCTCATGTCCAAGGTGTCACAGGGCTTTTGTTGGGTTTACAGCCCCAAAACATGAAATGCTTTTGGTTAGACCAGAGCTAAATATTTAACCTTTCTTAGTATATTTTTTAGGGTAATGCTAACAATATTGAAGTTGAATGTTTTCTTGCCCTAAAATTCCACATTAAAATGAATGCAGTGGGGTTTTTGCATGAAGCTGTAGATAGAATCTTGGAAAAAAATGGAAATTCTGCTGTCGCTTTATTGTATGTTATTATTTTCAAGGTGTACATGACTTGCCAATGGACTATGCCTTTCTAGTGTGTGTGTGTGTGTGTGTTTTAGCCTTTCCAAACTCAATGCGGGTGACCCATATAAGGCCATGTGCTAATAATACTCGGTTATTTTGGTTCAGTTTTCCTTGATTTAATAAAGTTACTATGTATTCAGATGAATAACTGTGTATCTATGTCTCCCTCTTGTCTGTGGTCATTTATTTCCATAATAGACTCTCGGTGTTTAGCAGATACATTTTCAAACTTAAAATTTGTTTACAACTTTACCTTTTTCTAAAATAAATTTGAATTGACAAATGCAATTGTCTTGATGCAACCAGTATTTATGACTGAGTAATAATGAATCATGGCCTGGTGTGATTCCCTCCACCAACAGTGGTTTTATAAAACCCTGTACATAGATAGGGTGCTATACATTAAATAGAACCCTACAAACCAAAAATTAGAGTGCCTAAGCCGCATGATGGTGAACTTTGGCTTAAATGTGAAATGTTCACTAGACGTCACATAAAATAAAGGGTCTGTATACGTTTGGTAATGACTCTGAAAATTAATGGCAATAAACACTTACTTGGTAAGCAGCTTTGGATAGTAAAATACATTTTGAGGAACTGCGCTTATAGAAAAAGATTTTACTTTTTATCATGAGAAGCGTTACTACTGTAACGTTTCTCAGATTGTGTGTTCCAACTGCAGAGTCTTCTACCTGTGTGGACATAACTGCTCCAGAGTTTCAACAACATCTCAAAAATACTACCACCTTTTACAATGAAATGTTAACAGGGTAGTTTATGCTATATAACTATATCAAACCTGTGATCGTATATATTTTCAATTTTACCGGTGTCTGCACACCCTGTAAGGATAAGTTGTACTTAATAAGTTGTACTTAATAAGTTGTACTTGGGAGATTTATTTGCACAGAAACAATAGCCATTGAACCTGTTCCGATTAATGCACATTTAATGGCACTTTTGTTTTAAGAAAACTTTTCATGCTTGGATGTCAAATGGTCCCATGGAATGCTACATGGATTGAACCGTGTAGTGCTTAGTAGAACTGTGCTCTGTCTTTATCCCACAAGGCCCTGACTATAAGCTCAAAATCACTCCCGGTGAAACGCTCTACGAAAGACTGGACTATCCCTGCTGCTGTTGGTTCGTAATCACAAAGAACTACCTCACCATCTGTTGGATTTAAATCAAGACAAATCATGCAATTAGAAATCAAGAAAAACAATTGATTTATTTATTTCAATGTGAATCAGAGATGCCACCATTTGCATCTTGCAATCATAGAGGTTTTGTAAAACAATCGGGGGAGATTTTAGAACTACATCCAACATAATTATGAAAAAAAAATTCAAATTTCTTCATAAGAACATGGAAAGATTGTCCTTTTTTCAGGGAACTTTCTGCAGAATCAGGGAGAGATGGCATCTCTTCTGAATTCTCACTGATTGTTATTTCATGTACATGGTTGACGAAAACATGAACAGTGTATGCAGCTTTTTGGTTAGGGCTGGGGTCGCTGGGTTTGTGGGTCGTTGGTTCAAGTCCTGCTCCAGTTAATTTGTCTTTGTATAAAATTAAAAAAATTCTACCAATTTTATCTAGTACCTGTAAACCCTTCACCCCCTTGCCCATATTCCTAGATATTTACCTGCATCAGTTTTAGTGTTGACTTGAACAAACATCCGCCGAGGAAGCTTCCTTGACAAGACTACCTCTCTTAGAGACAAGAATTTCTCTTGTGTGTCGTCTTGAACGGCAGAGTATCCGTCATACATGGCCTTTGCACTTGGATAATCACCAGTTGCCTTGAATACCTAATACACAACAAATTCATAGAATGGTTTTCAATATTATGCTTATTTATAGGCAGAATTACACAGAAAGATACAATAAAGGTCACATGTAAAAGTTTCAGCTTAATACAGTGTCTACTGGATGGAAAAAAAACAGTAAAAAAATTCACAAGAAAGAAAAATCCATCCATGTTCAGCGAGGAGGTACCGACCTTAACTTTTTCAGAGAGTAAGCCACCAGGAACAGTTAGATTGTCATTTCGCTGGCTTGCCAGATTTTTCATTGGTCCGTATTTTGGGGTTTCCTTTTAACATATACTAGCATGGGACTATGAGATTTGAAGCAATATAGACTTTCATTGCTTTATACGTTCCAGTGGTGAGCAAGCAATCAACTAGCCAGCCGGACCAGTTGGCCGGAATTCTGACTGGTACTTGGGTGATTTTTTTTACTTGAATTTTGACAGCGGACCACTGTTAAGGGGGAATGCTGCATTGTATCTCACTAAACTATCCCAGATGTACTATCCCATATTATACATGTATGAACCCTTTCAAAGTAGGGTCATAGATTGGTACACACTCCAAATACCCAAACACATTAAAAAGGTACCACTAAACATTACAATTTTCCCTGAAAGTAAATGAAATATTGTTCGCTCCCCATACTGTAGCTCCACATACCTTGCAGGACAAAAATACTGAGCGCTTTGATAAGCCCCTAGTATAGACCTTTATCATGGTGCAGCCATCTTGATTATCTGGTGCAGCCATCTTGATTATCTCCTATTGATATCAATGTTACCAAACCGAGGCTGGAAGAACAAAAAAGCCTGGTTCCTATTTGCAAAATGCTTATTAGCATTCATTATTGTTATTCAAGACGAGGAACATGACCAAGATGGAGGCAGCATGAATAGGTCTATAGGGATGTGATAAAGCGCTTTATAAGAACCTAGTATTATTATTACCTGAAGCTTCCTGAGAAAGTTCTTGATCGCTTCTTTCCCTACTGTGTCTATCTTTCCTCTGTCTAACAGCACAGTCGCATCGGGGGAGCCGTCCTCACCGGTACTCTTTTGAATGGTAACCAGTCCATTGCCTGCCTCAAGTAAAACACGCAGGATGACGTAACGAGCCTGCATATGGGCCTAAATAGAGGATGAATACAAATAAATTTATCACATGAAAAATAAAAGTTTTGACTGAGACAACGCAGACGATTGCCTCCATGCACCCTGGTCATTGCCTTGGTGCCCTTGAAATGCACCATTTACACATTTCTTCTTAGGGTGCCCTTTACCCAGGAGAAAATGCCTTGGTGCCCTTGCCCTTTCAAAAACATAGCAAACATGTACATGCCTGAAGCTGTGCGGAACATAGAAATCTCTCCAGCATAGACAAAAACATTGCACAGCAAAAAACAGATTACCAGCTCAAAAGACACATGCAGTATAGTGTACATTGTTTGTAACTGGTTTCCAGTAAACTTTTCCTTCTCAAAAAAAAATGTTACATGGTACTTTTTGCTGAACAGCTTAATGAAATTGGGGTCCATTAATGACAACAAGCCCTCAATCCACTTACCTGTCTCCATGTCTTAGACTCTGGGGTGAAGAACTCTAAGGCCAGTAGACCTGCACGAACCATATTCAGCCAATTGATGTAAATGATGTCATCAGCTGCACTACCTTCATGACCAAAAATCCTGTAAGTAAAGCATGCAATATTAGTTAATGCAGGTGTGGAACCGAAAAAGGCAGCTATATACCTTACGGTGAAGCCATCTTGAATTTCTCCCATTGATATTAATGTCACCAAACTGAGGCTGGAAGAACAAAATAGTCTGGTTCCTATTTTCAACATGATTATTAGCTTTCATTGTTGTTATCCGATACAAGGAACATGACCAGGATGGAGGCAGCATGATAAAGATCTATAGACACTACCTATGCAAAAAATAGCAATGTCCTATTAACAAATGTAATATCGTTTGAAGGTGGACATTTGCTATTTGCTACCAAATTTTAGCTCCTTGAACCTAGTTCCCTCAGCTTCGAAGGTTTTTAGGCAAATTTCTGTTTGAGCAAACTCCTGAAAACTTGGTGAACTCATATTTAAACTTACTGGAGTACATTCTTGTTGAGGCACAGATATAAACCAACACACTCTGCTCTGCATTCTTCATATGACGAAGCTATGATCGGGAATTTACTGTCATAGTTGTCATTTGCTTCATACCAGCTCTGGATCTAAGAAATTCAAGGATTAAATTGTAAAGGGATTATTATATTATTGGTTTTCCGAGGTAACAATCTTCTTTCATGATACACAATAACAACCTGTGACAATCTCGTTAAATGAGAAAAGAAGAAGGCAAAGACTAAGTGTTATTAGACATTTCCTTCTTGGATGATCAGCCGTCGATTTCACCAAACTCTTCCTAACTTAGGATTAATTTTAGGACTTAAGACGAGTTCAGTTCCGTATTCGAAGACGTTTGGACGCATAAAACCCATCCTAAGTTAGGACAGGTTACTCGTCCTAACTCGAGATAGGATTAATCCTAGCGTTTCGTGAAATCGGCTGCTGGCCATAGGGTTGAATGGTCTGAAGGCGCCTTATCCACAGTTTCTCCCTTTTTGGACGAACAGTCCCTGGTTACCCTAGTGCCTCAACGCCCTGTTTATGATGTGGAGTGATTATGAAGATTAAGGTGATGCTCTACAGGTGTAGCAGTTTGCAACAGCTAACTCCTATTTCTCACTTTATCAATGACATTGTTTCTATAATTTGGTTTTAGTTTGAGTTAAACCTGACCAACCTTCTCTCCTGTTTCAGTGTGTTTGACGTTCTCAATGTCAAAATTGAAGTTCTGCTTTTCATCTTTGATGAAGAGTTTTCCGCTTCCATGACCCAACAGTTCATGAAGTCCGACTTGTACCTCAAAGGACGGGGCTTTGAGAGTGCTGTACAGCTCCTAAAGATAAAAAGACAGATCAGTAACAATGATGCATGAGTAGACGTATTTACAATATTGGTCCACATGAATCTGAGCGCATTTGTTAATTGTATTTTCACAAGAATTACAACCAAAAACCTTATCTTCAAAGTTTTTATAAATTATTTTGTAGATTTTAAGTGAGGAACTGAGCAGTAATATGGGTTTAAAATGTCTTTAAACACCTACCTTGTCAGCATCAGTCAGGAATGTAACCTTCTGGTCTTTAGTATGTGCAGATAAGACGTTACCGAGAGACACATTCTTAAAACCCTCATCTTGACGTATATCGTCATCTAGTCATGGAAACAAGAAAAGAAAAACACAGTTCCTATTTAGTCACATCATTATTAGAACCTTTCTTAGTTAGTGTTTCGGATGGTTTCAGGCTGCCATGCCATGTAGAAGCTCAGGTTGGGACCAGGTTTGGCTCAGTGGTTTCTGTCCCTACCCTTCACCTCTGTGGACCCAGTTCGATTCCCACCTCAGACCAGAGCCTTGCATGTGGATTGGGTTTTTCAGTCCCTACCTGAAAGAGTGAAATAGAACTCGTACTCACAGTTTGGAATGTTGATGCCTGCTGGTATGCCGCTAGATGCATAGCTCAGGATATCAAGTGAGGTGAAGTCCGGTTTAAGAAAGACGTCTTTCTCATAGGCCTTGGGCCATGGTAGTAAGGGTAGAAAGTTCTCTGCATTCTCGACTAGATTGCCAAACTTTGCACTCATCTCCTTGTTGACCATTGACACAAAACCTGAAGGTCAAACAAAGTTGCATTACCGTAGTCTTACTACAAGGGATGCACTGCCTTCGAATTGGGTGCTTTGTGCAATAAAAAAGCGCTTGGTATAAAATGAATACGGTTGGAAAAATATTTTAAAGGCAGTGGACACTATTGGTAATTGTCAAAGACCAGTCTCCTCACTTGGTGTATCTCAACATATGCATAAAATAAAAAATCTGTGAAAATTTGAGCTCAATCGGTCATCGAAGTTGCGAGATAATAATGAAAGAAAAAACACCCTTGTCACACGAAGTTGTGTGCTTTCTGATGCTTGATTTCGAGACCTCAAATTCTAAACTTGAGGTCCTGATATCAATTTTGTGGAAAAGTTCTTCTTTCTCGAAAACTACGTCACTTCAGAGGGAGCCGTTTCTCACAATGTTTTATACTATCAACCTCTCCCCATTACTCGTAATCAAGAAAGGTTTTATGACGATAATTATTTTGAGTAATTACCAATAGTGTCCACTACCTTTAAAAGTAGAATATAATGATCCACACAAATATACCTCAAAATTGTGTGTTTTTCTTTTTGAACTAACACAGTTCATGAACTAACACAGTCCGCAATTTGGTAGAACCAAATTTCCAACACCACGGATGGCGTGTTGGTTCACAAGTTAATAATGTTCAGAATTAATTTGACAACTAAAATAATAATCATCATAATAATTATTGAAATATTAGGTTACCTTCCCATTCTCCACGCACACCAAAGGGATCTCTATACGTCTCAATGAAGCCAATGTAGCTGCAATTCAAATGAACGGATAACATCAGTACAACGTAGGGTTTGACTTAACACTTTAAGTGCATAAAATCTTTTTTATTGATTACACATCCAAAAGCACAATTAGCGCAAGTAACAGGATGAATAGGAAACGAGAAGAGGTATTCAGTTAAGATGTGGGAGCGAAACCCAAACAGCACCCTGCACTATAATGACAACACTTTAGCTTAAAATACCTAGCTGTCAGACAAACATGCCACACCACCTACGCTATCACTGCGTCATCAACACGCTAAACTGCAGCAGTAGTTAGTCGCAGGTAAACATACAATTTAGACGTTAGACGTATGTGCGCGTTAGTGAAATTTGACACTTTCTTCTGACATCTGGGTACTTAGCTTCTATTTTTAGCATTAGTGCGGAATGAGAAAAACACTGATAAGCACCTTAACCAAAAGCCTCAAGTGGACTCGGCATTTTCACATGAACAAATTTAAAACATTGAAAAGTTATAAGCCAATAGGTATAAATGAACAAAATTTCTTACTGTTCTACGATTGGTCCCTTGTCTTTAATCCAGCTCCTAGACCCATCCATGTGATCTTGTAGTGACCCCGTGGTGAAGCTACGTGCGTATAACTCAAGCATCTTCTTTTCATGATCATTGGCCCCAAACTCCTGCAACCAAACACAACAGAAATGTTACACATTAAAATTACAGTAAGACAATGAAATCCTTATAGACCCTTGCATGTGACGCCACACTCCAAAAGCGTCCTCATTGATTCCAAAAAGTGCCCTCACTGAGGCCAAAAAGTGCCCTCACTGAGGCCAAAAAGTGCCCTCACCGAGGCCAAAAAGTGCCCTCACTGAGGCCAAAGGAGGCAAATCATGCCAATGGCCAAGAGCTTTTCTCTGTACGTACTAACAGGTGCGTGACCTCAGCTTCCCTATAGCGTTTCGCATTATGCAAGGGGCCTATTGGAAAGTACGCATTACAAGATAATGTACAACAAACAAAACAATCAACTTAAATACTACTGTACAATGCAAAATAAAAACAACACCACCCAATCACTCTTACAGTCCTACCCTTCCACCCTCCCCAAACCTTCCTTGCTGCTGAAAGGTGCACTTCAATTTGAATTTTTTTTTTTTCAGTTTAATGGAAACTTGTTATGGGCACCAAAATGAATACCAGGGCAACAAAGGCCATGGCATATGTCGCCTCTGTGAAACTCCCAGCCTGTATAAAAAATTAAAAAACATTATAAAACAAGATTTGTTGCATTAATTTATCATAGGAACCCCTTCTGTTTCTGTTAATAAATGCCGTCTTAGTCTGAACAATGGTTAATAATTCTACTATGCTTACCTTTGCTTTGAGTAGATTATCAGACACTAGCTTCATCAATTTTGAATAGTCACCCCTGGTCACGTTTACCGTGAGATCCTCAAAGGTATAAGCTCCAAGCTTCAAGCTATCACCATCTTCTGCACCTGAAATATCAATTATGATAAGCCTTCAACAAAAAACTTTGCTAGGGTCAAGGCGTCACGCCTTTAACCATGTTTTGCAAGAGTAGATTACAGCTAAAACTTGGTGTGATCCCTGACTATACGGCAGTTTACAGGTTGAATAGCTTCCGACTGGCAACCCCAAACAGAGATATTGACAAAATAGGGAAGGGAGACCGCCAACATAGGGCCATATGATAGCTCTGTTGAAGAGGGCCGGTACGTTAATCCGGAAGTCACAGGTTCAACACCCGCTCTAGCTGATTCTTCTTTGTTCAACCCAAACTAAAAAATACAATCATTAGTGTTGATTATGGAAAACTTACCAGTTTGAGATGATGCAAGACGTACTTCATATACAACCTTGCCGTCACCATCTTGGGTCTTGAAGAGACGAGTATTGTATGCATCAATGTTCTATGGGATGAGGACCAGAACAAAGATTTGTGATGACCAAAGCAAAGCATACAATTCTAGAAATAGTCTTCTGGTGGGACATAATTTACAGTTCAAGTCAAGTTTATTAAAACTCTCTTTAAAACTTCCTTATTGTGACTCGGGAGCAGCTTCAGTTACCGTAGTGTTTCATGGATTAGCTTTAAAAAGAACAAATTGCCGAGAGTATTTATAAGCAAATGAACATAGTATCACTGAATCTAGATTGTTTCTACAACAAAATTATTCACTCTTGTCCAAGATTACAGGCATGGAATTTCATACTTAAGAGGGACCAATGCCTTTTTTTTCATTTTTCAAAGGGCACTTCTATTGGAAAACCTTAGTCTATGGGAAACTTGGAGGCAATGCATTTCATGTAATCCAATGCCCGTCAGAGGTTGTCAACTACAACATTAAGTTGTTAATAAAACTATACTAGTATTTGAATGAAAACAAAATTCTGCCTTACCTTCTCTACCATAAACCTCTTAGCAAACTCAGCATCTGCCATAGTACAGTTACCTGAAAAGTAGGTTGTAATTCCCTACAAACACCAAACAATGAACAAAATTATTATTTACAATAAATATTTACAATAGTACTGACTATCCCAAAAAAACAAAAAAACAAAATGGCCAGGTGTGGTTTTTATTTTATAGGTTTATTAATTAGTGATCATAATAGTGTAGCATAATGGTGTCTGTTGATGTCAAATAAACAAACTGGGAGAAGATTGTCAATAATGATTTTCTGGAAAACGAAGTAGCCAGTGAATTACAGAATGGAAAGGAATACAAGTTGATCCGTGAATGATTTCCCTTGTATAGCGGAGCAAAATGCTACTCAAAATGCTACTCAAAATGCTATGCAAAATGTATCAATTGCTACTCAAAAATCATCAGTTGCTACTCAATATTAGCATCCAGTTTGCACACAATAAGTTCAGTCAAATTATTTTGCTATGTTGATACCAACTTACCAGCTTAGTACTCAAAAACTGTTTAGTATTATTTTTAAGAAAGCTTTGGGCAAATCAACTTTTGTTCCACTGATACAAAAAAAAACTGAATTAATAGCAAACTTACATCAACTCCGAGTCCCAACTGCTGCTCCTTCTTCGAAAGTGAGTAGATGGCATCTCCACATAGTGAGATCAGCTCCTCAAGAGATGAAGAGTCTGATGTATAGGCTGCACTGGCCTTCACTAGAGAAACTAACTTGTCCTGTTTATACAGCCAATATTAACAATGATTACAAGTCAACAAATTTGCCAGTTTGATAAAACAGTTTTAATCAGTGGCTATTGTAATATTAATTTAATACAATTGCAAATTCCTTTGAGAAATACTTCCATATGGAGTTGAAATGTTGTTAAAATTGGGAAAATATAACTTGTTTATGAATGAAGTCCCATACATATTTCCTTTTAAATAAATGAGTTTTGCCTTGTCTTTTCAGTGACAACTCAGTGTTACCATGGAGTTTTTTTCACTGGTTTGTATAGACCACGTGAACTTCTTTTTACAATAAGTGTGACCTCGTACATATTCTTTGAATATTCTGGCAGGCAAGATACTACACTGGTCCTATGGGAAAGTTGACATTTTGTGTAACAATTTCCACATAAAACCGAGAGTTATTAAAGTAAAAGCTGGACAAGTTTTGAGATGCACCCCCTTTCATCATAACAAAAGTTGATAAGAATTAGTCAGTGCCATCTCCATAAAAATATAAGATTTTATGTTTTCTTCCATTGAGCTGTGTACAAATCGTGACTGCAGGAAGTCCAGGCTCTGTGGCTCTTTTGTAAACATGTGATGTCACAGGTCACATCATCTATAGTATAAAGCTTCTATTTCTACTAAGATTTCCCATATACGGGACTTGAACTTGAAGCCGTTGATGCAGACAGAGTTTTCACAATGTACAACTTTGAGAAACACTGAGCTAGCCAGTGGGACTACTTGGTCAGCATTTTGATAAGCCACTTAAACAGAAAAGTCTATGATGCCATCAAAATGTTTACCTTTGATAAATCAGGAATGAACTTTGTGTCACCAAACGACTTGTAGTTTCCAAGGTTTGCAAAGAAGGCGGCTGCATAGGTCAAAAATGCCTAAATAAGAAAGAAAGATTACATCACAGATTAAATTGCAAAGTGATAAGTAAATGATAAACTTAATTTCAGAAAAATCACTGATTACCAGTACCAAACCATTGTTGTGTTTTGTTCTGTTTTACTTTGATATTACTTGCTGGGTCCTCTTAAATTTGTGATCAAAACTTGATTTTATAGTGCAGCCTACATACATAAGTAGGCTTAATCTTTTTATAGAAGGTATGGTCAGTGCCTTGTCTTGGTATTACCCCTAGGACCACCAGTGTAAAAATATATAAAGTTGAGGTTACGTTATTAGCCCAACTGTTTGGGCCGAGTGTTAAAGGCAGTGGACGCTATTGGTAATTACTCAAACCTCACTTGGTAATGGGGAATTGTTGATAGTATAAAAATATTGTGAGAAATGGCTCCCTCTCAAGTAACAAAGTTTTTGAGAAAGTAATTTTCCACAAATTTGATTTCAAGACCTCAGATTTAGATTTTGAGGTCTCGAAATCAAGCATCTGAAAGCATACAACTTCGTGTGACAAAAGTCAAGGGTGTTTTTCTTTCATTAGGCCTATTATCTCGCAACTTCCACAACAAATTGAGCTCAAATTTTCACAGGTTTGTTATTTTATGCATGTTGAGATACACCAAGTGAAAAGACTGGTCTTTGACAGTTACCAATAATTGTCCAGTGTCTTTAATATGGCTATATTTTAACATCAGTCTTTTCTCTAGGGAGAAAATAAATAGAAAAGTTTCCATATAGCTGCCACCACTTTTTCCTTCATTATGAGATATATATATATATATATCTAATTTACTTAGTTATGAGATATTCCTTTTTGTATTAAAAATGAGTGAACAAGTTTGTGCCAGGATACAAAAACTTTCCCAAAAAATACATTTGCTGTACGGTTGCAGTAATCATAACATTTCCATCCTTCCATCAGTCTGCGATCGCCAGGAAGGATTCGAAAGAAGGTTATGATTAAATCGCAATTACTAGTACTACTCTACGCATCTGCGATAATTGTAACCCTCCATCCTTCTCCCGACGTTGGGGAGATAGAGAGTTTCGATCATCGCAACTACTTTTAATTGTATAAAAAATAATATTATAAATAAATAATACTGAACAGAACAGACATGTTAACAATTTTTTTAAAAAGAGAGTACAGCGCCAAAAAGTTACTGTTTTACTTGGTCTATCATCTTTGCATTTACCTGAAACTCATCATCAGTCAAGCCAGCTTTTAATGCCTTCTCCTTCAAGACCGTAACATCCTCTGCCTTGAACAGTTTCTGCAAGAGGAGGAAGATGAGGGGAGCTTCCGGGGATGTCTGGAAGAGACAAATCAGCCCTCCACACCAAGATGCCTTGGCCAAATAATGGGCGTACTTCTTCTCCTTGGAGGTGAGCGCCTGGAAGGCTTTCTTACACTCCAGGGTCACAATGGGTACATCGTTTGGGATGAGGAATTGGGACAAGTCAGTGGGTTGGGTGGTTGCCATGGTAACTTTATGCCGGCGGCTTTTGGAGATGGTTTGTGATGAGGAAACGAGAGAAAATGATGATGATGAGTGACTAACAAGCCGAAATGGGAAATTATGCCGGGCAAGGAAACGATGTGATCGTAGGATGATTGTGGTCGCAGTAGCTCCAAGTGCCAATCCACTTCGTAGCCCCATACGCAATAGGGTCAATCCACTTCAAACTAGCCTTTTTTGCCTGCAATCCAATCCAATCTGTGTGCCCGGCCGTGGTATTCAACCCGCTTCGATCTTGATCGCAAAACAAGAGAATGTGTTTTGTATTACACATGTTACACACGTTCTCAGAATAAAATCCACACAATTGGTTTTCAGCATTGTTACATACCGCGAGATCGAGCAACTTGGGTTCGATAACCATACTTTGTCGGGATCCCCGTCACAACATCACGCCAAGGATGCCATCTACGGCTACAATTTTATGGGGAACAGACTGATTCAAAAAACGCCGCAGTGCCGGGGTGTTGCATGCAATTATGTCCTCTATGCAATACGATCCGGAGGACATTATTGCATACCGGACGGTTTTGCATATGCAATCGTGTCCGCCCGGACGCTGCTGCATAATGCAATTGTGTCCGCCCGGACACATTTGCATATGCAGTTGTGTCCGCCCCGTGCAAAACCGGCCTTGCAGTAAATTAAACGCCCTTGGTCGACGGAACACGTTTGCCATTTTTTACAAGCTATATTGTATAAGTGCATGTCATTATTGACATGGGAAATGTTCGGCCGTTGGGTATTCGCTGCAATCATAAAATACGTGAATATTCATGCTGCATATTATGTAGGTTCAGTGCATGCACGATCGCTTACGCGCGCACTAGTACATGTACAGTCATGTACATGTCCGCCGGACGGTTTTTGCATAACCCCAGACACGATTGCATATGCAAAAGTGTCCGGAGCGGACAACATTGCATGGCGGACACAATTGCATCTGACACCGGCGGCTGCCGACGGTTGCAAGTTTTGTGAAAAATCACTTCAAAGTTTTAAAGTGGCTGTGCGGCAGCATGACTGAGTGTTGAAAAGAGATGTGTATTCAACAACGAAAATATCATTCTGAAGGGAATGGCAGCGGAAATGGGGAGTTTTTAACATTCAGAACACAATATCTTAGAACTTTGTGAATGAACGAACAGCAGCCAGATTTGTAGACGGCAATTAGTCCGTTTAGGGGGCCCATAGAGATAGAGGCCTATAGAGCGTAAACTGCGACGGAACGTACCTCAAAGTACCTCCATGATTTGATAGCCTACTTCATAGCTAGACTTCTAGGCCTGCAGTTACAAAGAAACTCACTCCATAACACCGTCCAACAATAAATCGGTGCATTGTCAAGCAAGGGAACCACTAAGACAACAACTCGGCAAAAAGTGACATAAAACAAATAATTTAATGCCCGATCTCATAGACGCTTAACCCTGTAGGCCTAGCCTAGGCTATACTCTCTTGTATCCGAGAACCAGCTACAGAAAAGAGGAATTCACTCCCGCCTCAAGTTAAATCAGCCCCTTGCGCAAAACAAAATTATATTAAATCTCGCCGTGGAAAAAAGTGCACGTTGAGCTTGCGTGCATGGCCGGTGTCAGATGCAATGGTTTCCGCCATGCAATACTGTCCTCTCCGGACACTTTTGCATATGCAATCGTGTCCGCGGCTATGCAAAAACCGTCCGGCGGACAAGTACATGACTCTATGTATGTGTGCGCGCGTAAGCGAGCGTGTATGCACACTGAACCTACGTAGCCTATAATAATATGCAGCATGAATATTCACGTATTTTATGATTGCAGCGAAAACCCAACGGCCGAACCTTTCCCATGTCATTCATGACATGTTCTTAGCTTGAGAAAAAAAATGGCGAACGTGTTCCGTCGACTAAGGGCGTTTTACTGCAAGGACGGTTTTGCACGGGGGCGGACACAACTGCATATGCAAATGTGTCCGGGCGGACACAATTGTATTATGCAGCAGCGTCCAGGCGGACACGATTGCATTATGCAAAACCGTCCGGCGGACATTATTGCATATGCACTACTGTCCTCCGGATAGTATTGCATAGAGGACATAATTGCATGCGACACCGGGTCACTTTGTGGCTTCGGTATAAGGGCAACATTCATATAAAGACACTTGTTATTAAAGACACTGGACACTATAGTCTTTTCATGTTTCTCATAACTATGCGCAAAACAACAAGGTGCAAATTTGAGCTCAATTGGTCGTCAAAGTTGCGAGATTATAATGGAAGAAAAAATACCCTTGTCACTCGAAGTTGTGTGCTTTCAGATGCTTTATTTCGCCGGGACCTCAAAATGTCACTCTGTGGTATCGACATAAATTTCAAATATGTTTTTAGTGGACAATTATTTCTTTCTCGGAAACTATGTTACTTCAGAGGAAGCCGTTTCTCACTGTTTTAAACTATCAACAGCTCACCGGTGCTTGTTACCAAGTAAGTTTTTAATGCTCACAATGTGTCCAGTCAGTGCCTTAAGTTGACGTGCATTTTTCGATACAGAGGGTTCTTTATTGATGATAATCCCCAAACTTCAAAAAAATAAATGTGATTTTTTGTTTCCCTTCTTAGGCAATAATTGGTATTAAGTGGAACATAAGGGCGGATCCCGGTTTTTTTTTTTTTTTTTTTTTTGGGGGGGGGGGGGATGGGGTTGTCGACCCTCCGCCACAGATCATTCGCATAAGTCGCAAAAAAAAAAATAATAATTCTCATACATGATTTTAGTTACATTTTTCCCCAATCCCGAGTGGGATGTAATGACCATTGGACAGGGGCGGGCCTGTGAGTTCTTTTAAACTTTTTGCGGTCCCACTCAAATTTCGATACGGGCCTTATAGAGTTACAAATCCCCAATAGTCAACACTGTGTAAAAAAGCCCTTTAAAAGTGAAATTGCTATTTCATCATGTCGTCATTATTTTTTTATTACCAGTGGATATAGGGGCGCTGAAAGGAAATTTTTCATGAGGGATTTTTCATGAAAAATCACATATTTTTTAGGATCATGTTTCAATGATGAACCAAACAGCATAAAAATATGACGCAAATTTTTGAATTACACTAATTTACGATGTCGGCATTTTTATAGGGAATAGGCCCTATCTTAAGATTTTAAACATTTAAATATCATCGGTCAGTAGTGACGGACTAGATTTGGGCATGGGTTGAATTCGTCTTCAACTTCACAAGTTAGTTCTCGAGGAAAGTGTGAGAAAGGAGGGACTCCTTGTTGATGGGTGGAATCTACAATATCCATGCCGGTAGCAAGTTGTTTTTCTGAACTCCGAAATTGCCACTGTCGTTGTGCTATTTAGTGGGGAAAGTTTGTTTTCTAAATAGATTGAAAAAAGAGAATCCTAAAAAAAAAAAAAGGGAACATTTTTTGAGAATAGTATTTCTAAAGTGCAGAAAAACCAGCGGTGGTTGCGTTAAAAAAACACCTCATCATTCACGACGAAACAGGTAGAGCGTCCTCAAGCGTTACATTTAAAAAGCCATTGTTGAATTCGACAAGACATCAGTCGGTGGTTGTAGTGTGCGCGTATTATAACGTGTACATTGTACAGGTTGTGTGTACATGCGCCTAGTTGTTGTGCACGAAGAGCTTAGAACGAAGGGTGGAGGAGGACGTGAGTAGGGCCTTTTTGTGATGTATTACTATTGTGTTGTTACGACTTACTATACCGGAAGCTGTAGATTGAGTCACGAAAGCTGTGAGAAGTTGGTTGGAAATCATTTGGTGAGTGTGAAATAAGTAACTTTGGAGTAGTTTAGGATGACACAGCGCGTAAATAATTCAGCCCGAAACAACAGCGATTTTACACTTTTCAGGACAGGGCAGAGTTAATACGGGCATACGGATGATACGGGTGGTGTGAACTATTTTTTACTACATAGTAACATACAGTACTGTACACAGGGCACGTTGATAAGATTGGTGAGTATTCCAGAGAGTGGTCCAGTGGCATTTATGATTTATGGTAACTACTGTACTACCTAGTGAGTGTACTACATTTATTAATATCCAGTGCCAGTGGTTGAATTGTTGTTCTAGTTCAAACACGAAAAGGGTACACTCATCATCATCATCAGGGTCAGTCAGCATGGTCAGTGGTTCAGTTCAGTATACTTGTTTGTCAACTCAAGTTATTTGTCATGGTCAGTGTGTCTGCGCCCTTAAGTCATGGTCCCAGTGTTGTATACTAAAAGTTTGTTCAATTTCAACATGGGGTCTTATTGTTTCTACTTTCAATATTTCCTTTGGCCTGGTTGGATATAGATAGGACGCAGTAGAAGGGCTATATTTTTCCGTATTCCACTCGCGCTTGTGTGATAACTTATTATGTCATGATGATGATGTGTACGTTTGAATGTCAGCTCGGTCGACAGAGTCAGCTTTTAATCTACTCGGTAAAAAGTAGAACTATGACTTATTATGAGGTTCGTTCCGCTATGATATCATCTCCACAAGATGATAGCGGAATGAACCTCAGTCACTCATAGTTCTAGAAGTAGATTTCACCCAGCACTTTTGAATATTTCTCAATATATTTGAACTGAGCATGTTTTGTGCCATTCTGAATGCTATTTTGAGGAGCAAATCATCTGCTTGGGACAAACACACAATACAGTGAAATGTATGAGGGATAACTTTTTGGATGGCGCCACCACTCATTTTTACAAAAAGGGGTGGAAAAGTTTCCGTATGGCGCCACCACTTTGAGTGAAAAAGTGGTGGCGCCGTACGGAAAGTTATCCAAAGGGATATCTCATTGAGGTAAATTAGTTACTACATGTATTTTTTCATATCGAATGAAAAAGTGGTGGCGCCATACAGAAACTTTTCCGGTAGGGCTATGTGTTTCAACTCATGAAATTGCCTACAGCATACTTTGGACTAGTTGTTGTGATATATCGTAATCCTCCTCCCGGCAGTCAGAGGAGGGTTACGATATCGAAACTAACTTTGGAGCTCCTACACTTAGTGGTAAAAGGTGTTTAATTATTTTTAAGAGTGGTTTTCAACGTATGTTTTTAAATAATTTCTTGATTTTGAATTTTTGTAAATTAATTATAATTTTTAATGTGTTTTTTTTTGTAAAAACATTTCAATGAATGCAGCCTAGAATGGCCGAAACAAATTAAAATATTTTGTTGTCAAAAGGTCATCAAAACATGTTATCATCCAAATGCAACTATGACCATATGGCACTCTGTCAGACGAAACTATGATGTTTTAGTATCAGTTGACATTTTGTGTAGCATTTTGCTATGCTGCTATACAAAGGAAATTGTTCTCTGCAAACATGATACATTGTATACGTAGAGGAAGTATTAAATATGACACGGTTTCCCTTCAAAGTCAGTGGTATACATGGTGTACACTGTGTGCTGACTCCAACCTTTATAGTTTGTTTTCTCGTTGTACACAACGAGTAGGGAGTTCTGTGGAACGATTTATATTTTACTATAAAAAGTTGTATTGTCAGTATTAGTACTGTGTACAAAAATACTCGTTTTTATTTTGTCTTAGATACACCTCACTGGATACACATAGAGGGCTCCAAGGATATTTTTACTGTTCATTCCTCTTGAATGTTCAGACCTTGATTTGAATATGTTGCCTATCTGATTGTTTTAATAAATTCTGTGTGAGAATAGTGCAAGTTAATTTACTACGTAGATAGAGAGGGGTAATAATATATACATTATCAAAAACTGTTATCTCTAGAGATTATACACAAAGATTTGCACTCCATTAAAAATACTGTAGAGAACTCTGATAAACTGATTAAGATGCACATTCCATTGATTGTTTCATTCATACCATGTGTATGCATAATACTATGCAGCTTTGAATTAAATTAACTTGAAATATGATTCCGAGAATTCAATTATCCTGCATCTTAGAATTTGGTGCTTGTGAAGTCCATAAATTAGTTTTTTTGCCAACTTCATAAAAGCTGTCATTCTGTCAATGTTAAGAATACAAGGAAATTTTAGTGCGACTGATTCAGCTAACGACAGCTGATTTAAATGACACCATCATGTCATAAAAGTATGTTATACAAAATTTAAAATCTCAAAATACTCGCATAGAAAAAAAAATGTATTTGGGTTTGTAATTGTATCGCCAAGGAGACCCCAAATCTGACAAAAGATTTCCAGTTTGTTCACTGGGACCATTAAACATTATGGACTGGAAAAAAACAAGAAGTATACATTCTTTTTAAGATCAAAACACCCCCCCCCCTCCACTTAAAGATAGATGTCTTCATGCAGTGTCCTCCATAATAATAAAAAAGATGCCCTAACATTTTCATTTTTTCAGGACTCCTCTGGGACAATTTTGTTTCTAAAATCATCTTTCCCATCAATTATGGTTACCTCCGGTTCATTAAGATCAATTCAGTGGTCAGAGCTCCTCCGCTATAATTATTCTCTCAACAATGAGTAATAGTAAATTGGGAAGATAAAAGGTTTCCGCTTTGTGCCGAAGTCCGAGCTTTCGACATGTTGGGTATTTTTTGTTTGTTTGTTATGAAGTCGTGACTCATGGTTGTGAACTGCAGTCAGGCATGGCTCATGTTGTGTTCATTTATAGTCGTGAAAATTGTAATATTTAATACCCCCCGGCATAAACGGAAACTTATTTTTGTTGATGGGTAATTTTGTTTGCCATTAATCACTAATCAGTGTCCCTTCGTTCTTTTTTGTTTGAATTTACAAGCTCCTAAAAACATTTACTTAATGTGTATAGCAATTTCATGTCATGCGATTGATGAAATAGAAAAGCAGTTACTATATCGCAGTTCATTAAACCAGCATTCATGGTAGCAGCTTTTTGCAGAAATCTCTAGTGGCATTACAAAACTCTGTCCTTACTCTATGGCTAAATGTAACGCCAATTTATCATGGCAAAAAAAACAAACTCCTTAATAAATTTCAATGCTACTTCAGCAGTGTGTTTGGAAAAAGAATGTCTTATAAGTTTCAATTGAATGTTTGCTGATTTAGCATGGCTAAAAAAACACCATTTAGTTTAAATTGAATAAGAATATTATGCTAATTTCTGCATTGTTTGAAAAAAATGCCTTATAAGTTTCAATGCTAGTAGAATACTCATTATTCTCAAAGTGAAATTTAATGAAATAACATTGTTTGAAACGGACAGGAAAGGATTCTGATCTGAACAATTTATTTATTCGAAAGGAACGAAAGAAACATTATATGGATTTGGTTATTTCAGAACAGATTATGAGTTTAAGTTCCTGGTGTACCCGTTAACCTGTACTTTTTCTTGTTGTAAATTCATGGAAAAAGCAAAGCAAAAACAGGAAATAACTCATCTTGATTTTTGTTCCAATGTTACTTGTTCCCGAAACTGCTAATATTTAAACAAAAAATAGCACTTGTGACTTGTCTCTTATAACGTACATTGTAGTCTAATCTTTTTGGAATTCTTCATCATTAAGTATTTCTTTGGATTCAGTGTTTTTAGATTTAATTCCCACTTGGCGCCATTGTTTTAGAAACTTGACTGAATCCACTTGAGACCTGTCGTCAAGTACTTGTTCACCTCTTTTTAATATTCAAGTACGCTCAGTGCTACTCTTGGTAAGGGGCTATTTTAAAAAAATACATATTTAAGGCAAACAATTTAGGGAAGCAGGTAGGAATTGATATTCCTCTTGAAACAGGCTACCATAATAGATTGTAGGATGGAGGAAAACACACATTAGGCGGGGATTTTAAGAGTGAGAGCTGTTGGAATGGCTCTTTGTTATACACCCCTGCATAGTGAGTGTCCTAAATAAAAAGATTGGTTTCATGCTTTTTAAACACTTGGATGGGGGAACCAAGTTGAATAGACCATAAACTGGTGGCACATTTAATATAGAAATACCTGTAGACCAGAAACAGTTGCCATTACCTGTTAAGAACTACTCGAAACAATGCTCAAACACAGTAGTTATTGAAATGGTACTTAAAACACCATGGAGGGCTAGTATACAAAATACCCACTGGTCCTCTGCTGGCCAAAGTCCAGTAATTTTAGCATCCATCCAGTAACCCTATAACCAAACAACAGCTGCATTCCAGTATTTTTTCAAAACACACATTTTTAAAGATAAAAAAGCACAGTAACTGTAGGCCTGAAGAAGGAAAGGAATGATTTATGTAGATTGTAAACGATATTTCTGGTCCAGTGAAAGTGCAGAGCAGTTCAAGACCCATGGTTAAAATGGAGATTACCTTGGAATCCGAACCCTGTTGATAAATGGACCTTGAGTAAGTCTTTGCTAGAATCCTTCTTCACTTCAAAATCCAACACTGTATTGTAACTCAACTCCCAAAATGTTGGACTCTGATCACGGTGGTATTCCTGATCCAACTTAAAGCAGGCCTGGAATTAAGAGGGGCCCATGGCCTCCAGGTCCCTGGTCATGGCCTTGGTGCCCCTTCAGACGTTTCCCATTTAGGCTTCTTAAAGAAGTGCCCTTATTCAAAATGATGATAACATTTCAGGCCTGGTAAAGTATCAGTTTTAATCAGTTCTCAGTCAGACAGAATCAAATCAACATCAAGGTATGGCTAATGTTTCAAAACATCCACCTTGAGAGGGCCCTTTGGCCTTAAAGAGGGCAATTGTTTTAGTAACACTAGTTCACAACAAATACGTTTCTCACATTACCAGCAGCCACAAACCATTTGCTCATTTCAGATGTGTTTGTAGTTTTCATTTTTAAACATCGCCACATGCATGGCACAAGTCAAACTTTTGTTGTGTCTCCTGGGTTCACTGTAAGACTCCTTATGACAGTAAAATAGCACCGTTGACTTTAATTGGTCAGGTAATTCTGATTCTCAACATTTCGTTGACATTGTCTTCAATTCATCTTCGAGAGTTCAGGGGACAAGTCACATTTATAATGGTTTTGTTTGTTACAGTTGGTACCTGGACAATTTGATGTTGCTAAAAATGCATTCATCTAAAATATAAAATTGACCCCACACAGAAACAAGCTGTTTTCCCAAATCTTTATAATACTTTATGTTTAACCTAGAAACCATCCAGAAAGCCACGTACTAAACTCTACTAATTGAATTTGCACTTGTCCAGTATGCTGAAGAGTACTATAGAGGTCTTGTTAGATGAATGATAGTTAATTTACTATAGCATGATTCAATTCACAGCCCCAGCACGCTGAGCGTGACCCTTGCTTGTGTTTGGCACTCAGATATGGTTGTCAGGCATTTTTTTTTCAGCTAGGAGAGGACAAAGTCTACAATAATCTGATTGATGAGTAGTCAATCCGCACTAACTTCTGAACTGAAAAGCTGTTTATGAATTTGTTGTTTCCAATCCATGCCATTTATAGTATATTTTTTACAAACAGGCTGCTTGTACTCTTGTACACAAAAAACATTACACTGCAGTGCAACATGACGCATTATATTACACTATTATATAGTGCTACATCAAAATGGTTGTCACTTGTCAGTATGGTTCAACAAATGCAAGGACTTTTTCTATTTTATTTTTATGAATTATGAAACTGGAGTTTTGTTTACTACAACCTCATGGCAGTTTCAGGGTTGCTCTCGTAAATGCTGACCTCTGGATTCAGATTAATTTTTAAACATGATTTATTGACTTGTGTGTGTTTGCATTTTATATAAATGCATTTTTTATGTTATAATGTAAGGATTTGTAATCTCCTGCTTGAAACCCTAGGATGGGCCCTATTAAAAGTTTAATCAGTAAAATATAAAAATCATTATAAAAAGTAGCGCCAAATTGCATAAGTGCATTTAACTGGCATTTGGCCAGTGGGCCAATGTTATTAAGGGCTTTTAAAATGCCAACTCGGGCGTGTATGCTTCATTTTAGAAAGGGCAAGTGCACCAAGGCATTTTCTCCTTGGTAAAGGGCACCTTATGAGGAATTTTTAAGTTTCCACTGAAGCTTTTCAAGGGCACCAAGGCAATGACCAGGGGGCATGGAGGCAATCGCCTTCGTTGCCTTTGTGAAGTGTCAGGCCTGCCAACCCTTCAATAAATAAACAAGTAAAATAAACAAGTAAATACAATTGCTGGCTGTACACAATGTATCCACAATACTTATTATTATTTTTGTTGTGATATTAATGGGGCACAGCGCACTTACTTTAAAATGCTGTGTACTTGAATAGAATTAACATACAGATCAATGTCCAATCAAACACTCTGATGAAAAATAATGAGGCCAAATAAAAAATAATACCAGTTGATCATCCCCTCCCACATGCTTTTTTGAGGCAGCGCCTTTTTTTTTACTAAGTTTTATTTTACTTTTTTTTTTCAAAAGGACAAATTTTCTGTGTATTTCTACATAAAGTAGGTGGTGACTTCACACTGAGTAATGGTGGCCAATTTGAATTAAAATATTTGGCAGTCACCTTAAAAAGATAAAAATAAAAGGGCCCCATCCTCCTCTATTTTTGAAACACCTGGACGATCAACTGGTACTTATTTTACTTGGTCTAATGGATGTGGAACATCTGATGTTCAAGGTACATTGTAGGATGTGTTGACAGACCGACTCCAAATGCACGAAACAACATACAATTTATTATGCAGATTACAACCAATTATTTGTAGTACCAGCAGATATAATACTACATATTTACTCAACAAATTATTAGGCGGGTGTGTATAATGTACTTCATGTGTTGTCTGTACTATTAATTTCATTTTGTTTCACATAGTTTCTGGTTTCCAACTTGTAGCTTTGTTGTAAGTGATTAACATTTTAAATTGAGCAATCCTTTATACACGCAGTTTGTTTGGAAATGTCTTATTTGTCAGTAAAGTTTTTTAAGGGTTTTATACACTTTTCTTACCATTTTTTTTTCTTTAGATCAAATGCCACATTGTTTTCCACCTGGTTTACTAGGTTTTTCAGTTCTGTTTTTTTTTGTGTGAATGAAGATTTTCTTGTAACATTTGATTTTTTTTTTTTTTTTGCAGATCTCGTGACCCCCCTACAGTACTTGCTGCTAGTTCCCTCCCCAGTTGTTAACAGTCACCCGCATCGCAATTATTACGGTTTACGCCACACAGAAAAGAATGCCTCCTTTCTCTTAATCCATTGATGGAATGACAACCTTTTCGATTGGCCTCCATCAAGGACAAATGCGCCCCTATCTTGTATGTAAAGAGGATTAATCCTGGCTTTTTGTTGAGGGATTAGCGTTAACTGTTGAGTGGATTCATCAACTGACATTCAATGGACACTCGGGAGGATTCACATATCATATAACTGTAGAGTAACGGGAGAGCTGTGAAATACTGGCAGGTGTGTCTATGGTTTGGTAGTCGGAAGACTGACACTTTGATGATTCTCGGAATTATAATCAAATCATCTGGACAGGAAATATGAATATTTGCCCTGGCGCCACATGAAACTCATTGCATGGTGCAGACTGGGCTGACAGCGATTATCGGACTTGAAAGTGTGCTGTTGACACTGAAATTGAACCCTGTGTTTGTTTCATCTGCTTGCGGGTGAGTTTTTATCAACCCTGTGTGTGTTATTAGAAAAGCGCCTGCTTTGAATGACATACTTTTTGTTGTGCTTCTGGATTTGCCCTCGGTCAATTTAGTGGTATTCTTGAAGGAGGTCAGAGATTCAGAAAGAGTGGAGTGTACAGACCTTGATTCTATTTAAGCTGATCGTTTGGGAAGGATGGACGACTTCGACATCAGCCTTTTGTAGCTTTTGAACATTCCCATGTGCCTGAATTTCCCGTCAGTGAGTCTGTGTGCCTTGGGATTTGATCTTAATGCGACTTTATACTTGCCCTGTGTCTTCTGTAATGAATTCACAGTATAACTCTATGCAAGTGGGCACTGGCCACCCATTCTGTCATCCAACACCTAGTGTAAAGTCATCACCAGTGGATATCCCCGAAGGGAGCAAAGTCGGCCATGGCAGGGAATTCTTTTGTTTCAATGAAGATGTGCGACAAGCAGTTTCTTGCCCTTCGGCTTTCCAACCAGTCTGCGCATACAAAAAGGCAGAGAGAGACAAATTAAACCAGACCCCTCTAAGTGATCAACCCAAGATGTCTGCAAACTCTCCATCAAATAGAACTCTCATAGGGCGCCCTGTTTCTCCACAGACTGTCAGTGTCCGAACAATACCACCTGGGGTCAATTTCCAGTCGCAGGGACGCGTGACGCTTCCTTTATCCGACAAACCAGAATCCAGTTCCAAACCTAGTTGGATAAGAACTCGGCAGCAAAGAGACCGATCTCCTTCTGTGGATAGTAGGCATCTGCTGAATAGCTACAAACAACCTTCACCCAACAGAAGTCTTTCATCAGATCCGGCATGCCCAGTGACTGTCCGACCAGTGTCACCAGGAATTCTAAGTCTATGCAACAAATTTGCTCCGGTGAAAAGCACCTCGGATTTTAACTTGGACATCCCGAAGGGTCGTCCCAGATCAAAGTCTGCCACAGGTGCCATGATTAAGAAACCTGACTCGCCAGTTTCCCCGCTGCTTCTTAGGCGTTCAGTGAGTCCTAAACCAACAAAACTGCTCCTTGCTACCGATTCGTCCGACTCTGAATCAGGACAAAGCCTTAACTTGGCCAGAAACTTGTTATCACCCGGAAACAGCCCAAGTAGTGGGTATGGTAGTGGATTTTACTCCAGCAGTCCCCTTTGCCTTAGTCCAAGAAGTAACTCTCCTGCTCTGGTAGTAGATGTAACCCACAGCTCAGACAAAACAAGTCAAGGACACCTAACCTTGCCTGACGCAGACGGCAGTAGAGCAGTGCGAACCTCAAGCCAGGATAGTGGAGTCGCAAACATTTCCGAATCTGGACTTCAGTATGGGCAAGCACCATCAAGTGGAACAATGTCGCCACCGGAAACAGTTTTGAGTCTCGCCGTCCCAATGAACAACAGACCCAAAACTTTAGTTCGTTCGAACAATGTCTTTGAGAGTATCGACCAAAGAGATTCTAATAGCTTTCGGGAGCCAAGTCCTCAATCCCCAGATGAAGGATTCCAAGACAGTGACAAATCAAATGCTTTTGATCATTCAGTAGCTCCCTTGTCTAGAGACAATAACAAGCCAAACCAGGAGGTCAAAAAATCCAAACTAACGATTCGACTTAAAAGTCCTGGGAGCTCGCTTGACCAACCCCCCTCTCCTGACCCTCCTAAAAATATCCCAGAAATAACTCTGCCGGTAAACTCCAGACCCTTCCTCACAGTCGAGGAGCGCCGGCGTGACTTTGGGAACAGATCCGACACGTTGATGTCAAGTATGCAAAGCTTTGAGTGCCTTCCTTCGGTCGTTGTGAGTGACCACTGTGATGAAGAAGTTAGTAACATTTCTTGGGATGGCAGTATGGATGCGTCAGTGTTTACCCCTAAAGAGCCAAGTCAGATTGGCTTGTCTATCGATGATATCAAACGGTCTAAGAGTATCAGGAAGCTATCCAACGCTAGCACTGTGTCCTCATTCAGCCACGATTCCTTGGATGATGAACTTAGTGATGATATGTGTTTCAAAGAAGAACCTAAGAAGGTAAGTGTCTCTTAAATTATCTTCAGTAGAAATCTATTAGTTCTGAATAATGTAATCGCCTCAATACTTACCGGCACTTTTGATCCTCATCGGGAATAGGATTAAAGTGGGATCTGATCGCCCTTGTGGATTAATAGGCGATCAAAAGTCGAGTAGGAACGCAAAGGGCAATCAGACCCCGCAATTTGCTAGCAAAACAGAGTTCTTTTGAACCCACTAGATTCCCAAAAGGGGGATCAATGTGCGATCACACTCAAGTGGAAGCGCCACCGCGATTTCACCCCTGCATCTTAACTTGTTGCACAGGATCCCGATTTTGCAGTTGTGGATCCAGTGGGAACGTGGTCTATTAGTCTTAAAGTCAAACAGCTCATATGCTATATGTAGCTAAATTTAAGTGTAAGGTCTTTATGGACCCCAAAAAATGGATTTTGATGGAACTGAAAAGTATGGATTTTGCTGTATGGCTACAATGGGTTCATTGTTCACTTTGGGAAAGGTTTCAAGTCCATAAAATGGATACACCATCACAATGACCAAAACTGTAATGGAGTTGTGCCATTGACCCAAAAATGTAAGTGTTCAAAGTTCAGTGTGCTTTTGCCATTTCCTTTTCTTTTTCAAATTACTAAGTTGCATCCTGATTAGGAAGGGCCTCTGGAATTACGCAGAGGCTGTGGGTCCCCCTCCAAACATTTCCTAAAGACTTACATGTAAGATTTTCCAATGAAATTGCCCTTTGGAAAATAAAAATTACATTGCCCCCTCAAGGGTGAAACTCCAGTCCTGTTGGGACCCATGTGACTAAGAGCATCATGAAGAAATTCTGGACAAGGTAAAGTTCCTATCCAAAATGCATACATTTCAGACATGCAGGATTTGGGCCATAGGGTAATCCTCCCAAACATACATCAACTCGGGAAAGTACTGAGTATACAGTGCTAACACACATCGGTGTATGGGTAAAAACCAAAATTAATATTCTTTATCCCCGATGCAAATTTAACATCTATTATATCGTTGCGGTACCCGCTGCCAAAACATAGGATTCGAACTGCCTCTAGCTGCCGGGCAACCTCGGTAGTCTAGTTGGTAAGACACTGCTCTAGAATTGCAAGGGTCGTGGGTTCGAATCCCACCCGAGTAACATGCCTGTGATATTTTTTCACAGGACTCGGGAAAGTACTGAGTATACAGTGCTAACACACATCGGTGTATGGGTAAAAACCAAAATTAATATTCTTTATCCCCGATGCAAATTTAACATCTATTATACATCAACAAGAAATAACAGGTAAACGTGGAATGTTTAAAAGACAATATCAATATTAGCTTTTTAAAGACCATAGCGACCAGGAAATGGCTTGTTTCATGTCCATTGCATCCCAAATCGAGCTGCAAGATCTGATCTACTTCCCCCTCAGCCAAAAAGCTCATAGTTTTAAAGCTTATGTCCTGAACTAACATTTAACAAATGTTTTCCATGATATCTGTGTTTCTAAAAATAAAAAAATAAAAGTTTCCGTTTGATGTTATTTTATGCAACACTTTTACAAGGAAAAATTAGGTTAAAAATTCAACAGTATGAGCATATTGTCTAGGTGTATGGTATGGTGATGATTATACAGACTTAAAAGGTCTCTGAAGGGTTAGATGCTGATTGACGAAGGCAGTGTGACGTCAATCCAGCTTAAATTTATGTTTACATAAAGTATGAAAGATGTGGTCTTACTGCTGTGTCACTTTCCTTTTTAAAAGCAATCTGAAAAGTGTTGAGATTAAATACTAATCTACATGTTGTGTACTGATAAGACACCCCACTCTGAGCAGCGGCCTCTTTACATGACATATAATGTATACATGAGACTGTCTCAAGCAGGCATGATTTTCTTTCTACTTCCTCGTCTAATTTCTGGTTAGTTTAGCTCTAGGAAAAATGAGAAAAGTTGTAATTAACTAGCCTGAAAAGTCTCATTACCACAAGTAGTCCGCACTCGTGCTCAATGGACCGTTCCGGCTTTCCACTAAGCTCCGCCCACTTGCGCGTGAGCAAGACACGTGTACACTCACTCCCAATGACATTCTGCCTGATTCTGCCGCGCGTGCCAAATATACGCGCACGCATGACCGAGTTTGTCCGACCACAATCATTGCTGTGATTGGTCAAATGGGTGAATGGGCACAGTTTGATTGATAGGCCGGATCGGTCCATAAAGTGTTCCTGCTTCTTTTCCCAAGGACCAAATATCATTTATGGTGCCAGGTCCAATCTTCAGCCTTTTCAACCTTGACAATTCAGATTTCAATTTTAAAAGGCTATTTTTATACATCTGTTCAAGCTTTCAGTTAAGGTGTCCTAGGAACAAAGCGAGCAATGATCAGTGGTAGCTACATGTACATGTACATTGTAATTGAAAACTGAAAATGAATTATTGTCTGGATAACGAGATTACTTACTCACGCTCATTGGCCATGTGTACATGTACACTAAATAACTGCATGCTGCGTTTTGTGCATCGTCTTTGTATGCAAAACTGTTTATGTATGTTTTGTACTGAACACTTTCAGAAAAATGTTTAACATTTCTTCCATTGAAAATCAAATACAAATGGAAATACAGTTTGCAATTCTTTATAAATCTTTATGCCGCAGTTGTGTTTCTTGGAAAAATAACCTTTGCACACAACTCTGCACAAGTGTACAATATGTACATCCTGCTGTTATTGCGGATGTGCATAATACGTGTAAAACCAAATGCGGTTGAGATACAGTGTTTTTATTCAGTGTGCTTTCATGCTATATTCAACAAAAGCAAGAGTCAAGTCAATGTACATAGTGTACGTACAATGTTTCAGTACTGACTCCATGATATCTGGATTGCTTCCATTTGTACTGTCAGGCTTGATAATCCACAGAAGCACGACGGCAATTGCCTTCATGCCCCCTGGTCATTCCCTTATAGTGCCCTTAAAATGTTCCTTTAGAAAATTACAATTTCCTCATGGATGTCCTTCACCAAGGAGAAAATGCCTTTGTGCCATTGGCCTCTCTGAAAAGAAGCATGCAGGCCTGTAGCTGGATTTCTTGTTTTTTACTGTACACTGGAATGGAGATGGTGTTGCATTCATTCCTGAGTGGTGCCATCAATATGGCCTAATTGCAGGTTTTATCCAACCTGCATCATAAACCTTATGTCTATTACCTACTTCCTGCTTTTGATGGCATTAGTGTTTGATGTACGACATTGTATAAAATGTAGAACCATACCAACCCAAGCAGTGTGTATGCTGGTTTTTTTTAGTCTTGGTTGGTGATTCATGACCAAAGAGCTTAAAGTTATGAATAAAAACAAACAAAAATTAGAGCAGTTTGTTATTGATGAAATATAGTTGAAGGCAACCATAGGTGCATTTATATTTATTGATTTATTTGTTATTTGTTGAGTATTTTCAACAGACTCATTCAATAAGTTGATCGACCATGTTACAAATAGATTTTTGAATAAACTTTGTTATTCATGCTCTATTTAGTTCCACTAGACTAATGTGATTTGGAAGGATTTTCGTTAAAATGTCCTTGAGAATTTTTTTGTTTTTAAGGAAGGGAAACAGTCACCAAAGAGAGAAAGAAATAGATACATGTAGTTCCGACATGACGTAAATCTGCCATCTTTACGGGCAATTTGGAACACCCAGACTTGCGTCTTGCGCGAGAACGGCGTGCAGCACGCGCACATTTCACAACACTCGTTGCCTGATTGGTTAGTAAACAGCGTGGTTGCGATAACACACCTGCAAGCAAACCAACTTATCTACATATACTGTCCATTGTGTCCCAACCCACGTAGCTTCAAGTATTTCTGACAATGTACAGAGTCTGTTCTCCTTCTTTAAAATAAAAATATTCAGGAGGTTTCAGGTCTTGAATATAGTAGGGGAATCTATATATGTCTGCAAGCCTGTTTCAGGAATTGTTATATTCATCAAAACTCATCCCTCATGTTTAGAAAGAACCCTGAAATGTCCCTGAGGCTGCCGGTCTGTCCGGAAAAATTGCAAAATTCAAGGAAATTGTTAGGACTATGAAGTCATTGAAATTGAGGGTATTGCATTATGCATATCTTGCCTTGAAAATTGCTGCTTTTATTGTGTTGTTACATGTACACGTATGGCGTCATCGCAAGAACAATGAATTTTACTGAATACCTACAGTACATTTACATATCATGGAAGAATAGATTAATTGTGTACAATGAAGGTAGATTCTTCTTGAAAGTACATTCTTCCCACTTTATAGCAATTTGACACTTTCGGTAAACAGTATTATCGAAAGGCCCACACTTCATGTACCACAAATTATTATAAGTATATAAAATAACAAACCTGTGAAATTTAGGATCAATTGGACGGTCATCGGAGTCGGGAGAAAATAACGAGAAAACCCACCCTTGTTTCCGCACGTTTCGCTGTGTCATGACATATAGGCCCTAATGTTTAAAATAAATTTGTAATTCTTGATATCGAGAATTGATAATTGTAAAATGTTTTCTCAAAAAGTAAAGCATTTCATGGACTAATATTTCAAGAGTTGTCTTTCACCATTACCTTCTGTAAACCCTGTAAGTTATTTGTAAATCTGTGAACTTTTATTTTGTTTTTTCTGTTTCTTAAGTGTCCAATGGCTTTAAGACACTTGACACTATTGGTAAGTCAAAGACCAGTCTTAGTCAAAGACCAGTCTTTTCACTTGGTGTATCTCAACATTCATGCATAAAATAACAAACCTGTGTAAATTTGAGCTCAGTTGGTCGTCGAAGTTGCGAGAATACCCTTGTCACACAAAGTTGTGTGCTTTCAAATGCTTGACACGTGAGTGTTGGCTCTGAAAAGAGCGGGTTTCATCTCACGATTTGAATAGTTTACTCTGCTTGTCTTCAAGAAAAGTGCAGAGTATACGAGCAGATTATACTGTTAAACACGTCCAGACCAAACCGGGTCTTTTCGGGGCCAACACCCCCTCAAAAGAGAATTAATACATGGTTGTACCCACAAGTTTACTATTACTGATCTTCCCAAATTATATTATATCAAAACCGATTAATAAATAACCTGAAAATTCACAGTGATACACCAGACATGTAATGTATCATGTCAACCCTTGTGCTCGATAAAATGCTTTTTTCCAAGAACCAAATATCATGCCTAACATCTACATGACATGTATTGCCGCTTGCACTTTCAGTAATATGTTTTAGTTAGCTAGAGAATCATTTATTAGTTTGATTGTACTATACAAGAGTCCAATATCCACTCTATTACTCAGAATCCAATCACTAAATAACAAAATTTACGCATTTTTTATTGTTATTGTACTAATAACATTGAGGACCTTCCACTAAATTACAACATTTAGGCATTGACTGCACTTAAAAAAAGAGTCCAGAACACACTCTATTTTAGAACTTAATTAAAAATTCCTAAAAATGTCCATTTGGATAATGAAGTAAACAAGTATTCAGAATTACAATATTCTTCTTGATCTATTTAACCTTTTCATGCACTATTTATTTTAGTGATTAGTTTATCATAAGGACCCTGACCCTTTATTTCTTACAAATTTGTTTTGTGCAGATGTCAACCTTCCCCTAAAAAAAACACCCATAAATACAAAGAACAATTTATACAGGTCACAAAATTTTCCTAAAAAGTCCTCTTTCCCATTCTGAAACTGTGGTCGTACAGTCTTCGTTTTTGTTATAAAAAAACTATTTTTTCTGAAGGGATTTAACCATGTCACAGCGCATGAAAGAGTTTAATAAAATGTAACCTACATGTATACGTACCCTAAGTAGGAACTTAGGAAGCCTTTGCGCTGATCTACTTCCAGGTTCAGGTGGGCATTTCCAGACAGAATGATTAACTCAAGGAAGAGCTTTATGTGGAAAAAAAACATAATGCAGGAGGATCGGACTGTAGAAAAACACCTGTACTACACACAGAGGATTCATTTTTAAAGTACATTGTAAACCTGATAGTACATAAAAGAAATAATATAGGTCTACTGTACAAGAACCGTAAGAAGAAACTGTAAAAAATAGTCAACTTACGGGTACAATTAGTTGTAAATCTCTTTTGTGGGAGTGTATGGCTCTGAAAAGAGCCGGTTTGGTCTCAATGTTTCGGACAGCTAACTCTGCTCGTCTTTAGGAGAATAAATATTTTCTTGGTTTCATTTGAAATGTCTGTTGACATTGTCAATCTGTCTGTATTGTTATGTGGTTAGGTTGAATCTTTGCTCACCTTCCACCTCTGGGACCCTGCTTCAAATCTTGCCGGGGCGACACTACATGTATGTGAAACGGGTTTTCAGTCTCCACCTGACTGTGTGGGTTATCTATGGAATGAGTCTCGGGGGGTTTTCCTCACCCATCTAGATTTGAAATCTTTCTTTTCTTCTCTCCATGGGGTTCTTGGCTAGTATGGTGATTGAGTTTGCTTTTCTGAGAGTTCTTGGCTTCCACAACCAGAGTAGCTGAAATTAAATGAAAAAGTCCCAAGAAATTGTGGTCACAGGAAAACAAAAATGTCAAGGAAATATTAAGAAAATTATGCGTAATGTCTCCTGTATAAAACTTGTTTGTAGTAGGCAATAATAATCATTATAGGTTCAAAACAAAAACCAGTAACACTACACCCTAAGAGCATTTACGTAGAGTCTGACGATACTATTTACCAATTCTGGCATGTCTACGTTTAATTTCCTATTTTTAGGCTCTCGAATAAAAATCTAGACCAATCCAATTAAAGTCCTTTGTTGTCGGTTAATGGCAAAAGTAAGTCATTTTTTTATGTCGAGTGATGATTGAATGCCCTATTGTGAGCACAAAGCGTTGTTAACACCTGGTATGACGACACTGACGGAGCACCATCTCCGCTATCCTTGACTAGCACGCTTCTTGCGCACGTGCAACAACATAAGAAAGGATGTATAGACTTCCTCTCTCAATCTGAAGTCTCGATAAACCTCCGCCGTTCCAAGATGGATATTTTTTCGCTTGCTTGATGATTTATTTCCCCCTCTCGCAAATAAATTTTGGGTTAATTTTAAAATTGAAAAGTAGATTTTTGAGAACTACTTGCATGTCAAGGATAAGAGGAAACAGAAAACTAGATATTTATGAAACAAATCTGCCGTAAAATTGGTAATAATTTAGTGAGCATGCATGTGGGTCTGTCCACACTAATGGGACCATTTGATGTGACTTTTTTTTTATAAATGGGTGACAAAAATAAACAAGAAGAGTTTTGTCAAGCTTGTTTCCCATGCACATTCCAAATCACTTCAAGGTTTTTGTTTGCAAAAAGCAAGACACATTTATCTGTATTTTAGCAATAACTGGGGATCATCTTCAAGATGATTATGTTTGTAACAGGGGAATGTTGGACAGACATTTCGTACATAAATGGTGAGAAAGGCATAATAATATAAACAGATTGCCAAAAATGTTGTCCCCTACAATGCTGTCCCTGCAAAGAATGTTTCCAGGCAAAACCAAGACATCTGCGTGGGTACTCAAGAAACTACAGGGAATTATCTTGAAGATATTAGGTTTGTAACATGGACAGATATTTGTCACAATATGTCTGTCCATGTTAAAAACAAACATTCATACCAGCTGAAAAACCTCAAGGTACTCTTGGTTTATACAGATAACCATAAAAATAGGGGCAATGGGTCTAACTTAATTAACCTTTGAGTAAATCAATTAATTAATTACATGTATTTGTGTCATCCATTTCTAGTCAATTCCAATACAAAATGTCTGTCCTCATTACAAACAATGTGTCTTAAAGAAAACTGCGTAACTTCTTAAATAATAAGACATTTGTTATACTGTTTGGTAAGCACACTCACTATCAGCAGAGAATTGTACAAAACAAAATACAGGGGAAAATGTTGTATTTTGTGTACCCTCCCAGTCACAGTCCCAAAAGTTATCTTTTGGAACCAAAAAGACCCATTAGTGTGGACAGACCCATGTACGAGCTTTGTCATTCTTGCGATATCAGAGCTGAGAAATTTTGTTGTTTTTCTTCTAAAATCAGACAGTTTTTAGTCATAAGTTTACTGGCCTGACACTAAAATCACTGGCCTCGGGCCATCAGGCCAGTGTTAATTTCAAGCCCTGTAGGTTAAGGGTTGGATTAGGAACACACATTGTAGGGGTGATTGAACTTAGCGGTAATGGATCATTACAGCCATGTTTCCTTTCACTTCATGAGATAATGAGGACGATGCAATGGCCTTGTTTTTAAACAAGGCTAATTGACTCTGTTTATAAATAGAAACACTCCAAAATACGTACATGTACGTATGGGATTGGCAATCGAATGCAAGAATCTTACCATGAAGGTAGAAATCTCTGTACACACTTTGTGTGAATCTGTGCTTTATTGATATTAAGGTTTTATAGTACACAGGTATCCATCCATTGTCAGATTATGGAGGTAGCATTTACCTATTTTATTACACCAATCCCATGTATCATTAGGCTAAAAGTCCTCTTTTATATGAAACTTCAAAAGTTTTTAAAGTAACATTAAAAAGAGAATGAGTGTGCCGTTGCTTTTTATTGCAAACTGATTTGGAATTATTGGTCATAAAACTGATGATAGTGTATTTGCTAAGTTTCTTACCTGTAATTTGAAGTAGTTCTTATCAGTATTGATGACTCGAGTCAGTGACTTGGACTCTAGTCAGACTCAAGTTGCCAATTTTATTGACTTGCGACTTGACTTGATTTGAGGGAAATTGATTTTTTTTACGATAAGTCTGTTGGGGTTTGGTTTACGCGCATTACGCTACACACAGGACATAAGTGACTTAATAACAACTAGAGATTGAGAGTTTGTGAACAAACTCAAGGTGTTCGGTTTCCGGGAGTAAAAGCCTGGATTAAAAAACAAATATTACACCTTGCTTTGTTCTCAAGATTTGTAATAAATGATTCAAATTACAAAAACTGTCAAAACCACATGATTACGTCATCTAGTAAAAGTGTATGTTTGGTGACGTCATCGGTAATAATTTATTTGTTTTAAACCAGACCTTTGCCAGACTTGTATGGTGTGATGGTAAAGCATTAAAGGATGTTTATTTCGACCTAAAAGACAATAAACCACGCCCTTTCAAATCATTTCACAGTCACTTCCCGTTTAAACAGGTCAAAAGGTCAACGAAAGTTCACCAACATATCCATTTCTGTCAAGTACGTAAAGCCCTTTCATATGATGTACAGATTGTCAAAATAGCTTATGTAGTTTAGGAAATATGAACTTAGGAAATATTGACTGACGACTGAAGAAAAGACTGTAAGGGGCATGTATTGTATGTTTTAACCGCCTTGAACGAAGACTATTCTTCATGAAGCTTTTTCGCGCTCTATTGATAATATTTTAAAAAAGAAGTAAAAAAAAAAACGTGGATCAAAAATAATGATTTTTTGAAATAATAATTTGAATTTTTATTACTCAAGAATGGATGACGTCATCATGACCTAACTAACACATTATTCCACTCCTAATGCATATCTAACTATGTGCGAAGTTTCAAGTTCATACGAGTTTGGGAAGTGTGCTTTTGTTCGAGGACAAGGGACGAAGAGAAGAAGAAGATGAAAATCTGGATTGTTTTATTGATTTGTTTGTACTAAAGTTTTGTTTAATCCGGCAGTTTATTTTAGCAAGACCACTCCTAATTGCTTGGGCCTTATGCTTTAAAGGAACACGTTGCCTTGGATCGGACGAGTTGGTCTAAACAAAAGCGTTTGTAACCGTTTTTTATAAAATGCATATGGTTAGAAAGATGTTTAAAAAGTAGAATACAATGATCCACACAAGTTTGCCTCGAAATTGCGTGGTTTTCCTTCTACTGTGCGAACTAACATGGTCGGCCATTTATGGGAGTCAAAATTTTGACCCCCATAAATGGCCGACGTGTTAGTCGACAAGGTAAAAGGAAAACCACGCAAATTCGAGGCATGTTTGTGTGGATCATTGTATTCTACTTATACAACATCTTTCTACCCATATGCATTTTATAAAAAACGATTACAAACGCTTTTCAAAGACCAACTCGACCGTTCCAAGGCAACGTGTTCCTTTAACCATTCTGTTTTCTTTGAATGTTTTGTATTGTAACATCCATGTCTGTGCATGGAGGTAGAAATAGATTAGTTTACGTAACGTCCTTTCCTACTAGAGAAAGTTTGAAAGGGCTTATGTTATTTCAGAGATTTTTTTTCTTCAAAATATTTAACTCAAAATAACTTGGATAGTTGTTTTAACAAATAATCAAAACAATTGATGATTATGCTAAGTTCAAGAAGTAATAGATATCGTAATACTGACGTGAATTCCGTGGGCCCAAAACGCCCTTCACCCCGGGGGGAGTGGTCGATCGATGTAACGTCTCTATTCTTCTCGGTGTTTAACCAAAACATGACCAATGTTCGTCATTTTGTACTGTTGTTTTCTCACATAATTAAAAGTCCCATGAATCACTGAAGTAGGTGGCCATCTCAGCGAAACTTCGTCTTCAATTCCACATTGACCACTAAGCCATCAGAAGGGTAACATTTGAACAATTTGACGCTGAAGATTGAAATGAAATCGTTTTCGCAGCGTTCTGCATAGCTATAGCTCTATGCATATCACGCTATGGCACAGAGTACAACAAACTTGGCAACATGCCACCAAATAAATTATGCCTAATACACTACACGTGTACGCCACAAGTGTTACGCACAACCAATGGGGAAATTTCGTAGTTCTTTATACAAGAAATTGTGAACTTTCAAACTTGATTTTGAACCAGAAGACGAGCTCAAAATGGGATCACGTCTGCGAGGCATTTACGGAGTTTTTAACAAACTTTCCGATGATGTGTCGATTGTAACAACCCATCATGTAGATCAAAAGTTATGATTTTTGGAAATAATAAACTTTGAAAATTCATAACTCAAGAATTGATGATGTCATCGTGACATAACTCAAACGGTTTCTTCTCCTTATACATATCTAACTATGTGTGAAGTTTCAACTTTATATGTGCTTGGGAAGTGTGATTTGTTTAGCGGACAATCGCCGCTAATAAGCAGAATGGATTATCACTGGAGCGTGCTCTGCTGCACCACTAATACACTACACGTTGTGTGTATGCCTACATGCAATGTTTATGCACATACCAATGGGGATTTACGTTGTTCTTTAGACGTGAATTTGGAAATTTTCAACCTCTCTTTTGAGCCGGAAGACAACATCAAAATGGGGTCATGTCTGTGGGGCGTTTACGGAGTTTTCAATGACGATTCCGATGATGTTTCGATTGTAAAAATCCCTCAGGTAGATCAAAAGTTATGATTTTTTGAATTAATAAACTTTGAATATTCATAACTCAAGAATTGATGACGTCATCATGACGTAACTCACACGGTTTCTTCTCCTAATAAATATCTAACTATGTGTGAAGTTTCAAGTTCATACGATGTTTGGAAAGATGTGTTTGTAGGGGGACAAGGGACATACAGAAGAAGAAGAAGAAGAAGAAGAAGAAGAAGAAGAAGAAGAAGTATCAATAAAAAAAAAAAAAACCGAACAAAAATAAGAGGTGTTCCGGGCTGTTGGCCCGAACACCTAAATAATACATGTAGGTTTACTGGCCTGCAGTCCAGTGTACATCAATCAGATTGCAGCCTATGGAAAATTCCATCAAAGAAGTTCTCACAATAGGCCTGCAAATTTCAGTAAAGCGGCAATTTTTTACACTCTGCCTACTATACACTGTGATTTAATTCATTACTGTGGCGCTAAATAATTGGCTGCCTTTACACAAAACTACAAACACTTGAACTGTATCGCCTGCTGAGACTTAGTCAATCCATGGTCAGTCAATCTTCATTAACCACAAACCAACGTTGATTCAACAAACAAGCTGCTATTAGTAGTCTTGGTAACAAATCTTGTTCTCTAAAGACCTGTCCCCTCATTGAGTTACTGCATTACAAGTTGAACAGCCTTACATGTAACCCTTGTAGTCATTCACATTCTACCGCGCCACGGAAATTCACACGATTTCCGGCTGTAAATAGTAATCATCATATAACTTTAATTGTGATTATTTTTTTTGTGTTACAAGTTGGGTTTATTTTGCAGAGGATGACATTTATCTTTGATTTTCTCAGTTGTTTTCTTTGCATCGCCAAATTGAAGCCTTGAGGTTGGAAATATATCAGAGGTCAACAACAAAATTGAAAAAATTGTTTGATCAAAACCTTCAACTTTTCAACATGTCCAAGAAGGAGCTTATCGCCCAAACCGGCCCCTAACAGGCCACGAACATAACAGGGCCTAATTTCATGGCTCTGCTTACTCTAAATTCTCTGCTTACGATCACGATTCCCCGCTTACGTGCAAGCGCGGAATTTCTGCACTAGCCTTGTAGCATAGAATGCCTAGTAACGTGCAGTACGCACGGGCAGAAGCCCAAATTCGCTGCTAACCTGTGAAATACGCTTGCGGTAAGCACAGAATTTCCTGCTTCTGTAAGCGCCAATTTTGTTTTTACGGTAAGCAGAGCCATGAAATGGGTCCCTGGCCACTTGCTTCACAAAAGAAGTAGCATGAGGATGCCAACTACGGATTGTCTCTGTGGGGCTGCTGGATGCAGACCGCAAGGTCATCACCGTGTAGGCCTACCCCCTTTAGAAAACAAGACAATAGCATCGGTATAACCCCCTTGCGACATGGTGGCTGTTGAATACGGACCTTGACATTTAAGATTTTGCTTACGAGACAAGAACGCTCTGCCTCTCCACCTCCTTTTTCTGGGTTGAATGTGAACAAGAAGGTTAATTTATTTCCGTAGTACATGTGCAAGAAATCAATTGTTAAATGGACAATTTTTACTGGACCAGAATGTATTTCACAAACTTTCTACATAATCTGTAAAGTGCTTTTATTTGAGCAAACACTTGTGATGAAGAGGACAATTATGTCATTTGTCCTGTGCATGTAAGGGCACAGAAGTATTATTACAGAATTGAAAGTCATTTACATTCGGGAAAAAAGACCGATCCATTAGGCTCCGCCCACGGCGCAAGTCTGAGCAAGAACACGTGCGCCTCTCCAATGCCATTCTGCGCAACTCTGTCGCGCGCGCCAAGCATACGCGCATGCATGTCGGACCTTAATTTGTCGGACTTTTGGTTGTGCAATTGGTTGTGATTGGTCAATACGTAATGGGGCGGGGCTTAATGGATGGGTCTATTGTTTTCTTATTGACACAACGAGGCATTGTTATTTAAGTGAAAAATACAAGACTGTCGGAATTTTCCTGTCACGGTTTACTGGCCTGACAATGACATCACTGGCCTCAGGCCTGCGGTCCAGTGTTAATTTTGAGCCCTGAGACTCGCTAGACAGTAGAAAAATGTTCTGCGGAATACAGTAACAGTACATTTAAAAAGGGTGTACATTTAACATGTGAAGATAACATTTTCATGCATTCGTATCATGTGAATTACATTTGTGTTTACACTGTATTCATCTGATTTGGTTAATCATTCATCTATGGAGTTATCAAAGGGCAATACACAAATTGATATCAGGGCTGTACATGTTGAACATGTTGACTTGGGGTTCAACAATGGTGACCCCATTCCTCTGGAAAAGCTTCCCACAAAAAGTATTGGTTATACAATTCCTGTTGCATCACCTGTCACTCTTTATCTTGCATGGAAGACTGTGTTTTCAATGTTTACTCCATAGAACGTCCACCAGGTAAATCTAATAACATAGGTTTCTCAAAATGCTTTCAAGAGCCAGTAATACTTGTAAATCCAGAGATACTATTTTGTAGTAAATTCTTTTTAAAATAATATGAGGTTTTTTTTTTTCTCAAAACGCTTTTAAGAGCCAGTAAACTTGTAAATCCAGAGATTGTAGTACATGTAAATTCTATATATTTGGGATTTTTATGGCACTACCAATGCAACATTTTACCAGTCATTCTATTGAAAAAACGTCTTAGGCTTTGAATCTTTTATTAGGTTGGTTTCACGCAACATCAACTTCTGATTCGTGTCAGTCTATACAAGTCAACTGCGTGTTTGAGTCAACATGGTACAAATCGGCACTTCCTTCACACAAGCTTTGCGCGAAATCAATTTGCAGGTTACATGTGTAACTTGTATCCATGTGTTGTGTGATCATTTCACACTGGTGCCAGAATCGTACTCTGAGTGAAGTTGAAAACCATCATACAGATGGCGCAACACACACTCGACACGGACCGAAAATGAACAAGGAGTGTTCACACCATGGCTTTCACAACCTGTGTTGGTATTTTTGACACGGATCGAGAGCTCTCAACCCACCTCCTGAGCAAGGCATGGGGTTAGGTTTGACACGGCTTGAGCACTCAATGGATTGACACTGTGTTGAAATGTTGTGTGAAAATGTCAGTCCAGATTACACGTATCGGATAAACGGTGTCCAAGAACTGAGATTTTCTGAAGTGTAGGCCTATTAGGCCTACATGTATGATGTATGACAGTGGTAGATCAACCATTTTGACTTGTTTGAAAGACACTCTTTGGTTAAAGGCACTGGACACTACTAACTACTCAAAAAAATTGTAGCATAAAAAAATTACCTTGTAACGAGCAGTTGAGAGCTGTTGATAGTATAAAACATTGTGAGAAACTGCTCATCTGAAGTAACACAGTTTTTGAGAAAGAGGTAGTTTTTCAATCAATAATAAAAAGACTTCAGGCCTGAAGCGTTTTATCTGATGAAAGCGCAGCAATAAGGATGTTTTATCATCTATTTTAATCTCTTGCAACTTCGATGATCAATTGAGTCAAAGTTTTTACAGATTTGTTATTTTATGCATACCTGGGATACACCAAGTGAGAATACTGGTTTTTGACAATGACCAAAGGTGCATTTACCATGGAGTATTGATTGGAATGAATGTTTATCAGATGATGAGCTTTCCTTTTGGGGCTGGGGAGTGGTGGGTACACCTAGACTGTCAATAGATTTGATTGAAACCAATTATTGATTAGCAAATAGATTCAAACTGTTAATGAGTCATAACATGGAAATAGAAATGGTCATAATGGGCCAATGGCCCTACAAAATCAAAACATATAATGGTCAATGTTTGCAGTAACACCATGTATGTATCTACATACTTGCCAGGAAGATTTTGTTCTTTAGAGAATGGTCAGTTACTCAAACTTTAACTATAAATGAGTCAACAGACCATCAACTAATCTGCAACTCCATGTGGTCTACTATTCAAACACCATTTAACAATGTGCGTTTGCTTTGTCCGGTTGTAAAACATACTACGTACATGTTGCCATGGTAGTATGTTTGTGTACTCTTACAGAGCTCATGCTCAAACAAACTCAATGGCTCCCAGAAAGTAATTGGATTAAGTGCCTTGTGGATGAACCACAGTGCATCGGGTGAACTTGATGCCCCGTGCTCATTACCTTAAATTGTCAAAGCCATTGCTTTTTTGTAAAGAATGTTTTTGTTGATTGTTCAATATGGAGGTGGGAAGGGTTGTTTAAATATTATGGCCTTAACATTAGTGTGAAAAGTGCTTTAAAAACCTCTCAACTTGAATACCAGGTCTTGAATACTTCTAGCTATCACGCTGACTTGTTCAAAGTGTTTCCCATGGATACCATGCAGACATAAATAGCAGACTGTTTTCTTTCCTGCCTAGTTTTAGTTGTCAGGCCGTGCCCAAAGTGGCAGCTGCTTCTGCAGCTGGCTCACCATGCTAACATACATAAAAGCATACACTGCCCTTAGCAACACCTTTAGTAACAGCCATAGCCTCAGCCATAGCCTCAGCCGTAGCCACAAATACGGACACAGCATTTTACTTTGAGAGAAAAATACTCGGGCTTTGAATTTCGTTCTTGAAGGGCCCCAACAATTTCTCTCTTGTAAAGGGCATTTCTATATTGAAAATTTAAATTTGTATTGGAACTGTGCAAGGGGCACCACAGCAATAGCACTGGGCACCACAGCAATTGCTGTGGATGCTGTAGATTATTTTGAGCGATGTTGTTGGATCTGATCATGCTGCATCTTCTCCCTTCAACAACAATCATGACCACAAGCGTGTACAATTACCTGATCTCAGGGTGATGTTAAAAGCCGACAAAGACCCACTCCGTAAAAACCACATCGAATAAGAAACGCTTTGTTTATACCCTTCATGTGTAATAAATAAAGTCAGTGAGTGTACGTGTATTAGAAAACAAACACACTTAATGTAATTTTTCAATTTCCTTCATTCGGGATGACGCTGAAAGCTTGCTTCGTGTAGTCCGAGCAAAAACACTTTAAAAGGTTTGCCCTTGAACAATGCACCGACGATAATTTGTACAATGCGTGACTGATAATAATGCAGTGACTGCAACAAATATTACACACGACAATTAGACCAATAGTTTTGGTGTATCGTGTGTACATCCTGGAATGATGAAATTATTTGACAAAAACAGAAAATTAATTTGTAACGTGTAAAAATGGTCAATCATGTTGGATTGGATTGCTCGTGGTGCCGTATACGTCCTATTGATGCAAAATTTGTTTTGGGGCGTTCACTAAAATAAATCCAGTTTTTCAGTGTTTTTTTCTCACTGCCTTACAACCTTTGTGACTCCTAGTTCGAATCCCACCTCAGACCAGAGCCTTGCATATTGGTTGGGTTTTCAGTCCCTTCTTGATTGCGTGGGTTTTCCTTGTTAGGGGTTTTCCCTAATTGGGGGTTTTCCCTCAACATCTATAACTTAACATTTCTACATGATTTCTTGTCATCCTGTTATTGGTGATAATATTGTGCTGTTGTATGTGTTTGAAAACAATAAATACATGTAGAATAAAAACAATGAAACAATTACTTATCCATAAATTTAGAAATTTCTTTGACACTCGTGTTTTTGTTGGGCACTTCATGTGTATATAATAAATGCACACTATACACAGTTTACCTGAACCGTGATGATTAGATTTGTCAATGCAAAACAGCTTTGTTGACTTGATTTTCAGTAAGTTTTTCTAATATATCAAACTCTACACATAGCTCAAATTATATGCAAAAGTACCTGATAACTTGATATCTGCACAATTTGCTTAACAGTACAATTATTATGCGCATCGGTTATGGCCTTGAGGCTTTTTTTGTAAACAACTGAGTGATTTCACATAATGGTCACACCTATAACAGGCCTACATGTACAGTCATGGTACAATAATAATAATACAAGTCCTGTGTTTACGAAGAATGACATCATACAATCCTGAGGTCAGATTGTGTCACTGAGAGCATCCTGAGGAATTCCATGCCATTCCCCTATGAACCGCATGCCAATGCTATTGTACTTCCAACACTAAAAAAGGAAATTGCTCACCCATCACAATGGATTCATTGTATTATTTGGGTATTTCCAAAAGTTTGTTCCCAAATTTGTGAATCATGGTCAGAATTACAAAATTCTTTTCTGACAGCAGTTATTTGGGTATTTTCAAGAGTTTGTTCCCAACTTTGTAAAACTTCTACCCGAGTCATGGGCCAGAAATAGCCGCGCTCTGCCACAAGCGAAATATGTTTTAAAGCACTGTATTCTTTTACCTCCTTTAGATGGGCAACCATATGGGGTAACCAATTCAGAGTGACATAGCCCTTCGGTCAAAGTGTTTTTTAATTTCACTTTTCTCTTCCTCCTAGGAGCCATCTTTTGTGTAACATCCGTTTACATGTTTTCCTTTAGGGTTTCTTCTGGCTTGTGATTTTTCTGAGAATAGGCCCTAAGTTTTTTTTAAAATGTATCCTTTAACTACATTTCTTAACTTGTATACTTAAAGGAGAGGGTATTCATTTGTGTTTTTATCTATTTTAATACAAAAAAATGCTTTGTGATCTGAATACAATAATTTTATTTTTATGACATGAATTTTGTTTTATGAATCTACTCTGCTTTACAGCTGATATGTAAATTGAGATTTAAATGCCGAAGGCCTGTACATGTTGATATATAGTTGTAAACAGTATCTTCTGCCCCGATAGTTGTGCAGAGAGAGGTGGGTAGTACCATCGAGAAATACATGGGTCAAAGTTTGCAAAAGTGATTAGATTTGAAATGATTAAATATAATCTTCTGTTCAGACCCGGAATAATTAAGTTAAAGGTTGATAGTCTGTGCCAGCGCATTGTACCACTCTCAGCAGACGTGTTCTATTTGTGTGGCCTGTCGTGCTACCGGTCTATCTAATTGAGAGAAGAGTTTTCGCAACCCTCTGTAATGATCTGATTGTTTCATGTGAGTACAAAGTGTTGGCATCAATATTTTGAAGAGGTAGCCATTTTTTTGTTTTTTTCTTCTCCAGAATAATGTTCTGACATGATTGTCACTTTGCAATCAAAGCTCTGAGGAAAATAATAATATTAAAGATGTTTTGTGCATATATATACAGCTCTTACCTGCGCTTGAATTTGGGAGGAAAATCTACAATTATGCAGAGCTTGTGGTAAACTTTTTTCCCCTGTTTTTTATGAGGCCAGAGTCGATGTGAGCAATTACATTTACAGTAGAGAATACTTTCTGATTTGTCATTTTATGGACTATGTACTTTGATAGGGGGCCTACTCTAAAGAATTGAAAGATATTATCAGATTTATTGCCAACATTATTCATAAAGAAACTTCACAATGAGGTATTACTGTAATTAGTCCATTTAAAAACATACTACGCCTGGGCTGGTCCAATCATGATTTTACTGGCCCAAGGCTAAAATGACTGGGGACTTCAATGTAGTGTTAAATTTCGAGCTCTGTTTCCAAATATTTTAACAATTTGCATCAGGGGAGAAAGAATTATTAGCTGTGTTTTACCCCTTCGCAGATCTACCATTTCCTTCATTTTAGGAGTCAATTCCTTTGAGTAAATTTTGACCCTCAAGATGGCAGACAGTAAGTGCAATGCGCAAGGGGTCAATTGTGTGTTGTGCAAGGGGTTTATAGAAGGATTTGGGCCTTATAAAGTGTTAGGACAAGACTCTGAAGACTGCCTCAAAATAATCTTGCTGGTAGATTAAGTCCTTCAATCCAGACATGGCTCCCGCTGAATTCACAATACATTTACGCTGTTGACTGACCTTGTTATTGTCACAATATTTTTGATTATTTTAAAAGATTTCTCCAAACATGAAAATTCTCATCATTGAAGAGTGGGCACACTTCTGGTACAGTATTGGGCATCAACGCCAATAACATTCAAGGTTTTTAGTTCTTCAGAATCATAGTATGGCTCGATGCAAGCAATTATGGGTCACATGAAATTACCATATTAAGACTGAAGAGGACACTTGGAAAATTTCAGGGATATGCTTGCATTTGTTCCATAACAATAGAAAACAGTCGTGCTTTGTACAATTCAGTAGGTGGTGGTATGTTTTAATACATCGGGGATAAAGAATATTATTTGGTTTTACCCTAACATTGATGTGTGTTAGCACTGTATACTCAGGTGAGTTAGTTCTGTGAACAAAATCACAGGCTTATGTATTACTAACTCGGGTGGGATTCAAACCCATGGTGTTTGCCAATCTATAGCAGATGTCTTGCTAACTAGTCCACCGAGATTGCCCGATGGCTAGTAAAGGCAGTATGAATCCTACATTTTTGCGGCGGGTACTGCAACGATTAGAGGCCGCCTCCTTTTTTTAAATACTTAAAAAAAGAAAAATTATGCACACTTTCCCCCCCTTTTTTTTCTAATTATTTTTTTATATGGAAAAAAGGTTATTTTAAACGATCTCAGCTACAACAATCTGAATGTCTTGTCTGAATGTCTTGACCAAAATGTTTCATTTATGTATTGTGTGTTTGAGCAGTAGAAAAACGATGGATATTTGACATTTTATAAAGAAAGGTGGCCATCTTGAAATAAAAAATAAAAAGCCCCTCCTCCTTCCTTTTTTTGAGAAACCCGGACGCTCAACATTTTTCTTTTTTTACTTGGCCTAATAAGGGAGCTTCTCATAACAGTGGAAGTGTCCGATTGGGAACATGAAGTGTTTGCAATGAGAGTGTGACTGCCCTCGAACGGAACAGGTGATGTTCAAGACGTCTCCAAAGGGAAGGCTTCAGTAAGACAAGTTAACGAGAAGAAGAAGTCCAATTAAAAGAATACAAATGTAACCTTGTACTAACCTGTCTCCCTTTCTCTGCAGTTGACCGAGGTTGGAATCATGTTTATATTTGCTCATTCATGTTTCCTTTATTATTATTTTTTTTTTGTAGGCGCCTTGACCGGTTTTCTGAAATAGTGTGCATTATAAATCCATACATTTTAATGTTATTTAAAGTTAGGTAGATCAGTTGCAAGCACCCCAATATTTCATACAACTATGTACAGCTGAGCTTTCATGGCTCAAATTTGTGGTAAAATGTCAAAGACTACATGGGGTGTAGCTCAACATTTTTACTGTATCATTTATGTATTTTACAACCATGTGAAATAAGTTTTGATACGCTAAAATTGATAAAACGATAATAATTTTAGATTTTGGTCTTGACCAGAATCTAAAGTTTGCTGAGAAAAAAGAACAGTTGTAAAATAAAGAACATTAACAATATCTTGGAAGAGTAGAATTAAACATGGTGGCTTTTTCCTATCATTCTTGTGTCGTAAAGAATTTTAAAAACAAACAAGAAAAACCAATCAACCAAACAAACCAACACCAAACAAAAAGACTTAGAAACAAACAAACATAACGCTGCATTTCGGTCAGTTTTCCCTTTTTTTAATTATAAAAAATTGCTACTTAAAAATTCTTACATGGTGAGACCTTACAATATGAATTAAATTCTAAAAAGCATTTTACTCACATAACATGCACCATATGGCCAGCCTTTCCCCTTATATAATGCAATCCTTTATTCTTTAGTTTGTCGGTTAGTATTATTGCAATAATTTATTGAATTTCCTTTTTGCAATTGGTCAAAATGTCCACTGACTATCAAATTGCATTAGAAGTCAACCAGCCATTCAAATGCAATTAGCGTATAGATATTTTATGATTGAAAAAAAAAAAAAAAGTTGACCGCTGTTGTCAAATGTTAATGGGAAATTCGTGAACAACTACGTGTTTATGATAATGATATTCCTAATGATGGTTGAAAAAAAATGGTAAAAAAAATGCCAAAGTGAAGGATTCAGAAGGACTGGCTGGTATATTTCCGCCCACACAACACATGCTTCTCACAGGGTCAGGTATTCCTATCTCATCTACTGACAATTAAGTGCGGAGTGACATACATGTAGGAGATTTTATAACAGAAATTGGACCACGCTAACAGAAACTGATTAAGCCCGGTTCATACTTCGCTGTGAAAAAAGGAATCTTGGTGTCAAATTCGCTTTGCATTTTTGTTTGCAGGGAGTATGAAATGGGCTTAAGTCTGTAAGCAGAGCTGCCAACCAGCCCTAATTCTCCCTGAAGATGAACCAATCTATCCATGTTCGGAAGAACCAATTGGAAATCTCCCTGATTATGGAAACTTTTTCCCTTATCGTGTTGATTGTAATTCTAAATATGACCCTGATTGTTGTTCAAAATCTCGCTGATTGCAAGATGCAAATGTTGGTTAGCTCTGCATTAAGGTTTATGTGAATGCTTCGTTGTAAAGATGCAGGATTTTGATACAAAGAGCAGTAGTAGACTACATATAACTTGAGTCAGTTCAATTTATCGATGTGTCATACATTGTTAGCTGCATAAAATTCCCTGCCTTTTTCTGCACCCATAACAAAAAATGACATCATTATTTTAAAAGTACAATTGATTTCAGACTTAAAGTAAACATCTCTGTTTCTAAAGAAAGGCTAAATATTGTTTAAATTTCAGTCGTCTATGCTTGTCATGTGTCCAATTGTTATTTTTAACATGGGGAAATATTTCAACGAGACAATGTCAAAGGTTGCTGCTTAGGCTGCCATACGCTGATGATAGACTCTGCAAAACTCTTAAAGAGGCAACAACACAATGTGTCATTGTAAGCAGTTTGATTGGAACAGTTACCATTGCACAGAGGAAAACAGAATAAACAATTTGAAACTTTGAGGTTTTCCCCTTAAATAATCTGGTAATTAGTGCTTCCTTGAATTTCTCATAATATTGAGTTTCACTAAAGAGCATTTGTTTCCTTCTCTCTCGTGTCTCGGAAGTAATTTTAGATTTCATTTTCTTTGCTATTGTATTTTGCATGCTCTTGTCTCCTTAGACTGCTTAGCTTGCAAACATAATATGGATTGTTTTAATTAAGTCATGAACAATGTAAGAGTGGATGATATTGATTTGCCAGCAAAAAAATCTATACACCAGAACGTGATAAAGAAATGCACAGTCCAATCATGGTCCAATTTACTGTGGAGTTTCCTTGACTGACTAGTCTGAAGACTAGAGTAACTACGTTCAAGCCAAGAGAGGGCGCTATTGTATTTTTGTATCACACACCACCAAGTTGTGTTGTAAAAATAAATAGACAGGTTACCAAACATGTGTGAGTAAATACACCAAATGTTTACACACCATCATTTGGGACACAGTACGGGTTTTGGTTCAAAGTGGATGCAACTCTACAACAAGTTCGGAAGGCAAGTGACTTTAATACCACAGTTGTTGGTGACACAGTTGTCTGTTTCTTGAATTGTATTTTGTCTTACTTCAGTGACAAGTTATGCCTGTGTTTTGTTGTTGTTGCGTGTTGTGGCTGCTGAGTCTCTGAGGTTTTAAAGGATTGATGACAGTGATGATAGATGTATGTTTTTGGTGCTCTGGTGTTTTTGATCAGCAGAGTGTTGGTTCGAGTCCTGGTCGTGGCACTCATGTCTTTGAGCAGAATATTTTACCATAATTGCTTTGTTTTTATCAATGGGACATTGGGTCATACGTCGTCCTGTGTGATAGGATTGGTAGTGCAAAAAAGAACCCAGAAAACTTACCGCTAATATAAGAGTAGGGCTAGGCTAGGGCAGGGGTTAAACCTCATGACCCCAGTGTTTCTATACTTGCAAGCTATGAGTCATCCTTGGTTTCATTACCAGGAATAATATAATGATCTTCAAAACCCTTAGATCCATCAAATTTGTCTGACTCATCCATAAAAAGGCCTGAAATTTTACACAGTAGGCTATCGCATCCATTCATTTAAGCATGAGGGCTTGTCAAGTGCAGTTTGGGCTTGGATTATAGATGTTCTCAACACAGTGTGTGTACAATGTACTCACTGAATGTAAAATGTTTTCATGTGACAATGGAGCAATTGCTTCATGATGTGACACTTGCATCATGTAGTTCGTAATTTTTTTTAAACAGAGATCATTGGTAATGAGACGTTTTACAAGAAAACATTCATAATGTACACATTGTAACTTAGATGTCTTGCATTTTAGATAATACTCACTATATTTATAAAATAATAATTATTGTCCTTAATATACTTTGGAATGTACACAGTTATTTATAAAGGCTTGTCGTGGCCAAGTAGTTAAATGAGAGTGCTCACCAAACTCAAGCTTTGGTGTTTCTGATCACCAGGGTGTGGGTTCTAATCCTGGTCTTGACAAAGCAAGTGACCTCAGGAATCCTCAAATAGGTTCCACTCTAGCAACTTGACATGAAAATGTTTGGTTGGATAAGATTAGTATGCCCAGCTCAGAGATGATAAGCACAATTTGGCTCTGCTGCCCTCAATCCTCCGCAGCCAGACGTTTTCATGAAGAGGATTTAGAAAGTGGAGTTAAAAAATAAAAAACAGGCTTGAGGGGGCAAGGTTGTTGGTCTTTACATGTAAAGAAAGAATACAAAGCTACAGGAGGAAGCCTCTCTGCTGTAGGAGTCATCACAGTGTGAATGGAGGCAATGTTTTCTTATCGACCAGTCCTTGAAAGGGGGCAGGGTGAGGGTGCGTGAGTATGGGAGGGGAGAGTGGACAAGTAAAACAGTTCTGGTATAGGCCCCTAATTTGGGTTGACTCACAGTGAGTGGGGATTCTATGTGTGTTCACGGTTCAATGGACAGCGCACACAGGCAGAGGTGGGTGGAAGCCGAGCCCTCAAATCTATTGACAATGACATTTGTTTGTCAATAGTTAGCGTGTTTGGTAACGGGCTGACACTTTCCTTGGTTGAGGTTGTGTATGGTTGACAACCCGGATGTTGTGTAGGCATACATGAGTTGTCCTGCTCTTGTCTGTCTGCAAAAAGGATTACAACTGAAGTTTGAAGGATCCTAGTCGGGGCTACCGTCACTGCAAGTATGTATGAAGCATGTTCAGTTTAGTATACTGTAAATAAATTGTGATTGGTTATCCCGTATTTCCTTCCCCCATGGTTATCATTTTAAAACCAAATTCAATATTTGCTGGTTACTGATTGTCTGTATGGGTATATCCCAATCTGAGAATCGATGTTAGCATTGTATTGAGGTTTTTGTTTTAATCTGGACATGCCTGCATTATAGGTGCAGTGCAGGCGTTGAACTTAGCTCTTGAAGAGGCACAGCAATTTTCATCTGGTACATTCTAAGGGGCACTTCTATCAGGAAATGTAAATTTGTGTTGAAAATTTGCAGAGGGTGCTACAGCAAAAGCACTGGTCACCATGACAATAAGCCTTTTTGAGGGCAGACAAAATGCTTTGACACTATTAATTTGTCTGTATACACTCAAACCAAACAGTGCACTCCTATAGTGTCCACCATGCCATATCTCAAAAAGGCTAAATGATGTGGGTGCATTGGGTTAATTCAAGGCCCCAAGGTACTCCTAGAACTATGGAGGTTTTGTTCCGCTATCGTCTCCTGTTACGGGAGACTAGCGGAATGATGGGAGACAATAGCGGAATGAAACCTCATTGTTCTACATAGGAGTAGCCCAAGGTACACTAGTACCTGTTGTACGTGGCAAAAACAATTTGTAAACTACATGTATACAGTTTTTTTTCTGTGTGTCAACTATCTTAACAATGATTGTTACCAGCGGTGTAACATCTCTGTATGGACCAACAACAATAACCTCTTGATTAATGATGCTGCCTGCCACTGAGAGCAGTTTATTTCTGCAGGATATAACCGTCATAGTGTTCTCCATTATCACAATCAAACACCCAGAAACTGTTCCCCTGTTGCTTTGGAATTATCGAGTCAGTTCCAGATAATTAAATGTCGCCCTCTATTGACAGAGGGCTCAGTTACATGTGTACCGTAGGTTCCGTGTGGTTGTGAAATAAGTATCTTTGGTGTGCTGTAACACAAAAGGTAATTTTTTTAAATGAAGCCGTGCTGCTAATGCTATAGGCCTAATTATTGTTATTATTTAAGTCTGTTTGGCAGTTGAACATTTGTTTCTTTTGTGTTTAACATGTATCCGGTACTCAGAATGGTTTGTTCTGAAACTCTTAATTGAAAATATTAGATCCCCTGGTAGTACATTATAAAAACAACTGTTTCCCACATTATTTGTATAGAAATATTATATTTTGGCAGTGTTTTTCGCTACTGAAAGAAAGGCACTTCTCTGTAGCAGAAAATATAAAATAATTACTCAAATGAAGCCAGCAAGAAATTGGTTTAACTTTTCACTCTAGATGTATGGGTTTTTGGGTTGTTGGGGTTGGGGTTCAAATTCCTAGGAATTTCCTGGCGTTTGATTTCCTCTGTAGTGTGAGGAGGCTGTAGAGCTGAAATTAGTCGGTTTGAAAGTGTCTTTTAACAGGTTACCTGTATCTTTCTACAGTCTGTAGTCCTACAACGTTACAGATTGTACCTGACCGGTGAGGAAACAGTGATCTGACACGTACAGTAACTAAGCATTACAGTGCCATGTATTTTTGTTCAATGCCAGGGATGTATTTTAAGCTGTAAACCACTTATCAGTTTTTAGAAATTGCAAATAATAATCATTTAAACATGGTCTGCGGTAAAGCTGACTTCCCGAACGTTATTTTTGGTCACAACTTGAACTTCCACAAAAAGTTATTTTAAGGTCATGCCAGTGTGTCGTAACCAAAACAAACATGTTATAAATAGAGAACATTTTTACTGACCCTGCCCATAAACAGTTTAGAAAACTGGTACCGTTTTTTTCAGGACTCAACTATGGTTGCTAGGGTTAAGTCTTGAAGTGTCAGTTAAGTTCACTTTATTATTAGTAGTGTTTCAGACCTGGAATTTCATCTTTGAGAGGACATCGATGTGTCAGTAAAGGCAAATAGAAATCATACACGAGGAAACAATCATTTCTAGTCTTGACCAAGAATATTATGGTACATGAACTTTTATTGAACTACTTTTAGGTCAGATGTTAAACTATCTTTCCTTCCTGCCCGTCCTTAATAGGGGATGTACATTGCACAAAATAACATACATTTATGTGATGCCGGTGTTTACCAGATGGTAAAAAGTAAAAAATAAACAGTTCAAAGTCAATCATAAGAAATTTTGAAAAGGTGGGTTTTTAGCAATGTTTTGAAAATGTCCAAAGAAGAGAGTTCCAGAGAGTGGGTGTGGATACAGAAAAAGCATGAACGCCAGTGGAAGTGTTTGTTTTAGGGACAGTTAAAAGAATGGTTTGTAGAGCGAAGATTGCGAGTAGGGGTATGGTGGGGAAGAGAATTTCTTTGAGATACGGTATGGAGGAGCCCTACCATTCATAGCGTTCCAGGCAAGCAAAATACTTAGCTTTATGAAATTTTCATAATAAGATTTGAGCACTAGTGCTTGTTGATATTATATCATTGTTTTTTTTAGAACACCATGAATTGATTGACTGTGTTTAGACTTCTGTTTAGGAAGGCCATGGTACATACACATGTAGTGGCTGTGGCTGGATTGCAGTAAAGTTCTGTTGTTTAGTATTTTCGCTGCAGCCAATGGTCACAGCTGTACTTCTCCAAAGTCGCTAAATTTAGTTGTATTTAATATCAAGCCTTGAACAGCAATTGTCCATAGTAAGGGCATTTCTATACTTTAAAATATTTTAATTTGTATGCAACTTTGCAAAGGGAACTGCAGCAAAAGCACAGGGCAATAGACCCTTCCCATGAAATATGTAAATTGCACGTAGCGCGTGCGCACTAACGTTTTGGTTGGCAAAATGAGGGAATATCGCGCTGTTTTGTACACGGCTAATGGGTGCGTGACGCAGGCGCGATTGCGCGTCTGCTCAGTGCACAACTCTAAGGCGTTTGCCAACCAACAGGGTCTGTACGCATGCGTGAATGTGATTTAAGCATTTCATGGGAAGGGTCCATTGCTGTGGGTGCCTGCAGTGGGTGTTGTGGGTTATATCCAGGTCTGCATTATATAGACCAAGCATTTATGACTGTAGGTTTCCACACTATGTAGTTAATGGTATAATAGCCTGGTGACCTTTAAATATCCCAGGCACTTGCTTGCCCAACCCTGTATTTTAGTCCACTTGTGTTTATGAGGTCTATTTGAACACTGTATATAAACGTATTATGTACTTCCTACTGTACAAACACCCACTGCTTATTTATAAATATTATAGCTGGAGAACAATTCTGTTTGACCTTCTGCCAGCGATTGACGTCATACTCTATAATATCATTCAAGTATGTCGAACCGCAGACCTGCATCCTTTTCGGCATGGCTTCATGGCTTTTGTCCAAAATAACACTTCCTTTGTGCACAGAAAGGGATTTCTATAGCGTTGTTTAATGTGATTTTTGTTCGTGAATGTATATTTTTTTTTGCCTCAGCTGCATGGTGCAGAGTTTTCAATTCAATTCAATATTTTCTAAAACATGTAAAAAAATCAGACTAAAGTTTTGACTGCAACTTTTGTTACATGCATTTGAATGCACACACTTCTTACTTTGTGCAGCATACTTTTCTGGAGACCTCTGTAATGTAGGATTTTAGGTCGGACAGATTGAAACACCCGAAATGCAGCCACATTACAACACCCGAACAATTGTTTGTATGAAACTCTCAAATGTCCATTAAAAATTTCCTCAACTTTACCCAACACTCGCAAACCTAACCTAAAAGCTTTCTCTAATGTAATAATCAACGCCAGGATAGATGTTTCAGTGGCTGCATGCATGATTTATAGAAGGCCTTTAGATAGAAGCATCTCTTGAATCAAAATATAACTTACAGAGCTAGAACTTTTGGGGAAATCCACAAAACCACAGAGAACAAAACAAACATTTCTGACAAGGTTTTTAAACATGCATTTTACAGTTTCCATTTGAACAGGCTTCATGACATTTAAAACCGAGCATATTTATTTCATTTGTCTTGATGGACAAATCAAGGTGACACTTTGGTCCAAGGCCTTACACACACATGGTGATTTCTTGGTTTCATACTTATTCAATTTATTTGAAGGAAAATGCACTAATTCCATGCACAGTGCAAAATGGTTTCCTGATTGGGTCCCAATACTTTGACTCATTAAAGGCAGTGGACACTATTGGTAATTTGTAATTGTCAAAGACCAGTCTTCTCACTTGGTGTATCTCAACTTAAATGCATAAAATAACAAACCTGTGAAAATTTGAGCTCAATCGGTCATCAAAGTTGCGAGATAATAATGAAAGAAGAAAACACCCTTGTCACACGAAGTTGTGTGCGTTTAGATGGTTGATTTCGAGACCTCAAGTTCTAAACTTGAGGTCTCAAAATCAAATTCGTGGAAAATTTCTTCTTTCTCCAAAACTATGGCACTTCAGAGGGAGCTGTTTCTCACAATGTTTTATACCACCAACCTCTCCCCATTACTTGTCACCAAGAAAAGTTTTATGCTAATAATTATTTTGAGTAATTACCAATAGTGTCCACTGCCTTATTTAAGAGAAGTTGGGTACATGTCTATCCCATTTGAAATGGCGATGGTCTTGCTAACCCTCAGCCCTTCCCCACCCTCTGTGCGTTCCTTGGTTAGTAACAAAATTCTTTGTGTGGTGAATATTTAATCTATACTCAAACAAACCTTGAACCCTGAAGTTAACAGTCTAAAGGGATTGATTACACATCACCCTATTGTATTAATCCCCCCTACTACCAAACTCGCTAACCTCAGCAAGCAGCCCCTGATGTGCAGCCAGGACTAAGTACCTGTTGATACCTTTTCCTGTCGCAGTAAACCAACTCAACCTTTCTTTTAGCTTCAAGCATTACACATGTACATGTACAAAGAAAATATTTAATTTGATTTGTGAAAAAGTATTTATAGTTGTCATTGTGAATAATTGTTGATGTTGTTGTACAATGCAACGTGCATAGCATTGAGAGTTTTAATTCCTTCTGGACATTTTATTACCTTGGTCATTTTTTTGTATAATTGTATCCTAACACAATGTCATCATGCAAGAATGAAATTATGTCACGACTTGAGGGTAGTTCACTGACTTAGGACCTGTGAACTTTAATGAGCTGATTTAAGTAAAAAATAAATAATTATTAATTATTTTTATACATAAGTTGCTCTGTACGAGTGGTCATATTATTACACTATCATTTTCATGCTACATATATATGTATTTGTAGGTCAGTATATAGAATTGTACACATAAAGATCCACGCATGATTTTCCTACAAGCGTACTTTGCCCTGTTGTAAAATGGTACAGCCCTTATATTGATATGAAAAGCTCTCAGAACTAGAATAGTAAAGTTGTGTGTTTTTGTGTGTGTGTTGAGTTTGTTTGGCATTGACATTGTAGTCGTGCACGCATGGAAGCCGTTGTGTATTTTAATACCTGGTGAAAAGGGGAAGTGTAGGCGTTGATCTGAGTGGAGGGGAAGTTAAACACTGTCCACGGGGTACGACTCCTTAGTACACAGATCAGCAGCGCGCCAAGACTACAAATATAGACATCTAGAGTCATGGTTGATATATTGGTTCACATAGAAATCACCGCTCGGTGATCCGTCAGAGTGTGCCTCAGCTGGCCGTATAGAAATCATTGGACAACTTGATCGTCAGTACACTGCAAAGAAATACTGAGATAAACTTCATGTAATCAACACTCACAGTTGAGATAATCTGCTATATTTTATGGTTTATGAACTGCCGGTTTACAGTCACTGAACTGCATGTACCAGTATATCTAGTTGGATATGATGACATACTCCTCTCGTTTGAGGATCATATCGCTTGAGTGTCTTTACTCTTAGCGTGTTCAACAAACCCTACAAACAGGTAGGGTCTATGGCTGACTGGCACTGCAGCTTTTCAGAACAACTTGGTTTACTACAAATTAATGCCAAGTTACTTGGACTACAATACTTTACATGAAGTAGAATGGACTGAAGAGGGGCGAAATATATTGATAAAAGTCTGCTGCATGTGAAACACTAACGATCCTAGTGTGTCATCATCTTTTAAGAAGTCTGTCCTCAATGGTCTCTTACAACTCAAGGCTACAACGCTTTTGATGTGAATGCAACATTGCATTTATCAAGGATGCACAACACCCCCCTGGTGTGTTGTGCTCAGTGTCTGCATCCCACTGAGTCTCATTCATCATTATCCACACTGTCACACATAAACTGAGCTTTTGTTGTGGCTGTTGAGTGTGTGTTGTTGTGTGACCCCATGTGTGTTCATTGGCTCGGACGAAGTTAAACTGAGCTCAGTGCGAGCATTGCTCTGGGAGAGAGTTATTGATTGTGGGGTTTTGGTTGTTGTGATGATCAGACCAGTTGGAAAGATCTATTGAGCGACAAACTTGGGTTTCGTGCTCAGAAGCTGATCCGATGCTACGGGGACGGACGGTATCTTGTGGCAGTGTAAACAACACTGGCAGATAATCATGCGGACAAACTCTCTCTCTGTGCAGTGCGAGGATACACCCTTCGAGTTGTGAATCATTGCAATTAGGAGTGGACATATTACTAACGCTGACTGTGAATGTTTGCATTTACAATAAAAGCGTTGTCAGATTTTTTAAAAGCATTGACGAGTAATGGAATGAATTTCTGCAGCTGCTTTTATTGGAATGTAAAGTGATTTGATATCATCATTCCAACTGGACCACTGTGTTTGACTTTACTTTTGAGAGAAATTGTTAATCTTGGAGATTAAAAAATATTTGCTCTGGCAGTAGCAATGTTGAAGGTGCCAATACGTTATTTGACTTCAGAGGAGCTGAATGAATTCACTCGTTTGGTGTGATAGCCAGCATGACTTGATGCTGATGTCAAGAGTCAAGCGAAAGTGAAAAAGGATTTTAGTGACAAACATTTAAAAAATAAAAACCTTGCATAACACTCGGTTAGATCTTGATCCCCATCAAGATGCAAGAGAGTAAAAATGGAGAGATGGTTGCCATGGAGATAGTGGATGATGATAGCGATTCCCCGCTGGAGGACGAGTGTTCCCGTGTCTGCTTGTGTGACAAATGTCGCCCAGAGAAACACCCTCCCACTAAGGTAAAAAGAGGGTTCAGTTTTACTTGTAAATAAAGGGGCGGAGGAAACTTCAGGTTCTCTTTTTTCATCATTGCTTACACCGTTTCATTTTCATCTTGTATGATACATGTGTCATAGTATAGTTTTGGTTTATCTTGAGTTTGAAGTGCGTTTTTTTTATCTTGAATTACAAAACAACAACAGTACACTGAATGGTTGATTTGTGAATGACACTTGATGGTTTGGTACAAATACTCCAGGTGCTCTGCTAATGCCTGTGCTTATATGGAGAATTATGCCAAATTTTTAGTTTGGTCTATTCAAGTTTAATTTTTTTTTTACTGTAAATGTTGTACGCTTGCTCGGGTTAAGCCAACATGCGCTTACAGCTAGTTTTGTAAACGTATATAAAAAAAAACACACGCTTTGTTCCTCCATGTACCGTGATGGTAGGCCTGTGTAAGGTATTCTACAAGTACAACTTACACAAGTACAGTACTGGGCCCTAAGGGTTTCATCCAATGCACAATAAGGTTGTAAGACTGCATAATTAATTTACAGTCACTGCGCATTGTGTACTACATAGTCATAATGATGCTGTCTACATATAAATACAATTCCACAGAGCATAGGCCTAGTATGGCTTCGTAAATTTGCATGCCATAGTTTCAATATGTTCAGTACACATGTTAAATGATTGGTACTACACTGTACGTATGTACAAGGTATAGAGAGATACTGAATTATGGCTGAATTAACCTGTAGATTGTGTTCTGATTTCAAAATTTAAAATGTAGTCCAATAGCGCAAACAGAGCATGGAGATGTAGAGCTTTGGATACGTACAATATCAAACATGTAGTATGGAGACCTATTCACTGTAGCTTGGCAGGAAAAATAACTAATGTGTGGTAGCAAACAACCATGAAGTACATGTAGTAACAGACATTACATAGGAAAACAAAGCTGTTACCGAATACATTGAATGCTACATGTACACGTGTACATAATGTTAAAATGTACACGTAAGGTTTTTTCCATTTGTATTGTCTGTTTTCATCCACTATACACGCAGGTTGGTTTCCTATACTGTAATTAAGCAATCTGTAAACTTGATGAATAGGATTCAATTTTGGTGTATCAGCCTACAGTTTGTTTCACAATCACAATGTACCCTCATGTCACCATGCTGTATACACAGTGGTTATGACGTCAATCGAGGTTGTGTTTGTTATTGTACACGCATGAATACAGTATTGTCAGTGTTAAGTGTGGTATGGTTGATAATGTGGCAACCAGGAAATTGTGTATACATTTGTACATGCATTGATATCAATGATATGTCAGAACTATGGGTGACCTTGAGTTTGACCTCATTGCTTTGGTTTTACCCTAAAATTTACCATGGTCCATACCCTTTACACCATCGTGGTAACCCATTCCTACATTTCTAAGACAATAAACATTAAGTGGAACAAACATCTAGCCTAGAACTAGATGTAGAATGTATTTATAGCTCCATGGGCTACACAGTGAACTTATGTATGGATTGGTTTTGCATTACTTAGGAGCTCATGGTTTTTATGGACTTTATTGATTGAGAGTGTGGTCTCTAAAGTAATTGTTCATGGCAAAAAGAAACATTCAGTTTCTATGAAAAACATCTGTTTGTGGGCTTGATTGTCTGTATAATCATTAAGAATATGAAATTGTAGTTAACGACTTTTACGTGTATACATTTAGCACTGATGCAACATTAAAGGAACACGTTGCCTTGGATTGGACGAGTTGGTCTATAAAAAGCGTCTGTAACCATTTTTTATAAAATGCATATATAGTTGGAAAGATGTTTTAAAAGTAGAATACATTGATCCACACAAGTTTGCCTCAAAATTGCGTGGCTTTCCTTTTACTGTAGGAAAAGATTTCCGGAAGTGTTTTGAATGCACACAACAAATAAATTTATTTATATTTATTTGTTTCCCTATAAAAAGTAGTGTACTTCCAAGCACACATTCATTCACTTTCAAGGCACAGATATATGATAATGGCTACTTGAAAGAACCCCTTGTAAACAAAATGTTCAGCATTTTAAATTGGACTTGCAAAAAAAAATTCTGCTCCAGTTAAAATGTTGCACCAAGCCCTGCGTGTGGTATTGTTTGTTTTTTTACCCAAATTTATCAAAATCCATGGTTATGGCAACTGCAGTTTGTCTGAAAAGAGATTTTAAAACTGGTGTCACACTTTTTTTTTTAAGGAGTCAAATCGGCTCAGGCTGTCAGGTTGGCTCAGTGAGTTCTCTCCTTGCCTTTCACCCTTGTGGTTCGAGCCTGGACTGGAGCCTTTCATGTGGACTGTGTGTTTCAGATCCTGCAATGTGCCTAGCTGCGTGGGTTTTTTCCCTATTAGGGATTTTCCTCCCACGTCTAAAACTGGAATTTCTTCATTGTCTTCCCTTTCAAAAAGTACAATGAACACTGAGCAATGCATGAACACACACAAAATGGAGCAATCAAGATTATATCAGGGTTCGGTGAATTTAATCAGGGTCCATTTTTATGGTACTGCTCACTGCAGAATTCTGCGCTTACGGTGCCCTTGGAAGCATGCGATTCTCCTGTTGTACATAGGCTACAAAATTGGGCCCAGTTTGTTCAGTCCAATACCTTTGATTTCACACACATTATTTAGTACAATTTTTCTGGTTTTATTTAGATCAAAGATGCAAGTTACATTAAATACAAGGATTCTACCAACTGTAAAATGCTTCTGTTCCATCCAAACAAGATCTGATCATGGTTATCAAGATAAAAATCACATAATATCTGAAATTGAATCTCCCGTCTTTATGGTCTTTACTTATTGATATGAAATCAACCCCCCATGTCGGCAATAAATTGAGAATTGCCTGGTAACACAGCAATGTGTATTGCAATTTAATTAGTTTTGGACGCTCACCCAGTTTTGTTTTTATTGTTAATGTTAGCAGAGCTTTGAGCGTGGTTTCCCAGCAGCAAGTTGCGCTTATAATGTGCCATTTTATCTCTGTGGGGTCGCAGACCAAGCCATGTCCTCATCTTTGAGAATAGATTTATGGATTGTTGGATCAAAGGCGCACTTCTATATGCATAAAGTACACTATTAGAGTTGGAATACATTATACTGTAGTTCCTTTTGGGAATTGAATAATGTGGTGAAATCTTATGCAGTACATCTGCAAGTGGACACGGCTTACATAATACAGCCACTTTCCTCCATGCATAATGGGCAACAAATTTGAAATATATTAACGCTCGGCAAAAAAGTTGTTTCAGTTTAAAACCCTCTTTGTATCACATTGCTATGAAGCACATGGTGCGAGATGCAATCTCTTTATAGGTACTTTTCTATGCTCTTTGCAATGTGCAGCATGAAATATGGTTTACATTTTGTTTGCTCTGTACAAAGAGAGAAAGGTACTGTAATTCATGCTCAAAATTTCCCTTTTACGTGGAATTTCTGTGTAATCTTACAATACCAGATATTTGTCCTTTAGGCTTGTGAACAAGGATATGAGTTGTTCCCATTTGCTCTCAATGACATGGGAGGTACATGTACTTGTAAGTCTGGGATTATTGGCTTTTATAGCTCAAAGCTGAGGGTCTGGCCAAGTCTTGGATGACTTTTCTCAAAAGATAACGGACAACTATAAGATAATGGGTAGTATAGCCCCCCCCCCCCCCTAAAAAAAAGTAAAAAATTCTTAGGATATTTTTGCTGACTTGACTTGGTTTCCATTTCAACAATAATCTTCAAAAAAATTGCTCTCCATTGGTGTTCCGAAAAAAATTAACACAAGGGTGAACACGGAAATTGTTTTTGGAATCCTGTAACGACGAATGCGAAACAATTCTCACCTGTAGAAATCACAAGGTCATGTTGCATCTGCAAACCGGGCTTCTTTGTAGCCAATGAAAGCACTTGAACAGTGAAATTATTGACTAACAATCAACGCCACCGACAACGCGTAGGTGGAACACCCTGATAGTCCACCCTCGCCAGGAAAACACAGGTGAAAATAAACCGGCGTCGTTTAGTCAATTGTATAAAAGTAAACAATTTCAATCAACGTCTTCCTGTGAAATGATTTTGTGCGATCATTGAACAAGACAACCATACAGGTGGTTTTTCTTCTTTCAAAACAAAAGTTGAATAAATTTGTAAAGATATACAGGGTATGTTAATTTAGGGAGTGGATCATTTTGTAAGGCCTGGATGCACTGAGCATTGTTTTCCCCAGGGTACTTTGGATTTACACTTGTTGAAAGCTGAATAGGCTTAGTGCATACATGTATAAATTGCCAGGCTTTACTCTTGAGCTTTTTTTTGTAAAGTAGCTCAACAAACTGTGTGTTTCACTTGCCACAACGAAATTTTTAGTTGTTGAATAATTTAATGTATCTTTCTGGTGTGTATTCAAACACTACAAAGCCAGGCTTTACTCTTGAGCTTTTTTTGTAAAGTAGCTCAACAAACTGTGTGTTTCACTTGCCACAACGAAATTTTTAGTTGTTGAATAATTTAATGTATGTTTCTGGTGTGTATTCACACACTACAAAATTAATTAGTAGGCCTACATTCTAATAATGTATTATTCACATCTGGAAAGGAATAATTATGAGCATTGTTAACATGTAGATTGCACAGTTTTTTTATTAGCCTACAGGGCAACATGGGATACATGTAGGCTGGGCTATTGTTAAAGGGAGGATCAGAAGCTTTACAGGGCAGCCTTAATAGTGGTCTATTGGGCAAATGTTAGTAAAAACACCAAAAGAATAGTCAAAACTGGCAGGCTGTTGCAAAGCTAACTTCATTTCATTTGAAAGACAGACTAGTGAAAAAGATGGTTGGAATTGCAAAAATCACAATGTAAACGGTCCCGCCGGCCAGTCACTAAAACAGTTTAGGACAAACCCTGCACAGAATTCTGTGGTAAACAGTGCCATGAAATAGGCCCTGTTTATGATTTTGGCAAATTTACACTGTATTAATAGACCATATACAGACAGTGCTGTTTCAGTACTGACCAAGTGTCCTTTACTGAAGGGAGAATAGCAGGGAAGTTACCCACAACAACATCCTTGCATAGAGGTCACGGCAGGATATTTTCACTTGTAACTAATATTTTTGTTCTTCCTGTAAATAACCATTAGTGAAGGTCATCACGACCTGTCATCTTAAAGCTAAAAATGTGCGTTCTTTAGTTACGTCAGAGAGTGGTTGACGTAGTACCAACGTAATCTCAAGGAAGCATTTGTTACTTCTAATTGCTTGTTAAAGGTGGATTTCATGAAGGCAGGATCTTCTAATAATTGCCAAGCTCAACTCTCAAGTGTCCGTCATGGGAAGTTGGTATTCTTGAGAGGGGTAGAAAGTTGTGGGGAGTTATTAAAGCATATTGCGTGGGATTTTTGGTTCATTTCTCTGAGAGTTGTAGATTGGTTCAGTTGCCTTTTTACAATTTTGGTCCCCTCAAGATGACGGGATTGCAGAATGCTGCGGTGACCATGGCGACTGATTGTCTTTGTTACCATATTGAGCGTCAACCTAACCACCATGTAAGGTTTTAGAGATGATTTGTTTCAGAGTCTACAGTGTGTAATGGTGATTCACAACGAACTTCATAAGTTTCACTTTTGTTTATTGCTAACGTTTACTGTTTGTTTGTTGTTAACTTTCGTTTGTAGCAAAGTTTGAGTTTAGGTTGTAGCTGATGGGGAAAATATCCATTCCATATAACCTGTTTACTGTATGGAAACTTGCGTATCATTAGCTACATTTTGAAAATTATTTTTTTAAACTTAATTTGTTTTGTTATTGTTTTCTTCTTGCGCAGGCGAGTTCATGGAGAAAGATTCGCAACATGGTGCACTGGTCTCCGTTTGTTCAGTCTTTCAAGAAGAAGTATCCCTGGGTGCAGCTTGCCGGCCACCAAGGTAAGGACTTTAAAGCTTAATTTGGGGGTTAAAGAAAGAAAAATCTACTAGAGCGGGATACCAACCAATGACCTTCTATGTCGGCAGTCTCCCTGTTTTGTCAATATTGTTTGGGTGCCAAGCTTCTCGTCCAACAAGCAAACCTAATCACCACCAAGCTTCATTCATCAAATTGTAATGTAATTGATACGAAAACCCTTCCTAAATGCAACAAAGGATTTCTGTTGCGTTGTTTGTGAGTGATTTGGTCTACACCAGCCTTTGCACCATACTTTTACTTGTACATTACTGGCCGAATACCAGTTTTAAACACCTGAGGACCAGTCAAAAGTCTCTCCAAGTTATGGAAAGGTTTGCGGTAACACCATGTAATGACTATCTCTAATGAGTTGGGGTGGTTCTGAAAAGATCCGTTGGTTTCAACTTAATGTTTCGATCAGAACGCTCTGGTCGTCTTCTGGAGAAAGTTGTCTGGCTGGCTAGTTCAGTGTTATTGAAATTCATCTCTGTTTCATTTGAATTATATGGACTCAGTAAAAAGGCTGGTGGACTAGTGAAATCACAAGCTACCTGGTCATTCAGGCAAGACACTAAAAATGTTAAGGTCGGACATTAAGGCCCAATGTGCGGTGAAGTTTGCTTGGGACGTTACTTTGCACGTATGAACATGTCGGAGCTCGAGTACAATCCTGCTATTGGGCAGCACAGTGAAGCATTATAAACAATACAGACTGTACAAACCACTCGTGCTTAAAGAAGACCCAAGTAACAACTATTTAAGAATGTTGTTTCACCTTAAAAACAGATCGATTGTCCATCTTTACTTTGTACATGAACATGTCAGAGCTTAAGTACAATCCTGGTATTATGCAGCACAGTGTAGCATTATAAACGTTACAGACAATAACAAGCAGAAGTGCTAAAGAAGACCAAAGCAACAACTATTTAAGAATGTTGTTTCACCTTAAACAGATCGATTGTCCGTACAAGGAGCTTTGCATTCCTTTAAAACAATTATAAAAAGCCACTCTTTACATGAACAACCTTCAGATTGTACAGGCATGCATGACCTGCTTCAGAAAGATGAGATTAAAAAGCTTGGTACGTGTTCTCCGTCTAGTAAGTGTCATGCCTAACCAAGTCAAACACGAGAATGCGTGTGACTGCGAGAGAGCATCTCAGGCTATGAGTATCCTTAAGTGCTGGTTATCATAAGAGAGATCTTTTCCTGCTGGATTCAGAAACAATAACACCATGGCCGAAACGCGTCTTTTAATGGAACATGTCACGTTTGTTACAATTAAAGGGAGGGTATATCTTTGGTAATTACTCCAAAAATGAATGACCATAAACATTTAGGCTTGGTAAAGAGCACTGGAGAGCTGTTGATATTTATATAAAACATTGTTAAAAACGATCGCGTTTGAAGTAATTAAGTTTTTAAATGAGAAAAAGTAAAACAAATTCACTAAACAAAGTTTAATCTGAGAAAGGCTGCAGGCATGAATTTAAAAAAAAAAATGTCTCCTTTCATTATTTTTTTGCAACTTTAAAGGAACACGTTAAGTTGGTCTTTGAAAAGCGTTTGTAACCGTTTGTTATTAAATGCATTTTGATTAGAAAGATATTTTAAAAGTAATATATAATGATCCACACAAGTATCACTTGAAATTGCATGGTTTTCCTTTTACCTCGTTGATTAACACGGTCGCCATTTATGGGAGTCAGATTTTTGACTCCCATAAATGGCCGACCATGTTAGTACGCAAAGTAAAAGGAAAACCACGCTCTTTCGAGGCAAATTTGTGTGGATCATTGTATTCTACTTTTAAATCATCTTTCTAACCAATGCATTTTTTATAACAAACAGTTACAAACGTTTTTCAAAGACCAACTCGACTGATCCAAGGCAATGGGTTCCTTTAATGGCCAATTGTTGAGCCCAAAGTTTCATTGGTTTGTTATTTCATGTATTATGTTTGGATACACTCATACACCAAGTGAGGATACTGGCCAAAAGTATACCCAGCCTGCAGCAAGTTTGTTTGTTCTTTTTCAAAAGCCCTGCACTGACACCCTCCACCATTCTATTAATGTACATTGACAAAATCTTGTTCAGTAAACCATTATATTCGTACACTATACACCGTCTACAGTATGAAGTGTAGACAGAATTCGTTCAAACATTGTTTCGAGATTTTCCCAATTTGACCTCGGCAGTTTGTCATGTTCATGGCCTGATGTGGTATTCCATTGATTTAAGTCAACCACCTGAGCTCGAAGTTCAAATTTATATTTGTTTAGTTTTGGTCGCAGGGAAACGATCAGTAGAGACTTAATTGAGAGCTTTGGGCTGTGCATGCCTAGAAAAAAAGGGTGCATTTGGGGGAGGTTTATATTGAATTGAACCGGGTTTTTTGACTGACCGAGGATGTTTTCACTTTGCTCTCATGTACAAAATCAATGGGGACATCGTTTAAACATTTTGTTTTATTCCAGACAATTAGGGGGGGGGGAGGGGTTGCCAGCATGTGTATTTCTACATACATACTGTAATTGAACTGGGGTGGATTTCACAAAGGTAGTCCTAACTTAGGATTAGTCGTTAAGTCCTAGGCAATGCTAAGAGATAGGACTGGTCCTAAGTTAGGACCAGTAACCCATCCTAACTTAGGACTGGTCCTATCTCTTAGCATTGCCTTGGACTAGTCCTAAGTTCGGACTACCTTTGTGAAATCCACCCCAGGAATTTTCGTTGCTAATGTTCTGATGCTCAACAACATGTTTTCATGGTGTTATCCCTTTTAATCACTGATAGACTGTTTGGCTAGCATGTGGCCTGATTTCTTCAATATATTCTCCTTTGTATGTCACTCCACTCAAAATTGTTTGGACTTTTAGATAAGATTGATATATGCCTGACCCTGAGATAAACACTTGCGGTTCAAGTCCTTCTGAATCAGTCACTTTTGGCAGTTGGATATTATAGAAACATTTGGGACTGCAAGAGTCTATAGTTAAAGGCACTGGAAACTACTGGTAATTACTCAAAACAATTTTTAGCAGAACAACTTTTTAAAAAAACATTGTGAGAAACAGCTCCCTCTGAAGTAATGTAGTTTTCGCGTAATAAGTAATTTTCCACAAATTTTATTTCGAGACCTTAGAATTAGATTTTGAGGTCCCGAATTAAAGCTTCTGAAAGCACACAACTTTGTGTGACAAGGGTGTTTTTTTCTTCCATTTTATCTCGCAGCTTCAACGACCAATTGAGCTCAAATTTTCACAGTTTTTTTTATGCTTACATATATGACTTGTTTTTGACACTTACCAATATATAATGACTCTGTTTAAAGGCATTTGGTGCTTTTTAATAATGAGTGGTCAGTGCAGACTTTATTTCTGTGAGTTTTTTTTTCGAGGCGTTTATTAGCTCAGTTCTCATCAAGACATTTTCCCAAGGACATCATACATAGCTATCAGCAATCACATCTAGGACACAGTGTCTTGTACAAATATTTATATAAAATGTATTCAATATAAATGTACCTGCAAATTAGAATTCTCAACCGCTGGACCAGTAATTTGTTTAACCATGGAGTCCAGACTCCATGTTGTGTTTAATTAGTTTCCTCTACCCCCCCCCCCCCCAGCTGTGCACAGTTTGTTTATACAGGGTTTGAAAATTACATTAAAAACTTTGTTCGCTCGATTTTGCAATGAATCAATAACTGTACTAGTACATGGTATAATACCAGTGATGCCAACATGTAGGTTACTGAAGGAAGGAGATGTTTCCAGGGAACCGGTTGTATTGATGCGTACAAAACAAAAAACAGAAAATTAATGTTTCCTACTACCCCACCCAACCTCGAAAATCACACAGAAGCTGTATTATTCCAAAGATAAATACAAAAATATAAAAATAATCTTATGGTGCGGACACTAAATTTTGTGAACATCGCCCGGTTAAAAGTAGCCTTTGTTTAAATTTACCCTCTTTCCATCAAAATATTTGTTCAAAAGAAAGTTTCAGTGTAATAGGAAACACAGATCTCTGTTTTTGTTTTGCATTATTCTGTTGCCTAGTCGGTAAATGTAAGGCAGTGTTAACAACAATTATAATTGTAAATTTGTTCTTATATAACTACAGGTAATTTCAAGGCAGGGGAGTTTGGTACCATCTTGAAGAAGCACACGCAGAAAGAGCAATGGGCCCTGAGGAAGCTGATGGCCGACATTCTAAGACCTTACATCCCAGAGTACAAAGGACTCGTTGAGAAGAACTCCGAGAGTATCCTTTTTCAAAAATTTTGCTGATGCACAAAGATGCCTGTAAAGCTCTAATAAAGCAATCACGATCTTGATTGATTTTCTAAAAGGTCTTTTGTTAAAAAAAGATGGATTTATAGTTTAAGATACATGCTATGAAGAGCACATCAGCATTAAAAACACCTTTTCAAATCTGGGGTCGATTTCACAAAGAGTTAGGACTAGTCCTAACTTAGGACTACTCCTAGGAGATATGCAAATTGCATTGATAGTCCTAAGTTAGGACGAGTAACTGGTCCTAACTCGAGATAAGACTATTCCTAACTCTTTGTGAAATCCACCCCTGGGCCCAAAGCACAAAAAGCAGCCAAACTTGTTTTAAAAAAACTACATGCATGCTTAACAGGATAAGGTTACCAGCCAAAATACCATGACACATATATCATCTGTGGCTGGTATCCTGCTCATTTGCTTAGCAGAAACGTTTTAATTAACATTTTCTATGAAATTGGTTCCTGTTATTAGGAATTCAAAATTGTTATCATGGATTGTGGATCCATTAATACGGACTTTAACAGCTTCAGGCCTGAAACTTCACAGAGGCAACAAAGCCGTTTGCTTTGGTGCCCCTAGTCATTGCCTTGGTGTCCTTAAATTGCTCCAGTAGAAACTTACAACTTCCTGACTGGGTGCCCTTTACAAAGGAGAAGAAATGCCTTGGTGCCCTTGCCTTTTTAAAAACGAAGCATACAGGCCTGCTTTTTTTTTTTTTTTAAGTGGTTCATGCAGTTCATACCTCTTTTGCACTGGTTCCCTATTCGCAAATGAATGGAAACAATGGGTGTTGTGTGCAGAATGCAAAACCCTTTTATTTGAACTAAGTTTTGTCTTAGGGATCCACACAGCAGGCTTTCCTTAACCCAAATTGTTACCTTCAGAATATGTTCAAATGCAAGATCTTCTGGGTGATTTTGACAACCCTTCGGTGATGGACTGCAAAATCGGAACCAGGTGAAGTCATTTATTGAACTTGTAAAATTTAAGCCTTCAGGAAAGACTCTGCTAGGGTCGAAGCGTCAGGCCATTAACTTTGTTTTGCATTATTTTTGGCTAGACAAATTTAAAGAAAGACTACATGACTGAGGATGCGTGTTGTAATAATAATAATAATAATAATAATAATAATAATAATAATATGAATTTGGCGTTTATTATGCACCCTTCTAGGCCAAAGTGGGCCCCTTCATAGTGCCTCACAGAATTATCATCTGGCCCTCAACATTCCTTAACCCATCTTAACTCCTGAGGAGTATACTGCACTGGCATTGGTTATCCCACACAACAATAATTCTATCCTCATGGGTACCTAGTCCCTCCTGGGTGCCAAGTCACTCCTGAGTGACGAGAAGCAGTTATGGTAAAGTCTATTGTTCAAGTGTCCAACCGGGATGTGAACCCCCGTACTCCCGTGACTGTGGCATTTTACAAGCAATACACAACACAAGAGTCTGCAGATTTTTCCTCTCATCTGAAAGGCGAAGCTATAATTTCTTGCTTGAACCAACCACTTTGCTAATTGGAAATACCAAAGTGTGAGTCCAGTGCTCTACCACGATGACTATTTCTCTGTTAAATTCCATCTACTTAAATGACTAGGAACTTAAATCTGTAGTAATTCAGGGATTGTTTGTCTGGAGGACTTGAGCAGGCTCGTTGTTTTTCTTCCTGAGTTGGATATGATCATCAGCCAGCCGTTTAGTAATAACCTTTGTAGACAAACAACAAACATCTTTCATCTCCTGCTTTCATGCACACATTGAGTTTAGTTGTTGGCCAATGCACATTGTACGTACTTTACCTAAGGTACAAGTACTTGCGTACTTAACCTATTAAGCAAGTCAAAGAAAAATACTTTGCAAAGTGTCATTTCAGCATTTAGGACTGCCGAGTATCTATGCAAGTACATTCATTCCACCGTCTGACTGTCAAGAAACATGTTTTAAAATAAGAAACATGTTTTAAAATATAACAACCTTTTAAAATGTGCTTTAAAGGCAAAGTTCACCTTTATTTTGGAACCGTTCGATTCTTTTAATCCTAAAGGTGCGGAGCTTGTGTCAACTTCAAACTTTGCATGTGGTTATTTTTTATTTTTTTATTAGCTGCCATTAATCCTTAGTGGATTTTTGGGGGTTCAAAGTATGAATTGGAATCGAATAATGTTTCCAACCCTGTTAAAGTTGCAATGTAACATTTCAAGTCACACTTTACCATAAAATCGTCTTAGGATTGTACTATGTATCTTAACCTTACTTTACCTTTTCTCTTCGTGCCAACTGACTCATAAGGCCTGCATACTCTTTTTCCATTTCCCTCTATCCTTTGCATTGCCCCATGCCAAAGCAATAAAGCAAAAGCAAAAAAAGACCATCTTTATCTTGATCAAAATGAAGATCATACTACTGTTGCTAAATAACCAAGGATGACAGGTCTGTACCTGAGGGCAGAGCTTTTAATTTCGCAGGACGTAAAGGCAGTATTTGATACGATCGAATCGTTATTGACATACCCGATAGAATCATCTCCACACTGACACTTCCATGAGAATCTCAGAGATGATGAAATTACTATTGAGTGGCTGGTTCCAGTCGTCTAGACACCAACCGAACATTAATTGGTCTCAACATTCCGACTAGACTGCCCTAGTCATCGTCAAGGAGACCGTTCTGTATGTGTCAATGAATGTTGCCATGAAGCAAACTTAATTTTGAACTTACAAAGTAGTTTGCTAAGCAAAGAAAGTTACAAAGTACCAACCAACATTCCATGTGAAATACATTTTCGATGAACGCTGCCGCTAAGCAAACTAATTTTGAATTAATAAAATTGTTTGCTGTTTAGCTCAGACAGTTACAAAGTACCAACTAACATTCCCTCTGAAATACATTGTTAAGGACTTGTGCCCACTAGGCAGTTTTGTTTAAAAGGTCGATCATGGGCAACCATCACAGGGGTAAGATCCTTGTCACACCTCAAGGCAACTCTTCCTGGCAACTTGGAGGCAAGGAACTGCAGTGCATGTTACTGGTCCACTTTTGTACCACATGAAAAAAATTTCAAACAATGTCTTCAGATCAACAAGAAAAATATATGTGAATGCAAACTTTCAAATGTGGATACCTTTTTGTTCTTAGAAATCTTAGCCTGTAAATTGCCTCCTGTGAAATGGCCCAACCTCTACAGCCCTGTGTTGCAAACACCATTTCAGACCTCGTTTGGAATTTCATGACTTTCAGTGGTGCTATATCCATTTGACACATTCTCTTTAGTGTCAGTTGGCTTGTCCGCAATGCATAGCTCCAGTTTTACGTTTGTTTCTGATGAAGATATTTCAAGGAGGAAACTGATGAATCAATTTCAGCAGTTGTTTACTTAGGATATTGTTTTGTAACAGCCACAGTCATCAGGGAAAATTGGTGTGATTATTTTGGGTTGTAAGAATTTTCTTCCATTTTAAGTCCTTCAGATGAATGTTTGTTTCTGATGAAAAACGTCTCAAGGAGAAAATGAGTCAACTGAGAGATCGATTTCCGCAGTTGTATACTTTGAAGATTGTTTTGTTAAAGACACAGTCATCAGGGAATTGGGTTGTTTTGTTTGTTGGGATATATGTCTTGTTATCTCAACCTTGGTTGTCTCTGTCCTACAATTGAGAAACATCTTGTCCTTGCTCTTAAGTTTTTTTTGCAAAGGAGCCCAACTAGCCATTTTATCTGCCCCCAGGAAGTTTTACTAGCCCAAATTTTCAACATGTACTTTCATAAATGTAGCTTTCTGATGTATGAATAATAGCGATCACAACCAGTTTATGAAGTTACATTTACTTTAAAAAAAGAAATATTCCAAACAAGTGGGTGACACAGTTGTTATATAACCCAACGAGCAAGTTGACAAGTGGTGCTTACTAGCCCATACTAGTTTCCACTAGGCAATGTATGCCAGGCTAGTGTGAAAAGGGCAAGCCCTGTCAGCTCTTCAAGTAATTGCATACTGACAGTGAAGACATTGCTGGGTTGCGAGGAAGAGTAATTGTACTCTTGCAAATTGCCGCTTGCTCTTAAGTGGTTTTTATGTAAATTCCCTTGCATTTGATTTATTCCTAGTATTGTCTCTTCCGTTGTTGGAGATAAGGGAGGAATTCTAGAGTAGATTGGACTGCATGGCAACCAAACGATGATGATGATTGCCTGGCAATAAGAACAATCATGGATGACAATGATGAATGTAGTGGCGAGTAATTGCAGCCATACATTTTGAATAATCATCTACGCTGAGTGTCGTGTTCTAGTTTGTAACCCTAGAAAGTGTGTTGACCTTTTACAGGTCAGCTCAAACCGTACGCTTACACACAGAAAATAGAGAGCAGACAAAAATTGAGTACAGTTTGCAGATCTTGTATTTGACAAACTCAAAGTTCACATCGACACAGCAGTTATTTAGTAATACATATAAATAAATAATATTAAGATAACTGTTACAGGTACATCCATCGATGGTTTCAAACTGTTTTCATAAAATGGACACGAAAACAAAATAGCAATTGTAAATTGATATATACAAATAACATTGATATAACTGCTACATCAGTGGTCTTCAAACTGTTGTTCATAAAATGGACACGAAAACAAAATAGCAATTGTAAATTGATATATATATATACAAATAACATTGATATAACTGCTACATCAGTGGTCTTCAAACTGTTGTTCATAAAATGGACACAAAAACAAAATAGCAATTGTAAATTGATATATATATATACAAATAACATTGAGATAACTGCTACATCAGTGGTCTTCAAACTGTTGTTCATAAAGTGAACACGGAAGAAAAATGTGTATCCATGATTGTGGCATGCGCGTGTATGTGGCGTGCGAAACCAATCCTTTTATAACAGTGAATGTATATGATCAGGGAGGGAGTGCGCTCTCTGACACCAGTTCGTTAACTCTGTCTGATTGGAATTGCTAATGACACGTCCAGCGATCTAATGCAACAAGGTTATATGTCCCGTTTGATTTATTTGTACATTGTCGTCGGGATAACAGCGTAATGAATCATTGATCACAGTAATTACTGATGCCAACGGACTCAAGTAGGCTTTTCAATCATCTTAACTTGTGTGTGTTATCCGCAGGTACCTGCGATTTCCCATGCTTTAGCGTTCAACTAAGGAGCGTGCATACTGAGATGAACCCAATGCCTAATGGTTGTGTAACCTGTAGCATGAAAGTTTATTAGGAGTCGCAGAGTCTAGGCTTCCTGCTGGTACACCTTGTAAACTGCTTCTTGTAGGAGACGTTATTTAGAAGTCAAAGTCTGTAATTTTTTTCTGTTATTTTGTGGGGGGGGGGGGATGTTAAATGTATGTTCGGGCATCTGTATGTTTACCTATTTGCATGTGCACTTGGACACGTTTACTAACAAATACATAGATGACAACAAGGCGAAAAGTCTCCTGGACAAAGTCTCCTGGAAAGTCTCCTAAACAAAAATCTCCTGGATTTAAGGATGCAAATGTTGGCAGCTCTGTCAGCTTAAAAAATAAAAAGTTCCTTAATGTTCTTGACTTTTTTCTTCTATTATCAGTGTGTAACATAGAGATGATCTTCCGACTATAATTCAAACTGAAGAAAACTACAATTGAGATCCTCAAGAGAATATTTGCTTGAATCATTCTTTATTAAATTTTAGACAAACACCTTCAGACCCAGGGATAATTTTCTTTGATGAACAAAGCTCTCAAGGTTGATTTTCTAACGTCACGTTTTGTCAGAGTCTTTTGTTTGGGATTCTTATCCAAGGGCAAGTTACTTGTAAGTTGTAATACTGTGAATGAATGTGCTTGTTGCCGGGAAGGCACTTTTCATCACATTCAAAAGTCTTACAAGATGGTTATGTGGACCTTAAAGTTTCTTTGTCGTGAGAGCAAAATGTTGCGTCTTTCTTGTGACTTGACACGTACTGACAGCACTGTTTGACTGCTCTTGCCTTTTTAAAAATGTGTTATGGCATGTGTCATTATTAATATTATCTGATGATAAGATAGCAAGGTTCTCCCCCATGCACAAGCTAGTGTATCGAACCGATACACACAAATTGTATGCTGATACATGCATATTATGGCCGATACACCAACAAACAAAAGATACAATAGTTTTACTTTGTTTTAAGATTACATGTATATCAAATTCACCAAAATCTTTAAGATAAATCTATTTAGACAGCACTTGATTGCACAGTAGAGCTTCTATAAAACCAAATATAAACACAAGAAGAAAGTAGAAAATATTCAGAGGACCTTGTTTCAGTTCGGCATGCTTTAGACGTACTTCAAAGTATTTTGTTGACAATGCCCCACACTTTAAAAAAAATCTTTGGAAAAGAACTCTGCATTAGACACATTGCAAGCACCCAACATCTTGAATTAATCTTAATCAATCAGTCTTGGGGGATGTTAACAAAAGAGATAAGTTCTGCATTAGCAACTCCAAAATGTCTAATTGCAAGGTCTTTGTATGAGTTACGAGGAAGGATGCACGCCATGGCAATTTGGCTTCAAGGCGCATTAAGCAATAACGTCATTAACACAAGAGGAATAATAGAAAGACTCTTGAAATCTGGAGACGGTTTTTGTTTCCTTGAGCCAAACAGCTCCCCCCCCCCCCCTCACACTTTTGTTTTTTTCCGTCCTGGGAGTTTCATAAGGCAAGAGAATGTCCTTGTACTTGAGTTGTCTGCTCAACCAGCGGCATTAAGAGCTTGGTATCATCCCTATGGAGTTGAAGACAGTCTTAAGATGCATTATTAATATTATGATAATAAGACATATTGCTTTCAGAGCACACTTTATTGAATTCAAGTAACTAGATCAAGGTAGTTTAAAATGAATTTAGAATGTCTATATCGGTCAGGGAAGGATAGTGAAACTATCGGGAATGATTTCTGGAGCTGTGCTCCAAGACGTCAGAATTAATCCACTCTTCCCGCTTCATCTCATCCTGAGTTTGACGGACTCGGCACTGCAAAGCCGACCCTGGCATGCTTAGCCTGGGGCCAGGTGTACCAAAGACAAAAGTCCAGCATAATTACACTAACCTGGGGTGAATTTCACAAACAGTTAAGACTTATCTCGAGTTGAGATGAGTTGCTTGTCCTAACTTAGGAGTAGCTTTAGTGTTACACATCTTTTGTGAAATCAACCCCTGATCCCTTCCTTCCTTCTGTCCTGTAGCTTTGAAGCCGTCAGGGTGACATTGTGATTGCATTTGTCAAGTAGAGTCTCCATTTGTGTCGTTCATCGGCCTGCACTGAGAAGTTGTGCGCAATTAAAACCTGTCCATTCCTGATCCCACATGTATTTAATGTGCATTTTCTTTTGATTTATTTCTTGCAGAACATATTTGGAGGAGGAACTGAAGAAAGCGAGAGAGAAACCTAAACTTCGTAAGGTTAGTTTCAGCATGGAGAACTGTGATACAAGTCTGGAAATTTAAAATGCAACTTGTCCATATGCCTTGTAAAATGCTCTAAGGAAAGATATTGACAAAATCGGTAGACCGCTAACATAGGGCTAGATAGCTAAATTGGTAGAGCGCCAGCACACTTATATTGAGGTTGTTGGTTCAAATCCCGCTCTAGTAAATTTTGCTTTGTTCAACCCCAAATCCAATAACGAATGAGTCAGCTGAAAGCATACTTCATATTAATTTCACTTAAAGAGGGGCTTCAAGGTCAAATTTAGTTTTGTGATCTCCTCTTTTTTCAAAAGATAGTTTCTCCATGAAAGTGGGAAATAAAATACAAGTCGCTGGGTTAAAATGGTGTTAAATGCCACTGTGTCTGATACTTTTCAAGTGCAATTTTTGTCAAAATCCGAACACATTTGATGACTTTTCATTTTGCCACAGAGCTTTTTTCTCTCTCTTGATTTCCTTAAAAAATTTCTTTGGAAAAGTGAAACCAGATAGGAATAACCATTTAACAGACATGCGCACATAGTGAAATGTTAATAACCCAATCTGATCAACCAATTTGAAAACCTTGATTATGGAAATATTTTCCCTCAAGAAAATGGTGCATGTAGTTTGAAAAATATCTTCCTGAGCAAAACAACAATAATGTTGCATGCTTTTCTTTTAAAAAAATACCCACAAATCGTTATCACCACAAAGTTTTTTGTTCTACTAGATTGCTACAATTTCCTTGGGACAAATGAAAAGTGAAACATGTTAGCAGCCCTTGTGTAAGAGCAAAACCACAATAATATTGAAACAAACAAAAAAATCCACAAATCTTTATTACCACAAAGCCTTTTTTTCTACTAAATTCTTACAACTTTCTTGGGGAAAATGGAAAGTGAAACAGGATCAAAATTGCAGTGTCACAGACCTTCCCGTTGCAGACTTGCTGTTCCCTTACGCAGATAATGTAGTTATTAAAGAATTATCTGCTCATCAGATGTCTTGATTTATGGATCACTGTCTACTCGAATACATTCTTATCCATCCAGACGGCAATTCGATAAAGATCTGCCTCAGGATGTGTAGATCTCTAGGCACCTCCAAGGATTTGGCGCAAGCCTCTTTATATATCAAGGAAGGGAAATAAGCAAGATGTCTTGTCACTACATGTATCTCAAGTTTAGGTTTTTTTTTTTTTATGCGATGCACAAAAATGAGTAGGATAGATGTACGGATAAGAGTTGCCATCCCACAAAGAGGAAATTAAAATGATCTTGTCTAAGATTGGTTACTAAATAGTAAACACAATACAGAACTGTAATGCAACTTTGCATTTTGAAGAAGAAAAAAAGGGGGGATGGTTAGCGGCCTCACATTTCGACCCTAGCAGAGTCTTTTTCTGAACAACTAGCAGAGGCTTTCACTGCTAGTGTCGAAATGTGTGGCCATTAACTCTATTTTGCATTTATAACTTAGGTCCTTCGGGTTTGTGAGCAGTTTAAAAAAACAAAAACAGAAGTGATATAGAGAGCACTGAGTGAGGTGAAAAAAACTGTTTGTGCTCAGTCGGAGACATTTTCCAGCAATTAACCAACCTATAGAAAGGTTTGCGGTAACACCATGTAATGACTATCTCTAATGAGTTGGGGTGGTTCTGAAAAGAACCATTGGTTTCAACTCGACGTTTTGATCAGTATGCTCTGATCGTCTTCTGGATAAAGCTGGACTCTGATGCTGCATGCTGCTTAAGTACTGTGGAGGCCCCACACCCTCACTATCCCCTGTGCTTGATCCTAGTGACACAGTTCAGTGAGCACACACCACCCACACACCACCCACACACCACTCAAGGCTCCAGAGCAGGTTTCAACACGCATCACCGAGCTCCATTTCCCGCCTCTATTTCCCGCCTTCGTGCATCACCAAGCTAATCCGCCTCCACAGTACTTAAGCAGCATGCAGCATCAGAGTCCAGCTTTCTCCAGAAGACGATCAGAACATACTGATCGAAACGTTGAGTTGAAACCAACGGTTCTTTTCAGAACCACCCCAACTCATTAGAGATAGTCATTACATGGTGTTACTGCAAACCTTTCTATATCATATTTCCACCATGCAAAGTTTCAAATCCTACTTAATTAACCAGCCGTTTGAAACCATTCACAATGCCAGGGTTGTGTTTGTTAGAACTAATGTGCACAGAACTAAACTGTCTCTGTGATTGGTGATATTATTGGTTACTTTCGGTTATCAGTGGTGATTTTTGGGATAAAAAGAGAGGAATTTGTGCCCCCCCCCCCCCTCAAAAAAAAAGGAGAAAAAAGGAACATAAATAAATAAAATAAATAAATTCACACCCACACACATGGATGTCATCAGGTCTACACTTATTATGTCACATGCAAACGACCCATCAACCCTGTAAATCAAGGATTTCTCCTCGTCTTTCCAGTTTTTGTTTTTTCTTGTAGTGATTTCCCTGTTGGTTTTGTACATGTACATTCTGAAAGCAAAGCAAGAACTGTTCGACTACCCACACACACTAATACTGAGTATTAGGGCCTTGTCACATGAGGCAACTTTTACAGGCAACTTGGAGGAAACCAGCTACAATGAACACTGTCTTACGATCCACAAGAAAATTAGGTGACGTTGAAATGTGAATGGCCTTTTCTTCTTGGAGATTGCCTGGAACTGGCTGCTTGTTAATTGCCCCATGTGACATGTTCTCAAGTTTTTTGTGCCTTGTATGCAGTCAGACCACTTGATCTTTCGGAGACGGGAAAACTCTCCACACTACCATTACTGTTCATCTCAATCAGTCTTGCAGTACATGTTGTTTGACACATTGGGAGTCTGGTAATTTGATTTCTTATTTCTTGTGCCCTAAAAAAAAGGGGGGGAAGAATAAATGAATGAATAAATTAATTAAGATTAAATACAAAACAAAGAAAAACAGAATAATTTGATATAAAATACACATGTGTTTTATCTAAAATTTAATAAAAACAAATTTTTAATCTGGCGCCACTGCTGTTGATTGTTAGCGAACAAGTACTTTGATAAAAACAATTATTTGATGTTGAACGAAGTCGGTTTCCCTTAAGGTTTACAAACTAATGTCTGATTTTTTTTCTTAAATGAGTTTGACCATTATTCAGGAGCTCATTGAAAGTTAAATCATTATGGAATAATTTTTCAATAACAAGTTCCAGAGAAACAGATTCATAAAAGAAAAAAAAATCTCTATACATGTACACAGGATGTCCAAGCTATTACGCGGAAGTGAGATATGAAATTATGAATTAATGAACATTGTGTCGTTTACGTCATTCAGCACAAAAGCCCTTGGGTGTTTTCATTGCACAATGAAATAGAACCGAACGGACAAACAATTTGTTTTTATGGACAATTACAAGGTTTTTTTTGGGTGATGGAATAGGTCACTAAAAATACACAATTTTGGTCGATCAGGGAAGGCTAATTAAGGGATGTTGGTTGTTAGTTATGGGTCCCTCTATGGGCATTGTGGGTGGACCAGATGTTTGGAAGTTAATTTGAACAAATCAGGGTAAGAAATACTGAAAGAAGCGAAACTGTATTGAATAAGTGAACATTGGTGAAAGGGTATGAACTTGTGGTTTATCTCAAAACAAAATCATGTACAAACCTTATTGGAATAGGGCAAGATGAATGTGAAGAATCATAGTAATAAAATAAAATAAAAAGTCTTGCCAATTACAGTAGGCATTTCACCTAACGGGCCAAAACTGCTATTTATGTCAAACACAGGAACATTCTGGAATTACACTATCTCAATATTTAAGAAACTATTGACTAAGTTTCTTGATAAGGCACGGAAGATAAGGCATGGAAAAATAATAGAAAAGCGTTATGCGTGCTCTTTTGTGACACTCTGATATTATACCCCGAGGTTCGTTCTACAATAAGCTTCATTACTTAATTTTGAAACTCTTCCAGCAAGAACCAATACTGTCTGTATCCTATAAATCAAGTGGATTTAATTTCTTTTATTTTGACTCCAGGACATGTACCAGAAGATGATTGAGATTGATCCCAAAGAACCAACAGCTGAAGAAAATAGACTTGGAGCCATCACCAAGCCACGCTACATGCAGTGGAGGGAGTTTATGAGCTCCTCCGCCACCTTAGGCTTTAGGATTGAAGGCGTCAAGGTAAACCAAACCCCCACCCCCAACTTCCTGCTCCCCTTTTATGCGCACCCCCCCCCCTCTAAATGTAGATTATGAGATAGAATTCAGGCTACTGTACAGGCCTATATGCTTCGTTTGGAAAGGGCAGGGCACCAAGGCATTAAAGGGTATACTTTAAGGAAATTGTAAATTTCTACTGGAGTATTCAAGGGCACCAAGGCAATGATCAGTGGGCATGGAGGTAATCACCTATGTTACCTTTGTGAAGTATCAGGCGTGACTGTATCTCCATTGCAACGATTTAGTGTAGCTGTCAGTGGGTGCATTCGATTATCTTCCTCGGGTCGACCCCGGTGTGCTCATCTGGGTGGCGTTTTTTTTTTCCAGGACAAACGTGGGCAGATAATTACCTCACGTTCATCCTGGAAGTCGCCTATTTGTTTTTTTCCCACGCGGGGCACTTGGGGCTGGCCCGAGGTGCACTGACGTCACCACAAGAAGGATGCGTTGTTTTTTTTCCAGGAAGAAGCCCCGAGTGCCCCGCTTGTGGATCAAGTTACTTGGGGCTGGTCCGAGGTGCACTGACATCACTACAAGAAAGATGCGGGGTTTTTTTTCCCAGGAAGAACATGGGTAATTATCTACCCGCATTTGTCCTGGAAAAAAACAAATAGGCCACCCAGATGAGCACACCGGGGGCGACCCAAGGAAGCTAACCGAACGCACCCAGTATAAACACAGCTGAGGCCATGATGGAATGTTAATTTTAGTTTTAACCCTTTCATCGATTTGTGTTAGCTTTGTATATTCGGTACTTTCCAGAGGTCTGTTAAAACAAAAATCACAGGCACAGAACTCGGGTATTTTTTGTATCCCCCATGCAAATTTTAACATCTCTTAAAATGTATTACCATTGACATGACTGATATTATCTTTGGTATTCACAGAAGGGTGACGGACATTCGAGTCGGGACTACAAGACGGTACGTACAAAAGACCAGATTAGCGATAGTTTCAACTTCTTCATTGATGGTGACCCCGTCCTCCAGGCTAAGTACATCCGCCGCTTGAAGGCCATCCGGGCAACGCTGGAGTCCTCAGAGTTCTTTGCACTACATGAGGTAGATTCATTTGTTTCTTTATGTTAAAACCCTTACTCCCTAGGCCAACTTGCCTACAGGGCCCAAGATCATAGAGATGCAGAAAATATGGCTAAACAATTGTCTGCTTAGCAATAATGGGCAGGATACCAGTCACTAATTGACAATATGACATGGTAATTTAGCTGGTAACCTTATTCTGGTAAGCATACTTTTGTTATGCTTGGCTACTTTTCGTGCTTAAGCAGCTCTATGAAAATGGGTCCAGGTGACACTCCTCTCCAATATGTTTGGACTATTGAAATGCATGCATCCTCAGACAAAGCTCAACATTTTCTTGTTGTTACTGTACCACATTTGGTTTTACAAGTTCTACTATGAGACATGTTAGAAAAGATTGGTCCAGCTCCCCAAGATATTTACACTGAGGCATCATTTTGTTATTGAATTGGGAAGAAATTTCTTCTCATGAATGTGAAATTATTCAGTTGTATACTCCACTTGCAAAGTTGCAGTTATTTTTCTATTTAGTACAGATACATACCGAAATGTAATAATATAAATTATAAAATCTTAAATTTATCCTTAATTGTTTCCTGCACAGGTCATCGGCAGCTCCCTTCTGTTTGTGCATGATAAAGCTGGAAAGGCAAGTGTGTGGATGATTGACTTTGGCAAGACCACTCCTCTTCCCGAATCGGAGACGAATGACCACCGCACCCCATGGGTAGAAGGGAACCATGAAGATGGCTACCTGTTTGGACTGGATATGATGATTGATGTATTTTCAAACATGAAACCCAGAGAGCTTCCTGCTGAGGTTAACTCTGTGAAACCTACTGTCAAAAATAATCCCGCTTCTGACACCGTTTCAACTGCATTGAACAATGATCCCACTTCTGACACCAATTCCACTACATTGAACAATGATTCCACTTCTGATACCAATCAAACTGCAGTAAGCACCTCCTCAGGATCACTTAGTGTCTCCTCTTCCATACTCCCTGCTGCCTCCTCTACACAACCTCCCATAATCACGGCAGCGCCCTCGTAGCAGACGGCCAGCCACCGCTCTCGTCTTACCTTTCACTAGTTGCTGCAACAGCTTCATTGGTCATTGCAGATCTTTGTAATAAGCTCAGTGATTCTCTCTGGATCTAGCTGACAATTTTCTAGCATGGTTATAGACATGCTAATACTTTTTTTCAGGTGGGTGTCCATTATGTGACCCATAGTCTTTCAAGCTGCACATTGGTGAGGTGTACATGTAATGCACAGATTTTATATTGTAAAATAACAGTTTGAGTGCTTCTTGAGTGAGACGTAATACTAGATTCTACTTCTATATCCAATTCCAGTATCAAAACAAGTGAATACATCGACTTTCTATGGACTTGATCGTGGGATGCACACCAACCTTGCAAAAGCTGCATCAAAGTTTAAAGGAACACGTTGCCATGGATCGGGCGAGTTGGTCAAAACAAAAGCGTTTGTAACCGTTTTTTATATAATGCATATGGTTTGAAAGATGTTCTAAAAGTAGAATACAATGATCCACACAAGTTCGCTTCGAAATTGCGTGGTTTTCCTTCTACCGTCGGCCATTTATGGGAGTCAAAATTTTGACCCCCATAAATGGCCGACGTGCTAGTCGACGAGGTAAAATGAAAACCACGCAATTTCGAGGCATGTTTGTGTGGATCTTTGTATTCTACTTTTACAATATCTTTCTACCCATATGCATTTTATAAAAAACGGTTCTAAATGCTTTTCAAAGACCAACTCGACCGATCCAAGGCAACGTGTTCCTTTTAAGTACTTAGCCATTTTAATCTGTTAATGCAAGCCAACAAGTTTACTAACACATGTTTTCCTGATGGTAAATCATTCCACTATGGTTATGGCAAGCTTTGAAGCACGTACATGTGGCAAGTGCCTGTATGAATGTGATAGCTGCCTTGATGCTCGTAGAGGTGCCTTTTGCCTAGGCGAAATTGCATGTCTCTTCATAATTCCATGCTTGAAAGTATGTTATGTTGACCTGGTATGTATATGTCAGTGTCACACTCCCACACTTCATGATTGTTTTTGGAACTCACTTGAAAACAACAACAACAAAAGGGGAGGGAATAATATACTCTTAAAGTAGCTTGGCTTATGATTGTTTGATTGCTTTTTCATTGCAGAAAAAAAGAAGAAAAAAATTGCTTGATGATTCGACCCTAGCAAAGTCTTTCTCATTTTTAGCCTTTGAGAAAGAATCTGCTGGGGTCGAATTGTCATGCAAATAACAATATTGTTTGCATCATGCAAATAACAATTGTTTGCATTTACAAGTCCTTTTAGTTAGTAAGCAGTTTCCAACGGGTAATTCAATTTTGCCTTTTTCGTTGTGAAGTGTTTATGTTGCGTATCTCAATGACAATTGAGCGATCGTTTCAATCAGTCATTACAGACTCTTTTGTCTTAGAGATGGCAGAAGCAATATATACAACTAACAGAATCTTAACAAATGGAAACATTGGTCAACCTTGATGAGCACAAATCTTGTTTCATAATCACAAAATGCAGCATCTTTGAAGAAATATATGTTTTCCTTTCCTATTTAACTTAAAGGGGAACATCTGTAAAACAGTTGATTTAGGGGCATCAACACTTTCAGCAATTTCACAGTCGTACAAAGTCCATTTTATGAATCCAGTGTAGCATCTGCTTGCAAGCATCGACATTTTTATTTAACCTTACAGAAAAACTTACCATTGAATATTATTCTAATTATTACTTTTTAATAATTTTAGTTCTGACTGAGTAGAAATACAGGAATTGACTGCAGGTAAAACGTGCAAACATATTGCCTTGTTAACCTGCGGTCAACTCAATTATTTCAAGCTGTTAGCGAAGAATTTTTAAAAATCTACAAAGACCAGACAAATTTTGAGCTTGTTTATTATTGTTTTCAAATAGTCCCTAGGAGTAACTTGGCTCCTGTAGTTGTAAGTAATCCATCCCAAAAAGAGATTCTGTTTTTAAAAGGACTCGTCGTGAAATTTTAGATTTGTTCAGCTGTTGAGAACCCTTCAGCTCGGGCCATTAGGCCATGTCAAATTTCACTTTGCATTTTCTTGAAGTGTATGTAAAAACAAATTATTTATCCGCTTCAAGTCATCGTGTTATTTTAAGACTTCTCCAATAAATCCTCAATATTTGTGTTTTCATGGGTTTTGCCCCTTTTTCCTCAGCTCAAGAGATGATATTTTTGTAACTATATAATTTTTTAGAAATTTGAATGAAAGTTTATGGTTTCTGCAGTAGCTGATTATGTGAGAAGCCTTTTAGAAGATCTTAACTATATGTTGGTCGTTTTATTTATTTTTTAAAACCTCAATCATTTTGGCAATTAGATGTTTTTATTGTTTTTGTTCCTTCGTTCACTTTGTACTGAATATGTGGGGAACGTTAGGAGTTATTTTGGCTCACCTTGTAAGGTTTTTAGAACTTGTTTGTTTTATTTTATTATTTTTTATTCTCCTTTCTTTTATACAGTTATTATGACCTTCCCACAATTGGAGGGTGTAGCCTCACACCTTTTGCGGCCATAGTGGCCAAAAGTGGCTGGTACCAAAATATTCACAACATCCACAAATAGCCATCAGATTTGACCTAAATGTACATGTACTGCCGCTCTACCTGAAAGGTCACAGTAAAACCGATGACCTAAACATAAAACTAAACCAAACCAAATTTGTTTTTGTTTTATTTATTTCTTACATTTTCACTGGAAAAGTTTGCTTAAAAACCAATAATATAACAGTTTTATCTTTCATATTAAAAACAGTAATTTCAGCGGATCCCCCCTTTTTTGCCACTTGTGTATTTTACCTTTAACATGTCCTAAATGTATTGGAATTGATTTGGTCTTACTTGAGCACAAACATGCATCATTTTTAGGTTTTGTGTTTGATACCTCTGGAAAACTTGAATAATACTCAAATCTTTGGTGGGTGTAGGCGGCAAGTTTTGAAGGGGAAACCCTTAAATGCTCTTCCTAGCTCGCCCTGCCTCTTACCAAAATATAATTATTGCCACTTCAAAAAACATCTAGAGATTTTAAACCATTTTGTAGATATTTTTATTTAAAGAGAGCATGAATAATATTATTGTAAACATTCTTTGTTTGTAATTATTATGCGCATATATTTAAGGTTAATTCAGTTAGGATGTTGTATTTTTAGTTTTGTAATCATGAATACTGCTTTTCCTCATTCCGATTCTATTGTTGATATGATTTTATTGTTAAGGGTGCTGAAACATCAAAGGGTTACTGGCCTAAAAAGTGTTCATCTTGTTGAACAACAATTTTTGAGTAAATTCAGGGATTTCCTAAAGCGGGGTGTCCTGAATTCATTTTCACAACACTTTGAAATGCAAACTTTGGGGTATTTGTAATTTTTTTTATTACATATTTGTCTGTTATTATTCCAAAATAATGCAAAACATCTTCTCAATAACTTCAATGACTTGGATGCAGCTTTCTCATTTAACAGTGGTCCACTGGCCAAATGCTAGTTTAAACACCTCAGGACCAGTCGGCTTTCTGTCCAACAAGTCCTCTGTGCTTGTTTATAACTGAAGTCCTATTGCTACATGAAAATCACTTCATATCAGTTCAAATTACAAGTCCCATGTGGAAAGAAAAACATGGACTGGTGAAATATATCTCTACTGTGCCATGTCAAGTTAACTGGTTATTGGCAAACCCTGTGATCTGGGCCCAATTTCATAGAGCTGCTTAAGCACAAATATTTGCTTAAGCAAAAAAATTCTTACTTAGTAAAATTAGATTACCAGCGCAGAATCCACTCATTTGTTATGCTGAGTAAACAACAGCTAAATACCAATCACATGCATGGTATATGGTATGAAATTTTGGCCAGTAACATATGTGAAATAAGTGAGCTATTTTCGTGCTTAAGCAAATTTTTTGCTTAAGCAGCTGTATGAAATTGGCCCCTGGTGTTGCACTTGGGAAATGTGTTATTTGAAGCCACTTTCCTGTCTTGTAAGATTTTCACTTGTTAATCATTTCTAGAGGGTTGTGTACTCCTGAGGTTAACTAAAGAAATTACAAATGTGTTCAGAACCTTTTGCTAAACATGCTTGGGAAAAGTTATTGATTTTTGTCTTATCAGTGAGCGTTGTGTCTTTTACTTCTTCAAAGAAAGTGAACACTTTTGAAATTTGGCAACTTGCAAAAATTACTATTCAAAGTTGTTTTATATAACGGATGTTTTCTACGAAGGATGTTAAATTAACTCAGTTTGTACAAAGTCAGCTTCAAAATGCACTTAATTGAGCCCAATAAGAATTAAGAGTTCTACCTTTTTTTGTTGAATCTTTACTATGCAGTTTAGGAAATATGATATTATGAACATTTCTCACAGGTAAATCAGTATTTTGCTACTATTTTCTTCATATTGTGTACAGGAAACTAAAAATATTATGTGGTATGTTTATTATGTATACTTTAATCATTATGTTTCAAATGGATTCCACACGTGCTCTAATATTCCATAAATGTAAACTCACGTTCTGTTCAAACTATTTTTTGAAAAAGGGATTAAAAATTATAACAGTTTTCCCAGCACTTAATTCGCTGTGTTTCACTTGGCAAGGTTATTCAAAATATAGAGAGTATCTTGCAAACATTTTACATAGTTTTGGTTGAATTGATAAAAATTGTCAATCCTAAAATTCCTGTGTTTTTTTCTCAGAGATGAGAGGACTCAATTCTTCATTAGAAAGTAGCTGAACTTCAGTGAACTTTATTCTTAAACTGATAACTTTTGCTGTTCTTGGTAAAATTAGAAATGCACATTTTTGTACTAGAGGTTCAGGCATGATATTTTGCACACTTATTTCTGATTTGATTGCCCGTGGAAAAAAAAATCAGGAAACTTTGTATGAATAAGGTGTAAAGTTTTTGAGCCTACACCATGTTTACATATATGTAGGTCAGCCTTGTACTTGGTAAAATGTTCCTAAATTTTTTCCCACTGATCAAAACAAAATACCATGCATGAGAGAGTTGTTGATGTTACAATTTTTTATGAGAACAAGTATGTTCTTGAATTTTTATGTCAACACATTCGAGTACAGAATATTACCCAAGTACAAGTATCATGTCAATTTTCTTCTGTCACTTTTACAAGTACATTTACATTTACATAAGCAGGGGTTCAGAAATTAGACTTGAAGCTAGGTTCCATTGTTTTCTTCTTTGTGGACAAGCAACAGTAATTTTATCACAATTTCAAGAAAGTACAAGCGATGAGGGACAAACTTTCTTTTGAGTACCAGGTTAATGTCGGCCATTTTTATGGGCAAGGATAGTCACTATTTGAAAGCCCTGCCATGCGTTTATACCAGTATGCTGCTCATAGGAGTTCCATCAAATGATTTGGCAGCGAACCACTTGGCTGCATGAAAATTAAAAAAACACTTGATGTGGCTCAAAGCCGAAATCCAAGTTGCCTGTGAATATGGAATCTATTGAAAACTATCTATGATACACTCATGACCTCCTCAAGCACAAGAAATGGAATACAGATAATGTAATCCTCTAACTCAACTATATGAACAGTTTCATGGGTATTAAAATAGCAGGGCCAAATTGCATAAAGCCTGTAAGCACAAAAACTTGCTAAGCAAAGAAAGGTATTGCTGAACAGAAACAGGTTACCAGCCAAAACTACATTAAGTTTTACATTGTTGTGACTTGCCCCCACTAAATTTTTGGTTAGACGAGAAATTTGTCAAATAGCTTTATGAAATTGGGCCCAGGGCAGTGACCCACAAGTACGGTAACAAAACATTTCTTCACAAGGATGAGTAAAAGTTAACTTTCATTATAGTCAGGCAGCTTAGCGAATGGATGTGGACGTTCCGGACAAAAGCACAAAATTTTGTCCACGTGGTCCTTATTACCTAAGCTTTGCATTTTTGATAGGAACCACCTCACCAAGACGTATTATGGCGGCCATCTTGGATTTCCAAGATGGCCGCCATTTAAAAACCTGTTTTTGCCAGTATCTCACCTCCTGAGTCACCTAGGATCACAATTATGGTGTCTAGATATACATTTCCATGGTCAAGGAATACATCTTCACCACTTAGAAAAGCAACAGTGCTTTATTTCCTTTGTATGGCGGCCATCTTGGATTTTTAAGATGGTAACCATATGAAAAACCCATATTTGCCGGTATCTCGCCTCCAAAGTCACATAGAATCACAAATAGTGTGTCCAAATATATATTTCCATGGTCAATGGATCCAACTGTACCACTCAGAAGAGCAGCAGTGCCTTCTTTCTTTTATATAGCGGCCATCTTGGGTTTTCAAGATGGCCGCCATATGAAGAAAACACATATTTTATCAATATCTCACCTTCTAAATCACTTATAATCACAATTATGGTGACCAAATATACATTTTCATGGTCAAGGAATCTAACTGTACCACTCAGAAGAGCAGCAGTGCCTTCTATCTTGGGTTTTCAAGATTAACGTCATCTGAAGAAAACCCATATTTGTTATCAATATCACACCTAAATCACTTATAATCACAATTACAATTATGGTGACCAAATAATATTAATTTTCATGGTCAAGGAATCCAACTGTACCATTTAGAAGAGCAGTGCTTTCTTTCTTTTATGTAGTGGCCTTCTTGGGTTTTCAAGATGGCCGTCATAAGAAGACAAAAACGTATTTGCCAATATATCACCTTTAAGTCACTTAGAGTCACAATAATGGCTTCTTAATACATATTGTTATGGTCAAGGAGTGCAACTGTACCACTTGGCAAAGCAGGCCATCGATCACTTTCAATATTGCTGCCAAGTATAAACCCATTCAATATCTCACCTCCTTCGTTCGTTGATCTGGATCACAAATTTGATATTTGACAACTTGGGTCATACCCCACCTAGTACAACTGCAAAAGGTTAAATTTCATAGCACACTGGTCCAGACGTGGCAGGTGATTTGATGGCATTGTCTTGGCCAGATAATAGTAGATCTGGGCCAGGTATGATGTTAGATCTGAGCTAGGTCTGGCAACACAAGGTGAGATGTTGTTAGATCTGAGCCAGGTCTGGTTACACCAGGTGAGCATCTAGTGCACATTCTTGATTGGCTGTCGAGAGTCCATGTCTCGGCTCCTTACAGAAGTACAGACTCAACTGTGGCAACTGTTGATGTCACCGTGGAGACCTCACTCGCCTCATGCCATGAAGTGCCTTCCATGCCAAGACTCTCCTTACTCTTAAACTACTTATTGTACAGTATGATACGTCTAGTGACCTTAAACATGTAAATGAAACAAAAGAGGGGTTGAGCCAGAAGAGAGGCAATGGAGATTCCCAGATTATAAGTTGTTGCAGCATGCAACACGAGTTGCCTAAAAGATTGGAGTGACAGCAGAGTGAAAAAACCCACACATTCCAGTGACTGAGGATGGACTCTCGTTCGAAATATTGGCTGGAGTTCTGCAAGGCGACACGCTGGCTCCATTTCATTGCACTTGACTACGCCCTGAGACGAGCCCTCAAAGAACACGAGGATCTAGGCTTCACCATCACCCCAAGAAAGTTTAGAAGAATTGGCCCAGGGACCCTCTCCGACCTAGACTTCGCAGATGATATAGCCCTACTGTCTGACAACATCATAGAGGCGCAAGAGCTACTCAGCAGAGTTGAGTCGGAGTGTGAGAAGGTTGGTCTCCATCTCAATGCCAAGAAGACGGAGTATATGGTATACAACATTGGGGATCATGCTCCGCTAAAAGACCTTAGGAGGTTCATCACTAAAGGAGGTGGACGACTTCAAGTATCTCGGCTCCACGATGCAGACAACAGAGAAAGACATCAATGTCCATAAGGCGCTTGCATGGAAAGTCCTCCATGACATGAAGAAGATCTGGACATCTCAGCTCCCAAATGGTTTAAAGCTGAGATTCTTTCATGCGGTAATAGAAACCATCCTGCTGTATGTGTGTGAGTCTTGGACTCTCAACAAGGCCATGACCAAATCTATCAGTGGTTGCTACACCAGGATGCTACACCAGGATGCTACAGATGGCATAGAATGTCTCCTGGAGGGATCACATCACCAACCTTGAGCTGGTCACTGTCTACGGCACCCAGAGCTACCAGCCAATAAAGTCATCGTGTGGGAGCCCACTCACGGCAGGTGCGGCCCTAGAAGACCCACCAAGACTATGCTAAAGACCCTGCTTGAAGACGCAGAAGTAATCAACAAGGAGGAGCTAATCAGCTGTATGCAGGATAGAGTTGTGTGGCGTGTCAGACATAGAGCCTGACTCAAACATGCTGCAACGCGACAACTTGGGTCGACTGAGTGAGTGAGTGAGTGAGTGAGTGAGTCTCGATGATGACAGCCAATTATTGGTTCCTAGGGGACTTTTTTTACCTGGTGCTTTCAAGGCCTTCATTAAACCTTAAAACTCCCAGATGGCCACCATAAAAAAGAAAACATTGCTGCTGTTCTATTTGTATGCATTAGCCATGCAAATGTATGTATTTGACGTGACTTATAGGTTACATGTAGATCTTGAAAACCCAAGATAGCCACTATATATAACAAAGAAGGTACTGCTGCTCTTCTGAGTGGTACAATTAGATTTATTGACCATGATAATGTATATGTGGTCACCATAATTGTGGTTATAGGTGATTTAGAAGGTGAGATATTGATAAAATATGTGTTTTCTTCGTATGGCGGCCATCTTGAAAACCCAAGATGGCCGCTATATAAAAGAAAGAAGGCACTGCTGCTCTTCTGAGTGGTACAGTTGGATCCATTGACCATGGAAATATATATTTGGACACACTATTTGTGATTCTATGTGACTTTGGAGGCGAGATACCGGCAAATATGGGTTTTTCATATGGTTACCATCTTAAAAATCCAAGATGGCCGCCATACAAAGGAAATAAAGCACTGTTGCTTTTCTAAGTGGTGAAGATGTATTCCTTGACCATGGAAATGTATATCTAGACACCATAATTATGATCCTAGGTGACTCAGGAGGTGAGATACTGGCAAAAACAGGTTTTTAAATGGCGGCCATCTTGGAAATCCAAGATGGCCGCCATAATACGTCTTGGTGAGGTGGTTCCTATCAAAAATGCAAAGCTTAGGTATTAAGGAACACATGGACAAAATTTGGTGCTTTTGTCCGGAACGTCCACATCCATCTCAAATATGGTCATAAGCTGCCTGACTATTAGTACTTCAACTCTGAGCATCCTCTCACTAAACACACAAGATAGCGGTATATGGTTCAGTTAGTGTAAAGTTGGTGCAAAATTAGCCATCAAATGTAGAATCCATAACGCTTCTGTAATAGGTGCTGTAATTATTATTCATTCCACTCTCAATCATCAGCTCAACATTCGAATTGAAATTGATTATGAGACATTTGTTGTTTTTAATTAGAAACTTTTTTACTGGCATCAACAAGATTTTACTTTCTTAAGCGGGGGTAGCATTAAAATTAGAGTACAACTCTTCAGCTTTCAAGAAGTGTGTATACCATGAAAGTTTCATTACAGCAGACTGCAATTTGTGTTTGTCTTGCAAGCACCTAAATCTAAGTACAATTCCAGTATGTTTTAATCTTTTTATATTGCCATATGGCAGCAATTTTTTATGTTAACACAAACCTTTCATTCTCTCTAAACAAACAAATTAATAATAGATTGTTTGGTACTTGTACCAAATTTACTGTATGACTTTCAGCTTTGTATTAATGTGTTATTCTGGGTGTTCCAGCTGACTTTCCCTTCTCTAAATGTACATACACCGATCAGTAACACATTTCATTGGTATTTATACAGTGTTCATAGGTATCGCAAAGGGATGGTGCATCATTATTTTTAAGAAAGGGTACCTTCAAGTTTTTCTCCTGTGTAAACACTCTGTCAGAAATGGGTGCGCAGGTCTTTTGAGACGACGGTAATGGTTTAGCAAACGGCTCTGTTTATAGGCACGTTTTCCATAAAGATTGATGAGGGTTCAGCACAATTAATTCTTCTCAGGGTGATTTGGCCGTGTACAAACTTAAAGGCACTGGACACTATTGGTAACTACTCAAAATAATTGTTGCCATAGAAATTTGCTTGGTGTTGATAAGTATTACAACATTGTGAGAAACGGCTCCCTCTAAAGCCGGTTTATACTTCCTGCGAATGCGAATGCGAAGCGAATTTGACGTGAATTTGACGTCACACCCTCCTTTCGCAACGATTATTCGCAAGGGAGTAGAGCAGAATTCAACTGCTGCGAATTGTTCGTTGCAAATTTGTGACGTCAAGATTCGCTTCGCATTCGCATTCGCAGGAAGTATGAACCAGGCTTTAAGTAACATAGTTTTTGAGAAAGGTAATTTCTCACTCAAATATTGGAAGACCTCAGGCCTGAAACCTTCTATTATGCATCTGAAAGCACACAAATTTGTGCAACAAGGTTTTTTTCTTCATTATTCTCTTGCAACTTTGATGACCTATTCATCCAAAATGTCCACAGATTTGTTATACTATGCATATGTTGTGATACGCCAAGTGAGAATAATGGTCTTTGACAATTCCCAAACGTGCCCAGAGTGCCTTTAAAAACAAGTAATCTATCAAGAACTTTCTAGTTTGTCTCGTTGAATATTTCCAAATTTACATTGTTTACCGATGCTGCATCATCCCTTTTAAGTTGGACGTAAAAGGTGGATGGGGAGGAATAATCATTAAGTGCACTTCAAAATGACTTCAGGCAGGTTTAATTTAACTACAGATTGTAAAAAAAAGAGGAACCGTATAGGGACAGAGGCTGTAAAATTGTGGGGTTTTCTTATGCCAGTTTGTATGATACAAATTTAACTTTCATCAATGACATTTTATCTGTACCTCATTATACATGGAACTGTAGAGAAAATCTTTTGCTATTGTATTATTAGTTTGTGAAGTTGAGGTAATTTAACTTCAGGAATCGTTGGTTTAGTCATCGACGATGTATTAATTGTCTTAAACCAGGTGAAAACACTATCACTTGCCATTCTTTGTAGAGTTATAATAGCGAGTAGAAATGATTACATGATAATTCAGAGATAGATCAAATGCGTCAAATGTCTTTTTGTTCTTGTCAAAACTTTAATTTCCAATTTTTCTTTTTAAAAGGGGTCTTTCTGTTGACCCCCTTTGCATGACACAGTGCACTTAAGCAAACTATGTGTTGACCAGTACTAAGGCCACCATTTTTGGAGTCAACTTGTTGTTTTTACTCCCAGAATGGCAGACAGGATAGGCGCATGTAGCCTAAGTGTGTTTGTGCATTGTGACATGTTTCAATATACCCTAGCACGTGATGTCATGACCCCAAACAGGGCCCTCACTGAGGTCAATGAAGACCTATCATTGGCTGAGGGTTGTGCGTGTCTCAAACATGTTATTATTGACCTCTGCTATGGCAGGCAATGCAAGGGGTCTTTACACTATACTATCTTGAACTTCTCCCATTGATATCAATGTAACCAATCAGAGGCTGGAAGAACCAAATAGTCTGGTTCCTATTTGCAAAATGATTATTAGCATTCATTATTGTTATTTGATATGAGGTACATGACCAAGATGGAGGCAGCATGAAAAAGGCCTATCCGTGTTAATCTTTTCTTATGACTTGTTTTGTCCATTCCAACAATTTCCATACAATATTTTAAGTAATCTGGCCTCTGGTAACTGTGTATGTTTTGCCGTCTAATGATAAGACATTCCCAATAGAATGGCAGGGTTTATGGGTTTGAATCCCACCAGAGTAATATGCATGTGAGTATGTTTGTATCCCAGGTGATGTAATTTTTGTAAAAGGTTTAATCATTTCCGGATGAAATACATGGAAAAACCATGAGCATTTTTCCATGTCATGCAAAGTGACACCACTGCAAACAAAGGAACAGCACAACAATTTGGTTTATTCCAACTATCCTGCTTTAAAGGCAGGGTGTGCTCCACAAGTTAATGACCATAAACAAATTACTTTGTAAAGAGCAAAGGAGAGCTGTTGATATTATTTGCTTGCAACTTATTTATCCATTATGTTTGGATACACCAAGTGAGAACACTAGTCTTTGACGATTACCAAAGGTGTCCAGTGCTTTTACCTGGATCTATCATTGAGGTTTTAGAAGTTGTCTTGTTAACAGTTTATTGCTGTACTCTGCCACCTTTTTTTTCTTCACTGATGTGAGTTTTGTCAAAGCAAAATCCCCTTGAAACATCAAATGTGAGCTTTTAGAAATTTAATTAGTAATTTTGAAATAGGGACATCACTTTAACAAGGAAGAAGGAAATGGACTCCATGACTGTACCGCCCCTTTAGAAAAACTGGCTGATTGACAACCTGATTTTCTTGACTATATTTTATCCTTTATTTTTTAGATGTGAGTTTTTTTTATTTTTTTATTTGATGTTGCTGTATCCAGCCCTTTAAAGCACAAAGGAAGTGATGATCTGTTTGTATCTGTTGTTCTGATACTCACTCCGACCCAAAAGTACATCCTATAGATGACAGTTTATCTTCCGGAACGTAACCGCTTCGCTTATAATGTATTCCACTCCATTCTTTGTCATAACACTTTATAATTTTTTGTGTTTACATGTTAGTTTGATATAGTGTAAATTTACATATCAGTTCTGTCATGGAGGAAGGAGGTTCTGTGTAGTGTATAAACACTACAGGAAAGAGGATCACTGGTATCAGAGACAACACTCTAGTGAAGGCCGTTTGTGGTTGTGATTTCCTTCCTTTATTTCATAGCCCCAGCCAACTTTGCTGCATTGCTTGTAGATAGCTGTCACCCAATACGTGAAGGGTGAACAGTTTGTGCCAAATGACTGCAGAGAGCTATTAGCGGTTTGTGATTGTGCTTGTAGAATTAGCTGTATAAAGGTAAGCACACTTTTATCCAACAATAATTTGTATTATTAGTTAATAACCATATTTGTTACTTGATAGTGGCATGATGTACACAATCTCTCTTATATTTACAATAATTTTTGACCATACGCTATTTGCAACATCGAATAACAGTATCTATATATCTAACCCATTTAAAACTGAATGTTTCTTCCGTCTTCTCTCATTGGGTTCTTGGTTAGGTACAGTGATTTTAAAAGTTCGTTTTTCTGAGAGTGCTTGGCTTCATCCAACCAGAAGAAAGGAAAGGAAAGGAAATGAAACCCACCCAAGAGGATTTTCGGGGAAGGGTTGGTGAGGCACTTCCATTTGGTGCTCAATATGTGGCATAGTGTATCCCGCCTATTGTTTTTTTTTTAAATGTGGGGATGTCTGTTTTAAAGGCAGTGGACACTATTGGTAATTGGTAATTGGTCAAAGACTAGCCTTTGGTGTATCTCAACATGTGCATAAAATAACAAACCTGTGAAAATTTGAGCTCAATCGGTCATCGAACTTGCGAGATAACAATGAAAGAAAAAAACACCCTTGTCACCTGAAGTTGTGTGCGTTTAGATGGTTGATTTCCAGACCTCAAGTTCTAAATCTGAGGTCTCGAAATCAAATTGATGGAAAATTACTTCTTTCTCAAAAACTATGGCAGTTCAGAGGGTGCCGGTTCTCACAATGTTTTATACCATCAACCTCTCCTCGACTCGTCGCCAAGAAAGTTTGTATGCTAATAATTATTTTGAGTAATTACCAATAGTGTCCACTGCCTCTAAGCATGCAGCATCCATGGATAATCATTTATAATTCATGTCACACTCAGATGACGTCGGTTTGGAATTACAGTTAAAATGTGATCAATGTAGGACTTAAAATTTTCAATTTTTGTTGGAGTTTATCCCAAACTTTTGATTTCTTCATACCTAATTAAATTTCACTTTGCCTATTGCTTCTTTCAGATAAACACACCTCTGTGAAGGAGGGATTGATGCTACAAGCTGAGAAGAGACTAACACTGGGAAGAAATATATCTAACTCTGCGACGTCCAACTTAGGCAGTAGTCTTGCACTATAAGGCTGGAATTATACTTTCTATTGCTAGCGCCAAGGCTGAACTTTAACATCACAGAGCGCAACATCCCATGGTATTATGAGGCCGAAACGAGCTGTCATGGCAACTGCAGGGTTTCTTATGAGCCTCACCTTGTTGTTATGTCTGAGAGAGGACGTCTTAGGCGGAAACTTCAAGAGAAATGTGAGTTTTAACAACATGTTCAGCCCTAAGGTTGAGAGCGTCTTCCATGGCATTCAACCGAGTTCGGTTGAGCTGAGTTGTTACACACTCAATAACTCATGGGCTGTTGGGGAACTCAAACGAGTCAACCTCGAGTGTCGAAAGCACTTCCCCCAGGCTCTCATCATTGGAGCCAAGGGTTGTGGATCTTCAGTTCTGAGGAACCTCCTAGCTGTGCATCCAGGGGTTGCGACCCCAATGCAAGACTCAAACTTCTTCTCGACTTACTATTACAGAGATTTGGCATGGTACTTCAACTGGATGCCTCACGCCACTGAACGGCAACTCACCCTAGAGAAATCATCTGAATATCTCACCTACCCAGGTGCAGCGGAAAGAATCTCAAAGGATCTACATGATGTTAAAGTTATTGCGTTATTATGCGACCCAGCGAAAAGAGCCTTCAATGAATACTTCCAAACCAAGGGGGGCGAGTACCTCTTAAACCGAACAGACAACACGATATTAAGTCGCAAACAAGCAAATGATAAAGTTGCAGTCCAAAAAGCATGGGATGATTATGCGAGAAGTAACCCCTCTCAATACCTAAGGAAGAGCACTTTTCAGAAGACAGTACTCGACAAAAGAGGAGAAATTGTACAAGATTCTCTTTATATTGACAAAGGGATCTACGCTAAGCATTTGAAACAATGGGTTCAACATTTCCCGAAACAGCGTATGCTTATATTGGATGTAGACGGAGACTCTATTCTCAAACATCCTGTCCAGCTTCTAAACAAAGTCGAGAAATTTCTTGGATTGTCTTCATACTTTCATGAAGACAATTTCCTCATTGATAAACAAACTGGCATGAACTGTTTAGCAAAACCCTTCGGCGCCTGTATGGATTTAAACAGCAGAGGGCGCCCTAAACCACAGATGACCAAAGTAATCCAAGACAAACTTTCAGCTTTTTATATACCTCATAATGAAGAGCTAAAAAAGTTGCTAAATATAACACTGATGTATCATTAAGGAAATTGTGTTTAATTTCTTGAGATACTTAATGCGGGTTTCAAAGTTGTGTATTGTGATAAATTATTGTTACTGGGCAATCATAAAGCGTAACAATTTTCTGCTATATTAGCAGAAATTAGCAGGACAATAGACATATACTTTACATTATGTCACAATATAGTTTCTGGCTAGTATCCTTATTCTGGTAAGCATCGTTTTGTTGTACTTAATTTCATTTTGTGCTTAGCAGCTTTATGGTATGGGGCCCTGAGCTGATGTAAATTGGATAAACCTGTACTTAGTAATGGTCTATGATTAATTAAAAAAATCCACAAATAGTTTGTTAATTGACATGATTTGTGATATAATTAAAGTCACCTGGAAGTGGTATTTTTTCAAAATAAAGCTTTTGTCACTAATATATGTGTTTTGATGAGTTGAATGTGAATAAACAGTTAACTAAGGTTTTAAAAAATCAGTTCTTATGTTATTTACAAATTTAAGAGTAGACCCCGACCCGAGAGGGCGCTGTTCGTGACGTCAATCGAGGCAGACTTTGCCTGTAATGCGTAGAGTAAACACAATTGCAAAGTACATGTACGGACCAAGTCGTGAGTTGGTACAGTTCAAAAAGTGTTTTTCTGCGTTCAGCAGCAATACACCTTTTTTTCCGGCAATGCCGACCAGGTGTATTGCTGCTGAATGCAGAAAAACACTTTTTGAAATGTACCAACTCACGACTTGGACGTACATGTACTTTGCACGTGTGTTTACTATACGCATTGCAGGCAAAGTCTGCCTTTAAGACGTCACAAAAGGGGTAGGCGGAGTCAGCCCCCCCCCCCCCAAACAACTTTATATATATTTTTAAACATATAAATCGTGACAAACAATTACTAAAAAAAATGTTTTATTGTTCGTAAGCATATACTCTTATGTTTGAAAGAAAAACAATTCTATTTCCAGGTGACTTTAAAGGTGGGGTATACTTTTGGTAATTGTAAAAGATCAGTACTTTCACTTGTGTATCCCAACATATGCAGACAATAACAGCGCAAATGGTTATTGAAGTTGAAAAAATAAAATGGAGAAGAAATACTTTTTTGCCTTTCACGAAAGTCTGAACTGAAAGCCTTTCTCAGATTCAAGTATGAGGTTGAAAGTTACCTCTTTCTCTAAAACCACACATTACTTCAAAAGGGGTAGTTTCTATTACAATGTTTTATAATATCAACAGCTCTCAAGTGCTCTTTCACTTACTTATTACAAAGTACACCCTGCCTTAAGCACTGTCGATACAGGGAATACCACAACGGCCTCTCAGATTAATTTGTTTACAATTCTTCTGGAACTGCATGCTTTGTGGAAACTTAAACGTATTAATATGGTCACACCAACTAACGCCAAAGCAAATCAGTAAATTTGATTGGAGGATTTAAAGTCATGCGGCATTCATGTCATTTACATGTACATGACGGGTGTGAATGTCATTATGTCCTCTGTGCAATACTATCCGGAGGACATTATTGCATATGCAATAACGTTCGCCGGACGGTTTTGCATATGCAATCGTGTCCGCCCGTACGCTGCTGCATAATGCAATTGTGTCCGCCCGGACACATTTGCATATGCAGTTGTGTCTGCCCCCGTGCAAAACCGTCCTTGCAGTAAATTAAACGCCTTTGGTCGACGGAACATGTTCGCCATTTTTTTACAAGTTATGGGTGCATGTCATGAATGACATGGGAAATGTTCAGCCGTTCGGTATTCGCTGCAATCATGAAATACGTGAATATTCATGCTGTAAAATACAGAAGTCCAGTGCATGCACGCTCGCTTACGCGCGTACATGCATTTTCAGCCATGTACAGCCATGTACATGTTCATCGGATGGTTTTTGCAAAGCTCTGGACACAATTGCATATGCAAAAATGTCCGGAGCGGATAGTATTGCATGGCGGACACAATTGCGTCTGACACCGGCGTCATAATACACCGCACGTTGTCGCCACATATTACAAAATGTCCACGTTTTAGTGGACGCCAAATACACGCGATGTGCAATTTGTTGGTATGAGCAGTTTTATCATTCTCCTATGACTGTAACAAAGATCTACTTAAATTACAACATGTCCACGTTGTAGTGGATACCCAATACATGCAATGTTGTACAGTTTGTATTATGTGCAGTTTTTTTCTTTCTCTTAAAGATATATTTACCCAAGGAACGTTTGCGTCCGTGCCATGAAGAGAATAATGTTGATTCTTTTGAGGATGGAATAGTTTCTTCCTTTTGATTCGGCTTTAAATTGCCTCGTTGAAAGGAACTTGAACATTCCACATATTGACCTCATAAAAGAGTTATTCATAAGCGTTCATCATTTTTTGTTTAATACCAACTAAATTCAGGAAATATATTGTGTAGACGGGAAACGGCTTATGTCACACATGCGGGTATGTTTTCTGGAAACAAAACTGCTAATATTGAAGACTGGCCTCAAACATAATATTAAGAGGTAGGCTAGGTCTCACTCATTCGTTTTATCGTTTTTATCGAGAGTCCACGTGAATGCTGACCAGTAACCTTCAAGTTAATGGTGGGCCTGTCTGGCAAATTTCAAAACAAATCAAGCAAAAGTTAGCGCAATCACATCCGACATCCAGACTTGACCTTTTTTGTCCGGCCGGATATGCGAACCTTAATTATTGACATAATGACTTCGGTTATTACTGCACGTACTTCCTACCTCTGCTTTCAGCAAAATCTCAACAAGGATTTTATCTGTAAAGGCCCTTTTTATTATTTTTTATTTTTTTATTTTATACAGTGCATGATATTTTTAAATATGTAGGCCTACAACATACTTTGTATTAATGATTTTAGCGGTATCCCCTGTTGTTATGTTTATCCGTTTCCACATGTTTCGTTTTTATTCATACTCATAATGTTATACACGGCTCGTTTTTAAGCTCGTTTTCCAGGATTTGGGTAAACGTAACCACTTAATAAAAGTTGGATAAGTCTTTGATCACACGTATACTAAGTTGTGCCACCAGCCATTGTCAATTTATCGAATGGTTCAATCTTAGTTTTCCTTATAAGCTAAATTTCATACGGTCTCACGTGCACCCTTCCCTAATAATTGTTTGTTTCCAGTCTCTCTGGCATGACGGTTTGGTTATGAGGCATATGGTGTCATTACAATAAACTTTTGAGAGGTCCCTGGTCTATCCCTTATATGATGTTACGCTCATAGTAGGCCTAGTTTATAATATATGTGCCTATTGACATGTCAAGTTAGTACATTCACTTAACAAACCTATGGGAATATCCAGTATTCAATATCTTAAACATTGATATTCACTGTACAATGTGAATATCAATATTATCCGATAGCAAAGAAACTTTGGTACATGCCGTGCCTTGCCCACAGGAAGTATCCATCATGGTTGAAACCAAAAGATTTAATCTGGTTCTGTCCATCTTGCCCTACACTACTCTCTCGTCTGACCGTTGCATGTGCTGACAACATTATGTTATATATTATAACATTATGTTGTCACCCATGACCCCAGCCATGACTACTATGTGTTCCATCCGTTTGACAGTTTCACTTGGTGGTAAAATCACAGCACTTTAGTTTGTTTTCTTGCCAGATGCGTTTACGCAAAGCGAGCATGTTCAGTCTCTCTATATATAGGCCCAGAAAATAGTGTCCATTTATTTGTATACGTCAGAATAAAATTGTAAACTAATGATCGATGATTATAAAAATGCAATCATCGCTATGGCTCATTGTGTTTAGTGACGACAGACGAGATTTTTTTTATAAATCTTGGGCCGGGGAATGCCACACCCATTTGTGGATGTTTTTGCGCTTTTGTATCTATAGTGAACTGCTCGATTTCACAGACGTAAATATCAATTTTGAGTAAGGGTTTGCGGCATAGCCATATGAAAATCTCTAAAGTTGGGGATGGTTCTGAGAAGAACCATCAACTCGACGCTGATCGTCTTCTAGAGACATTTTATTCGTTTTCTAACGAACTATTAATCCGTTATTAAAAATATATAATACATTTGTTTTAACGGATTGTTGGTTTTAATAACGAACCAATTCCCGCTGGTAATTATTACGTCCAGGGCACGATTGGGCTTTCGTACGAAAGCAAACAATTTGACCAAACACAATAATATGAGGTTCACAAAATAACAAACCAGTTTATCGTTCATATAATATTGTGTTTAATAAGACCTCGCAAATAATGAATGGCAAACAAACATGTTTAAAACAATTCAAAAGCAAACTAATGATTAAAGCTATTTTGCAGGCATTTCAGCATTTCTATGCTTATTGCCATTTCTATAAAGCTACCACGCCCAAACCACGCCCCTGCTATGTCTGCAAAAGTTCCATTAATCCCTTGCACGACACCGAATCAGTGCACTCGACCTGCATCATGCGCGTCTACCATTTCCGCTGTGGTATCTCATTTGGCTTCATTGATCTGGGTTTCAATGTTTGCGCACATTCTGAGTCCCTAAATGGCGGAGAAGTTGGATACGCCCTGCCTACCCATGTACTTTGCACATCGTGAAATTTGTCTCATTAAGTTTCACGATAGATTACACCTCAGTTTGGCTGAAAGGTAAACAGAGCATCCCATGTGTCAGACTAGTACAATACAATGCCCATTTCATTAAAGGCAGTGGACACATAGTTGTTAGCATAAAACCTTTACTTGGTAACAAGTAATGGGGAAAGGTTGATAGTATAAAATATTGTGGAACACGGCTCCCTCTGAAGTGACGTAGTTTTCGAGAAAGAAGTAATTTTCAACGAATTTGATTTAGTGACCTTAAATAGAATTTGAAGTCTCGAAATCAAGCATCTGAAAGCACACAACTTCGTGTGACAAGGGTGTTGTTTTTTCATTATTATTTCGCAACTTTGATGAGCAATTGAGCTCAGATTTTCACAGGTTTGTTATTTTATGTAAAGGCCTATGTTGAGATACACAAAGTGAGACGACTGGTCTTTGACAATTACCAATAGTGTCCACTGCCTTTAAAGAAATCTATATAGGCTAACTTTATAAGAATAAAAACGGGCGTTGTTTTTCATCATTTGTGTTGGGTAAATCGTTCAATTTACTTTACTGTGTAAGATCTAATTTAGCCGTATAGTTACAACTGTTTGCAGTTATACCGTGTGTAGTGACGTCATGTTCGATAGAAGATGTCGTTGGGCGGTATTGTTAAAGGGGATAACATCACTCTGAATTCGTTACAATGTTTTCAGCGCGATTACAACAGAAGATAGCAGGACGAAGAAACTTGAAGACACCAAGGTTCCACTGTTATTATTGTCGTTGCTTATTGGCTTTGTGGTAATGGAATCGGTAGGAGGGGCTTCGGTCGTGGGCGGCATCCTAGTGGTTGTAACTCGGGTAGTCGTTGGCGGGGGTGTTGTGGGATCATTTGGTTCGTCACACCCATAAGTATCCAGCATGTCTTGAATGTTCTCCTCGGTGGCCGGCTCGGCACCTAATTGAACGTTGGATTCAACAATGGCGTATCCATCCTCATACGGTTTGGCGAGAAAGATATACTGTTGGTTCGGGATAACTTCAGTGTTCGTGCAGTCGTGAGACTCACCGAAGCCATGAACAGTCACATCTTCGTAGATATTCAAACTGGGTATCTTCTTGTAGACACACTCCACAGAAACCTCGGCACTGTAGACCATCGCTCTGAAGAAACGGTTGAAACGCGGAAGATTAACGAGAGTGACGTTACCAAGAAAGGCAATTTCCACATTGGGTGCGCCCGCCCGAGTCGTGACCGGTTCTGGCTGCCATCCTTCAGGGGGACTACAGGCCGTGCAAACCCCGACAAGTACCGCCACAAAAGCGAGGAAAGCCATCGGTTTACATCCATCCTGGTTAATCTTCATCTTGGTTGATTCGAGACGATAGTCCACTATTATTCTTGATATGTCAACCTTTCCAGCGATACTTCTGCAGCGAGCTACCGGTATAAAGTTTAATAAATCAGTCTCATCGAAAGCTTCCAGAGAGAGCTTCTCTTCTTACGATTTCAGAATAAACAACCCGCTCTCGATAGTATCTAACACTTGGACTATACTGTGGTCTATTGGGTATTCGGTCTATTAGGGCACCCTGTGTTTATTTTGCCCACGCATACCAAGCAATCTGTCTCTTCCAATTATTTACAACTCGACCATGAAGAAGGAAAAATGTGACCTGGGGAGTTGTGGGCGTGCACAGACCACAAACAGCACTGGTATCTCCAGAGGTCCTACTGTGAACTACTTCACCCGTAGAAAGACACCATGCCGTGGGTTGGTTGCACCCATCCATTAATGAGTACAGTTAAACTTGACCAAAGCATTTCAGCATTGAAGTATTCCGATACAGCAATGGGTTATTGTCAAGACTTGCGCCGTGTGGACTTGTTGGGAAGTTTTGAATGTTCGGAGAGCGTACGTTCTTCAATTACATTTTAACCTCATTATTTTCTGAACTGCAAATCTCTGAAAACCAGACTGACATGACTGGGCTATAGACCCGACTATGTTGACTCGATTATTATTCCTTTACGAAAGTTAGCACGGCCGTATTATTGCAACACGTTATTTCGAAGTTATGGGAGTGTCATCCAACTTGTTGAAATCTTTGATATACTGGCTGCTTGCAGCCCCAGGATGATGACACCAAAACGTGAAATGGCAACATCCCGAGATGAGTTATCACATGGAGCAATATATTGCTCCATGGTTATCGCGAGATGACGATATAAAAAGTAATAATTTTATGCCGTCTTCCAGAATATATCGGGAACACGATATCTTACTTCAGTATGTCGCCATCCCGAGATAAATCATCTTAGGATGTTTCGTCATAAACCTATAACTTATAAGATCAATCAATCCATCAATCAATCAATAAATCAAAGTTTTTTTTGTAGAGCACCAAAATCAAAAGTTTGTTCTAGGGCGCCGAGGCACCCAGTTGAATGGTTAGATGTCATCACTTCAGTGGTTAGATGTCATCACTTCTGTGAATTGTTTCAGGCCCCTGTCCCCGGGAAGTCTGTTCATATGAAAAAACTAAGCACATTGTTTCATACGCGAAAAACCAAAATGCTCAGGAAATTGTTGGGTAAAGTTTCACCATGAGAGAAAATTCACAGGGGTCTTTAATCACCACGACCACAATACAAGCATTGATTCTCCGCCACTGATGAACTCTGCTGCAGAAAACAAAACGCGGGTGGGGTGGTCAACAGCATCTTTTGCCATAAGCCAACCAGAAAGGACTGAACTTGACCTGATTTCTGTATCAACTGTAGTCTTGGTGCAAGACGTTTCTCGTTTACTTTTCACGCACACCGCGGCCAATAAATTCTCCGACAGCGCGCGCACCTACTCGCCTGACTTATAGGGCGGTGAGTGGACTAAAGTCAGGTGAGTCGGTGCGCGCGCTGTCGGTGAATTGGCCGCGGTGTGCGTGATGAAAAGGAAACGAGAAACGTCTTGCATCAAGACAATATCAACTGATGTTCGGACCGTACAGCAGACGAACTTTATGGTTGAACTGTTACCCATGAATGACGCCCGTAGCGACTGTCAGCTTCATGGTGTGCAACTCTGACGTTGGTGATGCTATCCCGTCCGTAGTAGACATTACGAAACAATGATTAAAACAGCAAACAGTAGGCCCTTCACATGTCCGATAAGGGCAGGCAGGCAGCTGTTCTCGATTGAAGCGCCTTGGGAAAGTACAGTCGGCCAATTCGGCACATCGCCAGTAAGACTTTTTTAACCATCATCTTGAACAACAAAAAGTAAAACAATAAACGCGTGCCAGAGCAGGCCTGATTGGTTTGTGTTTGAATAACATATCCAATTTTGTCAATTTTAGTTTAAACAAAGACAAAGGTAGATATAGAAGAGGCGCCTGTACATTGTCGAGTGCAATGTGATCCACCATAAATTGACTGTCCTCATTTTCCCCCCATTTTTTATTGTCATTTAAATAAAAATAAAGAAATGTATTACTGTTAATTCTTTCTGTACATATTTATAGCCTGAATAATTACATTGACATATAAAGACAATTATACGCTGACGAGTGCGATACTGTATACAAGGCCATAGGCACTCAAGTGACAGCTGTCAGATACAATCACTTTACTTTTTGTTTTGCATTCTTTGATTTTATCAATAGCGCCCTCCATTGATGTTGATGCGAGAGTGTTTATGTTGCGTGTGTGTGCGGTGTGTGTGATGTGACCTCGACATATCATATCTTGTTGTGTGAGAAGAAGAAGATACGACACAAATTATTGTTTTGTATGATATAATTGATTCTTGGATCGAAGCACAATGTAAACGACGTTGAGAACGAAGGGATAGAGGTAGCTGTCCGGATCAGCGTCTTTGTGGTTGCTGCCTAGATCTTAATTTTTTTAAAAAAGGTAAGTTCATGAGTTTTGACTTTGTTTGAGACTTGGTCTTCTGCTTTTCTTCCAGTAGGCTAATAAAAAGCACTACAGTTTTATCATATGGTTTTATATACCAAGTCCGTGGTTCTTTTTCTTCTTCTTCCTTGTAAAAAAGTGCAGCCTTCAAATGATTGAACAAACTGATCATGACAGACAGATAGACAAATTAGGTGCGTGGTTAATTACGAATAATTACACATTACATAAATTATGTATAACAATATTATTTAGATTTTGATCTCAACTCGACGCTTTTATTACTGAGACCACCTAGAGCCAAACGAGAAGAGAAAAGACAATGAAGAAATTTTAGTTTGAGATGTGGGAGGAAAACCCAAGAGAATTATGCCAGGGAAAACCCTACTCCTAGAACTATGGGGGTCGACTTAAAAGAAAACTGTATATATATATATAATATTGGGAATGGTATTTTTTTAAGGGCTAAACGATTTGCGTGTGTTATGAGATTCACCCTCACTAGCTCTGTTCGTGGAGACGATAGAAGAACGAACCTCATAGTTCTAGGAATAGGGAAACCCATGCAGTCAAGAGTAGGGACTGAAAACCCAATCCACAATAATGACATTTTGACATTACTGTTCTAGTGCCCGTGGTGTGATTCGAACTGGGATCCCAGAGGTGGAAGGTGAGGCAAGACACCACTCACCAACCTGACCGTGTGACGTCGGGAGAGTGTGTGTGATTGTGTCTGAATCTGATTTTTTTTTTAAGACAATGAAGAATTTTAAGTTTTAGACATGGGTGGAAAACCCAGACGGCTTTTAACATAGGTCTCATCACTGTCGCAATTAGCATTAGGTAATGGCGACAGTGATGAGACCGATGTTAAAAGCGGAGCCATTTACAGCTCAACAAGGTGGGCTAGAACAAACCCAGGCTACTACATGGATGCAAGGCTACATTTGGGTCCACAGAGGTGAAAGGCATGGACAGAAACCACTGAGCCAACCCCACTGCCCTGTGGAGTGTGAATGTGATTATAACAGAACAGGCTTGCTGGGGTCACCTTCCGATAATTATAATTTTGGTCTTCATTTTGTGCCCATTCCTATTATCATCATGCAGCCATCAAAATAAGCAACTGAACTATGAAAGGCTTTAAAACTGTTTTTTTTTCCTCATTTTTTGCAATTTTTTTTTGAAAAGGGATTGGCTCTGGTTTGCCCTATCTATTGCTTTTAAGCAGTGAGCTTTGAATTGTAAACCCAAGGTTTTTATCTTTATGATTCCCAATAATTCTAGGTCTGTTATTTCACCTTCCATTTGCCCTATGTCATTGTCATTGCTTGCTCCTAGAAAGAATTCCTCTTAGAACTAGATGAGGTTCGTTCCGCTGAGGCACTGGCAGAATGAACTGCATAGTTCTAGGAGTAGTCATTACCTTCTTGCCCCATGACACCTTACATTCAATAGAAATTGATGATTTCCTCATGGAGGTAGGCCTAGCCCTTAGATAAGAAAACACCTTTATGCCCTTGCCCTTTCATGAACAAAGCATCCATGCATCACCAAGAACAGAGCAATCCTGCGATCCAAAGTAAGTCTTTGTCAGGCAGACAAAAGACTTACAGACAAACAACTAACGATAGCTTAGATGCATTTTCCTTTCCAAAGTCACAAATTTCAACCAGTTTGACCCAATAGTCACCGTTTTATGGTCGTTTGAATATCGGCGGTCAGCACATTTTGGCTGAAATCAATGAGAAAGACCATGCTATAGCGCGAAAACCGTTTATCAGATGAAGCTAAAATTTGAAATTTGAGCTTGTTGAGCCAAGATTACCCCATAAACCAGATTTGAGCAAATTTGAATAGGGTAGAGTTTTTCCTTTGGGTGATTTGACATGGAATGACCTAGAGAATTTTTATTTTGTTTTTAGGGCTCGTTGAAACGGATACTGTAAACTTGTACTGTATGTAGACATCCTTGTGTTGGCCTTTGCCCTTCACCATTCACATAAAGTGACTAGGTTGTGATATTTTGTATTTTGTGCTATTGATTGGAGAATAAACATGATAACAATCAATTTAAGTGCAGGAGATCATATTATATTTCAGACATTTAGCCTATTGATTGTGCTGGTTGTATTTCAGTGAATGTTTTTCAATTAGTGAGCCAGCTTCCTTCCCGTGCCTCTACACAATTATTGCAACGTACAGGGTGAGTCATAAAGAGGTTGACTAGGATTGGTGATGTTCTTTAAAACAAACAAACGACGCTCAAAAGTTCAGCTAATTTTTTGTACAAGCTCTCTCACTGCTTAATAGAAAAAAGGAATGAAAGAAATTGATCATTCCTAAGAGGTGTAGCGTCTACTTTAATAAAGGTACTAATTTTGCAAGCTGTCCACGGAATACTTTTTTAAAAAATGGCCCTTGGACAGCTACAAACATTAGTGCTTTCAGTAAAGCAGGCATAACTTCTTTTAGAAATGATCAATTTGTTTCATTCTTTTTTATTCAGATGAGCAGGAAAGAATGCTTGTTAAACATATGTTTCACTGGGGTTTTGAGTGTCAGTTGTTTTGTTTTTAAATCGTAAGTCTCGGTCAACTTCATTTTTACTCGCCCTGTACATGTAGGTTTCTTTATGGGTTTAATTTTTTTTACTAATCTCATGACCTTTTGACCTTGATTCATTTCAGATGAAGGGGCACTGGTCTGGATCCCATCGTGGGGGCAACAATTCATCTTTGTACCTACCGATTCACGCCAAGTTTCCGGTGCGTATCCTTTTCCTTATCATCATCGCACTACTGGCAGGGATACTGATTACCGTCTGGAATGTCTACCAGTTACGTGCCATGCAGGAGTCCCACATGACTGGCTTCCACTCAAAGGTAGAAGCAGTTGGCGGGAGCGATACCTCCAAACCGGTGTATTGGATCCACGCCAAAAGGGTCAGTATTATTTGAAAACTAAGTTTTGGTAATTATTTCAAATGATACGTAAATTGCGGTTATTCACTGTTGGATATCAAATAATTAAATAAATAAATAATAATGAAAGTAGCTAAGCATAACAAATTTATAATAATTTTTTAAAACCAGGAAGTTTTCAAACAAGAGGATTAAGCTGTTTTTCAGTACCTACGAGGCACGGCTACCAGGGTTTAGTGATGAGAGCTATCGATACTGCGCGCTGCCCATGGTAACGAGGCTTAGTGTAAAACTTGTATTGTAAGCCTAATTTCATAGAGCTGCTTTTAAAAACACAAAAATATTTGAATATTTGCAATATATTTTTTTATATTTGGTTTTACCCTTATATACTGATGTTTGTAGAGCACCGTAACTAAGTATTTTCCCCGAGTCTTGTAAAAAACTTCACAGGCATATTACTTGCTTGGGATTCGAACCAATGACCTTAGCCATTGTCGAGCAGATGTTCCACCAACTAGCCCAACGATATTGCCCAGTAGCCCTGTCACAGCATAATTTTGTTTTGCTTTAAAGCTACTTTTTGTGCTTAAAAGCAGCTGTATGAAAACACGCTCCTGGGGCTAAGTAATCTCGCTGTGTGTTTGAATCACGGTCGTGACACTTGTGTCCTTGAGCAAGACACTTACAGTACATCTATAATTAACTCTCTTCACTCAGGAGTAAATGGGGACCTGTGAGGGCACAGACGGTTCTTGTGGTTAATTTAGGTGCGCTACAGCTGCATAATTGGCAGCACAGGCTGTATACTCCCAAGGGAGCTGTAATTGTTTTAAAATTAAATAAAAGCCCCAGTTGCTGGGAGTATTAGTATGTGAGCGCCAAAATGGATTTTAAGAGCACTTTACATGAAGCGGAGCCACCATTATACCTCTTACAATATCTAAACAATTATTCTATTGTGAATGTGATGTCAGAGAATTGTGCTTTAAACAACTTTTTGATTTAAGCAAAAATAAGCAGGATACCAGTCACAGTTTGTACATGTGACATGTTATTTTGGCTGGTAACCTCAACCTTGTTAATTCTTATCTCATTTTCCACCCTATGCAAAGCTTCAAACACCACTTTACAATGATGCTAGTTTTAAATTCATTTATCTCATGAAATAACTATGGCTTCTTGTCCTTAATTGTAACAGCTTGAGTCTGGTTACCTGGACCACATCATGAGAGTATTTGAGCGTATTGGCTACAGCCGAGGGGGACCAGACTCAGAATGGGATGTGTTATGGACTCATGATTATCCGTTTACTGAGTTATCAATGGCTATTGAAAGAATGGAGAAACATCAAAAGGTAAGAGAGAATTTAGGTGCCTTGATTTATACCCATTCATTGTATACTGTGGGGTTTCCGGGTCCTAGATATGGAAGACAAGAAAAGATAATATTATTAATAATAATAATATCAAAGTCTTATCGAAGTGCATGTATCTACAAAACAAGGTACTCAAGGCTCTGAGGTTATACAAACTTCCAGAAAGATAGGTTATCACCATGATCACAGTGATGAATTCTGAGACCCAGTTATTTAGCACCTTAAAAGGGTTTACAAGGTGCTACGGCGCATATAGCAGCCACAGCCAGGAACACCGGGGCGAACCCCTTCTCTTTTCGATAAGTGTACTGGGTTCTTTTACATGTGTTACACAACACATGGGACCAACGGCTTTACGTCCCATCCGAAGGACTTAGCAATGATTAAGTGTTTTGCTTAAGGACACAAGTGTCACGACTGGGGATTCGAACCCACACTCTGCTGATCAGAAACACCAGAGTTTGAATTTGGTGCTCTTAACCGCTCGGCCACAACACTTCCACAAGATAACATCACGCCAACCCAACCACCATCTATTTCCTGGGCTCAATTCCATAGAGATGCTTAATATTGCTGTACATTTTTCTGCTAATCACAACTTAGTAGGATACAAGTTACATTTTGTACTATGTAAAATGGTATTTTAGCTGGTAACCTTATTCTGGTAAGCATTATTTTGTTTTACTTAGCATTTCTTTTTGCTTTTAAAAGCAGCTCTAGGAAATTGGGCCTCGGTCTTTTCTAACACTCTGTTATGTTAGCAAGTCTTAAAATCATGCAGATTTTGAAAGTGCTGTGTGGGATGCAACCTCTACTCTGACATGACTTCTTCTTTTCCTTTCTTCTGCAGTTGAACCATTTTCCAGGGATGGGTTTTATCACACAGAAGGTACAGCTGGCCACATCGAACGTAGAGTTTGTTCCAAGAGCCTACAAAATGCCACAAGAAAAGGATCAGTTCTTAGCAGAGGTGGGTGTTTTGTCGCGTAGACACACATTCTTGAAGAGAACATTCTATCCCATCATGTTTCTAAAAAGAACTGGCAGTTGACAACTCCTTGTCGACCACCGGTTCTTTGCAAGATAATAAAGCAAGAAAAAACACCCTTGTCACACGAAGTTGTGTGCTTTCAGATGCTTGATTTCGGGACCTCAAATTCTAAATCTGAGGTCTCGAAATAAAATTCGTGGAAAATAACTTATTTCTCAAAAACTAAGTTACTTCAGAGGGAGCCGTTTCTCTCAATGTTTTATACTATCAACAGCTCCCTATTACTCGTTTTTAAGTAAGGTTTTATGCTAATAATTACCAATAGTGTCCACTGCCTTTAATGATTATGATGAATTTAATGAATTGAAAAGTTACAATAATATATGTTCCTTTTGCATCTGTTTTTCTTCATGTAACTGGTCAGGCTTCAGAGAACAAGGAGAAACTTTGGGTGCAGAAAAGTAACGCACATCGAGGTATCAAAGTCAAACCAGTAGCAGGTCAGTTTAAGTTTTAATAAATGCTAGGGGAACATCTTGGAATATTGCTTTTTCATTCCGAATAGTCTTTTTCTTCGGTTGACTATGTTCTTATATTTGTTTTTGTTTTAGAGGGCTCCTTGGTGCCTTCTCAAAATAAATCCAGTGGAAAGTTCATCTGGAGATTAGATTAATAATTGAAATAAATACATTTACAGCACGAAAAAACATTTTATGGAACATTGTGCAAAAAGTAAATGTTTATGCAACAGTGAGGATATTTTCATTAAATAGTTGGACGAAGGAATGTTCCAAACAAACTAGGCACACTTTCTCTTTCACCCAGAGAGAAATTCTCTCTCCATAGCACGAATGAGATTCACCAGTTCGTTTTAAAACACTCTAGTGGGTTTTTGCCATTTAATTGGAAGATAAAATGCCATATGACCAAGAATCCTCCAATCAAAAGACAACAATCTGATGTAACTGATGTTTCTGATGTATGTACTTGAACATTTTACGAAACTGAAAGTACCTCATAGATTTTTGTTTTTTTCCGAACCTTGCAGAGTTGGACCTGAATGCAGCCAACAGTTTCATCCAGGAGTTTGTCCGTAATCCATTTTTAATCAATGGTCGCAAGTTTGATATTGGGATCTATACCGTGGTGACGTCCGTTAATCCTCTGCGTGTGTACATCGTTGATGATGAAACGCTGGTCCGCTTCTGTGGCAAAGACTACCTTCCTGAGGATTTCAATGATGTGAATAAATATGTGGTGACGGACGACTACACACCAATGTGGCTGGTAAGAACTAAAAAGTTCCTTTAACCCCTCGATCCCAGCAATCAGCCTTCCAAATTGCCTCCCAATTTACCTCCAAATTTGACAAAGCTCCCAAAAGAAATTGTCTGGAATGAGATTTTATTTTACATGTTTCTTTGATGTTTTGCCAGTGAAGAATTTGTGATATTATTCTTCTGCTATCCAATTGTTTTCTAGTGTAACCAATGTTATAACAATAATACGCATTTGTTGTTTAGCCTTTTGTCATACCAGACAGCGTCTTAAAGCACCCCTTTCTTGTTTTCTACAAAATATGCGAAATATAAGATGTATTAATTTACATAGCACCATGTAGTTGTTTACAAGCTGTCGTGGGGTGATTCGCAGCCAACCATGCCAAAAATCGGTGCGGTGAGATCAATCACCCCACGGAACAAGGTGGTGTGTCGTGGCCGAGTGGATAAGAGCACCGAACTCAAGCTCTGATGCTTCTGTTCAGCAGAGTGTGGGTTCGAATCCTGGTCCTGTCCCTGAGCAAGACTCTTAACTACAATTGCTTCGCTCCACCCAGGGGTAAATGGGTACCTGTGAGGGCAGAGATGGTTCTTGTGATTGGTTTAGCCGTTTAGCGCATATATTACGCACAGGCTGTATACTCCCCAGGGAGCTGAGATGGTTTTAGGAACGGTTTTAAGGCCCAGTGACCAGGGGTAATAATGTCGGAAGCGCTTTGCGACATCCCACGGGCGTGAAAAGAGCTATATAAAAATGGTCTATTATTGTTATTATTAAGGTTCTAGCCTACTTAGGGCTTCATCCAACATGGGATGAATAAAGTCTGATGATGTAGAATATTTTCTTAACTAAAGACATTTCTTTCAATATTTTCTACAGATGCCATCTTTTGAAAAGTTGTTCAATCAGCAACATTTCTCCTTCAAAGAATCACTGAATTCCTACATAAGATCAAAAGGTAAGAATTTATTGCATCTTCATGGATGAAGAGGCATCCATAACGACAAAGTGTTGTTTGGTTATAGATAATAACAAGAATAATAATACGCAGTTCTTGTATAGCACTTCATTAAAATGAATGCTTAATTGGGACTGTCTCGAAGAAAAAACCTGTTTAATGAAAAAAATATATAAAGAAAATACACAAATGAAACAAACGGGTGAAAACCCCTGATTTATTCATCTTTATAGATAAAAAACTTTCGTTGTGAGAATTATACAAATTAGGACCCTTCAAACACTAAACAGCCCTGTTCTTTGAAAGTGGGCTGTGGGATAAGCGACTCGGTTTCTTTGAGAGCCTGTTACAATTTAACATTTCAAATCTCGCAACATCTGTGTGGAAGTAAAAATATATACCCCAAGTTACTTTTTAGTGAAGTGAGTTAATCTATTTGATTGAATTTTGTGTTTATATTCTCAGGAATGGATTCATCCAAAATCAACTCACAAGTCTATAGTGCAATTCGAAGTGTGTTTCTTAACAAACATCCACAACTTTTAAAAGCTCTCAACAAATATCAACATAAAAAGTAAGTGATTACGGGTTTATAAACTGCCTGAAATAAATTGCATGTAAGTGTTGGTAAATAAGTAGGATTATATGTTGTTGTTTTGTGTGGCATGTTTTGGCGGAGCAGTCAAGGGCACTGGATTCAAGCTGTGGTTTTTGATCAGCAGAGTGTGTGTTCGTGAGTCCCATTTTTGGTACTTGTGTCTTTGAGCAAGATACTTTACCATAATGTCCTTTTTGATGGGACATCAAACCATAGGTCCTGTGTTCTAAGGAGGATAGTGCATGTAAAAGAATTGAAAACACTTGTTGTGAAAGAGTTGGGATTAACCTTATTTGGTTCACATAGCAAGCACCCTCAGGCTTGTAAGCTAATATGACTAAGGTTATGCTTTGATCCATTACCAGGAATAAATGATAATATTTTACAAGAACTTAAATGTTTACTGTACTAGAAAGTACTGACTATTCAGTGCTTAATGCACATCTGTGTGCAAAATGAATTGTTGATTTCTTATGATTTACCTGTACTTTGAATTAACGTTTGTTTCATTTCGCTTCATATTTTCTTTTCAGTGTATTTTTTGAATTGATGCGGTTTGATTTTGTTTTGGATGAGTTCCTCAATCTGTATCTAATGGAGGTAAATAATGTTCACTGCGTTTCATTTAATGTTTAGTCTTAGGCCAATGTCACACATGGCAATTTGTGGGCAACCAGTTCCAGGCAATCTCCAAGAAGAAAAGGCATTCACATTTGAATATTCACATATTTTTTTTAGGTATCGAAAACATTGTTTGAATAATGACTCATGTGCTACCAAAGTGGTCCTGTCGCATGAACTGTTGTGGAGTTGCCTGTAAAATCGCCTTGTGTGACAAGGCTCTATGCTTGCTATGAAGGCATACAGAAATCGTTTTTAAATGAAGTTAAGACTTGATTTTATAAGGTCTGAGTGTTCATGGTATTTATAATGGTAGGGTCAATGATTGGTATAAAGTACTCAAAAAATAAATGACCGTATAAACTTACTAGAGCAGAAGTACTGCAAACATTTATAGTATGAACTATTTTTGAGAAAGGATTCCCTTCTGTTCTGGCTGTTCATGTGTTCAACTTAAGCAGCGTTCTCCCTTAACAGTGATCAGAGACTAAATGCCAGCTAAAGTTAAATATGGCCGACGATAGTGACAATACTCAAAGTCTTTTTTGAATGAAATTAAGCCAGGTTCACACTTCCTGCAAATGTAAATGTAGTACAAATTTTTACATCACAAATTCGCAACAAATAATATGCGTCAGTTGACTTGTGTTCTACTCCTGCGAAACATTCGCTGCAAAAACAACCCTGTGACATCAAAATTCACTTCGCATAGTACGATCCTGGGTTCAGTTCTTCAGACAATAGCCCTAGACCAAGGCCAATAACGGTAACAAAAATTATGAGATTATTATTTCCACGGTTCAAATATTTCTCTCGATAGGTCAACATGTCGCCTAATCTTTCTTCAAATCACTTCATGCCAAACAAGTTTTTATACGAACACGTCATCTTTAACATCTTGAGTGTAGCTGGTGTAGCAAGAAATGTTCCACACAGCCTAAAAAAGGGGTAAGTATTGAAACGGGTTACTTCCTCGTGCAAATTTCAAATTTGCGTTCTAAATATTTAAACTATTGTATGCAAGTTTCTTGAGAAACATGTGCTCTTAAGTTTTAAAATATCACATACTCTAGCCAAATATGTCATTTACCAACCTAAATTTGGCCATAAAATGTACGTGCTCTGCGCACTCATCTGATTGCGCCCTCTTTGGACTTAATCTCATAAGGCCTATTTAAACACACGTGACACGGTGATCACATGGTTAAACATGGACAAAGGATCCCCTCTCGACCTATTGGAAGATTAGAATCATTCATTTTGGACAAACACCCAAAATGTAATGTAATTTTATACTTGGTTAATTACTTAACTTGGTAGGAGGCATGATATTCTTCCTTCTTAATCTTTTTTTCAAGTTGTTTTGATTGGGGTAGGCTGTAGCTGTGTCAGTTGTGACAGGGTACAGTTCTTATTGTCAAGATTTGAAGAAAGACAAAACAAAACTATTCTCATTTTGTTTCTTGTCCAGTCCAGAGGATGCCAGAACAATGGAAGTGAGTGAGAAGGATATTCTGGTTAAATCAGACGTCTGTGGCAGCTCACAGTGCATAACATGTATCTCAAGTGTAAGTATGGAAACTTGATGTGTACAGATGAACAGTGAAAAACGTTCATGAAATCTTACACCCTGTTCAAGATAATTTTCTTGATGCTTAGGAAACTAGAATGAGATTCAGTTTAAATTCTTGATTAATAGACATCCTATATCTGTACACTTTGATTTTTATATTACCCATTGTAATTTGTTCACATTTTCAGACTATAGATTTATGTCCAATGCTTTGCCGCCCCCCCCCACCCTAATTAACTAAAAATGCAAGGATTGCCCCCTCGTGATTTTTTCTTCAAATTTAAGGTTAAAGTGTACAGTGAAATATTGTGTGCAAAACTGACTACATGCAAAGCTTACCTAGTGATTTGTTTAAATTAAGGTTTCATTATTATTACAATGGAAGGCTTACCCCTTATGATTTGATCATATTTAAGGGTACAGCTTTAGTTTATGCCCCAAAAAGACTAAAAATGTAAGACTGTTTGTGGTTCGTTCTTCAGGTTCAATGCTTTGCCCTTACGGGTTTTCCACTACCTATTGTTTTCATTGAATATCTCTGAATTTTTCAAGCGTACATCTTAAATGCTAAGAAAACACGTTTTTGTGATTCATGTTGCTGTCTTTTTATTATTGTTCTGTTTAGGAATGCCAGCTTTGTTTCAAGTGCCTAGTTCCAGATCAGATTGCAATGTTAAAAGAGTCGTACTATGAGCATATTCATCGCCAAAGTACTAGAAGAGTCTACCCCGAACCCATGGTAAGTCCAATCATCATGCTTTGGATCTGTGTTTGGTACCCTGCACACAGCTCTGACAATGGCATTCCTAATTCTCTCATCACAAAGGGACCAGACTGTCTTTTTCTTCCAGCCTCGGTTTGGTTACATTGGGTTGAATAGATGGAAGTCCAAGATTGCAGCAATCCTCAATAGTGAAGCCGTATCTCATGGACTAGGTTATTAACAACCATAAACACTATGGTAGGCTTGCCATCACTGGGGTCAAACAATGGAAGCCTACGTAAGTGCACGCACCACACAAAACTCTCTGTTAATGACGGGTCTTCCTTTGACATCATTGAGGGCACTGTTTTAGCTTGTGCTCATTTGCAAGGGGTCTACTCCCTAACCAAATATTCATGTTTGTTAGGTTGTTTATATTTATTGTTTGCAATATTTCCCAGCACATTCATTGTTGGGTTTTGCCGAGCAAAAAATTTAATTGATGTCATTCTCACACTTGGTATAATGTCAGCGAGTAATGAATGGGAGGTCAAAGGTTATTACGGACAGGAATTAACATGCTCAATGGCGGATCTCTGGCATAATTCATGAGCCTTGAAGTGTGACATCAGATGTCCAGGCTAAGTTTGTTAGTGATATGTTGTACATGATGAAATATTTAGCCTCATTTTTCGTCTTTTTGACCCCAGTCCCAGGACGAAGCGTTACATTACGATACCACCAAAGATTCATCGCTGACCCCAAACGATCGGGTTTTGAGAGAATGGTTCAGAGCAAAATGCCGTGAGGACATCTACTGGTGCACGTAACACAGAGAAATCTACTGGTGCACGTAACATAGCGACATCTACAGGTGAATGTAATACAGGGACCTCTACAGGTGCACGCAACACACGGACCTCTACTGGTGCACGTAACATAGATGCATCTACTGGTGCATATAACATTAGGCTAAATTGTGTATAGAGATTCACAACAATGGAAGAGCATGTGAAACCAGAAGGCATTGCAGCTGAAGACAATCAGATAAGTTTTTTAACTTTTTTATTAAAAGTACTGGTTTTTCTATAAAGAAAGTTTTATTCTTCATGTTTCCAGAAAACCTAAATCTTGTCTGATACTTTGGTAATTTTCCCTAGTGCAACTGCCACATGAAATGTTCCAGTAGATATTGAAACTTCCCACATAGGTGCCTTTTCCTAAGGGAAAAAACTTCCTTGCCCTTAACAAGGATGAAGTATTAAGCCTGCTTGCGTGCATTATATCTTAAGCTTTTTATTTCTTGACTGAAACGGCTAAAAGGTGAGATGTCTTTTAATTAATGTATTTCTTTTAAATGTCTGATATCTGTCGGAGCCATGAGGGTTTTAAAAAGATTAAGAGGACAGATCATGGGTCAATTTCAAAGCGCTGCTTAATTATAGCAGAATAACATTGCCAGAAGCATAAGCGTATTTAACAAGTTAGTCAGAAAATTAGGTGACCAGCTTGCATGTTCAACTAGGATGTGCAATGTCATGCCATTCATTTTCCTACAAACCCTGGAAGTAGCCGGTTAGCATACCTTTTTCATGTGCTAACAGTAAGCAGCGCTAACAAAAAAGCAAGCACAAAATTTATAATTAAAGAGCTCTATGAAATTGGGTCAAGATCTAAATAGATCCTTTTTAGATCTACAATATTCTGTGTGTTTGTGTGCGTGCCGCTTGTTATTAGTAAACTTTTTATCGTAAATAACCAATGAGTACGTTCCACAGACACAGAAAAAGAAAAAAAATTTAAACCAAGAATGTGCACAGATATCTGAGCAACTTTTAAAGACAAATTTTTTTAAATGAGAAGTACTCTTTTAAAGTATACAAATTCCCTTCACTTTGGAAATGAAATTGCAGTCGTTATTTATGCTGGACGATTACAAAACACACTGAAATATTTATAGTCAATGAGTCAAACATTTACATTGTATTTCAACTCTTATTTGGTGCTCATTTTAAGATTGTTATCATGTCATTGCTTATGGCTTGAAGTAATTACAAATCAAGTTTAAGGCCTCTGTTTACCCTTTTAGTACTCTCGGCCTATGAATTGGAGATAATTCCTTTATAACAGAACTTTTTTTTTAAATGAAGCTGTCAGGCGAGCCACTTTTTGAACCCTATTTTAATGAGTTTAAAGAACCACCCACTGAATGTCCATTGTTAGTACTTGGTTGGAATAGAGATTGTTCTATTCCTCTTGTTTTCATGGTTTGGTTGACATGCTTAGGGCAGCCAAAAGTTTCAAAAATTTCCCAAACGTACAGAGAGTACTACTTTTGACGACCTTGTTCCTTCCTCCCCCAAAGTCAACATTTGTCTTTCAAAATTGGTGCACATAATGTAAATATCAACATTTTACCAACTTTTTAAAGTCGCACATTCTCTGAACCAATCGGAAAACCAACCCCTGGGTTATTTTTTGTATGACTGCAATTGTTGAAAACTTTTGAAGGTCTTTTTATTAAAGTACTATGGGTTTTATAGGATGGTAGGTAATTAGCCAAATCACATGAAATTTTTGCCAACTACATTCATGCTTGCATACAGACACTATTGACTGACACAAGATAGACGTACTATCGCATTTGCGTCACGCCACCATCGCCCCATACAACAACAAGGGGTGATGTTCCCTCATTTTGCACACTGGTAGTGTTAGTATGTACGCATGATGTGTAATTAAAAGGGTCATTTCTGTAGGAACTTTCTCATTATAAAATGGAAGGAAAAGAAACAGTATTAAAGAGTAGGATAATATTTTATGAAAATCCTATTTTTTAGTCATTTCAGAAATCATTCTGATGGTTTTGAATGATAGTTGTAGTCTGTCGGCCTGCAATGTTTTTTTATATATTATGTTGTAAATGCTATGAGGTTTTTTGTTTAGACTTTGCTTTTTACATATATGTAGTACGGTCAGAGATATCTGTCTGCTGAAAAGATGCAATGATAAGGGATGCAAAAAGGCTTATTAATTTAACAATTACTTCTCCTGTTATATTGACAGGCATATCCCCATACTGTGATTTGGGCACTGCCTGGTGATCAGTCATGATTCTGTATCCTTTTCTTCCATTCTGTGCATTCTTAATGTCATGTATTTTTGAACATTTTTATGTAAGTGGCGCAATATATGTTCAATTATTATCAATTATTAGTAAATGTTCTGCACATAAATACCAGTTAGGTGCACAATTGTACAATACATTTTATGATGGAATGGTTTTGGCAAATGTAAATGAAGAGTAGGAAGTTTTTTAAATTCATGTATTTCTGATTTAAACATATTTTATTGATTGTAAAGCTCTACCCATAAGTCCTCAAAGGAAGATCGTTTAAATGTAAATGTTTAATGGAGCGTGGGAAATGATGTCTCAGGAAGACAGAGTCATTGCCAAAGAGATTTAACTGAAGTTATTCATGATTATCAACAATAATGTTATCAGTATTAGTTATTACAATGGTTTTGTTGTCTTACACTAGTACGCTAGGTGGCAGTACATTTACCATGTAAGCTTCCATTGTTAACATCCTTCTGAGCATTCGCACATTACCAAGAACAAGGGATTTATATGGTAAGTCTGCTACCACCTAGAGTCCCAAGAAGTCTTCTATTGTTTTAATCTCCTACTTATCATATACTTGGAGAACGCATTAAATAAAGACACATTTCATAGGTTTAAAAAAAAGGTTTATTCAAATCCGGAAATTTTTAATCAGATATATAACAACAGTGAGACTAGAAGTGTGTTACAAACAAGGTTTTTGTCAATCTGTGTGCACAAATTACATGTATGTTAGAGATAACTTGTCAATGTGGTAAAAGTGGTTTAGCTTGAGGCTGTATTCTTGAGTTTGAATAAATTATGAGCCTTACATTTTTGTCAAAAATTTGCTCCAATTTATAGTCTTTAGCCTTGTGTACTGGGCAATTTTTGCTTGAAAAAGTGACAAGGCTCCTTGTGTACTAGCTTAGCCTTGTGTACTTAGCGATTTATGCTTGAAAGTCACAAAGCAATTTTTGCTTAGCAATTTTTACTTAGCAATTTCTGCTATATAGCCTTGTGTACTTAGCAATTTCTGCTTGAAAAAGTCACAAGTCTATAGCCTTGTACACTTAGCAATTTTTGCTTGAAAAAGTCACTAGAAATTTTGCTTTAAAAGTCACTAGCAATTTTGGCTTTAAAAAGTCACAAGCCTTGTGTACTTCGCAACTTTTGCTTGAAAAAGTCACAATACTATATAGCCTTGTACATTTGAACAAGTCACTAGCAATTTTTGCTTGAAAAAGTCAAAAGGCTAAAAAGGCTTATAGCCTTGTGAACTTGTCAAATTTTGTTTGAAAAAGTCTTAGCCTTGTGACCTTGTCAAATTTTGCTTGAAAAAATCTATAAGGCTAAAGTATAGCCTTGTGAACTTGTCAAATTATGCTTGAAAAAGTCTTCAAGGCTAAACGAGATGAACTTGTCAAATTTTGCTTGAAAAAGTCTACAAGGCTTATATTATAATAGCCTTGTGATCTTGTCGAATTTTGCTTAAAAAATCTACTGCCTTGTGAACTTGTCAAATTTCAGACTTGAAGTCTGGCCGAAACCAGCGTGGTGATCACCCATTAGAACCCTTCAGGGACTTGTCGTCCCGGTCCCTCCTTTACTCCCCCACACAGTAAATCATCCACACCTAATTTGGGGATAGACATGACGGACCCCAATCCATTACTGGTGCAAGCAGTAAAAGTCATGTCCACCTGGTACGGGTAGGATTCGAACCGGTGTCCCAGCTATGGATTGCATGCAGAATGGAACTATCCAGTACACCATGTCGCCACAGTGCCCGCTGGTGTTTTGAGATGATTTTTACACTACTTAAACTGCACAAAAACACATGGTTAGTGCAGATTTTTCGTGAAATTCATTTGCTGTATCTCAACATATGCATAAAATAACGAACCTGTCAAAGTTTGAGCTCAATCGGTCGTCGAAGTTGCGAGTTTAATGAAAGAAAAAACACCCTTTAGATGGTTGATTTCGAGACCTCAAATTCTAAATCTGAGGTCTCGAAATCAAATTCGTGGAAAATTACTTCTTTCTCGAAAACTACATCACTTCAGAGGGAGCCGTTTCTGACAATGTTTTACACTAGCAACCTCTCCCTATTACTCGTTATCAAGTAAGGACTTTTGCTAATAATTATTTTGAGTAACTACCAATAGTGTCCGCTCATTAAACGCCACCACGGAGGTCCTCCATTCATGATGCCGTCGATTTACTTTTTACATCAAACTTATTTATTATCTAACTTTACGCCCCTCCTGTTTTTTTATCATTATGTAAACTTACCCCTGTGGTTAATCACAACAAAATTAATTTGAGGACACTCATGAAAAAACAATTTTAAACATAAAAGTAGCAAGGGGCAAAACCAATCCCCCCCCCCCAGCATTATCATGGTTAAACGAAATCATATAATATTATTTCTTTGTTTTTTGGCACCTTTGTGAGTGACAACTTTTGTAATGTTCTAGGGATTATTTTAAACAATTAATTTAAAGCGATTTTTATTTAGTAGTGGAAATGGATTACTCTCTTAGATAGTGATGTGGTGTGGTTCGTATGGGGGATAGTGTTTGTTTAATTTCATTGTTTATGCTGTTGCGCTTGGTATTTTTTAACTTAGGAAAGGTGTATTAACTTTGCGCGGGATCCCGAGTCGAGACTCTACAATCCTCCGACAGAGGGCGTGATTCCTATTTAAATACCTAGTCAGATACCCTAAACCAAATTTAATGCTGAACGTATGGATGAGGTCAAGCTTGATAAATCACGTGCTTCTTTCCATTCAGAAACGCATGCTGGATCAGAATTTCTCTAAAACATGGAAGGAGAGGAGCCGTTTGCTTCTTCGAGAGAATTTTGCACGCAATTTGGCTCCATGTTACCGTCTCCTGAAAAAGGAACGGTAGTTATGAAATGCAAGACATGTCCTCACAAAGTAAATGCAAAAAGTAAGTTTGGAATAAATATATTTCTTCTGGAAACCGGAGCTTGTAAAGCTGTGTGTGATTGCCCCCTTGACTTGTGCGTTATTTATAAAAGGGGTAGGCGGGGTCGGGACGTGGCCAAGGAGGCGGTGGGGGAGGACCCTGAAGCATGATCGCAACACTCAGATTTTGAATATTAAATACATTAACGCGAATTCAGCTCAATGACTTTGATTCTGATGAGTGACTGATAATTTGTAGTTGGGCCTAACAACAAATGTTGATTTTTTTTTTTTTTCGTTTATTAGAAAAAGTATTTATAAATAAAATAGTAGACTATTAATTTCAATATTAATTTTGTAATTAACATTATATCGGCCTACCTATTAGGCCTGTCTGTAGGATAAGCCTATTCGCTATTGCAGCTGCGCATGTCCGTTACTGCTGACAATACAATTTGTTTATCTCCCGTGACCTTTTGACAATAAACCCGGGTATTGTCAAAAGGTCACGGGAGATAAACAAATTGCGTTGTCAGCAGTAACGGACATGCGCAGTTGTAATAGTGAATCGGCTTATTAATGATTGCCTTTTATATCATCCTTTGGGAGATTCATCCTTTGTAATGATTGCATCCTGGTGGCTCATCCTCTGTTTGGTCATACTCATGTTATTATATTATAATTTTTTTTAAATAACTATAGAATATATACAGGGCCACACTCAGCTGACCCTAACCCTGATTGCATCCACGCAGCCTTGGATGCGTGGATATGTTGGGCGCGATCGGTCAATCTGCGTGATCGGTCGATTGAGCTGCGCTATTGAAAGATCAATTGGTCGATCGGTCGATCGCGCAATGAACATCTTTGCGCGATTGACCGGTCGCGCTATGAGTATTTTTTTCCATGATCAGCCGATCGTGAGGAAAGGCTTTGCGCGATCTACCGATCATGCAGGAATGGGTCTGCACGGTCGACTGATCTCAAGAGCGCCGTGCCATTCCCGCATGAGCGGTTGATCGCGCATGTTCGTTGCCGAATGTTGCGCGATCGACCGATTGTTGCGCGACCAATAGATATTTCAATAGCGCAGCGAGATCGATCGGTTGCGCAGCGTGATCGGTTGATCGCGCAGATTGACCGATAGCGCCCAACAGATATATTTATTGGAGTGGCCCTGTATTCTATTAAATTGTACTAAAATGAAAATCTTTTTTAGTTGTGGTAAAACAACCTAAAAGAAATACCCTTGTCACAACCACTTTTTGATTCGATATGAAATAATATGGTATCTAATTTACCTCAATGAGATGTCCCTTTGTAAAAATGAGTGAAAAAGTGATGGCGCCATACGGAAGGTTATCCCCATTGACTGTCTGACCTGTCTTTTTTGGAAATGAATGTTTCAGATTTTCAAATCTTACATTATGATGAGACATGGTCTGTGCTGTGCAACCTGCTGGTGCCAGGCACTCATGATTTCAAAATCGACCAACACACGTTTTTTAAATTTTTTGTAAGTTATATTAATATTCCTATCATTCACAGATTTTCAACAAAATGTAACACTTGTGTAAAGTTGTGTTTATTAATATTATCAGTGAATTCTTTTTCTTTGTATCACTCAGCAGTGACCACATATCACGGATAACTTTCTGCATGGCGCCACCACTTTTTCACTCATTTTTAGAAATAGGGATATATCAATCAGGTAAATAAGTTCCTATATTATTTCATATCAAATGAAAAAGTGGTGGCGCCATACGGAAACTTTTCCCATATCACTACCACTAGCACAGACAGCGTTTTTTTTAATTAATGAAAAGTCACTTTTTGTCTTCCTTCTCATTACAGCTGCATTACATAGTGTGGTCTATCATGCTTCTCAACTCTTTCAAGAATGTTGAAGGTCGTCACGAGGTCGTCGGCCAGAAAGACCTAGGACCACTGGTGAGTAAAACACTGGAGTTTTATCTTAGGAAATGTCCAAATTGTTTAGGTTTATATTTTGATGTTAACATACAGAAATGCTCATACTTTATTGTTGTTTAATTGTGTATACTATAACCACCAAACATTTTGTTTTTATTTTTTGTTTCAGAAGTTTCATTATTGATATTTAACTCTGAATGAATAAAAAAAGATGTACAATTAAAATCTGTGAAAAGGTTCACCCCCACAGGGAAACCTCTGGCCATTTTTAAAATTTTATTTATACATTGTAATAAACTAAGAGGTACCTAGCAAGATATCATACACATTTTTGACAGCCCATGCCTTTCAAATAAATCAAGGTAGAAGATTTTGAGTTCCTGATGTTAGCTTTTTTGACAGACCTTAACAACCTGTTAGATAATTGAGGTATTTAAATGATAAAAATTTCATATTTGCAGGGCATTTATTTAACTTTTTGAATATTTGGTTAGGAATAGTTTTCTTTCAGAGGTTTTATATTTAACCCTTAAGAAGAGCAAACTTCATTGATATGGGTTCGCCACCCATAGGGAAACCCCTGGCAAATTTTTTGACTGTTATTAACTGAAAAATTTGCCACTTCATATTCGGTGATTTATCATTTGATAAGTTTTTAAAAACAAGCCCCCAAATATTTGGTTGTATGTTTTTAACTCTAAAAACAGAAAGGCAAAAGTTCAGTGACAAAGGGTTCGCCACCCATAAGGAAACCCCTGGCCGATTTTTGATTGAAAATTGCGCCCGTTCAAGTTAAAATTTGACATTTGGTAAATTTTGAAAAAAACCTCAAGCCCCCAAATGTTTTGTTATACTAATAGGTTTGTTTCATTTCAGAGGTTACATATTTTACCTGTGGAAACAGGAGCAAGAATCAGTGACAAAGGGTTCGCCACCCATAAGGAAACCCCTGGCCAATTTTTTAACTGTGTTTAATAAAAAATTGCGCCACTTCAAATTAATAGTTTACATTTGGTAAATTTTGAAAAATAATGTTAACCCCCTCCAAATATTTTGATATACAAATGTGTTGGTTTTATTTCAGAGGTTTTATATTTTACCTGTGAAAACAGGAGCAAAAATCAGAGACAATGGGTTCGCCACCCGTAAGGAAACCCCTGGCCAATTTTTTAACTGTTATTAACTGAAAAATTTGCCACTTCATATTCGGTGATTTATCATTTGATAAGTTTTTAAAAACAAGCCCCCAAATATTTGGTTGTATGTTTTTAACTCTAAAAACAGAAAGGCAAAAGTTCAGTGACAAAGGGTTCGCCACCCATAAGGAAACCCCTGGCCGATTTTTGATTGAAAATTGCACCCGTTCAAGTTAAAATTTGACATTTGGTAAATTTTGAAAAAAACCTCAAGCCCCCAAATGTTTTGTTATACTAATAGGTTTGTTTCATTTCAGAGGTTACATATTTTACCTGTGGAAACAGGAGCAAGAATCAGTGACAAAGGGTTCGCCACCCGTAAGGAAACCCCTGGCCAATTTTTTAACTGTGTTTAATAAAAAATTGCGCCACTTCAAATAAAAAGTTTACATTTGGTAAATTTTGAAAAATAATGTTAACCCCCTCCAAATATTTTGATATACAAATGTGTTGGTTTTATTTCAGAGGTTTTATATTTTACCTGTGAAAACAGGAGGAGCAAAAATCAGTGACAATGGGTTCGCCACCCGTAAGGAAACCCCTGGCAAATTTTTTTGAAACAAAATGATTTGAAGAGAAAAAAAACACAATTTGTTGTATCGAAATAATTACCATGCATGGATTCATCGCTACTGTGACAGGGTTTGCTTCTTTGTACTTTCGCAGCAAGTAGAACTAGTAGACCTATTTTGCTGAAACTTTTACTGTTTTATATCTTCTTTCTAACTCTTCGTGGAATCGGCCCCAGGATGGTTAGGGTCACAGGTTCATGTTTTATGTAAAAGTAATTTTTAATTTATTTTTTTGATTGTTTGATTTTTATTGACAGGCATCAAGAGATTGAGTACTCCTGAAGAGAATCAACATCTTCGGATCGGTCTACACTGAGAGGAACTCCAGACAAGAGCTCACTGGAACAAGGAGATGAAATCAACACAGACGACGACGACGACAGCAAGGACAACCACCTGATGCCAGAGAGATGTCGCACTGATGAGGAGGCCGATTTTTTAATTGTATTTATTAATTGAAAAATGCGCCACTTCATACTAGGTGATTTATCATTTGGTAAGTTTTGAAAAACAAACCCCCAAATATTTGGTTTTATGTTTTTAACTCTGAAAACAGAAGAGCAAAAATTCAGTGACAAAGAGTTCCCCACCCCTGGCCAGTTTTTTAACTGTGTTTGATTGAAAATTGCGTCACTTTAAAGTAAAAGTTAACCTTTGGTAAATTTTGAAAAATAACCTAAACCCCCTTCAAATGTTTTGATTTACAAATAGGTTCATTTTATTTCAGAGGTTTTATATTTTACCTGTGAAAACAGGAGGAGCAAAAATCAGTGACAATGGGTTCGCCACCCGTAAGGAAACCCCTGGCAAATTTTTTTGAAACAAAATGATTTGAAGAGAAAAAAACACAATTTGTTGTATCGAAATAATTACCATGCATGGATTCATCGCTACTGTGACAGGGTTTGCTTCTTTGTACTTTCGCAGCAAGTAGAACTAGTAGACCTATTTTGCTGAAACTTTCACTGTTTTATATCTTCTTTCTAACTCTTCGTGGAATCGGCCCCAGGATGGTTAGGGTCACAGGTTCATGTTTTATGTAAAAGTAATTTTTAATTTATTTTTTTGATTGTTTGATTTTTATTGACAGGCATCAAGAGATTGAGTACTCCTGAAGAATCAACATCTTCGGATCGGTCTACACTGAGAGGAACTCCAGACAAGAGCTCAATGGAACAAGGAGATGAAATCAACACAGACGACGACGACGACAGCAACGACAACCACCTGATGCCAGAGAGATGTCGCACTGATGAGGAGGCCGATTTTTTAATTGTATTTATTAATTGAAAAATGCGCCACTTCATACTAGGTGATTTATCATTTGGTAAGTTTTGAAAAACAAACCCCCAAATATTTGGTTTTATGTTTTTAACTCTGAAAACAGAAGAGCAAAAATTCAGTGACAAAGGGTTCCCCACCCCTGGCCAGTTTTTTAACTGTGTTTGATTGAAAATTGCGTCACTTTAAAGTAAAAGTTAACCTTTGGTAAATTTTGAAAAATAACCTAAACCCCCTTCAAATGGTTTGATTTACAAATAGGTTCATTTTATTTCAGAGGTTTTATATTTTACCTGTGAAAACAGGAGGAGCAAAAATCAGTGACAATGGGTTCGCCACCCGTAAGGAAACCCCTGGCAAATTTTTTTGAAACAAAATGATTTGAAGAGAAAAAAACACAATTTGTTGTATCGAAATAATTACCATGCATGGATTCATCGCTACTGTGACAGGGTTTGCTTCTTTGTACTTTCGCAGCAAGTAGAACTAGTAGACCTATTTTGCTGAAACTTTCACTGTTTTATATCTTCTTTCTAACTCTTCGTGGAATCGGCCCCAGGATGGTTAGGGTCACAGGTTCATGTTTTATGTAAAAGTAATTTTTAATTTATTTTTTTGATTGTTTGATTTTTATTGACAGGCATCAAGAGATCGAGTACTCCTGAAGAATCAACATCTTCGGATCGGTCTACACTGAGAGGAACTCCAGACAAGAGCTCACTGGAACAAGGAGATGAAATCAACACAGACGACGACGACGACAGCAACGACAACCACCTGATGCCAGAGAGATGTCGCACTGATGAGGAGGCCGATTTTTTAATTGTATTTATTAATTGAAAAATGCGCCACTTCATACTAGGTGATTTATCATTTGGTAAGTTTTGAAAAACAAACCCCCAAATATTTGGTTTTATGTTTTTAACTCTGAAAACAGAAGAGCAAAAATTCAGTGACAAAGGGTTCCCCACCCCTGGCCAGTTTTTTAACTGTGTTTGATTGAAAATTGCGTCACTTTAAAGTAAAAGTTAACCTTTGGTAAATTTTGAAAAATAACCTAAACCCCCTTCAAATGGTTTGATTTACAAATAGGTTCATTTTATTTCAGAGGTTTTATATTTTACCTGTGAAAACAGGAGGAGCAAAAATCAGTGACAATGGGTTCGCCACCCGTAAGGAAACCCCTGGCAAATTTTTTTGAAACAAAATGATTTGAAGAGAAAAAAACACAATTTGTTGTATCGAAATAATTACCATGCATGGATTCATCGCTACTGTGACAGGGTTTGCTTCTTTGTACTTTCGCAGCAAGTAGAACTAGTAGACCTATTTTGCTGAAACTTTCACTGTTTTATATCTTCTTTCTAACTCTTCGTGGAATCGGCCCCAGGATGGTTAGGGTCACAGGTTCATGTTTATGTAAAAGCAATTTTTAATTTATTTTTTTGATTGTTTGGTTTTTATTGACAGGCATCAAGAGATTGAGTACTCCTGAAGAGAATCAACATCTTCGGATCGGTCGACACTGAGAGGAACTCAAGGCAAGAGCTCACTGGAACAAGGAGATGAAATCACCACCGACGACGACGACATCGACGACGACCACCTGATGCCAGAGAGATGTCTTACTGATGAGGAGGCCGAGCATCCATCCCAGTATGGGTACTTAAATAAGATCAGGATCCTTTATCACTCATAGTGCCATCAGGATTGTCTCAAGAAACAAAATGAGGCTTGACATAAAAATTTAGTCTGGTTCCTTTTTTCAAACTTTGAGAGTTTCGATCGGGTTTTGGTCGGTACATGGGAACCAGTCAAAATGGCCGAACTGTGGTAAAGGTGTTTTTAAACTGTCAGTGTTGCTTACATTAGTTTGTGATAACTCATGCTGTATAGTTAGTTTCAAGTTTGGATCATGACATACTTTGTAACTTGTGGGTCATGACAAGACTTAAATTCTCTTTTTCCTGAGAGTTGGTCATTGCACAAATGTCATCCTCGATACTGTTGCTACGACACGCCTGATGCATTATAGAGGCATTGTTGCCCCTTGTCATTGCCTGGGTGCTCCTTGAAATGTTCTTGCATATATTCCATAGAGGTGCCCTTTACCAAGGAGAAAATGCCTTGGTGCACTTGCCCTGTTTAAGTGACTGAGCTGCCCCTTTCTGCTAGGGGTTTGTGTCATAGCAAACTGGGAACCCATTGCCTTAAAATGCTCCAGTACAAATTTGCAATTTCCTCCTAGGGTGCCCTTTACCAAGAAGAAAATGCCTTGGTGCCCTTGCCCTAGGAGCCTATCAATGTTTTCGCTCGCAGTGTACTACCATGGTGCATGCCTTCCATCCCTTTCTGCTAGGGATTGGGTCACAGCAAACTTGGTAAAGGTTTAGTTTAGTGGCTTACTGTTATACCACTAGCACCATACGTGACTTTTATCCCTTTCTGCTAGGGATTGGGTCACAGCAAACTTAGTAAAGTTTACATTAGTGGCTGACTGTTGTACCACTACCATCATACACGACTGCCATCCCTTTCTGCCAAGGAGTGGGTCACAGCAAACTACAATGTTGAGGTTGTACACACATGACCTTTGCCCCTTCCTACCTGGGAAAATGACTGGTACTTTATATTTGGTGCGCTCGATTACCTTCCCTTGGTTGACCGCGCAGTGCTCACTTGGGTGAGCCCCTAACAAGAGCTAATCGAGCGGGCACACACGTCCTCTCTTGGTAACAGTATGCACCTCAGGTCACCCCCAAGTGACCCATTCCACAAGCAGGGCATTGGGGACTGACCAGGGTGAGCATTGTCAAAGCTATTCGAACGTACCGGGGCAGATTGGGATCGAAACGTACCGGGGCAGACCGGGATCGACCCAGGGAAGCTAAACGAATGCACCCTTTGGTAGTTTGGGTCACAACTGCATGATATTTGTGTATTTTACATTAATTTTCTTACAGGCAGTGGACACTATTGGTAATTACTAAAAATAATTATTATCATAAAACCTTTCTTGGTAACGAGTTACTGGGAGAGGTTGATAGTATAAAACATTTTGAGAAACAGCTCCCTCTGAAGTGACGTAGTTTTCGAGAATGAAGTAATTTTCAAGGTATTTTCTTTCGATACCTAAGATTTAGGATTTGAGGTCTCAAAATCAAGCTTCTGAAAGCACACAACACTCTGTGACCATGGTGCGACAGGGGTGTTTTTTTTCTTTTATTTATATCTCGCAACTTTGATGATTGATTGAGCTCAAATTTTCACAGGTTTGTTATTTTATGCATATGTTGAGATACACCAACTATGTAGTCTTTGACAATTACCAATAGTGTCTAATGTCTTTAATACATTTTATTGAGACATTCCCATAAAACGAGTTCACATTACTTAGTACAGAATGCATACATTTTTCATATAGATGTATGTTTGAATGAATTTTTAAAACTTTTTTTCAAAACTCTCTTGGCAAAAGTTTTTTCTATACTACTTTTAAAACTTTGCTTGCTTTAAAAACTCTTCTTTTCTAGATTTTCCCAGAGTTGGAATATCTTTATTGGTTTTGGAAAACAAAAATTTCTTAAACATTTGCTTGTGACTCAAATTGTGGGAGTGCCTCTGGTTCTATATTGATACTTTGATGATTGTGAAGCCAAGTACAACTTGCACCCAAGACAGTTAATGCAAGCGAAACACATCCTTAAGTTGTATTCTTGGGACCAATCCTCCTGACATACAAGTACATCATCAATTTAACCACTTATTCATTTTAGGCATGACATGTTTGGATACGTGTGATGCACACCTGTCCAAACTCAAAATGAAATTGATTAAAAGTATAATATCTTTTACGAAACTGTCACAAACTTCATTTGAAAATGTTGTTTTTTCATCGTTGCATTGCTGTGACAATAATAATTAACAGTTCTAAATTTCATTGACTTTTTTTTTGGCATCAGCTGATGAAAAAAAACCATCTCATTTCAGAGACAACTTTCATTTCAACTCGCTCAAGGATAGTAAATGTTGTACTTGGCTGTTTTTATAATTTTAAAAATTATAAAAATTATGTCTTAAATTATTTGGTTACCATTCATTAAATGCTCTAGAAAGCACCACTGAACTGTAGAAGCAGCAGAGTTGTGCAAACGTGTGTGCTGGTTGGTGTGGCCTACTACTCTCTGGAATGTGTGGCGACCTAATGATCCAAGAGTTAATGGTTGGGTAAGCATTTTATGAAGTAAAATCTTGTTAATGTGGCACTGGTAGTCTGTCTTACCGGTGTCCTGCCTTACATGATTGACAAACTATTTCAACTTTCGATCTCCAAAAAAAAAAACGAAACCTAAGAAAAAAAAGAATTTGGTTGCCTGTTGAAGTCTTTGGGGGCCTGTACAAAAAGTGTCAAGGACTGAGGACCATTGCACTTTTTTTCACTTTTTTTACCTGATCATTTTGTTATCCTAAGTTGGTACCCGTCTCTCTATACTGTTCCTGTGTAAACGGGTCTACTTTTTGAGCAACTTTTCTACACGGGACATCCTCTTCTGATCTGAGGGAGCCTCTGAACTTGACGGATGACGGAGACTTCTACCCAGATGTTGGTGCGAGGGTCGGAGAAACGAGATTCTGAACATGGCTATGCACATTTCAATCAGGTACTCAGGCTTTTACATTGGTTTCACTTGCGTTAAGAAGTTTTGACTGTATCAAAAGGAGATATCAAAGATGACATTGGGATTGTGTAGGAAGTAAACAGGGTTCTTTATTGTATAAGAAATATCGTCGCTTAGAAAGATGCTGTTGTGCATTATGTTATTGTGACCGGCTTAGTTATCAGCCACAGTAGGTTTTACTTACACTCCTTTGTAAGTTAGAATATTGTTAAGATTTTCGAGTTGGTTAAAACCCTTGTTGAACTGGTTGATGTTAGTTATTCAGTCTTTGACGTTAATTATTGGTCTATTTCAGTGACCAATTAACTAGGTTGTTCATTGTAGGTTTTGAGGGGTAAGCTCTATGACAGATTCTACAGTAGGTATGTTAACGACAATCAGTTGAGGAAATGATTTACAAATGATGTTGACCTTTTTTAATACATTTTTCATAAACGTAGTAATTTAGCTGCAGTAGGTGTTTTCAATCCTTTAGGGTATTAATTATTGATAATTGTGAATAGTTTTTACAACTAGTTAACCCTTTTCCAGCTGAAGATGACACTCAGGCATTTTTTTACAAAAACTCACAAAATTTGTGAAGTTCAGCCGCAATGTTGGAATCTTGTTTCTCTGATCAGCACATCATCATCTGATTAGATTTGACAGGTTCTAAAAAGAGTTGGCAAGTTTATGATATTAAACCTGTAGAATTGTTGGGAACAAATGCAAGCTACTAGTTTTTGTCAGTATAACAATTTTATTTTGTGTTTGTTAAGATCTCTTTGAAACAAAGCAAATTTTGTGCGATGTCCATCAACTATTTTAATTCTTTTATGGTAAACATGAGATTGTCTCAACATGTACGACAGCAAAGTGTACAATGGATCAAACTAGGTGTTTATTAGCGTATTAGCAGTATTAGTGTAGACTTATTCAGTTAAATAACCTCAGAACAAACTTAATAATTTGTCACATGTCTAGGTAGTTTGAGGAAAAGGGAGCATACAAACTTGTCCATTATTAGTGTAGAATTATTAAATAAATAACTTCAAAACTATTAGTTATTTCTCAATTCGCTTGTTAGATTGATTTTGTTATGAATATTATGCCAAAAAGGAAACGGCAGGAATAGGTATTCTAAATAAGACGTCGCTTTGTTACTCTAGTCATGCACTGTTTGCAGAATCACAGGTGTCTTTCTAGATGTAAAATACACCAAATTATAAGTGATTTTATCGTCACTGATAAAACTTTAATTTTCCGACATCAACGTCAGACTCATTTTTATGCAAAAAATTGTAATTTATAATTTGTTTGAAATTTACATGAAGTTAATCAGTAGGAGTAGTTGTTGATCCTAGATTTTCAATTTGTAGTTCTATAGAATTTGAAACTTTGTTGTACTTAGGAGTTTAGAGATAGGTTAGGTTTATTTAAGAGTTTTTTTTTCTCAGTCTAGTTATCCTCCATGAACCCAATGTCATCCACAATATCTTCTGTTATGATACTCAATGCAATGAAGATGCAAATCTGATGTTTTCGTACAACCTCACTTTTGACTTTGAAATTTGACTTTATTTGAACATGTAATCACACACACTGTTAAAATGTTGCGATGTTTTAACAAATCCAAAATTTATGATTGATATGAAACAAAATTTATTCAGAAGTGTAGTACTTCTAATGCAAGTGAAACCAATATATTCCTGAGTATGCTGTTAATATTGAAAAGAACATGCGTATTTTAGTTTGTTTTTTTTGTGCTCGTCACAAAAATTAACAAAATTGTTCAAGTTCAGCCGCCATGTTGGAATCTTGTTTCTCTGATCAGCGCATCATCATCTGGGTTGAAGTCTTCGTTATTCTGATGGTACAGGACTCAATCGGTGACGGAGTGGAAACGTCCTTTTACACTTCAACCAAAATTCAAACTTGAAACTTGACTCCAAGAACTTAGCGACGTGTTTGCCCGAACAGGGGGAGACGTCCGATGGTACACTTGATACAGATTCATCAAACATTTTAACAGGCAACAGAATCCTTTCGACTTACGTTTTGGACCTTGAAAAAAAATCTTTAGTTTGTTTTTGGCTTTGGACTTAAAAAAAAAAAACCAATCTTTCTAGTTTGTCAATCATGTAAAGTAGGACTTTGGTAAAACAGACTATTAATGAAACATTAACTTGATTTAACTTAATAAAATGCTTTCCTTCCATTAATACTTAGATCATTAAGTCGCTTCACTTTCTAGATAGTAGTTGACCACACCAACTGGCTCACACGTTTGCGCAACTCTGCTGCTTCTACAGTTCAGTGGTGCTTAAAAAAATCAAAAAAATCCCTTAAAAATTGCCTTTTTTATATAGACTAAGTCAGCCAAAAAAATTTCTCGTGCCGTTGTACGGTTCGAAATTAACTCCGTAAAAAGTTTGGCCCTACCCCCCCTATTATTAAAATCATGATCAACCAAGTACACCCCCTATAGGGGTGCAGAAGAGACTGTATCCCATAGTTAATGTACACCAACATGTAATCAACTAGAAATTTGCATATGACACTTATACAAGGCGTCAAATTCAAATTACCATTAGATTATATTGCTAGGTACATCAAAATGGAATGCAGCCCCTTATTAAAGGTATCGTCTTATAGCTTGTTGTGACTTTAAATAACAATAAAATGGAGTTCCATTGTGGACTTAGTCATTTTTTGACCAAAAACACTAGCCATTGTTTGTACTTAGTAATTTTTTGAGCAGAAACTCATAGTCAATGTTTGGACTTAGTCTTTTTTTGGACTTAGTCATTTTTTGACAAAAACACTTAGTAATTATTGACTTTCTATGTCCTTTTGTGGACTTAGTCATTTTTTGACCAAAAAAATAGCCATTGTTTGTACTTAGTAATTTTTTTAGCAGAAACTCATAGTCAATGTTTGTACTTAGTCTTTTTTTGGACTTAGTCTATTTTTGACTGTTTGTACTTAGTCTTTTTTTGGACTTAGTCTATTTTTGACAAAAACACTCAGTAATTATTGACTTTCTGTGTCCTTTTGTGGACTTAGTCATTTTTTGACCAAAAACACTTAGTAATTATTGACTTTCTGTGTCCTTTTTTGGACTTAGTCATTTTTTGACCAAAAACACTTAGTAATTATTGACTTTCTGTGTCCTTTTTTGGACTTAGTCATTTTTGACTAAAAACACTAGTCAATGTTTGTACCAAGATTGAGATTATAAAGTCACAGAACAAGCTATAAGATGCGGCCTTTACAGAAGATACAACATTGGTAGTTACGCTATTGTGATTTTAACTTTTAAGTTGAATTAATGCAGGAATTTAGTGGACATGCATTACCTTAAATTTTGGTAAGCATGCAAGTAAACATTCATCTAAATGTCCACTTGATGTAAAAACTGTTTTGGAATAAACAATAAAAGAAATTTGTTTTGAAACGCTGCAAGTTTTAGATAATGTTTTTTGTGTCCAAATTTGTGCACTCTATATGCAGTATATGAATACCAATGTTGTACCTTCTTTATAAGTAAGAAATGCTACCTGTATACCATAAAGGAGTCAAATTGAATTAGATTTCTTTGAAAAGAAACCAATCATCACTTTGATTCTGTAAATATTCTGAAAAAGCACAAACAATTATTTTGCAAGTTTGTGGAAACCAAATAGTTGTAAAATTTATGTTTTCATGAGACTAGTTTTTTTGTTAGCCATGTGGACTCCTTTTGGACAAACAGGTTACATTTCTTCCTTGGTTGATCATTTATATTTCTTAGCTGTGGTTGTCATTTGCCAGCTGATGTTTCTTGGATAAATTCTTAACTGGTTTGGGGTTTAAGTTGAATTTTGAAACTATACACATTTTCAATACTGTTAATAAATACAAGTATGAATTTAAAGCTGTATTTGATTTTACAAATACAATATTATTTGAATTGTGGCACTTGACAAGTGCATTAAAAAAAACATTTTGAAATAATTTCAATGAGGGTTAAGTAATTTAACATCAACTGGCACATTTCTAACCATCAATTTAAGCAACTATCAAAATGAATAGTAAGGAAGCAATAGGAGTGCCAAAGCACCCCCAAAACAAAAATTGTTTTAATTAAAACATTCGGGAAACATAACATATAACTTAGTCATAATCAAGTTCTTGAGGTAGGGGTGGGTTGGGGTTAATGTCTAACAGTGTGGCTATACTAACTGATGGTATTGTTTTCTTTCTTTGGAAAACATGAGTTTGTTCAAATAAATTCTTGAAAATTCAAATAAACAATCTAGTCTGGTTTGCTTATTATTCTCTGATGAATCCTAATATTTGGACAATTATTGGGTCTATGAACGGCTTTGATGATCCCCTATTCCCCTTCTAGGTGTTGATGAACTAATTAAAAGTAACTTTTAGAAAATAATAAAGATTGAGGATACTTTCGGTAATTATCAAACACCAGTCACTTGGTGTGCCACAATAAATGCAAAAATAACAAACCAGTGAAATTTTTGGTTCAAATGGTCATCAAAGTAAACAAAATATGAAAGGAAATCTACATTCCATGCACAAAATTGTGTGCTTTCAGATGCATTGCCTGAAGCCTTTTTCAGATTTAATTTTTTTAAGGGTTGAAATTTTTTTACCACTTTCCCTAAAACTACATTTAACTTTAAAGGGTGTTTTTCCAACAACATTGTTTTACATCAACATGACCAGTGCTCTTACGTTTTCATGGTAATTACTTTTTACTTTTTGGAGTAACTACCAAGTACATGTACACCTATTTAATAGGATGTATTCAAAATTAAAAAGCTAATTTTTTTCAACATCCTTGGGGGCGGGGGTAGAGTTACATATTATTCATGAACAGTAATTCCATGTTTGCAAGTACAGAAATACAGTGTAATCGTTCCTTTTGGTGAACTAGAATTAGTTGCCTGTAATACAGGCATGATGTTTGGCTCTTGAGGGAAAGTATGAACATTTCATCAAGAAGGGCTCTTCTAAATGATTGGTTTTTAATAGAAATTTAACGGATTCATCGGAGGCCCCACAAAAAAGAAGAAGTAATAAATAATGCGGGTCTTAGGAGAAGAAAAAAAAAGTATGAGGGAACTTTGGGCAAATGTGTTGGTATAAATTATCATGGCCCTACAGCTAGTAATAGAAATGTACATTTTGGTTGCCTTACAGAACGGTTGAGGCTTGTACCTCAGTGACTGCTGTTGTGACTGGACAGACTGTTGAGATGCAGGGAGAGGCAGCATACACTTCTGATGAAAGGGAAACATTCAGATCCCACGAACTCTGAAAAAGAACAAAATTATATTATATAAATAAGTATGGATGTAAATTAGTGTTGATACATAATGAGGGGATATAGGAAGTATAAGGCATCGGGAAATTTTACTTCATCAGGACAGCATGTTCAGGGGGCCTTTAAATTGTCTCCACATATACATGACATGTACAGTGCTTCATGTTGTCAAATCTAATTCCCAACACACAAGAAAACAATTCATAGAAAAACATGTGCACCATGTGAATTTACTCTAAACACTTGCATTGAAGGAATTGGAGAAACCAAAAACGTGTAGTGCAACGTGTTAGAATTCATCATCAAAATCGATGTGGGTCAATGTTTCAACAAAAATATCCGTCCCTAACAATATTTTCCTCACTTGTATTGAGCAAGAATTCAGTGGTTTAATCAATTTTAACACAATCTATGTTTCTTCTATTTGTGTTGAGGTTATATCATTAATTAGCCGACAGCAATTTGACTGTATTGCCAAGACAATCTTTAGAAACCCCCCTCAAATTTTCTCTTTTGCATCAACACATGAATCACTTACCTGATTAAGAAGATTCTATGAACATCCGTGCAGTTATCATCGTGGATGTTGTTGAATTTTGATGTCGGTTTTCGATGTAAAATGTTGCAGAAAATCTGCTTTTTCACCACACAATTGGAGCTCAACACACGATGTCTACGATCAGAAAGAAAATGGCCGCGGGGATCGGAGTAAAGGGGTGCATAAACCTCGTTCCAAGGGGTGATCGATCTTGCCGCGCCATTTTTCCCCAGCATGCCTTGCTCGATGTGCATGCACGTGACGTGGTACGAACATCCTTTTATTGGTCAAAATTTGAAAAAATCATAGGGGGTGAGGACAGCACTTAACTTAACTTTTCCTAATTTTGTTTTTAAGGTGCGATGTTCTGCTCTTCATGATGCAGTAGGTGTTTCTGAAGCCTTTTAACAGAAGCCAATAATAATATTTGAAGCAATAATTAGGGAGTTAGTGTTATTTTTTACTTTTACTTGAAAGTTGGGGTAAAACTTCAAAAACTATGTAAGGGGTAAAGTCCGAATTTTAACCAAATATAGCCTTATGATTTTTTTTCGAGCAAAAAGTTCACAAGGCTTTATATAGCCTTATGAATATTTTAGAGTGAAAAGTTTACAAGGCCATAGACTTATGATTTTTTTGAGCGAAAAGTTTACAAGGCCTCGTGATTTTTTCTGTAAAGAAATCATAAGGCTAGAAATCATAAGGCTATATATAGCCTTGTGAACTTTCCGTTGAGTGAACTTTTTATTCGAAAAAAATCACATAGGCATTAGCCTTGTGAACTTTTCGTTCAAAAAAATCATAAGGCTATAACCTTGTGATATTTTCCCTCGAAAAAAATCATTAGGCTAAAGCCTTGTGAACTTTTCACGCGAAAAAACCAAAAGGCTATAATTATATAGCCAAATCACAAGGACTTGTTAACTTTTCGTTCGCAAAAAAATATAAGGCAATAATAGCCTTGTGAATTTTTCGCTCAAACAAAATCACAAGAACATTATTTTGGTTTCTGTGTAATTATTTGAAGTAACACATTGTCTTCCAACTTGTCAGCTGCCAAACAGAGATACGAACATCAATAAAAATATAATTTTCAAAGCAAACATACGATGTACATGTTTATATTTTGTTTTAATTTTTCATAATTTTAAACATTACACATAGAATACATAAAAGCACAGTTGGATGTTCAAAGCAATAACATTAGGTGTTTTGCAGTAATTTAAGAAATAATATCTAGTGAATACTAATTGTTATCCTTAATTAGTTGATTTACATATAATATAAAGACAGATACTTAAATATAATGAAAGGTGGCAAGTTAAACTAAAAATCACAAGCTTTTAGCTATTTCTGCCATACTTTAAAAGAAAACTGCGTCTTTAATGCTACTCTCACACTAGGAAAAATATGCTAGAGCTAGAATGGGCTTACAAATGGAATTATTTGACAATCACTCAAACTTTGCAACATGCGCCGTGTTTCGTAAGCGTTGGTAACAATTTCGAAACGTTCACTGGTCATTCTCCACCTCTTTTCGAAGATTACTCAATCAAAAAGTGGCGAATGTCCTTGCCAAACAATTACTATTGGATGGTGAATATTTTCATCTTGGTCAACCCTCGGTCGTCCCTTGACCTCTCCTTAACAATGTATGGCGAATGCTTACCAACGCTTGACAATGCTAGCCAATGCCTAACAAATAGGCAACGAACGTTGCGCATGTCGCGACTGAGCTTACCTAAAATTTCACAAATGAAGCGATTGCTAGCGAATGTTACGAATGCTTTGCGAATGCTTACGAAAGGGCTTACAAACGTTAATAATGCACTTAGGAATGTTACCAATGTCTTACCATTGTTGCCAATGTCTTGCTATTTTCTGACTAATTTCCGAACAATGGATTACGCGGACGCAATTGCTATAAATACCAGGGCGAATCTCGCTCTTGCAACTTGTTCGTTTGACAAACAGCAACACCACATTTGTAAGAAAGGGGACCCGCGAAGGTTCAAACGCCTTACAGGTGCCTTTACAAACTAATGCTCACGAATGATGAGGCGAATGACCGTCTTCGCAACACTCGCTGACATAAAAAAAAGGTTTGTACATTGACCGATCTTCGTAAGGAGATGGGGCGTGACGGGTAACCGCTCTGATTTTTTTATGCACCCTTACGAAGACACAGCGAATGTTGCAAAGTGTGAGCGATTGTCAAATATTTTCATTTGTAAGCACATTCACTCTAATATTATTTGCAAGAGTGTGAATCAGCATTGGAAAGCGCTTTTAAATTTCAGCGAATGTTGCCAAGACAGTTATTCGCCGTAGATTTTCGTACGCATTGGTAGCCATTAGTAACCTTGGTAAAGCGTTCGTAAGCATTGGCAACTTTCGTAAGCTATTGTACGGCATTGGCAATCATTGGCTAGCATTGTTAAGTATTCGTAAAGATTCGTAACATATTGGTACTGACAGGTCAAGGGGTGACCGAGGGCGAACGTGAAAATATTCACTATCAATTCGCAAATTTTGGGCGAATTCACCGCGAATTTCAAATATTCATATTTGCAAGAATATTCGCCCAAGTGTGAGAGTAGCATAACAAATGTGTCTAAATAAGGCCACTAAACAGAAGGTAAACTACACAACAGCAAATAAAATAGTACAACTACATATACACCATTTCAAAAACTGTGTCCCTCAATTCCAAATAAAATACGCAAATACAGAAGGGAAGAGTAACTGGTAACCAAGCACCGCGTCAAACTAAATCTCTCTAGAAGGATACCAGTTTGTTTTTGGTTATGAGTAATTTAATGTGTAGATGAAATTTATGTCACATTCAAATGGCGTGCTATAGCCTTGTGTACTTAGCAATTTTGCTTGAAAATGTCACAAGGCCATAGCCTTGGGTACTTAACAATTTTTGTTTGAAAGTAAATAGCCTTATGAAGTCACAAGGCCTGTATACTTGTGTACTTAGCAATATTTGCCTGAAAAAGTCACAAGGTATGTATGTACTTAGTAGTTTTTGCTTCAAAAAGTCACAAGGCTACTTAGCAATTTTTGCCTGAAAAAGTCACAAGGCCTTGTGTACATTGTACTTGGCAATATTTGCTTGAAAAAGTGCATAATGCATTGTGTACGTTGATAAAAATACAAGGTTCCGCATGTAAGAGCAAAATTGGATTCATATAAATACATAACAATGAATAGCCCACCTTGTCCTTTTGAAGATGCTAACCAAGTTGGAATTTACCACACATGTTGCAAGAAGCAATTTATTGAAGATACCCTTTGTTGTCATTTACCTCTGTAATGTTGAACAAGTAGAGACCCAACATGGACCACTATTTGTCGAGGAAGGGGGAACAGTGCTCTTATTCCCATCAACATGAACCAAATACCTCGTTACAGAAATGCCGACTGGGTTAGTGGCCTCCAGCCTCCCAGTCTAATCACTCTTATTCCCCCACGGCAAAGCACTCTCTGGATCCACACCAGGTTTACAGTTAAACCTGCTCAACAAGAGGTCAATGTCAGGCCTGGAGTTACATGGAGGCCATGACCTCTGTGCCCCCTGGCCTAGGTGCCCCCTGGCCTAGGTGCCCCCTAGCCTAGGTGCCCCCTTCAAGAGCTTCCCTGTAGAAGTTCCAGTGAAAGTGTCCTCTTTTCAAACTGGAAAAGTGGCCTTGCCCTCTCGAAGGTGAAATTCCAGGTCTACACAGCATCACATAAAACCAATGGATGGTTATAACTGTTCGTAACAGTCCTTAAAAGAGTCCAGATAAATTGTGTCCCCACCTCATAAAGGTCGGAGGGCATGTAGCCATCCATCTCGACAGCCGATTAAAATCTCCTGCTCTCCGTTCTTGTCGAGATCCGCCACTGCCAGGGAGTTGATCCAATCTGATGCTTGGTATCGATTGACAAGCTGTAGAAACAAAGGACATCGAAATAAATAAACAAACAGCTCAAAATTTCAAGGACTTATATGACTGTTGCGCTTACTGGAACATTTTGGGGACCAATTTTCATACCTACATTTCTTCAATGAAACAAAGTTACGTACAAATTGGTCCCTATGTTCAAATACGCCCAAGACTTACAGAGTCTATCATGTCTATAGCACACATACCTTAGTATTTTACATTATTATCTCTTTCTCAACTCCTTGGGGGCATACAAACTCAAGCTTCTTAAGGTTGCCTAATCCCTCTAAGGTTCCCATTTTATACACCTGGGTGAGGAGAAGCAAATATGGTTCAGTGCCTTGTTCAATGAAATAAGTGTCTAGAATCTGACCCACACACTCAATGATTCAGTCTAACTCCGAATCTGAATTATATTGTCGGCAAAGTATCCTAACATAAACATCACACCAACTTTTTGTAGAGAAAACAGTGTAGAAATTTCAGTTGTGACGAGGGAGAGAAAACCCAAGCAGGCAGGTAGGGACTGAAAAACCCAATCCACATGTTCGAGGAGGGATCAGCATGGAGAGAGACCACTGAGACACCTTTATTGCCCAAGTCATCACAACTTCAATATAGGATCTGTCTGGGTACCCTCAAACAGGGAGAAGCTGCTGGCTTCAATGGGAGATTGGGGCCCAATATTTCGGCAAATCTCACAGAAAAAAAACCCAAAGTGTTTGTTACCTTGCAATTGATTTATGATAAGTACACGTAAGTGGCTGGTTAAAACGAAAAAAGACTTTAGTTATTAAGGGTGTGTTTGTTTAGCTTCCCTGGGTCAACCACGGTCTGCCCCCGGTGCGTTCCAATAGCTTTGACATTATTCCAGGGGCTCACCTGGGTCAGCCCCCAGTGCACTGCTTGTGGAGAGGGTCACTTGGGGGTGACCCGAGTCGCATGCCATTACCGCAAGAGGGCGAGTGTGATCGTTCGATTAGCTCTTGTCAGGGGCTCACCTGAGTGAGCACCGCAGGGTCAACCCAGGGAAGATAATCGAACACACCCTTAGAATGTCTTTTTACTTTGGGGAATGTAAACCTACCTTCCTGTTGTGATACAGCGTGACGTAGTTACTATGCCCAGCACTAAGCAGTGAATCTAACTCATCACTATGCCCTGTTGCTATGGAGGCAAGGTGCATGATGGGAAGCTGCATATTTGCGAATTCAGCCTTGTGTATCTGCGATAATGACATATGGAGAAACATTGTTATTACTCAAACAGAAATCTAAGCATAGTTGAAATTGTGGTTATACATGTAGTTTGGGCAAAATAACTGTACAGAACATTGGCTCTTGTCTGGTTGCTCTTGTCTAAAGTGCATTGGTAGAGCTGACAAAATAGTCGCAGACAGTGTTATTAATATGTGTGATCATACACATACATGGAATAACAAACCAGGCTTAGAGTTGAGAGAAAGTAGAAACACAAATTTCAGCATGTTTATCACATTGTCCTTAAGTTTGGCAGCAACAAATTGGCTTAGGCGTCAGTGACAACATACAAAAGTAAAGCCTCCTCCCCCTCCCCCTGCTGTGAGAATCTTTTTAAAATTTGCTTTGGCACACTCTGTGGTCAAATATGCCATCAAAAACCAGGGCAAATCCCTTTTCTTACTGACTCAGCGTACTTACAAAATACAAGGGAGCAAGGGACCGATTGCGTTACGTCTTATTTGAAGGACCAAACATCACAGGTTTAAGTGTCTTGCTTAAGGACACTGTTGTCAAGATTTGAACTTCAATCCACACTCTATAGATCAGGACATCACAACTTCAGTCTAGTGCACCAGATCACTCACCAACGGAACACCACATGGTTTGAACCGTCCCTGAACAGTTTCAAAATCTGAGGACACAGTTTAGACTTACCTGAAAGTTATTCATGATGAAGATGGAGCCATCTTTACCACCTAGGGCTACCTGGCTGGTCGACCCTTGAAATACCTCAGTGGTCTGTAGCTCATCTTTGGAGAGGAAATTGCCACAACACATCTAGGATAACATAAATAAATAAATAAATAAATAAAAATGGGTGTATGCCTTGCGTTTAGAATCATTTTTGTTTAGCATAACAAAATAGCCTTATATTTAAAAAAGACACTATCAGGACATTATCAAGACACTATACCATTTAACTTAAAAAGATCATAAGGGGGTAAGCCTTGCATTTCTAGGGGGTGGTTTGAGCCCAGCATAGACCCTTTTCACTGATCTCACATTTCTATATAGCACTGCCGGATGTCTGCCATGCTAGAGAACTACGCACTTATACTATTCCATCTTGTAGTGTTGCGCAGTAAGAGTAGCATTTGTGTGTGGTCAGCGGTGCGGGCATATTGTACTCCAGCATGTTGTGGAAAACACAGTGAAGTCATCTGACAAATGTCTCTAGGGTAGTGTTATGGCAGAAGATTTAGTAAAATTTCTTGAAAGAGTGGTGGCTCTGAAAAGAGATGGTTTGGTCTCAGAGACCAAACCGGCTGAGACCAAACTGAGACCAAACAGGCTCTTTTCAGCGCTACCACTCCTTCAGAAGAGATTTTACTCATGGTTGTAAGTTTACTATTCATACTTATATTTATAGTTACTCTTATTCTCAACACCATGCAAAGCTTCAAACACCATTTGCTATGGCTCCGGCTATAATCATCCACAAATCCTATTCTGCATGACAAAGATCTAGTTTCAAGTGCACACATTAGTTGGCTCGTGACGAGCCACTGCCAACGTATTTGTGACTCCTTTGGAAGTTTGGTCAATCATCAGTACGGTAATCAACACTTCCATTTTGTCTTTTTGATAAAGTTCCCTTCTGCGCTTTACACTTGTTAGCATGAAACAGGCTATCGGGACCACGGATGAAACCATGGTGCTTAGACTGGTTCCAAATGATCGACCACCGTAGTCAACCAATGGTGGACCATTCTAGGTTTGAGTGAAAAAAAGTCCACTTTTAGTTAACCATGGAGAGCACTCGAACTCGCTCATTGTTGCAGCCAACGGGCATAGCTGCAGACTCATACACAGCCTAACAATCACAATGAAGAATCAAAACAAACTCACGGCTGTAACGACCGCTGGTGTTTTCAGCGTGAGTACAATAAGACCTTGCTGTATGAAGTGGAGGTTACATCTGTCATCTGATGCTAAGATATAATTACTCATCTGCCCTGAAGAACCAACCAGGAGGGTTGCTAGTAGAGACTTGACCCCTGAGGGACCGTTGTCTACCTGTTGGAACAATTCAGACAAGGGTCAGACACCATAAACGTAAAAGGATGGTGAAACATCTGACTGTGGATGTTCGTTCAAAGGCACTGGACATTGTTAGCATAACAACTATAACTTGGTATTATGAGCAACGGAGAGCTTTTGATAGTATTAAACATTGTGAGAAATGGCTCCCTCTGAAATAACATACTTTTTGAGAATAAGGTGAATTCTCACTTAAAGATTATAAGACTTCAGGCCTCATTTTAACTACATAGCCTGGCAACTTAACTGGAGTCTAATAATAACAAAATAATAATAATAATAATAATAACATGCATTTATGACGCGCTTGAAAGCCATTGTACACTTTCGGAACAGGAAAAAAAAAGGTTCACAGATTTACAAATAACTTACAGGGTTTACAGAAGGTAAAGACTTCTCTTGAAATATTATTCCATGAAATGCTTTACTTTTTGAGAAAAAATTTAAACAATTATCAGTGGGTTTTCCCGTTATTTTCTCCCAACTCCGATTACTGATTGAGCGTAAATTTTCACAGGTTTGTTATTTTATATATAAGTTGTGATAAACGAAGTGTGGGACTTGGAAAATACTGTTTACTGAAAGTGTCCAATGGCTTTAAAACATTGTTTCAAAGTGCCTTACACATTTTACTACACCCAAGTTAATTGGCTCTTACACATTCTTAAAACCATCTCAACTCCTTGGGATTAGGCAGCACTGGCAGCAAAATGGGCACACAAAGATTCTCTAACCAAGCAGATACCCATTACCTCCTGGGTGATTAAAAGCAATTGTCACATTTTGGGCCAGCTGTCATACAGCTGCCTAAATATTTGTGCTTACTGCGTGAGTTTGCATTTTAAAGATCTGCTAACTGTAAGCACATGAAAAGGCATGAGCACTAACCTTCTGGTGCATACGTAGCAATGCAAATTAATTGTGAGTGCGAAAACTGGACAATAAATTTTTCTTACTACCCTGTGAAATATGCTTATGTTATATCCAAATTAAGCAGCGCTAAGAAATTGGCTCCAGGATTTGAACCCAGAACTTGGATTTCATACTCTAGCATTTAGCCACGACACAATGTAATGCACCCACTAACCCTCTTGACTTTGACTTGAGACACAACATCCATCTATGTACTTACAGATTGTGAGACTGGGTTGAGTTGAAGTTTCCACAGATGACTGTATGGTAGTAAGGCATTAATGACACCACCAGTATCTCCAGCTAGTAGGCTCGGATTACCAGCTGGCAAAAATAAACAGAGAACAAACAAGTCACAAAAGATTTCACACAAAGAACTTTATAAACTTAACAGACAATCTGGAAGATTGCTCCTGGGCTCAATTTCACAAAGAGTTAAGGAACACATTGCCTTGGACGGGTCGAGTTGGTCTTTGAAAAGTGTGTGTAACCGTTTGTTATAAAATTCATGGTTAGAAAGATGATTTGAAAGTAGAATAGAATTATCCACACAAATATGCCTCCAAATTTGTTGTTTTCCTTTCACCTCGTCGACTAACACGGTCGGCCATTTATAGGAGTCAAATTTTGTACTCCCATAAATGGCCGATCATGTTAGTTCGCGACGTAAAAGGAAAACTGTGCAATTTTGAGTGGTACTTGTGTGGATCATTATATTATACTTTAAAAACATCTTTCTAACCATCCAATGATCCATAACAAACAGTTTCAAACGTTTTTTATAGACCAACTCGTCCGATCCAATGCAACGTGTTCCTTTAAGATCAATCTTAACCCTTCGTGAAAGCGAGCCCTGCTTCACTCTTGAACAAAACTGCAGTTACATCGTTTTTGTCCACCCTGCCCTTCACCCTTCACATGATACAAACACACAAGCCCTCTTTTTTGTTCTACTATTGTTTGTACTCTTTTTTTGAAACAACATCCTTATTGCATTTTACATGAAAGTAAAGCGTGGACGTAGACTCAGTTGATAGAGAACCGGCAAGGCATTCGAGGAGTCACAGGTTAAAATCCAATTCAACTCTATTTTCCTTTTTCCCCCAAAATGAAATTTTACTATCAGATTTGTTGGTGCACATTTGCATTTGATTGATGGACACACTAAGGGCGAAGCTAAATGGATTGACCTATGGGTGCAACTCTATGTACATGTAAGAACTACGGCAAAAGGGAGCCGTTTCTCACAATGTTTTATACTATCAACCTCTCCCAATTACTCTTTACCAAGTGAGGTCTTATGCTAATAATTATTTTGAGTAATTACCAATAGTGTCCACTGCCTTTAATGTTTCACATGAAATACAAGGCAGTTTTCCTAAAATATCTTGCCCCAGGACACAAGAGCCACCACGAAGAACAACATAGCTTGAGTCTAGAGCTCTAATCAAACTGTTGGGCCACGGCCTGTTCACTATAAACATTGGTCAGCTATGTAAAATACGTGAGGACTAGTCAAAACTCATTTTAAATGATCCAGCTGGCTAGTTCAGTGCTGAAAAACGATCCAATTGAAAATGAAATATGGACTAGAGCAAACAGCTAGCTAACTTGTCCAGCTTCCTTGTTACTAAAACAAAATCAAGGACAACCCGGTAATGTTTTTGGGGAATGTTTTTTTCCCCCAAAAAAGCTTTTGGTAGTTCCAAAAAGTTCTGAGAAAAAAACCCAATATCACCCAGATACCAGCAAAGATTTGTTACTGTCAGGAAGTGGTTATCTTTCCATTTTGAAACTCACCTGCATCTGTGTCCACCTGTAGAAAGTTGAGGCTGAGCTCGGAGATACTCTGTCTGCTAAGAATCTGACCATTACAGAAGATAGTCATAGTCCCTCGGGAGTCTCCAGCTATTAGGTCAGCTGTACTGAAATGAGTGATGTCTGCAAGAACCAAAGACTGGACTGGACCTCCTTTGGTCTCCAGACATTGCCTTGGCTGTTGGAAAAGGAATTAACAAGGTAATCAAATATTAAACTCTAAGACAGTTAGCTCTCTCACTTAGATTCTGGTCTTTAAAACAAAACTATGGTACTGTACAAATTGTTAACTACAAGCACTGACAGTGTTTTGAATTGCCCCCCCCCCCCCTCCCCATACTGGAGAGCCCTGAATGGGACAAGATGCTCGCTTCCTGTTTTGGGTACTAGCAGGGTCCTCAGTGCAGACTCTGCTGGGCCCCTGGAAAGCCTGATCAACTCAGATGTGCCTCCCAATTAATTTTTCTTGTTTGTAAGTTGTGATTAAAATAAAAAGTTTCAATACACGCCTCTCTTTAGATTCCCAGAAACGAGAAAAAGTGTATCCGTTTCCCCTTCTGTATTGTATGAACCCAAAAGGAACAGTGGGTATTACATGTGTAGCAGACTGGCCCTACAATGTAGATAAGAAATTATTATTATTACTGGTTTATTCTACATGAATAAACCTGGGAAAAAAACGGTGGTCAAAATTTGAGGCCTGTTTCAAATGTGTTACATGTTCAAAATACTGGTGAGGTAGGGAATGGGGCTAGACCTGTATCGGTTGGTTCAGCACCTAATACTAGACCAAGAGTCGAAATTCCTAAGGTTATTGTTCCTTGCAGGAGGCAGCCACTCTCTATGCTTGGTTGAAGACTGGAGCGAATTACCAAAATTCAAAGAGAGCTGTTCAAGTCTTCTTACTTCTTACCTCTGGTTCATCCAACTCTGTATTCGGTCCCTGTGATGATGGAATGTCATACATTCTGATGATGCCATCCTCGCATCCAACAACGATATAATCATTAGGTAATCTGAAGAGAAAAGAAAAAAAATCAGTTTAAATTAAGATGAACACTTTCGAGTCATCCAAGGTGGTGACATCATAGACCTTTTTTTTATCACACTGTCACCATCATAGTCATGTTCCCTGTACCCGACAGCAGTAATGAATATTCATATTCATCAAACAAAAAGGAACCACTATATGCCCTTACAGCCTTTAGGTTACTTTGATTTGTGTGAAGGGGATCATCAAGATATTCACACCATGGAACAGGACCACTAAGTACCCACTCTCTCCTCCTGATGTGGTTTTTAAAATTTAAAATTAATGCATCAAGCAACAAGAATACGGACCAAAAATACTTCTGTGACCTCTGTGTAATTCAAGACCTGGTAGAGGAATAACTAGAGTAAAACAGTAAAACTAAATTAAAAAGGTGACTTAGGTATTTTGATAAGCAGAGCCAGCACGTTTTTTACTTTTTATTAGTAGTTTTTCCAAACCACAAAAAAAGAAGGAAATTTATATATTACTAAAAAGTAATAAAGTAACAAAATGGGATAATTTTTCGCACCTCGCCACCAGTTTTAACCGCCCTAAAAATTAGCTAAATATTAAAATTAGGACAATTTTCCACACGTCACCACCAATTTATCCGCCCTTAATTACTCCAAAACCACTGAATTTTGTCTTTACCTGAGAAGAAGGGTTACCACATAATACACTCAGAATAAAAAAAGAGAAAAATAACGTAAAATTGGTGGCAAGGTCATAAACAAAATTCCTAAAATTACACTGAATTTTTTCTTAATCTTATGATCTTACCCAACAAGTCGAAGAAGGGTTATCGCATATCAAGAGAAAAGAGAGAGAGGAAAAAATAACGTAACAGTTGAAAAAACATCAAAATTTGCCCGGTTTAAAGACAGTGGACACTATTAAAAACCTACCCGTTTCCTCACGTTTTTGTGATTAATTTGTTGTTCTTTTCTTTTCTTTCTTTTCTTTTTGTTAGTGCGCCATGAGCGTCAGTCATGGCGGATACAGGCGCCTTATAAATTTTCATTATTATTATTATTATTTATTGGTAATTGTCAAAGACCAGTATTATTCACTTGGTGTATCTCAACTCGCATAAAATAACAAACCTGTGAAAATTTGAGCTTGATTGGTCGTCAGAGTTGCGAGATAACTATGAAAGAAAAAAACAGCCTTGTCACACGAAGTTGTGTGCTTTCAGATGCTTGATTTCGACACCTCAAATTCTAAACTTGAGGTCTTGAAATCAAATTCGTGGAAAATTACTTCTTTCTCGAAAACTACGTCACTTCAGAGGGAGCCGTTTCTCACAATGTTTTATACCATCAACCTCTCCCCATTTTACTCGTCACCAAGAAAGGTATTATGTTAATAATTATTTTGAGTAATTACCAATAGTGTCCACTACCTTTAACTTGCAGTAGTGAGATGTCAAAAAGTGGAAGTTGTACGTGCACTTCTTCAGTGACTTTGCAACTGCCAACTGGCATGACTGGTTGTTGCAGCACTTGCACTGCAAGTTGCAGATCCCAGATCGCAAACAGAAACAAACATGTAATTACACGTCCGACTTTACAGTCACTCATATTCATATTGCTCTTGTTGTATTACACAAAATTCTCTTGCAACTCACCTAAATAGTTTCCCCACGACGATATGATTGAACGGATGTCTTAATTTGGTCTTCCAAAGTGTTTGCAATGATGTTTTATGAGGCATTGTTTTTTTTAACTACAGGTAAACACACATGACAGATATTCCTGATAACGAAGGTCAAGGGTCATGCTGAACAAGACATGACAATGGAGGGCGCTATAACCTGAAAAGTCTGGGGGTGGGGGGGGGGGGGGGTAATGCGGTGCACTGGTACGGTAGGCCTATGCGGTGCGGTGTGGGTGGGTCATCAGTCACATGCAGTGCTAGTGTGGTACAATAAGTAAACTTCTTATTATAAAACTTCACCATAAGTAAACTTCTTATTATAAAACTTCACCATTTTGCCATCTGCAACTCAACTTTAATATTTTCTATTGTATGCAAACTTTGATCACCACTTTCTATCTATGGGCAGCCATGAGTATAGCACAACATCACATCACTGGATTGGTACATCAAGTGCCTAAATCACTTAGATCAAGTAGGCTATACTTTTTGGGGGGGATGTTAATAATAATGAGAATAAATATAGGCCTACTTTTTGCTGAGAAGGCCGCCCGGATTTTTGCAAACTATGGTTGTATATTACAGATGCTGTGGAGGTTGCACTGGGTAAAGTGGCCGAAGTGCTGTGATTGGTTGATTTGAATCGAAATTTTGATTGGTCAAATACGTTTTCCCTTGGTTTTTTCTCTGGCTTATCCGAACCGGTCAACAACATCATGAGCACTGGACTCAAAACGGCTCTGGGCCCAGTTTCATAGAAAATATTGTTGAGCAAATTAATTGTTTGCTATGCAGAAAATGAGCAGGATATACCTGCATGAGTCACATGTCATGTGACAAGGTAGTTTGAATGTTAACCTTTTAGTATAGATTTTGTGGTGCTCAGCTAGCTAGCTACTTGTTGCACTCACTAATTAGCCGCTATGACATTGGGTGCAGGTGTTTCTGATCACCATCAAAGTGTAGGTGGTTCTGGTCCATGTCTTGACACTTGTGTCCTTAAAGGCAGTGGACACTATTGGTAATCTCAAAAAATTATTAGCATACAACCTTTCTTGGTAACGAGTAATGGGGAGAGGTTGATAGTATAAAACATTGTGAGAAACGGCGCCCTCTGAAGTAGTGAAGTTTTCGAGAAAGAAGTAATCCATGAATTTGATTTCGAGACCTCAGATTTAGAATTTGACGTCTCGAAATCAAGCATCTGAGAGCACACAACTTCGTGTAACAAGGGTGTTTTTCTTTTACTATTATCTTGCAACTTTGATGACCGATTGAGCTCAAATTTTCACAGGTTTGTTATTTTATGCATATGTTGAGATACACCAAGTGAGAAGACATGTTTGACATTTACCAATAGTGTCCAGTGTCTTTAACTTTTGGTTAGAAGCATGTAGCAGCAGCTTTCGATATAGTATTGTTTAGTTCGAGAAAAATTGCACTTCGAAGTTGTAAAAAGATAATATTTTTATGATCCCCAAAATATGAGTCTCTGGAGCGTTACTCCAAGTAACGCTTCCCAGGTTGTGTATTTCTATACGGTATTATTCTTCCTGGCTGAGGAGATTATTCACTCTGGTTTTTGGCGTAATTAAGAAGAAACGCACCCCTACCCTTTGAAATGAAATGTTCACATGCTGGTTTTATTGTATATATCTACATTTATTTCAAAGAATTGAACGGTTCCAAAATCAAAGGTATCCTTTGGATACTAGTACTTATTTTAAACGGTAGGCCTATGTGGCTTTTCTTCTCAGAAATGTAATTGAAGCCGTCCCGGTAGTGACCGTCAACTTTTTGGTAAAGGTAAACTAAAGATTGGTGGGACCATTCGTAAGTTTTTTCCACCATGCCATTTTTCAAACGTCAAGTTTGATAATTACGTTTCACAGGGGCCTATCCTTTCATGCTGCGCTTTAACTTGCGTTTGGTGGTTTGTCTGTTAGTTTATTTAGGAGCGTTTGTTGGGGGTGTTTGTTTGTTTGTTGGGATGTCTGTTTGTCGGTTGGGTTGTTGGTTTGTTTGTTTCTTCGTTTTCGGGGGGTAATGTTAAGGTGTAGTTGTTGCTGTTGCTAATACAGTGTTGTTGATGTTATATCTTGAGGGTGCTGCAAATTTTTTTTTACTTGGGGCGACGGTGACATCTTGAGGGTCACTCTATAGCCTTCGGACTCAGTCGATGCTGTTGATTACGTCACACTTTGGACGGTCAATTGACGGAATGTCACAAAAGTAAGTTTTTCCCGTCGTTCACTTCACAAAACCATTGTGCTTGTTTCCTGTTAGCAGACGACCTCAGGAAAGTTTTTTCCCGACATTTTGTCCATTTTGTTTAACATCCTCGATCAGGTCACACTTCCCAACAGCAGGGTAAGAATGCGGATCGCAAGGTACGCCGGGATACCACTGCGCTGCTTACTAGCCTGGTCTAGACTGCAATGCGACACCAGGGTGTAATATAGACACACCGCATGACCCATTGAACTTGAACCATGGAATCCATACGCTAACCAACGGGGCCAACTTTTTTGGCGCCAAGTCAGGATGAACTATTGGAATTCATGACGATGTTTGTTGTCACTACTGGGTAATCAAACACAACCAAGGGGTGATCAAAAACAAACAGGTTTACCACCCATTTATTGTCGAAAATGGATAACCCCGGTTTTATATTTTGATATACTTTTCATAATAAAAAACAACAAATCGATTTATGACAAACGAGGGTATGACGCAGGGTTGTCGGAATGTAAGGACCGCGGGTCGATTCGATTCGCCTAGCGGCGCGTGTTAGTACAGTGTATCCCATTACAGCGGACTCGCCTCCATATGCCATTGCGCACTACCACATCCACACCAACATTGCGTTAACACGAGTCTTCTGACCCCCACTCCGAAATGGTAAGTTCACTGCTCCAATTCTTCGACCAAAATATCTTTAAAATGTTGCCCAGTTCTAGTTTGTGAAATGGGTAGTTTTCCATTCGGGAGACAACCGGAGCGCGGCGTGTAGGCCTTACAATCAGCTTCAAAGCGAAGGTTGAGATACGGGCTATAAATGGCGTACAGTTAGTACATCAGGTGGCCGTATGTGTTCCGTGTTCAAGTTCAGGAACATTAAAATCACGTGTTGGGAGAGTGGGTGTGTGTGAGGGATTTGGTTTCTCCGTGTTCACAGAATCCAAAACACATTCGTTGGAGAATTCATGTTCAATGTTTTATGAACGCATAGGCCCCTACTACTGATTTATATAATTCTTTTTGTAAGGAATGGGGTGTGATGTTTCACGTTTTTAAAACTCGGATGAAATTAGAGTGTCACATTTAGGAAAAAATATAGAAGGTTTTTTCCCTTTCAGTAGGCCTTTGTTTTATTCAAATAATCATTAATCCCCGTTAATATGGCTTTTATTTCGTTGAAACGTTAGACTTCAAATTTAGCAACTCGTTATGATTGTGCAACCACGCCCTAAAACCCTTAAAACGTAAAGACAAAAAAAAAACCGTAAAATTGTCGAAAAACTACCCCAGATCACCCCAAAGCGACCCCATGTTTTGCCTTTATCTGTACTGAATTGTAATATGACTCATATATACTGCATTAATCTTTGCATGTAAATAGTTTGCATAATTTTGTGATAGGCCTACTGTATATGTTAATGTGAAAATAATATAACCCAATTTAGGACTTACTAATGAATAGGGCACGCCATGTACGTGTGTATAATCAATCAGGTGTGGGGGGGGGGGGAGGTGTCACCATTAAACAATAATTTGTTTAAGCTGTCGGCTACACAATGGTGTTAATTGCCTGGTGGTGCTATGCTCTTTTAATTGATTGGATTGAATTTTAATTCAATATTATTCTGTTCAATTTGAACCCTCTTTCCGTATACGGTATAATGCTTTTGGCATTTGGTTTTGAAATTTCTCTTTTTAAAGCGCCTATGGCGTATTTTTAGGCAGACTTTGCCGACGCATATTATTGGCGACGTTATTGTATCTCGACCGTAATTTATCAATGGTGTCATCCACACAAACAATTCCATAAAGTTGTATTTTGTCGCCACTTGGTCCCAACAAAACCCACTGAACTTCCAGGGTGTTAAATTTTAAAAGATGTAAAGCTTCTAACCAACATTTTACATGCCACCAGCCCCTTTGTCGTATAGCTCACTTTCCTCAAAACCGTTAAATCTTTGGGGAGGGGTGATCATAATTTGTATACCAAACCTTGGGGGGGGGGCGGTGGGGCAGCAATTTCATTGAGCAATTTCGACAGTATCTCTTGTATCTTTGAACAAAGTTATACTCTTTTATGAATATACTCTATACAATTTTTGAGCAAGACACCAATCATGCAAAATGGTTATTGTGCATTATATAAAATCATATCAAGTAACATTCATGTTATTTTAATAAATAATTTGTGTGCGTAGGTATATCTGTATAAAACCGAGTCCTGGTGTGATGAATTTATAAATAATATGGACTTGTTTTCTTTCCATACAGGCAGATCAGTTAACAGAAGAGCAAATAGCTGGTAAGTCATACGTGGAATGAAAATTAATGCAAACTAAACATTTTGTTTATAATTATTATGGTAGGCTGGAGAAAAAAAATAAGGAAAGGCTCTGTCACAGTTCTTTGCTCTCCCAGACAATTTTCCATGCGCGAAAAGATACTCACTTTCCTTTAAAGATGCTAGGCCAAATTTGGGCCGATATGACCCCAGAAATTTGATAAAAATTTTACTTAGCTGTACTTTATAGATTTACAAATTGAATAAGCTTTCATTTATAAGGTATTGCACGAGGAAATCCTCAAATGATAAAGTGGTAGTTAATTATAACAGAACAAAATAATTCCGGCAAAAATCGGGCCATGCAGTTTTAAAGGTTACCTCAACAATCACGTTTGGGTTTGGGTTTGCTTGCAGAGTTCAAGGAAGCGTTCTCGCTATTTGACAAGGATGGCGACGGCACCATCACCACCAAGGAGCTTGGAACAGTCATGAGATCACTGGGTCAGAATCCCACCGAGGCTGAGCTGCAGGACATGATCAATGAGGTCGATGCTGATGGTACGATTAAAATATGGTCTTTGCTAATAATGGTCCAGAGTAAATGCTAGTGAAACAAAGAGTCTCAGTAGGATTCATGATTCATTTCGCAACTAAGCAGACTCATGCTTTTGCATGTAGTGTCCAACTTCATAAAAATGCTAAGCAGGAAATTCTACTTATAGGAAATTTATCAGAAGAAACCAATGAGGCCGGATGCTGATGGTATGGTTAACTAACGTCATTCAAGCCAGAAACCATAATATTACAACAAAAACTTGCAATAAAAACCAATGGGCTTTTGAATGGCATACAAGGACCTGATGGCTATTACTAGATTTAAAAAAAATTCAAAAATCTCAATTTAGACAATTTGAAAAAAAAAAAAATCACTGAAATTTATCTATGTAAAATTGTATCAGAACATTTTGTGATCAAGCAGTTCTGCAGTGACAATAATTAAATGTGGATTCAAGTCAAGTCATGGACAATTGTGTTATATTAATTTCGAAGATTTTTTTAATTCAAAGATGATTTTAATTTAGTCAAATCTCATTTTTATCATATCATTCAGCCCTTTACTTGTGTTCATCCTTCACATGATTTAGCATGAAGTCATATTCTAATTGTTACAAAAACAAAAAGCTCAATAGTCTACCCTTTAAAAATCATTCATTTAGATAATTAGCCCCTCCCGTTTTGCTACTTGAAAAAACAACCATCATGCCTTTAATAGTTATAACAAAATGCGCAAATAGTCCCTTCTCACAATTCACGCCATTTTGGTCAATCTTAATTGGAATTTGGAGCGCATTATCATAAGGGAGAACATAGTAACTGGCATCCAGCGTGCTTCGGTAATAACATTGTGTGCTCAATCGCAGTCAGAATGATAATGTGTTCAATCAGGCGAAGCACATTGCTTCTCCGGTTGCTCATTTCTGGTGGCATCTGCAATTTGGATTATGAGGCAATAAAAAATGAAATGAGTAATCCGGATATTAAAGTACAGAATTGGTAATTGTTTGGAGAGGGAAAAAATGAGAGATGTGTATTTTGTGGAAACTCACTGATTAGACCAATCATCATAATTATAAAGGTACCTGGTACTGGTTTAAATATCCTTTTTTTTTGCTGTTGACATTGGAGAGGGTATGCATTGAAGACCCACTTTACTTTGAAATAAAGCCCGATAATTAATATGCACATAATCCCTGAGAAAACAACATACAAATTCCTGTAGTTCTCACGAAGATGTAACTACCGGTTTAGATGAAATTATCTTACTCTTTCTCTTCATACCGATGGACTGTCCCTTTAAGAGAACGCAATATAGTTATTATTCCCGCCAAAAATTGATTAAATTTATGTCAATATGGAGGATTTGGATGCTATTATTAGAACTTGTTTATTTCCGGTAACACTTGGACACGGTACGAGATAATTGGAAACCGGAGAATCTTAATTTCGAGGCTTGCTTGGTGTAAGGATGTATACTGGTGGCATGCAGTCATCATGGGAAAACCTTCTGAAATTTACACTTGTCTTTGAGTTTTTGACGTTTTACTAAACCAAAATAAAAATTGGTACTAGATTTATAATGTGTCGCGTATTCATCTTGGAGGCGCAGTGACACACCAATGGAGGGGAATGTTTATGCAGTCTTCATTAGGTTCGTTGTTTTATAATTTAAATGATCGTATTACCTTCCTTTGTTTTATAAAGGCATCCCAGCTTACAAGCTTTGCTTTGATGGGCCATGCCTCCATACAGTTTTCAGTTTGTTAAATCCTATTGTTTGTATTTGTATATTGTGTTTGTATGGAAATAAATGTTGATTGAATTGAGAAAAAGAAAAACAAAAATTGAATTGAGGTGAGCCTCTGAACAAAGCCAGTGATGAAGAAAGTTTAATATCAAAAAGACAACACACACGAAGATAAACATGTATCAACTCTAGTCCTTTATATTAATAACAGCGAGTACTTCTTAATAGCCCATATTTACAGTGCATCAACATTTGTTTCTTCACAAAATCGTGTGATAGAAAAACTAACAAAACAAGTTTTGAAGACATTGCAAACTGTTTGATACATGAGTCTTTACATTTGAAAAGTGAAGAACACTACTGATCTATATTTAAACCACACAACATTAAATGAAAACACAGGGATGTATGTATCGGTTAGTTTCTTTGTAATTTGACCTTTGTGCATTTGTTTTGTCTTCAGGAAATGGAACAATAGACTTCCCTGAGTTCTTGACGATGATGGCGCGTAAGATGAAAGACACAGACAGTGAAGAGGAGATCAGGGAAGCCTTCAGAGTCTTTGACAAGGATGGAAACGGTTATATTAGGTAAAACATAAAATTATATATTTTAATCGCGATTGTTGTTTCTGGTTTTAATTGGGTTGTTTCGCTTGTAGGGGCTTCATGTCTCTTGTGCAATAGTAATGAATCATCAGGCATAACATTACTGATGGGTGAAAATTAGACAAATCTCCTTGAAACAATCTACGATTTGAGGCCCATATACTTTGTGATAAAGACAAACTAAAGGTTTAATAATTATAATAACAACAATCCCTTTTTTATTTGTTAAATCTGTTTTCTTCATGTTTTGTCCCTTACCAACATATTTTGTTGAAACTGACGAGATGACAAGATAAAAATCGAAGAAAATTATCAAAGGATGTAAACTTCATTTAAGACATTTGATTTGATCAATATGTTCCAGAAATAGCACGATAAGAAAGTAGATTTGATAAGGAATAATGTCCTCTCTGGTCGCGTCTTGCATTTTTCAGTGCTGCTGAGCTCCGTCACGTGATGACCAATCTTGGTGAGAAGCTGACAGATGAAGAGGTTGATGAGATGATCCGAGAAGCAGACATCGATGGAGACGGCCAGGTCAACTATGAAGGTAGATTGAATAATAAGTCTGAGGAGTGCTCAGTCTGAGGCCCTTCTTCAACAGGTTGGGGAAGGGATCTATTTGCTTGTTTGTTCATTTGATGTATTTATATTAAAATAAGAGTGTGTGATCAAGTTGGTATGAGATGTAGTGGTCCCGGTCTATACCATGGTTTTAACACAGTATACTTTCTTTTAACATTTATGGACTTTGGGTTCATATCCCGTCTGAGACCAGAACTGATATGTTGATCAGGTCGAAGCAATAGTGGTAGCTTTTGAGCTTATCGCCCAAGTGAACCCCGGTTCACACCCCATCTAAGGTGAGCCTAATGTGAAGACAAGGTGATGTAGTGGTATACTTCCGTTGCAATGTTTACCCTGGTTCACATCCAAACAATGGTCAACCTCATGTCAGTTTGGCACATTGGCAGTTTATTTGCCTCAGTTTCTGTCATTAAGACCCAGCCGTCGATTTCACAAAAACTCTTCCTAACTTAAGACTAATCTTAGGACTTAGGACGAGTCCCTACCCTGCACTGTAGCATGCACACCTTAAGATTAATCCTAACTTAGGACAAGTTACTCGTCTTAACTCGAGATAAGACGAGTCCTAACTCTTTGTGAATCGACGGCAGGGGTCGATTTCACAAGGAGTTAGGACTCGTCTTATCTCGAGTTAGGACGAGTACCTCGTCCTAACTTAGGATTAATCTCAAGGCCTGTATGCTACAGTGCAGGGTAGGGACTCTTCCTTAGATAAGTCTTAAGTTAGGAAGAGTTTTGTGAAATCGACGGCTGGTTCACAAGTTAAGATACGCACCAGGGCGGTCAAGTGCTGCTCTCTCTCTCTCTGTCTGTCATCCCTTGTGGTTCTTGGTCCACATCCAGTCTACGACCGAAACACGTGTCAATAACTGAGCACCGATCGGTTTACCACCGAAAATGTCATCAAGTTTTCCGCTTGTAAGCTGATAAAAATAAAAACCAACCGGACTAGTGATGCGTTGGGTTGAAAACTTGACCGGTATAAACGACGCTGTGATTGAAACTGAGTGTCAGCTACCACCAAAAAGATCAAAACGTTTACTGCTTGTAAACTGTCAAATATTCAAAAAAGGCAATACATGTTGATTAAGACTTATAGTAAACGAGATTGGGATATGAAACTCAGCGTCAGTTTACCACTAACATTTAGCAGTTGTAAACTGCAGTAATTAACCAAGTAATCTAATAGCCCCTGTCCTGTTGTTGAAAACTGTACTGAAAGACGACTGTAAACAATAATTAGTTCACTTTTGTTATTTTTCGTTACTTCCTTTCCAACTATAGAATTTGTCACGATGATGACATCGAAGTGAGAGAATTTCACCTTTTGTTGTCAAGCCACTTGCTATACTTCAGCCCTTTCTGCCTTCAAGTTCGCCTTCAAAAGAAATTGTTCATTGTGTCTTAATTTGTTTCGAAAGTTTGACTGCGTGACTGTCGTCTGTAACATCAGACGATGACATGGGGTTAGACAGTCCAGTCCAGCTTTGGAAATTATTTAAAAATAAAATTAAGTTCTGCTCAAATTACGTCTCACAAATCTTTCCGAGGATAACTAATTAATGTCAGATAGAACATATTTTAGTCTTTGGATGAAAACATATTTCTGTTTATTTGTAATTCTAAAAGTGTCAGAATCTTGAATCTCTTTGTATGGTAATAATTTTTATATAATAATCCATTGTTTGGTTGGAATTGTGAAATTGTTTTGCACGATGGAAAACATTTGTGTTTTCTTCATCATTCATCAATTTGTTATTCTCTAAATTTCTTTGTTCAAACCAAACTGTTCAAATCTAGACATAGGCCCTTTTCCAAACCACGGCTTTGGCTGTGGATTCTGCTTGAGGCTCAATTCTCTCGTCTGAAGCCCTGAGCGCGTATACGCAAAGCATGCGCAATTGTCGGGGCCAAGCTAGCCTGAGCCGAATCTGGAGCCGAAGCCGTCGTTTCGAAAAGGGCCACAGTTACTTTCCCTTGTGGTTTATTATACTTCACATTCTCACATTTTGATACGCACTTTATACGCACCCTCTGCTGAAATTTCAAACGCTTTTTCTCGTTTTAAAATCAACTTTGAACTTTGTAAAGAAAACAATTAACAATCGATGTAATTCCTTTTTAACCTTTATACTGAATGCCAGAGGCTATCTTTTTGTAAACTTACAAGTCATAATTATTAAGTACCACTTTCTAATTTAATTTCCGAAGTCACGAAATGCAGTTTTTATTTCATGTCAATGTTTTTTTTTTTGTGGGGGGGGGGGGGGGTTATAATATTTTGAAATTAGTATAAAAGGAACATTCACAGCAAAGGAGTTTCATGTTTCCATGTCCAAAAATGGTGAGTGACATTATTTTGAGCGAATTTCAAATCAATATAAAAATCCCTGCCATCATGGTTCGTTTTGGAATACTAGAATTTTGTTTTACCGCGTTTTGTTTTTGTGTTCTTTTGATACTTACGTTTGGACGAGCCAAAAATTTGAAATATGTAAATAATCGAGGAGAAGTTCAAACTCATTTTAAACAAATCTTTCATGTGACTGGAAGAAGTTGGTACCCTCACGGGCGCCACGTCTCCGTTAAAAGAGCATTCCGAAGGGGATTTTGCATATTTTTTAGCCAAACATTTTCATGAACTTGGACTAAACATCCCTTTGTATTACATTTAGTATTATTATTATTATATTATTATTAAACTCTTGAATTGATTTTGTAACTTTGAGGGGAACGAAAAATCACGAATAAATCTATTGGTTATTCATATCTTAAAAACGTATCTCAAGCAGTCAAATTTATTTCATCATTTTGCGTTTAATCATCAAATTGGTAAGTTTCTTGTATGACGCCCGTTGCAGTTTTTTCTTTTCTGTACTACACAAATGCCACTATAATATAATAAAAAGTGCCACTGTCGTAGTGCATTTTGGTGGGGATTTTTTCTTCTTCTATTCGATTCAAAAGGGGGATCATTAAAGGCAGTGGACAGTGACACTATTGGTAATTAGTCAAAATAATTTTCAGCATAGAACCTCACTTGGTAACAAGTAATGGGGAGATGTTGGTGGTATAATACACTGTGAGAAACGGCTCCCTCTAAAGTGACGTAGTTTTCGAGAAAGAAGTAATTTATCATGAATTTGATTTCGAGACCCCAAGTTTAGAATTTGAGGTCTCGAAATCAAGCATCTGAAAGCACACAACTTAGTGTGACAAGGGTGTTTTTTCTTTCATAGTTATTATCTCGCAACTCTGACGACCAATCGAACTAAAATGTTCACAGGTTTGTTATTTTATGCATATGTTGAGATACACCAAGTGTGAAGACTGATCTTTGACAATTACCAATAGTGTCCACTGTCTTAAAAAAACACCATCAGGGACATTTTTTGAAGATGGCTATAGGCCCCTACAACAGAAGAAGAAAAAAATGCTGCCCGGTTCATCACATCAAGGGACTGCAACTGACGCGAGTTTCGACGTCACCAATTCGAAATGGACAATCAGGTGCTGCATCGCTAATGAACTATCCAGCCGGACCACCTGGGTTGGTTTTTAATTGGTCATCTGATGTTTCTAGAATTTGGCCAGCGTCCCACTAATCAGGCCAGGGAAAACACTTCAGTGACTTCTTCAAAGGTTGGGCAAGCAGTGTGGTAATAACAGACAAGTTTCAACAACCTCTTGGTTCATCAACGCAATTGCTTTGTGTTCCTAAAATATTCCTTGGTTTGGTTTCCTAAATCACAAGCCCTTTTTGTTCATTTTGTACACCACATCAATTAGAGGCGATATAGGCCTATCTTAGAATTAAAAAAAAAAAACTTGTTCTTTTCATAGATCTTGTGCAAGTCCTTTCTGCTCTGAGATGACCACATTTATGTTGTTGATTATTCCGGGTCATGTGGGCTCTCAATTCTAGCCCTGTTGATCTGTGTCAACTTTGACTCAGGACTCTTTCTTAGTAAACCATTCAATAATTTAAACTAACTCCGTTTACAGTATGATGCAAATTAACAACAAAAGGCAATTCACAGTAAACTCTAATACCTCCGGGTCAGAACTGACCCGGATTAATCCAGGTCCAAGGAGGCCTGATCCGTTTCCGGATCAGTGTGACCAGGAAACTCGAGTGGTTAAAATGGGATTTCTAACTTCAACTCTCGGTCATTTTGACCCTTTTCTTTTTTCATTTTGCCACAGATTCTTGGTCATACTAACCAAGAAATTTGTCAGGCCACACGGGACCTTTTTAAAAAGTGTATATCGTTTTTAAATAGACAGTTATACCATGGAGGTAGGATACGTACTCTAGCTCAACTAGATTTAAAATTAAAAAAATAACATGGAATGGATCACTGACCGGCCATCCGTCCTTTTCGGATTCAGTGAACCAAGTGAATTCAGTGACCCATTTAGGTCCAGTATGCTATTCCATTTCGGATTCAGTAACTCTTTTTTTTTTTTTTTTTTACAAAAAGTTCAACTGTTCTTTTCTAATTAGATTTATGTCAACACTTAATCTCTCGCTGTTCGCTCAAACAGTAATGATTTTATGTGCACATGCGAATAAAAATCAGAAATGTGAAGACGGTGAATAGTGGGTCATTATCAATGTTCTGATTCTCCACAAAAATCAATAGGTTTAAGCTCAAATTTCATAAATAATTGTGCATATATTCCAAACAGGTTTAACCTTTCATATTAAGCTTTTTGTAAATTAAGTACCTGTAAATTCAGCTAAAATTTCAAATATTTTTTGATATAGATTTTAGACAGGTTTATGCATTTATTTCATATTAAGCTTCTCGAAAAGAAAATCTGCCAGGAAAATAGACAGTTACTTAAAACTACAGATAACTTATTGTCACGATCTCGCCATTATTTCACGTCCATGACCGTAGCATATGCAAAGGTTTTGGATATTTTTCATTTTGTCCAAATTCGTGCAGAGAAAACAAAGTCCAAATTCGTCCCAAATTAATCGTGTAAAATGTTGGCATTTTCGAGAATTTTAATTTGAATTTCACACCATGTCCCGAGTGAAGATATTTTTCCTATATTTTTGAAAGACATTTTCCAATAGATATTTTATATTATAATTCCATAAAATTTGAGATTTTGAATCTATGGCCTCCCGAGCATTACTCTCAGGAAGGTGCAGACATTAATAAGATCGCCTAGCTGAACCCTTCGCACACGGCTGACCTACTATTATGTCTTCAAGGCGATGAATATTTAATGAAAACAAATACAAGGTGAGATGCAGTATTAGACCAGGGGCAACACAGCGTGTATATCTAATGCAAGAATGTGGGACAAGAGCCATGAACTACGGAGGGGGTGGGTAGGTGGTGGGGTTGGGGGGGGGGGGGTTCGCCCGATCGATCTTAATGTTTTGATTGAAATTACTTGATGCCTAACCTTGCGAGAATATTAAGTTCGGATTGTTACTTTAAGCAGATTAATAACAACATTGGTAATTAGGCAAGGGTTTAGTACCAGCACTTTTTCTGAACCAACATACACCATGCATGAGAGCTTTGTTTACAAAAAGAGACCTTGTACATTCCAATGCCTTAAAGGCAGGCAAGATACTACACTGGTCCTATGGAACATTCATTTGTAGTCAAAATTTCCACATAAATTCAAGAGTTAAAACATATCAGTTCCGCAGGTTTTGGGATGTGCCCCTTTCCTCATATCTAAAATTGGAAAAAAAAATCAGACAACGCAATCTCCATAAAATTATAAGATTTAATTTTTTGTTCAATTGGTCGGTGCAGAGATTGTGCCTTATAGACGTCAAGGCTCTATGCGAGGTCACAGGTTATATAACAATCATAAAATATTGAGCAGATTGAGTCTAAACTTCGTAAACTTCGTAAACTTGTTTACCAATTTTGCACTCTGTCTCATTGTGTTGACGATCGCTTTATCTCGAATGAGACAATAAGTTTTCACACGACATAAATGGTTCATCAATTTTCTAACGATCGCCAAAACTCCACCATGTTGAAATGGTAATTTCAAGTATTCCTGCCCAAAACATGGAAAACGGCAAGATTTGTTCCTCATTTATAGTCAATGTTGGGCTTCAAATCTTCCTATTAAAACTACTGACTTCCATGGTTACCAAACGCCACACCAAACATGGATTGCCCCACGGCGATGTACCAACTAAACCATGCCATTGTTCATAACTGCCAAATTTGACGAAAATTCATCTGTTGAGCCATATCTTAATTTATGAACCATGTCAAAATATGCTCTCAACAGAAGATTATATATTATAACAGAGTTATTAATACACGGCAAAGTGGATTGATCGTCAATATCTCACGACGGATGAGCAATAATCATATTTTCATAATACATCGCTCTGTTGTCATAATATAATAATAAGGCTCAGCACACAACCCGCAATACCGCGCATTAATATTCTACAATAACTAGAACTACAACCGATGTTCAAATAATAATAAAGATATCAAATTGACGTCAATGGAGTTTGGGATACCGCTGCAGACTGGCTAGTGCGCATGCCCTTCTGCGCATATCTTACAGCGGGGTAGCAAGACGCATTGCACCCTTAAAGGGACCCACACTTCTACTAGCGAGATCGGTTCCTGTTTCCACTTAGTATATATTATTCAACAGTTCATGAAAGAGATGGAGAATAACTTTGCTTCTTCAAATAGTGTCTTACTTGAAGCATTATTTAAATAGTAGAAAAGTAAAATTGCAAATTTGTTGAAGATTATTATATGTACCATTTTAGCCCACAAGTTGGAACTATTCACCATGGTCTACCCATAGAAATTACACTTGCGATTATACAATTTGGTATAAATATGAATATTTTATGAAAAATTAGCCTCATATACATTTTGGAAAGACACATACGTCATCATATATGATATGGTTTTTAAGATTAACACTTTGGTTTATTTTTATTTCATGGACATTCTTATTATTTTCCCTCACAGTTTTTTATAGAAAATCTCCCAAAACAATTCAAGAAATTGTTCATGAATTAATTAGGCCTCTAGATAGCATTCCGCTGTTTAACTGAAATTGTCAACAAGCACAACTTCTTTCTAAATTTAAACTACACGGGAGTCCAATTCGAGTGCAAAAAACAAGGAGGCAAAATAATTGGGCAATTGCCAAACTCTTTTCAAAGAGTTGCCATCACCATAATTAAAGAATTCAGCAATTTTTAATTGGCAGGGTATAAAATGTACACGGCACGGTAACACAAAACCGCCAGAAGCTGCTCCACCATCATAATGTCATACAGCAACTTGAAAAATAGTACGTTTTAATTTCTGAGGGAGCCTTTAATAAAAAAATATAAAATATAATGTCCCGCATGATATTGGTTCGAAGGTAGGGAAAGGTGTATCTATATGCAGCGACGGCAATATGGATTTTTGAGTACAACTAATGAGGCGTTTTAAGAGGAATAGCGAATCATACCTAATCTGAATTTCGAGGATATCATAGAACAATCTCTTATAATAATTATAATAGTTTCAACGTGCTGGAGTTGTGGGGGTTCCCATATAGTCTATCTCTGAGTGTATTGGTTTTCTTTTTATGGCGGGTGTACGCTGGGTGGAAATGGCCAATCTTTAGGCGACCATCGCCGCATGAACCACATGTCTGACGTGCTTTGAAAAGTTGGGATTCCAATGGTGTGAGTCAGTGTACGAACGCGTACGAGCCAGTGCGCACTTTACTTCTAAACCAACCCCGGGAAACATCGCCGAGACGTCTTTTCTTCCGTCACTGACCTTGGCTGGGAAAATTTGCTTTCTATATCAATGGTAAGTTCAGGGTTTTCATTTGATAATAGCTGGGGGAAAATCATCTTTTGGAAATAATTTTTGGGATAAATTGGCTATATTTCAAACTATATTTCAGCTTTTTTATTTTATGTTTGTATTTTAATCACGATTTATAGTGAGGTCTTTTAATCATCGGTTGTTGCTATTTTCTTTTTTCTTTCATTTATTTGGCAGGCGGAACAACTTAGTGAAGAGCAGATTGCTGGTAAGTGAAGTTTGTTTAAGCAATTACTGCATGTCGTAAGAAAAATGTGGAAGACTTAAGGCACAATGGCATATTTTATTGGGAATTCGGGAATACTGAGTTTGTAAAAAATGATAATTCTTTGATGTGACCCAGATATTCGTTTTATTGTGATTGCCATGTTTGGAAATGATAGAGACCGGTTTTGCAAATGTAAAAATGATTGCTTTCGATTATTGAGTCATACATCAATAACTTTTGCAGCTGTTTTTGTTTTTATTACTATTTCTTTGAAAAGAAAGTTTAAATTTTTACAAATATATACATATTTATATATACATTTACGAATTAAACATACCAACTTTAAATGTCACATAATTCAATTCATTTGGAGGGGAGGGGTTGCATTGATATTTTTAAATCAAAAAGTTTTATTGCATTATAAAAGCCAATTAATTCGTATAAATTATTTGATCCCGTCTTGGTGCAAACAACGATATTTATGTTGATATTTTTTCTCAGGGATCTATCGAGCAGACGTTTGTGCATTTTGCATATTGTTTCGATTATGGCAATCAGATTAACCATCGGAAGGTCTATACAAAACTATTTTCCCAACCCATGACAGTATTTTGACACAGACTGATTTCTCTGGAGGGTTGATACAAGATGTGAACCTTACCATTAGGGCTTTCAGGTTGGATTTAATCACGTTTTGATAACTACAAAATGCTGTAGTTTCTTTCTCCTTTGCCTTTTGAAAAAAATTGTTGACTGTACTATCTTTTGGAATCTGAATAATTTCCATCTACCAAAACCATAGCGAGAAATTATGTCACTAAACAATATAACATTTTGATAACTGTGTGAATAATTCAGCCACCATGATGATCTGAATACAAAAACTCCGTAACAAAATATGAGCCGTTAAGGGATGCCTTCTGTGTATGATCAACATAAATGATGACCTGTTTCACAGGTTGATTTTTATCGCATATTTATTAAAGGTACACAGGATTGGTAGGGATAAAAACGCCATTATTTAATTTTAAAATGAAAGCTCACTGATTGTAAAGTTCATACTATAAAAAAGTATTATGTGAAATATTTCCCTTGTCATATTATTTGAGAAAACTGTACCTAAATAAATATTTAAAACGCAACAGCTGATTTCGGTTGTTGCAACAAAAAATAAGGACAATGTGTTGACATGCTGAAAATTGTGCATGGTTTTCACACGATTTTCTCCTATTAGGCCTTTAACCCATGCACAGATTAAGCCTAAATTGTCACAGGTTTATATTTCATCGTTAATCACACAAAACATGACCACTGTTTCCAACTATTTTGTCAGTCAACTCTATCAATCCTACAATACATCTAAAAGGCAGTCAATGTTAGCCCGCCCCAATACAAATTTCTTTTAAATATTCCTTTAAATAATTTACAGTCATGGACTTATGCATAAACCTATTACATACTGAAAACTGACGACTGAATAGGATTTTGAAGGCACTGCATATCTGCGACATCGGTTAAATTCGTTGACGATTTTTGCCCCCGAGTCTTTTTTTCTTATTTTTCGTACTATCGTCCTGGGAGTCCTCTGTAATGCTAAATAACTCATCTTCAAGGAAATTGTCTTTGATTTCATCTTCGCTTTTCAGGGCAAGACTTATTATGAGTAGGTTATAAATAGGCAAATGTATACAATTAAGAACAAAGATATAAAGAAATAACCTTGAGGTTAAATGTGCTTCATTAGTGATATTCGAAGAAAATAATAAGTTTTAAAACAAATTATCTGAAAGATAGATCTAAATAGGCCAATTTATACATATAAAACAAAACCAGAAACAACCTTGATGTTAATGGTGATTAGTGATGTTTGAAAAAATAATAATAGGTGGAATATTTTTTTTTCCAATTTGAAAGATTAAAACTTGATATCAATTGTCCCGGAAAATGACTCACGCGTAAAGAGGAAGTGCTGCCAGATAAATGATAATTTGCCACGACATACAATTCTTGTTTCAAGTTGAATTTGCCGAACGATGATTGTGCACAAAATATCCAACAAAATAAAATATACTGTCAGTCAGGTCGAAAACCGTACCAACTATTTTGAAGAATTTTCAAAGGTTGGGTTAGTTGATGTGTTAGTTACTTAGTGTACTCTCCTAAAGGATATGGGTACTTTTTTGTAACACAAAACACAATGTCCACATATTTACATTAAACTTTACACCGTTTGAAGATAATGATAGTAGAAAGCATACCTTAAAATAGCAGTTACTGAGGTGCTGTAGTTTTTGAGAAATGAGTAAAACAATGTCATGAAAATACGTTTTTACTTGCTAAAATAACTTTCGTCTCATGATCACTGAGACGAAAATTATTTTCTAGACAACGTGTTACTAATTTCTCAAAAACTACAGCACCTCAGCAAGTAATATTTTCAGGGAAGCTTTATACTATCATTGTCTTCAAACTGTGTAAGTTTAGTGTAATTCTGTGGACATTGTGGTTTTTGTCCTACAAAAAGTACATAATACTCTTCAAAACCAATATCATATGTTTATAAAAGACTATGATAGTATGCTGTAATTCTAGAACTCTGAACATATTTTTCATAGATTTATAAAAAACGAGATGGTTTGAATGAGTACAATCCTTTCACAACATCTGTTCAATACATGCACCGAAAAGAAAGGCTATTCACCTTATATGGGTGTCTGTGCGTCAAATCGGCTCCGGCCGGTTCCCCGTGGATGTAATGTGAGTGTATTTGGCTTGCACTGCCGTTCATGATTATCTCTTGTAGAAGTATTCAGAATGTCACTTTCTGTATGTGAAGTTTGTAATACAAGTAAACCAGTCAACATTAACACAAAATTACAAAATTAATACGGTGAAAAACACAAGTTATTTCACAAAATTAAATTGTATGTCTTGAAAACCCGAGAAATTGCATAATGATCTTATTCACGGTGATTAAGTACTGCATTAAACATGCTACTTGTTAACACTAAACCATGCAGATAATGCATGCTCCACGCATGCCCATATATGGAATCTTCATCATGATCATGTTGGAGGGGAAGTCCCCTTTAATATGAGACCTATAAGTTATAATCAGCCTCGACTGTTTGCACAAGGGATGGATCAATCGGGCGGAAATAATCACAGGAGATGGTTTAAGGCACTGGGAATTATCCGAGGATTTTGGCTAAGTTGACATAATAAAGACATGGGATGATATTAGCAATGCTTGCAAAGGATTGACTTTATTTAGTTGTACTATCTGTGTATATAGAGTTGTACTTCATCTTCAGAAAACAACCAAACAAACAACCAAACAAACAAACAAACAAACAAACAAACAAACAAACAAACAAACAAACAAACTTACTAGAAGAAGTTATATGTCAACGAATTCAGACTATTCAAAATCGAGTAGTTGATTCACAAGAATGGAAAAATTCAAGAAATGTATATGATATGCATTGTTGAGTGAAAATTAAGACTTTTTAAAGGTATATGGTAATTGATTTTTTTAAAGAATGTATTTGATCATATCAAATTGTTTATAAAAAAAAATTTGTTTATAACAACCGACCTGTGGAAAAGCACTCAAACAAATTAAGCACCAGAACCTGATATATATACGCCCACAATTTGTGTTGTTCAATTCTTCTTTAAAAAAAATCATCACTAGTTGGTAAGACACTGCTCTAGATGCAAAGGTCGTGGGTTCAAATCCCACCAGAGTAATTTGCCTGTGATTTGTTTTCAACGAGCTTGAGAAAGTACTGACTACACAGTGCTAACACACATCGGTGTATATGAATAAAAACCAAAATAAACAATCGTCACAATATTTAATTTGCAGAGTTCAAGGAGGCTTTCTCGCTATTTGACAAGGATGGCGACGGCACCATCACCACCAAGGAGCTTGGAACAGTCATGAGATCACTGGGTCAGAATCCCACCGAGGCTGAGCTGCAGGACATGATCAACGAGGTCGATGCTGATGGTAAATTTACCTCCTTTTAGACCCAAGAAACATGACGATGCTTCAGAGGTATTCATTTTATTTTATTTTTATTTTTTTATAACATGGAATGAAAACAATGTTGTTTACTTGCCTCAGGTAACGGCGAGATCGATTTCCCTGAGTTCTTGACGATGATGGCGCGTAAGATGAAAGACACAGACAGTGAGGAGGAGATCAGGGAAGCCTTCAGAGTCTTTGACAAGGATGGAAACGGTTTCATCAGGTATTGACAAACTCCTATAAAATCGAAAGATTGATAAATCATTCGGTTATTCAATTTATCAGTCATCTTTCCAAACGCGTGCATCGAAGGGCATGTGGATTGGGAGCATGCAGGGAACCCAGTTATGGGCCCAATTTCATAGAGCTGCTTAAAAAAATTCTGCTTAGCAGAAATTAGCAAGATACCAATCGCAAATTGTACACGTGACATTGTTGTTTGGTTGGTAACCTTATTCGGTAAACAAAATGTTAATGTGCTTGACACTTTTTGTGCTTAAGCATGAAGTTTGGGGCAGCAGGTCACCATCCATCCGCCAAAATGTTACCAATCGATCGGGGTAAAAAATCAGCAAATCAATCGCTAACTAGCCAACAGGCATTACTATTCAACCAACAGTTTTAACCTTTAACAATTCAATAAATAATAACTCAATGTTGTTATTCATTTTAATTATTGTCAGAAAGTTCCACTATACACAAACAAGATTTACATGTTGTTATCTTACATTCAATGGTAGGAAACGAACAGACAACGCCGTCCTTGCCACGTTTTTAGAAGGAAATATCATAAACTAAGAGAGTCTGGCATAGCATAATCATATACACTGTTTGTTTACTTGTGGGGAGGATGTGGGCAACCCCTAAACCTCAGCAGATTTTTTAATAGTTTTTTTTTTACACATAATTTTAGAATCGATAACGCAATATTTTCTTGCATACCAAGCATGTGTTGAATATGGTGCTATAGATTTGATTTGAATTTGCACCCTGCAGTAGAGTTTCATGATTACCTCTATCATGGAGGTAGTCTTTCCTCCCCATGCCTCGATTGAGTGCCATTTGGCTGACGGCACTATCCGTCAAAGCGTACACAAGGTACAAAACGCAGAGCACGATCACATAGGGATATAAATAGAGAGAGGGCTCTCGGTTCGATTTCCATGTTTAATTCCCACCCTTAATGTTAATGATGTTAATTTCACAGATGAGTTAGTGCTAAAACGGGCACAGTGTAATGGAATTGGCTAGGGGTATAATAACAGTATAACAGTATATGGACAAGGCGGGGTTTAACTTCGAATAGAGACTGCAAATGAAATCATGATCCAACTTCATCATTAAAACATTATTACGAAAATCGCATTCTAAAAGGGTGTGTCCCTTTTTACGAATGGTAAAACAAACATTTTTTTTTTTCAAAATTGTTGTCATTTTGCAGAAATATTTCAGGAAAAATGAAAAACAAATGTAGTTTCGCTGTATAAGTACATACATTTTTTACAGTGAAAGTCCAAAAGCACATCATGTCGGGATTTGGATTTGAAAATACTGACAAATAAACAAATCTTAGAACAGATAGTCATAAAAAGAACTCAAACAATGATGGGAAATCAAGAAAGCTTCTAGGCTTCTGCACTATATTTGACAGGACCCAGTCCAACAAATATGCTAAAGATGATAAATCCATTCTGCCAAATACGAATACCAGAAACCTTTATCGTCACCTGTTCCCTACGAAATGATACGATTGACAACTTAATCTCACTCATACATCACTGAAAGAGATAAGAAGAAAAAAACCAAGACAATTTTGAGTTCATTATGATATGTAACACGTGCGCCTTAGAGCCATGCCTGTTAATCATAATGCGCAGTAGCACATTCCTCACATCGCACAACCATCTTCGTTGGATTTTTTAAGTTTTTCCCCTCATCTTGATGAGATTGTGGTTTAGGTTCATTCGGCCAAAATAAATCCCTTCGGTGGATTTAGAAGTAGGACACATTGAAACATACATTTCAAAAGACATATTCACATCTGGACGTTCATTCACACTAAAGGGAACAGGCTGAAAGGGAAGGTATATAGACGATGTGACCTGTGACATCACAATGTTTACAAAAGAGCCACATCAGAGCCTGGACTTCCTGCAGGCACAATTTGTACACAGCCTTACGGAAGAAAACATAAAATTTTATATTTTATGGAGGTTGCACTGTCTAATTCTTATCAATTTTTGATATGATTAAAGGGGCACGTCTCAAAACTTTCAAATTTTTGCTTTCATGACTCTTGGATTTATGTGAAAATTATGACACAAAATGTAAACTTTTCCATACGACCTGTGCAGTATTTTGCCTGCCTGAATACCCAAAGAAAGTACAAGGTCACACTTATTGTAAACGAAGTTCACATGGTCACTAGGCTATGCATTTGGTAGTCACTCTTTACTCTTGTTATGGCAATGGAAACCTTTCGTTATATGCAAACATCAGCTTTCAATATAGTATAAAGCATTTTGAAAAATATCACTTCGAAGTGATGTGGTAATCTAAAAGATAAATGTTTGAATGCCCAGATTGCGGAAATCGCTCCGGATTTTCGGCAATATCTCAAAAAACACGAAATTTTCAGAAGTTAGTTTTGTTTACACCTACATTTATATAAAACAATCAAACGCTTCATTTTCGCCATTTTATTTCATATTCTTTTGTTGTTGACCAATCAGCAAAATGCACGAAACACTGACGATGCCATTGAGTAACAGCTGAATTGTAACTAATGGGGTAGATAATAATAATCTAGATACATTTGCTAGCCTTTTCTTGGCTCGTTCGCGTGAGTAATAATTGATTATCCTTTTTAAAGAATCTACAAATTAATATTGACTAATTAAGTGATACATGCTTCGTTGGACTGACACCATAGTGCTAGCCAAAGGGGTGTCTATGTGTCTTTTGGACACCCTAGTTGTATCTGTCATTTACATGTGAATGAATTGTAAGTGAACAATTTAAACATCAAGTTGTTAAAGTAACTTTCAGCAAATTTGGACACCCTTTCACAAAATCCTGGCTTAAACCTTGCTTGACACTGTTACCTCTTTCTGGAGGAGTGTTATAAATAGAAAGAGCCAAAACATAATCTATAAAAAAAGAACAGCAAATTTTTATGAAAATAATGAATATCACAAAATGAATGGGGTTTTCTCGAGATCAGACCGTATCCGATAGGTATAGTAAACGAGTTCTAACTGTTTTATGTGCAGTGCTGCTGAGCTCCGTCACGTGATGACCAATCTTGGTGAGAAGCTGACAGATGAAGAGGTTGACGAGATGATCCGAGAAGCAGACATCGATGGAGACGGCCAGGTCAACTTTGAAGGTATATATTTGGAAAGGACAGACGAATGATTTTGATTTGCACTAAAAAGAAACATGTTTCGTCTCTGTACATTCTTTTCCAGTTTTTGATGCAATTGTATTTCTGTAATCCTTTTAAGGCACAATAAGATCAAAAATGTTTTGCCAACCTTACTCTGGCCAAATACCAGCGAAAGGTGATTTTTTTCGAATTAGACATGATCTGGGCTTGGGGTTGGATATTTGAGGGATATCTGTATAAATCATTGTATCCTACTTTTGAACTTTCCAACCTTATTAACTTAATAACAAACGCATTAAAGTGCCCAATCCGTCGACAATGTTAGCCTTTTAACTAACGCCATTTTACCCAAACACTGTACTGATAATTTTCAATGTATTTGTTTTTCTTTTTTTCACAGAGTTTGTAACAATGATGACATCAAAATGAAGTTCTTCCCAACAGCCCCTGTCATACCGCCTCATCTTGTTGTATCCATTCATTCTGTCTTGTTGTGTGCGACAGCTGACGGGTTGGACGATGTGTCTATGTGTTCCACCACCCTCGGAAGATCGGGTAAACAAAATCGTCACCAATAGAGGGCGTTTTTAATAATGGCCGCCAAGTGACGTCATGTCATTGTATTGGACTGCTGATTGGACAAACCATGACAACAAGCCAGCCACAGTAGTCGAGTTTGCGCGGACCATCAAACTTTACGGAGTCTTCCGTTTTTATGATCGGCCATTTTAAAAAGTGTTCGTTTGAAATGTCTTATGATGGTGGAGTGATTTATTCTTGTGCTCAAAGATGCACTTCTTTAATGTGTGATATTTTCTAACAGTTTAAGGTAGAATAAAGGGCAGACAAATACCGCTACGGTACCCAGTCATTGTTTTCAAAAGTTACAAAATCATTTTATCTGTTTTATTTAATCACTAAATTCCTAGATTGTGATGTGATCAAAACAACACTGCGACTGTTTTAACAATTTTAATAATTTCAACCCGGAATATTTCAGAGTCAGCGAAAGCAAGTAGTTTGTGTTAAAATGTTTGGTACATTTAATAATAATAATTGATTTCTGTGTATATATAAATAATAAATTTATTGTTATTCAGATGTCACGTGAATGTCAACTCGCTAACAAATTTCATCTCTCGATAAAGTTAGAGGCGCCCCCATTTAACTTAACTGAGTATTGGCTTGGTATGGCTGCTTGAATGGCGCCCTCTTCTTGTTGCTTTAAAAGGGCGCCGCTCATGCGTCACGTTGTGACATTTGTTTAGTAAATACTTTCACACAAACATTCTTTAAAATAAATAGGACTCTGCGCCAGGGTACACAAACAATTGTAAACTAATTATAGCTTTGTCATACTGCTTATAGAAACTAATGGTTATAAAAATCCATATTTTTAAAAGCCAAATTTTCCCATCAAAGTTTGCTCGTCTTCTTTTAGGTCTGCTCATGTTGACCGCCTTTATCAATTCACGTAACGTCTGGATAAATTTGACGGTGTATATAGTTAATTTCTTTTCAAAGTTTTGTGGGAGATGGTAGAAAATGATGACAGGAAGTCGAGTTGCGTCTAATCAGAAGAATTAAAAAAACAAATTATTCAATGCAAATTTGCACTCATTTTTACCATTTTAAAGTTTCATTTCCTGTGGTAATAATAATGATATGGGGAGGTGGACGTCCATATAGCAGAAATGTAAATCATGGGAGCCCATTTCCACGTAATTTATTCAGGAAGAGTTTCTGTTTAAGATTTTCACTTTTTTTAATAATGATTTATCGACAATAGATTCTCCGACAGTGTACATTACTAGGTATCAAGTTCTCCGGAATGGTTTCACACTTTCATTGTAAATTTGTTTACACTTAGAGTTTTTAAGAATCAGTAACTGTATTGTTTCTCGCGCACTTTGGTGTTTGAACGCGCGATTTCTGAATAAAAAAAATAATATCCACTTGAAAGGGATTTCCTACATGATTCTCAATTTATTTAACTTACGTGGTCTCTTTACTAAGCAATAATTAATTTACTTAAAAATAGTAGGTAAGAACTTCTACTTAGGAATCATTAGGAATTGCAAGCCAAAAGTATGTTATTAAATCTGTATAGCCTCGAAGGTCAGTATTCTTACCTGGTGTATCCCAACATATACATAAAATAATAAATCTGTGAACATTTTGACTTAATTGGTCATTGAAGTTGCAAGAGTATAATGAAAGAAAAAACACCCTTGTTGCACATTAATAGTGCTTCAAAAGAGGGCGCTATCTATCACAAAAAATTGTTTTGGGGGGCGGGGAATCACAATATCATGCCACACTATACAGTGCATAACTCAAAACAGGCCATTAATTTCAAAATTAATAGGCCTCTCAAAATAGGCCCCTATGCCTCTTTAAAAAGAACACTTAAAATTATAAAACAGTAGCGACTGTGATTTAGAGGATTTGGGTACTTTTTTTAACACAAAACATAATGTCCACAAATTTACATTAAGGTTATTCAGTTTGAAGATAATGAGAATAGAAAGCTTCCCTTAAAATATGACTTGCTGACTGAGTGCAGTAGTTTTTGAGAAATGAGTTAAACAATGTCACGCAAATAATTTTCGTCTCAGTCATCAGCGAGACGAAAAAAGTTTAGCATTTAAAAACGTATTAACCAGTTATGGTATAAAGTGTTATGGTTAATACATTTTTTCATGCTATTAAACTGAGACTAAAATAAATTTGTGTGACACTGTTTTACTAAATTATTTCTCAAAACTACAACACCTCAGAAAGTAATACTTTAAGGGAAGCTTTCTACTATCATTATATCTTCAAATCAAACTGTAAGTTTAATGTAAATCTGTGGACATTGTGTAAAAAGTACCCAGACACTGTAAATCAGTCAGTCAATCAATCAATTCATTAATGTCATCAATCAATCAATGTCAATCTACAAATATCTAGTTCAATCGTAGACAATTGCCCCATTTCCTTCCGATCCTCCATCATGCTCATCGAGTCATATACGTTTACGTTTACGTTCATACTCGGCAGAATCCTTAAGTGTCAATTATCATTCTGACAGGTGCAATAAGAATTGAAACCAGTTTACAGAATTTCATGAGATGACAAATGCAATTGACTAAGTGTAAGCTGATAAAAATCGGTAAGGAGTCAAGTATGACAGAGTACTCTCAATCTTACTTACCACTTTTCCTCTCACTCATGTCCATCATGGGGGCTGCCATCTTGGATCCAGGTCCCGTCCCAGGCCAGATAAATTGCGCCATCTATCGGTCATTGTCAGTTGGATTTGTGATGATCATCACAACCTTGATCACGAAGTAAACTTTCTATATACCCTCCAACGACAGATTCATCAATAACTTTCATCAACAAATTGGTTAAAAGTATGTTGTTTTTGTTGAAGATGTCCCAAAGAATTATCCCCTCACGTCGGGGGCTGATCTGATTGGATTAAACCACGGATGCGATGATTAACTAACCAGTGCAATGAGCAAATAATCAGAAACTGCAAACCATCCAATGAATTAAAAGCAACTTGGAGTACCCCCCCCCCCCCCCACCGACCTGACCTCATTTAGTGTTGTTCCTAGTAAGGAGCTGTTCAATAATTATATGAAGATCAAGATCAAGATGAATCAGAAATGCACACCACCACAGAGTTACATCAGAGCAGTGATACACACATTTATAAAGGCGCCCTCAATATTATCTCATAGTGAGAAAAGCTACCGTGAAAATAATATGAACTTTTTAGTTCTTTAGGCCATAAATTATGAGAGCCTTCCTTTCTTGTTGTTATAATTCCAGGGGTGGATTTCACAAAGAGTTAGGCCTAGTCTTATCTCGAGTTAGGACCAGTTACTCGTCCTAACTTAGGACTATCCATGCAATTTGTATATCTCCTAGGACTAGTCCTATAGGACTGGTCCTAACTCTTTGTGAAATCGACCCCAGGCCAAATGAATTAACTTCTTACAATTACAAATCTTTCGGTTTAGCAGAAAATACGGGAAACTAAGTTTCAAACCAGTCACAAGAGAAATAGACCAGACACCGGTTTTTCGTTTGGCTATAGTAACCGGGTTCTCCAAGACGAAAAGGTTTGTGTGCACCCTGCAAACCTATAATACCCAGCTTTGTGAAAGACAACCCCATGAAACAGTTTCTGCCAAATCGGAGCATTTTCCAAGCAATTCAAAAATGACAGCACTTTGGAGACAAATTTTGTTAAAGACAATTATTGTGTTATTATAAGCAAATGATAACCAAGGCAGTTAAGGCCCTGTATTGCACATTCGTATGGTATAGCTGTCCAAACACCGTTTGATATGTCATGCACTTGGCGCAATTGAATAACTCAGTTTTACACAACTGTTGATAGTGAAATAATATGAGCAGCTCTATCCCTTAATACATCTACTTTGATAACAATAAATTTGTAGAATTAACATCTATAGTTTTATGAGATATATTGTATACCTAAAATTAACCATGAGTGGTTTATATAACATAATGTTGTTCCCGGTATTCATAAAAGGAAAATACAAAAGTTAATCTATAAATGGAAATGAAAGGAATGTTGGAATGAGTTTATTGTACTGATGGGTAATGTTCTCTGTTAATAAAGCTGTAAACACTATTCCGTACTAAAAAATCGTTTTGATCAGTTTCACCGGTGCTTGCTCTCACTAAGTATACAAAATGTTTTAACATAACAAATATTTTTAAGCTAGTTATGTTCAGAACAAAACTTAAACTGTTCTATAAATGGTTCCCTTGTGATGATAATTCGAACTGCTTAGAAAAATCGAAGGGGTACTTTGAGCTGAGAACGTGTACATTTGACCAAGGATTGTTTGAAGTGCTAGCTCTCTATATCTTAAAAAACGCTCCAAGTTCCGACTTCTTCGAGCCATAGTACAAGCAAGACCTCTTCACAGTTAACTAAAAACATTAAACTAAAAATATTGATCATTAATTTAGAAGATAAACTTTGGCACTGTCAGTGTCGTTCGAGAACTCATTAATTTCTAGCATTTTATAAAGACAAAGTCTTTTTATATAAAATTCCATTTCCATAGATCAATTCGGCAAAACAAAAATGTAGTTAATCGACCTGCAATTTCGTAAATGATTATTCGGGCCTGGGATGTGTGTTATCAAAGATAAACGGCTTTCCTTTACTATGAATTGCAATAATCAAATTCCACATATACACATCTCAAATCAATCACAAACTTCAGTCTGACGATCGCTTGCCAAACTTACTTTCATTTTGTTCTTCTTCTAAACATCAATAAAGATTCTACAACATAGATTTGTAAACATTAGAACTGCATTAAGTACACTGTCAATTTATTTTTGGCGGTGGTATGCAACATGATTTACAATTAATAGTCTTATTAATTTTTTTCAAACCTCAAATCTAAAAGATCTTTTAATAGAGGAATGCTAGCAACTTCTGTTGATGTTTTTTAAAAGCAAAACGTCAGGGGGAATACCTGAATACAACTGACGTAGTATTTTGCTTAGCAACCCTCATTATCAGCCCAGTAAATTATTGGTGAAGCAAAATATTGTTTGTTCGTCAGCTCTGGGGAGGCTGGTCCTTAACCAAAATGATTAGTGGCACATAATCCAAGCATTCGGTTTCATTGTATTCGAATACTCACATTCTGTACATCTTTAGGAACATATTTTGATTTAAAAAAAAACTAATTATATTTTATGCAACTGATTCCTTGATTCTCAGCATGCAGTTTAGTTGGGACACAAACAAAAGGAATGTTAAAGAAAAGGACACATACTGTTAATGCTACGTAATATGGATTAAAGCAACAACTACATTTTGGCAGAAATTGTATTCCTAGGCCCCAAAACATTAAGCCAAAACATCGAGATCGGGTTAAAAAAATAATCATTGTTAAAATTATCGGAAAAAGTATAGGTGAGCTAACAGTACTGTACTTCAAGGTTTTATAATAATATAAGGTGATGGATGCTTTAAAGATTAGAAAGGTGTTTTGACTTGAAAATCATGTGCACATTTTTTGTCTGAGGAAATCAATTGTTTGGATTTACACACGGTTTTTAGTTGTCTGAAATGTTCTATACAACTCGTCTATGTAAAAACGGTGTTGCACAATAATTGGTCCATTTTTCACAGAAGAGCGGATTTGCATTTAAAACTCACTTTAAAAAGGGCCTATAAATTGAAACAGCTCTTTACGGGTGAACTAATAAATCCATCTGTAAGAGCAAATACTTTCGTGGAGAGCTGACAAAGGAAAGCCCCATTTTCGGAATCATGTTTTTTTTTTTTTACAAACAAACAAAAAACGCATAAAACCACGTATGTCCAGCCGTTGAAATACTTGCTACAAATCGAGGCACATGCCGCCAACTGCGATGGCTGAAAGAAACTCACTTGGCTGTCATCATTGAGACGAATTCTGTAGTAAGAACAAATAAATAGAGGCAATCAATTTGGGGGACTGTCTTGAACCAAAAACAATCTTTAGATAATCGGAATGGTCTTGCAAAATTAAAGGCAGTGGACACTATTGGTAATTGTCAAAGACAGGCCTTGACAGTTGGTGTATCTCAACATATGCATAAAATAACAAACCTATGAAAATTTGAGCTCAATCGGTCATCAAAGTTGCAAGATATGTGAAAGAAGAAAACACCCTTGTCACACGAAGTTGTGTGCGTTTAGATGGTCGATTTCGAGACCTCAAGTTCTAAACTTGAGGTCTCAAAATCAAATTCGTGGAAAATTACTTCTTTCTCCAAAACTATGGCACTTCAGAGAGAGCCGTTTCTCACAATGTTTTATACCACCAACCTCTCCAGTGTTCACTGCCTTTAAACAAACGCCCCATCATGTGACTATGATTTGAACTTGTCTTCCGGTCCAAAACCGGAAGTTGAAACAAATGCAATTTTGAAAGAAATTCTCACATAGGTCAGATTCTTGAAAATGCTTTATTACTAGCACAACCTGTAACTTTACATGTGCAGAATGTTTTCCAAAACAGTGTTTAATGTTCTTTGTGTATTATCTGTCTTCTCCCTCTTGTGAGCCAATGTTGCTACAGACAATTTTATTCACAGAATGTTTATAGCTTTGGAAACAGCTCTGAACATTTCTCGTAATTTTAATGCCATAAGGAAGATTATTCATGCAAATAATGGCAAATCAATACAAGTTGTATCTCATCAAACATGACAACTTGGACTAGAATAGCAAGATGAGAGAATGGAAATTGGAAATTGCATTATGAGAAAGGCTTCATCATACAACATTGGACGAAAACGACCCGATAACAACGATGACGATAATGATGATGATGATGATGATGATGATGATATTTTATGAAGATAGAAAATAATATTATTCACCTCAAGAATGTTGTGGTTTTTTAAAAAGGTTTTTGATATTTTTATTGTCATTTTCTATCATAATGGGGATGACTCATGCGATTGTATTCCTCCATTCAGGATCATGAGAGTTTGGTTTCATGAAGACATACCTTCATAGTTGACTTGGCCGTCTCCATCGATGTCTGCTTCTCGGATCATCTCATCAACCTCTTCATCTGTCAGCTTCTCACCAAGATTGGTCATCACGTGACGGAGCTCAGCAGCACTGCAAAATGCAACCCAAACAAACAAACATGAATGTTGAGAGGAAACGAGGTTGAATAAATAGTCAGACGGAATGTGCTCTTTTTAGCATGAGGTGCACGTTGACCTTCTTTTTCATATCTTTTAGGAGTTTGTATACCTGATGAAACCGTTTCCATCCTTGTCAAAGACTCTGAAGGCTTCCCTGATCTCCTCCTCACTGTCTGTGTCTTTCATCTTACGCGCCATCATCGTCAAGAACTCAGGGAAGTCGATAGTACCGTTACCTAACAACCACAAAATGAAGAAAAACACCTTAATTTAATGTGAGCTGATAATTAAGAAAAGCACACTACGATCACGTTCAACACGGGTGTAATGCAGACCAAATCCGTAATTGCTGACATCACCTCCCCATTTCTGTCCAGATCACACATTATTGTTGATTTGAGCGCGAACAACGAACACAATTTTATTGAACTTTCTTATAATGGAATATAATTGGTCAATCCATATAAATGAGTGGCAGGCAAGGTTGTTTATAATAGAGCTAATTCATTGCGTGATATCACAGCAGAACAGCGTGCGACAAAAGATAGACATAGTTTGTAGAAACACAAATCGACAATTGCGTTCAATCTTCAAGAATTGACTGTCTGATTTGTTCAAACGCCCCACAGTCAACGTCTTTAAGAACAACAAGGGGTCTGCAGAATGCTAAAGGCTGATGATTCAAAGATTTTCAGCCAACAAGTCGACGAGTTTTCCAACCTAACGGTATTGCTTACCATCAGCATCGACCTCGTTGATCATGTCCTGCAGCTCAGCCTCGGTGGGATTCTGACCCAGTGATCTCATGACTGTTCCCAGCTCCTTGGTGGTAATGGTGCCGTCGCCATCCTTGTCGAATAGCGAGAACGCCTCCTTGAACTCTGCAAATTGAACATTCAAATAATAAATACTTCTGAGTTAATTTGATTATGCGACACACGTGGACCAAGCTTCTACAAATAGGCCTCTGGTTTAACTCGTTTCAGATTAGGAAAAACTTAGCCCCTTCAAATCGTTGTGCATGCTCACCACAATCTCAAAATTATACATTACACATTTTACTTTTTAGGAATCGGTACGAATACACGGTCTGAGAAACTTTGAAGCAGCTTGACTAGGAACTGTCGAGGAAACTAGCGTGATTATGTTGCAAGTGTTAACCTAAAGTTCCCAGGAAACAGCGTGATAATGTTCAAATGTTGTGTTACCTTATTAACTTTCGATGAGAACATCGTGACAACGTTACAATGTGTTTTACCTTTTATGTTAACTTTCAAAGAAAAACCGTGAGAAGGTTACAATTACAATACTGTTACCTTTTAAACTTTCAAGGAAACAGTAGCAGCCTTTTGTTACCTTTAACTTTCGAGGCAATGCATACACTTTTTGTAACCTCTTTAACCAGGACAACAGCGTGACAAGGTTACAATGTCTTGATACCTCTTTATCGAGGAAAGCAAGACAAGTTACAATTTTGTATTGCCCTTTTCAAAAACATCGCACAACCTTGCATGAAAACACTCTACTCAGTGAGCAGGTTTATAGTGTATTTACTCACCCTAAAATTGTAGATTTCCACACTCTAATGTTAAGTAATACGATTTCTATCAAATAACAGGGCTATATTTAGCAGCGTGAAAACACGTTTATGAACAAACACTATGACGCACGCGTAAAAGTCGTGAACACACTTTATCGCCATATTGTAAAAATACATAAAATGAGAACGTATGAAGAACAAACAGCTCGTGTACAACACAATTTTTGAAAGGCCAGTGACTCATGGTGGAGCCATAGAAATAATCACATTTTGAGAGTCCTGCATAATTTCGTGATTCTCATTTATTATTTAAAGATATTAGAAAACCAATTGTTGCAAGTCTTGCTACAACAACAATACATTTGCATGATATAACTTTCGTATACCAATGGCAATGCAACGGCGCAAAAAATTACATGACTCTGCTTACCGTAAGCAAAAAGTAGGCGCTTACTGCCAAACCTTTGTGCTTATTGTGGGCACGTATTTCCCGTTATGAGCATTTCATCATTAATAGGGTCTACCGGCTGGGTCATCCAGTTCATTCATTGTGATTGGTCGAGAGGAGATTATAATGACACTCTTTAACGTGCGATAAAAACACAATTCCACGGCAAAATATTTATTTTAGTTGGTAGTTCGCCAACCTCATTCCCATCCTAATATTCTTCTTTGCTTATATTAACCCGATAGAGGCCAATACAGAGCTCAGTCAGTGGCAGAGAACCTTTCATATAACGAGGCGCTGCTATAGACGGTGTGACCTCTGACGTCACGCGCATGTTTTAATGCACCAAGAGCATCAGCTGCAGTAACCATGCAGAGCCCAAAATTGTAACCACAACTGTATGAATTCCATGAGGATTAAATTCACAAAATTCACTATTTTCCCACAAGCGAGCATTTAGCTATTATGTCAATGAGTCTTGAAAATTTAAATAATTTATTTTGTATACAATAATAGAATTACAAACCATAATATTGGGGCCTACGGCGCTTTTGCATGTCGTCAGTCTATAATTTTAGATCACACGAAAATAATCTATGGGTGAGTGAGAAAGATGTATCACTAAATGGTTCTGAATACAATGAACATAAACAAATTAATACAGCCGGCCATCGACGAAGATCGTGTATAAAGACAAACACGGTTGCCATGTCACCCAGAAACTGTTGTCCTACTATTCAGTACTATATCGTATATAAATGCATTATGCAAAACTAATGTGTCTACATCTAGCCTACCTATAATGGCCTATGCATAATGACAAACAAACAAAGCAGGGGTTGCATTGCAGTTCATAGAAAAATTTAGGGAAACCATACACAGATCTATTTGAAGCATTTACACCTTTTGCCTTGAAAACATTTTCACAAAATGTCTTCAAATTATAAGTCCTCTGATTCTGCTCTCCGATAAAATTGTTATTATTGAATATGATTTTCCAATGTATTTAATTTGAGGTTGTTTTCCGCGCCTTGCTTGGGTGCCGCAGGGATAGATTTTCTTCATCGTTGCACGTCACCCCTAAATGGATCTCTTGGGTTTAATCATTTTTCATTGGGAGACGTTTTCATTATTGAGATGCAGTGTATACTCAGACTGATCCTTCTTACTGCCAAACAGTATACAGACGTTTAATTAATGATAAATTGTTCAGGCACTGGAACCCTTTAAAAAAAAAACAGTGCTGTAAGTGCTTTTGATCGTCGAAAACAAAATGGGTTCGACGTTTCTCAAATTGCACGCGTTTGAATTAGATTATTGAAAATGATGTTCGAACTGAAATGGAAGCAAAACCCTTTTTTATTAAAAGTCTTCATGTCATGATGTCTTCAAAACTACAATGGTTGAATTTAATATTACACTCCCAAACTCAATGGAGAATATCAACATTTTAACACAAAGAAGTGGAATTTAACTTGTTATTGATTTGATCAAACATAACACTTAATAGGACCGACGAATATAAATGCTGACTTATACCGTGTTCATTACAAAACATTTACAAACGCACCGTCGATATCAAATTTATTTAAACATGTTGACACTTCGTGTGGAATAATGCAGAGTTGCATTTCAAGCCTTGTCCTGATTTTAATGGTAGAACCTAACCTTTGGACAGCGGCAATGTTCCATACACCATTTATCTACAGTAGCAGCTGATATCGCCGTGTATTCCAGTTGTTGTTCGAGTTCAGTTATTTCGGATTTTGGCCTTTACTCGTCGTAAGGTCATTTTATGCAAACCAATCCATTTTACTTTGGTGTACTTTGGTTAAAGAGCACTATGGAGGGGTGATGCTGTTGTACAACATTGTTAGAAACAAACTCATTCAAAGTATTTTTACTTATTTTTTTTTTGAGAAAAGGGATATTTTCACCCACAAATTTGAATCTGAGAAAGGCCTTTCTCAGGCATAGCAAACAATATGCAATAGTGTGTTTTCTTTCATTATATTTTCGCAACTTGGATGACCCAAGTTAAGCCGAAATTTTCACAGGTTTGTAATATTATATGCAATGGCATGTTTGAATATAAAACACCAACGTGAAAATACCTGTGTGTAAAGGCACAGGACACTATTGGTAATTGCTCAAAATAATTGTTAGCATAAAAACTTACTTGTTCGCGACCAACGGAGAGATGTTGATATTTTAAAACATTTTGAGAAACGGCTCCCTCTGAAGAAACGTAGTTTTCGATAAATAATTTATTTGAATTTGATTTCGATTGACGACAGAATCTGATTTCAGGTCTCGAATTCAAGCATAATCTGAGAGCACACATGCAACTTCGTGCGACAAGGGTGTTTTTCTTCTTCTATTTCGCAACTTTGACGACCAAGCAATTGTGCTCATATTTTCACATGTTTGTTGTTTTGTGCATAGGCACTATTATGTTGAGATCACCAAGTGAAGAAGACTGGTCTTTGACAATACCAAAGGAGTACAGAGTCTTTAAGCCGAAAATTTCACAGGTTTGTAGGCTTATTATGCCTTATTATTTTATGCATACATGATGTTTGGAAACGCAATTCCAAGTTAAGATATCGATCTTTAACAATTACCAGACATGTACCATGCCTTTCAGTGCCTTTTAGGCGATTGCCAATCTGAGGTCAGACCAAGAATGGCATGCAGTAGTGTAAACAACGTGTTAGGTTTTTTGTCTTTCTTTCAAAATGACAAGATAAAACGAGTTGGTTTGAACATAGTCGTAAACAGTCGTAAATATGCCCATATTAGGCATTTTGTGTTAAAGAGGAGGAGTACCCCTTATTATGGAAAAGTGGACTTGTAAAATAAAACCATTTCTCAACCATGCAATAAGCTAAAATAATTGTTTGTTTCCATACTAAGTTTCCACTATAACATGTTGATATAGTTGTCCTCAGTGTAGACCAGATGTCCTAAAATACTCATATATACCAATTAAGCAAATATCGAGACCTGAACAAACTAAAATAAAAAGTTGTGGGAAAAATTAACTAAATCCAATTCGGCTCTATGGTAATCATGCACACAAATACCATTACAAACTCAAACTAAAAAATGTCACCTACCTAAACAGACGCATTTTTAAAAAGCGCATACAATAATTACTTACCTGCAATCTGTTCTTCTGTTAGTTGATCTGCCTGCATAAAGATAATTGAAAATAACATAAACAATGAAACTACATTTACAGTGCGTTGTGAAATATAAATCCACCGCTGAAGTTATAAATTGCATGGGAACAGTAGGCCTATCGCCAGCACTATAAAGAAGTAGATTTTAAATGAAGTTATCTCGTTGGTTTTACGAGGAACACATAAAAACACCCGAATTTCGAGAATATTCGAAATTCTATTGCAACAGCACGGAAAGAATATCATTTCAAAAGGGCGTGCATAATTGAAAATTGAACAAGGTGAAACACATTGAACCGTAAATCATAACGATTCCCTCCTCAGTTCTTCCAGGGTTAGGCTGTGACAACAAGCTGGATAAAATAAAAAAACTATTTGACAAAATTACAAGAAACGCCAGTATTTCAGTTCAACCCCGAAAGCGTGCATATAGGGGCTGCGCATATTATACTGATTTATTTTGTTCCTCAAATTAATGAGGACAACTCCCATTCATTATTTTAACAGGTGTGTGCGTTCTCCATCCGCCGACTAAAATGCGTACAATCAAGCAAGCACAATTCAAAAGCATTCATATTAAACATCAATATTGTTCAAAAATATGTTCCCGTAGATGGTTTGACGCTGCATGCACTTCACCACATTATGTCAAAGGACGCTACAGTGTCTAATTAATATTTAAGGTAGGCCTGCACGCCAAATGCGGACTCAATCCCAAAAGTGCCAGGAAATGTCATCCTTTGATCAAGCCGATTGAAATTCCACTATCCTGTGATACAAAAGCGAAGGGAAAACACAGCTAATGTTCGACTTACCATTTTTTGAGAAATGTTGAAAGGTTGTCTGATGAGGAGGGAGCAGACTGGAATGCTTGTTGGATACGGCCACACTTCGTATACGACGAATCCTTGACAATAATGAAGCATAAAATTGGGGCCGCGTACGTTGTTTGTGGCCACTGTTCAGTCAAGGTTACTGGGCATGCGCGGATTACTTACAACTGGGTCACATGGTGTCATAATGAATAAATAAGGCCGTGTCCGATTTACGGCTACTGCTACGGCTTGATCGTCAAGTCATCATACGTTGAAGTATAGGAAATCCCTAACAACACACTTAGCAACAGACATAGCCGTAGCTTTTTGGTAGCCGCCAATTTTGATATAGCCTGACACTCATTTTGGGTACACCACAAATACCTCTATTTTGTGTTTAAAAAAAAACAATTCTGGTTATTGATTAGGCCTAGGCCTACTGTAGGCTACATAATTGTTAGTTATATTAAACTAATTTTTCATCCAAGACGTGTTTGATTTCGAGGTAAAGTAGAGTGAGTAATTATTCATAAGTAGGGCTACTGTTTGCATAAAAATTAACATATTATTAATAATGTTGATATTTATCTCTGGCTACTTCTTTGCGTACTATTTTGGCCTAAATTTACAATTATCAAAAATGTCAGAGTAACCGAAAAAAGTTCCATTTTGGTTTGTTATTTGTCTATTTAGGTAGCACACATATTAGGTCAATATCATTCAATACTGCGGTCCCTGTTTATGCGCTTAATGCATTTTCTGCTGGACTCTGAACGGCTGACTGCAATGCGTCTCACCACTCTGGACGATAATAAGTAAGAAGCCGCATCGGCATCCCAAGATCCTTTGCGCCCAATCGAGGTAAAACCTTACCAACGGCCAGCTATTGGGTCTAATTTCCCGCTATCGTCATTCTTTGATAGATCTTTAACATTAATTGAAATTTCTGATTATTTATTATGTTTATCGCAGTGGGAATTCGACTGCTTTGCCGTTTGTAGGTTTGGTGTTTTATCTGTTAATGGTGCTAGCTTCCCTGCTACGTGTGCGGTGGATAATGTAATTGTGCTGCGCATGACTGGATGGTGGCAGAGTGCTGGCAATATTGAATGGGTTTTTGAGAATTATGACGACTCAAGGGCCTTCTTTTATTGAATGATTTAGATGTAAAAATACAAATTGAGCCAATATTGTCTTCGATTAAAAATGATTATACAAAATAATAATTGCAATAAAAATAATCATAAAACAAACACAAAAATAAAACAAAAACAAGCAAACAAACATACAAACAAACAAACAAACAAACGAACGAACAAACAAAACAAGCAAATAAAAATAAATACAAAATAAACAATGTAAAATGTCAGATAAGGCCATATTACAATGGGCAACTTTTTGTCTAAACGCGAAAGAGTGGGAAAGGCATTGTGAGTTACAATCGTATATAACAATTACTTACAAGTTTTTCATCCTCCAAAAATAAATAGCTGCACAAGTGGTAGTCTGGTTCTAATTATCTAAAACTGGTGTGTTTTCATTGTAATGTTAAAATGTATTGAAGATAAATGTTAGTTATATTACTAGTGATATTTAATCATTCTTTTTTTGTCCAACTGTTGACGTAAATCTTTAATAAAAAATATTGTAAGTATAAAAAATGTAATTTTTTTTAACCTGGGCTACACTGTATTTTCACCTTATTCTTCAAGGACTCATAAGGGCAGCTGTAGGTTTCATCGCATTGTGTAGAGAAGGAAGCGCGTCTTTGTTTCAACACATGTGTCCCAAATAAATTTTCGACCGCAATTTCGTCGATCAGGAAGGCAAACAAAGGGAACAAAAAACAGCAGCGCACGTTATAATTTTTCAGTAGCACCCTAATTGACTTTCGAGTCCGGATAACAAATTAGCCGGTCGTTGTGTGTGGACCGTCGTCACTCAAATGTAATTTCGGTTAGGATAATATATGAAAGAACACCCAAAATATTCATTCAAATTAATTATTTATCCCAAGCGATGGATGAGCAATCGATGTTTTAAATAACGTCATCATAATATAAATGGGAAAACTGGAACTGGTCACAACACTTGTGACGCTGGATGTCAGGACCAAGAGGGCGGGCATTAAGACTTAGTGTGCGCTTGACAGAACTTACACTTTTTGAATAAGTAGGAATGTTTATTATCATCAAGACAATCAAAGAAAACATATTATTACAATTGGTTTTATACTTTTGAAGAGATTGGCTAAATTCAGTAAATCAGTAAATTTTAATTAAGTTTTGTTTGTTTTATTATTCTTTTCTATGTTTGGATGGAAATCTCTAGTTCGACTTACTGGCATCAGTATAATTAGATTGTTTTCTGTGGGGAAAAAAAAACGTTTAGTGTTGTATTTGTTTTTTAACACAACCATTTGATATGATTTGACAAAAAATGGGTGTTTATATCATTGAAGACAGCTTAGTGGTTTGAGAAAGGGTGTTAAAGGGAAGGTACACGTTTGGTAATTACTCAAAACAAAAATTAGCTTAAAAACTGACTTGGTAACTAGCATTCATGGCATTGGAGAGCTGTTGATAGTCGTAACATTGTGGGAAACGACTCTCTCTGAAGTAACGTAGTTTTTGAAAAAAAGGTAATTTCCCACTTAAATATTAAGACTTCTAGCTAGAAGTCTTTTGTTCCTATCTGAAAGCACACAAAATTGTCCAACAAGGGTGTTTTTTCTTTTATCATTTTCTCCAAACTTCGATGACCAATTGAGCTCAAATTTTCACAGGTTTGTTAATTTATGCATATGTTGAGATACACCAAGTCAGAACAATGGTCTTTGACAATTGCCAATAGTGTACCTTCTTAAATGGAAAAGTCCAAAAGTGGAACATTTAGTTTTAAAGCCAACCTTTAATAGTGTTATGTCAAGGAAATTGACTAATGAACTTTTCATTCCTGAGCCAGTACATGCCAGCCAGTTTACATTTTAAAAACAGATAACATTGGTGAAAATTGTCAGAGATTAGTCATGTGATGGATGCATTTGCTGAAAACTAGTTGGTTCAAATTGACACTGAGATTGAGACTTCAAAAGTTTAAAATGCACAACTTACCCAACTGCACGAGTGAAAACCCAAACCGGAATTATGTTAAACACGATTAATTACAACAAACAGTACTACTGGTAAAACAATAATCTCCAAGTATCTGGTTTCCAAACAAAAAATAACTAGGTGGATTATAGTGGTCCCAGAACGGCAAGTGTAGTGGCGTCATTTAAGAAGAGAGAACTGTCTGTGCTCATTTTGACGTCATCATTGTCACGAATTCTGGAAGGAGAAACAAAACAACAATACTAATTAATTTTAAGCAGTATTTGTAAACTTGAGTAACATCTAACATCAGATTGTATTGATTTCTTTTATTTTCTGTGGTTTGTATGACTTGGTCGTGACCCACTAAAAATCCTAAGGATTTGAAGCTTTGCAAGGTGTGCATGAACACAATCAAGTGAGGTTTGTGGAGAGTGACCATGTAATTAACTCCCTTTATGAGCTGTGGTGGTTCTCGGTGTGCTCTGGTCTTCTTCAGGACAATGCTGGACTATGTTTCTGTATGCTGCTTTAAGTACTACTTGGAGAATGTTGGACTCTGTTGCTGTATGCTACCGGCCCAAGTGGGCCCTCTATTGCTGAAAAGGTTTAGCCGCCAGGTGGGCTTGGCTTAGTTGGGTGAAGGCGGGAACTGGAACGGGTTCAACCTGGGCTTAACTAAATGATGCATTTGGGAGAGAGCAGAAACTGGACCCGGACCTTGTGGGTTGGGAATGGGAGTTGTTGCTCATTGAATTATGTCAGTTGGCAGCATGCACAGGAACAGGAAAGGAGTAAGCCTTGTGGAGATCGAGGATCTATAAGAACCATGTCTAAAGTGTACCAGACTCTCTTTGTCAGTTTCAGTACCATCTTAAACAAGTATAGTGTTCTACACCCTCAGTCTCCACGAGGTGCCATCTGGCATAATTGAGTGAGCACATACTCCCAACCTACTAGGATCCAGTTCCACCTCCTTCTTACTGACGTGCATCATCGGGCTAAGCCCAGCTTAACCTGTTCCATTTTCCACCTAGGCACATCAATTAAGCTAAGCCCACATGGCAGCTAGAAGATGGTGAGAACAAAGTGATTGAAAAGTCGATTTGTTAACCACCGATCCTTCTCAGAACCACCACCACAGCTCATAGAAATAGAGCTAATGTTATGGTGACTCCACAAAACTCACTTAATACTAAAAATCATAATTCAACAATTCAATTAAAACAACAGTTGAAAGGGTTAGATAAATCACTAACTCACTCAAAGTGGCAACTCACTCACAGAAATGAATGACACTTTGTGAGAATTCAGTAGAATCCAAGCATACCTTCATAATTGACTTGGCCGTCTCCATCAATGTCTGCTTCTCGGATCATCTCATCAACCTCTTCATCTGTCAGCTTCTCACCAAGATTGGTCATCACGTGACGGAGCTCAGTAGCACTGCAAAGTAAAAATTGATTTGATCATTTAATACTTGTTCACCTCAAAATATGGAATCTCCAAGAGACACTTCCAAGTGGCACAAAAAGTTTCCCACTTATAAGTGTAAGGCTTCATATCACAATCCAGCTCAGTAGATATTGTTACTTATCTTATTTTTGCTGAGCAAAAGAAGAAGGGGACCAGTAGCAAGGCATTCTGGCTGGTGCCAAGTCTGAGCTATTGACCTTTACCATGGAGCAACTCTTGCTTTTCTTCCATGGACCCAATTAAACAAAACCTAGGCTAGAAGTCTGGTCCCTTTTATGAGATTCGTATTTACAGAAACCTATAAGTGCCACTTTGTGTTTCTATTTCACTTGTGATGGTGTTTCTCTTTCATGTGCTAGTGTTTCTCGTATACTTACTGGTGACTGTCACAACTTATTGTTGACTGGCAGTCACCACTTTTTAATCAACTGGCGGCCGACATTATTTAACTGGCAGCCACCATATCAATAATGGCAGCCACCAATTAGATACGTGGCAGCTGCCAGTTAATAATGTGGTGGCCCCCACTTATTGATGTGTGGCCCCCACTTATTGAAGTGCTGGCTGCCAGTTAGTTAAGTGGTGGCCTTATAACGTACAAACTAGTGGCTGCACCTCATTAACTGTCAACTGCCACTTGGTAGTAACTACTTCTAGATTAACTGGCTGTCGACATTATTTAGCTAGCAGCTGCCACTTAAAGGAACACGTTGCCTTGGATCGGTCGAGTTGGTCTTTGAAAAGCGTATGTATTCGTTTGTTATAGAATGCATATGATTAGAAAGATATTTTAAAAGTAGAATATAATGATCCACACAAGTATCATTAGAAATTGCGTGGTTTTCCTTTTACCTCGTCGACAAACACGGTCGGCTATTTATGGGAGTCAACATTTTGACTCCCATAAATGGCCGACCGTGTTACTTCGCAAAGTAAAAGGAAAACCACGCAATTTCGAGGCAAATGTGTATGGATCATTGTATTCTACTTTTTAAACAACTTGCTTACCATATGCATTTTATAACAAACGGTTACAAACGCTTTTCAAAGACCAACTCGACCGATCCAAGGCAACGTGTTCCTTTAATGAAGGGTTGGCTGCCAGTTAATCAAGTGTTGGCCACCAGTTATTAACTGGCAGCAACCAGTCTATTTTGTGGCAGCCACCACTTAATTCACTGGCAGCCATCACTTCACCTGGTGGCTGCCATGAGTTAAGTGGTGGCCCAGATAAAGTACCTGCTGCCGGTGGTGTCACCTGCCAACCAGTTGAAAGAGAAGCACTACCATGTGAAAGAAAAACACTAATACTTAGTACTACAAAGAGGCGAAATTCTTGGTAATACAAAGCTTATAAGAGTTACTTTCCTTACCATTTCCTTTTTTTTCAAGACTGTAAAACAGGAAACAAGAGTACAATAAAGCCATATTTCAGGATTGGATTGTGTGAATTTCAATTTTTTTACCTGATGAAACCATTTCCATCCTTGTCGAAGACTCTGAAGGCTTCCCTGATCTCCTCCTCACTGTCTGTGTCTTTCATCTTACGCGCCATCATCGTCAAGAATTCAGGGAAGTCGATAGTGCCGTTACCTTTCATGTGAAACAAGAACAGAAAAACTCAAGATTAAGTGGGGGGGGGGAGGGTTTCAAAGCTACTTGGACATAATTTTTTATTTTTTTTTGCATAATGAAACAAATAAAATAAAATAGCACCATAAAAAAAGGTTCTTGGAATTGCCCATTGCAAAATGACAACTGCCTTGCCTTCTTAAAAAAATTTAATATGACAATTCCAACATACATGTTGGAATTTTTATATTTAAGAGGGCAAGGCATTTGTCATGAGTATCCCACCTTTCATGTAAATGTGAAAAAAATAGACAATTGTACAACAACAATTACCAACATCATACTTTTGTGATTTTATTATTGCGATGGGGGAAAAGCAGTTATTGTAGTTTTGTGAAGTGTTTTAAACACACACTTTTGATGAGCATGGACAAATCTAGATTTAGTTGGAAAACCCAAAAAACCTTGAAAGAGCAATGTGATGTATGTTTATGTTTAACTGGTTTCTGACAATAAACTTGCTATTAAGGAGTATTTTCTGCTTAACATTTTTATGAAGCTGGACATTGCAATAGCATCTGCTTTTTGCAAATTGAATCATGAATGCTAAGGCTGAGAATATTTGTTTCACTATCATTTACTCTGGACCATTATTAGCAAAGACCATATTTTAATCGTACCATCAGCATCGACCTCATTGATCATGTCCTGCAGCTCAGCCTCGGTGGGATTCTGACCCAGTGATCTCATGACTGTTCCAAGCTCCTTGGTGGTGATGGTGCCGTCGCCATCCTTGTCAAATAGCGAGAACGCCTCCTTGAATTCTGTGTATTGAATGTTGAAAAGAATCAGTGGTTACCAAAACTGTTTGTTTTGTTTACATTTATATTAATCGTAGTTGTTTATCAGAGGTTCCATATTAGATGCTGAGATTGAGAAGCTGGCATTGTAATAGATGTGCATAATGGATTTTTCCTTCACTTTTTTGTGTGTTAAAAATAAAATGTTAACTTTTCAATAAAAGTGGAAAAATTCTGCAATATGCCTGTGACTTCAGAAAGTTTTGAAACTACAGTGTATTTCAGTTTAGCTTACCTGCTATCTGCTCTTCTGTCAATTGATCAGCCTATTAACAAAACAAAAAATTAATTTAGGGTAAATATTTCTAACTGTTCAAACTCAAAGTAGGCAGTAGGCCTACGCATTCTAAACTGGTTAGATATTTATTGTCATTGACATTGATGCTTAACAAAAGTTACAATCAATGTAGGGGGCCTACTTTTTATAATTATATCCTCTGCTTACCAGTTATCACGCTATTATGCCTTTTTCTTTGAATTGGGAAAAAAATAATGATGCCATATAACAACCGATGCCCTAATTATCTTCATTTGTTAATATGAAGTATGCAAATGTATATTAAAACTTGATGGACATTGAAATGTTCACACCACACACCGATCTTCGATGACTTCAACTGGCCCCATTTGTTTTGAGTTTTTCCTGTTTTCACGGCAAACGAGAAAGTATGGTTTCCCGGTGAAGCCATACATGGAAGAAACATCTGCAGTGACTACAAGTGTTCTTTGGGACTCTGTGTATGACTCTATAGCCAGCAGTTGCCTTCATTTTATTCAAAATATTTTTTTATTAAATTTTTAAAATTACCATGGTAACTTGCAAAAAATAAAAAAAAATAAAAAAAATATAAAAAGTGTGAATAATTACTGGCTTCAAAATCTGATTTCTATTTATTTTTTTTCTATTTTTTTTCTTAATATTTATAATAAAGCGTATAAATAAACAGTGATAATTGAATCAACAAGCTGATGTTTAAATTTTAATATAAATAATATTAATAGTATTGATACGAGGGTTACAAAATAAAAATCTCCAAAAATATTAGAAAATGATATAAGGCACAGGCTTCTTTAAGCCTCGGTATTTTTTTTCAAGAATGCTCAGCAAAACATTCAGTCACATGATTTTGATCATCATGAATTGTGAATTGAAATAGCGTTTGATGAAACTTTTTCGGTGGGCAAATATTTTTATATAGCCTCAACATTATGACATGTTTGTGTACCTTGTAGAAATGCCTAAAATACCAAACTTTTTGCATTTACAAGTGCAAATGACCAGTGGAGCCTTACGTGTTTCTAAGTTTTGGTCAAAGAAGAGGAGACTCTTTGCTTGGCGAATAAAACCACACAATTTTTATCTTGGGACTGTTTACATCACGCACAGAGAGGTAAAAGATTTGCCACGATATTAGGGACACCTCGAAAACAGGACCTCCTACGATATAATAATGAATAGGCCCTACCTGGAGAGTTATAACTTTTGATTGACATTTCTTTTTTTCTTCTGAACTTAATTTTTGTTTTTCTCTGAACTCTTGTTGGTCTGACACTTCGTTCTTTTAAAGGGCAAGGGCATCAATGCATTATTTCCTTTGTAAAAAAATAATTGTAAATTTCTCTATTCGAACGTTAAATGAATGGCCATTGACTTGACCAGTTGCCCTACTCCATGCATTACCTCCGTGAAATATCAGGCATGTTCTTGCAATGCACGTTCCAACAAATCAACGTTTTCATGCGCAAAATCCTAGTAAAAACACTTTTGTTTCCACAGACTATAAATATCCATTGTATACATAGTATTAGTTATTTAGTAAACAACATAAAGTAAGCTACACTAAAGCTAGTTTCCTTACTTAGGATGGCTAATTATAGGCCTAATTTTTTTTGTAATTATTAATAATATTAGGCCTATGGTATGGCTACCGTTCCCTACCGAAGTACCAGTGTTTTACCACCTATCTGGTTTTACAATTACATGCCCAAACCAGACAAGTGAAACTGGCTACTTACCATTGTTTACTTTAGAGTAAAATGCTTCAGTTTTGACGTTTACTTAAACAGGTAGCACTACTAAAAAGCTACTAACTTTAACAAAGTTAAGGACGTGGTGGTGTATTCACTTTTCACAGCATGCAGGCTAGGCAGCGTCAATTTTGTACGTCGCTGTTGTATACACTTTGTGTGAACTGGGAGGATGGTGTCAAAATGGCCGTTCCACCGCACAACACATCAAACTTAGTTATTCCTGCGCCCCGCGATTTAGGAATAAAGTTTGCAATTAAATCTGAAAAATCGTTGAAAACAAAATTAGGAATATTTAGAAATGTTATAAAACTGTAATTATTACTGTACTAATTGTATAAACGTAATAAGAAACCACAGAATCTGCATGCATAATTTAGTTTGACTACTTTTTGGTGCATGCACACAATGCACCGTTGGGGGAAAAAACAATTGACGCAATGCACCTTTTTTTTTTAGTTAAAGGGGCAGTCAATTTGGTAAAATTCAGGGAAACGATATATTTTTTTATTTTTTTTTAATAGTTTTTAGTGCATTATATATTTTAATATGGATTTGTATTTAATATTTTTGCTGGTATGGTAAAGAAAATGGAACAGGGGTTCTAATTTAGTGGACTCAAATCATGACTCAAATTGACAGCACTAGCCTACGTAATAGCCGTCGTCAGGAAATTGACGAAGTTGACGACACAATAATGATAAATCTTATCAATCCAAACTATTTAGAATACTTTGATATTGGGGCACAGCATGCACACCCAACGCCATGATTCTCTGATCGTCCATACTGACTCTTACATTACAACAACGAACACCCCTTTGGAGTAAGTTGCGTGGTCCACAGTAGACACGACACAGTCCTTCGTGAGTACAAAGAAATTCGACGAGTGTGATTTGAGTACACAAAACACCCGAGCTAGTCTAGTAAAAAAAATTGCAGTTGCTTTTTCATCCGCAGCAGTGTGATGGTTTTCATATCATCGATGGCCTAGGCGATTGAATATTAATGCCCGTTTGATAACGGACACAATCTGAAAAGACGGTCTTCTTCGTAAAAATGGGGTTAGCGAAAGGTTAAGTTAACAAACAGTCATAAGTTGTCCAATATATGAAGACCCCATAGCCCCTTGCCATTATTATTAACGTTAATGTCACGCTACGCTACGCTGCGTGCAGTGTGTCAAGTAGCTAGCTAGCAGTGCAATCCTGTAGGCTATTTCTACATGCTGTAAACATGCTCTATGCTCTTTTATAGGCCTTGTGCCGTTCTATGAAAGGCGCGTTGTTTACTTACGGCTATGACCACCAGAAAAGGATAAATACAATAGCTTGCAAACATTCACACCCAGATCATATTTTTACTACATCAGTCGGCACTATGGTGGACATAACAGCGAAAAAATCGGGTGTATTTCTCCTATGTGCCTTTGTATTTATATGGTACATAGTTCCCCGCCTTGGGGAGGAGTTTCTCTCGAGGTGTTTCGGTAACATCATCTCGTTGATCCTTGCCTATGTCATCGCCATCCAGCTCAACGAGGGCAAGATCGAGATCCAGGGGAAGGCCGTGTTAGTAACGGGGTGCGATACGGGGATCGGTAACGCCGTGGCCCGGTACCTCGACAAGCTTGGGTTCCGTGTGTTCGCCGGGTGTCTGTTCGAGGATGGGACAGGGGCACGACGGCTTAAGGATGAGTGCTCGGGGAGGATGCAGGTGGTTCAAATGGATGTGACCAATGAACAGCAAGTGGCGGAAGTGGCGCGGTTCGTGCAAAGTGCTGTTGCAGTTTCGGGTGAAGGTAATACTCGTATAATAACCATACCCGCAAAGTACAGGTCACATTGCCCTGCATCTATTGAATGTCAATTTATATCTGAAATTCCGCAAAATTTGATTTGCAAAGTGGAAATTCTATGCAGAGTCAACAGCAACGACAGTCTCATCAAAAACAACCGGAAAACTTAGCGTTAAGACCCAGAGCAGAAAAGATATATTGATGCAAATCGCTCGTCATGTTGGACGAGAAATAACTACGAGAGGTTCGTTACACTTTGTAAACCATGCTGCTTGCAACACCAGCTGGGGCACAAAATAAATGTTCCACTCCTAGTCAATCCGTGCTCTGGAAGTGACAATACGTCGGTGTGCGTCCTGCCCTTTAAAGGGATATCCATCGTTAAAGAGGTCCAATCACACCCTCTTGTTTTCAATTAACTCAACATAAAAGTAACAACCCACGTGTGGAAATCATCACTAATATGGGCCCTTAGAGATATATAATAAAAAAAGGAGAAATTAATACTGTTTTTCTTCTTCAAATATAACTGGGTCCTGGCCGAGCAGACAGCTGGTCAAATTTAACAAAAACCGTTGACAAAGCATACACAGTTAATATTTTTGCTATTTGCTGTCTGTATAAAGGGGAAGTTAATCTGTCAGACACTCCGTACAATCTTATCTTTACAGGGAGAGGTCGGCGATACAAAATTCTTTACATTCTACAGACTGTGTGGAGTTGAACAATCAATAATCGCCGGCCATCGATAACATGCAGATAATAAATTAATTGGCCCTCATAAAGTATGCCAAACGATTTAAAGGCAGTGGACACTATTGGTAATTGTCAAAGACTAGCCTTCACAGTTGGTGTATCTCAACATATGCATAAAATAACAAACCTGTGAAAATTTGAGCTCAAGAAAAACACCCTTGTCACACGAAGTTGTGTGCGTTTAGATGGTTGATTTCGAGACCTCAAGTTCTAAACCTGAGGTCTCGAAATCAAATTCGTGGAAAACTACTTCTTTCTCGAAAACTATGGCACTTCAGAGGGAGCCGTTTCTCACAATGTTTTATACCATCAACCTCTCCCCATTACTCATCACCAATAAAGGTTTTATGCTAATAAATATTTTGAGTAATTACCAATAGTGTCCACTACATTTAAGTGATAACTTGCACTATCCACATGAAAGCGATTTCGACCAGATGTCAGAGGATTGGGAATTTACGTTTATACACCGACACCGCTTGATCAATTAATTGGAAATCGATTGTTTAATGGCAGTCCACTGCACTGTTGGACGTCCATGGTGATTTTTGTTGGACACGGCTGGAAAGTTCGTGAAGACGCTATATTCCTCTTCTATCAAACGCACCACCACACCCTCAAACAGTGTCAATATTATTATTCATCAAAATAAACGCACTGATGTTATGTCATAATAAATGGGGCTGCACAATTCGTTTTGTTTGCTTGTCGAAATCAAAGAAGGCAAATTTCAATATGCATATTTTTTTTAAAGGCAGTGGACACTATTGGTAATTGCTCAAAAATAATTATTAGCATAAGCCCTCACTTGGTAACGAGTAATGGGGAGAGGTTGATAGTATAAAACATTATGAGAAATGGCTCCCTCTGAAGTAACGTAGTTTTCGGGAAAGAAGTAATTTTCCTCGAATTTTGATTTCGAGACCTCAGATTTAGAATTTGAGGTCTCGAATTCAAGCATCTGAAAGCACACAACTTGGTGTGACAAGGGTGTTTTTTCCTTTCATTATTATCTCGCAACTTTGATGACCAATTGAGTTCAAATTTTCACAGGTTTGTTATTTTATGCATTTATTGGGATACACCAAGTGGGAAGACTGGTCTTTGACAATGTGTCCAGTGTCTTTAAACCAGTTGTAGGCCTGTATGTCATGCGTGGACAAACTGCATGGATTTTTCCAGGTGAATTTTCCCGAGGTTTACCATCCCTCCGCATTCACGCATTATAGGTCGTCGTGGCCGTTTCAATTATTTTATTCATTAATTTGTTGTTAAAGGAACACGTTGCCTTGGATCGGACGAGTTGGTCAAAACAAAAGCGTTTGTAACCGTTTTTTATAAAATGCATATGGTTGGAAAGATGTTTTAAAAGTAGAATACAATGATCCACACAAGTTTGCCTCGAAATTGCGTGGTTTTCCTTCTACTGTGCGAACTAACATGGTCGGCCATTTATGGGAGTCAAAATTTTGACCCCCATAAATGGCCGACGTGTTAGTCGATGAGGTAAAAGGAAAACCACGCAATTTCGAGGCATGTTTGTGTGAATCATTGTATTCTACTTTTACAACATCTTTCTACCCATATGCATTTTATAAAAAACGGTTACAAACGCTTTTCAAAGACCAACTCGACCGATCCAAGGCAACGTGTTCCTTTAATTATGTGTACACTTATTTATTTTTCAGGGGTACGGCCTAACCATGAAGATGGCGCTATAACTGCCTTTAAAATCTAGGTCACATTTTGTTTACTTTGAGGGCGAGCTTATTGTTGACTTTTCCCTATGTAGAAAGAAAAGCCAAAGTTCAACATTTTGTGTAAAGTTGACTGGGTTCATAACTGCATTAAAAACATTATTACGCTCGATTGCAGACGAACCAAGGGTCCACATTAATAGTAAAATTCAACTGGGAAAAAAAAATGAAAAGTAAAACTCTGATGTTACATCAGCCAAACAATTTTTGCTTCAAGAGATTCTGATTCAAATTTCTCCCTGCTTTGAAAATTAAAATGATGTGAGCAACGCCGTCAAGTTGTGACGAAATAGTTTGTACCGTTTAGAAATTTCCTTTTGTCAATAAGCCTTCTTCTCGTTTAATAACAATTATTTTTACAGCTAGGTCTGTAAAATAACGAGAAAAGGTTTTTAAAAGTTATTGATCAAACAAAATTACTTTAATAATATGTAGAATTACAATTTTTTGATTTTTCGTTTCAGTGTTGTGGGGGGTTGTAAACAATGCTGGAATTGCTGTGTTTGGTGAAGTTGAGTGGTTGTCTATGGATGATTATCAGAGGGTCGTCAATATCAATCTATGGGGTATGATACGCGTCACTAAGGCCTTCTTGCCTATGATTCGTCAATGCAAAGGTACGTCACGTTTTAGTGTAGCCAATCAGAACAGCGTCAAAGGTTATGCATCTTGGTTGTGAATTTTAATTTTGCACTTTTGGAAATTAAGGGGCATTTAGCACGGTACAACAGTGGTTCTCCGTTTCATTTGAACTGGCAATGAGAGCAATTTTCATTTGATTCAAATTGAAAATTATGGTCGAACATTATACTTTATCAAATTAAACACCCGCACGGCTTAAACAACCTGCATTGAGTTTACACAAACTTTGTTGCCAAACTTGGAAAATACTATTTGGTTTAAGACACAGTAAGACACAACTTCTTTTGTTCATGACATATTTTAAATGGTGTCTGAAGCTTTGCATGGTGTGGAGAATAAGAGTAACTATAAACATAAAAACGAATAGTAAACTTGCGGGTGCATACGAGTAGAATCTCCTTTGAAGGAGTGATGGCTCTGAGAAGAGCCAGTTTGGTCTCGACGTTTAGAACAGTATATTCTTTCTCCTGAAGACGAGCAGAGTATACTGTTCGAAACGTCGAGACCAAACTGGCTCTTTTCAGAGCCACCACTCCTTCAAAAGAGATTTTACTCATGAATGTACCCGCAAGTTTACTATTCATATTCATATTTATAGCTACTCTTACGACATGTTTTGTCTCATCTTACCACACTAATCTAAATCAAAAAAAATTATAATCAGGAAGAATTTTGTATTCTTATTCTTTCTACACAAGTAGTCGATATTAAGAAATGTACTTGTATATTTATTTATTTTTTTCCATTAAATTCTCTTCAGGTCGCATCGTGAATATGAGTAGCATACAGGGCTTGTTTGGTGCCCCTTTTATTTCCACCTACTCAATCAGCAAGTACAGTGTGGAAGCATTCAGTGACTGTCTTCGATATGAGATGGCAAAATGGGGAGTCAAGACTATCATCATTGAACCGGGCAACTTCTCCTGTAAGTCTTGAAGTGTATTTCTTCTTACTGTGACCATTGTTCATGAGGTTGTAATTAAGGTGGGAAGATCATGGTGACAAGCCCATTTTCTTGATGAGTAAATAAAGTCACTATCACAGTCATGACAACGTGTACTTATGTTGGTCTGGTTCTCTTACATAAGAACAGCTAAATTAACAAAATCATCAGCATGTGTGCAGCAAGACGTTTTCTGTATAAGTGTACACATACTTAGAGCTATTGAAACATACCTAAAGTTATATTAAAAATTACGAGACCTTGACTTGTTCATTTAATATTTCCCTTAGGAGATTGTCCTTATCAGACATTTATTCCACTAAACCCTGTGTGTCCAATGTGATACTTGTACAGGGAATTGCAAACTCTTCTTACTAAAAAAAAACCCTGTAGTGTTGGTCGGGGATAGGTCTTGACTGTGTTTTTTATTTTTTATTAACAATGCGAAGTGGGGATTCGATTTTAAGTTAAGTAATATTGATCAATAGGTAAGCTCTTTCTGAAGCCTGTGGATTCGGTTTGGGACAATAGGCAATAACTATTCTTGAATAATGTAACACCTATATTAATGGTTTGTTTTCACTCATTATTTTCTGCAGCATGTTCGGACCTTTTCGAAGAGAAAAACATCACCAAAATGTTAGAGACCGTATGGAGTAAGACGCCAGACCACATAAAGGAAGACTACGGGCAAGAATACTTCAACGACATGGTAAAGTCTATGGCAAACACCCGATTCATGAGCGCCAACAGTCTGGAGCCGGTCCAGATTGCTGTGGAGGACGCCCTCATTGACGAAAACCCACAAATCCGGTATTTCCCGTCCAACATACAGTCGAAAATATTCACCTGGATTTTCTGTTATTTGCCGCCTACGCTCACGGACTACTTGTTCAAGGTTGCAGTTTGGATGTCCGCTGTCAAAGTGAAGGGAATAGAAAAGCAGTCACTTGACAACTGATGAACTCGGCAATTGTCTTTTTTTCACGATCTAGAATTGATGATTCTAAAAATCATTCGGTCCTTCGGATATGAAGTTGACTAAATAATTGTTAACTCGCCAAAGGCCGTTATACTTTCTGAGTCATTGCCAAGAAATCCAAGTTGCCTCGGATGGATGGGACTCGAACCAACGACCTTCCACATTCCCGAGCAGATGAGTCAACCACAACTCACAGAATCGCACTTTTGGAGCTGCAGTTTCAATTAATACGCCGATTGGTGTTTTTGTAGTTAACTTAATCTGCTTGAATAATGTTCTTGATGCGACAGATCTCTCACATCCTCATCGGCAAATGTAATTACATGAAACTGTGTTCGGTAAAAACTCCCCACATTGAACACTATGCCATAGATATTGGTTCATTTGGAAATAATGATTGTTTTGTCTTCGTTGTTTAATAGTCACCGCAGTTCACAGGGTAGTTGCAGCCAGTTTTAGAAATAATTTATGTTCGTCCTTCTTTAGGCGAGTTTTATGTTGCATTTTTTTCTTTAAAGGTATGGTCATACTTTGATAATGACCTTAAAAAGTATAGCCATATAGGCATTTTATAAAGGTTTCACAAAGAATAGTATAAGCATCCTGTGAAATAGTCTAAAGTGCCGCCGTTCATTTAAAAAAATCATGTCAGAATAAAATAGTGTCGTAAAAGGCGACATTGGGAGTGCTTTGTAAATGCTGCGGCCAGAGTCTGCAGTTGGTAACCGCTAAACGTGGTTGGATTGTACGTTCCATTGCCCTCTTGATAATTTTGCATCAACAGTACAATGAAAGAAACAAACGATGACCGTACCTTTAAACATATGCATTTGTTATAGTAATTAGCTTTATAAGGTTTTAGTACCAGCTTTTAGGAAATGGGTTAAAGGAACACGTTGCCTTGGATCGGTCGATTTGGTCTTTGAAAAGCGTTCTGTAACCGTTTGTTATAAAATGCATATGGATAGAAAGATGTTGAAAAAGTAGAATACAATGATCTACACAAACATGCCTTGAAATTGCGCGGTTTTCTTTTTACCTCGTCGACAAACACGGTCGGCCATTGATCGGAGTCAAATTTTTGACTCCCATAAATGGCCGACCGTGTTAGTTCGCGACGTAAAAAGAAAACCGTGCAATTTTGAGTGATACTTGTGTGGATCATTATATTCCATATTTAAAACATCTTTCCAGCCATATGCATTTCATAACAAACGCTTTTTATAGACCAACTCGTCCGATCCAAGGCAACGTGTTCCTTTAATACTAATGCAGAGATTTTTTTTTTTTTAGTTTAAAGGTATCTAAGAATAATATTGTACTTTGAAAGTACCACTGACTAATACCTCATTGATCAGGATATAAAGAATAATTTGTTGTTACTCAAAAGTGTGTGGATTGGTTATAAAAATGAATAGACTTGTCTAGGGCAGGGTTCTTCTGTTTTTTGGAAAACACTGCACATTTCTTATCATAATTATACAATTTGTTTGTATAGGCCCTACCTTTAAAAAAAAAGTTTAATAGATCTAAACGTAGATAGTTGTCTTATTTCATACATCAGTGCCAAACTATTAAGGAGGCCTCTAACAATGATTCCATCGTGTAATTTTTTGAAAGTCAGTTGTTCGTGATATTTGTATATTTTTGGACAACATATAATTATTAGCCTTTCACCTGATTATGCTAATTTCATTTGCGCATTCGTACAGCTATAGTAGACCTATTGGTTGATAAACGCCATTTACATATTTGGTGTCCCCGTGCACATCACGCGCGCAGTACAATTTACATACTTTCACGGGAAGGGTACATTTTTTAATTGGGATGCGAGGAATAGACACATTTTTTTTGACAAGTCACATTTTAATTATCGAGATCCGTTAATAATTCATAGTTCAAACTTGACAAATTGTTATCGCCCCCCCCCCCCCCCATAAATCAACGTTTAGGGCCTAAATCAAAATAACTCTTGATAATAAAAAATATATAAAAACAGTTTTAATCCATTTAGTGAATTTTGTTCATGTGTTATGGTTGTTCTGTATGCGGCAGTTTTTCAAAAACTGTTTTGAAAACATACCTTCATGAGATTTCGTGTGGTTTTTTTTTTATAGAGAATATACACTTGGAAACTTGTTTTTTTTTTTGTACTTTGTTTTTCGTAATCAGATTGACTGTACTATGCTTGACTTCATGTTATCGCAATTGTTGGGTCTGAAGTTTGACCCGTTTTGATAAATTCATAGACTGGATTATCTAGAAGACCACCACATAGCTTGGCAATACACACAGGTTGGTGAACTACTCGAATATTGTTGTAAAATGTGGGCTCTACGATGTATCATATTTCTGGCGAGCTTGTACATCCTCATAAATTACATCGTACCTCTCATTGAGCGGGAGATAGCTTCACGGTGTTTTACTTGGATCTTATCGGTCGTCTTAGCCTATGCCGTCTCGAGCCGTTTCAGCACGGGCGGGAGAATCGACACCGTCCGGGGCAAGGCGGTACTCGTGACGGGTTGCGACACGGGGATCGGAAACGCTCTGGCCAGGCACCTCGATCGGCTGGGGTTCCGGGTGTTTGCTGGGTGCCTGTTTGCGGATAGGGGTGAGGCAAGTAAGCTTGATGAGGAAAGTTCTGATAGGCTGAAGGTGGTTCAGTTGGATGTGACCAGTGACCAACAGGTCGCTGATGCAGTGGCGTCTATTGGAGAGACTCTATCATCAACTGGAGATGGTAGGTTTCAAATGGGCACATGGTTTTGTTTTAGCATTGTCTAGTTCTTGCAGAGTCTTTCTATTGACATTCAAGCAATGATGGTGAGTAATCATTGACAGTTTTGAGTGGTATGAATAAGGTTTTTTAATGCCGACTGGGATGGGATACTGACACCGCGGGTGCTTAAAAAAAAAAAAAAAAAAGAAATCATTGAACATCCCATTTACCTCTGAACGTGGCACTTCCAAACAATCCTATTAATTTTAGGGGCAAAGCAAGTTTGACACAATCTCCGGGGGGGGGGGGGGGTAGATGCCGACGACCATCAAGCCGAAATCTGGGCCGAGCCAAACATTATTTTATAAACATGTTTGTCTTTTCGTCCTGATAATAACAGTCTTGTGGGGTGTTGTGAACAACGCTGGAACAGCCTGCTTTGGTTTCATGGAGTGGGTACCCCTCAAGAGGTACAAACAACTGGCCGAGGTGAACCTATGGGGGATGATACGCGTTACCAAGGCAGCATTGCCTCTCATCAGAAAATCTAAAGGTAAAAGTGTAAAACTGTAAAAGTTGTAATTTGTTTGTTTGTTTGTTTGTTTGTTTGTTTGTTTGTTTGTTTGTTTGTTTGTTTGTTTGTTTGTTTGTTTGTTTGAATGTTTGTTGAGGTGTTGAGGTTTGTCTCATGGGGTGTTTGCTTAGATGATCATTCCGTCAAAGGACGGCAGAGCTCTCACAAACACTAAGCTGGCAACAGCCAATATTTCCCATAGCATGGAGGAAGTTTGGATGCTCCTACAAACATTATCTTGGCGATTCGGGGAAAAAACACAACCTTATGATTGTAAGTCCTACAGCACCGTCATCGCGGAACTCGATTCTAGAGAATTTGTGATGGTGGTACGCACCGCCCCTCCCTTGGCATCAATTAATGTGTCTGCATTTTGTAGGCTTGGAATAGCAGGAATATTTTTGGATACGGGTATATTTGTAGAATAGAAAGGGATAGGGTGGGGTCTATCTCTGCACCCCCATCCCTCACCAGGTATGGTTTTTTAAGAGTCTACATTTACTCTTCAATACCATGAAACCCTTTCCAGATTTTTTTTTTATACAAAGGTTAATTTTAAAATAATTCACAAAATCATTTCAAACTCAACCATTTATAGGCCGTGTGGTGAACATGAGTAGTATGCTAGGCCGTTACAGCCCGCCCTCCAGTTCGGCATACAGTATCACCAAGTATGGCGTCCAAGCTCTCACCGATTGTCTACGCGGGGAATTGTACACGTTTGGTATCAACGCTGTCATCATTGAGCCTGGGAACTTCTCGGGTAAGAATTTAAATTTGGTTTAAGGCTTGACAATAATTATAATTATCAGTGTAAAATGTTGCGCAAAATATTTATTTGTAAAAGGCATTTGCCCATGTCGACTCCGGAGTTTTTATGGGTGGCGCTGTGATTTTTTAGGCATGGTCATGGACAAATATCAACCGAGGGGAGCGCTGTCTCGTTCTTGATAATTTTGATTTTAAAAAGTAGCATACCCTTAAATTTTATATAAATTTTGCGAGATTTTCTTCGGAAAATAATAAGCCACAAACAATAGGACTACGCCTTCTATAAACAAAACAGGGAAGTCTTGCACCAAGACTACATTTATACCCGGTACTGAAGACGCAATATTTCTAGAGGACTGATGGAGTGTTACTGTTCATCTTGTGTCTTTGCAGGTTCTTCAGCCATGTTTACGAAACAGTTCATGCTAAATGATCAAGATAAATTATGGAGTGAGACACCTGAATACGTCAAAGAAGCCTATGGTGAGGAATTCTTCACTGGCGCCAAAACTAGTATCGTCTCTTTCAGTCAAGGGTCGTCAACCTCGAGCCTTGACCCTGTAATGGATGCCTGCGAGCACGCCCTCACCGACAAGAATCCACGTGCAAGATATTTCCCGGGCAATTTGATTTCCAAGTTGTCCGTGTGGTACAATTGTTATCTGCCCTCTTCCGTCTCCGACTTGGCCTATCAAATGTATTTTATATATTTAGGACGTACAATAAAAGGAAAGCAATGTTAGATGACAGTGACGTCATAAGAGCATCATTGCCTGTGGGACAGTGCCACTTTTGTCACTCATGCTATAGTTCTTCAAACCTATGTTGTGAAACATATACTTTGAATTTTGTAATGACTTCTTTTTTATTGGTACAACCTTTTAACTTCAATGTCGTAAAAGAAAAAGCAATTGTTACAACTATTGCTATTTCCAAATGCTGAAAGCAGTGTGTTACCAGAGACGAGCCATGTTGCTTGGGTGGCAAATTTAAAAACATGATTTGCAAGACAATAACGATTACCAAAATAGTCAAATAATTTGATTTGCATGTCAGTTTACTTTCACATTCTGTACAAATAAAAATGTTGAACAAATTTGTCAGACTTTTTTTTAATTGATATGTTATTTTGATATTCTTAGAAAATTTTCCCTATGAAAAATACATATTGTTGGTGCATCAGCTGAAAGTTACATTTATCAACATGAATAACATGACACGATCATATCATATAAATACAAATTTATGCATTTTAACAGAACATCGCTGGCTGAAATCTGGGTTTTCCATTTCACCATGTGATAATATTTGCGACAATAAACTCATAAGTAGGCATCCACTATTAATGTTGTATGTTAGGCCTATGGGTGCTGAGAAAACTTTGAATAATAGGCCTAACACCGAAACAATTTTATAGTGTTTTAAAATGTTATACTCTTTAATTTATCAATAATTACAGCTCAAGAAAAAACACCAATACTAGTACTACATGTATTATGCCTTGAACACCCAGCAGGGTGGATATGTGCGCATTACAAGTCTGTATATAATTAAAAAATTATCATCTATAATATATATATATATCTTTTTAAATTATGCTTCAGCTAACATTTTGCAATCTTTCAAATAAAAAAGTACTTATTTGCATAACTTGCAGTTTTTTGCATCACTTTTTTTTATGGCAGGAATGGTTTTCGTGATGGTACATTACACAGGTCAACATCTCATGTGTACCTTCCATGTCACATCAGTCTTTCAGACTGTTTTTTTTTACCAATTGAGGGCGCTTTCCACAGTGATTTTTCCTGGTATCACTGTACAGTTTTATCTCATTCTGACTACCTGCTTGTTGTTTTCTTGTATATCAATGGCCAGATAAAATAATAAAACAAATATTGTTTTATTGATTCATCGCAGCCCGCAAATTAGGTTCGCACAAGTCCTCAACCTGTCGGTAAAAACAAAACACCTGTGATTTACTCTTTGACACTAATTGCAAGGAATGTCACTGCATCATTTTGGAAAAATATTCATGAAGATGATACCATTCCCAGTTTAGACATCTGCAGAATAAAATGACATAAAATGATAAAACAAATCAACAGAATAAAACATAATATAGTTTTCATATCAAGAGTCCAAACAGTGAATACATGTGATATTTTCCCCACTATTTTCTTGCATCTCCGCTGACAAATTCGGCTCAAACTTCCACATGTTTGTTGTTTATGTTTGATCACATAAAGTGTGGATACTGGTCTTTTACAATAACCAATATTGTCCACATGCTTTATGTATACATGTAGGGCCTACATGTGGATCCAAGTATGCGGGAAAACACACTACAATAAGTACACTTATCTCTGCCTTGCAGCAATATACCTTTTTTCTTGAAATGTCCAATGCAGGATTTACAGCTTTGAGTTGTTAAGACCGCAGTGTCTTCGTAGACATGATATAATCTTTGGCCACATGTCCTCCATTGCTCTGATGTTTCCAATGGCTGTTCCTCCATGCTCACCTACTACAGCTGTATTAGAGTGAATTTCAGAATACCACATGTGTGTGAGGGCAGCTCAAGAGAAAAGATCCAAAATACACAAACAAGACCAGCAACATTGTGGTGTGAACATCTTAATCATTGTTCACTGTGTATATGTTTTAAAAGCACTCATCACAGAGCTAAAATGAACAGTCTCGACACAAACCTGAACAAAGTGTGTCGTCACAACCCAAATCTGAGCCTAGGAGTCTAATCTCTCTCCCCAACACCCCCAAACGATAGAATTACTGAAATATTGCTCCAACAACACCAAATTTATTCGGTTTTTGCCCTGAAAATCTGTGCCAACAGTGTTTAGAAATACAACTTCATGGGGGACAGCAAGTCTATAATTCTGGGTAAAGAATACAATAAAATTATGCACCAATATAACAGGTAAGCACCATCATGGTAAACCAGAATAACTTCCCTCCCAATCATTCCAAGTCAACTTCCATAACTGACGACTTCTCTTACCGGAAGCCGGTGACCAAAACCTGCTGCCAACAGGTGCCCATGGTATCTCTAGGAGATGTCCAGCTTCAGGGTAGCTCAGGAGCTGATAGTTAGAGCATCCGTACCGTTCGAGTCTCTCGATATTCTTCTTGGCATAGAAGCAGCTGTCCCAAGCCCCTTCGCCTTCACCAACGATGAACAGATACTTGCATTTTGGATTATTTTCCACCTATGGTAAGTTTTTGGTGACATGGGTAGATTAATTTTCAACCTTGCAAATAAGATTTGTTCAAAAATTTTTAAAATATTTGTTTCAGATTTAGTGTTTCAGATTTATGTACATTATACAGAGTAGGGAGGGGATTTTTTTGCACTTTTGCTGCTCGAGATTTGGGGTTACTAATTTGATGATTTTGATGAAAATACTATGGCAAGTTTTGCTGTTTTTTCAACGAGTGCTGGTCTTTCTTATAACTTGGCCTAGAAATCAACATTACAATGACAAAAAACAAATGACCCTACCTTTAAAATGGAACCATGTTCATCAGGTACTTTGTACAAGGCCTTCCAGCAATGAAACATATCATATAAACCTTTCACCTCTGTTTCTCTTAAAAATCTATCGTCAAAGCTGCAAGTGACAGGGGGAGGGATGGGTGTAGGGGAGGAGAAGGGGAGGAGAAGGGGATGAAAGGAAAGGTTTACATGTGGACTTGGTAATAACTCTTAAAATGAATGCCAATAAAAACTTACTTTGTTAGACAGAAGTTACAGCAGCAGCTATACTAATAAAGCATTTTGAGAAACATTTCACTTTGAAGTAATGTGGTTTAAAAAGTTTATTCTTAGAAGCGTTACTGGCTGTAACGTCTCTCAGATTGTGTATTGCAATTACAAAATGTTGCTCCAGTTTTTTTGCGGTTTTTAAAAAAAATGCAACCACCTTTTATAATGCTGTTTTTCCTGACTACACAGGAAACACAGGCTTTAGTATTCACTTAGGCAAGAATGCACTGAAGTGTTCATATTCCTGTATGTCTGTTAAAAATAACTATTACTTTTGTTCCTAAAGGGGGCGCCAGTGGGAACAAAATGGTAACAAACTGGGTGAGTGCTGGGCACGGGAGAAACAAATTTGAAGATCATGTTTGGACTGGGATTAAAATGTTAATTGCTGCTAACAACAAAAAGTTGTCAAGCACAACAAAATTATGCTTACCAGAATAATCATTACCAGCTAAAATAATATGTCACATGTACCAAATGTAACCGCACCCTGCTTATTTTTGCTTAGCAGAAAAATGTACAGCAACATTTTCTACTGAAGCAGCTATATGGAATTTGGCCCTGGTCAGTTGAAAATACATACCCATAATACGGAATCTCCACTCCATTCAGTGTCATTGAGAATGTCATAGCATGGGATCCATTAATACTGATTGCGGCATTGACCTAGACATAAAATGACAACAAAATCATCACAACCAAATTTCTTTGACACCTTCTCAAACATGACAACCTTATTGGACCAGAAACTTCCCAGGGCATGTGTAAGTCAAGAAAACAGCATTTTATAAGAATTCCAAGTTCCAGCTGTCTTACTTTGATGACACGGTATAAGTTAGCAGAATGAGCCACACAAAGTTCTTTGGAAAAAAATACATTATTTTCACCGTTTGCACAACAAATTTGTGACCAACAGAACAAACTCAGAATGTTAGTTGCTTGTTGTTGATGTATTTAAGGAAAACGAAGATGGTATGAAGATTACTCTTCGAAAAAAAAAATAGATCCCTTGGAGAGCGTCCACATACGTTGGCGCACGTTAACTCATTGTTCTGTCATTGCAGCTACTAATGGTGTTTTATGCATTATCCCCCCCCCCCCCCACCCCCCCCCCTAAGTTGGTCTAGTTAAATTGGTCACCAATGTCTGCAATTCAACCTTGAGGTGTTGACAGAACTGATGATCCATTGCATGATAAACTGAATTTGCAGCTCCAGTGGTAAGGGGAGCCGTAGCAGCCTTTTCATGGAAAAGGGGCAAGGTAGAAGTAGAAGTACAAATCCCTTTCACAAACAAAAGTCTCTGCACTTAACTAAATAGTTTATGTACCTTTTCAGGGAAAAGTGCAGCCATTTGTAGAGAAAGATTGGCCCCTGCAGAGGTGCCCAGCGTTCCTATTCCTCCTGGTTTCACATATGGCTGGTCACATACCCAATCTATTGCATCCTGAAAACACAAAAATAGAGGAATACAACTGAAATTATCTTGTCTGAAATGTCATAATCTTCAATTGAATCCAGTCTTTTGCTCTCTCTCACTCTCTCTCTCCTTTGTAAGGAAAGTCTGTCCCAAACCAATAATCAGGCCAAAGTTTATATCTGGTTTCATTGCCATTAAATGAGTGAAAATATTTTCATTCCCCAAAGACAAGAATGAAAATTTTTCCCAAGGACAGGATGCCAGTCCATCGCATGTTACTCTCAAGCTCTTGTCTTGTACCCATTTGTACTCCTGGATGGAGAGAAGCAATTATGACAAAGTGCCTTTCTCACGGGCACAAGTGTTGCACGGAAGTGTCGTGGCCGAGCGGTTAAGAGCATCAAATTCAAACTCTGGTGTTTCTGATCAGCAGAGTGTGGGTTCAAATCCCCAGCCGTGGCACTCGTGTCCTTAAGCAAGACACTTTACCATTGCTTCGTCCTTCGGATGGGACGTAAAGCCGTAGGTCCCATGTGTTGCATGTAAAAGAACCCAGTGCACTTATCGAAAAGAGAAGGGGTTCGCCCCGGTGGTCCTGGTTGTGGCTGCTTCATGCGCCGTAGCACCTTGTAAACCCTTATAAGGTGCTACATAATTGGGTCTCAGAATCCATCACTGCAATAACCTATCTTTCTGAAAGTTTGTATATACTCAGCGCCTTGGGTACCTTGTTTGGTATATACGTGCGCTATATAAGACTTCAATATTATTATTACTATAACTAGTGTGACATGTAGATTACCCCCCCCCCCCCCCCAAATGTAAATACGGTAAAACATTCACATAGATTGTCTCCATACCCTGAAATATTCCGCTTCTACCATCCAAAGTTCCTTCGGCAGGTCTCTGTAGTTGAAGTAGGGCAGAGCATAGCAAGCAAAGCCATGAGAAGCCAACATGGCGGCACGGATCTCAATCAATCCTCCGCTTGTACCAAACATGTCAATCACACCAGGAAATGGCCCAGGTCCTGAGGAAATATTCAAGATGACAACAATATTGAGAAAAAATTTTACATAGCAGGAGCATAAATATTTTCCAATAACATTAAAGGCACACAGTTATGTGTCATATCCAAATATTTAATTAGGATAATCAAAAATCCCAATGATGCGCCCTCACTCTTTAACAAGTCCCATTTCACAAGTTATTTAGTATTTCTTTCAAGATAATCTGACGCAAGTGTTAAACAAAAACAATGCCTATATGTAAATGGAATAAGTTTCTTTTTTGAAAACATTGGAACTCTGTCAAAGCTTTTAAATTTTTTTACTCTAGTTATTATTTTAACTAAACAAAAACATTTTTTTAAATGGGGGCCGTACATGGGGGCGCATGACATCAATTGAGGGGGGGGGGGCTATAAACACTAACCTTTGGGTTTAAATAAAGCTCCCCTCAGCCGTCCACTTTCCACTTCAATCCTCTCTACGTCCTTGCCCATGTACCATCTCTCTGTAACAGCAGTAGCTTCTGGTTCCTTAGTCTGTAAGGCCGCAGCATCAAGATGGCCATCGTACAATGACAGCTGAACTATCATTGGCTTTGTGGCATCCCTGTGGATATATCGAGATCCAAACCGCACCCCTGGAGAGGGCACCATGCTCCAGAACAGACCCATGGGTTCAGTTCCTGAAATGAGATCATCAATAAAAGTAAATACTGTGGTCAAGTGGTTAGATTGCAGGACTTTCAATCACAAGGTTGTGGGTTCGAATCCCTCAGCTCACTGTGGATTTCACAATCGTCTAGTTACTGAATCACAATTTATTTATTAGTGGGACTCACAAACCATTCAAACAAACAAACAATCAAACAAACAAACAAACAAATATCTGGTGGTCGGGTTCCCCTAGTGGTATAATTTCTTGTCTTGAATCTTTGGTACCCTAGGTTCAAATCCCACCGCCGTCAGGGCACTATTTTGATTGGGTTTTCAGTCCCTACCTGACTGGGGTTTCCTCCTACATCTAAAACTTTGCTAAATATTGTGACTAAGTTCAATTTTCTGAGAATTCTTGGATTCACATCAAAATTATTAATTGAAATGAAATGGGTTTTTTTTTTTCATTATAATTACAGCATAATACCAGGAGATACACCATCAATTAATCATGAGGCATCTAATTGCCTGGTGTTGCCTTTGTGAAGCATATTAGACCTGCGTGCCTAGTGAAAAAGCTGACAGACTAGTGAAACAAAAAGCTAAGTAATTCTGCTGGCTATTAAGTCACTAAAACATTAATGTTGGACACTGGAAAGCCTATCAAAATAAGCTGTCAATGAAAACACAAGTCCCTCTCCTAACCATCTATAAGATTAATATGTGGGATTGCAGGCAGGGTTCGAATTTGAGGATAAATGCCACAATTCTGCAGGGCATGTAACTCAACGTTTGCATCAGACAAGTAGTTATTTTACAAGCCCAGAATCTAAATAACTGTGAAAGAACTTTCCACAGATTGAATATGTAAACTGTATGTTTTTTAAACATGCAGTCGGATAAAATCTTTTTTTTAATTTGGCTGATGGGGAAGTTGGTGATACTCATTTAGAATTGAAATAAATTTATCCAGACTAAGTCAACATTTGAACACCACTTTACATATTGACAATACACATTAAAGGAACACGTTGCCTTGGATCGGTCGAGTTGGTCTTTGAAAAGCATTCATAACCGTTTTTTATAAAATGCATATGGGTAGAAAGATGTTGTAAAAGTAGAATACAATGATCCACACAAACATGCCACAAAATTGCACGGTTTTCCTTTTACCTTGTCGGCTAACACGGTCGGCCATTCATGGGAGTCAAGTTTTTGACTCCCATAATGGCTGACCGTGTTAGTTCGCACAGTAAAAGGAAAACCACGCAATTTCGAGGCAAATTTGTGTGAATCATTGTATTCGACTTTTAAAATATCTTTCCAACCATGCATTTTATAAAAAACAGTTACAAACGCTTTTTATAGACCAACTTGTCCGATCCAAGGCAACGTGTTCCTTTAAGGCATTGTTATTCAAATTGAATGCTAAGCCCACTGGCCTCGATCAAACCTGCAGTCATGAATCAAATAATTGAGTCCTGGATATCGATGGTTGCTAATATTATTTTGTTTTATTTGATCTTACCATTATATTCTCCACTCAATGAGGCCTGATCAGGAACAGAAACTTCTCCTTTGTTATCCGCTTTGTAATGAGCATGACTCTCAAATGTGTCGAAACCTTTATTAGTTTTCTTCTCGATAACAGATCTTGAAAGAAAGTTAACAATCTTAATTAAGTGTTAATCATACAATATTGAATTTGAGGGAAAGCAGGTCTTTAGTGGGTTGAGATATGGAGGTAGAATCAACCCTTGCTGTGTATGTTGTATAGACCCCTTGCATATAGGCCGCTAGTCAATGAGTTTGGACTCTTTATAGCTTTCAGTATAAATACGTAGCCCTATACTAGACACATATACAAAGGCATAGATGAGATTTCACAAATATAAAAATTCCCCACAAATGGCTTGCACATGCAGTCCTGGGTTCATTGGCAAGTACTCAGACTTTATATTAGCACCAAGGTCAAACCATGCATGACTCTCATCAGCTGATTGTATAGGTATTACTTTGACCTCATTGAGAGTGCTGGTTAAGCTTGTTGTATTGTTACGCATAGACATATTTATAGTATCTGGGGCACTATATACTCCCTTCATATTTGACATCAATATGAACCGTAGATGTCAAACAATTTTTTTTTAAAGTAAAGCGCCCTACCTGGGGTCTATTGTTACAGGTGTTTTGGAGTTTTCTTGCCCAGTGGAATTGCCAACAAAAATTATTTCCCTTAAATAAATAGCTCAAACAACTGTCATGCTTTTGTATTATTATTAATGTCACGTTAATTGCTGCTCAAATTTGTCCTTTGTGTTGTACGAGTTTTGCCTCTTTATTTCAATTAATTAACTTAGTAAACTAGTTACAGGTTTAAGTACGTAGGCCTATAATAAAAGGCACTGGACACGTAATTGGTAGATAGCATAAAACTTACTTGGTAGGTATCGAGCAATTGAGAACTGTTGATAGTTGTAAAAACATTGTGAGAAAAGACTCCTTCTTAAGTAAGTGTTTGGGGAGAAAGAGATAATTTCTCAATAAACTATTTTAATCTCTGATAGGGTGTTTTTCATTCATTATTTTCTTGCAACTTTGATGAACAAATTCACAGGTTTGTTACTTTATGCTAGGTTGGGGTACACCAAGTGAGAGTACTGGTGTCTGACAATTACCAAAGGTGTCTAGTGCCTTTCTAAACTTAGTAATATAAAATAAGTAGCCTTAATAAAGTACAATGACAAAACTTGAGCATAATCAGTACCTGATTGTGACAAGGCTGTTGGCTTCCATTCCAGTCGCTTTTATTGCTACTTGTTGATCAATCATTGAGGTAGACGGTGTCACTGAAAGCACCCTGGATTGAGCAAGCCTGCTCAGGTACCGTCGACTAGCCATCATCATCGTCTTGCTCCTTCCACCGGGGCTACCCCGCCTTGCTTTTTAACTCCGGCGACCGTAGTAGGGTCGAGCGGTCACGGCAGTAGCCTACACCATGGAGCCTACACCTGTTCGTTAAAAATGTCCTTCCTCCATGGGGTTTTAGTTTACAAAAACTTGTACACTGAGGCCTACCTTCGGTTCCTTGACAAGTGTAGAGAGCTGTTGATTTCTCGTCTTGCCTTTATATTGGAACACAGTTGAACACAATGTACCGGTACTTGTTTGCTTTTCCTTGAACCGGTGCGAGAGCTGGCAGCGTGCCGGGTGCAAGGTTCACCAACTTTGTGGCAGTAATAGCTCTCACCACGTTAATCCGCATACACTATAGTTCAATTCAACTCACTTTCAAACAGGAATCACTTGTGCTGTTGCTCCGAAGCATGACGTATAACGTGGGTTGTTGTTCCCACCCGAGACTAGCCCACCTTGTTGAGCTGTAAATGGCTCCGCTTTTAACATCGGTCTCACCTATGGTCTCACGCGACAGTGATGAGACCGATGTTAAAAGCGGAGCCATTTACAGCTCAACAAGGCGACAGTGATGAGACCGATGTAAAAAGCGGAACCATTTACAGCTCAACAAGGTGGGCTGACCCGAGACCACACCCACTCGCCACACCCACTCACCACACCCATGTCGCCACCACCTGCCAAACGTTTTTTTTTATTGGCCGAGGAGGGGTGGGCCATAACCAGTAATTGAGTAATTTTAAAGGGACACACCGGTTTTCTTTGGGAACTATGTTTGCTCATATCAATTAATCAGCCACTCAGAAAGCAAAATAAAACCATCAAATAATTATACAATTATAGAGTTATACATAAACATATATGTAAATTAATATATTGTATAGCCTTATATAGCATAGCTATATAAATATTATAACATATTTTATCTCATAGTGCTTCCAAATAGTGCTTCCAAATAGTGCTGCTTCTTCAAATCGTGAAAGGCATGTAAGCGCAAACTTTCAAGTATGCACACTATGCGCACTCCCATCCATCCTCTCTTCACTCTACAACCTCTGCCCACCAATTCAAACTTTTCATTTTTTTGCTTGTATGGGTGGAGAGTTAAAACTCCCCTCCCCAAGCGTTTAGCAATTAAGTGGCATGCGGGGGTAACAGTGCTAACAAAAAATACGTGAGCCTCTTTGTTAAATGTATACCTTTGCTTTATTCCAAAGCTGTACCTAGTGGTAATAAATACGTTATTAAATATATATAATTAACCAAAATGGTATTACACAATACATGTACATCTAAACTTTAGATAAATATTGTACTTGTAGTTTGTGAGGTACATAAAAATCATTCAGCTTTAACTTCTTGTTGGAAAAAAAACTGGGCCTAATATTATGGCTCTGCTCACTTTGAGTTTTGTACTTGTGATCACCATCCTTCATCCAAGTGCAAAGCTAGCTTCTGGAAACAAAGAATGCCTGGTAAAATGGAGTACACCTGCAAAACTTTCCTGCTTACCTTGAAATAAGCTTGCATAAGCATGGAATTACATGGGCTCAATTATCATAAAGCCTTTAAGCACAGAAAAGTAATGCTGAACAGAAAAAGGTTACCAGCCAAAATTACATTAAGTTGTCGTGACCTCTGACCAACTCAATTTTTGCTTAGCCCCTGCTTCTATAAGCTCCGATTATTTGCCTAAAGTAAGCATATCCATGAAATTAGGCCCTGTTTTGTGAGTCTCCATTGATTGTGAATCCTACATTGCCACTGCCACCTCTTGCAGTGTTTTCAATCAAATAAACACTTTTCGTCAAACCTTTTAAAGGCAGTGGACACTATTGGTAATTACTCAAAATAATTATTAGCATAAAACCTTACTTGGTAACGAGTATTGCGGAGCTGTTGATAGTATAAAACATTGTGAGATACGGCTCCCTCTGAAGTCACGTAGTTTTGAGGTCTCGAAATCAAGCATCTGAAAGCACACAACTTCGTGTGACAAGGGTGTTTTTTCTTTCATTATTACCTCGCAACTTCGACGACGACCAATTGAGCTCAAATTTTCACAGGTTCGTTACTTTATGTAAATGTTGAGATACACCAAGTGAGAAGACTGGTCTTTGACAATTACCAATAGTGTCCAATGTCTTTAACAAAAAATATAAATAAGCACATGCACAGCAGGAGCTATTATAATCAATTAGAGCAATAAATACTTGTAATAAACTTAACCCATACACTGAAACTGTATAAAGTTTAATATAAAGGCTTATACCTAACAAGGAATTAGTGTCTACATTAGGGATTATAAACATTAATGTGACCTGCAACCAATTGGTCTGTGAAGTATAATTCCTTCAAATAGTTCTCAAGATTTTAGTCACCATTTGCAGTAATAAACACTAGTTTAAGCTCAGAATAGAAATATAAAACTCAACCCTGGGAAAAAACAGTCACTCAAAGAAAAAACTAATCCATCTCTTAAAATTGAAACAGCTGATAAAAACTAAACCAGTGAAAATGTTGTTAAAATAAGGGATCACATCGTGTAGAAAATAGCCTATTGTTTATATTCAAGTATAATTTATGCACATGTTCAATATTAATTTGGAATATCAACTTATATATGTACCACAAAGGAAACTTGCCGGGTAAGCTCAAGTAAACTTTTTTTAAACAACACAAAATATCATTTTGAAGATGAACAATAAAAGATTTACTAGAGCACGATTTGAACCAACAACCTACGGTATAACGTGCCAGCGCTAGCCCTATGTTGGGGTCTCCCTATTTTGTCAATATTTTTGTTCTGGGTGTTATTTTTCAACAAGTCAAGGGGATTTTTAAACAGTTTCAGTTTATCCATCGGAACAATAAGTACCAGAACATGATAGTATAATAATCAATTAACAATAAGTCATTTCTTTGTCTCATAATTTATATCAGTAGTTAGACATCACAACTAAAATACTCCAAAAACATAAATAAAAGTCTAGCCAACAAATTGTTTGTTGGTTCGCTCCTGTGCTACATGTAGGAGGGTGTTTCTCCCTCTGGGAATATAAACCACTTTCAATCTCTGGCTGTACTCCATGGTGTATATGGGCCAATGTGGCTAGCTGCCAAAAGTCAACTTAACATGTATACAGCTCGACCAGGGTGCAGCAATTCAGCTTATCTTCTATAAGTAAGGATAATTATTCTCTGGAATAATAATACTATATAATAACCATTACACATAAAAATTTTAAAAAATCACTATCTGCAATACTGTCACCTTAATGATAAGATATGAAAACATTCAAAACAGTAAATTAAGTGAAAAATAAATCAATTACATAACTCTGTGCTATCATCACCTAAAACTTCATAAATATTTCATATTACACTCTGACACAGTTATCACAATAAAATAAATACCATATTAAGAATATTTCTTTAGTTTTAGCAGTTACTGTTTAAGATATAGCACAATTTTGTTATAATAAACTATACAGTACATCAATAAATAGCTGTAAGTTGTTATCATTATTTTATAAATATTTGGTTATACAGAAGATGATGATAAATAGTTGTATTTTTTTTACTGTGACCTTGACATTTGATCTGTTGAATTTAACTCGCTGACTTTGACCTTTTTCTCCCCAAAACAATCTATTCCAAAGGGCACACCCACCCAAGTTTCAAGTCCAAATTCCACTCTTAAACAAACTTACAGTTCAAATCCATATACATATACAACTCACCACTGTGGCCACAAGTTTCCACCTCAGATGAAATACACCTTCATCACAGTATCATCATGGCATGCAAATCCATGAGATAAAAACCATGACTGCATGCAAACAAAAATTAAAGTTTCCACCCTGTTTCCATGTTACAAATTTGTAAGCACTTGTAGGGCGCTTAGTACATGTGTGTCAAAATGCAATTTGTTTGATACATTCCGACTTCAAATTTAACATAGTCACCCAAACTTGTATATAGTTGCTCTATGACGTAATACTTGAACGCGCACATAGATTGGATAGACCACAAGCCTAATCACACAACTCCAGAGGTTGTAGCAACCAAATGCGTGGAAAAGATGGCATAACGTGATGAATCCAGATGGGAACGAGGTTTGAATATCTATTTCCTTACAAATACCTGTGACAGAAATGAGGATGATTTGGGGGAAATAGGCAGGCCCCTCTTTATATAATCACTACTACCGTGTAGGAATTTTGGGAGCCATACCAACATGGCCGCAGTGTTCTGTACTAACCAGGTCATCAGACGGTATAGAATTGAGCAGCGGCCGAAGACTGAATCTCAATTTGCCCCATCTTGAACTGAAGTCTCTTCAACCATTTCAAGAGCACCGAAGAATGATACGACGTCACCTCCCCTTTGGTCAGACTTGGTGGAGCCCAATTTTCACAGTTCTGTAGGCGTACCTGCAGGCTGCCTGGGAGCTAAACATTAGAAATGAGGGGTGAATTAAACGCAATGCAACCAAATTAAAGTACCTTATTTTTTGTCATGCCTGGAATTTCATCTTTGAGAGGGCAAGTCCATTTTCATTTTGCACAGGGATACTATGGGAAACATTGGACAGGGCACCAAGGCCAATACCAATGGTGGCCTTTATGTAAGATGGGTTAACCTAATTAAGTGAAGGGATTTGTTCAACATAGCAAACTTATTTAGTTCCAATTCAAGAGAATACCAAAAGTATTGACAATGTAGTTATCAACCATAAAAAATTAAAAAAATACTTATAGCAAATGTTCAAATCAATAGGTAAGACTGTGCAAGTCTTGTGCCCTTTTAAAGTTTTTTGTTTCTATTTTGGATTCCAACAGCCAGCTCTTGATCAAGAGAAGGAAAGAAAATCATGCATTTAATAACAATAATAATATTGAAGTCTTATATAGCGCACGTATCTACCAAACAAGGTACTCAAAGCGCTGAGTATATACAAACTTTCAGAAAGATAGGTTATTACAGTGATGGATTCTGAGACCCAATTATTTAGCACATTATAAGGGTTTACAAGGTGCTACATTTAAAATGCCTCACCTTGGATGGGTAACTGAACAGAATTGAAGTCCACATTGGAAATAGCTGCATGAAAGAAACAAGGAAAACAAATCCCAGATTAATTTTGCAACATTTATTTATTTGTCACTGAGATTTGACAAAACTATTATAATAGGGGGGAACACACACGGTCAGCTCAAACACTAATCCTCAAAGTGCCCAAGGAGGGATTTGAACTGGGTCACAGAGGTAGAAGGCAGGTTATCACTACACCAACCCTACCGCCCTAGAAAGATAAATTGACAGATAGACAAAATCTTTTCAATCCCGCACTGGGGAAATTTACACTGGCCTTGATTCTGGAAGTACAAACAAAAACACTTATTAATTGATTATACCTTGGTCAGGACGGATGAGTTACATTCCTGAAGTGCTTCCATCAGACTCAAGAAGTGAAGATTCACCATATCAGCAAGCTAGGAAAATAAACCATGGTAACGCATCATTCAAATGTTGGGTCATAAATTAGAAACTACTCCAAAAGTTAATGACCATACTTGGTGAGAAGCACTGAAGTTGTTGATATTGTCTGAACTATTTTAAGAAAGTAATACAGTTTGTGAACTCAATTTCTTCTTGATTGAAATGTTGTTAAATAAATTTCAGCAAAGATCACTTGTTGCCATTGTTGTTCGAGTAGGTCTGTAAAGAGCAGGAGATCACTTTTAATTTTGAATGTCGTCATATGGATGGCTGTAGTGTGTTACTGGAACGTATGTCCTTTTTAATTAGAAGGCTGCCCACCTTCACTGTACGTTTTTTTATTTTATGAAAACAGCGGTATTTCTCTAGTACTTTTTGTGATTAGTGATACTGACCACTTTAGAATGAGAGAGTAGTTGTAGTACACCGGGTGTGACCCGACACCAGAAGTCCATAACACTCATCATGGCTGCTGTATGCTGGTCACTCTGTGGTGCGCTTATAGATGCCATCTGCTCGCAGTACATTGTCCATAGCTGGCAAAAGAAAATGGTCGGTGTGAAATGCTTCGTTCGATAAACTAAACAAGGTCAGGGATTAGACTGGGCTGTTAACATCTTGGACCAAGACTAGTCAGCAGTTTGTTTCAGGAAAATTAACTTTCGAGAAATCCTCTGCCGAGGGCGAAACATCAAGCCATTAACTATTTGTTTCCATTTATACCATAGGTCTTTTTGGTTGGTAAGCCGTTACCAACAGATAATTATATTTTCTCATACAAGCCTTCGAGAAAAACTCTGCTGGGATCAAAACGTCATGCAATTACCTTTTTTTATTTGTTTAATTAAACTATCCATGTTCAATTACAATGAATCATAAATGTTTTAAACAGGATTGGTAATAAAAACCATAATTGTTTCATTTGCGTCTGAGATCTTATAATTATAAAATTCACACTAGAACCATTTTGTCAGTGAAATGTCTGTGGGGATTTCTTATCCACGTGACTCGGAAAGGTTTACAGTGCTTAAGAGATAAGGGTCTATGGAATAACTAAAAATGGGACTGTGCTTTTATATTTATATGTTTTTTAAGGGCATGGGTACTTTTTATAGGACACAAAACACAATGTCCACTGATTTTCATAAAACTTACATGGTTTGAAGATGATGGTGGAAGAAAGCTTTCCTTAGAATATTACTTGCCCAAGAATAACTTTAGCATGTAAAACGTATTCACACCACTTGTTTTGTGACATGGTTTTAATCATTTCTCAAAAACTACAGCACTGCACCTCAGCAATTAATATTTTAAGATAAGCTTTCTGTTACCATTATCTTCAAATTGTGTAAGTTTAATTTCAATCAGTAGACATTGTGCTTTGTGTTACAAATATTACCAATCCTTTAAATATTAAAAAAGGATTCTGATGAGCTTTATAGAAATTTGTTAAAACAAGGACAGAAACATTTGCACATAGAAATCATAGCCGGATACAGATTAGATAGAATGAAGCATCGTGTGCACTTACCTGGCATAGAATGAAGGCATGGAACAAAGATGACATGTGCAGAACCGACGCTTTGGATTGCTCAGCAAAACCAGCAAGGATAACCTAAAGAAAGGTGAATAAGGTTCATTTCATTTAGTATGGTTGTGACGCCAAGGACTCTCAAAAAAGCGGAGTTTTAGAAAACTCTGGGCTCAGCAAATTGTTGTGAAAAGTTGGGTTTGATAACAAACATTTCAAATTTCAGATGTTGATCTTGAGAGAAATCCTTGTTTTGTTTATTTATTTATTAGTTCTGGTTTTGAAGTCAATGATTTTCAGAAAGCAAACTAAATCACTGTGCTAGCAAAGAACCAAATGTAGAGAAGACAAGGAAAGAGGTTTCAATTTTAGATGAGATTTATTCAAGGGAAACCCATTCGGTCAGGTAAGGACTGAAAACCCAATCCAGTCGAAAGTAACTGCTGGTGTAGTTGATAAACTACTTCACCCGAGCAGACCAATCATAACAAAGAAATTGAAAGCTTACATCAATGCAAGTTTTTCCACTGAAGTTATTGAGTAAGACCAGTGCCTGTCTTTAGGGGACAAGTATAAGTTGACAGCTAAAACTACGGTTACGACCATTTCCAATGGTTTATCGTATAGTGGTACCAACCTGCACATGATCAGCGATGTGGTTACCAGCCTCCAGAGGAATGGGATGACAAATGATACCAGTCAGAGAAGAGTTTATAGGACATACAGCAGCATGAGTCAGGGAGCCCAGCAGTAACCACGACAACAGACGCACATGGGCAATGCAGTCAATAAACTCCTTAGGCCTGGAAGGTAAAAGGAAAAGAAAACAGTAATTAGTACATCTCAGGACGAGGAGCATTGGCAATGGGAGACTTTTGAGATGCTGGCAGCAGCAGACATTATGGTCCTTTTTTGCAGCTCTGAGCGTGTGCGCACATGCTCAGTACTGCATGCCTAGGTCTGAGCACGCACACTACTGGCGAGAACTGTGAAAAAGAACCTTCTAAAAGTCTCCCATTAATAACTAGTAGCAAATGTCTTTCTGCTTTCTTTCCTTTAACATGATATTTACCTCAAATCAAAAATGAAAGTACTCTAGTTTTCGGCAAAAACCTTATAATATGGTTAATCTATTTTAAAAAGAATCTAATACACTCAAGAGTCATCCAAGTCATGACACTGTAATGCTTCAAAACTGGCAAATTTTACAGAGCACACATCAACATCCAGTCACCGTCAGGGCTGGATTAACTGTTCCATAGGCCCAAAGGCACCAGTGTTTCAGTGGCCCTGTGTAATAGTGCTCTGCGGGCCCTAGGCACCAGTGTTAGAAGGCCCTTAGAGCACAAATGTTCCATAGGCCATAGGCACCAGTGTTCATAAGGCCATATGTACCAGTGAGCCATAGGACCTAGGCACCAGTGTTCCTTAGGCTCTAGGTACCAATGTTCCGTAGCCTACAGTGTATGTACCAGTGAGCTGTAGGACCTAGGCACCAGTGTTCCTTAGGCCCTAGGTACCAATGTTCAGTAGCCTAAAGTGTATGTACCAGTCAGCCATAGGACCTAGACACCAGTGTTCCTTAGGCCCTAGGTACCAATGTTCAGTAGCCTACAGTGTATGTACCAGTCAGCCATAGGACCTAGGCACCAGGGTTCTGTAGAACCTAGGCACAAAAGAATGACCCTTTCTCCTCTAACCTTCAAAAGGTTAAAACTAAACAAACTGATTCTGATTAGTGGTTTCTAGTCTCACCCCTGTTGGACAGCTGATGGTGGATGGTAGAGCCACGGTAGGTATCGATTGACGACAGACTTCCCTCCTTCACGTTGATTGTTACGAGTAAACTCCAAAGCAATGATCTGCGCTACTCCAGCCTTCAACTGACTCCCTAGAGTATCCTCATTCAGATTCTGAGAGCCACCTTTCATTTTGTCCTATCAAGGAGAAAGTTATTGTGATGTTAGAAAATAACATTGGTCCACTTAAAAGTAAAAAGTGTATTAGCGACCAAAGACACAATCATTTGTAGAGCTTTGTAAACCCTGGAAAAGGCACTTTACCAAAAGCTGTTAATACTAATGAGAATAATTATAATGAAAAAAGAATAACATGATAAAGCCATGAAGGGAGACTCAAATTTCACTCCCTCCAAAAACAAAAACAGAAAATAAGAAAATAAATTAAACAAACTTTAACTGAATGGTTAGTCAACCGCCTGGCAATTGTTATGGACAAAACTTCAAGAGGGGTACTTAAATATTAGTCAATACAATCAAAAATAGTCAAAAACGGAATTGACATTGATGTATAAAACAACAGAAGCTAAAAATCTGCAACTTTTCAATGGAATAACAAGCAACACATTTTGAAGAAAAAAACACAACAGGAAACCAGTGCACCCTATATAGCTACAAGACTGTGTCTCAAGACTGTGTCTCAAAAATAATTAACAAAATAACAATACTGATCACTGCTAATGCGCCACTTCTGTCATGGATGACACTACTGGACAACCAAATTTATTAATATTTTGTATACGTTATATCTTGAGATGAGTAGTATGAAATAAATGTTGACTTGATTGAATGAATGAATGAATGAACGAAAAGGCCAAAGCAATAATTTCCAAAACAAATTTTGAAATTAAAAACCACTTACCTTGACTTTAGTGAGTGTATGTAAATCCCCAACATACTCTATGGCATCAGTCAGGTACGTTTTCATACAATCAACTGCCAGACCACAGGACGATAACTCAGCGATGCAAGCATCCGAGATGTCGCCGTCTCCGACGAGGTTCCCAAAGTCGCTCATCTTGCCTCCCGCATCCAGACAAATGAACTGCACCAGCTGGATCAGATTGATGTCTGGAAGTGAGGACTTGAACTTGAGGGCATTGACCAGCTCCATAACGACGCAACGGGAGAATGACTGTCTCTCACGCTCCTAGAATATAGAGAAAGGAAATTGTACTCAAGCAAACTGCACAGCCATTATTTTAATTTCTTTTCATTTATTGTGGTTGTAAAGTAAGGGACTTTCAGAAAAGTGAACCTAATTTACTGTATACAAGTCAAAAGCACCATGGAGAGAAGATGAGGAAGGAAGTTTCAATTTTAAATGTTGGGGGATTACCGAAGAGAAAGATTAAAATCTCTTCCTGATTGTGTCAGGGGGGGGGCGCCAAGAGGTTGAAGCGGAGGAAAGACATCACTAATGCTCGATTTTTGCTTGTTGGGAAAAAAAGAGAGACTCAGGAAAGCTTTTCTTGTCTAAGTTCTGATAAACCCTCAACAAACAATTTCTTGGATCAAAACTTTCCAACTTCTCATAATAATAAATGTTCAGTTTTAGATGTGAAAGGAAAGCCTCAAATTGGGGGGAAAGCGTGAAAAAAGGCAGGAATCCAAAGCCCAATGATTGTTAGTGACATACGCATTAAGACAAGAACCAGGACGATGTATACCTTCATAAATATCCGGTTGCACAAGGAGCAGAGCTCAATGAGTAGCTTGAGTTTGAAGCGAGCTTTCTGGATGACGAAGCTTATGAGTTTACTCATAGGATCCAGTAAGGTGTTGAGTAACTTAGTGGCAGGACTCTTCAAGAGAACCAGCATGATGCGGCACAGATCATTGGTGTCACACTGTTGGAGAAATGGTTCAATAAACTTGATTTGGGATTGAAGAAAGAAAATATTACAAGAGCAGGATTAGAACCACTGGCATCCGGTTAAACGTGCCAGCACTCTACCAACTCAGCTAACTAGCTCTATGTTAGTGGTCTCCCTGTTTTGTCAATATCTTTGTTCGGAGTGCCAGTCAAAAGCCATTCAGCCTGTAACTGCCTTGTATCCAGGGTTCGCATCCAAGCTTTTAATACGACCAATTTCTCATTTCTGCATCAATAATAGCAAAAATTAATGAAGACTTGTTGTTCTCTTGCATTTCCTTACAAGTTGGAGGCGTGCTCTCGACAAAAATGCTTACCAAAGACATCTTCATCTAATAATTGAAACCCTTTCATGGTTATAAGCACCTCAAGGTGGTTGCCCATTATTTAAAAAAGGAATTTGTTTGAACTGCAGAAATGACTCACATTTTCAGGCAGGGCAAAAGCTATCTTCCTGAAGAAGACCTCAAAGAGAGGGACAATGTTAGACCATGCACTACTGCCCTCTAGTGGCAGGTTCTCCATGTATTCGGCAAGGTTCATCAAGACGATGAGGATGCGCAGCGAGGGCAGTGTCTTCTTCTCATTCAGACCCTGTTATAGGAAAGCAATATCTTTGTTTTAACAGCTGAGGGGTGACAATTAAGTTTTAATTTTAAAAAAACATTAATTTACTTTCAATGTCAACTTTAACAAATTAACAACAATCTATTTATAAATTTAATTTTACTTTCAAGAATTTTGTATTCAGGAAATTAGGAGATATGATTTTGTAGAAAAAAAGTCTTGGTTTAAGTTTTGTTCTTGTTTTCCATACCTGCAAGACTTCATAGTTGATACCAAATATGTTTTGGGGGAGAGTGATGGTGGGGAAGGGGTATTGTTTTAGTATGCATGCTGACCCCAAACAAGGCTAAAAGCCACTCTTGGTATGGGGCTGCAAGAGGAAGAAAAAATGAATGTGAAAAGAACTCTGGGGAGCTGAAGGGAGGAAGTTGATATTCCTCTTAAAAAGGTCTAGCATGTAGGATGGAGGGAAACATGCACCAGGCAAGGAGTTCTAAAGAGATGCAGTACGTGGAATAAAGCTGTTGGAATGGCTCATTGTTCTACGTCTCAGCGCATCAAGAAAGTATGGGTGAGAAGAAACAGAAAGACTGGTTTCACGCTAAAAAATTCTGATAGGAGGAACTAGGTTGAAATAGTGTATATATGTGTTAGGGTGTCATACCTCAAGCAAGAAGCTGATGGCATCGGTAGGTGTCAGCTCACTGAAATCAGTCAAAGCCACGACCATGGTCTTCCAAAACTCACCATCTGGAAACAAATTTAAAACAAAGATGGACAATAAGGTGCTTTGGGCTGGAGCGTCATCTTAAGAAGGCAGGCGTTAATTTGCTCATTATCAGTGGATATAGACAGAGGACCAGTCTATAGACAGACAAACTACTCTTACCTTCGACTCTGCTGAGAAAGAGTTGAGGGAAGATGCCGTTGGGGGCAAGTTGATGCAAGGTGCAGCGTAGAAACTGCTTAGCAACGGTGCAACAATGGCCGGGAGGACTTCCAAAGCTAGGCAGGATAAATAAGACATAAGACATAAGAAACTTTATTACTGATAATTATTGATTGCACAGAGATGTGAACATCCAGATTTTGTATAGATTAGACATAAACGTTTTATTTTTGTTTGTGAAATATTTTAGTGTTTATTCAAACAACTTTGAGTGAACAAAGAAATAACTTTACTAGAATAGGATTTTTTTAAAGCCATTATACACTTTTACAAACAACCTACAGGGTTTATAGAAGAGTTTGCAGTAACACCATGTAATAACAATCTCTAAATGAGTTGGGGTGGTTCTGAAAAGAACCGTTGGATTAACTCGACGTTTCGATCAGTATGCTCTGATCGTCTTCTGGAGAATTCCAGCATTCTCCAGAAGACGATCAGAGCATACTGATCGAAACGTCGAGTTAACCCAACGGTTCTTTTCAGAACCACCCCAACTCATTTAGAGATTGTTATTACATGGTGTTACCGCAAACTCTTCTATATCTTATCTCCACCATGCAAAGTTTCAAATCCTACCTACAGGGTTTACATAAAACCCGAAGGACTGGAAAAGAAGTGAGTAAAGCAGAACTGAATTTACCTTTCACTTTGCCACGGGAAAAATGCTGCATTTGCAATCCTAGAATAGAACAAGAAATTCCAATGAATGATGAAATCAAACCACACAAGATGTTCTGAATGTTTGTTCCATAAATAGCCAATAGGTAAAACAAAACAAATAAAGAATGAAAATAACCCATGGCTCCCACAGCAATTGTCGTGGTGCTCTGTGCTTTTGCTGTGGTGCCCTCTGCAAGGTTCCAATACCAACTAATACATTTTCACCAAAGAAGTGCACCTTACCAGAGGTAAATTGCTGTGCCCCTTCAAGAGACTGAGGTCAATATAAAAAAGCAGAGGAGATATTGAAAATTTAAAGCTAGTCCTAAGTTAGGACGAGTAACTAGTCAGGACGAGTAACTCTTCCTAACTCAAGATAAGACTAGTCCTAACTTCTTTTGTGAAATTCGCGTCTGGACTACCTACCTTGCCACAACTTGTAGCATCTCCAGCAGTAGAGGAGCGGCTAGCTCAGGGTCTCTATGTACTAGGGTAGATAGAACCACGATGGCTAGAGATACCGTATCGTCATCATATTCTTCAAGTAGAACACCACAGTCAGTACACCTGAAGAAAACACATCCCAAATTAATTTAGCTTTATATTCTGTTTGTATATATGATTTGTTTCCACTGTGCGCCACGCCCACTTGCCACGCCCACTCAACTAATTAACAGCTAACGGTCCATTGGTCTAGGTTTTCTTGGATGATTTATGCAAGAAAAAAAATGTAAGAATTGGACATGGTTTTAGCTGAATTAAAAGTTTCTGTCATAACAGATGTCTGGAATGATGAAATGAGTGACAAATGTGGAGTCGAAAGTGAAAACTTCAACTCCTCGAGAAAACAACTAAATAAACCAATGGTGCTCACCTTTTGATTGGCAGTGTGCCTCATGCCTTTGCACACCCAATTCTGAATCTACACACCCTACTTTATCTTGTGCTTACATAAAAGTATTCAAAGTGAGTAATTATGGACACCAGTTGTTCAATTTACAGCAAATTTGGACTAATCCCAAACTTCACATCAACACCCTGTCATTCATGAGCAAAGTTCTCAGAGTATTATAAGAATGGTGGAAGTAGGATTTGAAACTTGGCATTGTGGGGGTATAATTAGGTGAAGTTTGCAGTAGCACCATGTGTAAATCTCTTTTGAGTAGTATTGGTTCTGAAAAAAACCGGTGGTTGACAACTCAACGTTTTGATCAGTATGCTCTAACTGTCTTCAGGAGGATCCTATTAAAGACATACCTCAGAGCATACTGAAACGTTTGGGAGTTGTCAACCATCTGTTCTTTTCAGAACCAACACGACTCCAGAGAGATTCACACATGGTGCTACCGCAAACCTTACCTAAGAATGTTGAAGTGAATGCCATCAATCATACTATTACCTGGTCAGAGCCATGTAGTTCTTATCCTCATGATAACGCCTAGCAGCCGAGTACACACTGCTCTTCTTCTCAGGCGTCTTAGACTGATCTTTCAACTTCTGAGATCGCTTCTTCCCCTTCTCCTTGCTCTTTCTGGTCATGCCAGCCTTGGGAATACCGGAGTTGACGCCTCCTGCAGTTGCTGATAAATCTAGGGTGAGATCCCCTTGTTTGCCTCCGCCCAGCTTGTTGTCGATGCGCTGCGACAGGGCGTTGGAGGAGATGGTGGCCACACCCATCTTGCGCTGCTTCTTGGAGCGAAAGCGAGGTTGGAGTTTACTCTTCTCGAACGGGGAGAAGAAGGACTCTACTTTGGCCGTCATGAGCGTGGGCTCGAGGGCTTGGCGTTCCACCTTGGCTACTTCAGTCACAACCTAGGGGAGTACCAAACCAAAATGTTGTCATGACTCATTACTAGAATGTCTCTATTGCTGATTAATGGGCTATTATCATCATTGGTCAACCTTACAAGATTGAATCCTTCTTATGAATAGTAATAGTAGTTTTTTATACTGCGCTTTTCACACCCAACATCATTACCCCTGGTCACTGGGCCATTTAATTCATTCCTTAAACCATCTCAGCTCCCTGGAGAGTATACTGCCTATGCTACAAATATGCGCTACTTGGCTAAATCAATCATAAGAACCATCACAGGTACCCATTTTACCCCCTGGGTGGAGAGAAACAACTATAGTTAAGTGCCTTGCTCAGGAACACAACTGTCCCGACTCCCAAACCCACATTCTGCTAAACAGAATCACAAGAGCTTGAGTTCGGTGCTCTTATCCTCTCGGCCACAAAACTCCACAGTTGAATTCTTACCCTTGGTACAGCCTGAGCTACCACTGGTTCCTCCTTATTGACCATCAAGGCCTTAGCAGAGACTTATTGAGAGACACTTTCGTCTCCACATCTTAAGGTGCTTTTTGAATCTTAATGTAGTATTGCTAATCCTTACCCTTGGTACAGCCTGAGCTACATGTACCACTGGTTCCTCCTTATTGACCATCAAGGCCTTAGCAGGGATTGCCTCCACCTTGTTCAGGGGCTCCAAGTCTTCCACACTCTCCTCATTCTCTTCCTCAACCTCCACAATGGTGGACGCAACGAAGCTTAGATTAGACTTCTTGATGGTAAGAGCAGTCACCTGGATCGGAGATGGAAAGGCCATAGACTTTACTGAACTCCAAACTTTGGGTGATCAAAGAAAATCTACTAGAACAGGGGCGGATTTCACTAAGTGCTAGGATTGATCTTAACTTGCAAATCAATTGTAGTTGCTAAGTAAAGTTTGGTGTCACAATAGTATTACTGACAATGTTTCTTGCGATGAACTTTATTGCTTTGTGAAAGTGACCTCAGGATTTGAATGTGCAGCCCCTAGGGCTATCTGGCCCTACAACAGCGGTCTCCCTATTATTTTGTCAATGTCTTTGATTGGGGTCGGAGAAGCCATTAAATGTTGTACTGTGCTATAATGAGGGATCATTACTAAGTTTCTGGTAGAACCTGGGAATGTTGCACAGGATCATCTGAAGAGGACGAACATTTTTGTTCAAATATTGAGTAATAAGCCATGGGAAGGAATAAACTAGAATTAGTACAGCACATCAACCCACAACACTTATCGTGGAAAAGTAGGGGTTAACCTCTGTGGTTCTGGTTAATGTGGCAAGCACCCTTATTTACATGTTTCTTCAGGCTTGCTGGCTAGAGTGATTAAGTTCACTTATGACGCATCCTTGGTCCCATGACCAGACATGTATAATAATATGTCGCCCATGCATGGAATTGTTAATATCAATAACCATTATAAGTATTGCTTGAAGCTTTGCATTGTCTGGATAAATAGGAGGAAACTAGAACTAAATAGTTAACTTGTATTACCTCTTCCTCCGGTACAAACAGCATATCCGGCTCACATTCCACTTGTTGATGAAGCCCAGCAGGGATCTCTCTTGGAGCCGTTGGGAGGAGGGGAGAGGACGGACCGGCCGAAGGAATCGATGATACCTCCTCACTGTTATCTTGGTCTTCCATTTCATTCATTGCTTGGATCAGACTGGACTCTGTGGGCATAGACAGTAATGTATACCAAGTAAGTAAGGTTTTAGGTGACAGAATGTAATCTTTTGTGAGTAGCGATGGCTCCAAGAAGATCCGGTTTATGCTTGATGTTTCGATCAGTGTGCTCTGATCATCTTCTGGAGAATGCTGTATGAGAATGCTGAGAGTAATGTATGTCAGTCATCGGCTACAAAAAAAGGAAGATAGTGGTAGCACTTTAAAAAAAACTGCGTATAAGCTTTCGCAGCAATAACTACTTCATCATTCATTGCATCTGATAAGTACATGTAGTTGTTGCTGCAAAAGTTTATGTGTTTTTTTATATGTAGTTAGTTTGTCTTTGAGTGACTACCTTCCTTGTTTTATCTGTCAGACTAACACAGCTATTTCCTACTATAGTCATGGTCTATGACATCAAGTCAATCACCCCACATAGTAGCATAATGTGTCCACATTATTTAAAGCTCCCACAGTTCAAAGCTTCCAAAAGCTTTACTTTTTGCAACCCTTGCACGAAAGTAATAATTTTTGTTTCAACAATCTTGGGTCTGACTTATTTAATGTGAAGAAAAATAAAGCATTTCTTTTTTACCGGACAGACTTAAATTTATTCTCAATTCAGATAAAAATTCTGCAGATTCTCATTCCTGTTTACCTGATTTCTTCTTCTCTAGTGGGGTAGTAGCACCCCAGATGTCTTCTGGCGTGGGTGGCTCGGGACGTTTTGGTTTACATTGATGCCTCTGAGCCTCCAGGGTGTTAATAGTAATACGCACCAAGGACTTCACCTCCGCTTTCAACTCCAATTGGTCAAAGTTATACTATGATACAACACAAGGACATAATCAATTCAATTCAATTTATAGCCTAAAAGTTTGGGTGAAAGTTTGGCGAGAGAACTGTTTTTATCAGAGTGGAATAGCAATTTCAGAAAAATAACCAAGGCCAATTGGTCAAAATTATACTTCGATACAAGACAAAGTACATAGTTAATAGTTTGGGTGAAAGTAAATTTAAGAACTTCAAAAAACTACCCAAAGCCAATTGGTCATAATTATACTTCAATACAAGACACGGACAAAATCAATTCAATTCAATTTATAGCTTAATAGTTTGGGTGAAAGTTTTGGCAGATCGTTGTTATCAGAGTCGAACAGCAAATTCAGAAAAATAACCAATCTATCCAAGTTATACTTTGATACAAGGACATAATTGGCTTAATAGTTTGGGTGAAAGTTCATTTTTTTCATCAGAGTGGAACAGCAACTTCAGAAAATAACCTTCCGCCTACATGTAGGTAGTAGCAGGACAGTTCTTTTCAGAACTGAGAAGTCTCCCAAATTCCAAAAATCTACTCCAAGGTAGTAAAATATAAGGCATGACAAATTCTCAAAATAACATAATCTACCTAGCAAAGAGATACACATGTTGGTGTTACAGCAAACTAAATATATATTGATACCTCACCATGCAATGCCTCAAATCCCATATTCATTGAGCTGCTTAAGCAGATATGACCAGAGATTACCAGAGATAAAGCGCTATACAAAACTACTTGTTATTATTTATGTTACTAACTGACTGTGGTGTTTACTAGATGACTGTAATTGCCTGTACATCATCATAATGTGCTTGCAGACAACAGCCATAACCTTTGCCCTTTGACCTTACCTTATACAGTATAATCAGAAATGACATGAGCCACGATATCCTACAGTGCGGTTCTAGGAACCACAGTGTGTAATCATGTAGCTGCATGTCTTGAGGAGCTTTCTGCGGAGACGGACAGTACGCCAAGAGCTCTATGATCATTGGTAGTAAGACAGTCCCAACCTTTACATTATGGTCCAGCATCTGTAAAGGAAGATGTAGAGTCATGAATTCATGGAATGTACTTGCAGCAAGATTACATGTATAGACTTAGTGGAGACGGCGTCAATGACTAGTGCAGTCTTTTTGGTGATCACCAGTGTGTGTTTGAGTCGAGTGTCGCTGTTACAATTAAGAGGCAATATTGAGCCAATCACTAAAACATTATCTTCCATGTTACATGTACACTTCACTTAAGTATGTGCCTAATGTAGTTGTACATCAGGCCAACACTTTAATCAGATGAAAACCTTCTTTTCACTGGTTTCAACCTTGGTTGGTGGCTAGTCGCTACGAAAGCACCTCGCCTTCCACTCAGTCCATAAAAAGTCACCAGCCAACAATTCGGTCGTTACTACGCAGTGGACCGGCTCCTCACACCGTTATTGCTGAATTATAAATTATTTTGAACACTTTGTTATTAAATCTATACATCGTCATGTAAGTGCAACAATGCGCAAAACTTATTCTGCATGGAAATCTTATCCTGCAAAACTATTCCATTCAACAGTGTTGTAACTTGGCATCCATTGACTTTGTGGTATTTCAAGCGACATATGTACAACCTTTTGACATATTAAAACTTAAGTTTCATGTAAAGCCAATTAGGAGACTTTCTGGGACGATAGGTGGCAGAATTCTGCGCATGTTCTCAGAATTATGCGCATGTTTAGAACTACGTAAACAACGGAAATCTACCCGGTAAGTCTGCTGCCACCTAGCATTGGAAAGTCTCCCATTAGCAGATACAACCTTGCTGCACCAACACAACAATACTAAATATGGGCACGAAAATTGATAAAAAATTATGTCCTTGAGAAGTAGAGAGTACCTTAGGTGCTCCAGCCATGAATGAATAGAAAACAGCCGACTCTCGGAGTTGTTGTGGAGCTAAGATAAAGCATTTTTCAAGCTGCTTGTATCCCATCAATACACTCAGATGACGTAACACGGTGCTCTGTGCAGGAAAACACATTTCAATATTAGAAGGAAAAAAAATGACATTTTTTTTTTTTTTTAATAAAGGGTGACTTTTAAGGATTCTTGAAGATTTTTTTCGGTAATTTGGGTGACAAAATAAGAGAAATTGTTGAAGGCCAGTTAGAGAATTCTGGGAACCTACTGCTTCCAGTATATGAACAATCAACTATAAGGGAAAGTGGATATTTAAGATTTGGTCAAAAATAGGACCATGATCAATAGACTGTAGGAAGTGGGCGGAGTTGTATTAGAAAGCAGATTTATTCCGAGATAAAAGGAACAAAAGAAAAGAAAAATAACCAAGTATAAAATAGATCAAGGAAACTAAAACAAGGTTAAGCTGTCAAGTTTCTTTTGTTCAGTCAGTCTTGACATTGTTGTTTTTTCTGTAAAGTGGGCATATCCACAAAAGGGATTCGGAATTTGAAAACTGAAATGCTGTATTTACCCTTTTTTTAGTCAAGTTTTGAATCTTTTGAGGAGATGATAATTTAACCGTCTTTTGAAGAGTTTTTTCAAAATGATGCTTTGGAATTGAACACTTTGAGACTGAAGACAAACTATCTGAAAGATTACTCTATAAAAAAAATGGGAGACTAATCCATTTGGGATGTCCTGCACCATTTTGCATTAAGCGTTTTGTTGCACGACATGCATCTTTGACCAATGATGTCAGGGCAACTATGCAAAGCGCCACTGTGGCGCAAGTTGAAATCCGGGCCTAATTCCAAAGACGCTAAGCACAACAAAACTATGCTTACCTGAATATGGTTACCAGCTAAAATACCATTTCACATGTAAAATTTGCGACTGGAATCCTGCTCATTTCTGTTTAGCAGACAATTGTAAAAGCAGTTTTTTTTCTGTTTAAGCAGCTCTATGAAAATGGCCCCTGGGCAAATGTGAGCGTAAGAGCTTCCAAGTATTGACGGAATGACGCTGGTACAGAACATATGAAATTGACCTAAACTGGAATGCAATTATAGTGAATTTATTCATTCAATTCAAAAGGACCACTATTTTCTTTCCAAGCTAAACATCGCATAGAATGTATGGAGATGATGGTAACAACTGTTTAAAATTGTTTCCTTATTTGAATAGTATTAACAAAGTAACTGAATATGTCAAGGGGTAGAAAAGTGGTGGAAAATATAGCATCAAGCATGCAATAAACTAACAGAAATGAACTAAAATGGAGACAGAAGAACGAAATAAATGAAAAGTTGAACAGTTTGAAATGACAGAGAAGGATTTACATGGGGATAATACTGTTGCTGTTTATTGAAGGGGTTTGGATTACGGACTGCATGGATAGAAGCATGTAGGTGTTCGGGGGGAACTGGACCTTGGGTCAAAGACAAGTGGGTGGGCGTTTAGAAAACAACATCAAATTAAACAGTCAAAAGAAAGAAGTAGCAATGAGAAAATGTCAAAAATAAACAAAGAGAAGGAAGTGTTTTTTTTTCCCTGTATTAAACACAGTTCTACCGTAACTTTTTTTTCCCTTAAACCACGGTTGATAATAATTGTTTATGAAACATATTGTTTACTGAAAATATGTTTATTTCACATCACTTTTTGAACCAATTTCATTAACAATTGTTTATGAAAGTGCAGTAGTGTGAGGCATGCAACCCAATCACCCAATCCATCTATTCTCCCCATAAACAAACATTTGTAGTCAACAAAAGTATGAGAAAACCTGTTTTTTCCCATTCAGTTGTTTTAAAAGATTGAAAGTATATTCCACAAAGTTTTTTTGTTGAGAATCTGATTGGCATTTAAAAAAAAAAAACAGTTTGGCAAAGATTCAAACCTTAACAGAATGGTTCATCACCATGATAAGAGTTCAAGTTTTCCATCAAAAATATTTTAATAAATTGATTTTCCTGAATGCAGTTCCCACAAGGAAGATGTGTTGAAAAAGAGCGTGCTGTGCTAACACGTTGCTGTGTGTTTTTTGTGCAGTATACCTATGTAGATTCTGTTGAACAACGGCATTATTGCAAGTGCGATTGGTAATTATGGGAGAGTGGCAAAAAAAGCTTACCTTTGCAAATAAGAGGTAACAATTTCGTTAAAGAATGAGCATGATCTATTTATGAACTCAGCTATTGAGACCATACACCCAACTGTGTCTTAAACTTATAAGCGATTGCTAATGTTTAATAAAAGTAAGCTTTGATAAAACAATGTGATGAGCTCTTTTACCATCTGTTTCCATTCATCTTTTGGGGAATGTTTTCACACAAGATTTTCCACTCTAAATATTCTCAGATTTGTTTTTTTCAAGGCAGCTTAACATTGCAGAATCACCCCTACTTGTTGGTTGTACTCATACAAAATTCCACATCTTAAATGTTTATGTCTTACGCACAAAGATCATCAGCCCTTAAAGTTGGGTTGAGTATACCACTTCCACCCACCATTGCTACTCCCTCTGTAACGTAAGTGCCCAGGACATTGGGGTTGTACTTACATGTAAATGGGTGCATTACAAAAACACTGAGCACCATTTGAATGGAAAAACAGCACATGGGGGGCGCATGGAGCCATATAAACTCACAGAACCATAAAAAACATTTGCAGACGACGCGGACAGTTCATTTCAAAACATCATGATGGCGTTGGGGACAACATAGTGTAACCACAGACAAACGTTGGGGCTTTCTTATTTTAAACAAGCAAATAACTGGCAACACGGTCAGGCTTTGTTCGGGCTGCTGTTAAGGGGAGTCAAAAACAGAGTTGGCTCGGGTATCAAGGTCGTTGACTTTTCGTGGAAAGGAGGCAGGAAAACAAACGGACGAGATTGTTCGGACAAAGCTGTGGAGACTAAAAAAGAACGATCAAGTCATGACAAAAGGGATCGTTGCAATGAAGCTCATCCAAGACTGTTCTTGTAGCTAGATCCAGATCGCTGCCAACACAAATTGGATTCTCAGAATTATGGTAGAAGTCAATTTCCTATTTTTTTCATCGTTCAAATTCCATGAATGTGCCATCAGTACACCAATTTTACTCCATTTTTTTGTAAAATTTAGTGATTGAAAGTTCTGTACCTTTACTTTAATGTGGCAATGCATGAGATGTACTCCTCCATTTTAAGGACCATATCACACAAGACAATTCACAGGCAACCAGGTCCAGGCAAACTCAAAGAAGAGAATCCATTCATTTGAATGATCACATATTTAAGACATTGTTTGAAAAACTACTCAAGTATGACCAAAGTGCTACTGTAGCATGCACTGCAGTTGGTTGCCTCTAAGTTGCAAGTAAAAATTGCCTCATGTGACAAGGCCCTAAGATAGAGAAACAACCAATATTTTCAGATGGAGTATTTGTTTTCTTCCAGAAGGCCAATTTGGTTGGCAGCAGATCTAGACTTCACTACTTGTTGGGCAACAACAGATACTTTTTTTGAATGAGGTCAGACAAGACGGGCTACTCTCTGGACATAAAGATGGGTAGGGGGGAGACACGGCTGTGCCACAGTACTAAAAGGAGACTCTGCGGCTATGGACACGTGCAGTTTGTATCAGCTACAATGGGTGGCGTGCAGTTCATCCATCGACCAGCAGGGAGTGTGTTCCACACAACCACTGAGGAGACCCACCCTCCCCAGACAACTGAACCTGGGTGTAATACAGCTGTACTCGACACAGCTTACTGAAGTGTTGGAAGTTGGACGGATTTGAACACTTTTGAGAAACTGTTTTTTTCATAAGTGGTGATACTTATTCACGTGTCAACAAAATAAGGTTTTGGAGCTTAAAACATATCATACAGTTATCTTTTTTTTCTTCTTTTTTGGGGCTCACAAATTACAAAATCCATCTGAGCTTCAGCAGAATACTTAAGTTTAAGTTTCAGAGTCATGGTTAAAGAAAATGGCTTGAGAAAGTTTTTTTAAAGACGCAATACTCATCTTTATAAGTTCTCTCAAAAATATGAAAGACATCAACATTTTTAGAAGTGGCTATTTCTAAGCCTTCTACCTTCTTTTGAAAGCAGGTAGCCGTTTTAAATACATGGCAACCAAAACCTCCCACCTTTCCTAGCAGTGTCGTCCACATACATTTAACAACTCTCCACACCAAGTAAAGCCCGGTTTATACTTCACGGGAATTGCGAATTGCAAAGCGGTTTTTCTTGCATCACTATATTACAAAAACAGCACATACTGATTGTTTCCGTCGCCTAAACTCGCTTCGCATTCGCTTCCGCATGAAGTACAAACCAGGGCTTATGGTATCAAACCCAGATTCAGTTTAGTGCGGGTAGCTGGCTTGTCAATGGTCACAGACATGGCACACGGATGTGAACAGGATGGGGCCTCGCTTTATCACTGACCTTCCGCATCATATTTCTTCCCTTGACAGAGTTCTGGAAACGTGCACAGGTTTGATATATGCAGATTAAAAAGCATTGAAGCAGCAGCCCTTGTCACTTTCTGCCTTCCCCCAAAAAAATCTTACACAAGGCTCCCCAAATATCAATCTAGTTCCCCTAAAACACCCTCCCCTTAACATCGCTTTCTTGTTTCACTCACTCCTGAGTAAGTGGCAGGATCAGACTAGATCATACTTTACCTTGATAGGCATTCTGAAAAATATCAGCAAAATTTGTTTTATATTTTCACCCGATGACACACAATAAAGTTCCTGATTTTTGAGGGCAAAGTGACATTTCCTGTTAAATGACAACAAAAAAAGCTTCTAGCCTAGCTGTGGCTGCTCGATGAACACTGAAATAGGCATTATGGATTATTCAGTAAAACACATAGCGGTTTACATTAATTGACCTTTAGTCATTATTATCATGTAACTCATTCAAGCTTTGTTTCTCATCATGGTACACTAGCAATGAAGACAAAATGTTATGATCATGTTATGACCACTTAATTAAAGTAGCACGTGGCCCTAAAGTGACAATGTAAAGCCTGAAAATTGATGTCAACTGTAGTTAAAACTAACCAGGCCTGGAATTACATGAAGGCCATAGAGGCCTTGGGGCCATGTTGCCCCTGGTCTTAGACTTGATGCCCCTTCAAAAGTTTCCCACAGACTTTAAGATTTTCCAATGGGAATATTGCCTTGCCAGCACTTAGATAAAATTCCAGGCCCGATAAACCACATTGAGGTCGTGTCAAAAACTTGCGACTTCGGCAACAGCTAGGGCTAGATCGGTGCAGTGCGCCTGCAAGTGTTGAAGAATGGGCAGACAAGCACGAACTAGCCATAGCTGTAGCCGAAGTCAATGTTTCGGACCTGGCCTAAGTCTTAGTAAATGTGGCATATTTGGAGTTTACAATGTCTCTTCAGAGCTACAGTAATGCATGATTCTACACAATTTCCTAACAATATTTGTGTTAACAATGACCATGTTAAAACTCTGCAAAACTTCACTCTCTATTTTCATGAAACTGTTTTACAGCTATGTCTTCATGGAGCAACAAAAAAGCAGCATTTACATCATGTAGCAAAACCCTAGATGAACTAGCCATTTATTAGTAATGTCGCTCATAAATTAGGAAAAACTACTATAGAGAGTATTAAATATTGAAGTATTGAAGTAATGATATTGCAACGCTTTTGAAATCTCAAAAGGGTTTGGTGTAGATTGGAGACGATTTTGAGCTTAAAAACAAGATAACTTTACAGAAGATTTGACAGAGACTTGATTTGATATAAAAAAAATGAACTTGTTGGTATTAAGGGGCGGGGTTAGTTCAAAAATACTATTGACCAATCACTGACTGTCTGTTGAGAATTTCAAATCTATCTGCTTGTTTTGGGGGTTTCCAAGCACTTCATGCAAAAGATGAGTGTCAGTGACTTACCATTGCTCTGCTTGATGTCTGCTCTTCATCAGCGCTGCTTTCACGTGTCATGAACTACAAGTAGTAAAATAGAAACATGGGAATCATTGGTTTCTTTCCCTCCCCTTCAACTCTGTGGAACCTGGTTCGAATCTCAATGCAAAAATGACTACACGGACAGTCAATTCGCTAAGAATTTTAAACACACACACACAAGCTCGTATATGCTTGCAACCGCAGACTTCCTATTGACTCCATCTTTTGTTTATACTTTTTTTTTTCTTGCAACAGCTCCCGTTGGTTTTGTACACGTTTTTCAACCGTGGACCTTTCCCCGAACCGTGGACCCTATTGTCCTCATTTGTTATACGTCCCCGGTTTGAATGTGTATACCTACACAATAGCACCCTCTGCATTCCCACCCATAAAGCTCTGTGACATCAGGGCTCAAAATTGACACTGGACTGCCGGCACTGAGGCCAATGATTTTAGCGTCAGGCCAATAAACTCATGAAACTTCAATTGAATAATATTATTGGACTGCACTTGAAGCGGTTTCTTAAAAAAAAAAATTCTCAATGAAATCTTTCCAGGTTATGTTTCTGTCATTAGAGTTAAAAACTAGACATTTAAAAGGTAATGTACTCTTCTGCTGAAATAATCAGGGCCCAATTTCATAGAGCTGCTTAAGAACGAAATTTTGCTTAAGCAAAAACATCCTTGCTTAGTAAAATCAGATTACCGACCAAGACTCCACTAAGTTGTTATGCTAAGTAAACAACAGCTAAATACCAGTCACAAGCAATGTATATGGCATGAAATTTTTGTCAGTAACATTTGAAAAATAAGGGAGCAATTTCCGTGCTTAAGCAATTTTTTGCTTAAGCAGCTCTATGAAATTGAGCCTTATTCCATGTCCCTTTTTTCTCACATATTATGTGCTTATGTCACCCTGTAAAGAGCATGATTCTTGAGGCTATAAGCAGAGAATTCTGCGGTTAGCAGAAACATGAAATTGGTTCCTTTTATCCATAAGAGACCTGACTGCATCATTGTTACAGCATAGCCTGTACCTTCATGAGGAGTGATATGAGTTTATGTACAGTCTCTTTATCCAGGCTAGATAGATCCACTGAACTCAAGTCTGGTGCCTGCTCTTCCTGAACTGTCTGTAGATGACCGTCTGAAAAGGAAGCACCCGGGAATAAATACAAAGAAACGAGCTCAGAATGATCTCAATATAAGATTAAGTTTTGGAGATTAAATGTCCATCTGGCTGGCTGTATTTGAAGTTATATGAACTTTTTTTAACATACATAAAACAATCGTAGTATTATAATTTTGTCGGCGATAATGTTCAGTTCAGCTTTATTTCCATAAAGCAGGCCGTGGCTGTACTGGAATTTGCATACATGTGCACACACGCCCAATAAGTTTGATAAATATGGAGGGCGCATGTGTGCAGTAACGAGGTTTGTGTTTATTATTCCAAGTTTACAGCCACAGGCCTGCTATCATCATGACAATAGTGCCCTTTTAATTTAGGCTTTCAGAAAACAACATCAATCATTTTCAACCTACTTGTATTTTGAAAAAACCTTGCTTAAATTCCAGACAAACAAATAAAAGCTTTGTGAACAATAAATAATTTGAATTTGATTACAAATAAAGCAGATCACCAATGGCATATGAGGAACAATGTGGAAACAATGACACTCCTCAACCAATGACAACCATTTGGAAACCCATAATCCAGTGAACTTTGTAAAATAAACAAATTAATAATAATAATCATTTTTTCAAAATGACAACCATTTTACCTTCAAAGAATGATTCTGCAATAGGTCCGGCTGTTTCAGCACCGTATTCCGTGTTCTCTAACAATCTACTATAGGTTGATCGCATGGCTGGTGGCAGAGGGAAATATATACCATTAAGCCCATTCATACTTCATGTAAATGCGAATGCGATACAAATGTTGTCGCCATAGGGCTGCCCTCGCAGGGAATTCTGAGGAACATAGTACAACCTTCCCTTTTCATGACATAAAATAACATAATTTGAAAACAAACTTTTAAAAAGACGAGCTACTTTACTCTTTAAGATGGCAAATGAACTTGTCAGGTGACAACTTCTTGGTGAACAGCCTTTTATGAAAATGGACTCACCGGCTCCGAACTGAACTCTGCTGAATCCACCAGTTGAAGTCGGAGGGGAAGACATACTGCGTTTCTTAAATTCATTCTTGAGTGTGAAGGAGGAGAGGCGGCGTGGTTTGAGAGAGCTGTTCATCTCGGACTGCGACCTGGCGACGCGAGCCCTCGTCTGCTTGTTTAGGAAAGTGTCCATACGATCCACCACGCCGGCTTGAGAACGACTCAAATCTAGGGTTGAATTTCAATTCAAGAAAATAATAATGACGTCTTTTAAAGTGCCAGTATCCACGAAAGTGCTTCAAGATTCCGGATTCAAAGGTTCAACAATTTATGTCATGTCCATTTAACCATTTGTTTTCATGGATAGTGTAAATAAAAAGTGTGCACCTAAAACAAAACAAAATAGTGAGTAAAAAGGTTTTTTTAAAAGACATACAATTAAACACAGCCACCAAAAACACAGAAAAGTGATCAGACCGAGATGCAACCTGTGAGTACAATAATTCAAATAGAAAAGGATAAAAAAAAAGAGGCATGGACGAACAAAACAGTTGCAAAGTGTCAATGAAAATGTGATAAAAACAGACTTTAAATTCTTGTAGACAGTTTATAATAACAGTGAAAATAGCACAATAAATGTATAGTTTAAAAGTGACTTAAAAATTCACAAAGATTTAACAAAAAGATCAAAATTACAGAAGACAAAGTTAAAAATAGCAAATTATCAATAAGCATGTCATTCCAGATAGAGAACCTTAAGCAGTAACACAACACCAATCAAATGACATGAAATGCCAGTCTTTCAAATTCCAACTCTTATCAAGAGATAACTAAAAACAATACCAGTTCAATATAATTATATTATTAACAAATTTCAAGTAAGATATAGATTAAATGTTGGATTCCAAATTGCAGAAAAAAATAATGATAAAAAGAGAGCAAAAAGAAACCCAAGCAGACCTGGAATTGCATTTGTAAAGCCACTATCCCCCAAGAAAGTACTTGTTATGTTTGATTTCATTTTATATGGGATCATTTTGAGCACATATACATCTTTTTAAAGAGGTGCCACAAGGTAAAAATTCAGTTTTGAGATGGACTCGTGTTTAAATAATGAAGGTACAAGTGTGCAACCTCACTGCAAAATGGTGTAAAATGTTTTTTGATTTGATACTCTTTCAGAGCAAAATTTGAAACATGACATATTCTCAAATATAAAACAAATGAGCCTGTTTAAATTCTAAAGAGGGATTTGTGCACCAGTCACAAATGCCTTTGTATTTGATATCCTTTTTGTAAAATCCAAAATCATTCAATGATGTCACATTTCAAATATATGATCTGTACCTTCGTGAATTTTATTGTTGATCGAAACAGCATTGAATTTGAACGATTACACCAATTTACAGAGAGGTTGTAGACTTGTACTTTTATTATAAAAAAAATTGGTGCATCTCAAAACTGAATTTCACTTTGTGGCCCCATCAAGTGCCATGGATGTTTATGTTGTTATAGCCAATCCAACGGTGGCTACAGCAGAACTCTGTTTTCTGTGTGCAATTCCAGACCACCACTCAAAAGTGTAAAGATACTCAAAATATTTCACATGCTTTTTACCAAAAATATGAGCTTCACTACCTGTGCCAGTTTGTTCGCTTAAATCACGGCACAGTTCTATCGGACCTGCTCAAATTAACCAGGGAATTTAAAGGGTAAGTGATGTTCTTGTGTAAATTGGTACGTAACATGAAAACAAAAACCTGCTAAATAGTTTCTCAAAGTTCACAGAAAGAAAGATAGGTTGATCTTTTAACCTGGCTCTTACATAGGCTTTTTAAAGACTATGAATTAAATGTTTCTAAACGTTGAAATTGACAACTTGTGGGTTTGGGTAAAACTGAATTGTACTCTTGATTCCTGATGCAAATTTAACATCTGTTAAAGGCAGTGGACACTATTGGTAACTGTCAAAGACCAGCCTTCACAGTTGGTGTATCTCAACATATGCATACAATAACTAACCTGTGAAAATTTGAGCTCAATCGGTCATCAAAGTTGCGAGATAATAATGAAAGAAGAAAACACCATTGTCACTCGAAGTTGTGTGCGTTTAGATGGTTGATTTCGAGACCTCAAGTTCTAAATCTGAGGTTTCGAAATCAAATTCGTAGATGATTACTTCTATCTCGAAAACTGTGGCACTTCAGCGGGAGCCGTTTCTCACAATGCTTTATACCATCAACCACTCCCCATCACTCGTCACCAAGAAAGGTTTTATGATAATACTTATTCTGAGTAATACCAATAGTGTCCACTGCCTTTAAGCAATATTTTCAGCTGGATAAAATTATAAATTGGGACCGGGACTTTTTTTTAACTTACTTTTTTTGTGAGATATCGCCTAACATCACAAGGCCAGAAGACCACTTCAGGGAGACGGCTACACTTAACTGATTTGGACTGTCAACCCAAATCAACTGTTACCAGGGACAGGCTGCCACCTAGTCCTTGGGCTCAAACAGGGTTACCCCCTTCACAGTTCTTAAGGATATAGGCATGGGTATCATCCACTAGGAGAAGGGCTGGTTGAGCAGAATGCTCCACCTTTCCAACTTTTTACGAAGCATTTATGGTGAAGTGCCTAAAAAATCCCATTTTTGTGGCATCTCATGGCCTAGCGGTTAAAAGAGCACCGGATTCAAGCTCAGGTGTTTGATCAGCAGAGTGTGAGTTCGAGTCCCAGTCGTGACACTTCTTAAGCACTACCACATAACCATGATTGCTTTGTAAAGTTGGGGAGGTAGTGCTTTCTGCTCTACCAGCCACGCTGCTGATGGATGATACCCAAGCCTACATCCATATGGACTGTAAAGGGGGTAACCCTGTTTCAGCCCCAGCGGAGTAGGTGGCAATGGCCCCTGGAAAAAAATAAGTCGTAGCCCACACCTTGAAGTGACCTTTTGTGTCTGGAGACTTGCTTTAAAAACAATTTTTTTAAGACTCACCGATTGGGAAAGGAAACTCCTTGTTGTGTTCCATCTCGACCTGAGCCTCTAGAGCTAAGGTATCAAGTCTATTCATAAAGAACTCCCAGGATAACACCATGGTCTCAGGAAGGAAATGTTGCAGCTTGTAAAGGTTGTCTAAGATCATCACACGGTCCTCTACCACGCAGTCCCATTGGAACTCAAGACAACCAACTAGAACCTGCAGGGGGCGAGAGTCATCATGAGTCAAATGTCTGAAACTATACTTAACATTTTACAAGAAATGTTGAAATGATGGAATAATCCTATCTCGAGTTTGGACGAGTAACTTGTCCTAACTTACGATGGGTTCAATGGGAAGAGTTTAGTGAAATCGACGGCTGGAGTTACAGATTTCAAGAAGCTTTTGCAAACAGTACGCCCAGCACAGTAGAGGTAGGTATAAGAGCAGGGTTTTTGTAATACATGGAGGCATTTTTCGAGGAGGTGACACAAAAAAAGTCTGAACTCAGAGAAAAGTTAAATTTCTCATCTCTTAACCTGTGACATTGACAATCACGATTCGCTATCAGAAAATAGAAATGGTCTTATATTTTATTTCAAATGCCAGTCATACATAGTGGCCTGAGGTTTCAACCCTAGCAGAGTCTTTCTCAATGAATACATGACAACACAACACACATAAACAAGTAAACTGGTGGAACAAAAGCAAAGAGGCAGAAAGCACACAGAAAAAGCAAGGGATGAACAATGAAGACGGTGACAGTGACAGTTAAATGTGAGAAAGAAAAACAGTATGGAAATGCTTGAAATATTTTATTTTGTGTACTGTTGTGGTTGTTTGTGTACTAATGTACTAATCAAATTGCAAAAAAGTTTTAAGGGGAATGAACAAACCACAGATAATGTTTTTCATTAAAGGCAGTGGACACTATTGATAATTGTCAAAGACTAGCCTTCACAGTTGGTGTATCTCAACATATACATAAAATAACTAACCTGTGAAAATTTGAGCTCAAACGGTCATCAAAGTTGCGAGATAATAGTGAAAGAAGAAAACACCCTTGGCACACAAAGTTGTGTGCGTTTAGATGGTTGATTTCGAGACCTCAAGTTCTAAATCTGAGGTCTCGAAATCAAATTCGTGGAAAATTACTTCTTTCTCAAAAACTATGGCACTTCAGAAGGAGCCGTTTCTCACAATGTTTTATACCATCAACCTCTCCGCATTACTTGTAATCAAGTAAGGTTTTATGCTAGTAATTATTTTGAGTAATTACCAATAGTGTCCACTGCCTTTAAAAGACCTCTTGCTTATAGATTCATAAATTCCCAAGTTCCATTTAAGTTGGGCTAACAATACTTTCCCAAGTACCAACCTTGAGGGCTTTCTTGGGTATGGTCTCCAGCATAATGATAGCCCTTGATGAGACAGCGGGGCAGATGTCTTCAGTCGATGTAATGAGAGAGCTAAAAGCACAGGCTAGGGAACACATGATCACCGAGTTGTTACCGAGCGACTTCTTTTCCACGAATCGTAAGAGAGCTGTGACACGCTCGACTGTGGATAAAAAGAAAGAAGTTGCAGAAATCTGTTCCAACATAGAGGCAGGGCAGATTTAGGAAAGGTCTGAATTGGTGGCTTTGGCTGCAACTGTTGCAAGGGTGTTGTAATGGATGTCCTATAATTCAATGCACGTTAGAACAGAGATCTAGCCGTAGCCATAGCCGCCAATTTGGACAGAACCTTAGAGTCAAATCTGGTAGTGACATACATGTACCTTCAAGAACAAGCTTAAAGCTTAATTGCACACAAATCGAAGCCACTAAATGCCTGTAAAGCAATAGAAACTTCATGGAAAATTGGAGTGCAAAGAAGTTTTGTCATTAGCAGCTAAACATTGGGGCATTGGAGGTAAGTTCTTTGATAATATAAAGCTGCTGAAAGAGAAAAAGGTCCAACTAGCATGAACGACTGTTTGTGAACTCTCCCCACAAATGTCTCTGAGAAATTATTGTGAAGAAATTAGGCTTAAAATAGCAAAACCAGGCCCATAGCCTGGGCACCTTACCAGCTTTAAAGCGTGCTTTCCAGTCTCCATTATCTACATCTCTCTGTAGTAGATTCCACATGACATCTGAGCCATGGGGTAGTGCCAGGCTATGTAGAGCCAGGGGTACCATGATTTCATTGACACAGCTCAGTTCACCTTCCAGTAGGTTCCAGAAACTTGTGGAAGAGTTCATACAAAAAAAGCAGATGTGACTTTATCATTCATTTACCAAATGAAACAATGTTCTGTTAGAAATGGAATAACTACATTTCAACAATTCTATGCAACTTGGATTTACGATAATTCATCAAGATAATTCATCAAAACAAAATCAATCTGAAGAAATAATTTGAATAAATAAAATCGCTTGTAAAACTCAATATAGATAGGGACCAACTTGGTTCCAGAAGTTCAAATATGCACAAGACTTGCACAGTCTGTTGCAGTGTGTTATACACACTTGTAAATGAATCTCAGAATATTTGTTATACATAATTAGGAATAAGTAAATAGTTCTCAACATAATTTGTTGTACATACTTAGGAATAAGTAAATGGTTCTGAGTGTATACTGTTATACATACTTAGGAATAAGTAAATGGTTCTGAGCGTATTTCAAGAATGCATCATGGTCCTTGGCTGCCTGTCGGAGACACTCAGCATTCAGACATAGTATCTTGATGCAATAGAACAAATTGAGCAGCACTTCCGGGTCGTTGTGTCTCGGAACGTCCTGAAGAGTCAAACAGAAAAATCACTCATTAATTTTGTTACCGTAAAAAGTTTGCTCATAACCATACAATTTTACAAGGGGGGGGGCAAATATATACACTGTGAACCACGTTTTGGAAGGCAACCTGCTTCTACTAGGCAAGTACTTTCATGCTACAATGTATTTGGTGGTCCTGGGCCCCATTTCATAGGCCTGTTCACTCAGAACATACTGCTTCAACATTTCTGCTAAGCAAAAATAAGCAGGATACTAGTCACACTTGGGACGCTTGTCATGGTACTTTGACTGGTAACAATATTCTTGTAAGCGAAAGTTGGATTTGCTTAGCTAGCTTTTGTTTCTTGAGTAGCTCTATAAAATTTGGCCCTGGCATCCCCATAGCATCTCCACTTCCTGCTTATCACATAAAACCAAACTTCTTTTTTCATCAGACAGACAAGCACCAATAGGTCCTTTTCACCATTAACATGGAAGATTCTTCTCCAATGAGACTTGAAGCTTTTCTCAAACCACGGCTTGGGCTCCAGCTCCAGGCACCCTCTGATGTATGAACAACCACTGCATGCAAAATACATGCTGCTCCATCGTATAGGCCTGATATACCTGAGAAAGGTCATTGGATCCTACCTTGAGTAACATGAAGAGCAGTTGTATTGACTTGGGAAGTTCTTCAACCTTGAAGCGAGCTTCCTTCTGGGTTCCATTCTCACCATCCTTCTTGCCTTTGGTGCTCTTATCTATCAAGGGAGTTTAAAGAAAGTAATGACAGTTCAAGAAAGGCAGTGAAAGTATTTCTCACAAAGTTACGATCTCTTAGGGCCCTGTCACACAAGGCAACTTGTACAGACGACCTTGAAGGCAGCCAACTGCTGTGCGTGCTACTGGACCACTTTGGTAGCACATGAGTAATTTTTCGAACACTATCTTATGATCAAGCAATATCTTTTTGTGCTTGGCAAGTTTTGTGCTTTATGATATTTGGCCCTGAGCCCAAGTAAAGTTTGTTTGACGGCTCGGCCACAACGCCTTCCTATCCCTCTATTCCCTTCCAGACTATAGGAGCATACTAGATCTTGTCATCCTCCTTACCAGCCGCTGCTGCTTTCTTGACAGCCTTCTCCTTCTCAGCTTTCAGGTCCTTGGCCGAAGGGAGCTTGACTGTCTCTGCAGTGAACACCTCCACTGGTTTCATCTCGGTCGCACTCAGAAATCCTTTACCGGGATCTTTAGTCTGTTTAAACACAACGAAGATTTGTAATGGCATTAATGTTTGGTTCTGTATGGCTTTGTGTAAGCGCCTTAGGACACTCCACAACAATAGATTCAGCAAGAAGAATTTTGAGAGACTTGATTTGACAATGAAGAAGGGAAAATTACTGACCTTTGTGAATCGTTTTTGCTTACTGGATCCCCTCTCTGCCATTCGGTTCTTCTTTCCCTTAACGTCATTGTTAAGAGCTTTGGCCTTGGCAAGGCCATCCTCTAGAAACTTCTCAAACTGGTACTCCGACACCTGAAAAAAATAAAAAAACAAAATAGAACAAGGCTGAGGAATAGTTGAAGGTAGTGGTGAGTTTAACTTTGAGTGATGGAAATATAGTACCTTAAGAAAATTGAACACTTTATTTATTTATCATACACTTAAGGAGAAAAGGAAGCACAGCACTCTGCAGATTTCATTTCTTCTTTTTTTAGACAACTCTGAGTTAATTCTGGGTATACAAGTCTGGTCATATTACCCTTCTGAAGCTTTATTTAAAGATGTTTATTTGTAAAAATTTGTTCAAAAGATTTTAATGTTAAATGTAAAAATATCCTGTGGTAACCAATCAAGCTTTTCCCTGAAAACAATCAGAACAAACTGATCGAAATGTCAAGTTGTTCAAATTCTACACATGTACTGCAAAACTTACTAGATTGTATTTCCACTTTACAAAGTTTCAATTTCTCATTACAAAGTTTCCAATTCTCCTTACAAAGTTTTGAATACACTCATATACACAGTGCTACCTCATCTAGACTATATAGATCAACCGCGCAAAGTTTCAAATCCTACTCATCAATATGGTGTTTCTGCAACGTTACTAGATTGTATTCTCGCCATGCAAAGTTTCCAATCCTACTTCTGATAATCATTGCTACAAACCTCGGGCATATCACAGACTTTGGTCTCGCTGACAGGTGAGATATGCTCCAGAATCCTGAGGGAGAGCTGGAAGAAGATTCCCCACAGTTCACACGTCGAGCACGGCCCAATTGTCTTAGGCTGTTGCTGCTGGGGCTGGAATTTACCCGACCTAGGGTTGGTGCATTTATGAGCCTCCAACCATGTCATGGAGAGCATCTGTGTCAGCAGAGAGACAAAGTCTTTGGATTGGCTGTTCTCCATACCTTGATGGAACGGCAGGAACTGAAGATCACACTGGAGAGAAAAGTTTATCAATATTTACTGTACCAGCTGCTAATGTATAGGATTCAAACTGGCCTCATAAAGCTGCTTAAGCAGAACAAGTTGCTAAACACAAAAGATGTTGCTTACCAGAATAAAGTTACCAACAAAACTATCATGTCTTGTGTACAATAAGTGAGCGGCATCTCGCTCATTTCTGCTAAATTTTTCATATTTGTCCAAAGATTACGGAATTGAAACAAGGTACTCAGAATGTTTTTTACTTTGTGCTTTTCTTCAGCTTTAAATGCAATACTGTGCAATCTTAAGCATTCTATATGCAACCCCTCCCCCTCCCCTGCACATATCGTCACACAATTCAGGTATGTCTGCCCGCTACACAAATATGCATGGGGAGAACCATGACGTGACTCAAGCACCAACTGCAGCCACTAGTTTGGAAACAGCCTTAAAGTAATGTGAAAGATGAGTATACATGTATCTGCATTTAGATTCAAACTATTTCAAAACAGAGAGTTGCTATTACCCGTTCAACAAAAAACCAGCCCTGGTATAACTTCATGCAATAGACCTTATGCACATGACGTCATTTGAATAGGCGCCCTCACTCAGAGGTCAAAATGAGGTTGTTAATTGGGCAATCCTAGCATGTTGCATAGCACCTCGTCTGTGGAACCAGCTAAATGTTTGTCTCAGGGAGGAAAACTCCCTCTGTAGCTTTAAATCTGGGCTTAAGACACATCTTTTTAGGGAAGCATTTTTAACTTAAAGTATTTTTCTATGTTCTTACTGCCCTGCTGCTTCATATCATTGTTGCGGTTTTTATAATTGTTATTATCATTTTACTGGATCAAACAATTTCGGTGGCTTTTACTCAATGTGTTTGATTGATTATAATTCATCTTTTTACTTGTAAAGCGCCTGGGAGCATTTTTAATGGATTTGGCGCTATATAAATGTTTATTATTATTATTATTAACATAGAAGCTCATTTCCATTGTTTCATCATCAATTTACTTCCAAGATGGCGGCTGTATGATGTCAGTGCATAAGGTCTAAGCCTGGGTGACGAGTGTGACTAGTGTCAAAGTCCCGACTATTTGAGGCATGACTAGTCCAGAAGTAGATTTCACTTGTCGCCCAGGCCTAGTAAGTTCTACACCAAACTGTTTACTACTAACCTTGATACAAGAGACACCAACAGGTTACATTGAAGGTACCTGGTATCATGCACACACGTACATACTGTTATACACAGGTTAACACACTGTCTACATGACATGGTGATAAACAACCAGCACCACACCAAATCATGCATGGAGTCTAGGGGACAGGGAAACCAAAATGTCAACAGAAGTGATACAAAAGAAAATTCCCACGGATAGTAATATTATACCCAAAACATTCATGAAGAATTGTCCATTGGTTTAGAAATCTCTGTCAATTAAAGGTCTTATGCAGGACTGGTAAAGATAAAAATTATCATTGTTTAATTTTAGTCTGAAAGCTTACGTTCATACTAGAACCATGTGTTCTTTAAAATATTTCATTCTGAATAAAGTCATATTTGAGAAAACTGTATCTAAAACCTTAATGGACGCAACAGCTGGTTTTGGCTGTTACGACTGCAATAGACTGTATTGAATAACCACTTAGTCGCCATCTTGTAGGGCAAACCGTATGCTCGTCTAAACGCGTGCATAAATGGAGCACGCAGCATTCCCGATTTGATTCTACAGTACATGCACGCGCTCACAGATGCCATGTTGTAGGGCAGATATTTGGGAAGTGACGTCATATTCAATATGGTCTATTAAGGACGATGCATGTCATGCTGAAAATTGTGCATGTTTTTTCACTACTGACTCACACAAGCCCAAATTTGTACAGGTTTGTTATTTTGTGTATGGTTTTGATCACACAAAACATGTGTACTTTCTGCGACTATTTCTTCAGCTCTACCAATCCTGTATAATACATGAAATTAACACCATGAAACTGAACTTTGAACATCAAATCTTTTGCTTTAGTCATGCAATCACAAATGTGACAGGCCTGCATACTTGTTATAGACATGCTCCTTAGAAGATTGAAGTTAACAATTAGTTTAATATATTTAATAGTCTGACTTTCTCAAATGTTATAATGATGGTATATTTAAATCACACTGAGATAATGTAACGTCAAAAGACTATGCTAGTCTCGAGAGCATTCAAACGCTGTCCCTCTTGAAAATGTCATCGCCAAGTGGTCTGGTGATTTTGTTTCTTTGACACTTTAAAGTAATGTTCACAGGTTCTTCTCAAGATAGCGCGACAGCAGTGAGACTTCCATGGTCAATTGCAGCATGCCAGATGAATTAACCTCAGATTTTATTTAGCATAAATTAGATATTTATTTGACGAGACAATAATCATCTGTGCGGTTAAGTTTTATAAACATGTAGGGGAAAAGGAATTATGATACGAGACGTGTACAAAATCAAAGTTTAACAAAATTGACAGACATCAAGTAAACAACAAGGAAAACTGACAGGGTCAATTTTAAATAATTTGGGGTTGAACAAGCATACTTTATCACTGTACTAGCCAAGAACCCAATGCAGAGAAGACAGTGAAGGAAGTTTCAGTTTTAGATGTGGGAGGAAAACCCCAAAGAATTATTCCAGGGAAAACCCATGCAGTCAAGTAGGGACTGAAAACCCAATCCACATAGTGCCCCCTGGTGGGATTCAAACCGGGGTACCGGAGGTGGAAGGCAAGGAAAGATAACACTATGCAAACCCAACCATCAAAGTAGGGACTGAAAACCCAATCCACATAGTTAGTGCCCCCCGGCGTGATTTGAACCTGGTCCCAGAGGTAGATGATGAGGATAAATACCACAATGATAACCCAACCGCCCAAATTAAAATTGATAGACAATAAAACTCATACATTTCCTCATACCTGGATAACGAGCATATCTAACATGAGGACAAAACACCTCAAGATCTGTTCCTCGTCTTGCTCCTGTATCGGCCCATCATCCGGGGACGGATCAATCGTAACAAACGGCAGCTCGACAGGAACACCTCCGACCTCACCTATGATCCCAATCCCACCACCGATGACCCCGCCTTCCTCAGCCAGACCACCCGGAGGGAGGCTAACAGGGGGAGGTGGGGGTAGCTCGGTGGGAGGAGAAGGAGGTACCGTCGTCGGTGGCTCGATTAACACCTCCTCCGGGGGACATTGGATGTTGTTGACGGGAGGGTTTGATGAGGGTAGGTTGGCTTTTTGGTGTTGGTCTTTACGCTGATTAGCGAGTTGGATCTTGGACATGGAGGTGAGGCCATCACTGAAGATGCTCAGGAGTAACTTCAGAGGGATGACAATATCTGTCTCTGTCAGGATCTGGGAGTGAAAGGAAGTATCATTCAGAATTTAACCTTTAAAGACAATAGCGGCCACAAGCGGCTTGTACCAAATTGTCCATCGCAGCCACAAGTGGCCACAAGGTTTGACCTACTTTCGTTCACATAAAGTGGTCAAAGTAAAGGTCATGTCCAGAGATGAAATTTCTGAAAGTTGACATTAGTTGACATTAGTTTCTGAAAGTTGACATTAGCGTCCCAAGCTTAATTTTTCTGTTTCATGTTATTTCTGTTGACATGTTTATGGAAACAATTTGATTAAAGAAATCAACAATATTAGCAGTGTCTGTGATGATTCTACAAAAATGTGGCCGCTAAAGGGTTAAGATACAAACTACTGATTATCTTCAAACTTTACGTTTGATAATACGTCATGTCATTACCTGCAGCCACAAGAGGGCTTTCTCTTGGTCATTGGCGGCCATTCCTCGGAACCGACAAGCGACGAAATTGAAGAGTTTCTCCGTGGAGAATGGCAAGGGGCTCATATCAACATCGAAGAGTCGACACAAGACGTCTTGGAGTTGTGGTATCTCCTCATCTGGTATGTCATTGCAGATGCACTCCATCCAATGGGGCATTATGTAATCCCATACCTTAAAGGGAAGGTATACGTTTGGTAATCACTTGTAATGTGGTTAAGTAAAAAGATATAAATTTTTCAAAAAATTGAATCTGAAAAGCGTTTCTTTTAGGCGACACTGCAGCCATATGGACAGCTAAATCTGCTTACCTCAAATGTGACCGAGTTGTACGGAGTAAGACTAAAGACTTTCCTTAATCCTCCGAGAAGTTCTGTTATCCGGCTGCACAAACTGTCACTGTGGTCAAACAAACAATAATGACAGATAGATGACACTTCAATGCAAAGGAAAACATCACTGTGATATCAATAATAATAGTTCTTATACAGCCCACACATCCATCACTCAGTGAAGCTCATGGAACATTATGATCTATAGTCACTGTGCAATATATTTCATTCCTTAGACCATCTCAGCTCCCTTGGGAGTATACAGCCTGCGCTGCCAAGTATGTAGTGCACAAAACTATATCAATCAAAATAACAATCTCTGCCCTCACAGTTACCCATTTACCCCTGGGTGGAGAGAAGCAATTGTATTTAAGTGTCTTGCTCAGGGATACAAGTGTCAATACCGAGATTCGAACCGACACTCTACTGAACAGAAGCATCAGAGCTTGAGTTCAGTGCTGTTATCCGCTCGGCCACGACACCCTGTTAGAATGAAGGTAAATCTGTGTGCAGTATACTTACTAGTCACCTCCAACCTTGGCGTAGTCAGGAGGCTGTGGCAGCAAGCAGGATACAAAGACGTTGAAGTGACTCTTGAGAATCCTGATCAACCAAGTGGTGACATACTGGGTGATAAAATAGAAAAAACAACCAGTCATTTTGTGTTTGAGGTAGCATTGATTAAGGCTGCCTTGTGCTAATCTTTTACCCGACGGTATTTATCCACGCCAGGCATAATATTTGGTCCTTAAAAATAAGTAGAAATATTTTATCGAGTGCAAGGGCTGACCAACATGGTCATATGGTGAAGGCTCTTAAATACTTCTCAGGTTATTTAATCACAGTTTGTGGGTGCCCTAAACGGCCAGACTTTGTTATTTATATTGACCCAGACCAAACTGACAGAACTCTTTTTGCATTCATATAATACAAACGTTAGGCTTCTGTTTAATAAAATTGTAAACCTAACTTACATCTGCCTTAAGACTCTCCAAAGCAACGCTGTCTGTAACCAGAGAAAGGGGAAAGACAATTACACCATGTTATGCAATTATAAATTCAAGCTTTATCTCATGCATTTTATTTTAGGTAATGTTTACACAGGTAGAACAAATTTTACTGGTAAAAGTATTTTTAAAATTGTGCTCCTGAGTCTGACAGAAGCAAGAGGCAACATGTTTAGACTGCCAAGAGGCATTGTTTGATACATTCTGAATCATAAATCTTTGGTCACTGTGAGTATCTTTGGCTATCGCTGTAGCAATGGCAAGACACAGCAATGTTGATGATTAGCCAGTTGCAGCCATCTTCCCCTAGCCATAGTCAAGGTTGACAGATTTAGTAATTTCCCAAACATTTTACCTGAAAAGCGGCGCAAAAAATCAACAAGATTAGCAATGTCTGAGTGTATGTTGATGATTATACAGCAATGTATAGTCCCTAAAGGTTTAATTGTAAAGTCTCACCTTGTGTAAGTGTAGCAGTAAATCCAAACCACTGAAACACCATGCTAAGCAGACGGCCCACCACCTCATCAGCAGTCCTGTCCGTTGGGTTGCATTTCTCAATCAGTAGCCACAACCCAAAGCGGCTGAGCAGACGAGGGTCACCGTCCATGCTCTCCAGGTCGATTACTTCATTCTCCGATGGCTGGCTGAACATGTCCGTGGTTGTCTCGGCCTCAGCGGCAGCCATGAGCGGATCCTTATCGGAGATGTGAGCTTCCTTCAGGAGACTGGTGGCAAAATGATCAAAACAAAACAGTAGGATTTGAAACTTTGTATGGTGGGGAGTATGAACTAGGTATAATTATGGTTCAGAAATCAGAGCTTGAGGAAACCTTTGAAAAAAGACTCTTTAGGGGTCCAGTGTGATGCCAGTTGAACAAAAAAATCTTTTGGTTTTTTATTAGTTGAAGTTTGCGGTAGCACCATGTGAAAAACTCCTTTGAGTAATGTTGGTTCTGAAAAGAAAAGAACCAGTGGTTGACGACTCAACGTGCTCTGATCAAAACGTTGAGTTTTCTCCTGAAGACGATCAGAGCATACTGATCAGACCTTGAGTTGTCAAACACCATTTCACCTTAACTTGGTATGAATTGTCAAAGCGCATCTCACTTAAAGGCCGTGGACACTGTTGGTAATTACTCAAAATACTTATTGGCATAAATTCTTTATTGGTAACGAGTAATGGGGAGAAGTTGATAGTATAAAACATTGTGAGAAACAAATAATGTTGTTATTTTGTGCATATGTTGAGATACATCAACTGTGAAGGCTAGTCTTTGACAATTACCAAAGGTGTCCAGTGTCTTTAAATAGCCCACAAAACAAGTACGCACCTAGAAACAAATTTTTTGCACGGAGCATTTTCAAGCGAGAAAAAAAAAGTTTTGCAAAACAAAGATATTCCTTTTTTTGCAAAAGAGTCGTGAGAAACTGTACCTTATGATTGCTTCACAGAGGTAACTCTGCGTCTCTTTATCGCATGACAGCGGATCAGCTGGAAAATCTTGAATGATATGTTCCTTCCTCTCAGTGTGGATGTAGTTGTTACAATTCTGGCAATAACGGATCGGTCGGTTACCCTTGAAGCCAGTACACTCAGACGAGTAGCAGGTAAACAGGGCTTCTTTTTCAGACGAAGAACAATTCTGAAATGAGCAGCCAAAAAAATAATGAAGATTCAAAGGACTCTCTTAGCTGCGTTAAATGAACAAAGCATATTAATTTGTGAAAACAAATATTATTCAAAATCCACAAAAAGTTTGGGTTTTTTTCTTGGAAAAGACAAAAAGTTTGGGGTTTTTCTTGGAAAAGAATGTTTCTTTTTGCCAAACAGTTACTTTGGAGACCACTCTTGTTCACTAAACTCCGTTAATATATTTTGCAAAAACAATTTCATGAAATCCGTTAAATCTACACTTCTGGCCCTATGTTTCGGAGCTGTCGATGTAAAGATATGGTGTGGGTCTAAACAAACAAAACTGAATAGTAACACACCTGGCATCTGCTTCCCAAAATGGCAAAAACCTAATGTTATCGCGGGTGCTTTTGGTTAAAATAAAAATAAACTGAACCTATTTAAACACCCCTTTGTTAGACAATTTATGTTAGGTTGATCTTTCCAGGCCTACAGAAAGTGTAAAAAACATTTTCCTGTACCTTATTCTCACAAGTCTTTGCAACATTTTCCTGCGGCTGTAGAACATTCAGAAACGGCTTGGAGTCACATATCTCTCTAAAAAATGGACAATAAATGAAGACAACTTTTAAATTTTAAATTCTCATGGATGTAAATATTAAAATCTTTAAGTAATTGCATAGAGGTAGAGTTCCCTACGTTTGTTATTGATTGTGGTTACCTCACGTGCATGCTGCCTTGTCAAAGACTAACCGCCGATTTCACCAAACTCTTAATAACTTAGGATTAATCTTAGGACTTGGGACAAGTTCAGTTCAGTATCCGAAGACGTTGGGATGCATTGAACCCATCCTAAGTTAGGACGAGTTACTCATCCTAACTCGAGATAGGATTAATCCTAGCGTCTCATGAAATCGGCTGCAGTATCCTTAACACTTAACGTATCCCAACATATCCATAAAATAACCTGCAGTCCTACCAATGTTTGAATACGAGCAAAACTTACACTATATATTTCTGCTTTTAGAATTCCCTAGGTATCTAATTCAAGATCTGTGTTTCATCCTGTTCATAAGAGTGACATAATTCCAAACCCACTACACACATACGGCTCCACTGATATCCGGAAGCCCAAAGGAGTTGCAATGAACTAGTTTTTCTGTAATGATTATGTAAGAAATGTTTATGAAATAGACATAGTTTTACATATGTTCTTCAATGACTAAAGTTTTCTCAGAATTAAATTTCTGTCATAAGAAATTCTTTTGAAAGATTTTTGGTAAAATTACATACAGATGCCAGCTTTGGGCCCGGCAGCAGTGAAACTTTGGGAATGCAGCAGATTCCCATGCTTGTGAGGAAATGACTTACTAACAGGATTGGCACATGATGAAGAAAGTAATAGAATGCCTTACCTGTTAACATAGTCACTGCAGACTTGACAGAGATACAACGGAGGTGGATGCTTGCTGTACTTGCCTGCAATCACTGGATCCATACACATCTGAAATACACACATTCTATTGTTTTACATCCCTGTGGAGATATCTTTGGTTGTTCCCTTTATCCAATCAATCAATCAATCAATCATATACAATTTATAAAGCACCTCAATCAAAGGTTTTCTCAAAGGCGCTGAGGCACAGAAGAAATATAAAAGTCATTGATGGAAGGCCTCCTGAAACATTGGGCTTTCAGAAGTGACTTGAACATGTTGAATGATGTTGTGTCCCTGATGTGATTTGGAAGTTTATTACAGTAGTTAACATCTTTCTATATACTTTGTAATTATAAAAAATAATAAATTATGCTTCTAAAGCGTCTTACATTCATGACTGGACCCCAAGGCATTGTACCAATTAAAATAGCACCAAATAAGGAGGAGGAAATCATCAAAGAGCATAAACAACTGACTTAAAATATAAATCACAAAGACTGGACGAGCCAATAATTAAAACTACACATCACAAAAATGATAAAATATGGAAAAGTACCCCTCCCTAAAATCCCTTGTGGAGCATTCCGTTTTCTTTCAGATCCATTATTTAAACAGGTACAACATCAACCCCGTTCAGATGATCATATTCACTGCCAAAGTTTGAGATTATTTTTTTAGAACTAATTCAATTCTGCAGCTAACTCTTACCTTTACAGCGGCATTATTCACAGGAGATAAGCAGTTGGATCTCTGGCACAGAATTGGCTTCCAACCTTCACCGAAAAAAAGTTTATTTTTAACATTGTCTGTCATAACCTTCATAGAGATATTTAAAAATATTTGTATGTGGAGTTGGAGTTGTAGGCTTTTGAGTCGCACCTATTTACTTTTAATTTTTGGCAGGAGACATGGACTTATTGTCTTGTTTGTACAGTATTGTTCTCTTTGTATTTTGTGAGAATAGAATTAGCTGTTGCAAACAGCTTACAAACCCAAACATTAGTAACAAAGTAACTGACCTGATGTTTGACCCTAGCAGAGTCTTTTCTCGAAAGCTAAAATCTTTGAGCCTTTCGAGGGGAGGGGTATTTGTTGCAAGTGTTTTTTCGTTTTGTGGTAAGACAGCAGGGGTGGATTTCACAAGGAGTTAGGACTAGTCTTATCTCGAGTTAGGACCAGTTACTCATCCTAACTTAGGAATATCCATGCAATTTTTTCCTCCTTGCCACTCACTGGTTTTATTCTTATAATTTTGATTGTTTATTTGTTTATTTTCTCATTTACAGTTATAATTTGTGCATTGTACCTTTTAATTTCTTGCAGTTGTTTTGCCAGTATTAACTGTAGTAAAATAAAATAAAAAACAATCGCCCTATTTTGTCACTTTTTTTGGGGGGGGGGGGAGGGGGGTGACTTACATGTATAAGAGAAGTCTCTGTCTTCAACGTTGGAGGGCACAAGAGATGGCCAATAATGGAAAAGAAGATTAGAAGCAGCACCACGAGCTGATGATGGCCCAAACGCTATGGTACATAAGATATCCTGTGAGCAAATACAATCATCAGTTAGTCATGGAGAACAGGGATTAAATCCATGAAGCTGGTAAGCATAGATAAATTCTGCTCAGTGAAAACAGGTGACTATCCAAGCAGTTTAGTAATAATGTAACTGCCTGCTACTTCTTTGCTTGACAACAAAATCTGATAAGCAAAGAAATTTACACAGTTAATCGTCAATTTCTGCAGCGTAACATTGTAGGTAAAGACTAGGGGGGCACAACTTCAAAATTTATTCAGCTAAGCTAAAGCATTGCCAAAACTGCAGAAGCAGAATCCCCTAGCATATGGTGGTCCAGACCAAGAGGCCACCCTGAGGACAACTTAAACCAAGCAACTGGGTCCACTAAGCAAGGTTTTTGGGCTCTGGATTCAAGCTTCTAACCACAAACATACATTGTAGGAGATCAGCACAACAAACCCCAGAACCCAATTGCATGGTTCTGCTTACCATAAGCACAGAATCGGCGCTTACAGAAGCAGGGAAATCTGTGCTTACATCAAGCGTATTTCAGGGGTTAGCAGGGAATTTTGGCTACTGCACGTTACTAGGCATTCTAAGCTTACAAGGCTACGGCAGAAATTCGGCGCTAGCACGTCAAGCGGGCCTAGGTATCTACTTGGTAGGGTGAGCGAGATGTTAAAGTTGCATAAAATATTGTTGATATCACTTACTTTAAAGACATCTTTCTTGTATGTCATAATACATTCCATCAGCTGAGCATGATGAGCTGTAAACAATTATCATACATACAAACAAAATCAACTCTTTTTTTCCTGACAAATCTACAAGAAATTTACAGCAGCTGCTGGCATCATCAAGCATGAAATGCAGATTTAATTTGGAAACATTCTGCATATAAAATCATGTTTCTTAATAACACATGTAACAATGGAAGTGGGCAATTCCATGGTCAGTTGCATTACACTTTTCTGTGTCATTTCTTGAACTTGGTGCTAGTAGTTCTGTGTGAGATATCCTTTCCACTAAGTTTATAGACTGATTTGTACTTGACACCCAAGGCTTTGAATTGATGATATTAGAAATGTTGTGGGCTTTGTGCTCTGGATGTTATAACGTTATAAAAAGTTATCGCTTTACACAAAAAGGACGTGGTAAAAAATACACTAGTCACAATTCAAAAATTTCCTCTGATGTTTCCTGAGAAAATTATTTCACAACACTTGTGTTCTTACCTTTGTTCTTGCAGTGTTGTAGAACCAGCATTATGACCGCTGAAACTGACATGGTAGCGTAAGTATCGCCTTCAATGGACTGCACCTCAGCTGGTGACAAAAGTAGTTTTAAAAAGAAAATCAAATTTTATGAATGCAATTTATATGCAACTACTCTTCAACAAAACTCTGAATGATCTTTCAACAGTCTATCCTTTTGATTGCATTGCCACCCTTTTACCATCAAGGGAAGGGCTACATTCCAACTAGGACACTGGTCTTATCAGCCCTGCCGTCGATTTCACAAAACTCTTTCGAACTTAAGACTAATCTTGGGACTTAGGACGAATCCCAACCCTGGACTGTAGCATGCAGACCTTACTCATCCTAACTCGAGATAAGACGAGTCCTAACTCTTTGTGAAATCAACGGCTGCATTTCATTCTTGTTTGGGTAAAGATACTGCTCCTTGGTAAAGGACTCTACAATAAAATTTAAGGGGCACCAGGGCCTAAGTCCATTTCTTTTAAAAGCAGTCAATTTTGCTTAGCATTATTCTACTCAGCAAAAATAAACAGAAAAACAGTCACAAATGGTACACATGGCATGGAATTTGACAGGTAGCTTTATTCTGATAGGCATAATCTTTGTTTAGTTATTTCTTGTGGTAAAGCAGTATATGAAGTTGGGCCAAGAACTCAGACCTCATTAAAGACACTGGACACTATTGGTAATTGTCAAAGACCAGGCAGTCTTCTCACTTGGTGTATCTCAACATATGCATAAAATAACAAACCTGTGAAAACTTGAGCTCAATTGATGGTCAAAGTTGCGAGATAATAATGAAAGAAAAAACACCCTTGTCACACGAAGTTGTGTGCTTTTAGATGGTTGATTTCGAGACCTCAAATTCTAAATCTGAGGTCTTGAAATCAAATTCGTGGAAAATTACTTCTTTCTTGAAAACTATGTCACTTCAGAGGGAGCCGAGTCTCACAATGTTTTATACTTTCAACCTCTCCCCATTACTCATCACCAGGTATGGTTTTATGCTAATAATTATTTTGAGTAATAATAGTGTCCACTGCCTTTAACGTAGGACTTTGCATCTTTGTAACTCTCAGCCTGCTCTAGTACGGAGTGCAGTCTTTAAGATAAAAATACTCCTCTTTAAAGAAGTTTAACTTACATAGACATATCGGGAGTAGCGTGGTGCACAGGAGATCCACTGTTTCCTTTTGGAGAGCCATTGGGAAGATGGCCAGTGTGGATGCCACTGTGTGTGGTATAGTATCCACTATCTCAGGCTCCAAGAACCATAAGATACAACCAAACAACTGCTGGATAGCCTGACCCAAATCTGTTATCAAAGAAACAATTTAACACAGTCAAAACACCAGTATGCTAAAACTCGGAGCAAGAAGTTAAATGAATGTTAAGCCCGGTTCATACTTCCTGCGAATGCGAAAGAGGGGTTATGATGTAAAATTCACATCAAGTTCACATCGCATTCGCATTCGCAGGAAGTATGAACCGGGCTTCAAACTGTATCATATTGATTCTGGTGACATGGTCTTGTAAAAACAATTCTGTTCCAGTAAACATTTTGAGCTACAAGCCCTGTGGTCGTGTGGATTTCCTCCACCCACCATATTCGAGCCCTGTTGTACCCGCAGGTTCTCTAGTAATTGCTACCTCCTACAATACAAAACGTCTGAAATATACGAGTGGAACTCCAGCATAAAACCACAACTCACTCATCTTAGTGAGATTGCCAATTCAGTACATCCTAAACATACAAAATCATTTACCATAACACTTTATATATTTGGTTTGCGGAAACACCATTATGTGTATCTACTTGCCAGGTAGATTATGTTCTTTTGAGAATTTGTCTTGCTTTATATCTACTACCGCAGAGTACATTTTTGGAATTCAGTAGACTTCTCAGTTCTGAAAAAAACTGTCCTGCTTTTTAACCACTTTTTTAATAATACTCTAATCAACTTGAACCCGGCATTCTGATCATCAACCACTGCAATTGATTCCTTTATTGAACAACAAAAATCTATAATGAACAGTGTGTATTGAACGCCACGTGCATCATACCAGCTGTACACTCCAGCTGTACACAGAAGCATTGTAGTCATCATACAAAGCTTATTATTTCAGCTTCAGGTAGTAATGATCAGGGCCCGATTTCACAAAGTGTGTCAGCACACAAATCTGCTTAGCATTAAATTTCTTCCTTAATAAAAACAGGATTACCAACCAAATTTCCACAAGATTTTCGGGATAAGCAAACAACAGCTGAATGGCAGTAAAAAGAAATATGCAACAAATTAAAATTTGGTTGGAAATCTTGTTTTAGTCAAGGAAGAAGTTTCATGCTAAGCAAATTTTTGTGCTTACAGGCTTTATGAAATTGGGCCCTGTACACAGAATAAGTGGGAACTAAAAGAAAATATAGATGAAATATTCTGACTATTTCTCTCTATATTTATTTCCACTTCACTGCTTACGTTATACTTAGTTACCTGGGCCCTATTTCATAGAGCTGCTTAAGCAAAAAAAAAATGCTTAAGCAGAAAAATCCTTACTTAGTAAAATCATGTAGCATGGTAAAATCAAAGTACCAGCCAAGACTCAACTCAATTGTTATGCTAAGTAAACAACAGCTAAATACCAGTCACAAGCAATATATATGGCATGACATTTGGCCAATAACATGTGTAAGCAAGCTATTTTCGTGCTTAAGCAAATTTTTAGCTGAAGCAGCTCTACGAAATTGGCTCCAGTTCATGTTTGTTGTGTTGTCATTTGGCCTTTGAGATAGACTATGCTAGGGTTGAAACGTCATACCATTAGGCTAACTATTTGTTTGCATTTATACCATAGGTCCTTTTGGTTCGTAAGCAGTTTGCAACAGCTAATTCAATTGAGTTGTAACAGGATGCAGATGAGATATTCTCCAGGTCACCGTGTTTTAGAGGTTAGACTGCAGGACTTGCAATTATAAGGTTGTGGGTTCGAATCCTAACAAACTTACAACTCATTTCACAATTACTAGGATAAGTATTGTAGTCTACAGTACTAAACCATATTTGTATGAGGAAAACTGGCTGTTACCAGCTTGGTGTTTATATCCCGTTGTGGAAGTTTGCCGAGTGCCCTTGACAGGAAGACCATCTATTACAAACAAATAAACAATCAACTAGAATATGTAATCATATTTCCCCTACCTGACTGGCCATACTGCACATTGGGTACAATCTCAATGAGGCTGTCCAACGTCTCATAGAGACAGAGATAGTCCAGACTAGGATAGTGAGGCAGACGTGGGTTCAACCTCCTCCGAGCCGACTGCTTACAGTCGGTCAGATCGGCAGGGGCTTCCTTCAAGATGCTGCAAGGCAAACACAAATTGAGATGAAATTAACTCTCTCAAAATTTCTTTTCTTGGGGGATGCTTCAACACTGGTGTTGGTCCCATGTGTTGTGTAACGCATGTAAAAGAACCCAGTGCACTTTTCGAAAAGAGAAGGGGTTCGCCCCGGTGTTCCTGGCTGTGGCTGCTGTATGCGCCGTAGCACCTTGTAAACCCTTATAAGGTGCTAAATAATTGGGTCTCAAAATTCATCACTGTAATAACCTATCCTTCTGAAAGTGTCTATATTACTCAGCGCCTTGAGTACCTTGTTTGGTAGATACGTGCGCTATATAAGGCTTCGATATTATTATTATTTTTATTATTACTATTGAGAAAATAAGATCAATCACACTGTCTGGTTTTATAAAAGTAATAAACCAGAAGGGAAACTGGCTGGGTAAATTTTTAATATTTTCAGATTGAACAGAGAAAAATTAGAGCCCGACTTGAACCTGCGACCTCCGGGTTACCCTGACTGGGATCTACCAACTGAGCTATCTAGTGTTAAGGCCGAGTCACACTGCAGCGATAACGAAAACGATAACGAACACGACGCAAAGAGAATGCATTGTATTGGTTGAATTGCTCAACGCAGAATACGCACACGCTCATCCAACCAATAGAATGCGTTCGTGATCGTTATTGTTTTCGTTATCGCTGCAGTGTGACCGAGGTCTTCATATTGTATCAATATCTTTGTTCAGGGGTGCCAGTTATAAGCCATCCAACCTGAAGCTGCCGCATTGCCAGGAATCACATCAAAGTTTATGATACAACCTGGGAAGCGGCTTCAGAGGAATTACCCGAAGGACCCATGAACAAAGATATTGACACAATAGGGACACCGCCAAGATTAGGGCGAGATAAGCTGTTAGTACTGCGCTAGACTTAATACAAGTCTTAGATTGCGGTTATTCTTACTGCATCTCAGCCATGAAAAATGCCCCCAGATCATTTAGCCTATGAGCAGATTGCGAGTTAGGGCGCATCCCCAACTCGCAATCTGATCGTAGGCTAAATGATGAAGGTTGATCACAAGAGGGCGCTGTTTGTAGCGGCTATCAGCAGGACGACTAAAAAGCCACGATCAAAGATTTGGAACCAAGTCTAGTACTGCGCTGGCACAGTAATCCGTAGGTCTCAGGTTCAAGTCCGCTCCGGTAAATTTCTTCTTTGTTCAACCTAACTTTAAAAACTGTATTATTTTAATTAACCTCACCACTAAAAAACACACCCGTAACTATTTGTAAAAATAAATTACATTCTCACAAGGTTATAAACTCAATTGGGTCATATACTTTTGTGGTAATGGATTTGATTTCATACCTCCTCAAAGTGTGAATGAAGTATCTGAGTGTATTAGCAATATCTGTCCCTGTTGGTAATGGAGCAATGTTGTGTAGAATACGATTCTGGTAGTCCGTCAAATTACGAATCTTAGCTGAAACTGTTGAAGAAAAAAAGCAAATATATTTTATGTATCAGACATGAACACAAATATTTCAGAAATGTACCAAATGATCTGATGTCTTAAAAAAATCATAACAAATCTACACCACACTATAAAATAATTTGGGCCTTTATTTTTTTTTCACAATACAAAAGCAATACAAAAAGTGGGCTGGATTTTTTCAACACTTTGTAGAATGTAACAATGTTACATGTAACAATGTTTATAATACACTTCATTTAGGCCAAATATTTTACTGGAATTTGTGAAAGAATTCAACAACTTACACTGCTCTGATTTAGTCGACATGTTGATCGATATTCCTGCCTGCAGGATCAGGGTACACAACAAAGTTTTGCTCAAGGATGCATTCTTAGTAACTGAAAAAAAATACAAATTTAAAACTGATTTTAAAAAGCTCTGTCCATAAACCTACTTTTTGTATTAGTATTATACATATAAAGGACTATAGTTTATAGGAAGAATTTGACATGATAAAAAAGCATTTAAATGGAATAAAAGAAATTATTTGTTACATCTTATAAAACCTGCACAGAAGCTATACAAATAATATTATAGATTACATAATTATTATACGTTGAATTTGAAAACTTTAATTTCTCATTGTTTTTCTGACATAAAAGTAAACATGTTAAATTGTTTTCCTTTATATTACTTGAGGTGAGTCTTAGTCTTCTTATAATATTAATTATTAGTCATAACTGAACTCTATGTTCATTTATTAAAACAAATACAAAGTTTATGTAATTTGTTCCAGTCAGTCAGTAGGCTAGCCGCTAAATGCACGGTTCAAAATATTATAATATTTAAAGGCAGTGGACACTATTGGTAATTACTCAAAATAATTATTAGCATTAAACCTTTCTTGGTGACAAGTAATGGGGAGAGATTGATGGTTTAAAACATTGTGAGAAACAGCTCCCTCTGAAGTGACATAGTTTTTGAGAAAGAAGTAATTTTCCACGAATTCGATTTCAAAACCTCAGATTTAGAACTTGAGGTCTCGAAATCAACCATCTAAACGCACACAACTTCGTGTGACAAGGGTCTTTTGTCTTTCACTATTATCTTGAAACTTTGATGACCGATTGAGCTCAAATTTTATGCATATGTTGAGATCCTACACCAACTGTGAAGGCTAGTCTTTGACAATTATTACCAATAGTGTCCACTGCCTTTAATACGCTTCCTATTTTATTTCACATTAAATGAAATCATTTGATTGGCAATATTAATAGTTAATAATATCAAAGTGAGACCTGTCATATGTCAGTGTTTTCTGCCATCATAGCGGCTACATAAATGAAATTGTCCGAGATTTAGGCAACGTGGACATGATAAAGAGCGCCGTCAAAACTCAGTAAAAAGCTGCTTCAAAATTGAGCTATTTTAATAAATGAAGATAATTCTTCTTCTAATCTGAATGAAACTCATTTAATCCTCTGTGTGGATCATTGCATCATAAAGCATGGTAAATAATACTCACCCTTTTATCCACAAAAACAGTTTCCACTTCGAAAACAGCCCATCGAATCGCGAATCTTGTTCACCTCTCATCTGTCTGTACACTGTGTGCATAATTTATGTTGATCAACAAATGCAGCGCATGTGCATTACCTGTCCTCGTTCAAAATTAAAAATAATAAACACACTTTATTTTGTCACTTAATTATGATGATTAAAGATTGCATAGCACACATAGAAGATGAATTTAAGGGCAACTATTTCGGGTAAACTGTCATTTGTTCGTGATTGCTGTCTTGACTTTACAATAATTTCCAACATTGATCTACCGCCTCCAAATAGTTGACCTCAGTTTGACCTGAACAACAACAATAGTCTATCACATTCTTAACATTGTTGACATTTACTGCCTGTCAGTTGCGGAAAAACACTTTAAGTGAAATATTTTTCTAGCAGTTCGCTTACTAATAATCATCAAACAAATAGCTAGTTTTGGACATTTTTTGTTCAAACCATGGAAGAGTTGTTACAGTTCAAGTTGATATTAATATTAAAATTTATAGTTTGTGGTCAATTTTAGGTCAAGGACAAGGAGGCATGGCTTGGGGAAAATCTGACAGTAGTGAAATCAATTAAAATCTAAAAAATAATTGTGGTCGAAAGGTGATTCTGCCATCTATCTCACGTCCGTAATATAATCATTGTACAGACAGTAATTTCTATCCAGTGTTTTGTTTAGTGTCTTGTGAAGAGACAGTGAAAAGCAGTTAGAGATTCCCCAAAACAGCGCCCTCTTGTGTGATATTTATAATTGAAAAAAATATATAATCTTTCTAGAAATAAACCTTTCTAATTCGTTGTCCTATTTTGTCAATTTAGTTTATGTCCTTTCACGATATTTATTTACAATCTGCTCAATATCTTTATTTATAAAATACACCTGTTTTGTTGTTATTTATCTGATCCATAAACAATAACTTGTCATTCAATTTATTTATGGAAGAAAAATATATAATTTATTTGAAACGCCTATATCCAAGGGGAGGCAGTCACATTAGCATGTATGGAGGAGGATACTTGACTGAAGTGTTGTACCAAGTTCCAAGAACTTTAAAAGGGATTCTGTATTTATTTTTAGAACACAATTTAAAAATAGCATGGAAAAAAAAAACATTTGGTGTCAAATGATGGGGTCCCACTTTAAGTTCCTTGTTTACCCAGTAGCCTACCCACCTATTTTGAGTGGGTGTGTGAGGCGTGGGGGCAGGGCTAGTGGAAGTTTCGAACTAGTGTAAATAAATACAATTTTCCATGTCTCTGGGCTCATCATTCATTGGGTTTTGGGTGGGTTTTTTTCCGAACAACCAAAATATATAGTGGAAGTCTTATGAGTATTTGAACTTTCCAGGACTAGGACATAGCGCATACCCAACCATATTGTATTGATTTTTTTACATGGGTGTGATTCTGTTTCTTCGGATACTTTAAATTAAGGTTGTTTATTATTGTTATAAAAAATAAATTCATATTGTTGGAAAAGTAAAATTAAGCGATGAAATGATATTTGAAAGTAAAATTAATTTAACAAATCAACGGAGATAACCCAAGAAGAAAACATGTCCCCAATCTCCCTTTACTTGTAAAACAATGGCAAATGTTGCCCAACTGACGTTCATCATCATGTAACCATTAAACCCATGTAAATGGTTGTTGCACTAATTCAAGCAGGATTGCATAGTATTCTATCTCGTCCCAAATTGTTACTTTCTTTTGATGTTCATTATAACATTTCTTTGAACTCTAAACAGAATTTTAAAATATTTGTTTTCATACAAAAAGTTGTCTTTCTTTAGACTTTTCTTGTTTTCAATACATGCAAACTTGCACAGTCTTTACCAACAGCAAGAGGGTACACAAAAGAAATTCCAAACAGTAGACAACTCCAAGTAAATTGAAAGTTGATATTTATTTAAATCCACCAAAAGGGTAGAGTCTTACGTCCTTAAGTGCATTTTTATACAAAGCATTCAATAACTGTACAGGGAATGCTGTTAAAGCACTGGTAATTAAATCATAACCAACGCCTTAAAGTATTCCATTAAATACTGTCATCTTAAAAAGTAGATTTAAAATAACCAGTTTGACAACGACTACTTGTAAATTACACATAAATACAATGATTATGTCTCGTACTTCATTTTGAAATCTTCAAACAATTGAAATAAATAATAATAACTTATAAAATACCCCTCCCAAGTTGTTAAAAATGAATGATTTTTTTAAAAGCTGCTACAACAGCATGGAAAACACATTTCTTTTTTAACAATACTGTAAGTTGGTAATGTGATATTGTTCACAACCCATATACAGCCGAAACTAAATGGAACAGTTGCTGGAACTATTCCAGCAACCAAGACAACCAGATAAGACGACTTATATATTAAAACAGTACCTGTGAACATAAAATAAAAAAAGAGGGGTTAGGAGTTGGCAATGAAGGCAGTTCGGCAGGCCATCAGTAAACTTGAATAAAAAAAGCACAAATAATAGCCACAGTTATCACCACTCTGGCAAATGATTTGTGATAAACTGTCAAAACTTGTATTTTATCGAACTGGTATAATCACTGGTGGCCATTAACTATACTTGGGCAGGGTCTTTAATTTAGTAGTTTTACCTCAAAATAATAAGTAACTTGACAGCTAGTAAACGGGACATAATTTAACTGAAGGTTTTCTTGCTGAAAAAAAAAACTTACTCTTCAAATTTGCACTTGGCCAATACTTAATTCAATAACAACCTTTAAATGTATTTTATCATGAAGATTGAATACATCACTTTAAGCCACTTTTTTTTTATAGATAAGTTGCTTTACGGTAAATGGCAATAATCAGTGTCAAAACAAACTAAAACAACTTCATATTATTAAAAAAAAAAAAAAAAAACATCCTAAAAATACACTAAACTGTTCAACAAAATCTACTGAAAAGCAGCACTTAATTTTAAATTTATCAATACATTAAGCTATTCATTCTTACTCTATTCACACAAAAAAAGATTCAATGTTTTGAAAAGCAGGAACTATTAACCAGGGCCATATTTCATAGAGCCGCTTAAGCAGAAAATTATTGCTTAAGATTTTCTGCTGAGCAGAAACTAGCTAGCAGATTAGCAGTCACGAATTGTACATGTGACATGGTAGTTTGGCTGCAAACCTTCTTCTGGTAGGTAAGCATAATTTTGTTGTGCTTAGCTACATGTGCTTAAGCAGCTCTATGAAATAGGGCCCTGGGCAAAATTTCATAAAGCTGCTGACCGTGGAATTCTGCGCTACTACAGTGCGCCCATAGAAATATAATGCTTTACAGGGTGCGGGCCGTAAGCACTGAATTCCTTGATAAGTATAAGCACCATGATATTTGGCCCGAAATTCATTGTAAATTTGGAGCCAAAATCAGCCTTCTATAAATGGGTTGAACAAAATGTTCACAAACAAGTTATTATTTTTTTCCCTTCAATTTGACACAAATTGAAAGTAACCAATTTCTTCCACAATGCAATTACAGAATTACCTCACTCAAGATATCAAAAATACACTTTTTCATTCCACAGTTTCATACACTTATTTAACAATGTCTTAGTCAGTAAATTCATTTTTCTCTTTCTTTCTTTCTTATATTATTCAGATTATATTAAAAAAGTACTCAACAGTCTCGCAATGCTGATATGATAAATCATAACTTGAATCATAAGAGTATCCGTACACTGGTCTGAAAAAAACACCATACGGGTACATTAAAATATGTGTAATTTCTCAACAGATTAAAAGATATGATTCAGAATGTGTACCTACTGAGTAAGACAGAGTTGGAACAATTTTGCACAAAATATTATTTTCATAAACATTTTTTCACAGATTCAATTGGGAACTTTTAAACATTTCATACCACGACAACTAAAAATCTATATCTCATGTTTACAGTTCTGTTTGAGTAGACTAGTAGCTTTCCATCCATTGAGTTAAGTTATTTGACACGAAGACTTCTTGGAATATTGCTGCAGTTAAAATAGACACCATTCACTCCCTTCTGAGAATCTCCTGGCTTGTGCCAGTCGGTATTTTTAATTTGAACATTGCAACCCAATGCATTACTCAATAAGCAATTTTGAGATATGGTGGGCGCATTACTATAACAGTATTTTGGTTGGGGTAAATTTGTCTGTATTCACCCACACCAAACAGTGCACTCCTATAGTGGCCGCCACACCTCAAAAAGGCTAATGCATTTCTACCTGGCATAATTAATTATTGGCCTCTATATTCGGTCATCAGATCCAAGTGACTACAGCCTTTGGCCGTTGCTGATCAATGCAGAATAAGTTGACCACAGACATACAGTTTCCCAAAACCTTCCAGTCATGCATTGGATTTGGCCGTCAATGAATTCCTAGTATAGAAGTACACAAGTGACGAGTGTTGAAATCTGGCTTTTTCACTTCCTCAAGCAACAACTTCCATGAAACCTTGCATTATGTATACATGTATATTAGCATCCACAGATCAATACAAACAAAATGAGGTTTCCAAATATCCCATGATTGAGGGAGCCACAACACTAAAGATGTATCAAGAATGTGTTACACTGAGTTAACTTACAGCCCTGCATGTATCAGTCAACAAAAGGTACATTACAATACCATAGTATTAGAGCAGCTGTTAGATTTACTATTTGGACAAAACAAGACAGCAAAATGCACAAAGCAATTCTATAACTGTTTAGGTTGTAAATTGTTCATCAGGGAGTCTGAGTGAGTTTCCTGAATGTCAAGGACATTTCAAACAGAAGTAGTTGACTTACAACACAAGATCCATGGGCAAAGTTTAATTCTCAGTTATTCAACACTATTAAGTTCAACAGGCATTCAGAGAAAGCTGTGTCAGCAGAAAACTTTGCTTAAAATGTTCTGCTCAGCAAAACAAAACCAAGCAGGATACCAGTCACAAATGGTATGTATGGCATTATGGCAGTTAACCGCACTCTGGTAAGCATAATATTGGGTACGTTCGATTAGCTTCCCTGGGTTGACCCTGTGGTGCTCACTCGGGTGAGCCCCTGACAAGAGCTAATCGAACGATCACACTCGCCCTCTCGTGGTGATGGCATGCACCTCAGGTCACCCCCAAGTGACCCACTCCACAAGCAGGGCACTGGGGGCTGACCCGGGTGAGCCCCGTCAAAGCTTATCAAACGTACCGGGGCAGACCGGGGTCGACCCAGGGAAGCTAAACGAACGCACTCATAATTGTGCTTAGCTACTTCTTCAAACTTAAGCAGCTGAAATTGGGGCCAAGATAATGGGAAGGAACAACATCTGTTATGAAGGCATAGAACATAACTGAACATAGAGTGACAAACAAAATGTTTTATCGCCTTTTGTTACAGCAATTTTTGACAAACTATTTTGTTGTTGTCAGACAAAGATGTGATTTTTGTTGCTACTGTTACGTTTTAAAAATGAAAGCACCTCAAGATTAGAAAGAATCAGGATGATAAGAAAGGCCTGGTACGAAATCACCTTTGCATCACAAACTTCGACAGAAACCTAGATTATGTTCTTGATGTTGTTCCTCATCATTAACCCGGCAGTACAAAGTACATGAATCGGACTAACAGCAAAAAAAATGTGGTTAAACGACTGTTACTACACACTGAAACAGTAAAAATACTACAACATGTTGATATGTGAAATGTATCATTCCGATGCATACACATAAGTATCAACGACATAAAGTTAATGAAGTTACATTAAAACAAAAACCAAAATATATTACATTTACGCTTACGATCGAAACACTCCACATTCCTCATACAAACGTTTATAAATAAAGAGATAGCTATAAAAATGTTAAACGGAACTTAACCAATAATATGTACATTAAATAAATTACGCTAGAAATAATTAACAAAATAAATTATTCAATCAAAAATCATTTCGAAGGGGGGAAGATCATAAATTAATTGGGAAACTTCTACATGAAAATTTTGTTGATATCATAAAAAGGTTATAACTGATAAGACTTAAATTAAAATGCATTTGAAATATCTGGGTTTTTGACACAGCACAATCTATAACCTTTAAATCCCTTTGTAAATTCCTTTCATTAACGAAAACACTGCAGCTTTGTCAACTTGTACTTAATGGGGATCTAGGCAATGTATAAATTAGCGGCTTCAGCTGCAGCTGTTGCTAAGGGCAACCTATGCTTCAACACACGTTGTCATGGTTATCTAGCCTAAGCCGTAGCCACAAGTCAGATATGGCCAACCATTGGCAACTAGTCCATGCATTTATTAAGTAATAACATCTGAATATTTTAAAACAAGGACACAGTGCAAAGAGTGTCTGGCAATTGTGCAAATGTGTGACCTCATCCCAGATAACAGGATCATTTGATAACAGTCAATGCTTGGTCCACTTTTGTCACAGAATCCAATAAAAAGTGGATGTATTTTCATAATTTCAGATACTCTTTAGATGCAAATCTTGCATTGGGAATACAACTAATTTAATTTTCTTTGCATACAAGCTCAGATACATTGTAACAATCAAATGCATCGAGAATGTTATGCAAATTTGTGCTTACTTTGTGTGAACAGGTTTAAAAAAAAAATTGAACCAAGCTTTCTGTAACTTTTGATTTTTCCATAGTCTTCTAATGACACATTAGAAGCCAAAAAGGGGAAAAAACTAAACAAATAAAGTTCCAATGAGGACTATTTTGTGGGTTGATTCAATGAGCCGATATGAATATTATTTTCACCGATTAATTATGACTTATCAGACATGAAATCAATAGTGTCAATTTTGTAATAGGCAGCAGTGTTCATGTCATATTGCTAGTGACACACAGTAAATAATACCAAGATGATATGTAATTAGCACAGCAGTAGAGTTATTACCCCAGGACAGTAACTGCATTGACTCCAAGGCTAAAGGGTCACACTCCCAGAAATACATAAATGAATTTGGAGTAATCCACGCTAAGTCGCCAAGGCTACTCATCATAATACAATGCGGGCAACATGTCCCTTCCACGAACTTAAGGCATTTTTTTTTTCTATTATAATTATTTCTTTGCATTATACAGTGCAATAACTAAGTTCCAAGAAAGATTCACACACTTAGAAATGCATTTAACCCAACGGGCAGTAAGTCCCCACATTTTGACGACAGGGACGAATGCCCAGGTCTCTGCCTGCATTACTTGTACTACAACGTATGTAAATGTAAGTGTACTGGCGCGGTGGCTAGAGGTGAATTAATTATGCTACTGTCAGCCTCTGCCAATAATTACTGCATGCCTCCCAGCAGATTCAGTGTGCATGCCAAACAGGGAATTGAAATCACCTCCGTGCAACAAAATCTGAATATTCACGGGGTTTATTTGATCATCAACAATTGGTGAAAAAATCCAAAGTGGGAAGGAAAAAAAAAACATCCTGTGAGAATTTCTCCTTTAAATAGCATGGAACTGATAAGTTGTGTTTGATTTGTTAAAGGAATATGCTAATTGGATGTGTGGCGGATAATTACTGTTAGGCAAGGTGATATGCTGATATGCATTGAGATAATTAGGAATGTATCAACTATACTTATGCGTAATGACGCCACAAGAGGACGAAGGCCATGAATGAGAAGGTTTTTTTTTATATCAATAATCACTTTTGTTTATGATGTGATCTGATAACAGCAACATTTATAACAATAATAACAATATCTTGATAATAAACTGATATGTTGATGAATTGGTGAATTTCTATGCCGATAGTTTTAATCACACACATCAGACTCAAGACTTTGGGAATATTCCAGGGTTACATTTTCAACATAAACAGTACCTCATTTTGGCTTCATAGGCTGAAAGTTTTGTTATCCCCTTTAACATTGCATGCGTAATGGAAAAAATTCTAAACTTTGCATCGAATCCAACACATTCAGTCTAGGGTGCCACTTCTAATTTCCCAAGACGTCTTGTGAGGGGCAACAACAAACGGAAATCACCCTCACTCTGGGGTCAAAACCAACCCGAGTCCCATATTGCTGCTTCCTTAAGAAGGGATGGGAACTTGACGCTTGTTTCAAAAACCCATTCTGTGCCAAGAAGTCACTTGGTGCTATCATTAGTCATCGGAATGGGGGTAAAAAAAAGTAGAGGGAACAGAAAGGGGGGAAAAGTCCCTAATCAGAGAAAGTTCATGTTCAAAGCATGACCTTTGTATGCCGTTTGTTTCTGTTAACAAGTCTAGAGGTCTAGACCTCGTTGCAGTAGAAAATCATAACCCATAACAATGTGGGTGGTTTTGGGTTTGTTTTTATTTAGTTCTCACATAAATTGTTGTTGTTTTAATGTAAATGTTACTTACAAGAAATTGATTTCCCAGGTTGTTGGATATTTTCTCACCAAAAGTTGGATCAACATTTCACTGCATGGGTTACCCTAGATCAATTCAATACAGACTTAAGGAGAAAACCTGAAAAGTTGTCCCACAAATCATGTGAAGTAGCTTCCCAAACTGTTCTACCTGATGAAAATATTTATTTTGAGTGTGTCTTATTTTGAAAAGAAGGTGTCCGTACACACAGAACCTTTTATGGTTTCAAATTTTATGGTGTTCATCAAGCATTAGGTACAAAGGATTACGAAAGTTATTTCATGTAGCTCTATCATTCATACTTGGTTTTCTTTTTTACTGAAAGTGTTTTCCTAACAAGGGGCATAAACATAGACAATTTGTCTACAGAACAGAAGAAAGCCATTTGAAAAACAAAATTTTGAAAGGCAAAATCTGAAAGTCTTAAATTCACAATGGAACCAGTTTGATTTTCAAAGCTTAACAGAAAGAACCAAGGATGCCTTCAGAGTTAAGCTTTGCAGTTGAAAGAATTTGAATGGATAATGCTCCAATTGAGAGACAATCCAAAACTCCAAACAGCTGCTTCTCTAAGCTATCCGCATAATCAAAACAACAAAAACACCGATAGAGCTGAAGGGTGATATTTACCACGTTTTTTGGCCATAGCTTTTCCAAGGTTTTGTCTCATGCTGATTTGATTAAGGAATCAATGCCATTGGATTGCAGTGTCTGTGGATCTATCCACAATGAACATGAAAAGGGTATGAACTGCAGCTCTCTACAATCGCATGGTATCCATTTGATGGGATGCTAATAGCGCATAGTGTCACTATCAATTTGCATCAGAACCTGCTTATGCTTTCATTAATGATAACACTCCGCTCAGGGGGGCGCTTGGACTGGGGCTCATACATTATACAGGGCATTTGTGTTTGACTACACGACTTCATTATTTAAGTTTGCATGTGTAACATGCGTAAAGAATGTCTGCAAAAAATGTTTTATTTAGGTAGGCTGATTCATGAACAAAGCGCACATAAATTATGTGTTTTACACCACGGTAGATTTAAGAGGAATCTTACTGGCTCTTTAAATGTGCAGTATTTGCAAATAACATCGAATGGCGTAATGCATTCTTACCAATCAAGACTTGAATTAAGAAAAACTGGTTTGTCTTTAATCTCTATCTCTGCGCTTTCATTTGAAAATACATCCATGAACGCCTCATTTTTTTCATTTCACATTCAAAAGTTAAACCATAAACATCTATGTCATCATTTTGATTTCTTTTCTGTACTCATCAAGTTCCTCTCAATTCATTGCATATTGTTAAAATTCAATTTCATTTGGTGGGTTGAACATGAAAATATTCTCTAACAATACTCTTTTTTTTTTTTCAAAATTCGTAGAAAAGTCTTCTTTTTTCTAAAACACAGGTTTAGTAACATTTACCATGATTGTCCAAAACCACTAACCCAACAAGCAGCCATTTCGTATCATTAAGCATTTAATTTTAGTAAAATATTTGTGCCGAAAAAGTGTTGTCGATAATACTTTGTTTTTTATTCTGAAAAACTTTGTAACAAAACATTTCAAAGAATACAATACTATTTTTTTTGGTCATTTTAAAAATTATTTCGTCCTTTGCTTAACTTAGGGTCCGTGGTCGTAAAGAAAAATTGTTGGAAAATGGTCAGTCGATATTTTTTTGGAAGTTTAATCTACAAATATCACATTTTGTCAAAAATGTCAAAATTTTGTCAATTGTGACCAATGAAAGTGATCAATTACATTATTTGATCCGCAGCACAAGTTGTTTGGAAAAGAATAAAAAGACTTCTTTTCTTTTGTTGTTTTTTCGTATAAGTTAAATTATTTGAGAAATATATTACTGTACAATACATAATTTATTATAGTTCATAAAACATTTTCTTTTTCCAAATTCAAGCCACAAATCAGAGCATGACTTGGAAGATCCTTGCATACCGTAATAAAAATATGACATTTAATTCTTACTTTATAATATTTACAACTTTTTTGACTCTTCTATGAAAGAAGCAAACTTCTCACATCTAAATTTTGTTTCTTAAATACTTGGAAGTGTTTAACCTTATATATTACATACATATCCATGCACGGTTTAGGTGCATGATGATATGTTTAATATGTACCACAGCTTTTCAGCATGGGAATTTGTTTTCAAAATATATTAATATTTTCTCCGCTTCAAGAAGCACTTAGTAAGTTTGTTCGCGCTCAGCACTTTTGCTAAACAGGCTTTTAAATATTTTTAAAAGCTGATTCAGACCTTTCCTTCTTTGTCCATCTTTCTTTAGTCACCAGGGGCCAATTTTGTAGATCTGCTTACACAGAAAAGATTGCTTAACAATTCTGCTTAGTAGAAATGAGCAGCATACCAGTCACAAATTGTACATGTGAAAGTGTAGTCAAGATGATAACCTCATTCTGGTAAGCATTAAGTATGTTGTGCTTAGCTACATTTGGTGCTTATAAGCAGCTCTATGAAATTGGGCTCATGTAACTTTGAAACAGCACTTGGCAATGTAAACTGTTTCCACCAATAAATAGATCAACACTTGCACTTTCCTTTTAGGCCACCAGGAACACAATGATTCCAACCTTGATACAAGCCTACTGGAAGGTCACATGTATTCAAGTTCAACAAAATAACAAACAAAACACATCTTTACCTTGCACTCACAAACGCTTTTGTGGCGAGTAGTTTACATTGTGTAAACCCTAAAAATGAGCACTTAACTACAAGCATGTCATGTAGACTATAAAACTAACAATCACTGCGCTCACTGTGACCCAAGATATAAATTACCGTTTCATGTCCTCTAAAAACAGAGAGTTAGTGACTGTAAGGGGTAGGCTGATATTCATGCAACAGTTACTGCTAAATATAACCGGTACCCTCCAAGCCAATCAGATAAACATCAGGCTGTGTGTGTGTTTTTTCCACTGAGTGGTGTATTAGTAATAACATGTTTGCCTAAAATAAAAAAACACAATTTTGAATTATTACTCATCGGCAAGGGGGACAGGGTTTTATTGTTGTCGTGCTGCACATGTGTATAAAGCTAAGTAATTGTACTGAATACAATGGGGTAGTTCTTTGTTGTCTTACTGACAAGAACAGCCTATCAGACGGAATCCTTCAGTATACCAAGGTTATAGCACTACTAGCTAGCTGGTGGTACACGGAGTTACCGATACCTCTGTGTGGTTACTTCTAAGGGTCAATCCAATAGTTGCATTGTATTCAAAGATCTTCAGTATTTGTGTGTAATGCTACTCGGTATGGTGACAGCAGTGACAAAAAAGCCTTGGCACAAATCCAGGCTTTTGTGTGCCTTGAGCAACGGTTCAAGAAATCATATAGTGCAGTCATGTTTTTTGTGCATGCGTGTGTGTGGAGGGGGGGGGTACTAATGCATATAAGCTTTGAGCCTATAAAGTCACTGAGCTGATGTTTGATAACAATTTAATAAGGGTGGATATTTTTGTTTCAATATAAATTTCCTGAAATGCAGAATTTCATTTATATTCACACACCAGTTTATTGCATTTCATTACTCTTGCAAACTCAAGTTTGCATTTGTATGGTTAACATTGCTTAATGGCCTCTGATATGAGGGAATGGTTGTTGCACATTCTATCTGAAATATTTGTGTTTCTAATTTACAGCCTGCCTGACATGCTTGCAGATTCCCGCTCCTGTTCAGATACCCACTCTGTTACATTCCCACATCCACTAAGACATGCATAATTTGATCAAGCTCGTCGCACCCAATGTCGCTACGGCAACTGTTACCCTGGCTAGCTGTTGAGTTCACATCTGCACTGAATGAGGAGAAATCCCCGGAGACCGGCCGCAGCCAGTCCTCCGAACTGTTCACAGGAGATGCTTTATGATTGGATACAAAAGGCGAAGCTACGTCAAAGTCGTAAAGAGACATGTCGATGTCGCTAAAGAGTTCATCGCCAAAGTCTAATATCTCAGAGTTGGTGTTTGGAAGTCTTGGGAGTTCTGAGTTGCTCGTCGTCGTCGTCGTCGTTGTTGCTGCTGAATGGTTACCTGAATTGGCGGTATTAGTTACATTTGAATGTGTGTTCATACTGCCTGGTGACGTCGGCGACAGTAACGACGGGGAAGGGTTAGCACATGAATGGATGGAGATTCTATTCAGCAGACCATTGTTTTCAGGGTAGGCACAGAATCCTTTCGTCGAGTTGTCTTTGAAGTGATTGCTGTTACTGTCCCTGGGTGGTGAGGGTAGGACACTGTTTGCCGTCTCAACAGCGCCGGGAAGCCTGTCTTTGTCCGCTGTGTCCGTGCACGTGGACTGCGTGCTGGCAATGAACGTGGAGAGTTGGAAGGAGTCGCGATGTCTGCCCTCAGCGCGTAGTTCATGTTCTATGTGGAACAGGGTGTTGCGGATGAGCACAGAGCGCCGCAAACAAGGGTCTATGAGGTTACATGTGGCTTGGAGTTTACAAATGGAGGCATTCAGCACGTATTTTCGTTGCATAGTATAGGAAAAACACTTCTCTGGTGATGGAGGAGGGGAACCATAGCCCGTGACGCAGTCCCTTGTGTCACACCCCCCACCTTCATCCAGCGCATGGTGTTTGCGCTTGATGCCCGTACTTACGAGGCCTGGCATGGATCTAGAAAGACAAAAAAACAAAACAAGAATTCAGATTACCACCAAACTGCCAATCAAAATGAATTTAAATGAATCGTAAAAGTGACCTTGAGGCCTGTCAAAGAAGAGTTAAACCCAGATCATTTGATAAACCATATTCTTCAATACCAGCATAAATCCTACCATATCAATGACAGCTTCACGTACACTGTGCAGCATGGTCTAAACTAATAATATCATCAAAGTCTAAAATGACTCAGGAACACCAATTGTCCAATCAATATGATTACAATGTAGTCCAAGAATATCTACAGTGTAAATGCAACTATTTGCCTTTACACTTCAAAATCCTTTATACAAAATGACTGCCATAATCAACTACAACCACTAGATTGATTGTTAAACAGTTGCTGTGTAGTAATCAATTTTCTGACCTTCACAAATAAAAACAGTGAGTTGAAAAAAAAAATCCAGAACAACAATTTACCAATATCACAAGTTGCATTAAATACAGGTGTGTATGTAGTACTGCATCATTCATTGTATAGATTTCAAACACAATTGTGCGCTTAATTAACACCTTAAATAAACCATCAATGAACCAGTCGGAAAGTGGCATAAAGGAACTAAACAAGGAACAGCATTAGAACTAGGCCTGGGCGAATTATTCGAATATCCGATTAATGGCGAATAGGTTTTCCTATCCGTAACCGCGAATGCCTTTTTTTTCTTAACCGGATATCCGCATAGGGCGCGAATACCTATTTACAAACCGGATATTTCTGTAATTACAACCGAGTAACCGGATATTCTTTAATATCCGAATATCCGCGGACGTCGGGCGACAACTGACATGAATGTTTTCTATTAAAACAGCATAAAACAGCATATATTAAGTATTTAACTATGCTCACCTCCGTGAAGATTTAAAACAATGACATTTCTGACGTAATTTGTTCAAAGATTACAAACGTTTTCCTTCACGTAGAGTCAATCACGATCAAAAGAAAAAGCAAATCGCCATCTTTAAATTAGATCCAGTCATTTTTATGAATGAACCGAGTGACACTGTCTAAAACTTATATCAATCCGCCCATATGATCTCATTCACAAACGAACAGCGCCCTCTAGCGGCAAAAAAAAATATATTTTTTATTTTTTATTTTTTATTAAATAGCGCCCTCTAGCGGCGAAAAAATTATTCGAATATCCGGTTAATTTCGGATAGTTGGCCAGCGGTATCCGAATAACAAAATTTCACTATTCGCCCAGCACTAATTAGAACCACACCAGCCACTGGTGAAGAACTGCAGAATCCATAGATTCACCAGAACAATAACAAATCAAGAACAAAAAAGAGATGCATACAAAATCTGTGCCAGAACTTAAATAAAAAACACACCAAGTCAAAATGATCAGTTAGTTTTTAGCACAAGTCTGAATGGGAATCGGTGATGCTACAAAACAATTAGGCCTACATTTAGACATTTAACAGCTCTGGATTCTTAACGCTTTCAATAAAATTCTGAGAGAGAAAATGTGAACAAGAGTGAGAGAAAAAGATGACGGCAACGACACGCTGCTGAAACACTCCCTTGATGCTTCCTGTTCAGCCCAAGCTCATCAGCTAATAATAGGCTCCAATATAATCACTACCACTACTACACAAATGCTATAGTCATCATGAACGTGCACTAGTTGATTTGTTTGCAGGCGACAGCGGGGAGTGTTACATGTGATGGGGTTTTCTTTTAACGTGGGCTTGTATGGGACAAACAAGTTCGCGTTCAACACTGTAGAATGTGCATTACGGTGTACATAGTGTGTGCAGGGCTCTCTCTCGAACGTTCAACAGTGACCTGAACCTATAATATTGCCTGATCATTTTGTGTACAGCACACGTATTGCACGTACAGTGTTTGTACACATACAGAGTGGGTGTGTATTACCATAGAGGTAGATTACATGTACACAAGTATCTGCACTTAATATGTACATTTGCTTTTTATGAAGATGAAAGTATGACAGACTGAGGTCTTAATGTAATGGAATTGAAAATTGAAAACTACAAGTAGCATGTGCAGTGATACTTGCTATTTTCCAAGTCAATAATTTTCCTATTTACTGTGCCTTTTCCTAATCAATCCTTCTTTTCCTGTAACCATGCTGTAACTGTGCATAACTACTATAGTTTAATTCCTAGTCAATCCTTCTTTTCCTATAAATGTGCCTTCACTACATAGTATAATTCCTAGTCAACCCTTCTTTTCCTAAACTATTGCCTTAACAACATTGTATAATTCCTAGTCAATCCTTCTTCTCCTATTACATAGTATAATTCCTACATGTAGTCAACCCTTCTTTTCCTACTGTGCCTGCACTATGTATAATTCCTAGTCAATCCTTATTTTCCCATAACTGTACCTTTACAACATGTATAATTAATTAATACATGTAGTCAATCCTTCTAATCCCATCTGTGCATTCAAATAACCTTCATGTTTAACTCCTAGTCTTAATCAATTCTTGTTGTCCCATAAACTGTGCCTGAACTTTATGTTTGATTCCTAGTCAAATCCATCTTGTTCCATTCATGTAACTGTGCTTTAACTATTAAGTAACCATAAAAATAAATAAAAATATCAATTCCTCCCTTGAGCTCCCCTGAGTTCTTTTCACATTAAATAATTGTTCTTCTTGTAGCCCCATACCAAGAGTGGCTTTAAGCTGGGGTGAGCTTGCATACAAATACAAAACAATTTAAAAATGTGCAAAAAAACAAATTTTGCAGATCCATGAGAGAAATTTGTTACAAATAAAGTCCTATTTACTGCACTGTTAGATTTGTGACTACATTAAACGGAAAGGATTGACACAGTTCTAAACATTGTCCTTTGATTTTGGTGTCTGACACGCCCATGATGCGGCATGATTTCAGCCTCACTCTGATGGAAACAGCTGGATGCTTCCTGACTATACTAATCAATGCAAGAGTTCATTATGCATACATGGCATTCGTGCCAATCTATTAAAATGAAAATTATTGCACTCAGTCAAGTTTAGAAATTTGTACACGTGTGAGTTAAGCCGCCTCAATCTCGATTACACTTTAGCTTTTTATTATAAAAGCGGTATAATTGTTTTACATTTAATAGCATCGATGGATTTCTCTGATGAAAAATTCCAAATTTCAAGAACGTATTACTAAATAACTTGAACAGGCATTGAATTTGGCTCTTGGAAAAAGTAGGAAAATTTTATTTAGTACAAGGGCTGACCCACATGTTCACATGGTGCGTGTTTTAACAGACTTTTCATGCTATTTAATCATGATTTTTCTGATAATTCCAAAAGCAAAACAAAATGGAAATCTGACTAAAGCAGGAAGAATATCATGCACGTTTAAAATACATGTTATGTTGTAGATGGAAATTAATTATTGGGGGGAAATGAATGAAACAAAGTCTTTTTAAAACATACTTTATTTTCAATTCAAATGCAATAATGAGTAGCTTGGATGCTCCATAGCAACTATCAATTTACTGTTATTTTTAACTCAAAGTAAGTTTGCACAGCTTATTTCCAAAGTTATGCATTAAAAATAAAGGTTTCCACTTTATCCTCCATGTTTAAACACCCAGCATATCTTCATTAACATACTTGTACACTACTACTACTCAAGCACTATCCACTAGTACTGCCCTGCACTGGGTAGGGCCCACAGACTTTCTTGATGTGTGTGACCTTATCTTACCTTGGCCAGTGCAGCGCTGGCCCCAGGGGAATAAATATATGTAGCTGAGAACTGCCAACACAAAAAGCCCTAGATGCATTATAATATTAGTGTGAGAAGCTAAAGGTTGATGAACAATTGTATACCTTGAGTATTGGGCGATAGACAGAGTGCATTCATTTCAACCATACGAAAACCCTTTAAAAACACCTTTTAGAGTTTCAACCAAATACGAGTAGATGTAGATGATGTTTTTCAGAAAATATCCTTATGTTTCACACATCAAAAATGTACGCACAACAGTTGGCATTACACACAAATGTATAATTTGTAAGCATTTCATTGTACATATATGCAATATTAAAAATGCATGTTTTTTTTAACTTCAAAATGAAATCACTTTAAAGGCACTGGACGCTGTTGGTTATTACTCAAAATAATTGTTAGCATATTCTTACTCTGTAACTAGCAATGGAGAGCTGTTGGTAGTATAAAACATTTTGAGAAACGGCTCCCAATGAATTGAAGTAGTAATAGTTTTTGAGACAGATTTGTTTATTTTATGCATAAATATTAGGATACACTAAGTGAGAATATTGACAAATACCAAAGGCGTCCAGTGTCTTCAATGATTATAATTTACATGTAGTTTAGTGTTTTGACTTCTCTTTCGTGTAATATCACATGTTTTGCATGGCCAGTGAAAAGGGATACTGAAGGGGACCTTCGTCTTCACATCACAAAGAATGCAATATTCACAGTTTCTCTTAAAACCTTGATTTGATGTGGATATTTGTAAAACACTTTGTTTGCTCATGAAACATTTTTCATTGTATACAAAAACTACAACTCAGTTACAAACAATCATTTACTTCACAACTAATATCCACAGATATAGGCATATATTGCTTAATATTCCCGATGTTACTACACTTCCTTATTTCTTTTTAAAAAGTTCATGCCACTAGCTCCTGGTTCCAACTGCAATATTGTGACACGGGATTCAGTAGAAAGCACACATACCATGCTACTGAGTGGATCCCATCAGAACCCTGACCCTAGTGACCTCATTGGATCAAGGACACTACTACACACAAGCACACATTCTACAGGGCACGCAGTTGGTGTCAGAAATGATAAGCACTATTTCAGTGATTCAATCAAGAGGATAAATATATTATTTCATCAAGGTCTGCTAGACTCTCAGTTTGTGAAAGAAAAAGAGACTTTTTATCATAAAGGAACGTGCACTGTAAATCTATGACCCTGAGCCCCTGACTGTCTGTGAATCTCTCTTTCATACAATCAGCTTATATTGGTCCTTCGCTGAATTAAAAAGCCTGTGCCGCTTAGCTGGCCATGCGGCTTTTATGGGTCCCAAATATCAATATGTCAAGCCTCGGGCCTTTGATGTCAAAACTGACATTTTTGTATATTTCTTGAGCCAGCTGACTATTAGACTATTAAAATTACATGGTGGCAGAGTTGAAGTAGGCCTATACAAAAGGTACACAGCATAACAAAATTCTTGGCATTTCCATGCTCTGAGTAAGTGTTGTACGCAAAATACAAACCTGTGGAAGTTTCAATACCGCTTAGATGCCGATGTCTCACAATTTTCATTTCTTGCACACTTGTGTGAAATCTTTGCCCACCCCACAATACTATTTTCATTTGGCAAACTTTGGGAGGACAGTTTCATAACAAAGTTTTTAAAGCATCATTCAGAAATACCCCAGCCATTTCTCTACTCCTATTGGTGGAGAGCGCGTCCCGTGGGGTGTTTAAACCTTTGATAATGACCAGCTGGAGCTGTTTATAACAAACTGGCTTCCGCGTGTCGGGCATGCAAGATTATCACGCGGAACGCAATTCATATCTATAGTAACAGCGCGTAATCTAAGCACACGCGCATAATCTAAGCACACGCGCGTACACACAACCCACGCACATTGAACAGATTCTTCACAAAGTTTTTTGGGGAAAATATTTCAATTGTTAAAGTGTCTATAACTGTATTTTTTAACGTTTTTTAACAAAGAGTAGTGACTCGATCTTGAACGTCCGTTTAAAACCTTGCAGGGTCGTTGCCGTGCGATAAAGGCCCGAGCCGATGGATGCCGAACCTGCCGCCTTTAAACGGCCGTTGAAGAACTCATCGCTACCCTTTTATTCACTTATTTAAAGCCACTGGACACTATTGGGAATTGTCAAAGACTAGTCTTCATACTTGGTGTATCTCAACATATGTATAAAATAACAAACCTGTGAAAATTTGAGCTCAATTGGACGTCGAAGTTGCAAGATAATAATGAAAGAAAAAACACCCTTGTCACACATAGTTGTTTGCTTTCTTATGCTTGATTTCGAGACCTCAAATTCTAAATCCGAGGTCTCAAAATCAAATTTGTGGAAAATTACTTCTTTCTCGAAAACTACATTACTTTAAAGGGAGCCGCTTCTCACAATGTTTTCTAATCTCAACAGCTCCCCATTACTTATTACCAAGAAAGGTTTTGTGCTAATAATTATTTTGAGCAATTACCAATAGTGTCCACTGCCCTTAATACTTGACACTGCGACTATTGGGTACGGGTGTAAATCTATCTGTATACACCCAAACCAACAAAGCACTCCTAATGGTAAAATTCTCAACAACTCACCCAAGTTTCAGTGTAGAACAGAATTGGTGAATATAAAATCACTGTATGGTCTAGTTACATGTACCCAACACCGATCAGAAAGCACTAATTTTCAACCAACTGTTACACCACCAGTTGCACAACCATCCACTGATTTCAATAATACTTTCATGTCCTTACATGCACTGTAGTAAAGAATCACTCTGACTGTATCCGTGACACTTTGCACCAATCTACGATGACAAGGAGTTTACATTTATAGCAGGCTGACCTAATCTATAAACCACACAGGGAAATACCACGCAGTCAGCAGTCAAGGGCCAGTACCACTGAACATAGAAACTTTTCATTCGCAGGGAATTTCCCTCTCTCGTGTTTATGTCCCTGATTGTGAGTCAACACTTTGCATTAATACAACTATACACCCAGACACGAGACCAGTTCTTATACTTTGTGGTTGTGGCGTTATATTTCCTGTACTCTCCCAGTACGTGACGTATTACACTCGCCTGCTTCCGTATTTGGGAATACTACAGTCAAAATGGAACAAGCGTGGCTAGTGAGATCGTCATGTTTTTAACATTGCTTCTAGCAATGAACTTCCTCTCTCATGTGCGGAACATGACTCTTTCCTCATTGAAAGTTTTTATAGACTTATTTCAACTATAGACTTACAAGTAATTCAGGCCTGGAATTACAGTGGAGGTCATGGCCTGTTGCCCTTGGTTTTGGCCTGGGTGCCTCCATCAAAAGTTTCAAATAGACTTTTTTTCCCAAATAGAAGTGCCCTTTGCAAAATGAAAATGGCCTTACCCTCTTAGAGATTTAATCCAAGCCTGCTATATAATCATTTATCATTGATTTAAAATGTATTAATAAATATAGGACTTGTGATGTAACAAATAAAACAAAACTGATCTACATCAACACACTATCTTTCCTTTGTCAAAGACGGTGCCTAATGCCAAACTAAATAACTTTAAAAAACAATGTTCCCCTCAGTAGGAACAATATTCCAAAAGTTCAATATGCTATGTGTCCCAATAGAGTTGAAACCGTAACAATTTCTGGTGACATGATGCACACTATGTCATGTGTACTTACCTCACAATGCAAATCAACTGCAGAACAGATTCACACATCATCTCACTACATTTCCCAAATTGTCATATCACCTGTTGTAACAAGTTCTAGTAAAGGTACACGTCCAGCAGCACAAAAACCCACAACAGTTGCAACATCATGTTACTCCTACATACTTTGTTGTAACACGGAACTGACTTCACTGGGCATTTCACAAACCCTTTCACACAATACACGTTGCACTGACGCAATTCCAACAAAATTTGGACTTTCCCTCTCTCAGTCACATACGAACGAAGTAACAATGACGCGAGCATGAGTGAGTGGGCAACCTATGATGTGTTTTTTTCGTCCATTATCCTGAAAGCAGAGTCTACCTGTCCATCTCTTACCGTGTGGGAGGTGTCAAAACAAGTCGATGTAAGAGGTGTTTTGCTGTATGCTATACATATCTACACCCAGTAAACAGTAGGAGTTAAGGGTCAATCAATTACCTGATCCCGTGATATTTTGACTGAGTTGCCACACTGTCTGCACTTTGGAGCCCAACGTGACCCAACGAGGCTGCTATAGTTTATATTGGTACTAACTAGCCTAAAGGACAATGTGGGTAGCTAGTGTATTAGGAGTGCAAATAGACCTTGCTCTAAGGGTGGAGACACCATTTTTCTTACAACTGACTAGTCTGAGTGATTATCAGAAATGGACAATAATTGCATGGTATAAATTTGCTACCATTATTTCTCGCCTTGATAAAATAATTAGAATAGTGACCTCGTTTTTGAGTAAAATCTCATGAAATGCGAGACAGGCGACTGTGATTTAAACTTTCTTGTGTTGGGCACTGATTTACGCAAGTTCTCTCAATATTCAAAACAATTAGGGACTTATGAGACCCTAGGTACCAGCAGACTTACCCAGTATATCTATTGTTCTTGTTGATGTGTGCAAGCTCAGAACTAGTCTACCAAAAACAATGGAAATTAACTGGTAAGTCTGCTGTCACCTAGCGTTCCCAATTCCCCCGTAGCAAAGTTGGTGGTAAACAACATTTTTTTTTAAACCATGGATGGACAAAGAAAGATCAAGTGTATGTAATGGAGCTTGCAGCTCCAAAATTCCATCAACATTTTTCAGAAAACCCAATACATGATGTATCGCCCACGAATGTTCAACAGTGTTCAGTCCAAAATGAAGTAATTTTTTTTAAACAAATGAATAAACACAATGATACTCATTTACATCTGTCATAACCTGATACAAAAAAAGGTGAACTTCGGAACATTGGTTTACATTCAGGAAGTAAAACAAATCCTTAGTCCAAGTAATCAAATACCGAAAATGATGGCATCAATATAAGTTTTTCCAAACAACCCTTCAATTCATAGTCTGTTGACATTTGGACTGTTTATACCCATTTCATTCAAAGTGCAATTTCATCTTCACTTCAGTCTTCATACATTCTTCAGTCTTCATACATAGCAACTGTCCTTAGTCTAAGATATTACAATTAACTTGTTCCTAAGCAAAATCTAAATCGAACAATCTTCGCTCAAGTTTGTCTTTCATGCATTTGACATCAATTTTTGATCGAATTCAAAAGTGTAAGTGATGAAATTACAACAAAAGTTTGTGTTGGAAATGAGAGTCCATTCTAAAATTAATTTGAAATTATGCAAGACATTTATTGTGCAGTTGGGCACTAATATCTATTTAATAATAAGGTTTTGAACCATTTAAAATTCGCTTCAATTCCAAAATGATTAAAGTTGACAATAACAAGATATCATGTTACGCAGCGGTGACGTCATCTGATCAGATGAAAAGGGCCCTCTTTGGGGGGGTATTCCCTCACAAGTATTACATTTTACCTCAAAGGGATTCGGCTGTCAGGGAAAAACAATTTAATAGAATAATAGAATTTAAAATAATAACTACAAGGTAATGGGTATTTTGGCGGAAGACTGGGTGGAATCCCTGATCAAACACCTTACCCCGGGTTGTGACGAGCTGATTTCTCGTTTTCATTGACAAAGTTTTTCAATTCTGTGTACTGGTAATCAAATATGCAGCATAGTCAAATCAGTTTCAGTTTCAACTCTAGTGTATTGAAGACTGAGAAGGTTTAGAGTCTACGTGCAATACAAAGAGTATCTTTTTCGACGGAAAGTCAATTGAGGTGTACAATGATGGTTTTGGAAGAGGACATTCAGTCCAAAACCAATGGTTCTCAAGAAGCATTTTGAAACTAACCTCATCAAATTTTATGGGGGGGTTTTCCCGATTTTCTTTTCTTAAAGGAAACACAAAACACAGTGTCCACAGATTTACATTAAACTTACACAGTTTGAAGATAATGATAGTAGGAGGCTTCCCTTAAAATATTACTTGCTGAGGTGCTGTAGTTTGTGAGAAATGAGTAAAACAATGTCACAAAAATACGATAACATGCTAAAAATAACATTGTGACTTGTTTTACTCATTTAAAATAAAAACAGTACCTCAGTAAGCAATATTTTAAGGAAAGCCTTCTACCCTCATTATCTTCAAACCGTGTAAGTTAATTTAATGTAAATCTGTGGAAATTTTGTTTTGTGTCCTACAAAAAGGAAAAACCTAAAACAAAAACAAAAACAGCTGATGTTTTTTGTCCGACGATTCACACAACACACAATCATGAATACTATCTGCGAATACTTCGTCAGTTCTATCACTATTATGCAAAAAGAGGTATGTCATCAGGGAAAATGTCAAAGATGGCGATAACACTTACACCATAACAGTCTCGTAGCGCCCACTCTGAAAAAGCCCTATAGGAAACTCTCACATAATGCAAGAGAAGGGAAGATAATATAATGTGTCTCTTATTGTGTTATTGCAACAGTACCAACCATGGAGTTTGCTTCCCCCATTTTAGGTGATTTTCACACTCCCTGTTCAATTGTCTTTGTTTACCTTCGGTTTTAGGGGAACCAACTGATTGTTTTAAAACAATACAATAAAACTAACCTGTGAAAATTACATATCAAAAGGTAGTCACGCTTTTGAACTATCACCAAAAATCTGGAATGATTATGTCCACCCAGGAAGAATAGTCTGTAATTGGTAAAATCTGAGAAAATCTGACAGCAACGCTTCTTTTTTTTTGAGGGGATATATTATAAAACTGTCTTTTTCCATGACCACATTACTTCAAAGTGAAAAGATTATCAAAGTGCTTTTAAACAATCGAAAGATGCTGTACTTCTAGCTTACCAAGTAAATTTTGCACTTGAGTGATTACCAAACTAATTATACCAAGAGTATACCTTCCCTTTAACTTGAGAAAAAAACTTATTTTGATTCACTTGATAGTTAAGAATCTTAACAGTACATTCATGTTCAATTACTGAAGCCTATACATTATAATCAAACCCAGGACGATGTATTTAGTCATAAATACCTTGATTTTAACCACACCCAAAATGACCCCAGGGATGGCCTTGTTCACTACTCCTAAACTCAATAACCTACACAATAGTTAGAAGAACAGTAACTTTGTTTCAACACAGTTAAATTGTTAATGAATTGTTCTTCATTGGCAGTGATTTCCCAGATCACACACCGCTGCTGCACTATGATGGACGGAGCATACCCTTCACATTGTACCAGGTGAACATTATAGAGTGTATGATTACACATGAGGTTGAGTGACAAAGAGATCAACTTGGGTATACACATACACACTGAACCATGGGCACCTAATCCATGCTACGGCTACACACTAAAGCCCTCCCAGTGTATGTAAACCCATGAATAGAATCACAGATAAAGAACCCACCTTTCGTTTCCCACTTTATCACTCCAGCACAACGACAATCCGGGGTACAGTACAATCCGGCAGTAAACTGCACATCTCTGGGCCCTCGGAGCTCATCAAGTCCCCCACCGGACACCCCACAGCACTTAACATGTGTAAATCCGTATTACTTCAGTCAATGGAAGGGTGGGATAAGTTTTGAGCTCTGGGCCAGTTTCCGTTAGCAATCATGAGTTAGTACGGCGTGCCAGTGTGTGTGTGTATGGAACGGCAATGAGAGAGCATTAGTAATATAAGTCTGGACTGTTTGTGAGGCACGCGTGCAGCAGTGACTCACTGTTACTGATGTGATTCATAGAAAAACTGTCACCAAAAAAGTTGAACGTTTGTCTGCAACTGGTGATTGTTCAGACTTTCAAATTTCTGGTGGTTTTCTTGACCAAGTATTCACAGTGAAGTAGTTGTCTTTGTACTATGGATGCATGCAAGCCGTACACAGATCATCTGATTTTATGTACAGTACACAAATCATCTGATTTTATGTACAGTACACTATACATCCTATTTTGAAAAATTTGAGCATTTTAGACTTGTGTCATCAATTCTAAGAAAAAAAACCCTGCTCAGTTAAGTACTTTGACATAAACAATTCTTTAAAAAAAATTGTGTTCGTACAAGATTGTACTTTGAAGATCTTACAATCTTTTCTCTGAACATTCAAAACCAATAGTTTAGTTTAGTTTAGTATAGTTTGTTTTCATTCTCTTAGTATAGTTTGTTTTCATTCTCTCATTTACAATTAACGTAAAAATCTTTGGGCTTGGTGAAATACTTTGACATAAACATTCTTACAACAAATGGTATTGGAACAACATTGTGATTTGCAGATCTTACAATCTTTTCTCTGAACATTCAAAATCAATAGTTAGTTAAGTTTTTTTATTCTCCAACTGGTGTTTGATGACTGGACAAACATCATAAACATTTTGTTGGGAGACTCTCTTTGTGTCTTTCATCAGAGGATTGACCCAGATTATTCAGAATGTGTCATCACGAGGTCCGAGGTCATGAAAGTTGAGTTTAAGGTCATTCCACAATTTGAATGTCAAAGTATCTTCATGAAAGAGACAGGACAACTTTAGTGACAATACATTTTTACCGACTGATTAAAAACATATACTTTTCAAAAAGTTTGCTGTCCAGTACAAAAAGTCCATGTTCATATCTTTCTAGAAAAACCATGCTTAAAATATCAAAAGCTTTCCCATAGTAAATTTGTGGCAACTTTAGTGACAACATTTTACAGACTTATTTAAAAACATTCACAAGTTTGCTGTACATATTATGGCCAGTACAAAATGTCCATTTTCAGATCTTTCTAGAAAGATCATACTTGAAATATCAAAAGCTTGCCCATAGTAAATTTGTGACATACATTTTACAGACTGATTGAAAAACATTCAAAAGTTTGTTGCCATGTTATGGTGGTCCAAATTGTCCATATTTTTCTAGAAAGATAATGCTTGAAATATCAAAAGCTTCCCCATCTTTTCTAAACAACACCTACAGGGATGTTGGTACTCCACAAACTTATTTGGGAAAGTGGTTTAAAAGTTTATTCATAAATACCCCAGACAGTTTCTCCACTCCTATTGGTGGAGAGCGCGTCACATGGGGGTGTTTAAACGGTTGATAATGACCAGTGTTACTGACCGGCTGGCTTTCACGGGTCAGGCGCGCAAGATTATCACGCGGAACGCAATTCATAGCTATTAGTAACAGCGCGTTTTCTATTTCTAAGCGCGCGCACATAATCCATTTCTAAGCGCACCCACATAATCTATTTCTAAGCGCGCACGCGTCACACAACCCACGCGCAACAGACTCTTCACAAAGGTTTTTTTTTTTATATTTCAAACCTTGAATTTTCAATTGTCAAAGTGTCTGTAATTGTACCAGAGTGGCCTGAAGGCTAAAAAAGAAAAAAGAAGACAAAAAGAGACTCGCCAATTAAAAGAGAATGAAGAAGTTACAAAGTACAACATTTACTATCTGAAAAAGAACAGTTAAAAAAAAACACCTGTTATTTTACATGTCAATAATTAGCACAGTTCCCTAATAGCATCAAAAACCATCTGCCATTACAATTGTGTGTATGAAATCTGCCTGAACTTTAAAGTTATTTTTAGCACAATTGGCTCCTACATTTGTAGCTATAGCGGACGGCGCTATTTAAAATCATTGAAAGTTTTTCTATACTTGTTTCCCACTTCCTAAGCCATGATATTAGAGCTAAGGTGGTGTAGCGATCCTCACCCTACTACAAGATCCATCATAATTATTCCGTCTGGATGACTTCCTTTATTTTGATACAAATAATGATGGTGCTAAGGTGCTGAGTAACTCTGTCATTACACTGGAGGACAACAACACTCGCTTCTTGAACTCTGTTTAAAATTAAGAAAGTATTACGCAACCCGCTGTGAACTGCAAGAACCTAGGCCTCTTGTCACCAATCAGGCTTGGTGGTCTAGTGGTACAGGTAAGACATGAATGGTGGGGGACATGGGTTCGAATCTCACTCGAGTAGGTAGTATACCTGTGGAGCTTTTCATTTTTATGCTTTTTAAACTTTCATAAGACCATAATCAATATTGTTAAGACCAGTCAAGCTGTTTTCTTCAAATATAACACTTGTTGAACAGATTTTGACTTGAAAAAAAATCTGGGGACAAAATAAATCTTCACTCATATAATTTCCATTTCCAGAATGCTCACTTAGTGTAAAAAGTTGTACTTGTTCCATTAAGTCCTGTTAATATACCATGCATCTTGCGTCACAATTGGGAAAACAGAGCGTACTGATTCTTTGCTTCATCAAAAATTCATTTCGCATACACTTTTGCGAAAAGTATGAACCGTGCTTTATTACTGTATGATTTACTGGCCTCTGCTCATTGCTCAAGTCACTCGACTTGGGGCCAGTGATCTAGAAAGGATGCAAACTCTCAATACTAGTTTGATTCGGCGTTATTTGATTGAAATACCGCGTTTATAATATGAAATATTGACTTGGTGAAAAGGCAAGCAGACCATGAAAGGACAAAATAACAAGTCCCACTAGTTACAATTATAGAAACACTTGCCAACTTAAAGGTAGAGTTTTACTTTGGTACAAGCATCCAGTGAAACTATTTCATCTGAAATGTCCCATTGTTAGAAATGACACAAACATTTGAATCTGAGAAACGATTCATGCATAAACCGTTTCCAAGATTTATGCGGGCTGGTGAGATAAGTTGCGTTTACCAGAGATGTGTTTGGTAACTGCTGTCACCTCACTAAATATAAATTCATTTGACGATCATTTGTAAAAAATTTTGACAGTTTGCTGCTGTTTTCACAGCAAGTAGACATTGTATTCAGCTGGAACTTTCACAACTGATTTTAATTGTATCTTTCTTGATAATTGTACATTTAAATCAGCATTACCTTGAAAAAGAAAACAAACATGACCCTACCTTGAAGCCCCTTTTACACAAAGTATTTCTCCAGGAAATTACCACAAAAATTTGGCTGACTTTTGCACCTGTTGAATTGCTAACCCTGGAAAACTCCTGGGAAATGTCATTTACTGGGAAATGGCTACCCCTGCTTAGGGTAGGGTTAGGCGACTTCGACTACAGTGTGTCTCTGTTGTTGAAGAATAGCCATAGCTGTTGCAGAAGTCGAGTGTTTCGGACACAGCCTTAAAAGCAAGATAACCAAAGGGTGCCCTAACTGAGAACTCATTTTCTCAAGGAAAGGAGGTGACGTTCGAAATCCCAGGGAGCTCCTGGAGTTCTGGGAATTGGCTCTAGTGTGAACAGGGTTTTGAACATTCACCAAGTCTCCCTGTGTTGAGCACAGCTAATCGATCAAAACCAAATGTGAAATACCTATTTTACCCATTTTTGGAAAGCAATATTTTTATCAGCAGCTCTAAAAATACAATTAAGCAGACTGTTCAAGCAGCCCCATTTCATGGAACATAAGTGTCTGGAACATTTTTAAAGAATATTTCATACAAAAACAAAACTAATTTGGCAGGGTATGTATCTACTCAAGCTGAACTTGTTTGTTCTTAATATCTTATTTGCAAGCAATGACCAGCCAGCATTTTTGCCTCACTTCCCTTAACAAGGCAAAGTAAACATTCTGCCCTGGGGACTTTTATATTAACTCTTTCAAGCGTTGACCCGTCACAAGCAACCAGTTTAAATCCCTTCAGAAAATTTGTTGTAAAACGAGAAATAAAGACCCCACAGCCACACAGTTTTCAGAATGGGAAAAGGGACTCTTGTAAGTGCTATTGTGATTTTTTTTTTTTTGCAAAAGACACAAGTAAAAAATTAATGTATATTATGATCAACTTATCACTAAAAGAAAAATGGTGCAGAAACTACTGTTGCCAATTAATTTTAAACTCAACACCATGTGTATCTATCAAGATTAAAATCACTTGACTTGATTGATTGATTGATTTGGTTTGATTAGATTGATCTAAAAGTTAAATTTCCTGTTGGCCTTACTCAAACCATTGAGAGAAACAAAATTTTAAAATATCAAAATCATCTTGCTATTTGTTGCTATTCTTTAAACAATTGGTCAGCTATTCAGCTGCACTCTACATAAGTCAAAATCAAATTAATATTCTAGTTTTTTTCAATTGCCTCTAAAAAACCACCCATAAATGTATAAACCATGAAGTTACATATTTTACGGCATGCAAATAAGGATTTAATGTATGGTGGTGGCTGGCGTCAGAGTTTAAATGTCAACTCAAGGCAGTAATTTACTAACGACATCAAAGACGTCACAACTGCAATATCAGATGACACAGGGACACACGGCCCATAAAGCATACGTGTACAATACATGTGTGTTTCATTAAATCAAATACAGTAACAGGGCAAACTCGAACGTATGGACTTTACTCCGCCATGGCAGTGGGCCAGTCAATTTATTTGTTTGAATAAAATTATACACACACCAAGTGCCTGGCAATTCAAAGTAATATCTAAGTGTTTGAGCATTTTGAACTATCAGCAATAATTATCTAGTTCAGAAGCTGAACTACTTTACAGGCATGTACAGACCTGCCGCAAATTTGTCTATGAAATATTGTGAAACAAGTTGAAACAGGGACTCAAGCCTGTAATTCAATTTTGAGTAGTTTTCTTTATGCAGTAATCAGAGGTATAGCCTACAAGGTACACAATGCAAATCAAATTTTCATGTGAAAATGTTTGATGCAAGCCCAGTGCAAATTCTGTCTGAAAAAAAATTGAACATTGTAAGTGCTGTGAACGACCTATTAATTACAGTTGTACCAAAAAAGAAGACCAAAATATGCATAAGGAATGCAGTTAGAAACCTCAACGTTCATTCTAATTCAGATAATTTATAAAGCACTTGATCAGTTCTGGTAAACAGAAACGATTCTGGTAAACTCATTAACAACCTACATACAAGACTAGTCAGTCCATCAAGTCATACAGAGTTCAATGCTTAATACCCTGTCCAGCACAGATGTGAAGATCAACTCACTTCTAATAGAGAGTTGGAGGCTGGTACAATACAGCCCAGTAAGTACCAGGGTTTTACAGGCATGTTATTTGGTCCTTGGAAAAAAAGTGGGACAATATTTTTGGAGCACTAGGCCTGAACAATACTTGTTTAAATAGTGTTTAATACATATATGTTTAATATGTTTAATACATATTATTTTTCAGGCTAATTAATCACCATTTTTCTGAGGGCAAAACAAATTGGAAATAAGACTTTAAAGTAGGAAGAATATCATGCCTGGTTTTAGGGTAGTATGGTATAGTATTCAAGACACTGACAATCTAACAGTAACCCTACACTTGTGGACGAATCGTTACATTTTTTTTTGCCATAAAGCATTTAAACTCTCTCAGCAAATCTCGCGACTCTGGCAATGTTCTCGCGGGACTGCTGTTCTCATGAGAGCAGTTAGTCTCATGCAGAGCAGCAGTCTTTCGAGGGTGAATGTGAGAGAGCCAGTATGCTATCACTGCAACAAACATTTTATTGACTTGTCCACAAGTATACCAGTGACCCTGGATGGACGAATGCTGATGAATGTATGCAACACAATTTCAGTACAATGAAAGTCGTCAATTTGTGAATAAAGCCGTCTCTGACGCCAAAATTAAAATCTTTAAAATTCAATTTAAAGAAGTGTTGTTTTATATTCAATAACTCTTTCAAAGTTTCCTTGTATTTATTGATTCAAATATGAAATTCTGCTACAAAAATACCACAAAAAACAACTTCATACATAATGCTGTCTAAGATTCAGCACTTCATTTGACACAAACTGATAAAATGAACTGATTTCAACAACTTGACAGATGGGCAATAAGCAGTCAAAGCTTATCAAGTTGATAGACATGAACTTGCTGACTTGACCAGGTGTTCTTTGTTCCTCTATCCAAGAGATTTTCCTTAATACTAATACCTATTTGACGTATTTTTGGTGTATTCTTTTAGTTTGAAGAATGTATCAGACAAAAAAAATCAATCAGTGAGGCAGAGCTGAAAAAAATTGCGTCTTCCAATTGCAGTAAGGGAAGTTTAGTAGTACAATTGTGAGATCTTTAGGAAATGACTTAAATAATCAGGGAGATTTCCAAATGTGTTATCAGAACATGGAAAGATGGATTTACTTTCAGGGAACTTTCTGCAGAATCAGGGAGTGTTGGCAGAGAGCAGCTCTGAGCACTGGCTCTGAGTAAAAGCATGACAATTAAGAAGACACCCCCAAAAATGAACTATAATTTTTTCCACGTTTTCATAATTGAGTGTTCCCTAGCAGTGCCTCAATCTTAACACACCTGGTTGCTACTGGATACCATACTTCACTTCAGTGGGTAGCTAGCTAGACCCTAGGGATGGTCTTTTTGACTTCACTAAAGCTTCTGCGGTCACACTCAGGTGAAGAAATAACAACTGTTTGCCCTTTGTACAGCAGAATGCAGCTCACCTAAATGTTACATCACTGCTATTGTTAGTTAAATGTTTGAAATTCCTTAAGTCACAGATCATGAGCGCAGTGATCAACAACAACTACATGAACACCTTTAGTTTCACCACCACTGCTATATAGAGCAACAGTTGAAAGAACATTTAAGTATACATTAAAGGAACACGTTGCCTTGGATTGGTCGAGTTGGTCTTTGAAAAGCGTTTGTAACCGTTTTTTATAAAATGCATATGGGTAGAAAGAGGTTGTAAAAGTAGAATACAATGATCCACACAAACATGCCTCGAAATTGCATGGATTTCTTTTACCTCGTCGACTAACACGTCGGCTATTTATGGGGGTCAAAATTTTGACTCCCATAAATGGCCGACCGTGTTAGTTCGCAGAGTAGTTCTAAGGACAACCACGCAATTTCGAGGCAAACTTGTGTGGACCATTGTATTCTACTTTTAAAACATCTTTCCAACCATATGCATTATATACAAACGGTTACAAACGCTTTTGTTTTGACCAACTCGTCCAATCCAAGGCAACATGTTCCTTTAATGTACCAGTGGGGGGTTTTTTAAGTAAAAAAAACTATAGATACTGGTAAACTTGCCCGTACAACCAACCATGTAATACTTTTCTGTTGAGGGAGCGTTGGCTCTGAAAAGAGCCGGTTTGGTCTTGACGATTCGAACAGCATACTCGTTTTCAGGAGAAATCTGTCATATGCCTAATGTCTTACATTTATTTTCACAATCTAGATTTCTATAAAACACACTGACTATTACAACCAACCTGTGAACACCTTCATATTTAATACTGACCCAACATGTTACTGTTAATCTTGGTTTGCCATTTTGTGAGTCAGTGTCCCAGTGTTATTCATTTAATTGCGCCGTTTTAGTTTTAAGCGATGTGGCGTTTACCTGCTTACCATAATTTTGACATGCAATTTGAATCCCAAAATTGCAAGCACGGCAGACAGTAAAACTACCCGTAGCATTGGAGCAAGAGGTCAATGGTTTACAACAAAATTTAAATCAGCTAATTTCAATTGCAGATTGAATAAAAAGCAAGTTATAATTTGGGAAATCTTCAAATGCTTGACTGAGATGGTATTTCATAAGAAACATTTGTATTAAACTTAAAAATCCGTGAGCTTTCAAACTGAATCTAATAAATTTTGTTTCGTCCTTATAATTAGAAAACCTGGGTCCAATTTCATATTAAGTCTCTAAACACAAACCCTGCTGAGCACAGGAACATCTTGCTTAGCTAGGTTACTAGCAAGATTACAGGATTAGACAACATTCCATAATGTTTGGGGACAGGTGCCGATTCATTTTTTGCTTAGCAAAGAAATTTGATATAGACAATATTTTCTTAAAACAGCTTTGTTTTAAGTAAATTTTATAAATAAACCTACTTTTCAATAAAACATAAATGACAAATAAGAGATTCTACTTCTAACAAATGGTCCGATCAGTCTGAGAGCTAGATTTCAATCTAAATGCAAACAAGGGTAAGTTTAACTTCTTTTAACTTGAATAAAACTAAACGTCTAAAAGATTGACGTATATCGGTGACGTATATCAAAGGAATACATTTAAAAGCAAGTTTGAACTTGTTCATAATGAAATTCAGCCATCTAGGGCCTATACTGTTGGGTATTTTTTTACTTCAGTGTTTAATGTGAAGGTGACAAAAGACTTTATGTCACATTTACCTCACATTTATGTCACATTTTTACGGCTATATTTGAGTATGGATGATTGACACTGAGCAGCATGCTTAAATGTTAAAATGTCAAGTATGACTCGTGGCTTAGGCTTTTACCAGTAGTTAGGGCCAATGCTTTTAGTTTTCCCTGATCTTTATGGCACAAATTGCCACAAAATATGACCACATATTGGCTGGGGAAAAATGCCCAGGTATAATCAACATTTCATAAAAACTACAATCAATTCTCAGCCTGCACATTTGGTTCAAACTTCTCTATAAATTTACTCTGTTACTTGGTTCGATTGCTCAAACCAATTTGCAGATAGAATGTAATGTAACTTTTGTTTTGACAAATTTCCGTATCCTGCCACAACTTTTGTAACCCATTTTTACCAAAAATATTATATCTCATTTAAGTAAATTAGATTCTAATTTGTTTCATAATGAATGAAAAAGTGGTGAGAGGATACAGGTTGTTTTCTCTTTTTTCTCATGGAGACTTGATACTGAGTTCTCACAGTTAACAATAAACAGTATATAATTATTGTCAAACTATTTATAATGTCTGCTACTTTTACAGTTACACCGACCTGCAGTTAGTCTACCACTCACCAGACTAGGCTTCAATATCCTACAGCAAATTACCTGAGTTGATTTACGCCTGCTGCTGTAGTGTTATTATTAAATACAATAATGCACAAATCAAAATTTAGCACTCATTCTACATAGAATCTAGCCCTGGCGGCCTTACACTTTCGTTTTATACTACAGTGACGTCCTGGACATCAGGGTACATTTCTGGGGCGGAAAATTTTCACAGCTTCATAACTCAAATCTTACCTGCAAGAAACCACTAGTTTCAACAGATTCACATTTTATGGCGGCATACATTTTTCTGCGGTGGGTTTTGGTCCTCATATATTCCTCACAAATCTGTCATTTTCGTGAAATAATGCAGCTCCAATGTTAAAAAATTTCCGTTTCGATCGTTTTCTCAGTGTTGTCTGTTGTCGTGCGTACGCGTATACATTCGCGTGCAAGACGCATGATGCAAGTTTAGACGCATGAATTCTCGGTCACCGTATCTTGACTGCACAGCTTTAACACGCAACACAATTCAAAATGTGCGCGTCGTGCGTGCGTCTTGCGTACACACGGCAGACTGTGAGAGGAGTACAAACAAAAATAGGAATTCCTTAACGTTGGGAGCTGCATTATTTCATTAAATTGACGGATTTGTGAAGAATAACTTACGATCAAAACCCACCGCAGAAAAACATATGCTGCCATGGAATGTGAATCTGTTGAAATTGGTGCTTTCTTGCAGGTAAGATTTAAGTTATGAAGCTGTGAAATTTTTTCGCCCCAGAAATGGGCCTCAATATTTAGGACTCTGTTCCTGTGTACAGAGAAAGAGTCCTATATAGGGCTACATAGAATCCTACATGAGAGTGCCCTTTACAAAAGAAAATTGTTTGCCCTTCCAGAATGAAGTTCAAGGCTTGGTTAGCGTACAATGAATACATATCATGCACTTCAAAGAATTAAAATTATCTGAAGTTGTGTTGTGTTACATGTATGTGCAGACCAGTGATGCAGTACAAGGAAATAAACTTACAAGTTCAGAGTACAAAATAAAAAGTATTTTCTTGATCTGATGGAAGGTTATTTTTCAAACTTATCACAGTTGGTCCTAATGGTCCCTATCTGTAATTCCCAATTTTGATATAGAATGATATTCTGTCTAAATCTCATACGTAACCAATTGCTTTCTTGTAGGATGTTGTTGTTGTGGGTTGGCCAATTTTGTGTTTAGTGTTTGTGAAGGCACCTTCAACCTTCCTTGCCAGCTTTCAACAAATCAAAGTAAAAATCTTCAGAAAATCACACCCTTTTTAAGCATCCATGGGGTTAAACGCAGTAGTATTTCGGACGTTATGTAAGTTCGTTAAAGATAAATATCAACAAATATCACACACAACTCAATAGGCCGATTTAAATTGACTCTATCATAATCTACGTGACTCGTCTCACCTTGGTTGTTGACGATCCGTACTGCAAGTTGATTTTCAGTCCTTCACTCCGAGTTCAAACATCTGACTGGAAGATTTGGTGGGTTGTCTTTCGGATAAAACAGGCAAACCTCAAGATGTTCTTAACTAATTACTTCTTTGTGTCTTTTGTCGTCAGTTGAATCGATCCAATGACTTGATAAAGGCGACCTAATAAATGGTTTTCTTCTGATCCCGCGGGAGATCCGACCTGTCGGTCGCACATTATCAAGCATCATGAAAACAACTAACTGTGACTGGTTTATTTGCGAAACAACTAGCACCGGCTATCTCACACACACACACACACACCCCGTACCACCAACACAGCATGCAGCAGCCAGTGCATATTTAATAGTACATGATGTGTACGGTGCACACACACTGATGTACCCACACAGTGTTTTCTGCATATGTTATAGTCTTATTTCAAGACTCTCCTGCTATTAACATCTCCCCGTGATCCATCGCCACAGGAGGGCGCGCTCTCACCATAGACTGCTATGGGAGTAATCTAACCACAGGAGGAGCAAGATAATAAACAACACAAGCGTCTTGAACCATTACTACAAACTATGCTTCTTGACGTCGTACATGTATGAAGTGACGTCCGAATACGGTCTAGGTGCAGACTCTCTTTATTAATTCCTAATTGCAGCTGGCCTGGATTCGGAACTTGGCCTTGTACCTAGCTAATACTAATTTTCATAGGATGGTGTGTAACAAAACAAACTTTTTGCAACAAAGGGAGACTTGAAGTTCATTATTATTAGGCATCATCAAAATGTTGCTTGAAAATGAAAAAGGGTTCCAGCGGAGAAAATACTTGTTTTATTACCGGGCCAAAGTTCACGAGACCTCAAAGGGTGAAATTAGGAGTTGGGGTCGGGTGGGGTCGGGTCGGGTCGCGTCGGGTGTGTGGGATGGGAGGGGCGGTCGTTCTTTGGGCCCTGGAGCTAAGTAAAAGAGCTGCTTAAGCAGACAATTTTGCGTAACAGTCCCTGCTAAGCGGAAATGAGCAGGAAACACAAATTGTACACGTTACATGTTATTTTGGCTGATAACCTCAATTGCGTAAGCCCAATATTGCTGTGCTTAGTACACTTGATTTTTTATGCTTATATAAAAAGCAGCTATGAAATTGGACCCTGCCGTGCACAAAGTGGCTACAAAATAATTACCACGTGTAATTTATTTAAAATGTTGTATGCCTAGCGCAAACAGCTCTATAATATTGAGCCTTGCTTGTGAAAACCTGAAAATTAAGAGCATAATAATTATGTTTAAAAACCCCTTTCCAATTTCCATTCGCCAAAAGTAAGTGTCTCCGTGGGTAAATTTAGGCATCTGATGCTGGGTTAGTGGGTTCGATGTCTGTTTTTAGAACACTACGAACTATCTTTACTTAATGATTATGTGACATCACTTTGTTTTTCCTCCATGCTCAACTCATGGACCGAGCACTGCGAGTTAAGACTCATATTATCTCTAGTTATGACGAGTTCTCGTCCTAACTCGTCCTAAAACTTAGGACTTGCATTATGTTTTTAGAAATCGACCCCATGTCACGTTTCATCATAAAAACTGCGTGGGTGTGGCCATTGATGGTATCATTTTCCGTTTTGTTTTCGTTGGGTTGGTTGGGAAAACAGAAAATCATGTGTTCCCATCAACCCAAACTGCTGACAAACACGCTTGATCATGATCATGACATTGCCATCCTGATTTCTCCCGTCAACATGTAATCAAAACTGAGGATGGGAGAAAATAGTTCGGCCCTTTCTGTAGCATTGAATAATAATAGCACGGTTCTCACGAAAGGGAAGAGCATTATAGTAGCCATCTTCCTGTCCACCTCACACTCACACACTGTTTTGCCTACCATCTCCATCACTGGCAATCTCAAGATTGTTGTCACCGTATTCTGATTTCAATGAGAAAGTCAGTTCGAATAAAAATTGAAAGAGTGGTTGTCTCATCTTTGATATAGTTTTGCTGTACTAACAATTGGGTAGGATTGTGCTAACTCGGGACTCATTTGATGGGAACAACAACAAGCGGGCATTTTACGTCACTTTCCGCCGAATGTGTTACAAATATTATTTGTAACACATTCGGCGGAAAGTGACGTAAAATGCCAAAAATACTGTCAGATGTGACTGTGTCTAATAACTTTGTTAATAAAGCATCATCTATGAGTATTATTCTTGACTTAGCATCACAGGCCTACACACAATACACCCAGCCGACCACGGTTGTTTTTGCTTACGGTTTTTTGTTCTCCTAAAGATGCAAACTATTTTGCAAGACTCAACTATTTATTTACGGTAATGCATGGTTGGAATACTATTTTTTTTGGTGTATAGACAAAATCAACTTGTTTTATGACGTGTTTTTTTTCTTCTTATGACACTCAACAACTGGATAAGACTTTAAAATCTTTCCTCAAAACAGACACTCCTTACACTGCAATTGTCTTTTATGTCGAAGGTATAATACACCATGAGGATGAAAACACAATTAGCTGCGCCGGTGTCGCATGCAATTATGTCCTCTATGCAATACTGTCCGGATGCAATAATGTCGCCGGACGGTTCTGCATAATCTGCAGAATGCAATTGTGTCCGCCCGGACACATTTGGATTGTGTCCGCCCCCGTGCAAAACCGCCCTTGCCCTTGGTGCGGTTGACGGAACACGTTCGCCATTTTTTACAAGCTAAAAAAAAGTGAATGCCATGAATGACACGGGAAATGTTCGGCCGTTGGGTATTATTCGCTGCAATCATAATACGTGAATATTCATGCTGCATAAGTGTAGGTTCAGTGCACGCACGCTCGCTTACGCACGCACATACATGTACAGTCATGTACATGCCCATCTGACGCGACGGTTCTTGCATAGCCCCGGACACGATTGCATATGCAAAAGTGTCCGGAGCGGACAGTATTGCATGGCGGACACAATTGCATCTGACACCGGCATTAAGGATCTAGAAGTTGCTTGGAGATCAATGGAATTGAGCCACTATACAAAACCAACAGAGGGCGCAATAATTAATTAATGTGACACTGGTAACCACTACTCGTGATTAGACAATGCTCTGTGGCAGGGTACCATTTGCAGTGTGGTCATGACAACCCCACCAGCGTTGTGTCGTCTGCAATGTTTACAAAGTTCCGGTAGGGCCTATCGTGCTCTTCCTGTTAAAAGTTCAAAGTTTGATTTGGGTGAAAGAAACACTTTTTGTGGATTCATATTAAATAACTTCTAGCAACATGACAGCCCAGTGTATGGGAATCTTTGGGTCACACAAGTGGCTCTACCCGGATTATCTGGACAAGTATGACAACCAAGTTTTGAAGCCCCGCGAGGAGCAAAACGATACCGACATCCGCGGCTACAGCGCCGACACTGTGTGGGTGAACAAGCGGTACATCCCGACCGATCTCCGCAGCACAGCCCCGGTACCAAGACACAAACTCATGGCACCCAAGGCCTTACCCGGTGCAGAACCACACTGGGTTCCACTGGGCGAGTCTTCTTTGAGAGACATTTCAAGAGCGAATGAGGAATCTGGTATTTGTGTGACAGCACCAAGCACTCGGTGTGAGGAATGGTCAACGCTTCGCCAACTGTTGCCGTCCAAGGGGCGACCAATCACGTTTGGACCGCCTAACTGGGGAACAGGATCCGCACTGCCTCCCATCATGGTCAAACGAAAACAGACAAGACATCCACATATCAACAGCCCAATGACAAGGTACATGCGTGAATATTGTTAAGATGATACAGTCGACTCCAGTAATGATGAGTAATACTAATACATAGTAAAGCCTAAATAAAGTAAAGGGGAGTATAAAACTTTCCTAGCCCTGACATTTTCAGTGATGCCCTTGCTTGCTTGGCCTTGGTTAGGCTTGCCCCACGTGCTGTGACAAACTCTTCAAATCTTGGCCACACAAGTGGGGGCCAAGGATTCAGAGAGTTTGCCACCCAAGTGGGGCTAGGCCTTGCTTAGCTTTTTCAGACTCATTATTTTGTCATTCAATGTTTTCCTAGATCGTGATTATGATGGGACTGTTTTGAAACGTCCATACGGCATAGACTTTAAAAAAGTTTTGTTCAATAAAAATATTGTAAATGACTTGATTGATGATCTTCAAAGTAGTTGGGATTCTGTAGTTTGCGCTTGATATTTCAAAATAAAGGTCTTGCAAGTAATGATTTATCAATATTCACTTTTCTCTTCACAGATACACAGATGACATGCACCTGACAAATCGTCTCTTCAAGCTTCATTAACTACATTACAAGTTCATCCGACTTTCACTGACTGAGATGTTTAATTTATAATTTTTTACATTTTTGACTTAAGTTTACATGTTTGTTTGAGCTCAGAACTTCGCCAAAAAGTGCTAGAAGAAGCCAGGGCCCAAATTCATAAAGCTGTTTAGCAGAAAATTCTGCTTGCAAGAAATGAGTGGGGTACCAGTCAGCAACAGTAGTGAATCATGGAGGAAGAAAATAAACATGGTATGTTGGCTGGTTACCTGGAATTGCTTAAAACAAAAGTTTTCTGTGCTTAGCAAGTGTTTGTGCGTACTTGCTTTATGAAATTGGGCTTAGGCAATACTAATGGTCACCTCAGTATTAACCTAGGTATTTTCTTAATAGTTTGTGAGTTTACTCTTAATAATGTTTACTTGCCATAATGTATGATGGCAATAGACTGTGCAAGTCTAGCTTAACCAACAATTGGTAACATTAGTTCTAATTTTTGCTTTATGGTGTAAAGGAAACAAAATCAGGCCTTTTAACTGGTCCAAACATTTGAATGCACAAGACTTGCAGACATAATACATAATTATTTTTATAAAAAAGTTCCAAATGTTCATACAGAGTGCAGGATGTATACGATTTGAGGTTTCCGTTACTATTTAGAAGAAAAAAACAAGAAGTCAAATAATTTTAGAAGTGTTATGGATTGTGAACAGCGCCCTCTACTAACTGGAGGAAAAAGTTGACTGTAAGCCCAACCCACAATGATGATATATCAATGAGATTTACTGTCTGTCTGGACTTTTTCCCTCTAGTTGATCAAAACAAACCATGTGATAATTACCCCAACTGTCCACCACTTCTGTAAACCATTGTGTGCTCAATTTAGTAGTAAAAGACTTCTGTACACAAACTTTATTAGTTAAACGTTATGAAATTCTTTTTTCATACACCATTTCCGGTTATTGACTTGAACATGAGCTTGCCAAGTCAAATTGGTGAGATAAGTTTCTCTATGTCTCCTGAAGAATAGACCCTTCCCATGAAATATGTAAATTGTACATAGCGCGTGCGCACTAACGTTTTAGTTGGCAAAATGAGGGAACATCGCGCTGTTTTTTTACACGGCTAATGGTGCATGACGCAGACGCGATTGCGCATCTGCTTAGTGCCCAACTATATGGCGTTTGCCAACCAACAGGGTCTGTACGCATGCGTGAATGTAATTAGCATATTTCATGGGAAGGGTCCTTTGTACGTAATATGCAAATGTAGCACATGACTGGAATTTCATCTTTGAGAGGGCAGGGTTATTTTAATTTTGCATAGTGTACTTCACATGTGATTTTAAGTTGTTGGAGGGGCACCGAGGCCAAGGTCAGTGCAGCAGATGCCACGACTTCCTTGTAGTTACAGGCATGGATAGTAGCATTTAAACACTTTAAAGCCTTGACATTTGGATTACAACCACCGATGTAATATCCCATGCTTTTTGTGTTATAATTTCGTCTATACACAGTTGTAATTAAATAAAGACTGCGTATTAGTCTTCACATAAACTAAATGGTCAGGTCACAATATAAAGAATATTATTTTGGTGAATGTGAATTTTATTTAATCATGTTATGTAACACTTTGTTGTTACTCATTGTTTTCGATTTTGGAATTGTTTTAGTGTTACACAGGGTTGGGAAGAGTGCATACTATTTTAAATAGTGTACGAGTATTTTTGACAGCTGAATAAACTATTGTTCATATTTTTTATTATGTCCAATACAAAAAAGAAAGGGTATCATAAATACAAGTTTGACTTGACTATTAATATTTTGGTTTTTGTTTAAACCTTAACAATTGTTGTAGTAACAAATTGGATGTAGCATGATACAAATCAACATAATCAAGTGTTTGAAATAAAATTTATCCAATAGAAGAATGAGTAACAGCACTTGAACAATGCATAAAACCACAGAGTTATAAGAAAAGACAAACCATTATTAGTAGAGGAGTCATTGGTGGGCTTAAATCTTTATCGACTTCAGTAAGAAAGTTTTGGATAGAACTGTGAACCTTTTTCTTGTTCATTGAGCAATGAGCAATTCAGACATCCTATTTTTCACTATGACTCGCATCCTCTTTTGAAAATTCTTTGATCAAAAATTATTTGTATACTTGCCTTTTTATGAACTAACATGATAACCTACAGCGTAGTTGTTAATGATCATTGTGTATGATCAGAACAAAATTAATGTGTGCTTTTCATAGTGTGTGATTCAATTATGTGTAAATAGTTTGAGAACAAATTTATTTAAAAATAAATTTGCATGCAGTAAACAAGTAACTTTGTGTCCGGCTCATCATTACAACACAACTGAGAACAATTTCATGACTCTGCTTACTGTAAGCAAAGATTCTTCCTTTACCAAAGCCAGGATATTCTTCTGTTTTTCAAATGTCAATTCTCTTCTATTCCCAAATACATCATCACTTTTCAATGCAAGGAGTTTTTTGTTACTATTGATTATTTTCTGTATTAGTTGCCGGTAGAGGACACAACATTAACTGTCTCAGAGGGATTGGGAAAGTCTATGAATCTGGATCAAAAGTAGCATCTTGATGAATTTGGCATAGCTGCCTCGCAAATGCAAGGCAGATCAAAACAAGGCTAATTGATCCAGATGTCTGTTTGATCTCTTCTCCAGTAATTTATGTTGCGATATTGACAACTACATTAACAAAATAAAGACGATAAGATATGTTAAATTTGCATCGGGGATAAAGAATATTAATTTTGGTTTTAACCAAAATCAAGACTAGTAAGCTACAGAAGGTGTAGCCTCACTTCCATATCAATTGTGAATACGGTTAACTGACATCACTAGCCTAAACAGTGCCCTCTACAGTTGGTAGTCACAGCTACTTGTTTTTCGCATAGAGGTCTCCATGGTTTATGCGCCTACAAATTACAAATTTGACAGTTTCAGACAGTTTGTGACATTCATCCTACTTTCTGTTTATGGCACGTACATATTTAGGCCAACATCACTTGATACGGGGCTGGGCTTAGCGTGAATATGAATTGTCTACATCTAAATTGTCTAGTCTATAAATTGTCTAGTCCGTAAATTGTCTAGTCCGTAAATTGTCTAGTCTGTAAATCGTCTTGGTCTGCAAGACAAGATACTACTTTGTGTCAAAGGCAATTCTGAAGAAACATTTCTGACAAGCGACTGCATAATAGGATTCTCTCAACATTTAATACATTCACTTCTGTCACATTAAGCACATAGCTACTTGCACGTCACAGCTGTTAAACCCTCTTGATATATTACACAAACCATGATCAATATTTTATTATACATAACATAAAAATCCCTCCTCAGAACAGAGACTTATTTGTTTTCAATCAGTTGTCTCCTCCAACTTCTAATGACCAACAAATATTCCCTCAGATTATTAGTTGCAGTGCTCCTTAGACATTGTTTTCAATTTCTTTTTATCTTCATGAAAGTTAACAAAATGAGCCGATTCGCTCCCTAGCTCTAGTATGCAGTCCGAGTGTGTACAAAGCTAAACATGAGTTGACCACAGGGTCATCTTGCATCCTCTGATTTGAACGTAAAACATCTAGGTTTTCTGCCTTGTTTTCTACCATTACATTATCTGGCCAGTGAGCAGGGCTTTAGAACTGGCCTCTGGTGAATTTTGAGAAAGTGGTACACAGCTAAACTTGAGTCTACCACAGGCAGTCTTGTGTCCTAACCCATGCATCTTCAAGGTGGTTTTTCTACCTTGTTTACCATAATATTATTCTAGTGGGCAGGGCCTTAAACTGGCCTCTGTTGAATTCCCAAATGCTTTTCACTATGGACTTTTTAATTTGTCTTTAGAAATCTGTGACAAGAATTTGTTTTTGATACTATATAATTGAGCTATCCAAAATGAGTATTGTTCTGCTGCAAGTGGTTTGTCAAACAGATATCAAAGAAAATGATTATAGACCTTTATCACGCTGTCACCATCTTGGTCGTGTTCCCTGTTTCCAATAACAGTAATGGATGCTAACATTCATTGCGCATGGCACCAGACTATTATTTCATCCAGTCTCAGTTTGGTTACAATAAGTTGGACTTAACACTTGACTTAACATGTCTGCAACAGTACAAGGTTCATCCAACTTACTGAAAATGTATGGAGGTTCAGTGTCCTCAAAACTAAAACTTTTTCCCAATTATGTCGCAACCACAAGAAAAAAAGAAAAAAAGGTTGCCTTTCAATAACTAGAAAGCATGTTCAAAAATGGCTGTCCAGGTCTGGCCATGCACAAAAACCCAACCCTTTCTATTACATACACATTATACAACAGTATCTACACATAGTGCACATGTAAACAGTGCAGCTACTACCACAAGAGACTGTCTTAGACCTAAGTAATTCTTAACAATTCTTTGTTTCTAAGGTCAAAAAACAGCAAATATCTTTCACATTATATGCCTGGGGCACTGCCATTATTGAGTACAAAAAGTCTGCAAAAGTGCCTCAGTGTTTCTTTAGGGGAAAGAAGAAAAAATAATAATCAAGGTTTAATTTAAAGAATGTTAAAAAAATGGACGCTTTTGAATGATTACCTAAAAAGTATCTTAATGGAAATGCATGGAGCACCATTCCTAACACTATGCAGGAAACGTACACTCTGGACAATACAATTTTCTTGTGTTACTAATAACCAAAAAGCAGGATTTTTTTAAACATTCATATCGAGTTCTATTTATTATTTTGGAAAAAAAATTGCAGTATTAAATCATGAGTACAAATAAATACATGTGATTTATAATTGGTTCGGTAGGAATAGAACTCAGTTTGTTCCAACTTCGGAATAAGACGTCAATTGTTCTTGGATTCTTTCTACATTTGTCTATAGACACCATTTACATGCAAGTGATTTTTCTGAACACAAGGCCAGCAAAAACACCACCAAGCTTGTGCACAAACTTAAAACTGTGACTTCCTATGAGAGACTTTTGAGACGCTGGCGGTAGGAGACATATCAGTCCTTTTTTGAAGCTCTGAGCGTGCGCGCTTATGCTCAGTATCACGCACGTAGGTCTGAGTATGCCCAGAACTGTGAAAAAGGACCGTCCAAAAGTCTCCCATTGGAAAGCTGCAGCAGTCTTCAGCCAACCAGTGCAATCCATTGCATCCACGACTGACCCCTTGCAAAGACAGCCATTACGGAGGTCAAACAAGGGACATGGTGCAAGAAAGCATCTCGGACAACTATCGTCCAATGATAGGTTTCTCTTTAACCTCATGCTGTTCGAGCTTGTAACACTATAGTGCTAGGGGTATACTTAAGTTCTAAAATAGCACACATATCATATAATTTGTCCAGAGAAAAAGTTTTTAAGAAAATTTTTTTCTGTAAAAATCGGGCCAAGCATCTTTATCACAAGTCATATTGCAGGCTGACAAAGTGCCTTTTAACAAGACCATTAAGATTTTACACGATAGTAGGATGGTTAACTATTTAGATGTGTTTACAACATTATATCATTAAGGGTTTTAGGCTAAGTGCCTACACTGTAAAAAAAAACTTTTTGATTATCAGTTTGTTAAAGGGACACGTTGGTCCATTTAAAGTGTTTGAAATTGATTGTTATAAAATCCATGTGGTTAGAAAGATGTTTTAAAAGTAGAATATAATGATACACATAAATATGCCTTGCAATTGCATGGTTTTCGAGATCCGCTGTGAACTAAGATGGTAAGCCACTTTGTTGGGTCAAGTTTTTGACTCCACAAAATGGACGATTGCGTTAGTTCGCAAAGCAAAAGGAAAACCACTCAATTTCGAGGCATCTTTGAGTGGATCATTATATTCTACTTTTAAAACATCTTTCTAACCACATCGATTTCATAACAAATGGTTTCAAATGCTTTTCATTGACCAACTCGTCCGATCTAAGGCAAACAACGTGCCTCTTTAAGTTTGATCCAGGGAAACAAATCACATTTGATGTCTGTCCTATAGAATACCCTTGATTCTTGATGATTTATGATTCTAATCTAAATTTAATTCTAGTGGCTACACATACATCTACCATTGATGTTGTCAACGTTTAAAAACACCATGATTTGGCTCTTCTACATACAGTACATACTGAAATATAAAAAACTTTGAACAGACAGTTAAAAATGCTTCAACTGAACAGTGTGGAGAAAAAAAAATGAACTAAAATAAACTGAGTACATGCAAAGCACCTGCACACATATATATAAAAAATAATGACTCTTAGGATTCTTTCAAATCATTGAGTGGGCAAATAAAATGATCAGAACTATTATATCCAAATATTGTTTATTATTATTATCATTATTATTATTTAAGGCTAATAAATGAGGTTTACATATTTTATAATGGTTTCACCTTGACAATATTTTTAATATCATAGTTTCACACTTACAGTACAGCACCGGTCAATTTTTAAGTGTTTTCCCGAGAACTGTACAAAAGCTTTTTCCTTCCCCCCCTCCTCTCCGACATGATTCTTTCAGGGACCCACAGAGAAAACATGATTCTGTTTGAAAGTTTGTGTCCTTTGCCCAACTTGAGACAAGGAAGCGTAATTCTGGTTAACAATCACAGTAATGCGCTACAATAATATTAAATTGTTCTTTAAAAAAGTGGATTACCATCAACTCTGCAAAGGTTGATATTATAATTTATTTATTTGTTTTGTCCAATACATTAATCTGAAGCTACCAATACACATCAATAATCTACTTTAAGATGAGTCTAGAAATTGCACTTTTTTTTTGTTATTCAGGAAAGCTGCAATAAATGTACAGCAAGTCACAGTGACAGTTACAATTTACACAAGATCATGTTTCCCCACATATTGTCCACAAGCGAAAAAATAGTTGACACATTTTTCATTGCAACATTTTTTCCTGGTGATGCAACCATGGAATCTTTAACAAGCCTTCGGCTTAAACATGAGAGTGGATATGAATGCGTTGGGAATGAGCATCTTATCGAAACAAATTTTAAAAAATTTAAGTAACCCATGGCACTGCTAAGTTTGAGCGGAATGCGGATCAAAAGAAAAGTTCTGACCAATGTTGTCAGTTTGGAGTGTTTGGGACATAGAAAAGAAACTGTGTATTCCCAGTTGTGAAGCTTTGATTGCAGTGACATCATTTTTTTCTTCTGAAGTATCTGTTTCCGGCAAGATATTCGTCCAACTGTAGTCTGATTTTGTTTTATGGCCTCAGAAAAATCACAAAATTGTTATTAAATCTCCTGAAAAGTCTATACAAGCCTGCGCCATATACCATACTTGTAGGTCAGCCTTTTATACTCACATACTTCAATTAAATTGTCCTACTTTTTTTCAAAGGGCCAAGTATCATGCGCCTGCTGTATACATTTCATATGTCTTTCTCATCGCTAGTCGAAAGTGAACTTGAACACTTTGGAATTTCCTTGCAGGCATTTTCAGGCATAGTTTTGTATATTTTATGCAGGAATTGATTCATGTTGCAATTTGTGTCAGAAGCCATACTGTTAACTGCCTTATAGCCAGGGCTTGTAGCTAGGGATCACACCCATGTTTACCATACAACCTGATTTGTGTAAAAAGTAACTGCCACATTGTTTGAGAAGATTACACTGGAAAAGTTGATGTCAGGCAAATGCCACAATGAAGCCCATGAAATCTTCAACCTACATTACACACTACAAGAAAACATCATGTACACAATAATATTGCAGTACTTACTTTTTGTTGTAATTCTTCTTTAATACATACATGGCAAATGATGTCATGCCTTATTCATTTAACAATTTTGTTGGATCGTATAGCACTCTTCCCTTAAAAACTGTAAGTAGATACAGTAGTAACAAGCATGTGAAATTAGCTTGGTTTATGCTTTATGTGAATGCGAAACAAGTTTGAGAAAATCACAAATTGCTAAGGTTAATACGTGCTCAACTCTAGCAAAACATTTACTTCGATTGCAGCGTTTTGCCATCAAATTCGCTTCGCATTCGCATGAACCATGCTTAATAAAGATAGATTGTACCTCAAAAGATAAAGGTCATTTTGAAATTTGTCGTAAAAACAATCCAATGTGAAGAACAACTTTGATTTATGCATTTTGAGAATCTGAATTTGATCCCCTGATCCAACATGGTGCATACATGAATAAGGCAAAAGGTTTACATGAAAAGAGAATGTGGACATCAACATTTATCCTATCTACCGAAAAAAGTCTTGACCTCCGTTAACAGGATGGACTTTGAATACTAAAATGTTGAGAGCGATCTCTCTTAAAAAAAAAAAAAAAAACCTGGATGAAATTTTAGCCCCTTCGGATAATAATTTCACGGATAAGTGTATCTACTGGGTAAGCGATGAGAAATAATGGCAGGAATAATTATCGAGTCGAAATAAGTTGTAGTTTTAGGCTATTTTTTAAATTGGTTTCTCTCTTTGGGGACAGTGCGCTCGCCAAGTAGTGTAAAAACTGCTTAGGGCTGAAGCGTTTACTGTATCAACAAACTAACAAGAAATTGATGTTTATGTAGTTTGGTTTGTATTTTAAGAGTAAAATCATGGTTAATAATGCTGTCGTTTCAAAGCCAAGCTTCTTGGCCCTTTATAACTATTCGTCCTTGTCCTTTTTCATTAATTGCGGTGGGATATAGTAAAAAACAGATGCGGATTTTGACATTTGTGTTTTAGAATTATGATTGCACGACATCAGAAATGGCCGTAATGGTTCTGAAAAGGAATTGTTGAGATATGACTTTTGGCTTTCAATCAATCCGCTGCAATGAGGCTATTCACACTGAAGCAAAAGAATTGTGAGCAAACAGAATCGGTGGTAAAATTTAGATAAAATTGTGGTAACAATGAGGTTAAGTTATGTTTCTATGTGATTGACCTATCTCTGTAGGGAAGAGTTGAGCGATTGCGTCACAGCTCTCTCCTCCTCGTACACCGTGCCCTGACCCACAAAATTTAAAGAGAATTGTCTTCATTGTATTCTTAGGTAGATGTCAGATGTTGTTGTTTTATTAAGGCGGCCTTGACACAGAACTAGGAGTACAGGGGGCTCACATTTTGAAACGATCCATTAAGTACATGTATCCGTTGTTAATCTCTGTTTGCAGCAATGTTGCCCTCCCCTCCCAAGGTACCCATGTACAACTGAATGATTATAGATTCAGAGGTAAAATGCTTGGTGGAAAGCCAGTGATAAGCTTTTTGTAGTTTATCACAAGTTCAATGATTTAGACCACTACCTTAAGTTTATGTCTTGTCTGAAAACGAAAACTTTATCTAAACCGTGAATAAAAAAACAAAAATCATAAAAAATCAAAATCAACTCTTAAATCAAACACAACAAAACCATTCATGAAAGGCTGATGGCTGAAATGTTTTGGTCCATATGACAGCTAAGAAGAGACTATGCGGCCATTTTTTAAATCACGGCTCAAGCTTGGCCTGACTTAAGCTTAAGCCCAAGAAATAAGGCCAAGCCCAAACCCAAGAAAAACGCCAAGCCTGAGCTCAAGCCCAAGCCATGGTTTTGAAAACGGCCTAAATATCCGGTGGGTAATACAAAAACTGGATCTCCATTATTTTCATGTCCACATTCTCTTTTTCATTAAATCACTTAGTCAACAAAAAATAATAGTGGCTTAAAAAGTGTATAATACTCACTTCAATAGTCCGTTAACAATATAACTTTTTTTCAATGAGGATAAATCTTTGGGCATCTTATTAATAATTCAATTTGTTTTATAATACACAAATTTACATAACATATATAAAATTCAAGTCAACATAAGGTTTAAAAATACAAAAAGTAAACGTAAAATTTTCTCTTGTGTTTATCCAATCACTGGCATTCGTTTTTCGTTTCAGCTGAAAATGAATACACCGGATTGAGAGTACGCACTCTCGCAACGATTCTTAAAAAACGATCAAAAAATGTCCAGTAAGGTCCACTTAATATATATTAATTTTTACAAAAAGAGCAACAGTAAATGAAAGCGTACTTGTTTATAAGTTCGCCATACTTGTTTTTAAGTTTTTTATAAATATGAATAGAGATGACATCTAGATCCTAAACTCTAAAGAACCCTGCATAGGGAGTGTTATACCAACACAGTACAATGTTTTACTACAAAATGCTACACCACTTTCTCTACACAGTTAATACACTACGGACTTGTTTATCATTCGGAGTGAAAAGGGCGCCCTCGTTGCATAACGGTGGCTGATGAATCGCAGCGTGACTCGGAAAACAAACAAAATCGTATGACCATTTTTGCTGCTGAAGAAAAACGAAACGTGCAGCCATTCGGCGTCTTACCTACTACAGTCAAGATTTCCTTCCCGCCCTAGGGGCGGGGCCTATTCAGTAAAATGGGCAAGATGATGATGATGAGTTGGTTATATGACCTTGGGCCAGTCACCTCTGATCTTTTACCTGACCTGCATCTCCATGGGCAACGGCAATGGAATATCTCCATCCTTCTCCGGTTTGAACAAAACTGTGTAAGAAGAGCAAATTATTAAAAGATGTAAACGTAACACTTATTTAGAAATTTGTAAAGAACAAAAAAAGGTATTCATAATATATTCAAATGTCTCACCACCTGATTCTACATACACATTTTAATCATAACAATAATATTTCATTCTTATATAGCGCATTTCATCAACAACTAATTTCAAGGCACTTTACATGATTATTTCAAATACTGCTCATTAAAAAAACAATGACAGGTTAAAATACATTTGTAAACAAACAGCAGAAAGAAGACACTCACACAAACATGACATAAACAGCAAGTTTGGCACTTATACTATCCATCAAGTTGAATGATAGTTCAAATCAAAAGTTCCCTGTTGACTGTCAACATCCTTTATGTGAACTACAAAGAAATACATGTATCAAGAAAGCGCTCAAAATCACCAAGTACAAAAAGCCAGCAACGTCAATGAGCAAGTTCGAGTGTTTGACCATTTTGACTCGAACCCAGGCTGGTCGACCATTGGTTGACTACTGTGGTCGACCATTTGGAACCAGCCTCGAGCCCATGGTTTCTTCCCTGGTCCCAATAGCATGTTCCATTCTAACATGTGTAAAGCACAGAGGGGAACCAGTGACACTATAGTGAAAAGGCGGAGCGTTGACTAGACTTCCAAACGAGTCGTTCGAGTGAGTGCGTCACTGCGTATGTACGTTGCTCAGGGTCAGTAGTTAATCACGGGTCGACTATGTGCTCACTCGAACTAGCTCAATGCTGCGACCAATTTCACATAACTAGTGAGTTATCAGTGTCAGGTCTGGCATCTTACATCACAGACGCAGATTGTGCCTAGTAAACCAATCTGAAACATTCCCATTAGTCCATACTGGATTAACCTACTGAGTTACAAATGTTCAAAAGGCCATAGAGTAACCAGAGATTTAAGTGTTTTTTTTTTTTTAGAGGAAACAAACAAAGATTACTTTCAGAAAACATTTAAATACAGACTCTCCCGAAAAGGGCGATGGGAGACGCTCAGTGCTGTTTGTTATTAATACGTTTCCCCATGGCTCTGCATACAAAACAAATATGCATGAAGATCTACGTCTTCAAAATTCTACGCCCTCACCATCCAAGTCTGTGAACTTGGACTCGGGAGAGTCTTTTTAAGCACATGATCAAATGATCTCCCTTTGCTTCTTTGCGATGCTGCATCAGAGAGAGAGTTGAATGTGCTGCGTGCTCTGTAACGGGAAGAGCTTTTGTCCCTAGAATGCAATTTGCAATTATGGGCAAGTTAGCGCGCATTGCTTACTGGCTTTATTTCAGCCACAGGGCAAAAAAACGGAACATCTCTGCTAGGGACACACTCTCTGACGCAAGAGACGAATCAATCATGCTTCCGTCAAACCAAGTTGCTGGTCGCTGACTTGGAGGCATATTGCACAATTTTGACGAAGCAGTTACATGTATCTCCCCCACTTAAAAACCCCCAGCAAAGCCCAACATAAATAAAGAAAACAAAACTGAACACATCACATTTGAATTCAAGAACAATTCACACTTTTTAAAAGATGTTGTCACAATTTATAAATTACTTTTCCATGTCTTGAAAAGTAGATGTTTTGTGTAACTGTTCCCTTCAGACCCCCCCCCACAATGTTGTTCCATCCACTTTCAACTTTCACGTTATAATGCATAAATACATGTACACACATGTAATGCCCCCCTCAAATCAATGAACCTGATTTTCCCCCAAAGAAGCATTGATTGAAGATGAAACTTAAACTGGTTTGCTCTTTATATCAGGTTAACACATTCCTTAAAGATGTTTTTTGCCGAAATAAAAAATATGAGTTATCAAATTTGTTGGGGATTTCTTGCAGGTATTTAGTAGGAAATCACATTTAAGTGGGTTTGCATGGCTTAACATTGTAAATATCAGCCAGTTTAGAAAAGTATTTGTCATCTTCATATATTCATTGGTATCGCAGAGTTAAAAATCAACAACAAAAAAACAAACGAAAGCCGGACCCGGTCACTAGCAAACGTTACAAGTCCTACTGGTTTTGCGCCACAGTGAGCAAGCTAGAGTCAACACATTGCACGCACATGACTTGCAGGAAATACTCCTACTGGTTCTGTATTCTGGTTGGCTAAAACACGGTCACCTGGAAACATATAGACTAGTGCATGAAATTTGCGCCACAGTGAACTAGCTAGAGTCAAGACATCGCCCGCGCATGACTTGGCGGAAACAGTTCTCGAACCATGAGATCGAACCATGCAATTGACACAAAATTGTTGACTGGTTACATTGCCCTCTCATGATTTGAAATTGAACAGCACACTGCTTATGTATGCTTCTTATCAGTCAATTTTAGGACTGACATAATTCAGTCACTGTGCACTTTTAACCCCACTTGAGCCTGCAAAGGTCTCATGAAATAGGACCCTCTTTTGGTCCCTCACTGACCCTCCGGGTGCAAAGACCTCCACTATTGACTGTATTTTGCCAGTCCATATCTCCTTACCTCCTACGAAGCTTTAAATCGTCCCCATGAAAAAGTTGACTATATAATCAAACCCATCAATGTTTACTGCCATCAACTAATAAACAACGTTAAACCCAGTAATTCCAACATGGCCGCACTGTAACTTAAACCCCATCCAAGTCGTAATCCGGCATTTGCTTCTCAAAACAGATATCATCTTTCAAGCTTGTTATACTTCTTTTGCCCCCTTTCCGCAGGGGAAGAGCTCAGCCATTGCGTCACAACTCTCCTCCCCTGGGGAACGTACACCGTGCCCTGACCCCCACCCTACATGAAATCAATATTTCCCCCCTCGTTGCATACCTTTCAGGATGTAGTTGGTCAGTAGGTCGGGTACATCTTTGCTATCGTCGTTGATTGCTCTCAGAACTGCAGAGACAGGAGACAACAATTCAAGAAGAATTTAGTAGATGATCTCACGGATGTAATTATTCACAGAGATTAATTGAATTACAAAATTGTAAATCAGGGGTTGGACTCGGATTTGGTAGCAAGGAAAGCCATCCAAATGATGAAGAAAGGTCGAGGGGAAGGTCGAGGTGCTTTATAATCTAGTGCTTCATAATCTGGGCAATACATTTAATTGATTCATTCTCTATTAAAAATCACTCAAAAATTTCCCTGCTTTAATGTAATTTCTCTTGATTTACCAAAAGTAAGGAGTCTAGCCACCTCCCGATAACTGTATCATGTTACAACGTAATGGGGTTTCGGATATAACCCATTATACAATTAATCAGTGATTTACCATTCTATGTATTTCATGAACCTGCACTTCAAAGGGGGGGGGGGGGGGGTGTGGGAATGCTAGAGGCAACTGTTCTCAGACGAATTATTAATAGATGCATAAATCTGTATACAGTGCGCTGTGTAACGTTCATCCTCAAGATTCCACGTGTGCATACACATAGACCAGTCTTCTCTCACATAGGAACAAAACCAACACCAAGGGTGTACCCTTCATTTTTTATTCACATAATTAACACTTTTTTGTCTGTGTCTGCCCCAAGCCATCTCGGATTAGATGCAGACCCAAATACCTGACCCAAAATCAGGTTAAACCATTGGTGAATAACTCAGGTTTGCATAAACAGTAGTCTTAATTCAATATGTTATTGGATTAAATATCAGGTTTTTTCCGATCGCGGCGACTGAGGCAAACAAAATGTGAAGATTGTGCATCATTGAGAAGCAGGCCACATTAAACAGCTGTGCAAAGTCAGTTCATTATCATAATGTTATCCACAACAGCGGAAAGTCAAACATGCTAACTTTCAGGTCTTGAATGTCGTTCTTGAAGGGGGCCAGCAATAGTCCTCTCATAAGGGGCACTTCTCAGAGGAAAATTTAAATTTGCATTGGAACTTTGCAAAGGGGCACCACAGCAAAAGCACAGGGCAACACAGCAATTGCTGTGGGTGCCATGGGTTATATCGAGGGCTGAACTTTCAAAAGTGTGGCCATGTTTGAATGATCAGCTGCAGCCTGCAGCTGCGGCTATGGCTTGATTGCTTGGTTGACATATGGTGAAGCATAGGAGGCCCATAGCAACACCCTTAGGGACAGCCACAGCCGCCAGTTCAAACCTTGGGCCAATTTTATAAAACTGATCTTTGCTAAGCAAGAAAGGAGTGGGGGACCAGTCGGAGAAACGGAAGGTGTATTGGTATTCTGGCTGGTAACCCTTTTTTTGCTAAGCAAGAGATTTCTGTGCCTAGCAATTTTGTTGTGCTTAAAGGCTTTATGAAACTAGGCCCTTGCCCCAATCTCATAAAGCTGTTAAGCGGATTGACTGATAGCAAATTTCTTTGCTTAGCAAAACAATGAGTAGGGAACCTGTGGCAACAGTGTGAACTCTATGAAATTTTGGCTGGTAAACAGTTTCTGCTATGCAAAATTTTTCTGTGCTCAGAAAGTTCCATTTTTAGATGGAATTGTTATTGCAACTATATTTGATTCCAGAGTAAAGAGCGCCACCTATTAGCAACAAGGAAATCAATCATAAATGCCTTGAATCAAGACTACATGAATATTTCCCAAGAGACCCCTCTAGAGGAACCATGTTTTTATGAATTAAATCTCCGATGCTTGAACTGTGATTTGTTTGTTCAGTAAACGCCTCATGACATGAACCCGTCATTACAGACGAATCAAGGAACAAACGTGACCGATGCTATTGTAATTGATTTTTTTCACCGAGCGCCTAAAAAATGCTTACTGCGTATGAATCTTTAATATCAAAACACCAAACTAAAGAAATATGCATGCCCCGAGTCATTTAACCATGGAGGTAGCTCTATGGTTTAAAATAAGGGCGGTATGATGAAGAGACATTATGCTAGATAAGATATTCGCCTATCATCGTCGGATTCATCGGACATGGGCCATAGATTGCCACGGGAGTTTAGGGTTATTCACTCCACACCGTCAAAGGACTAATGATCAAGTCTAATAAATCTCGTTATCTCAATAACTTATCCAAGAACCTACTCATGGGTTTGAACACGCTTTGGAATTAAATTTTTTATTATAAGAACGAGCGAACGGATATTTTTTTGCAGACTTAGTATTTAGAAAGGGTCGTAGAAGTTTCAACTTTCAAATAGGAAATAAGAAAGTGGGAAAAACATTTGAGTAGCAAGCGAACGGATATTTTTTTGCAGACTTAGTATTTAGAAGGGGTCGTAGGGGTCGTAGGAAATAAGAAAGTGGGAAAAACATTTGAGTAGCAGGCAAGGTATTGCTTGGTGAACTGATACATCAACTGAGCGATATGTAGGACCCTCGTGAGTATCAAGTTCTGCCTTTCAAGTAGAAGTAGACGATAGAATGTGATTTATAAAATATGCACAAGGTAATCAAATCCAAACGTACTGCATCGCGGAACAGTATCGCAATACAGCATTTGTTCAAACTTAGCTGAACAAATCTCTCCTTGGACAATGTAGCAGAAGTGATGAAATTGAAAGCGTCTGATGAGAAAGGAAAAAAAACCCAATCCAAACAGATGAAGATTGACAATTGTTTTGAGTAGCACTTTGTGAGGAGAGTTTTGAGAAGAACCAAGGACATTCTTTAAAGCCGTTTTCAAATTGACGGCTATGGCTGGATTGCCGCGTCTTCATACATTAAGGTAGCAACATCCTTAGTAACAGTTGTAGCCAAAGCTGTAGCCCCTAATTCGTATACAACCTTGTTTTTACCGGTATACCTTATTCATCATCAGATTACAAACCTTAAATAAATTTGATTACCAGAAATAAATATATTTCACAAACAAAAACCATGTTCTGCGTTGTTCATTTGTGTTTTTATGTGTAGTAAGAAAAATCATCATCATACTAAATATTTGTTAAATATTTGTTTACTTTTTATCTGAATCAATGATGTTTGTGCTCCCAGCGTAAAGATTTTGAAAAAATGAGTAAAACCACTTTGGAAAATACTCAACATGTTTTGTGTTGTTTGTTTGTGTTTTCAACAGCATACTATTTTGTGAAATGCTTTTCACATTTGATCTGAATCAATGATGTTTGTGTTTGCAACTGAAAGAAAAAAACTGCAACTTGACAAAAAAAGTAAAGCTACTTCGCCATTTCATAATGTTTAAGAATTTTAGCCTTCGAGAAAGAATCTGCTAGGGTCGAAACGCAGACCATTAACTGTTTTTTGCATGTTTAAGAATTCATCAAAATGGGACAAACACCATCAAGCAAGCTTTGTGTTTGTCTGTCAGGTGTTTGTGTTTCCCGATCGAGGAGCGAGGCCCTAAGTTCCGAGTAAAGGCCCTAAGTGTGATCAGAGGTGAAGTAAATGACTCTAAGCAGTTGCCAGTCTAATGAACAATCATGACGTAAGCCAGACTACAGGATACCAGTCACTATCCACGTAAATGATCCAGATGATGTAAATCTGGCCTTAGGGGTAACCAGCTTAGTAGGGGATATCAACTTAACAATATGGTGTCACGTCGACTATCATATTCCACACTGTAATGAATATGACAGCTCATAAACTACCAAGATCATATACAGCTTTTTGTTTACAGGAAAAAAAGGTCAGGCAAAATTGTCTTTCATATTTTTAAATGTGCCCAAAGCCTTTAGGAGAGCTTTTATTTGAATTTCGTATTATGGTTTTTGTGAAAGGTTTTGAAAATATGTGAACCACAGTGTAGTGATCTGTATATATACTCAATAAAACATTTCCTCGTAATGCCTTAAAAAAATATTTTTTTGCATCAAATGCTTTTAAAATCAAATTTTTAAATCTTTTGCTCTAGTTACCAGAAGCACTGTTGAGTTTCATGAGAAAACGAAAAAATATATGAATACTCATTTTCAAAAAAATCCCACATTTCTGTTAGTCCCTTTCTGCAATTTATGGTGGGATACACACAGTTTAAATTGTTGATATCAGTATCATGGAAACATCATTGAAAATATTCAGAATGTTGAATGTAGTCGGCGGGTAACAGCCCAGCCTATTACATGTTTGTATAATACATTTACAACATGCCTACACGCCTCTTGATTTATGAGCAAGTCCTGGCTTGGTCAGGGAGGAAAACATTTCAAAGGCAGTTTTTTGTGACTGTCAAGTCTGCATGAGGATGACGGTATCAACATTTACTGTATAATACATTGATGCACTTAAACCCTGCATCTCAGCCACAGCTGATGGAATCACTCAGTGCATCGATTTAAAGTGCAGTTCATGCACCCCTACAGACAATTAATATATGAATATCCTCAACAAATGTTCAGCAGGCATAGGAGGCCTTTGTTGCCCCTGTGTTGGCCTTGATGGCCCTTTGAAAAAGGCACCATGAGCACAATATTATTGAGCTTCTTCTGCAGATGAGTTTGCTGAACATCTTCTCAGCAAAACTAAGCAGGATACCAATCGAAGGTGACACATGATGTGGAATGGCAGTTTAGCTGGTGACCTTAAGCAAAATTGTTTTGTGCTTAGCTGCTTTTGGTGTTCAAGCAGCTCTTTGAAATAAAGCTCTGTACTAACTGCGATTAAAAGTCTAAATTTATTTCTTTATTATTACTTTTTGAATGAAATGTGGTGGTTTATCCAACTGCTGTTTTGAAGCTACTGAAATGTTCTGGGGTCGATTTCACGAAGAATTAGGTAAGGCTAGTCCTAATTAAGGAAGAGTACCTCGTCCTAACTCGAGATGAGTCTAGTCTAAACTCTTAGTGAAATCCACGGCTGGGCACTTAAAAATTACATTCAATGTACAAGTACATTACACATGAACATATGTGTCTGAAAACAAGCAGACAGAGGTATTAATCTCCAGTTAGAATCAGGACAAAGTACAACTGTGTTACAGAAAACATCAAGTCAAAAAAGAAAAAAGATCCACCATAGGGCCTACAGCATCTTGAAGATAAACGTATGGGCTGAATATGACCTAAATATGGACATGTATGTAACGGTAATAAATTAGGCCAAGACCCTGGCTAGAGTTCTACGGATTAGCGGATCACGTACTAATGTGTGTATACCTACAGGCAAGATAAAGTGGGGTAGATGAGTGAGAATGAGATATGATAATGTCTGATCAAAGAGCAAGGGTTGTTCAGTGTAGAGTTGAATTAAGATGTACAGCCAAACAACAACGGAAACTCTGATCTGTGAGGCTTTTCTGCTGAAGATGATTTGAGCAAACTGACCGAAAAGTATAGTAGTTAATGACCAAAACAATTCATTACATAAGCATAACAAAAATTATTACAATGATTTCTCAACAAATCTTGCATGTAAAAGCAATATAAGTGAGATAAAAAGAATTTGCACAAGACAATAGACGGTGCAAGTTTTGCGCATATTCAAACTTCCGAGGACCAAGTTGGTACCAAAATTAACACTGAATTGTGTGCCAACAGAGGGCGTCACTGATTGCGCTGTAGAGTACACTTTATAAACTAATCATCAAAAAAGGAACATGTATCTGTTTTGGTCTTTTTTTCCTCTGAGAGACAAACAGAGCCCACCATAATTTTTTCCTTTCAAACTATGACAACATCACTTGCTAGCCATTTTGTTTTTCTAATCTTGGCAAGGAAAGGGAGAGGTAGAAATTGCTGTGCAAATAATAAAAGCATAAGACCTGCAAGCAATTTATGCACTATGGTTTTTGTGGACAGAGCAATCGCCTGAGTAGCATGGAACGGGTCAATAATACAGTTTTTAACTGCCCGTGATTTCAAGTCAGAGTACACACAAAGCAACAAGGCAGTGCGTGACCTGAAATCACTTTCACTACTTTTGGGGTCACTTATAAATGAAGTGATTTCAAATACTAAGTTTGATTGTTTATCTGGTCAGTTTTTCATTTGGCTTTCATGTAAGACCCTATGGATATATTCTCTATTGGTTTGATGTGGAATGTTTCATCCATATGACAGTCCCTCCCTCCCTCCCTCACTAGAGTTCTTCCCAGGATTTTTCAAAACTGAGGTGCATTCTGGACCGAAATGTTTGGTTGTTTGGCCAAAGCATGCGAAATTGAAACAAGGTCTTTGGAATGTTTTCTACTTGGTGTTTATCTTGGATTCAAAGCCCCAATCTGGAACACTGTATATGGTTTTCTCATATTTTTTGTTCCCCCCCCCAAAAAAACCAGCTTCTTTCCCCCTTTTTTGTTGGCGTATCAGCCTCAACATGAGTGTATCGGTAATCCCTCACCAATAAGGACAAAATGGTAGTATCACGGCGCCGACTAGATAACATAGAAAAACTTCACTTTTGCTGCTCAGCTTTGAATGATTTCATGTCTGCTCCACAGTCTCATAGAATGTCAATTAAATCACAAATGTCACAGGAACTCTTGTGCATAATGTATCACACAGCACAAGGGCACTTGCACAGATTCTTAATTACAAATATGATGAGCGAAGGTTACCAGCAACACACGTACATGTATACCATTACGACGAGATATTTGTACAGAGCCGTAGAGAAGGCTTGTTGTATAACTCTGCAATCTAACAACACTGCGCCTCATCTTGGTGCAAGACGTTAAGTTGAGTTGGTAAACCCTCCATGGTAAAACCATAGGCCCAACACACGTACAAGTATACCATTACGACGAGATATTTGTACATAGCCTTAGAGAAGGCTTGTTGTATAACTCTGCATTCTAACAACACTGGGCCTAGTCTTGGTGCAAGACGTTAAAGTTGAGTTGGTAAACCGTCCATGGTAAAACCATAGGCCCTAAGTAGATGCACATATACACTCAAAGCTACACACTTATAAAAAAAGATATATTCCTCAACACTGTAAACAAACACTGTGTGGACATGTGTAAAGGCCGAGTCACACTGCAGCGATCACGACGCAAAGAGAACGCATTCTATTGGTTGAACTGCTCAACGCAGAATACGCACACGCTCATTCAACCAATGGAATGCGTTCTCTTTGCGTCGTGATCGTTATAGTTATCGCTGCAGTGGGCTTGGGCCTTTAGTCCACATAGTGTTTCCAACTCCCAAGTCCCTACTTTATGTGAACTTTGTTCTTAGGTTCACACTTTGTATGTAAACACTTAGACACATGTACAATGTAGACATAACTTACTTTTGGTGACTTTTTGCAACATGTTGCAGTCAGGAGTCCCAGATCCTTTGTGGTACGGTATTCTGGTGGTAAGGTACTGAAACGAGTAATCAAAAACACACAAATGAACTCTGTTAGTTTAATTTGTTACTTATATATAAAATACAAAAAAAATTGACTGCTTAAAGTAGTCCAGCTTAAATTGTTTTATGATGACAGAAACAAACTAACAAACATTTCAAACTAAATGATTGATACCTCTTAGGTTGACTCCTGGCATGAAGGAAATCTCAACATATTAAAATATCACCCCAACTCCGACACAAGCACTTACTGCAACATCAATGCATACATGTAATCCACGACGCCAACATACTCTACAGCAACCTTTTCAGAGCCCGACAATTACTCACCCCCAGCTTTTCTTTAAACAATAATGCTCACATAAACAAGTGTAATATTAAAACAAATACACGTATCTCAGATTCTTGATGCAAATATTTAAACTAGCAATTTAAAATTCACACAATGAAAAGAGACTCTTCAGCTGTCAATTTGTCAAGCAGCAAATCCAGGCAAATAAGTGCCCTTTTTAAAGGATATATTTTTTTAGAGTCATATGTTTTAGAACACACAGACAGAATCTACACAATTTGACTAAAAGGAAATTTACATTCTTGTAAAAATATCCAGTGAAGGACATGGACTCGGGCCACCCCCAAAAAAAAGCTTTGTTATAAATTCCGAAGGTGGTATGAAGCCAACAATCTAAATGCAATATTTCATGGGCATCGAATGTGTATTTGGTCTTGAATATTAAGTACTTCCAAGTAATGTTTTATGCCATTTTGTTTTTACAAAACAAATCCTTGTGTAAAAAACATTTTCATGGAGCAGCCAGTGCATTTTAACCTCATTAAAACCAATTTAACCAAAATGAGGCTGGAATAGGAATAGTCTGGTCTCCTTTGAGAGTCAGAATAGTTAATAAAGTAAACAAGGAACACCACAACTAAATGGAAGGCAACTTGATAAAAAATTACACATATTCGTTGTTATCTCTACATTTCATATTTTCTTTCAAGTAGGAAATCAGGTCATGCTGTTTGTGAATTCCCCTACTCCAAACAGGTTTAAACCTTATTTTATGAGAAAGCATATTTACAGGCCACCTGGTTGGAAATTTTCAGCAATTTGGGAAAAACAAAACCTTTTTAAATTCTAAGCGAAAAATGAAATGTGAAGCGATTTTTGTTGTTATGCAAGCAATTTGGAACGCAAACAATCAGTATGCGCTGTTTTCACAATTGTGACGCACAAAACTTTGCTTCATGTTGAAGAATGAAGAAGGTTTAACCCTGGTATTTGGTCTACTGATTGAAAAGGCACCACTGCCAGAAAACAAGATCAGAGCAGCTGTCAGCTTACGTTAGTCTCATTTAACGGACGAGGCCCAAATTGGAACCAAGAACAGTCACTCACTGTACTGTTGATGAATCTTACTGCTGTTATTTATCAAAGGAATCCAGTGAACACAAACAACTAACAAAAATAGCGTAGGATTTCATTTTCAGTGAAAATAAAAAATATATAAAAAAATAGCGTAGGAATACATTGATAATATTAACAAATAAAAATGGCTGATTCTACAGGAATAATTTTACCTGCAGTTGACAGTTTGTTATTTATTTTGAGAAACGAGGTCGTGTCATGGCATGCTGGACAAGAAGTCGTCCAAATTATTTAGAAGGGTTTGAGGAGCAGTTGACAATTTGTTACAATTTAGAAACCTTTAAGTATTGATATTGGTAACAAGTTATTTATTTTGAGAAACGAGGTCGTGTCATGGCATGCTGGACAAGGTTGGTGTCTACAAGAAGTCGTCCAAATTATTTAGAAGGGTTTGAGGAGGACAAATTTCTGCGTCTATTTTGTGTTTATTGTGAAAAAAATTCAATCTGCAAATATTTATGTGTGTTACATAAAAACAAATATTGAAAGCATTTTGTTCATAGATTACATATTGCAGAATTTAATCACTTGGTAAAAACAGGCTTTTCCAATTCATTTGGCTTCGCATTGTGTAAACGGAATAGTTCAGATTTCACTTTTTGATAATATCCTGCACCAACACACCCACATGCATTCAATAGTTCCACAATGCATGAAAGCTATTTTAATTCATACATGTATGATGAGCAAATAAGCCCAGAACAAAGAACTATGTTCAATATGTCAAGTCTTGAATTTTCCTTATAAATCCAGTCTACAAACCAATAGAAATGATTATCGCTTTGTTTTTGATTTGGACGCTTAACATTTCATTGGCAATGAATCTTAAGCTCAAGTATTCAAGGTGTCAATAATTCCCAAACTCTGGCGGTAATCTCTCAGCTTCTTCTGAGCAACCTGCGCAAACAGTTACTCGGCTCAAGTCCACTCGCCATCACTTTCATTCTCACCACTCCAAAGTCCGTTCGACACTAGTTCCCCTAATACACAGAATATCAACCAATCAGACAGGTTCTCTTACCATTCCTGGCTCCACGCTGTTCTTTCCCTTCTTCTTATTGGCCGTCTGCGGCTGCTTCTTGAACCCTTTGACCTTATTCTGCACGGCCACCAACGCTGAAATGAATTGATTCTTTGTCTCTTTCTCGAAGTAGAGGTCTTCGCGTAGGGCCAACTCCGTGACCAAGGCCTCTGAGTAGTCCTTGACGGTTGCCTCTAGGTCCTCAAGGAGTTCATTAAGTTCGGACAGCGACATGCACTTCAGCTCTGAAAGAAGATAGAGAGAAAGAAATAGAACTGGGGATGTAAACAAGGTTTGGATGGGAGTTTTATATGGGGAGGAATGTCCACCTTGGATCAAATGGTTTCTCCATTAAGACTTCCAACTGGGTTAATAACCAGAAGTTTTCAAAGGTGTAAAAAAAATCTGTTTTTCACACCTTAATTGATGTGATTGTTTATGAAATGTTCCCCGTTTTGGGATTTCTTGTAATTTGTGTGTGTGTGAATTGTGCACAATTTTTGTTTTAAGCTTCTGTACAGTGCTCAGAGACCTTCGAGCATTGGGCATTATATTCGGTGTTTTAATATAAATTTTAGGTACATAGGAATACAAGTTGAAAAGAAATCATGAAAGAGTTTAAGTACCACACTGCGAACAACCGCGTGCTGTTTGTTACGGATGCCTTCCCATTATTCTTCTCTCCTCTTTTTGCTATAAACGGATATATTTTTGTTAGTATACTTGTTTATGCCTCTGACGAAGCTCCTGTTTGGATCGAAAGCTTCGACAACCTCCCTACTAGTTTCATATAATATACAGATAAATTTTCATACCAAAATGGAACATAAATGCTACCTACTACCAATTCATCACTGCTTAAAGCCATTGGACCCTTTCGGTACAGAAAAAAAAAAAAAGTTCACAGATTTACAAATAATTTACAGGGTTTACAGAAGGTAATGGTGAAAGACTTCTCTTGAAATATTAGTACATGAAATGCTTTACTTTTTGAGAAAACGGTAAAACAATATAAATTCTCGTTAACGAGAATTACGGATTTGTTATAAACACATGTCATGACACGGCGAAACGCGCGAAAACAGGAGTAAGTTTTCCCGTTATTTTCTCCCGACTCCGATGTCCGATTGAGCCTAGATTTCCACAGGTTTGTTATTTGATATAGAAGTTGTGATACACGAAGTGTGGGCCTTGGACAATACTGTTTACCGAAAGGGTCCAATGGCTTTAATAAGATAATGTCAAAGAGCAGACCAACGTGAATAATTCACACAAAAAAACAGATTCCCTCAACAATTGAGAAATGTTCTTTCCACACCCTAGGGGCTCGTACATTAAACCATCACACTCATAGCTTTGCCCAACTGAAGCAGAATTAACATTTTTTGCTCGGAAGGACAACTCTATGTCCATGAGGGAAACAAACTGCTCCAAGCACTCATGATAGAGTCTGTGGAAATGTCATTATAAAGGGTGTTATAATTTGCATATTGTCTGTACATGAAATGCTCACAACTTTGGCTGCTCAGATATCAGAGTCTTAAAGTTCACCTATGGTACATTTTATGTTGAAAAATACATAAAAATGACAGCCATCTTGAATTAAAAAAACAAAACAAAAATTTTTTCACTTGTTTGACATGGGTATATAACCTTACTGTCAAAAAAGAGAAGGCTGGATTGAAACCAACTTTTCACTATCTTGTTTTGTCAAGTTGTTCTGTGAGGGCAAATCAATTCTTAACTGTTTAATCTTTCAAAAAAAAGTCAAGGCATTAAGTTGACCCTTTTAACCTTTCATATGTATTTTAGATTTGTATGCTTTTTGCTTTGCTGAGCAAGAATAGAGATCGTATTTCTCACGGATGACTGTTACCAAGATTGGACACTCTTTTTTATCTGTCGTTTACGTGTAAATGTATTGTAAGTGAACAATTTGGACACCCTGTTTTTAATGTCCAGCAACTTTTGAAACCCTCTTACCACATTACATTACCTAATTCCCCCATTACACATTTTTATCATTTATTCAATCACAGGATGTTTTTCAAGTAAAAAATAGCTTGACGATACAAAATGTTTCCCACACTTTAACCCTTTCACTTTAAAACCTTTGGTTAAAGATACGAGGTAGCTAGGGCTGACAAATGCAGTGCCAAGTTCAATACAACACGAAACAGATACTGCTCAAGACGTGTAACCAAAGATTTTGATAACGCAGAGTCTGTTCTGGAGAAGGGAACTCATTCTGCGGGCAAATATAACGTGGGATGACCCACAATGAGGGATTCTTCAGGAGGAGAGACGCATCCCAAGGGACAATCAATCAGAACGCTGACGTACATGATAACAAAACAACGTAAGAAGGAAAGACTGGATTTTGGAAGGACTAAGACTCTTACGAAAAGATCACAATCTTTTTAACATTGAGTGCCTCTTTCGTTATCTTGTAGTATTTAAGCACTGTTTGAGGCTTTGCATGGGGTGGATAAATAGGAAGAAACTATAAATAAATAGTAAACTTGCGCGAGTTTCTCCTGAAGATGAGCAGAGTATACTGTTTGAAACGCCAAGACCACACCGGCTCTTCTCAGAGGCAATACTCCCTCAAAAAAGAAATTAACACATGGTTGTCCCGCAAGTTTACTATTTATTTATAGATTCTTCCTATCCTAGTATTTAGTTTGCTACATTACTTTGAAAAAATTGTTGATGAAAATGTTCCATTTGTAGACAAAGATGACATTTCATTGATTACACATACCAAGAAGAACTCGGAAACATTCAACACATCCATTGAGATTTTGTTTGTCTTGCAGAAAAATTCACATGAACTATCAATTTGCCAAATTGTTTTGTGAATTTGCCTTTAGAAAGCCAATTATACGGTCAACTGAGATGGATAAAAAGGAAGACAAAAATAATTTACCTCAAATTGTTTACCAGATTTATGTACAAGCATTGTTACCCAGTAAATTAAGAGTTAAAAAGGAAAGATAAAAGTAGAGAGTGTAATCAAATGTCCAATAGACGTGTGTGTTTTGACAGCAAGTTTTTTTAATTATAAAAAAAAAAATCCATCATATATTTGCAGAATTTGTCTTTCTTCAAATAGCAAATTTGTCATCTCCAATACATTATTTTTCAAAAGAAACATATAATGTGAACATTCTAACCTCTAACTAAAATCTTAAAAGGTAGCAAAATTGGCCTTGGCATTTCCTAAAAGTCAAAGAGCATTTTTTTTGTCAACCGACATATTTTGTATTCCCACCAAAATCTAATTAAAGAATGTGCCATACTATCAGGTTTCTCATTTTAATAAAACTACTACAACCTACAATTTGAAGTGTGTCTGTTAAACATGAAATGACATTATGAATAAATGATGAGCCAAAATCCCTGAATTACCAGACAATTACAGATGGTACAGTTTTGTGAACTTGATCTTAAGTAGTAAATAAAAAATTAAAATTAGTTTTTCCCGATTGGGTGCAATTCCCCATATCAGACATGTGCAACTGCCGAATACACTAGTTTGGGAACAGAACCCGGAATACCAATCCCACAGTTGTGTACTGAGAGATTTGCAACATGGAGGGACCAGTTTTCTTTGGTCGGATGATGCCATTTTCGGCCCAAATTTAGAACGACCCAAACGTGCAGCTCAAATGTTCAGGCAACTTGACAATAAACATAACCCCCTGCACTACCGCTAATAATGTTGTTAACTCCAGCTGGAGCGCAGACCACGCAATCAGGCAATGAGAGCCAACATTGAACAGGTTGCAGAGGGCCCAATAACATACAGCCAGGATTGTAGTCTGGCCCCTGTGTGCGCATGTGCGAAAACATCTCCTAACCAGTATGTACTACACCGTATCTTTAATGTTCCCTAGTCATAAGAGTCAAGAGTATTTCAGCCACTGACTCAGTATTTTATGAGTCAGCATAAATCACATTACGCTAGCTGCACATCCAGGGGCCCATTCCAATACAGCTGTATTGTGCTTTGCATTCTTCTGTTTTTGTTGCGGTTATAAAGTTGTGCTAATAATAACTGTAAATATGTAACTCGTTTTTTATTATTGAGCTGTCCAATCTTTTGTTACTGCCTAACTTTAGGACGGAAAAAGATTCAAAAATTTAACTGAACTTTATTGACTTTAGAGAGTTGTAACACCTTATCATTGATATGAATTTTTTTATTTTATCGGTTCCCTTCTACCTCTAGTTTTTAAATTACATAACCAAGCTAAGCAATTTCTCTGACATACTAGCTAAAACATAAAAGTTTGCTAAGCAATGAAAAAACACACTTGTTTACCAGGAATGTGTTACAAACCATAATATTTTCTTCTTTTGGGGAACTGTTTGAAAAACGATTAGAACATTGTCTGCTGTAGTTCTAAGAAATATACACATGTGCAAAAGCATGATTTGTTGGTATGGTTATCTACTTTAACGTAAAAATACAGACTTTCTAAACTACTTTTACGTGAACAGACGTTTCAAAATACATGTATGCGTGAAACAAACAAGTAAGATGTGAAGAGAGTCAGACACATGTAGGAAGACACAAACATAAAAAGGCGCGCCCTTTTATATAAGTCTACATAAAAATATAATTCCTAGTTAAAACTTATGTACAATGATCAAGAAGATGGAAAAACTTAAATGGAAGCTCACTACCCCCAAGCTCCATGACACATCCCTATTGGTGACGCACTTTATTTGTTTATTACTGTAGGCCTGGCAAAATAAAACTATGTTGAAAGGGAGATGGAGGTCCAAGTTCCTGCGCAAAAAGTACAAATGCATTATTGGTATCTTCTGTTTTCACTGCAAGCAGGTGTACTCTCTGCACCATTTGTGGGATTTGACACCAAAATGCACCTTAACAAAGTCTACACATGTATGATGATTTGGAAGAGTACAATTTATTATCAGCCTTACGAGGTAAAAAAGTCAAAACTCTAGAAAATCTTTTGAGATTTCAAAATTGCCTTTGGAGAATTTGTTCCGAATGTTGATCCAATTGCTCTGACTTCAAAGGAGAGTGCGATAGAAGACAACAATTGATACGTTTTTTTTCTCTTCTTTGCGCGGACTGAGGACCCGACGCCAAAGTCAACACAGTGTACGCCGCATATAGTTCAGACGGTTTTCCTATGAATCAAATTTCCTTGCATGGTTTCGTTTCTGCAAACATAATGAGATAGATTCTAGTGGACACTCAATTAAATTGGTGATTGGTTCCTTTCAGAGGGATTTCATGAGCGCAGACTGTCGATGGTAATTTCATTCTCAGGCCAAGTGATAGATTCACCGTTAACCACTGTAACTCAATGTGAACTTAAACCATGTACTGTAAGCCAGTTGCTGAATCTAAGAAACAAATGAATTGAACAAATCAACAAATGAATTGTATAATTCGACAAAGGGAGTGAATTTTCTCCACACATTCTGCTGAGCGCTGTTGATTTGCATATTATTGATAAGTGATCATTGTCAAGTTCACTGTCTTGACTTCTTTGATGCTACTATATCTTTACTAGGCTTGTCAGTGTGACTTTCCCTTTGCTTCAGGGCCCTATTTCATAGAGCTGCTTAAGCAGAAAATGATGCATCAACAATTTTCTGCTAAAATGAACAGGATACCAGCCACGGATGGTGCATTGACACAGTATTCCGACTATAATCATAAGGACGGTTCATACTTCCTGCAAATGCGATATGAATGCTGACGTCACAAATTCTCAAAGAATAATTTTCAGGGGTTGGGTTGTGCTCAACTCTCCTGCGAATATCGCATTCGCAGAAAGTATGAACCGGGCTTTACTCTGGTGTGCATAATTTCATTGTGCTTAGCTATTTTTTTGTAATTTCAGCATGATCCGTATCTCTTAAAATATAGAGTGTTATATATTTTCCCTGACCACACTAAATTCTCTTCAGCCTCCCTTTTAAAACCTGAATAGATCATATTGAGAAACAAACAACATGACCGCAATTTGAATGAGCATGACGCGATTCGAATGAGCAATGTGGAATATAGCTCCATTTCTGTAAACAAGTGGGTGTGTGCAATATGAATCAGAACACTTTCTTCCACTTGGAAATGACGCATCTCAGATCAATTGATTTTTAAAAAGTCAAATCGAATCTGGAACATCTTGGTTTCTAAATCAAAGTGTGCAAGTGAGGATGCGTGTGTCTGTGTGTGTAAAGCCGTTATTCTGCATTCTATGCACGTACTTAAAAACTTGGATTTAATGTGTGTGTTGACTTGCATGTCATCGAACACATCACTCTTGTCGGGACATCTCCCCCCCCCCCCCTCCATCCACCTGCGTCACTCCCTCTCCAAAGTAAAAATATGATGAATGAATATTTGTTATTTCTAGCTACATTAAATGTACCATAAACTACCTACGAGAGATAAGGTATTAAAAGTGTGTCGTGCACAGGACAAAACAAAAATGATGACAAAAATAATAAGCAGAAGGAACAAAATCTTTTAGCGGAAGGACAAAATTAAAAAAAGGAAACCAAATTGTACCTGGTGATCCTGTTAGCAGCAGACAGCAAAACAAAAAAAGAAAACGAAAATCAAATGATCAAAATTAACAACGGATAAATACAAACGATGCATGGGTAAAAGAAAATTATGGATGAGTAAAAACAAGAGGGGAGAAAAATGCATTCAACGAAGGTCACACGTGTTAATAAGAGAACGAACTGTGGCCCTCTGACCTTATTAAAGAGAAGGCATACCTTTGAGTTTTTGAAACTGTTTGATTGTTCCATAGAGTTATATATAAGAACTAGAGGGCGCACTGGCCTATATACACGCCCCGGCATGCGCGCAGGCGGCCATTTTCTAAGTTGACAAAACAGCAATCTCACATCGTGTGTTTGTGGGGCCATTTTGTAAGTTAAACAAACAGCATCCCGTGAGCGTTCAATAAAAAAAACTCAAACGTGTATTTCATATTCAACGCGCGTACAGAATGGGGGGCTTGTCATCTTGCGGTCTCATCGCGTTTGTGCAAGCAGCATCACCAGTGCGCCCTCTAGTTCTTATATATAACTCTATGGATTGTTCTAATTCTAGAAAAATGTAGATATATTTACAATAAAACTAACCCATAAAAATTTCATTTCAAAACGCGGTAGCGTGAGATATCGCCGAAAATCCGCAGCAGTTATGTCTTCACAGGAAGAATAATCCATAATTTGGATTATACAATCTGACAGAAATGTTTCTCAGATTCAATTATTTGGGGATAGAAACTGACATATTTTTCCACAACCACATTACTTGGAAGTGAGATGATTCTCAAAACGCTTTAAACTATCAACTGTAGGCTTCTAACCAAGTAAGTTTTTATCGCCATAGATTTTAAAGGAACACGTTGCCTTGGATCGGTCGAGTTGGTCTTTGAAAAGCGTTCGTAACCGTTTTTTATAAAATGCATATGGGTAGAAAGATGTTGTAAAAGTAGAATACAATGATCCACACAAACATGCCTCGAAATTGCGTGGTTTTCCTTTTACCTCGTCGACTAACACGTCGGCCATTTATGGGGGTCAAAATTTTGACTCCCATAAATGGCCGACCATGTTAGTTCACACAGTAGAAGGAAAACCACGCAATTTCGAGGCAAACTTGTGTGGATCATTGTATTCTACTTTTAAAACATCTTTCCAACCATATGCATTTTATAAAAAACGGTTACAAACGCTTTTGTTTTGACCAACTCGTCCGATCCAAGGCAACGTGTTCCTTTAAGAGCGATTACCAAACAAATACCTTCCCTTTAGGCACAAAACTTGGGTCAAGCGATTTCAAGAAAAGAATCAAACGATTTCCCAAGGCAAAATGTTGCATATGTAATTTAGGTCAAACTTATTTGCATAAATGAATATTAATGCTATCCGTAGTATCAACATACATTACTTTTACTATGCATACATCTACTGTACATATAGGCCTATTCAGAACATGCTTCAATTCTGAACAATATTTGCATAAACTTTCACATTGATTCTTAACTTAATTAACGCCTCTGTTGTCTTAAAAAAAAATTATCAATAGTAATGACATTATCTCAGTGGTAAACCCTGTGACTGGAGTGAGAGAGAGGGAGTAAATAAATATAATGAAGTAAGTTAATTAAAATGCTAAGACAAACTGAATCACTATGAGGTTGCCATAACCTCAATCTACCCTGGGGTATCCAATTGCCACATAACAGCAGACCAGGTTTGCAAAGTAGACTCTGCATTCTATAATCAGGTCATTCTAGTCACACGTTCCCTGAAATTCACTGACTGTCAAGATTTCTACATTTAAAGGGTTTTGGTTCCTTTTGTAGATCAAATTTTTGGCCATGGCATTAACCCTTACTCACTGTGAATGAAGTTGTTGAATTTAATACCTAAAAAAGTTTCAGCGTCATTAGTCGTCAAGTTTATTTTGGAAAATGTAAAAATCACAGAGCAATGTTTTTAGGAGAGTCGCATAATTCCGTACATGCTTAAATACTTATCGTCTCCCGAGACAAAAATTATTTTTGGGAAATTGTTTTTACTCATTTCTCAAAAACTACAGCACCCCCTTAAGTAACATTTTAGAAGAAGTTTTCTACCATCATTATCTTTACACTGTGTAAGTTTAATGTTAATCTGTGGAATTTGTGTTTTGTGTCACGCAAAAAGTCTCCTAAACCCTTTCCACTCTAAACTTCAGCAGCTAGCTTTTGGGAGATGGCTAGATTGATCAGAATTTTCACCTTTTCCTGGCATGTTAATCTTAAATAATTAAGTGGAAATAGCTACATGTTTGCACTCAATAATTGAATCAAACAGCATTTTGATCTAAGTACGAGAAAAAGACTTGCAAAGACCCAACAAAAAAGGCATCCAGACCCGCAAAACATAAAAATGATTTCTTTTTATTATAAAAAATGTACTGCATGTATGGCTGTAAATGATGTCAAAATAAAAGGTCTCCTTTAGGGAAAATCTAAGGACTGGGGTGCTCCACAGGGAAATTCAAGTACAAAGTCTATAGGAAGTGTAGAGTACAGGGAAAAGGGACAGAACAAAACATGTCCCCCCAGGCATGTATATTTGAGACTGCTTTTTTACTGGGCCTACGTTGAGAAATACATGTAGTGAACCTGATTATGTGTTCTTCAAATCTGTATGGTGTCTAAAGTTCTGTTATTTTTGATGTTGTTGTCTGTGTTGTTGTTGTTGTTGTTGTTGTTGTTGTATCATGTATCACTTGTTTACAAAAGGGCCACACAGCCTGGATTACTGCAGGCATGATATGATGTACACATCTAAATGGAAAAAAAAGTCAATCTTACATTTTAGGGAGATTGCACTAAATGATCTTTATCAACTTTTGATATGAAGAATGGGGCCACAACTCAAAAGTAGTACCACTGTTTTACATTTTCTTTTTAGTTTGTGATTTTATAAGGTCATTTGGATACAATGTGTAAATTGTCTCATAAACAAGTACATGGCCAATGCAGTATCTTGCCTGCCAGAAACTGCCCTGGAATGCACATGGCCACCCCTTTTGTAAAAAAAAAAACATTGCATAGTCCATACCAGCAATGTAATAGCACACCAATTTGTGCAACAAGGGTGTTTTTTCTTTCATTATTCTCTTGCAATTTCGATGGCCAATTGAGTGAACATTTTCACAGGTTTGTTATTTAATGCATTATATATCTTGGGATACACCAAGTGAAAATACTGGTTTTTGACAATCACCAAAGGTGTCCAGTACATTGTAATTCATCAAGGTACATGAACATGTGTATGAATATAGAGCCTTGGAAGTCAGACTGCACCATTAGTGGTCAACATCCGATTATAACACATTCATGAATATCTGCCAGACAGCTTAAAGTGAAAATGTTCTGGAGTGAAAGAATGAAAGCATCTTGAATTCCTTTTCGTAAACAACTTGCAATATTTAAAGGGCAAAGTGTACCTTTGGTTTTTTGGACAGTTTTATTGGTTCAGTGAAAATATGATTTCAGGCGGGATTTGAACCCACAACATTGCATTGCTAGAACAGATGTCTTACCACTAGACCACTGAGCTAGCCCGGTGGCTTGAGGCAGTTCAAATTCTATGTTTTGGTTAATGAATGATGGCGCTGTCGAATTCAGTGACACTTTACGACTGTTGACTTGAACACCATACATGTAGGTTTACAAAATAAAATTATAAAAGTCTTTTTCTGCCATGTTCGTTGTGACGGGCAGATTTATTTCTGATGACCGAGGAGCCATTATGACGATTGTGTCATTAAAAGTGTGAGTAGTGGTGAGACCGCAGGGATATTTTTTTTTTAGATACCCTTCCTAGCAACGATTTAAGAGATGTTAATTTTGTGAAGCACATTAAAAAAATTCCAATGCCATCCATGCATAAAATCTCACAACATAAGGCAGTTATAATTTATAAATGGGTTAACAAGGAGGTGTTTTTTAAGGGTGGCACTGCCTTAGCCAGACAGAGAGAGAAACTGTGGCAGTCTGAAATATTTTGAGCACGCCTTGCGCCCCTGTTGACGTGTAAGAGATTATGAGGCCCGTGGGATCTGAAGGAATTATAGCGTTTTAGAAACCAGTGCATGAGTGCAGCTTTCACTTCTTGAATTGCTAATGTGTAGGCGCTGAGACGAAACCTGTTTTTATTCTTATTCCTGAGAGGAGCTGTCATTCCTTGGCAAACAATCAAATTCCCATGGCAAAATTATTAAGCAGTGGACTGTAGGCAATGTATATAAGCCAGGATTTGGTAAAAGGCTGTCAAAATTTGCTGGAAATTTAATAAATAAGTGTCCAGATTGTTCACTTGCAATACATAAATGTAAATGACAGATAAATAGGTTGTCCAGATTTAAAAAACAGGGTGTCCATAAGACACCCAGACAGCCCTCTGGATTATAGAAGATTACCAAAATTATAAATTGAATATTTTGAGGCTAAAATTGATAGAAAAAAAAAAAAAATGTTCTAATATATATACACAGTTTTCAATTTCATAAAAATGTGAGCACACACTAAGAAATAAAAGAATCATTTGTGGATATTTTCTTGATAACTAGCAGAATATGCAAGTTCGAAAACACACCCTGAAATCCCTTTAAAATGAGTCGCGTTGGAGGAATTTAAAGTGACCCTCAAAGTGCCCAGTAAAACACGTTCTACACTTTTGTCTGCTAACATCCTACCCCACTTCACGCACTAACACGTAGAAAATAAACAGAGCCGACAGTAGAGCCCCCCTTGAAAAATAAAACCCTGTCTTGGTGTTTTTCCTCATGCTACCTGCTTTTCAATAAAAGTCAAAGTATACATGTGTACACTGCAGCTGCAGGGCCGTATAGGTTCGCCGTATGCCTACTGGGAGGGAAGATCATGAATATTTGATTGCCTCAAAAAAATCTACGTAGGAAAATCTTCCCGAGCAGTCTGTCCTGAGTCAGGTCTTAAGACGAGTGCACAGAGTAACTGCATTCATATTTACGTCTTGCTACTGACCTGGCTTTTTGGTCTACAGTATACTCTTATTAGCCAGAGTGCAATGTGCGTCATAGCAGGCTTTAATTCAACAGCGTCGCAGACAATTCTCAGCCTTAAACGCTTACACATATTTCTCAATACCTGGAATTGTCTGGGCGCAGGAAGGAAGCTTCCATCAGATTTATACTAACATGGATTGTTTAAAAGGCAAATACTTGGACAAGGAATCTTAAAGACACTGGACACTATTGGTAATTAAATAAGACAAGACTTCTCACTTGGTGTGTCTCAACATATGCATAAAATAACAAACCTGTGAAAATTTGAGCTCAGTTGGTCATCGAAGTTGCAGGAGAATAATTAAAGAAAAATTACCCTTGTCACACAAAGTTGTTTGCTTTCAGAGGCTTAATTTCGAGACCTCAAAATCTAATTATGACGTCTCAAAATCAAATTCGTGGAAAATTATTTCTTTCTCGAAAACTATGTTACTTCAGAGGGAGCCGTTTTTTACAATGTTTTATACTATCAACAGCTCTCCATTGCTCATTACCAAGTAAGGTTTTATGCTAATAATTATTTTGAGTAATTACCAAACGCGTCCACTGCCTCTAAGGCAAATACTTGGATAAGGAATCTTTGAGTATGTGCGTTTCAGAAACATGACAACCTAAGAAGAGTATTAATTCCGCTCAAAAAATCGAACTTAACTGGACTGCAATAATGTAGATGTTTGAGCCCAAACAAGAACCAAACCAAGAGGATATTTAAGTCGGCAACAGACGCACCTGCCGACTGATTGATGATAATGTAAACAAATTTCCCCAAGTACCCTGATGAAGAAATATTGACACTATAGACGCACATGAGGTAGTACATGGTATTCTAAAGTCAACATGTTCTAATACATGTAACGAGAAGTTTCTACACCCTCATGTTGATGCACATGTGCAATATACACATTGAACAAGTTGGACTTCCAGCATGCCGACCAGAAATACATCTGTGAAACTAAACATGTTTACAAAACAAATGCTTCTAAAATTAACAAGAAGAAAGCCGCTCATATTATGACAAATCTTGTGCAACTTAATTATGTCTATTGCCTCGCAAAGCATGTCCACAACTATGACATCATCCCAAAATGTCACAGTACATTTTAACCAAATCCCTACAAATACAAATTTATAGGGGCGTAGAAGTCACAGGTCCTAGGGTGCATTTCCTTTGAATGAGCGAAGTATGCATTTTCAGTTATGAAAATAAATCTGCATACGTAAGCACACATATTTGCAATTATTTTTTAAAGGGATCACACACCTTTGCACTCATATTTGCGGCATATGTTACATGTCCCTTCAGAGCCACCATAGTTTATCAACGAAACAACATCACCCTCATGAATGGGTCCTGCTTTTACAAAAACATGTCTACTAATAAAAGTACTTTTAAAGTGCATGTATGTTGACAATTTCTCAGTGTTTTATAAAAAAATGTTTTATCTGCCCCGCAAAGAAGTATGAAATAGGAAACAGAAGAAATCCCCAATGCCTAAAAAAAAAAAAGAAACTCAACTGGGACTTTGAACTTCTCTCCTTCGAAAGTTAATATCACAGATTTTCTTACTACTAACATAAAATGCCGTCAGAGGTTTTTACAATAAACAATCAGATAAAGTAGGGAAAATGTGTGGGTGGAAAAAGGTAAAGAAATGGCTGCGTTAAGAGGGAGCTTTGAGGAGCCGATCGTTTTTATGATTTCCTTGATAACAGTTTATCAACAGTAATCTTATGCACGGATGGTTTTAATGTTACTCGGAGATGTAAATGCCAGGGTTGGGAGGGCATTCTTTTAATTAAAGCTAATTGACATCACTGGATTTATCTTTTTTCCCCCCTTTTTTTTAAATACTTGAGTATTTTCATTAAAGGCAGTTCATTTTCAAGAGAAATTATTTTTAAAAACATGTTGATAAGAGATCAGTAAAAAAAGAAGAAGAAGAAAAAGAAAAAAGGCTAATTTTCAACAGCAAATAAATAAGTGGAAACAAAATTTGTTTGCAGTTTCATGTTTCTTAAAATGCCAAACAAGAGTGGGATGAAAGTCGGCATCCTTTCTGGACCAATAACCAGCAAATTTGATATCTAAAGGCCTGGAATAACATGAAGGACATGACCTCTGTCGCCCTGGTCTTGGCCACGGGTATAGTAACATTACCAAGAAGTGCCCTTTGCTAAAGGAAAATATGCATTGCCCTCTTAAATATGATACTCCAGGCATGTTAAAGGCAGGGTACATTTTTTGTAAAAAATGTTTTGTCAAAGACCAGTATCCATTCCTCATCACTTGGTATGCAAACATATGCAAAAATTAATAAACCTGTGAAAATTTAGGCCCAATTGGTCATGAAGTTGCAAGAAAATAATGAGGGGGAAAAACTTATTTTTTGCATAGAATTGTGTGCTTTCAGATGCCTATTATGAAAAAATATTAATGCATATTTTGATTAAATTTGTCAAATTTATACGCATTTTTTATGTCACGCCCTTTTGATCACTACAGATGTGAAATTGCAATTAACGACCTTATAGCACAGAGCAGACCATTTGTTCAGTCTTTATTACACTGTACGTTGTTGAAATCTACAACGTAGGCCCTACATCATCGAGTCCATTTCACAGCGTATTCTACCTCACTCATTAGTAATGGCCACTCACAACATAGTACATTCAAAAAGATGTCATCATGGAGTGGGCAGGTGCAAATATTTTCTGACAAATGTGACATTTATGGCAGGGAATGTCAACATAATTTGCCAATTGAAACGAGCATCGGTGAGAATAGTTTGATCAGCGTCTCCCCACACCTAACTTCCCCCATCATTCATTAATATTTGAAGGTTTTTTTCTACATTCTATTTTTAGTACATATATTCATCCTACATAGTCATGTTTTTTACAGTGAGCTAGACATGAAGATGTTTTTTTGTAGAGTTGTGTTCATCTTTGCATCGATAGGGTCTGTATTGTATAAATTGTAAACAAGGACTTGAGCCTACTATAATTTGAAGCGTTTTAGTGAGTGAAGATTGATTTCCATGAAACAGATCTAAGTTTATATTTATTTCATTCATCCTGACACAATTTCGGATTTTTTATTATTAATACATTTTGTTAGTGCAAGTTCGCCGCACAGTAAAACCATTCTTAGTAAAAATTCTAAAGATGAAAATAACTCAGGGGAGCTGAAGGTAGGAATTGATATTCCTCTTAAAACAGTCTTGATTGTAGGATGAAGAGAAACATGCACCAGGCAAGGAGTTCCAAAGAGATGCAGTACGTGGAATAAAGCTGTTGGAATGGCTCATATTTCCACATCTCACTCAGCAAAGCAAGCGTTTAAGGTGAGAGGAGAAGCAGAAAGCCTAGTTTCATGGAGGGGTTTAGCTTAAACTTGTTCAGGAAATATTAGGGATAGTCTCACAATAAAAAGCAATGTGGAGCATGCATAATAACCAACAGTCTCATGACATGTGGCGTGTCATGGCCACGCGATTAAGAGCACCGAATTCAAGCTCTGGTGTTTGATCAGCAGAGTGTGGGTTCGAATCCCGATCGTGACACTTGCTACATAAAATTGGGGAGGTAGGGCTTTCTGCTCTACCGCCCAGGCTTCGGACTGATGATCCCAAGCCTACATCCGTACAGTAAAAGGGGTATACCTGTTTCAGCCCTAGGAGTAGGTGGCAACGGCCTCTGGACAAAAATAATTGTAGCCCACACATTAAAGTTGCCTTCAGGCCTTATGTGTCTGGCGACTTGCATAAAAATAAAAATAAAAAGACAGAGAAAAGAGAAAACTGTCTGAAACGTTGATGAGTCCATCAGTTCTTCTCAGAAAAACCAATCACTCACATCAACATGGTGTCACTGCAAATATATTATGTTTATATATATATATGCTTGTAACTTGGAAATGATTGAAGACTTGTACATGGGAGAAGGCACAGCAAACAGTAAAATACTAAAACAAAATGACCATAACCTGCTAAATTGCTACCCGGCAGAGAAAAGGTAAACACATTCTTTCTTATTGCTGTACTTTGGGAGAGAATCACCAGGAGAGATAATTGAGCGAACTTGCAATACCTCCTTGAAGAGGGGAGGAGCTGGATCAAGAGGAGGCAGAGCCTCTTCGATAATGAGAGCCAACCAGTCCTTAATCACACGGGTGCCAAGGCTTTCCACAGACAGCAGTGCATCACAGAGACGGTTCCCTTCACTCTGCATCAGAGTGCACCGCGTCACACCATGGTCATGCTGAAACCCAAACTCGTTCCAGTCATCTGCAATCATCTCTCGACTACAGGAACGAGGACGAGGCGGACTATCTCTCGACTACAGGAACGAGGATGAGGCGGACTATAAGGCGTTGTCAGCTATGCAGAGACTTCACAAACATAGCATGAATCATTGTTAGGGATCCCTACCCTAGCTGTAGAGTTACATCTGTGGAGTTACATCTGTGGGTAACTGAGTGATGCTCTCTGTATGTGTCATCTACAATATTACTGATAGACTTGGATCGTCATCAGACAAAGTGGGGGCCTGGCTGAGGGGAGGATGTTGACTTGTCATTAACCATTTTTTTTACTTACAGACAGGCTCTGGTGTCACATGCCTGGGATACCATGCATGAAATTGTGACACTTGACTCACTTTGCACAAAATTGATTCGCAGAGTTTTAACAGTCATTTCTTCTTGGCAAATGGAGTTTTAAAGTCAAAATTACCTCGACAGGTTAACAGCTATTCTGAGAAAGGTGTATCTTTATATTCGCATAAATCTTTTCTGATGTTTTCAAATGTTCTTTCGTTGATTTAACGGCAGCGTGCCATCGACGCCTTCTTAAAAATCAATGATACCTTTTAACCAAGAGCTGATGTACCAGGGGTCCATGTCAACAAACAGCATGAAAAGTACAAACCAAAAAGCCTTCCACTCACTCAGCAACACCTCCTACGGACAGGAGAAATTAATACCATGTGTTTGGGAAAATTGTGAACTTGGCCTAAGCTCTATGACCAAGTCAAACCCAAACAAACAAAACATTAAAAACACAACATCTGGGTTTTAATTAAACACCAAGGTGATCCCCTGGCTGCCGCATCCCAGGTTGTATCATAAACTTTGGTGTGATCCCTGGCTACACAGCAATAAATGGTTGTATGACCTCTGACTGGCACCCCAACAAATATATTGACGAAATAGGAAGACCGCCAACAAAGGGCTAGATACACGAAGCTCAGTTTGGAGAGCGCTGGCACGTTGGTTCAAATTCCACTTAAGTAAATTTTCTTTGTTCAGCACCCAACACATTTTTTGTTTGAGACACTTCTTCGATGCCCATTAAAAGACCATTTTCTGTATGCACACTCTACAACCCAGACAAACATGAAATATTGAAGCTGGGAGGTCCAACACATTCCCCCACGAGGCTTGTTTTACCAAGCGAAACGTGACAACCTGGATCAACAAAAACCCTATCCTAATGTACAAGCAATGTTTCCGTTCAAGCAATGTTTCCGTTATTACCACCAGTTCAGCTTGTCTCACTGACTTAATGCGACTGGGCTAGATGAGCATCCAGGGGCCGAACTTCATGGCTCTGCTTAGCTTCGGATTCTGCGCTTACGATCACCATTCTCCATTTGCAGGGCAAGCACCAAATTTTTGCGCTAGCTGTGCAAGTGAAGAATGCTAAGTATCTTGTTGTACGCAGAAACAAAAAATTCCCTGCTTCAGCAAGCGCCGATTCTTTTCTTACAGTAAGCAGAGCCATGAAACTAGGCCCTGGTCAGAAATGCTGTACACACACCACTGAGCTCAGTCATGCTCAGCGAGGGAAACAGTTCAAAATGGTACCGCTGACGACTAAGATTTACCTCCCGGGAACTGAGTTCCTGACGGGGAGTCCAAGCCTACAGTAGCGATTACTGACAGCGTTAGAGAACATCTTCATTGAGCAAAGGGCTAGCTTATTATTTAGTATTTATGTTTCAGGCTGAGGTAGTTGCCCTTGCAAATTTACTTCAGAATGAATAATGGTGCGTTAAGCTGAGGGTCACTGAGGAATTGTAGCCACGTAGAAATTTAATCTTAGAGTGGATTTTCATCAATGTAGGGCAGGGTTAGGATAACAAATCAGAGTAGCAGCTTTTCTCATTATGCTTAAAAGAAGAAAAAATTACAATTATTGTGTTGGATATTTGTATATTATGAAGCCTTCCATTTGTGGCCTAAAATAACAACTGCTTGACCCCAATGAAATCAAAAGGCCAGGGGTCAAACATGCTAATAATTCTGTGCACATACAAGTTAATGTATGCTTTACTTTTGCAACAAACAATTTGAACAAAGAGAAATAGGAAAACATACAGTACGGTGACTTTGTTTTAAAGGTATGGTCATAGATTGGTCTTAATAACATTATTCTTATCATTACTTTTTGTTTACCTTCAAATCAAATTCACAGTAATTCATGAAGATAAAACCATTTAGAATGTCCAAAATTGCACAAAAACCAAAGATAAAAACCAAATAAAAAACATTCCAAGGACATGGTCTTTGTAGAGGGGCGTAGTCAAGACTTCAAAGCTGAAATATGAAATTGCACTTTGCATTTGATCTACATTTACAATGTAGTACTGAGCAAGTCTTGTATTTGAAAAATACCCATACCCGATTAGCAGACTTCCTCATTAATAATCACACACCCTTGTGTGTTTCTGAAGAGGCCGCTCTGTGCCTATAGCATTCCGACGTATATGCATTATCAAATTCTACCACATTACATCTCTCTCATAGTCTGATAAAACCGCGCCATAGCCTCGTGGCAATGCAACAACAAACACCCCATACACAGTGTACGAGTGTATGCACGACAATTAAGAACAAACACAAAAAATTAAGCGATCAAGGAATTGTTTTCATCCCAAAAGGAAATTATTTGTCTTCCACTTGAGTCTTTCTCCTCTGTTGTAAGTCAACAAAAACTTAACAGCATCCAGTTTATTTGACCTTTCATAAATGCCTTCCCAAACACTAAAACAATCTCAAAGACATTTCCTCCAGGGGGTGAAGAGCAAACTTTCCTGCAGACAAGGGAAAATGCGTCACTGTTGTTTATTTTGTGTTCCGAGCGAAAATTTAGAGCAGGGAAAACAAAACATGGACCAAGAGATTAAATCAAAACGTGAACACAATCGCACCTTGGGCAAGCTGGCTTTCCTCGTAGCTGCTGGTGGTGATGGAGCGCTCTCTAAGAGCTTGTAACTCACGGGAGATGTTTGATAATGAGTCCTCGTCGACTTGGTCATCAGGTGAAGAATCCGACTGTAGTGGTACAAAGAGAAGAGAAACAGAGGTTATTAAAAACTGAAAGGATTTGGGTACTTTATTGTAACACAAAACACAATGTCCACAGATTTACATAAAACTTACACCTTTTGAAGGTAATGATAGTAGAAAGCGTCCTTAACATATTAGTTGCTGAGGTGCTGTAGTTTTTGAGAAATGAGTAAAACAACGTCATGATATACGTTTTTATGCTAAAATAATTTTAGTCTCATGATCACTGAGACGAAAATTATTTTCATGACATTGTTTTACTAATTTCTCAAAACTACAGCACCTCAGCAAGTAATATTTTCAGGGAAGCTTTCTACCATCATTATCTTCACTGTGTAAGTTTAATGTAAATCTGTGGACATTGTGTTTTTGTCCCACAAAAAGTACATAGACCCTTTAATAACTGTTATTATTATCATTTAATTCTTGATTGACTTATGTGAAAGGTCAAACAGATCCAACAAACTTTTTATGTACAGGACCCAAGTTTGCAGAGCACCATTTAGCCCAAAATGTAGCTAAGCACTACTAAGTTTTGTTTGGCAAAATTTTAAGCAGCTCTATGATATTGGGTCCAGCAGCCGATTTAACGAAATGCTAGGATTAATCCTATCTCGAGTTAGGACGAGTAACATGTCCTAACTTAGGATGGGTTCAATGCAACCTTCGCCTTTGGATACAAAACTTAACTCGTACTACGTCCTAAGATTAATCCCAAGTTAGGAAGCCTATTTCAAAGGTTAAAGGCAAATTTCTGCTTTTGCGTGTGTGTACTCTACGGTTACCAGGCATTCTTCGCTTACACAGCTGGTGCAGAATTTCGAAGCTTGCCCTGTAAACGAAGATCGGTGATTGCAAGCGCAGAATTCATTTTTAATGTCATTTTTTTGAATGCGCACATGTCAATTTAGCCACAAAAGATACATGAACAGGGTCTGAAGTTAAAACGCAAAACAAAGCTGCCTCATCTGAATTTTTAAAACATAAAATTGTTGACTAAATGTTTCCGTTTTCATGCAACCAAGACGCCCCGCCCAACTTATTAACGGTTGGTGAAATGCTGCGCATAATTTTCTCAGTCCTCTTTTAATTGCATTCTTGCATTCCAGACGATTAATTTCGCTCTATTTAATTCATAAGCCCACCACAGCTGAGTATGTTTTCATTTTATTGTGTCTAATGTATTCAAAACACACTAAGAATCAGCCAGGTTCGGTCTAGGAAGAGAGGAAAGGTGTCAACTAAGTGTGCCTCGTGTGGCACGAGCTCAAATTAAGCAGTTAGGGTGTGTGCTGAAACAGCCAGGATGGGGAATTTACTTTAGGGCTGTTGGTTTTGTTTCTGGCATAACATGTATCCTGTGGTGCGGCCTCGGTTAATTATGACTTGCAATTAAGATATTGGATGGGTCTGAACAGCAAGTAATCATATTCCCTCAAATGTTATTTACATAAAAAGTGCACGCACAGGGGCAGTTTAATAAAATAACTTCTATATATATATAATTGATTTTGGTTTTAACCCATACACTGATCCCAACCGAGTAATATGCCTGTGAATTTTGTTTACAAGACTCAGGAAAGTACCGAGTTTACAGTGCTAACACACATCGGTGTATGGGTATGGGTAAAAACCAAAATAAATAGTCTTTATCCCCGATGCAAATGAAACATCTATTATAACTTTTGTATTATTACAATTCTGTTATTAAACGTAGTGCAACGTACATGATTTACATGCATGCAATGCCACTATACAGTTTTAAGTAAAACCAATACTATTTTCTCAGTCATAGTCTGAAATTCAATTAAATGCCTGTATAATCCATGTAGGAATGATAGAACACTGTACATGTACATGTACATGCCATGTAGAGATTGTTCGTTATTAATACCGTAGATTAGGCTAATAATACACAATGTACATTATTATACCTGTTCTATGATCAACACTCAGTGTGCAACACATACAACTTGGTCATCAGCAGGTACATGTATGCCTAGCTACTACAGTACATGTCATGTATGTTAATAAGGCCCATGGACAGAGACTGTAAAGAAGGGATGGCCACAGATCCACCGTACCGAGTAATTGTATGAATCCTTCTTCGTCTCTGGTCCAACATGTATAACCACCTGAAAAGGGACCAGTCTATCGAACATCTGACTTGATGAATTGTCCAAAGAAACAGACATGATAATTGTAGGTACGCGTATGGCTTGACACAGTTTGGATTAGGTGCATACAGACAAATTTACCCTAACCAACTACATAAGTGCAGCTGCAGTGATGTGTCTGTCCACCATACATGTACCTCAAAATAAGCCTTTATGAGATATGGCGGACACAATGCTACAACACTTTCAGGTTTGGGTATATTTGTGTGTATACACAAATCAAACAGTACACTCATTTCACGTCTGCCATAACTCAATAAGGCTTTATATGGCTTACTGTGTCCATAGAGCAAGACTATGGTGTGACAAGCGCAGACTGAGCCAACTTATGCAGCAAACAATAAGTAATTATGAATTATTCACATTGTACTTTTACAAATCAAAGATCCTGTTGCACCATTCCCTACATGTCTACAAGGTGTGGCTAGTCAAGGCAAACTATCCATCCATCTTAAATATGTTAGTGTTTCTTTAGAATGTTTAATTCATCTTGCTTTATAATTACTCCATTTGTACTATATTTATTACAATATTGTTATTTAATGGGGGGTTTTCAAGCTGTGCAAATGGAAATAAACCAACCAAGTATACGACTGTTGCATGCTGCAGCTAGCCATAACACAAGAAAGGATGCAGTCTGCCTTGTACTCCTTGACTCCTCCTTAGGAACACCCTCATTGCTAAGATTTTCAAGCAGGCTTCGGTAAACCAAGACCCAAGAATTGACACAGTCTGCCACACTCCTTGGCCCACTCTGTCTAAGCTCAGATTGTCGAGCACACTGCAGCAAACCAAAACTCAACACAAATGATGCTGTCTGCCCCACCCCTTGACTTCACTCTGAAATCATCCAATGCCTTAAGCTCAGATTGTCAAACTCATCGCAGCAAACCAAAACTCAAGATATGGTGCAGTCTTCCCCACCCCTAGGCCACACCCTAGATTCATCCAGTGTCTTAAACTCAGACTGCCAAGCACACTGCAGCAAACCAAAGCTCAAGAAATGATGACGCAGTCTGCCCCCCCCCCCCTAGGCCACACCCTGGATTCATCCAATATCTTAAACTCAGACTGCCAAGCACACTGCAGCAAACTTAAGCTCAAGAAATTATGCTGTCTGCCCCGCCCGAGAGGTGCTTTGAGACTTCAATCCCTCAGTATGTTTGCACATGTTAATAAAGCATCCCCTTCTCAGCACATCTCCAGCAAGATTCCCAGTCTTTAACCAAAAAAAATCTATCACTCTACGATTGGGAAAATGTCACAGACAGTCAGGCACCGACATTTTCCAGTCGGACTGGCAACCATTGAATCATGAGATGCTGATGCTGGCTTGCGTGGCCTTGGCATTGAGGGGGATGAGACCTAACTTATTACTACCCTGCAAACGTAGAGTAGAGATGTCATTGCTACATGATGTATGCATGCATACACACTAAAAACGCAATGTGTGAAATTGAAAACTCATTTTATTTTTTCTTGCACCTTGTACATGTACATGTGCATGTAAGTCCTCTTGCCGTATACTAAGCACTTAAAATGGTCACACCTTTGGAATGAAAATTGAGAGAGTATTCAGTTTAGGGTGTGACAATTCTTTTTGACGATACAGAGAGTAAAGACATGTTAAAGAGGGGCTTCATAATCAAAATAATTTTTGTGATGCAGTCATTTTTTTTCAACAGATAAAGTTGTTATGAAAATGGGAGAATAACTTACATGCAAGTCACTAACTTCACAATAAAATGCGAGATTAGAGACTTGTAAAAATCCAGCTCACATGAGGACTTTAACTATTGGAAAATAAGCACATCACAAAATTAAATTTGACATTTGCCTTCCCCTTTATAAAGACTCTGTCTATTGGAAATTGAGTGCATCACAAAACTGAATTCAACCTTGGGCCACTCTTTAATATTCATGAATTTAGCATGTTAGTACATTATCACCGTATGCATATTGGGGAGTATAATAAAGTTACACTTAGCCTGTTCTTTCATAAAAGGCATTTGGCTTTTAGAACAGTTTGATTGTTTTATTCCTATATAAATGTAGATGCACACAATAAAGCAAACATCTGAAAATTTCATTTCAAAACAGTGTTCTGAGTGAAATGTTTCTCAAAATCCTTTATATTTTACTGTTGAAAGCTGACTGTAGGCTTCTAACCAATAGTTTTCGTTGCCATACAAGACAATGGACACAACAAAAAACAAACCTGTGAAAATTTGAGCTCAATTGATCGTCGAAGTTGCGAGATAATAATGAAAGAAAAAACACCCTTGTCACACGAAGTTGTGTGCTTTCAGACGCTTGATTTTGAGACCTCAAATTCTAAATCTGAGGTCTCGAAATCAAATTGGTGGAAAATTACTTCTTTCTCAAAAACTACGTTACTTCAGAGGGAGCCGTTTCTCACAATGTTTTATACTATCAACCTCTCCCCATTACTCGTTTCCAAGTAAGGTTTTATGCTAATAATTATTTTAAGTCATTACCAATAGTGTCCACTGCCTTTAATTTTAAGAGTGATTAACACTTCCCTCTAAATGACTGTAAAAGAACAATTCAGTTGGTGCAATGTCATTCCCTTACCCTCCAGATCATAAAAACAAGACGGAGTAAGTTTTGATGATTATTTCTATACTTCAAATGTACATTTTTGTTAGCACTGTCAAACAGCATGGACACAGACAAACCACATTTGACAAGGTTAAATTTTTGCAGTTCTGACAAATATAATTAGTGAAGGGAATACAATGAAGACTCATTTATTTTATTTCTATGATTCAAACAATAAAATGGGGTGAAACAAATTTCAATATTTTGTGCAAACCTTTCTTCAACCATGATTTGACCAGGTACGTTGGTATAAACTTTTCACAGCCACAAGTTTGGCTAATTAAACCATGGTTGGCAAAAGTATGGGTGGTCTTTAAAGCAAAAAAGTACACTAATTTATAATTTCTTACAAAACTCTAACTCAAAACTCTATTGTTTGTAGCTAAGGAAGGAGATTAAAAAAGGCAAAGTTGTTGCCAATCCAGTAAATAAATAGGATGGTCTATAAACTGCTAGTTTTTACTCATAAAGGAAATGAGTAACACATATACCACAGCAGGACTCCGAATTGGCATTGAACTGCAAGCCTGTGGCCAGTGACTGTTGGTGTCCCACCACAAAACTCTTGAGTGGAAATACCTCACTGTGTAACACTCAAGAAAATGATGTTCAAATGTTGACTTAAGAGTTGACTAAGTATCTTTCGTTTCTGTTGAATTTCGTTTCTGTTGAATACTGTAATTGTACACTTTACCCCAAAACAAATGCCAATTCTCTAATGAGCTTAAAGGAACACGTTGCCTTGGATCGGTCGAGTTGGTCTTTGAAATGCGTTTGTAACCGTTTTTTATAAAATGCATATGGGTAGAAAGATGTTGAAAAAGTAGAATACAATGATCCACACAAACATGCCTCGAAATTGCGTGGTTTTCCTTTTACCTCGTCGACTAACACGTTGGCCATTTATGGGGGTCAAAATTTTGACTCCCATAAATGGCCGACCATGTTAGTTCGCACAGTAGAAGGAAAACCACGCAATTTCGAGGCAAACTTGTGTGGATCATTGTATTCTACTTTTAAAACATCTTTCCAACCATATGCATTTTATAAAAAACGGTTACAAACGCTTTTGTTTTGACCAACTCGTCCGATCCAAGGCAACGTGTTCCTTTAAGTTGTTTTGACAGTTCATCACTGATTTGAGAGGGTTTTTTTAACGATGATTTAGGTCTTTAAAAAAAAAAACATTCTAGTCCAGGAAATTTTTTAAGCTCGAAGCTCTGCACATGTGATGGACAAAATTAACAGTCACATATATGTGCAAGTCTCCCGCCTATTCTAACATTTGTTTCCTTCACATGTTACAGCAATGTGGGACCAAATTTGTCCCAATTTTTTTTGAATAGGCACGAAACCAGAGAAAAAAATACACTGACAGGTAAGATCCAGAAGAAAAATATTTATCCAAACTAAAAAGATAAGTACACACATCAGTGTACTTAATAATTATAATGATAATAATAATAATAATTGGATAATTTTGTCCTTGGAAGCAGAGGTTTCTATCTCAAGCCACAGAGACTCAAAACAGTCTTAAGTTAGCCACGGATTGATTCGGTAAATGGTCTCCTACCTGGAAAAGCTCATCTATTTCTTCAATAACTCGATCTGCTGTAACGGAGGGATCTTGGTCTTCAGGCGGCATGGAGGAAAGTACCATGGAATGCATGTCAAAACATTGGGTCAGTTCATGGTCCTCTGGTAAGTCAAGATTGTCGCCATTTCTCTGTTGAGATTGAAACAAAACAAAGTCCCTTTATCATTCAATATTTCATTTCAGAATGACATTATAAAAATTGATTAATCTGCCAGTGCATATATTTAAAAAGAATTTCAAAATTATGATTACCATTATTTATTTGACCAACACAAAATTAACAGAAAAGTTGTTTTTTAAAAAGAAAAACAGAAAACAAAACAAATTATACAATATGGATTCAAATGGAAATCTGGAATGTTTGGGTGAATCTTTCAGGAGAAAACCATTGACAAAATTGTCATTTCATTTGAAAAATAATTGACAAAATTGTCATTTCATTTGAAAAATAACTTATTTTAACAACAATATGGTCTCTGGTCTTTTTTTTTCAAAAAAAACTTAAAGATTTGAAAAAGACGAAACATACCAAAGTTAAGACGGACTAATCCAAGTCAAAATAAGTTGGATGTTCATTAATCAAAACGAACCTTGGGCACTGCAACATGAGCCCAATTTCATATAGCTGCTCACATACATGTATCTAAGCACAAAATTTGTTTAAGTAGTATTGTCGCTTTAAGCAGTTGAACCGCGATGTGTTTGTAAAACTGTCATGTTTTAATTGAATATTGGAAATGCTTGAAATAGTTTTTCAATTATCAGCCAAAATACCATGTCACATAACTGGTATTCTGCATATTTTTGCTGAACAAAATTTGTTTCAGTAGTATTGTCTCTTTAAGCAGTTGAACCGCTATGTGTTTGTAAAACTGTCATGTTTTAATTGGATATTAGAAATGGTTGAAATAGATTTTTGATTATCAGCCAAAATACCATGTCACATAACTGGTGTTCTGCATATTCTTGCTGAACAAAATTTGTTTTTGTCTCTTTAAGCAGTTGAACCGCGATGTGTTTGTAAAACTGTCATGTTTTAATTGGATATTAGGAACATGCTTGAAATAGTTTTGTCAATCGCCTCATCAGCGAGATGGTCCTCATAAGGTACTGAGACCGATGTGTCACGTTCCCAGCGATTCAGCTAAGTACCTAGACAACACGCACCTGTGTTAACACACTACCTAGAGGCTATCCTACTTTAACATTTAACTGTAACATGAATTCACAGGGCTAGAATTTTCCACTGGATCGCTAGCCCGAGGCCTGTGATTTTGTCATCAGGCCAGTAAACTCATGACCGGACGAGTACAGCGGTCTTGTGTTTGTGTTCAAATGTAGACTTCAGTTTCAGTCTGATAAAAAATGTTATGTTGATTATTGAAGGATACACACCCATAATACAAATAAGATATTCTCCTAGTGCTTTATCAAATTCAAATGGTTCAGCTGTTGAGGCATCTTTTCGTTTCACTTCAATTCTTGTCTTGTACACAAATTCTGGGTAGTAAATATTTTAAAAGCTATAAACACATGTATGTAAGCCCTGCGGTCTGTGGAATTTCCCCTTCAAATTTGAGCCTGATTCAATGGTCTGCTACAACCAAGTAATGTACATTCAAAGTACAATGTTATTAACCGCTTGCATTGACAATGAGAAAACACGCGGCTACTTTCGGCCCACGGACTGCCATTTTTTATTTGTAAAAGCACACGTAAAGATTTATAATCACATGCCTCTAAAACTGCATGCCCCACCTAAAAAGCGCCTTACACATGTGACGTGTGACATGTCAGGTGAATTGGGTCAATACTAGAGTCTATAAGAACATCCTGTGTAGCAGTGGCCAGCCTTGACCTTATTATATTAGGGACCACAGACATTGGAACTGAAATTAAATTAAATCAAACAAATGTATCCCAGTCAGCAAATTTGTAAAAATTGTATCCTGGAAAATCAATCAAAGTCTTGGGGACACAGGTGCCCAATTTCATGTAGCAGCTTTTCCTTTAGCATCCAAATATTAACTTAATAAAAATAAGCTGGATTCAGTCATAGATGTTAACTTGACATGCTATTTTTGCAAGGTAACTTTATCCTGGTGAGTAAAATTTTGTTTGCTTGGCTACTTTTTGGACATAGACAGAGGATGGACATTGGACCAAGGACAACTGACTGCAAATTATGCAATCAAATTGTTGTAATTTGGGAACTTTTAGAACAAGAAAAAGTAATGTCAAGTCAGGCATACAATGTAATCCAATTCTTTTTCAGTGATCTCAAGACTAAAAATAACGTCTGCAGATTGCTACATGTACCTCCACAGCGATCCAACAATGTATTGTGTATTCATTCAATGTTTTTACGGTGTAATGTATTTTTGGGCAGAGGAAGATCGGTAGGGGAGCATAAAGGCTTGAGTGCCTACTCAAACAAACCGGCAGCCAACATGTGGAGTCATTTCTTTTCAGGCCTTGCGCTTCTCAAAATATCAGATTACTGGAGAAACACAGTCGTCATCCATTTGTTAATCCTAAATTAAAGTTCAGCAGTCTCAGATCATACTTAAAATGTACACAAGTTACAAAAACAACTTTGATCCTTGTCCTGGTTTTGTTTCTCTTACAGGGAATGCATTAAGCTTGGGCGATATCGATTTATTTTATTCACGATATATCGCCGACAATATATATCGCGATATTCGATATAAACTCCAAGTGAAAGTTGTAGAAGAGACAGTCCTAGCATAAGAGAGGTGTTCTAATGACCTATTCTCTGGTTTTACTCCAAACCTATGGGGTGCAAGATGTCTCAGCTAGCAAATACATCGCGATATTTAATCAATATATCGATATATCGCGTTTATTTCGATTAAAACCAAATCCATCCGATATCGAAATCGTGTCAAAATTAATATCGCGATATTCGATAATATCGTGATATCGCCCAAGCTTAGAATGCATAGTAGTAGATTATGGAAATTAAAGCTTGGTTCACGCATGTCGCTCAAGTTGAAATTTGCTACACCCTTCTAGTTGCAAAATAAATGCAAACATGTTGTGATGTCAAATTCGCTTTGCATTCGAATATGAAGGATGACCCAGGCTTAACGAGGATCATTTTAATCCTCTTCTTGTCAAGCATTAGGAATCCAGCGTCAACAGTTGTGCGAGACATTTTCAATCGAAATGGGTGCACTAAATGTGAACTTTGCGGCCAACGGAGACAGGTCATTGGCTAAGAGTTTGGCCTCCACGATCCAGTAATTGCGGCCAACGCAAGGGATCTATTCCTGTAGTCTTAAGAAGGTGACTTCCTACAGTACCTGGTTTGTACACAAGTTGAGGGTTGGCATGTGTAGTTTTCTTGTGTGTGAGTTCTTCCAGTCTAGCGGCATTACTTGGCCCATGTTGTCTGTCACTTTCTTCCATATTCTGTACGAGAAAAGATGAAGAAATATAAAGAAAAGTTTATTAAAAACATTGAACTAGTACCATGACATTTCCCTTTCCAATTAGGAGGCAAAATTTGCATTAGAACATTTCAAGGGGCACCAAGGCAATAATTATGAAAGATATCAAACCTACATATACCCTATTTCACAGAGCTGCTTAAAAAAATTTGCTTCAATGTTTTCTGCAAAGCAAACATTAGAAGGAAACCAGTGTTGCAAACAGTAAATACAGAAAATGGTATTTTGGCTGACAGTAACCTTTTTGCTTAATTTGTGCTTAAAAGCAGGGGTGAAGTTGTGTCATAGTGGTACTCTTTAAGTGATCCACTCAGCACCCTACTACCAGTGATTAATGGCGAGTATCCTCTACCCTGACATGTTGACATGAGATAGTAAATAAGCCCTACATGTATAGTGTAATGGCCCATGCATTGCCATTCCGCTTGCTCGCTGCCAGCCCACAGTAAAAAAAAAAAAAAACACAAGAGAGACCTTCCTTTTCACATAATGCATGACATGTTAGCCTAGACACTATCCCCTACAAATACTTTAAATTTCAATGCCCTACAATTTGTCTTAGTCTTACACTTTGCTTTTCCCACTGTGGTTTTGTGACTTTATAAAGACTAGATTGCAGTGTTCTAAGTTCTAAAATCCTTGAAAGTGTGCTGACATCTGGGCCATATTTCATAAAAAGTAGCTCAGCACAACAAAATTATCTTTACCAGAATAAGGTCCAGCCAAACCACTTTGAGACAAGTTGTGGTATCCTGCTAATTTCTAATGGGAAGACAATTATTTTAACTACTACTTTCTGCACAAGAAGCTCTTTAAAATAAGGCCCTGCAGCCAATTTCACGAAAAGCTAGGATTATTGCAATAACATTGGTTCATGCGTCGTAATGTCTGTTCTGCTTGGAAGACAGTTATTATAACTAATATTTTCTGCACATGAAGCTCTTTAAAATAAAACCCTGCAGCCAATTTCACGAAAAGCAAGGATTATTGTTATAAGATTGGTTCATGCGTCCTAATGTCTATAATAGATACGGAACTGAACTCGTCTTAAGTCCTAAGATTAATCCTTAAGTTAAAAAGAGTTTGGTGAAATAAATGGCTGCTCCTCGAAAAAAAAAGTTACACTGCTTAACGGAAGTCACAAGTTCTGTTACCATAAAGGAAAATAAACATACAAGTAAATGCACAATTTTTTAAACCAATAACAGCTCTTAAATAAATTTGCATCCAATTTGCATCAGTTCCTCCAAAAACAATATAAAAATAGCACTCTGTTTACAAATTACTCATCGGAGGAGTCAGCATCAGTCACGCCACAAGGAGACTATTTATGCATGTACACATAAGATGATGTTGTGAAGGATTATGTTCTCCTCACGCGACTCAACAGAGTCTGCCAGGCCGTAAAGAACAACATGCAATTAGTGCTCAGTTCCACAGGTAATTTACATTTATATTGAGTCAAATACAAGATACTGGATACAGTACATTAGAGCTGCTAATGTGAGGTACACGTAAAGCGTGGGCTTAGATGTTCAACAAAATGTTTGGCGCTTGTGTAAACGAAGAGCCGTGTTTAATAATGTTCAACTCGTTTAGGATACAATGTACATTTTGACATTTGGAATGGACAAAATACTGCTTGATTGTTCATATCTGTTTGTTTTTTGAGAAACATGATACCTCCATGTATAGTGTACTCTCTAATGAGTAAAAGTAAAGAGTGAAAAACACCACTCTTTACATTTCAAATTGTCCCTCATATGGCTCTTTCAAAAGGGTGGTGGTTATTTCACTCATTTAGAGGGGTTTCACTCCAGGACAGAGTGAAAAAAATCACTCAAAGAGTGGAAGACCACTTGAAAAAGAGTTATCCCTCATATGGCTCTTCAAAGAGTGCTTTTTCACTCCTTTGCATTTAGAGATTAAGCTCATATTATTATGAAAGAACCCAATCCAATTGTTCAGCTGCTATGTGCCTAAATGAAGACCGTGCCAGAATCAGAGAGAAAGAGCTGATATGTTATTTCTGAATTTCGTAGATTCCTCATTACAATGCCCATAATATCTTACTACAACCTGAGAGAACAAACAAACAGACAAACAGGATACTGTGTATACAATGGTGGACAGCACGGCCACTGGCCAAATTGACAATATTACAAATGTACACTATCTTTGTTGCTCGTGAGTTGGTTGAGTTGTCTTTGGTTTGTACATGTACATTGAAGATCTTAAGAACCACTGACTGTCCTTTTGCGTAGCGCTAGTGGAAACATCATCGCTAGTCAGTCTTAAAGTGAATTATTGTCGAGGTCCCGCCATTACCTCACGTCCATTAGCCATGAACAAACAAATGAGCAATGTTAAATTTATTGTGTATATTGTCCATGTTAAATGCAAATATTTGTGTATGTTTTCCGTTTTTGAATGAAATTAGCATCTTCTGTCAAAATTCATTTCCTCAGAAAAAAATAATTATAAACAAAAAAATCAGACCATGCAACTTTTTCCACTGGGTTGGCTTGAATTTTCAAGCAAACCCAGTGGCAAATCACTCAGCAATTTGAAACAAATAAAATCTGTTTTCAACTTCATTTTGACATGTTGCTGAATATTTGCAAGGCAAGGCCGTGTCTGAACAACAACTTCAGCTACGGCTACACTGCTACAATAGATCAGCGTGTTTGCCAGTGTTTGCCAGTGTAGCCAAAGTCACCGTTTCGGACACTGCCTAACCCCATGGTAGAATATGTGAGTACGTACAACACCTTGATGTATTGCCTCATTGTTTCAGACGGACTGTACACACACCGAGCTGAATCACTGACATGACTCAAGTATTCATAATGATCCTTGGGCATGTCATTTGAATAAATGAATGTCTACATGTACACTGTACGTCACTTCCACAATGTTAATACATGTAGTCCTGTGCTTGGATGGTGCACTATCAGCTTGTTAAAAATAAATGCCCATTGAATTGAATGTTGGGCTGATATAATTGGAGATTCCTGTATGGCTCCGACTTCTTTTCAAACCTCACAAACCTATTTTCCTTGAGTCAACTCATTTGATGTCCAAAATATCTATCTGAAAATTTGTATTTTGACAGTGACAATTCCTTAGCTAAAGTCTCATCACTAGTTGTCAGGTTTGAGTTTTCTGGTACTTGTCAGCTCTGCATACTGTGAAAGCTCTGCTTGTCCATTGTTGATTTGCGTCTCTCAGATGTCTTGACTTATCCGAACATGTAGTAAATACCAGTCTCATATCCTTTTCCAATTCACATAATGGACAAACGACAGGATGATGTTGCCTTCATGTAGTAAATATTCTATATTTGCCTAAACTTCGCCCACATCAAACCAGAATCACTCCCAACTAATCTCCCCTTCTCAGAACCCACCCCCATTGACACAGATTACTCCACTAACCTACAGCAATATCGAAATTAAAAAAAATTCATAACACTGACTTTCGCATCTCCACTATATTCAGTCGTTTTCTCCCTTGCTCTATGTTTTCTCTGTGCGTATCTGGTACATTTGGTATAAGCGATTCTTTTCATCAAGGTAATGTTGCCCCTCGGCATGGGGCAAACAAGACACTGCTCCCAAGGAGAAAAATATGGAGTGTCCGTGCCTTAGCGGTGGTTGTTAAACAGTACATTCGCACACTTGCAGGCATTGATAATCCAGTTTTGAATGACAGTGGTTTAAAGGTCAGCAGACACTACCTCTAGGCAGAAGGGGGGGGGGGGTGATGGGTAGAGAGGGGGAGGATGGAGGGATGAGGGTGCCATCATTACCTCCCATAAGGATAGGGATACCTTTAGACTTGACAATAGAGTAATGTCAGGTCAATTATCCACTAACAGAGTTCACAGGGTTACATGTTGGATCACATTGCTCAACTGTTATTTTTGAGAAAGTTATACACCAGAATGAGGTCTGTGATTATGAGTACATTTTTACTTTATAACGTCTTCACCTTTGTCTGTTATTCTTTTAAATAATATTGTTGCGCTATTTCACTATTTTATGTAATTAAATGTTCTTATAAATCCATGCTGCTATTGGCACTTGCGCTATTGGATGTGGCTGAAATAAAAGAAAGAAAAAAAACTTTGATAGGCCCTAGTATTAATAAACAAAGACACACAAAACAGAGTCATAAAAAAAAAAATACACATTGTACGCATACGCCTACACCTTTACATCATCACAGTACAGATAAATGACGTGCATACCTCTAACCTTTTAAATTGCATTACACATTGAGAGAGATCCTTAAGAATTGACAACCACCTGTTTTGAAATTCCTTTTTGTTACATGAATGCAGTTTCACAAGGGTGTCTACTTGGTACAAATCAATCCTAAAACAAAGTGTTTACAAGAAAACACCAAAAGTTCTTCAATGGCATTTTCTTTTAAAAGAGCTATTTCAGTTTTTTGTTTTTCCAAAAGTGTTTCTACACTTGCGACAATGTAACAGGGTTAGAACCTCTATGTTCCGACATCTCACCTGTTTCAATCCAAGACCCCTACTGTGTTTTCATAATCCTAAACACTTACCCCAACTCTAACGCTGCCACCAACCCTAACGCTAACCTTAATGATAAACCCTAACCCTGGTCATAAACCCTTACCCTGGCCCTAACCCAACCCTGTCCTGAACCCCAGCCCTAGTGTAGATTATGAGGGGCTATCAAGGGTGTCGGACCATAGGGGTGTCAGACCATACAGAACAGTCACCATACAACATGTACAAAGCCCTACTCCTTTAATGATGATGGTGATGATGCTCATGATAAATTCATGAGGGTCGGCCAAACGGGGAGGGGACTAGTACGACGATGCGGGTGAAGAGAAGTTGGCACAGATGAGGGGGATTATGAGATGAAGTCATGCAGGAGAAAGATGCTGATGCTGCTGATGATGATCCGCTCAGTGCGGATTGTGTGCAAGGGATGTCACATCCAACCATACTGGATAGAATTGGACTGGGGAGAAGGAGGAGACTTGAAGAAAGTCAGTAAGAAAGAGAAGATGGGTTGAGACTGCAGCTGTGTTTCAAGGCTGACTGTCTGGCACACTTATGTGTACCTCAGCTATGTCTTGAAGATAAACTATCTCCCTTTTTAACATAAGATGCAAATCTAAAGAATGTTATGCTTTCTTTAAGACGCTCGTTCGTTCGTTCGTTCATTCATTCATTCAGAACGAATAACTTGATTGATGAATTTTATTGTCTAATTATAAACTGAGATCACTTGCACTTAGCATAAAACACACTGTGTACAACACAAACTAATTGTATTCATTGGACAGAGAAGCTGGGTATATTCACAATGTACTGTATGGCCTAGATCATAACAAGTGGAGTGTAGCTGCTTTGAATGTTGATGCCGATTTTAGTTCTTGTGTCATCTATTATGCTAAATAACTAAAAAAAAGTATGTGAGGCTCATACTTTGCTGCATGTTTTATATTATATAATTTGAACTTGATTTATACAAGAATCTTTTGTTTATCTGATCTGCAAAATCCACATACTTACTGACTAAGCCATTTCTAAATTAATGACAATGACTTGCAGCATCACAACAAAATACATGTGTTAGGGCTGAGATATTAAAACATAAACAATGATTTAAATCCTTTCCAAGTTTCCTTTTACAGAGGTTAACAGGTAACACGAAGACAACAGTGAAAAAAAACAGGGCCTTCCCAAACAAATTAATGCCCTGAAATTAGAAATAACCTGCCCTACATTACAGTCTACAATTATCTAGCAGTAAATCACTAATTGGGTTTTTTTCTGTTGTGGGTTGGACATGATTGAATATGGCAAACAACACGCTTCAAGCATGCTCTACTGTACAGGCTATACAGGCTATTGTCATGTTTATAAATCGTTCAAAGTGTTGACCTATAAATATTTCGTACTTTGTATTTTATGACAATGATATATTCAAACTTTCAGCAGAGTGTTTTATGCAAAATATAAAAGAAAAAAAGTGTTTATAAATGCCAAAGAAATAGCAACCACCAGCAGCATCCTGTATTGGAATTAATATTTATCATACAGTGGCATTTATAACAGTTCTTTTTCTTCTTTCATTTTCCTGCGTATATGTTTAACCGTCCGTCTGTACCTTCTACAGTTCACTGACACTGATATTTGCTTTAGCTGTGATAATCAAAACTCTCAGTCACATCACAAAGCCTCAAGGAGGAGTCAAGAAGGATTATGTTCTAAAATTTGGCAAATTTGGGTGGACTTTTTTTTCCACATTATGGTTTGCATCGTAATCCTCTGCGTTGAGAGGAATGAGGGTTTAACTTATAAACAAATCTGGACTGAGACATTGCAGAATTTATGTTTGATAAGAGTTTGATGACATGGCAAATGAAGAGAACAGGACTGTCTGCTCCATAAGGTTTATCACGATTCAGAACCGCAATTCGTTGTGGAAAGGCATATGGGGCAGTTTGCTATGCGGTGTTGTCATGCATGACTCGCACACGCATCGCTCATTTCTTTGTGTGGGTTCAACAGCGCCCTCTCTTGATATTTTGCTATTCGCGATAAACCTTATGCATGGGTGGGTGATCTAAACAAATGGATTGAGCAAGTTTATAAAACCGAGGAACAGATCAACGGTTGTTTAAATTTTAAACAAATGATGTTCAACTTATCCGAGATCTGACTGAGCAATAGTTTTTAATAATTTGTGCATCTATGCTGTACTAAGAAGTGGGAGGTGAGGGGCAAAAGGTGTACAATGAATTGGAGATGATAGCGTAACGAACCTCATACTTATTAGGATAAGGACTATATCATTATGTAGGTACATGTAGGAGTAAATGCCTTGCCCTTGATGGCCCTTGAAAATTCCATTCAAAATTTCTAATTGTTTTGCTCATAAATAGAAAATGAGGTGGTCCCTTGCGGGAAAAGTTTCCGTATGTGGCGCCACCACTTTTTCATTCGATATGAAATAATAATAGTATCTAATTTACCTCAATGAGATATCGCTTTTTGTAAAAATGAGTGAAAAAGTGGTGGCGTCATACTGAAAGTTATCCACCTTGCCCTTTCAAGATTAATGCATCATGGCTAAACATGAAATTGAAATTCAAAACAATGGCATCCTACAATAGGATTCCCCTACAAATGACAATAATATAATAATATCAATATTATTAAAATTAACATCACACACTGAATGTCACACGCCCACAACTGCAGAGTGCAGGATCCATGTGTTCCATTAATTCGTCAGAATCTCTTGTTTTTTCTTTTCTTTTCATACTCACTTGCAATTTTTCATAACCTCCTCCTGTGTAAGAATTTTGACCGGAGCGATTCTTTCTGTGTTCAGATTGTAATTTCTGAAGCACACCGCCAATTTGTCATCGAAGTTGTTCACCAAATCCTCAATCGACATCGTTCGTTCGTTAAAATTGTCCGGACATATTTCCTCTTTGATCGACAACACTGGGAATGCATCTCCGTTGCCGTTGGAATTGAGAACATCTGCTGGGGAACTTCTGAACTCGATAAATTCCGGCCATTCTTCATTACTTGGGGTGTGTGGATCACCTTGGTCGTCGAAAAACGCCAACGGAGCGGCCATGTTGTCGTCCTGTCTAGTTCGTAAACTGCATGCAACTCCCTTTCTTGTTGTTTTGTATCGTGATTGCTGTATGAATTTATTTACGCGAGCTCAGTGTGTGCACGATGCATGGGCTTGGTTCACTGGTGCCTTATCACCTTTTGAGTTCAAAATACGCATACGACGAGTACCAGTACGAGATGCTTGCATATGTCACAACGAGAGATGGGTGGGGGAGTGTGCAATTTTTATTGCTGGGAAAACTTGAGAAATTTCTCTTTCGTCATCAAGTTTCTAAACCTTCTGAATGTCATTTATCTTCCGATTGAAGATTGTCAGTTACACATACACAAATTAATAAGGAAACTGACATATATTATTTATGACGAATCACTGCAAGTTCAGAAGAATCGTTCATTAAAACAATTGACCAATCGAAACTTTCGGTTTTAGGGAATTCCCCTGGGCGGAAAGTATAACCCCGCGCCCCGCCCCTCCTAGCTGCAAACAATAAAACGGATTGTCAACCAAATTAGAAAGTTTTTCTAAGTCGTACAAATAAATGATTCTGTATCCAATTCACGACGTTAAACAAAGTTTAAAAGACAGCTTTAACACAAAAACTACGACAAATAAACTTGAAGGCTTCATAGAAAAAACACTCGGTCATAGATTGAATAAAATGTGATACTTGTTTTCTCTGCATGTCTTGATTTTGCTGCCCAATCTCCATGTGCACATAATAAGTTGTGTCTAAGCTGAATTAGTACAATCAAATTCGTTTTAAAGCGAGACCGGGAATGTAGCTGCGGCCAAAAAAGAATTTCCTTAAAAATGTTATTTTTATTTTTAGTATGGACACCATGGAACTAAAGACTAAAGGAGCACCGAGCTCGAAGTTTCTGTTGTATTTCGTTCATGTTGTTATTTTTGTTTACTTACAAACGTGGTTTATAAAAAAGTTATTGCTGATTCTGATCGACAGGAAGGTTGCTCCAAGTCCATCCCGCTTATGCCGTTACATGATAAACACTTAATTTTAGGGGAGCTAGTCTAGGATTCACATGGATGGGTTAAAGTTTGTTGTCGCTCTAGTATCGGTAACTCGTTATAATCTTCCGGTCTCGGTACACTGGCTGATGAAAAAGTTCAAGTCTATAGAACCTTTATGTCTGTGGTTTTTATCTGCATGAAATAGCGCCCTCTCTTGTTTAAATCTTGGTGATTGATTGATGACAGATCACAGAGAGATGGAGTGACATTGACCATTAACTCACGTTGACACATCCAGACTTCAAACAGGTCAGACAGGCATTGTTGTAAATTTGTGATGATTTGTGCTCGTCCGAGCGTATAGAGTAAGGACAGAGGTCCGAGTGATGAGAGAGGGATGAGAGGAGCAAGGTTCAGGAAGCTCAGCTTATGGCAACAACTCTCTGACTGATTCTGAACATTGATAAAGTGATGATAAGAATCTTATTATTAAGAATCTTATTATTAAGATAAGCAGGCTGATAAGCCCCATAAATTGTCCAATCCACAATTTGGGCCTTTTTACTTTTAACCTAAAAAGTAAATTGTACAAACTGGGCAAATTTGGTCACTAGACAGAAATGGCTGAAATTGCAGAACTCCTTACTGTTGGTCGGAAAGCATCAGACATGAAAGATAGATAAAGAAGTGCTACAGCGTACTACTACTAGGTAGTACTAGGCCTACGTACATCATTGCATCTGTAAAACTAAAAGTGTAAGCCACGCCCAATTTTATAAAGAAAAAGGCTACTATGATGACTGACTACTGAGAAGTTCATTTAGACATAGGACTTTAGTAGGAGCATGGAGGTAGCCTCCATGGTGTTCACCTCATAATTAAAAGTTCTTTAAAATAAAGTGCTTTCGCAAACTGAGGGTGGGGAATGTTTTTTATCCCAGGAGGGGATGGGCCTACTCACTTAGTAATTAAATCATAAAATTAAAAAGATTCATGTTACAAAATACAATATTTGTGGCATAATATTAATAGGGTGCATAGAAAGCGCACCTTTTACTGCATTTGCTCTGGGACGCCGTTTTTCAAATTGTTGTTTGCATCATGGTTTATAACAATTTTGTTAAGTTGCCGTAACAGAAAATGTCAATAATAATAATATTTGTTATTTACCTTCTTAAAGGTAGTTGCTTAACAAGAAAGATGAATAATCGGGGGTATGATAGGCCTACTCCATTCCATTTAAAGCCATTGGACCCTTTCGGTTCAGAAAAAAAAAAAAAAGTTCACAGATTTACAAATAACTTACAGGGTTTACAGAAGGCAATGGTGAAAGACTTCTCTTGAAATATTATTCCATGAAATGCTTTACTTTTTGAGAAAACAGCAAAACAATATCAATTTTCGTTAACGAGAATTACGGATTTATTTTAAACACATGTCATGACACGGCGAAACGTGCGGAAACAAGGGTGGGTTTTTCCGTTGTTTTCTCCCGACTCCGATGACCGATTTAGCCTAAATTTTCACAGGTTTGTTATTTGATATAGAAGTTGTGGTACACAAAGTGTGGGCCTTGGACAACACTGTTTACCGAAAGGGTCCAATGGCTTTAACAGAAAGTATGACCAACTCTGCGTTTTAAAAGCAAAAGTAAGCCGGGAGCCAATAACAGAAATACTGTAACCAAGCAATACTCATCTACATCAGTATCCAGGGATTCCAGCTAGTTGTCAAAGCCTATTTAGCTCTAGCAGCGCTGAGGTCAAATCATGGGTATCTAAGGGTTAAACCATTCCCAGGGTTCACTGATTAATGTAGTGTTTTTAATTGTGTTCTTCATTTGAGTTGCTTTAAACTGGTTTCCCTTCTTCTTCTTTTTCAGTTGAAGTGCATGAGTGGGATTCAAGATTGCAAGGAGAGAATCTTGGAGGATGGCTGGTAAACTTGTGTGCTTCTTTTTCTTATGGTTCAAGCTGACTGTAGGGTTGCGTCAAGCTCTGGACAAGCCTAACATTATTATCTTCCTAGCAGATGACATGGGGTGAGTGTAGCAAACCTACTTACAGGCAGGGTATACATCTTGGGTAATTGTCAAAAGGCCTTTTCACACTATTTCCATTTCGAACCGCCTTGAAATCTATCCGGTCCTCTCCGGTTTAGCCTCGCTTCTTTTTGACACGGATCAGAGACAAGCAAAATTCACACTGGTCTTTACGTTAACCGGCTAATGCGTGAACCGTATAACGGTTCATGCCGAAAAATGCAATTTCAAATCTGCAAATGCAAATGCAAAGACAAATGCAATTTTGATCCTGGATTGAGATTTTCAACCCTGGTCCCTGTCAGGGTCACTGATTTCAATCTGGCTAGAGCATGCTAACCGGATCGGAGGCGGATTAAATTTGTTACAGTGTGAAACGGGTTGAATAAAATCTCTGGTTCGGAACCGGTTCTGACCCCAGCCCAAGATTTTGGACAGTGTAAAAAGGCCTAAAGACAAGTATCCTCAATTGGTGTATCTCAACTTGCATAGAATAACAAGCCTGTGAAAGTTTAACCTCCATTGCTGATCTCCGTCTCTTCTACAGATATTTTCATAGATTTCATTTTTTACAGATAAAAATGCCATCTTGTAGGGCAAATCGTATGCGCGTCTAAACGCGTACAACAATGAAGCATGCAGCACGCAACGTTCCCAGTTTGATTTGTATGACACACGTTGGCACACGCATTTGCTCACAGACGCCATGTTGTAGGGTAGGTGTTTGAATGGTGACGTCATATTCAATATGGTCTATACTCTCTTGCTGTTGTGAGATGTAGAACAAAGAACCATTCCATCAGCTTCATTCCATTTACTGTACATCTCTTTGAAACTCCTGGCCTAGTGCATGTTTCTAGACTGTTTGAAGAGGAAGATATCAATTCCACCCTCAGAGCTCCCCTGAGTTATTTTCATCTCAAATGGTTTTCTCTTGTAGCCTCTTACCAAGAGTGGCTTTGATTAGCCTAAGTGTTTAGTGCAAACTGGCATAAAATAAATAAAATAAAACAAGCTCATAGATTAATCGCTGCAGCTGGAAGTTTTTAGGGAGACAAATTTTTGTTTTAATAAAGGTGACGATGTTCCTTCTCTTTGTCTTACATTAGATATGGAGACTTATCATCCTATGGTCATCCAAGTCAAGAGTTTGGTCCAGTGGATCAGATGGGCCGTGAGGGCATGAGATTCACTCAGTGGTACAGTGCAGCATTGTTTTGTACACCAAGCAGGGGAGCAATGCTTACAGGTGGGTGAAATCTCATAGCAGATAAATTATCTCATGTAATTTTATAACACAGAACAAATACACAAGTTCACGTGACAGCTTATAATATAGGTTTGTTCTAGAGACCATTGTAACCCGTGACATCACTAAAGAGCCACAGAGCCTGAACTTCCTGAAGGCACGATTCGCACATAGCTCAATGGAAGAAAACATTAAATCTAACATTGCGTGAAGACTGTACCATCTGATTCTTATCACCCTTTGATATGGAGAAAGGGGGCACACCCAAAAACTGTTGGTTGTTGTAAGTTTTTGCAAGTGTTTACTTTCAGCTATGCATACCCTTGACGAAGCACTCAACGAACTGTCGCTTGCATGTGGGTGTAGCATATTATAGACGTGCGAACATCACTTGCTACATACACGTGAAAAAATTAGTGGCACACATAAATGTCATACATTCATAAGATCAACGATGACTCAGTATTGGAAGTTGACACACAATCCTGAGGCGAAATTGAGGGAGCTAGTTTGTCAACTTCTAATACCTTGGGGAGTTAACATTGTCTGTTCACTCAAAATAAACGATGTTATATATTGTAAACTATTGCCAACCTAATTCCAAATTGGCTTTTAGGATAAAATTGACACTTTATAATCAATGTTCATCCACTCGAGAAATATGCATGTGATTTTTTTCACAGAACTCTGGAAAGTACTGATACAGTGCTAACACACATCAGTGTAAGGGGAAAAACCAAAAACTAATTTTCTTATCCCCAATGCAAATTTTAACATTTATTAAATATTCATCTTGATAATAATGTATTATAATGCAATTTATGTTCCAGGCAGGTACCCAGTCCGCATTGGTCTCTATTCCACGAGCAAGCAAATTTATCTTCCGGTTTTTGTTCCAGCATCAAGGTTTGGATTGCCTAAAGAGGAAGTCACGATGGCCGAAGCACTGAGGGATTTGGGATATGCAACAGGGATGAATGGCAAGTGGCATCTAGGTAAGAGTTATTACACACAGATCGACTGTTTAAAAAAAAAAGAGATTGCCTAACCTCACAAGCCACAGACAGCCACTTCAAGATGAGGGCTCCACTTGTTTGATTTGGGCTGTCGACAAAAATCAACTGTCACCAGTTGCTACAGTACCTACTCCATGACTTCTGGACCCGAGTAATGGAGGAGGAGCGCCCTCTGTTGTTGATCATCTGTGATGTAAAATGCTAGGAAAAGATTGTCTAATCTCTTACACCGTAGACCAACAGTAGATGGCTCAGTATGAGGCTGAACACTTGGGAACCATTTGGTTTTCTGAGGTGAAGCTAAAAGAAATTAAAATGTTCCGGGAATAACGAAGGGTAAAGTACACTGGTTGCTATGGGTATCATACTGAAAAAGTAAAATATAAAAATCAACAATAATAGCGATGTCTTGGCATATTGTATGATTATACAGAAATGAAGGGTTCTCAAGTTCAATCTGTTGTCTTGTGGAGGACTGTGACTCTGTGGTATTTTTGTCTCCTTTTCAGGTATCAATGAATTTAACTACAAAGATGGAAATCATTTACCGATGCATCATGGCTTTGACTTTGTGGGAACGACACTGCCGTTCAGTCTTGTGTGGAGATGTGATAACACAAAGGTAAAGTGCCGGGTCTTACAAGGCATTGACCAATCGCAACAATGCGCAATGCACTGACATGCGCCTATCCTGCCCGCCAGACCAATCGCAACATTGCGCAATGCACTGACATGCGCCTAGCCTGTCTGCCATTTTGGGAGTCAAAATGTACACATGGATGGTAATTGACTCCCCAAATGGTGAAAATGGTAGACGCACAACGGTTTAAGGCTCTGTTGTTCTTTATTTAGTATGTGCATATTACCAGAAATACTTAGACCATGAAAATATTAACAGAGGTTCTAAGCACCCCCCCCCTATATTTGGTTTGGTGTCATGTGCACCCACCAGTATTATTATCCCACAACGACTAGAAGCAGTATTGTCAACTAGTGACTTAGTGACTGAATTACAACTTATTGTATTGTGCAATTCATAGTCATAGACATTAAACCAATGTTTGTATAAGAGAGAGATTGGCTGTTGCTAGCTTTGGCGATATATCCCTGAGTTTTCTGATTTTCCTTGCCGGGAAGATGATCATCTAAACAAACAAACAAACAAACAGGTTTAAACACACATTGTGATTAACTTTGTTGTTTCCAATCTACAGAAATTGTTGCCTGTCCCATATAGACCTTTCTGTTTCCTCTACTCCAATGATACAATAAGACAGCAACCCTTCAATCCACACAACCTGACGTCGACACTCCTTCTTGAGGCCAAGTCCTTCGTCTACAATCATCAAGACGAGCCGTTCTTCTTCTATTTCTCATTTCCGCAGACACACTCAAATTTGTTCAGCTCAGAAGACTTTAAGAATTCTTCCAGGAGAGGTAGATTTTTTTGTTCTCACTTCCGAAATTAGCCCAAGTAGGATTGATCCTCAAGTTGATCCTCTCAGGACTATCACCCAAAGATATTCAAATCGAATCCCCAGATTGACCCAGTTAAGAATAGAACCCCCAATTGACCCAATCAGGAATATTTCCCACTCCAAATGTTTCATTAGTATGACACTCCTGTACAGTACCCACCTGCTGAAATCCTCTAAAGAGTTCCTGAGGTTCTCAGAACACAACGAAGAAACAATAGGGCCTTCACCATGCCAGATTATGGATAATGAGCACCAAATAGCCTATAATTAAAAAGGCCCAAATCAGGGGGCTCCTCTATTCGGAGTTGACCCATGCAGCAATAGCAATCAAAGTTGTGATTGTAAACAATTTCAGAAAACTCGGAAAATAAACTCCGTGTTAGTGGAGAAGTCTCCCAAATTCCAAAAATCTACTCCAAGGTAGTAGAATATGTAGCAAGAAAAGTTCTCATAACACAAAAATCTATCCAGCACCAAATATACATTGATACCTTACCATGCAATGCCTCAAATTCCATACATGTATTTGTTTTTCAGGTCCGTACGGTGACAATGTAAATGAGATGAGCTGGGCAGTAGGTGAGATGCTTAAGTTACTGAGAGAGTTGAATCTAGAGAGGAACACACTGGCCATCTTCCTGTCCGATCATGGACCTGAACGAGAGATGTGCAAAGAAGGAGGTTCGGCAGATCCTCTTAAAGGTTTGTGAAGGTGTTTTTTAAGATGGTAGATGGAAGCTGACAAACCCACAGGGGTGTGATTTGTAGGGATGTTTTCTCAATACCTTCTTGAATCAACAAGGTTTCTTTTAAAAAGTTTAACAGTCACCAAAGGAAGGAAGAAATAATCCGCATTTAACGTGTTCAACCTGTAACTGCTGTATAGCCAGGGACCACACCCAAGTTTACGATAAGACCTAAGAAGTCGCAGCAGAGGGAAAACCTCAAGGGGAGGCAACTTTTTATAACAGATTATATGGCATCGGAAGTTCTGACTGGCACAATAAAATAGGAGACCTCCAACACAAGGGCTAGTCAGATAGCAGAGCGCGGCCGGCATAAAATTTACCCGGTCCATTTCTCTTGTGGTCTATTACTATTATTATCACCTCTGGCCTCTTGAGAAATTGAGATATAGCGCTGTATTTCAGGTATCCTTGGTTACAAAGGACAGTAATAAATAACTTTTTTTTTATGGCTGGGACACCTCTGTGGAAATTCCAATGACTACCTGTCAAATGTGGCTCAAAGCTAACAACAATGTCTTGTCTAAAACTTCCCTTCACCTTTTAGCTTAACATCATGAAATCTCTTATTAACTTCAACAATACAGGATGGAAGGGGACTTCTTGGGATGGTGGTGTACGGGTACCAGCAATAGCCTGGTGGCCCGGCACCCTTCCAGCCGACGTCACCAACCATGAAGTCATCAGCTCCATGGATCTCTTTAACACAGCAATAGACCTTGCCGGAGGCACCCCGCCCACAGATCGAGTAATCGATGGGCGGAGTCTCAAGGAGGTGTTACTACAGGGGGGCAAAACACCTCACGAGACCCTCTTCCATTATTGTGGGAAGCACATGATGGCCGTACGGTATCGTCAATACAAAGTACACTACCACACCCAGAACTTATTAACAGCCAACGAATTGTCCGAGTACTGCGGACCAACGGGTATACCGGATAAGAAGGGCAGAAATTTCTGCATGGACTGCGGGGGCACTTGTGTTACAACTCATGACCCTCCGCTGCTGTTCAATATGGACCAGGATCCCAAAGAAGAATACCCTTTGGATCCAGAGGAGTATAAAGACCTGTTAGAAGATGTAGAGAGATTGCTGTCTGAACATAAAGCAACAATGGTTATGGGGAAGCCACTCTTTAACGACCTTGACAAATCTCTTAGTCCCTGTTGTAACCCACCCTACTGTTGGTGCAATTATAGTCCTGTTCACACATCAGGCAAGTTTTAGCATGGTTAAACAATTTTGCAAACTGTACCTCGTGTGAAAGCCAACAATTTGTGTACTGCCCAGAGGTCTATTGTAAAATCTTGTCAAACAATTGCTACATTTTTAAACTATGCTAATTTTGAGCAATGGACCACTGTTAATGGGAGATGTTTGGGATACTTGGTGGCAGCAGACTTACCAGGTAAAATCCATTGTTCTCTGTAATATGCGCACGCTCAGAACTATGTAAACAATGGTAAGTCTGCTGCCACCTAGTGTCCAAAAGTCTCCCATTGCTGTCCAACAGAAGTTAGGTGTGAATCTATCATACTCTTGGGATTTGATGTTGTCATGTGAGAGAGAATAAGTAGGCACTCTCTGCACTTTGAAGTTGTTCTGTTCATAATAAACCATCCGCCGTAAGCCAGTCCAGAAAAATTTGGCTTGCATAAAATGTCATCGGACTTGAAGTGGATAATAAGGTGGATGTTTTTGGGGGTTTTATTTGGTTTTCTTTTTGAAAGATGGAGAGTTTTGAAGGACACTTAGTGCCCAACCTAGAAATTTCCATTATTCAAAAAACAATGTTTTTTTGTTGTTGTAAGGTTTAGGTGGTTATGGTTGATGCGTTACTTGCATAAAAATTTGAGATGTTCCTTTGTTAAAGGCAGTGGACACTATTGGTAATTACTCAAAATAATTATTAGCATAAAACCTTTGTAATGGGGAGAGGTTGATGGTATAAAACATTGTGAGAAACGGATCCCTCTGAAGTGCCATAATTTTCGAGAAAGAAGTAATTTTCCACGAATTTGATTTCAAGACCTCGGATTTAGAACTTGAGGTCTCGAAATCAACCATCTAAACGCACACAACTTCGTTTGACAAGGGTGTTTTTTCTTTCATTATTATCTCGCAACTTCGACGACCGATTGAGCTCAAATTTTCACAGGTTTGTTATTTTATGCATATGTTGAGATACCCCAACTATGAAGGCTAGTCTTTGACAGTTACCAATTGTGTCCTCTACCTTTAAAAGGAAAAACCAATGACATAATATGATCTAGCGAATAACAGACATAGATACACTGCTGTAGTTTTACTTTGCAATTATTTTTTTTAATTTCAAAGAACTGTTTTTACGATTAAAGAGTGAGTACTTTTAAAGTTTTAGGTTAGAAACAACCGTCCAACATAAATAATCTATCTTACAGGGTAGTGAATGAATCAGATAGGATTATACTACTATTATCATTTTATTTCTTTGTTGATTAAGGGTAAATAAAGTAAAATATTCATAATTTTTTTATAGGAATTGTTCTGCATTGTGTTTAACATTTAATACACATCATTCTCAGCTATCACTATTAAGTGCATCCAGAGATGTCTTTAACAAAGATAACATTGAATGACAATGTTTCATGTTCTATTTTTCAAACCACCAGCTCGAGTTAAGCCCATTATTTTTTTATCTGCTTTTGTAGAAGTGTCTGTAGTTTCTGCTTAATCTGCGTTGATATCCAACGCAATAACTAACAATTAACACTTTCATTTCTGCTTTAAAATTTTGCAGTATGGAGTAAAAAAAAAATATATATATATATATTTTTGAACATCTTAACTGATTGATTCACTTAAAATTCTTCTTTTTTACCTGCCCAATTGTTTTATGTTTGTACTGGTGCTGGTTTTATTGTAGTTTAATTTAAGAAATGTGTGTGTGAAACTTGCTTATTATCCTAAAACATTCAATGAAACCTGTGGGTTTTTTTCAGAAAAAGAAAAAAGAATTGGGTGAGAATTTAAACATGTTCTTTTAGAAAATTCAGTTATTATCCTTAGTAGAATTTCAATTTCTGATCTGTGGATACCACAAGCAAAGGAAGAGAATTCACGCCAAGTTTCAGGCGTTTCTTGTAACCGGATTGGTTATGCAAGAATTCAATTTCATCGGAATTGCCAAATCTTCTGGATCGATTATCAAATGCTATCTTGCTTATGCACTTCCCTGAACAGTACTGTAAGTGCACAAACTTGTTTGCCAGTAAACAGCTTTATTATATTGGCCACAGACTTGAGTTTTAATATTTTGACTATACAAGTCAGAGTTTTAACTAGTAGGAAGCTTGAGGTTTTGAATCCTTGATGAAGTTACAAAAGATTGTATGCATCCTCAATCTTTAAATTGCATTTCTGAATAACTGTTATTTTGTTACACTTAGTAGTTGATGAAACTATGCCAGGGTCAAAACAGTTGTTTTTTGCATTGATTCCGTAAGTCATTTGAGTTGGTGAACAACAGCTAATACTTTTTGTTTATGTATTTGTTTGTACTTATCTTTACATGTGTTATATTAATGAAGATATAAATAAATAAACACATGAACGGATAGGACAAGCTGTAACAAACCAAAATAACCTATGGTATTATGAATGCAAAAATCTCTTCTTCATTTTAAAATGAGTAAAAAGAAACTTCATATCAATTTCTACATTGTGACATAAAGGAAACGTTGTCTTGACAACAGGGTACTTCAAGTGACGCATGCTCCCAAAATCGGGCCCTTTATTTTTTATAGAAATAATGAAATTGCATTAAAAGATCAAACCAACCAAAACATCAGCCATGATATCAATGTAATGCCTGAAGTTCTTGACCCTTTAGAGATCATAGCAGCTACAAGCGGCTTGTACCCAAATGTCAAGGCAAGCGGCCACAAGGTTGACCTACTTCCAATTTACATAAAGAGGTCAAAGTAAAAATCATGTCTAGATATAAAATTTTCCAATGTAGTATCACATAGTAACCCAATTTCTAAGCACAAAACTTAATTTTCTGTTTCACGTTATTTCTGTTGACATTTTTATGGAAACAATTTGATTAATGAAATGAACAATACTAGCAATGTCTGGGCGTGTTGTGAAGATTATACAGAAATGAATGGTCGTTTAAGGTTAGATATTGAGACATGCTTACATTATCGGCTCTTATTGTAAACGTGCTGTTTGACAGCTTGATTCTTTTCATATATTTGAGGTGGAAATACCCCTAGTTTGTCAGGAAGTATCTGGCATGGATTTCACAAAGAGTTAGGACTAGACTTATCTTGAGTTACTCGTACCAACTTAGGACTAGGACTATCTTTGAGAAATCGACACCTGGTTTGTGCATGGAGCATCACATATAAATGTTGAGCCAAACGGGTTTAAAGTTTGACAAACCATTCAGCCTACCTCTAAGCAATTTGGTGTCCTGTTTGAAGAAGAATTTTGTTTCATTAGTTGTATAGTATTAAGATATTCTGTAGGAATTAATGTATGCTAGACACTTTTATGTATACATATTTTATGTGTACAATATTTACAAAAGTAACATGGAAATAAGAGAATATACTTTGTATACATTTACAGCAATCAAATATTATCAAGAAACTTATGGGATATAAATATTCAAAGAAATGATTGCACATTACTTATATCTCTCTTATGTTAGTCAATTATAAGGGAAACGTTTCAACAAATATTAACAACAAAGAGATAGGACTAAGACTTATTTTTTAATGAAAACTTGATACTTTATCGAGTTTTAATTTGATTTCCTTCCTGATCGAAAATGTTTGTATCAACTGTCTTCTCTCTAGTTACATGCATTTCAGTTTGTTATTTAAACGCACTGGACACCTATGGTAGTTTGTCAAAGACAGTTTCCTCACTTGGACACCTATGGTAGTTTGTCAAAGACAGTTTCCTCACTTGGTGTATCCCAACATATGCAGAACATAGCAAATCTGTAAAAACTTGGGCTCAATTGGTAATCAAAGTTGCAAGAGAATAATGAAAGAAAAAAACACCCTTGTCCTTGTTGCACAAATTTGTGTGCTTTCAGATGCCCCAAAAGGCTACAGGCATTTAAAATTTGCATTTGAGTGAGAAATTAGTTACTTCAGAGGGAGTCATTTCTCACAATGTTTTATAATACCAACAGCTCTCCACTGCTCGTTTTGAAGTAACTTTTTTATGCTAAAAACATTTTTTTTTAGTAATAACCAATAGAGTCCAGTGCATTTAAAGATCCTTCTCAACTCATGTCACACTAAATAGCTACTTTCCTCCCATGGTCTGCTAATTTGGGACCTCGGAGTTGACTTGCGTGTTAAGGTATGGTTTGTGTCTAGTGTGTCTAAAGAGTTTGACAAAAGTCAAACTTCTTGCAATCATTCCATGAATATTATTCCTCAACGCTTTGAATCTCATCAGACAGGGTTGCCTGTCGCGAACAACTCATTAGCCATGTCCAAATTTGCGGCTACAGCTACGGCTAGATCACCATGTCATCATGTGTTGAAGTAAAGCACATCCCTAGCAACGGTTGTAGCCATAGCAGAAGCCAGTAATTCAGGTTCGGTCTTTAATCTCAAAATATACCTTTGAGGAATTGAAGTTTCCACTAACAAAGAAAAGATGATAAAGTTAAGAATCCATGCAACCAGGATTTACTATAAGACTGAGTCAAAGCACATTCCCTGTCTTACTGATTAAAGAAATTGTAAAATAATTAGTTTAATTGGTAGCTGCAACCATTCTTGATAATTCTTCTTTCAATAACGGACATCATAAATACACATACATATATTTTTTCAGCCGAGCAAAATTAAACTTTCATTTAGTACAAAATTTCACGTCCTTTTAAGGAGAAACGACATCTAAGAATTCAATGTCTTAATTACTGTTTGTCACCTGTCTTGTACACTGCCTTTAAAAAAAAATTACTTTCGGTTTAGATAACCACTTGAACTATCTATCGCAAAAATAGAGTCAAAATTCTGCATTTGGCACAACCGAGTACTTAAAGCAATCATCTTTAAAACTTCAACATTCGGAGTGAGAAGGTTATTTCATATCATTTTAAATTAAGCAGCCTAGAATTTCATGACTGGCTGTTATTCTTACCTATAACACAGTGAATTATCATCTTTATAGCGTAGCAAAATCCAAAATAAAATGTATGTTTCAACTTTAAAAAAAACCAAAAACATTTGCGACTCAATGTTAGCATTCTGTGTGCACAAAACATGCTCAAGTTGAAGAGTTTGCAGAAGTCTTCAGTTAATGCTTTTGCTTACTCTGAAGCAGTATTCGTAAAAACAAGTTTACCATCAAATACTTCACTTATACACATAATGACAATGGTACGCAGTCTCTTTCAGGGTAGTCTTTATTGACCCCTTCAGGCCTGCTGCTTTCTTCTTAAAAGGGCAAAGGCACCAAGGGATTTTCTCCTTTGTAAAGGGCACCTCTATTTGACCGTTTCAAGGGGCACCAAGGCAATGCCCAGAGGCAAGGGAAGCCACCATGAAGCATTAGGCCTGCCCGTTACTTCGATATCACAAACTCAAACAGCGCCCTCGTTGAGGTCTAAGGAAGACCCAGCTTTCACATTGCGCAAACACACGTACGCATTTCCAAGTTTGACCTCAGTGATGGTCGGCTAATGCAAGAGGTCTATTGACTGCCTGTAATTTAGCCTGCAACCATTTAGATGAACACCTGTGTGTGTTTGAGCTGTGTTCAAATCAAAGTGATTTGGATTCAGCATATGATGTGTAGTTGTGACAATCATTGGGAAGAAATGTTGTAAGCATAATGTGATCAAATAGATGTTATTAGGTGCTATTAAAATAATTTACTATAAACACAAAACTTGACAACAAAAAAGTTTGACAAAGTGGACAATAACACTATTTTTTTAACTCACTGTACCCCATTACTACCGGTATACTTAACTGCCCAACTGGCCCTTGCCACAACATACCACAGTAGACTGCACACAGTACACAAGCCACAGTTATTGCTAGCTCCAATGGTCCTTGCCACAATATTCCACAGTAGACTGTGGAGACAAAGTCCACAGTATACAAGCCATGGGGTTTCCTAATAATACCAGCTGTATAAACAGAAGAGACCCATGCACCCAATGCTAGCCTGGAAGGTAAAGCACTTGTGGCAGTCTGTGGTACCAGTGTATGGGAGGGTTGGAGTTATTGTCCACAACTTTTAGACAATCGCACAACTTTATGAAGTTGTCAACCACTGGTTCCTTTCAGAACTAACACTGACACTCTCAAAGGAGAGATTTTCACATGGTGTTACTGCAAACCTCATAAATAACTTCACGAATACTAGTTCCTGTGGGTTGTTGTGAGCATCAACACAAAACAGAAGCAGGACAGTGAGTTGTGACATAAAGATCTGCACTGCTGGTGCTTTTTACACTAATTTGCCAGAAATGTAAAAAAATTAACCTGGTCGCCAGCACTAAACCACCATCATGGTCCAGCCATCTTGCCGGGTTCTCCATTTCAACCCCATTTCACCAAATTAAGGCCGTGTCCGAAACGACGACTTCGGCTACAGCTACGTCTAGATCAGCTCGTCTGTCGGTGTTGAAGAATAGGCAGACGTGCGCGATCTAGCCGTAGCTGTAGCCGAAGTCGCCGATTCGGACACGGCCTTAGACTAAAAGGAGAAAACAGACTGGTCCCTTGATATGAAATGAGAACTATCAATGCTAAATGTAATGCATGTACAGGGAGCAAGACACAGGCTTCCAATTCGTGGCATATTGACTTAATATCGCGTGATGGCTTTCCCAGACCACAGCTTTAAAACGAATAGACTTTAAATCCTATTAAATAGATGTGACAATTGAAGAATACATTTGACAATTGAGAAATAGTATCTTGATGTCTCACCCCTCTCAATTTTCTAGTACTGGTGCTGCTCTCCCATGACGTAGTGAGAAGTTTTAAAATTTGCTACAATTCTGCTACAGTTCAATTTTCTCACTTCCCTCGTCACAAGAGGGAGCCGTGTGGTGAGCCGATTGTTGTTTTGTCCTCTATTGGTCTCTCATGAAGATGTGAGAAGTTTTAAAATTCTGCTACAAATTCTGCTACAGTTCAAATTATTCTCACTTCCCTCGTCACAAGAGGGAGCCGTGTGGTGAGCCAATTGTTGTACTGCCCTCTATTGGTCTCATCGGGAACATTAATACCTTGGCATGCATGAAGGAGAGTCTGGGCAGCCCGTCTAGGACTCGGTTGGCCTCGGTGCTCAGACCGGAATCTCTCTGGGTCTTCTGCTTTACCATGGACGTTGTGGTGTTCTTCAGGATGTCATCTAGGGGTTTATTTGTTGCCTGGGCTGGAAGGGGCTGCGGAGGACCTGACTTCTCCAGCTTTAAGATCTCGGGATCCAACGGTGGCGCTGTGGACAGCAGAGGGAGAAAAAACCAGAGCAATTGAAAATACAGATCTCTCATTACAGACACTGGACATAGCAAATTCTACACCAAAGCAAACTTCTCTCGTAATCTGGATTTGTAATAGAACTAGGCCTACTTTGTGTTTTTAACAATTGCACTTTTAAAACCTCACTAAGTAATTTTAAACACTATGGAAAAACCATTGTTTCATTAGAGTTTTATCCATATAAAATTTGATTGTCCACTGAAAAAAGTACAAAACCTGACCTATGTTAATATGCTGTGATAGACGTTTCTAAATTAAAATTTTTCCAGATTTTTCCAAAGGCCAAAACAAAAACCGTAAATCAGATTAAAGGAAGAATATAATGCCTGGTTCCTTTTCTCTGTTATTCCCTTCTATTGTGCTTAGGAGGAATAAATTTCCCGTTCATTCTCCAACATTGAATAGAAAAAAACCTCTTGTAGAGAACTGTGGCAGGGTCACACACTAATATAATAGACAGACAGTTTGCTAATAAAGAAAATAATATCGTGCGAGATTCAACATGCTGAATGTGATCATGCAGTTAACATGCAAGTGCTATCCTTATTGCTACACATACATGTAGTAATAATAATAATATTGAAGTCTTATATAGTGCACGTATCTACCAAACAAGGTACCCAAGGCGCGAGTATATACAAAACGAAAGGTTCTTGCAGTGATGAATTCTGAGACCCAATGATGTAGCACCTTATAAGGGTTTACAAGGTGCTACGGCGCATCCAGCAGCCACAGCCAGGAACACCAGGGCGAACCAGTAAACTCCACTTAAAACCAACTATGTGTACGTGGGCTAACATCTTTGAGAGGGCAAGACAATTTTCATTTTGCTATCGGAAAATCTTTATGTCTATGGGAATCTTTTTGAAGGGGCACCAAGGTACAAAGACCAGGGGCAGCAGAGGCACCCGTGGTCTCCGTGTAATTCCAGGCCTGGGTCCAATTTCATAACGCCTGTAAGCACCAAAGATTTGCTTAGCATGAAATTTCTTCCTTGATCAAAACAGCATTACCAACCAAATTTCCATTTGTTGCATATTGCTTGATACTGGTATTCAGCTGTTGTTTGCTTATCCTGTGGCAATTTGGTTGGTAATCCTGTTTTTATCAAGGAAGAAATTTCATGCTAAGCAAATTTTTGTGCTTACATTCTTTATGAAATTGGGCCCTGATCATACCATCAATGTGTGGCTGTTTGTAGTTCTTTTGAAGTAACTAACCAGTACACCTGTGTGTATAACAAAGTGTCAATCTCTTTTGGGTGGAGTGTTGGCTCCGAAAAGAGCCATTCTTGTCTTGAGGTTTTGAACAGTTTATTCTGGTCCCAATTTCATAAAATCTGTTTAGCAGAAAACTAAGCCTAGCAATTTTGTTCCTGCTGGCTGAGCCAAGTTTAGCAATAAAATGCAAAAACCTTGATACAAAAAAACATTCAAAGAGATTATCCACACTAGGAAAATATAAATGAAAAATGCAAAAATATAGTTAGTGGCCTAAGGCTTCGACCAGATCTACCAAAAAAGGTTCTCTTTTCGAACACATTTTGGTACAATTTTTCTTGGTCCATTCTCGGCAGTGATTTTGTTTGCAAGACAAGCCGTTACACAAATGTGATTAAACATCACTATTAAAGAGAAAGGGAAATGTCGAATTAAATTTTGTGATTTACTCATTTTTGAATAGCAAGAGAGTCCTCATGTGAGTGGAGAACAAAAAATACAAGTCCCTAACCTCACAACAAAATGGTGTAAATAGCTTATGTAGTCGTTACCCTTCCAGTGTAATATTTGTCAACATCCCAAAACATGAGGACTCTATCTATTGGAAAATGAGTACATCATAAAATTGAATTGGTCATTTCCCTTCCTCTTTAATCAAACCAAATGCAGCAGTCTTGCTAACAGTACCAGTGCTGCACAACCCAAGGACAGTAACACCCGTTTCAGACAGGCGCTCCAGAGTCGCACTGAACCAAATTCTGAATCTCGTACATGAAAAGTTTGATATCAGAAACAGTTAGGAGCGACTGGACACGCTGCAAGTCTAAAGATCGACTGTTGCGGTCATTCGGAACGACTCTGGAGCGCCTTGGTTTTAGACTTTGAACTTGTCATGAGCCTATCCAATGCACATGTTATGTTAAGTTCACCTGTCTGAAACAAAAAGTTATTTTGGTCGACCTAGAGTCACTCCTCATCTACATGTATTTGGTTTGGCGTGACTCTGGCGTTCCTGTCTGAAACGGGTGTAATCCAATCAGCTGAAGAAGTTATCCAACATAACCAGTGCTAAACACGTACCATTTCCCCCATTCAGTAATGCAAGAAAGCAAGAAAGCAAAAGACACAGTAGTATGCCAGCATCAAAACCAAAACTGCTCTCCAAGTGAATGTTCCCACAAGTAGCTGGACACCCTCCACAGATGAATATAAGTTACCTTACCCATTCAGAATGAAATTCCAGAACCAAACTTTCAGTGTTTCACAAAGTGTGTCGGTCCTCTGTGTATCAAGTGGTTGAGCCAAGGTATGTTTAAAATAGGACAGGGCAATTTAGAAATGGAGGGGAAAATAATTCACAAAATTTCGCAGCAAGAAATTTGAAAAATGTATTGTCCTTCCTTTAGCCATTCAAAAATCACACACAGTGACAATGCCCTCATCAATAAAAAAGACAAACAAATTACAAACAGAAGGCAAAACAGTGATTGATGATCGTTTGTTCACTACACACTTCCAGTACAGGGAATTGTGGCTAAGTTTAGTCTGTTGACCTCAAATAAAAAATTACAATTTTTGTTTTTTTTTCCCCCCCACCATTTCCCGCCAGAATTTGCCTCTGTCTATATTCACCTTAGATCCACCATTGGAGACAATAGACCAAGGCCCAATTTCATGGCTCTGCTTAGCACGAAGATCTGCACTAACTAACCACATAAACACACGCTTTGCTGTAAGGAAAAAATTCCGCGGTAAGCATTGCCATGGCTTAATTTCCTGTTTTTAACCACATTAAGTGCATACAAAAATCTGCACTTTACAGTGTACCCCTGATGAACTCTGCGCTAAGCAGGGCCATGAAATTAGCCCAGTTACCACTGAAGTCCCAGAGGAAACGTACCTTTGCGGCGGAACCACCCTGTTGTGTTGTTTGCAAAAACGCAAAGGCGAGGAAACGGAAAAGAAAGAAAAAAAAGGAAAGAAGAATGCAAGACACGGGTTGAGCTGGGTTTTGGTGCAGGTTAAACTAACATTTCAAATAATGCAAATTAATAGCAATTGAAATTAGTAACACAAGCACTGCTGGATTAAATGATTAAATTAAAGGTCAGCATCAAGTAATCATGACAAAACAATGAAAATAATGTGCAATAATTAAGACATTCGCAATTTGGGGGTTAGCATCGTTAAGCATGCAGAACAGGCAAGTTAAAAATGTTAATACAGAGAAGTTGTAACTCAAAATAAACTTTTTGTCAAACACAATCGTACCATCAAAGTGACCATGATTTTGTTATTAAATGAAGCATGCAAAAAGATATTGGAGAAGAGAGAAAAACTTTCAACAGTAAAGTTTTGTTCAAAATATTAAAAAGCATAAAGAAAGGTATAAATGCCTAGTTTGATACAATTGACAAATAAATGTCCAATTAAATTGGTCAGACCTCCCTGTCTGATCCAGTCTCAATGTCACTCCTCCATTGTTTGTAAATCAGGATAGTTCAAAGAAACAAACTTGACAAACAAACAAACAAAACAAACAAATAAATAAATAAAATAAAAAAATATGCAGAGGTTTGGTAAAGTCAAATTTCCTTACCACCAACTCTTCATGAGATTTGTGGAAAAATATTTTGCTGTTTGTTAATGGTCTTGCGTCATTTTGTTGATTATATTTTGAACAAGTTACAAGATCCATTTTTTATACTGGATAGTTTTAAAATTGTAGGTAATTTTCATAACCTTCAATGTAATTGAAGGGCTCAGTACAGATTTGACTAATTTATGACTGACTAAGAAGCACACAAAATGATAGGGCTTTCATAAAACAAAGCGTGAAAAAATAAATTCCGGCAGGAATCACGCATCAATGAAGATTAAAGTCTTTAAAAAAGGCTACATTTTTAAAGTTTGAATAATAACAAAGTAGACGCGTTATAAGAAAAAGTCATTGACCGCTGGGTTATTTGAATAATACGTTTTACCAACCAATGAGAACTCCCATAGGAGTCTGTTAACTGCAGATTATCAACAAGGAACAACAGAGAAAAGAAAGAGGATCCATTACACACAGAGTGACTTGTGTTTCTTCAGTGTTCCCACAGCTCAGAATGTAAAAATAGTAAAATCTGCTGACACGCTGCATGCCGGATTAAAGCCATTGGACACTTTCGGTAAACAGTTTTGTCCGAATGCCCATGTATCACAACTTCTATATAAAATGACAAACCCGTGAAAATTTAGGCTCGGAGTTTCCGCACGTTTCGCCGTGTTATGACATGTGTTTAAAATAAATCCGTAATTCTCGATATCGAGAATTGATAATTGTTTGATGTTTTCTCAAAAAGTAAAGCATTTCATGGAATAATATTTCAAGAGAAGTCTTTCACCATTACCTTCTGTAAACCCTGTAAGTTATTGGTAAATCTGTGAACTTTTTTTTTTTTTTTTCTGTTCTGTAAGTGTATAATGGCTTTAAACCATTGGACTCTTGCAGTTTCAGTATGCCTGCACTCATGTTAATTTGGCTGGTTAAAACCCTTAAAGGGTCTGGGTACTTTTTGTAGGACACAAAACACAATGTCCACAGATTTAACCTAAACTCACACAGTTTGAAGATAATGATGGTAGAAAGCTTCCCTGAAAATATTACCTGCTGAGGTGCTGTAGTTTTTGAGAAATTAGCAAAACAAGTCAGTGAGGCGAAATTATTTTAGCAAAATTTTTTTTATTTTTGTGACATAGTTTTACTTATTTCTCAAACAATACAGCACCTCAGCAAATAATAATTTAAGGTAAGCTTTCTACTATAATTATCTTCAAACGGTGTAAGTTTATTGTAAATCTGTGGACATTGTGTTTTGTGTTACAAAAAGTACCCAGACCCTTTAAGTGCAGGATAACACCAGGAACAATTGCAAGACGATTCCACTAGTTATGAGCTTTCCAGTAAACCAAAAGGTTTGATTGGAGGGGGAACACAGGCTGTAAGCATGACATCTGAAAGCCTGCTGCTGATGGCTCTACTTAGTCTGGGGGTTAGATCTGGGTAGAGGTCTGTATCTCTCCTGTACAATTTTGTGCACAGAGTATATGAAAATATCTTTCAGCCCCTCAAAAAAGAAATCTGACTCTGGGTCCTGATCCCCCTTTTAGATTATGTGGAATGGTCCAGTCTGGGATATCAATGACTTTGACTCCACAATGCATTGCACTTTGGAGAAAACAGTGAAACAAATCAAATGTGCCATGACTTTGTGAACCGATCACATTCAGACAAAACAGGGGTGTCTGGAAGAACTCTGGGGCATTGAATATTTACATGTTCAGGGTCTAGATTCTTTGAACTGTTTGAAATATTAATTGAAAGAATGTTTCAACTGATGACAGGTGTTTAAAAAACCATGGTATGTTTTGATGGAGTTGATTGGATTAGAATGAAGCGACCATTTTTCAAACAATGAAAGAAGATCAAGGGATGAAGAATGTTATTTGTTTTTGTATTTAAGCACTTCGCCCAATTTCATGGCTCTGCTTGCAGTTTGCAAAGAATCGGTACTTATAGAAGCATGGAATTACGCGCTATTTATTGCTTGTGCGCATGCCTATGTACACAGCTAGTACAGACATTTAGCAGAACGGACATAAGCAGAGCCATGAAATTGGGCCACATACAGTCAGTACTTCTCCCAAATTCTGTCACAAAAAAGAAAAAAAAAGATTTCACAGGGTTCGAATCCTACCCGAGCAGTATGACCCGATACTTTTTCTCTCCACAGGACTTGGGGAAAGTACTGAGTACTTAGTGCTTTAAGCAATTCAGTGGATGAGTGAAAACTATGATGATTGTTAATCACTGCATCACTGCAACAACTTTGATCAAACTCTATTTACCTTCAATACTTTTATTTGGTTTTGAAAACAGGGTCCATCCACTTTGTGATTTCACTGCACAGTTAATGATATACAACCAAGAAAATATCTTTTTCCATCTCAGATGAAGTGGTGACATTATTAACAATGACAATGACAACGACACTGACAATGCCAACGACAATGACAACAGCAATGAAAACGACCACAACAACAAAAACAACAACAAAATGGTTCTTTACACCGACTTTACAAGTCTGCATGTCACCAGGCTTAACAGTTCATCGTTGAGAGGGGAAGGACATTTTCATTTTGCAAAGTGCTCTTCCATTTGAAAATCTTAAAGTCTGTATACCACATTTGAAGGGGCACCAAGGCCAAGACCAGGGCAATGGAGGCATTGGGCAGTGTAATTCCAGGCCTATTGGGGACCTTCACCCAACCAGGGCCAATATCGCCCTCTTTTGTTATAGTTCCCCAGTTTGAATGTGTATACCTACCCATATACACACACCTAAGCAGTCAGACGTAATACACACAACCCGTGCAGTTGAATGTTTCCAAAGGATGGTGGGTCAACTCACTGGACACTTTTGTTTTTACCAAGCATAGGATGGCTGATGTGAATATAGAATCAATGCTAAATTCATATCAGTAATTTCTCAAGGTGAAACCATTTTGAGCTCAATCACACGTTGGACATTACCATCTCACTCCGCTTATAACCTCAAGGGTAGATACTCGATATTCTGATCCCAGAGACTGTGTCTGAAAATGACTTGACCTTTCATCATCTTCCCCTCAACGATTTCAAACATCCACCTTCTGAAATCGTCAACAACTTGACGCAACCAGGCGTCTTCAATTGCCCAGATTTGCCGACTTCCTCAACCTGAAACTCGCAAAATAATCCACTCCAAAACAGGACACAAGAATCGTCCGTTCTAACCCCTCTATCGGACCGCATGATCCGCTCCTTTTTACTCTCAGTCAATTGCACCACTTTATTGATTTTTAATTCATTTATCACTGGACTCATCCTCTTAATTGGCCCAAATCAGGAACCTGGGTGATCTGTTTATTTCTACTTCATATCACAGATGAATGAATCAAGCACACCTCAGAATGACTGGCAATACGTCAACTGATTGCATTATCCATCAGGTCAAACCATCCCCTACTCATTTTTTTTTTTCTCTCTCTACAATCTTAGAGGCAAAGTATACCTTTGGTTTTGGAACCGTTTGATTGTTTTAAACCTAGACTTGACTAGACCGACTAGACTTACCAGAAACCATAGCGCACAGGGAGATTGACTATATCGAACAATGCACTGGAGCATGGTCGATATGGTCAACTCGATAGCTACGTCACAGTTTCTGTGCAGTCTAGTCCAACTAGTCGCTCACCCGAACTTGCTCCTATATAAATGTAGATGTACACAATAAAACTATCATATGACACTTTCATTTCAAAAGGTGGTCGTGTTTTGGAGATATCAACAAAAATTAGGAGCGAATCAACCTCGAAGGCACAATAATCCCTCATAGAAATACACCAATCTGAGAAACTTTATGGGCAGTCACGCTTCTCAGATTCACATTTTGGGGCACAAAAACTTATATCTTTTTGCAAAACCACATTACTGCCTCTAGCTACCAGGCAATCTCGGTAGTCTAGTTGGTAAGACACTGCTCTAGAATTGCAAGGGTTGTGGGCTTGAATCCCACCCGAGTAGGGGTAAAAAACAAAATTAATACACATTACTTCAAAGTGAAATGTTTCACAAAATGCTTTATACTTTATGCTGTTTAGGTTTCTAACCAGAGTTTGCATCGCCATTAATTTTAAGAGCAATTAGCAAACATATATCTTCCCAATTTGTATATTTTCCCAAAAGTTTGTATTGCCATTAGTTTAAAGAGTGATGACCCAACGTATTCCTTCCCTTTAATCCCTTGATAAATAAGCCACTTTGTCTACTCTCTAGCAGTATCCTGTTATCATTCATAACTCATCAAGCTTCTCTCCCAGACTTTCTACATCCTACACAACCAGCCCAAGGGAAATCCACAATATTATCATCTTTCAAAACTTGCCCTTTTCGTCCTTCTCGTTTGCTCTCCGTCAATGTCCGCAAGAAGTCTCATGTATCCATTGTCAAAATTTGCCTTCCAGGTTCCTCTCCAATCTTTGCCTGAGAATTATTACAAAGAGCGTGGCCTAGTTCTAGCCACACGGACTACTCCTCTGTTTTGTTCGTTGTTGACAAAAGAAAAGAGTTGATACTCCGACCACACGAAGATGATTTACCCATCCACTTAAGAATTCCATATGGCTCGGACATACATGTAACAGAATTTGATCTTGGTATGGTACAATTTGCGAGTGACCAGCTGGTGAATGCATTTTTTATTACCTTCTTTCGAGTAAATAATGCAAGCTCGTCTGCAATTTGACGATCTGTTTCCATCTGATAAAGGCTAATGTAATTTTGAAGTGGGCTAATGGTTCTTAAGGTTTGATGTAAGGCAAGGTATACGTTTGGTGATCACTCTTTAAAATTAATGCCGTTTAAAACTTTTGGTTCATAAGCCTACAGCAGCTTTCAAAAGTATACCGCATATTGAGAAACATTTCACTTTGAAGTAATCTGGTTATATACATTTGGTTTGCGGTAACACCATGTGTGTATCTACATTGTTGTACTTGCCAGGTAGAGTTTGTTCTTAGAGAACTGTCTTGCTTTAACTCTACTGCCGCGGAGTAGATGTTCGGGGGTTCGGGAGACTTCTCAGTTCTGAAAAGAACTGTCCTGCTTTTTTAACTATTACCCGGGCGGATGGTATAGATAATAGGCTGGGACTAATACTCTAGCTTATAAGATCGTGATGACCTGTACTACCACGGAGTCAGTTCTTAAATCTGGTTATGTAATATGTTTGGTATGTTTGGTAATCGCTCTTAAAATTAATGGCAGTAAAAACTTTCGGTCAGAAACCTACAGCAGCTTATAATAGTATACCGCATTTTGAGAACATTTCACTTTGAAGTAATGTGGTTATGTAAAAAGGTTTCAGTTTGTATTCCCCAAAATTTGAATTAGAGAAGCATTACTGTCCATAAAGTCTCTCAGATTGTGAATTCCTATAAGAGATTATTTTCATGCAAGGATAAAATACTCTGGATTATTTGCAATATCTCAAAAACCTGATCGCCTTTTGAAATGAAACTTTTACAGCATAAGTGTTATTGTATACATCTACATTTATAAAGGATTTCATCGATCTATCAATGATTCCAAAGGCAAAGAGGCAGGGACCATAATGTGCCACAAATAGACGGTCTAAAAAACAAATTCTTCAGTTGGGTTATTCATATATTCAGTTCTGGATTCTCATCAGAAATTAAAATTTCCAGAAGAATTCCATGATCAGGATAATGCACAGCACGTTATTTGTTCCTTGGTAGTTCATTGTATTTCAATTTCAACAGTTTGGATAATTTCCTTTTCTCAAATGGTGTTTCTATCGATCAGCGATGTGTTTTGTTTCATCACCAATTTAACTGATTTTGATTATAATTTGCGTGCACAAACTGTGTGAATTAAATTGAATAACAAAACAGTATCGAAACTCCATCCAGAGAAAAGCTAAAGACACTAGATCCCATTTTGGCAAATTTCACCCACAAATTTAAATTTTAATTTTAAATAGCTATTGGTTATTATTTTTGGTTATTTGGAATTTATGGTAATGCATGAACAGAACTTTCAATGATGAAAGTCATAGTTAACTAAAATCTTAAATGATTTCTTTTTAAGGATCTCTCCATTCAGCCCTTTCTTAACAAATTTGCATTTAAATGTATTTTGTGCATTGTTCATATATGCATGCAAAAGATGTTGTCTGCTTTTCATTTTGAAGCAGCATCATCTGTCAAAATTGTTCAAGAAGAAAATTCTATAAAATAAAAAACAAATTCTTTTAGTAAAATTTGGGCCTAATTGCTACAGTTACGTAACAGCTTAAAATAAATTTTGAGAGAAAGTCAAATTTTAACGTTAACTTAAGTTGAAATTTGACACAGTTTCAAATTCCATAAAAATTGCACTCCTTAAAAACGTCCTGGATCCCTCACACAAGTGCATGAGTGTTTTCATGATGTTGTCTTTAACTAGCTTCCATATACAGCAGCACACCTCTCATCAGACAGTGTGGCTGCAATTTCCACCCAGAGGCGGTCAAATTCTAAATGAATCTTGGAAGTGGTATAATGGAATGTGCCGTCCCCCAGGACAGTAAGCATCCGAGGGAACAATATCAGCTTGTTACAGTACACACTTTTTAATAACCAGAGAATGACTGAGCGAGCAAACGACGATGATCACCCGGAAAATGATAAATGGGAAAAAAGATGCGTGGGAAAACAAATCAAAGGGCAATTCCTGTTTTTTGTTTTTCAGTAAAGCTTTTTAAAAACTCCATTAAAAAAGTGTGAAACAATAGTAGTCAGGAAAACAGATTTAATTAACTTTGTGCTGAAAAAAAACCCCAAATCGGTGGTATTTGAAAATAAATCTTATCAGGTTTTATGTTTTAGACAACAGAGAAGAAGAGCTCAGCTGATCAAAACAACAATAATTTCTTAGCCTTGACAACTTACTCAGGAGTTCGCTGTATTCAGCTAAAATGAGGGGTCCATTTTAAAGATAGTCTGAACCAGCCAACAGATAGATGATAAACAACAACATAAACAACAAATAAACAGTAACAACACCAGATCAAATCAGTAGAGTATTGCGTGACTAGACAGCTTTTACTACAGGTATGACCTGGTCCGATCGGCAGCAAATTGCGCCACAGCACCTTGTAAAACATTACATGGTGCTATCAGCATTAGGTCTCATAATACAAACGTAGTCCAACATCTTGCAGGAAATACTGTATGTTACAGCGCCAGGAGCATCACTGAGTGACGAACATGTGCGCTATATTAGAAGCCACAATTATGATTATTATATAACTACCGGTACCCGTCACATTGGCAATGGAGCCCACAGCCAAAATCACAGCCCAAAAAACGTTCATCTCAGACACTTCCTAAACGTACTCGTGCTATTTTCTACAAGTATCGGGGTGTTCCAAAAAATTAACACAGATTGTCATATGTCCGAAACACAAGGCTAGATCTAATGCTGTGAGCTGAACATGTGCTCAGAAAAACCCAAGCTGTTTGATGAGGAGGGGGGTTCTACACAACTACACCCCCTCCCTCTCTAAAGTGACTATTCTGTAATAACTACGCCATGTTGGATAGGCAGGGACTTAAATGCAGTCTTTGTGAAGTACTTTTTACAATAACTTGGGTAGAACAAACAAGACCCTCTGGACAGAAACAATGAATCCAGACAGGCAGAGTAAGACTGAATCAACATGACCTAGCTTTGTGCCCTGCAAATCCTTATTGTATCTTTAATATTACCTTATTCACATCGGAGAAGAAAAATATTATTTAGTTTTACAAATGCACTGATTATTTTCAGTGTATTTTTTTCAGTGTATTTAAAGAGCTAATAATATTCTTTATCACTGAGCAAATTTAACATCTATTAACTATCTCTAGCTACAGAGCAACCTCGATGGTCTAGTTGGTAGGACACTGCTTTAGAATGGCGAAGGTTGTGCATTCGAATCCCATTCGAGTATTAAAAAATAGTGTTTTTTTGTTCACAAAGTGAAGATCACCAGGCTAAGGCAAGCCAAACACAGACTTGAAAGGTATGATCAGACGACAAATTGAACAGCATCCACAAGAGTGCAAAAAACCATGAATAAATAATAACAGTAGATGCATACATAACAGCAAATCCATACAACTTTGATTGGTTTGACTTCATGCACGATGCATTAAGCTAGAGATAACAAGACCAGACCAGTATGATATGGGACTACAGTGGGGAGATTCAGACAGGAAAGAAACAATAACACGATGACATCTAACTCTGACAGTTTTCTCCACAATATTGTTCCATCAGAAATTGAATATATTTCTCCATGATTTTAAATTAACAATAGCATACATTCATATCGCAGTAACCAAACTGAAGCTGCAGGAACAACATAAGGCCGAGTCACACTGCAGCGATAACGAAAATGATCGCGATCACGACGCGAAGAGAACGCATTCCATTGGTTGAATTTATTCACGCAGAATACGCACAGGCTCATTCAACCAATAGCATGCGTTCTCTTTGCGTCGTGATCGTTATCATTTTCGTTATCGCTGCAGTGTGACTCTGCCTTTAGTCTGATCCCTTTATGGTTTTAGTGAAAACAGTATTCAGAATCACACAGTGGTTAGACTGCAGGACTTGCAACTACAAGGTTGAGGGTTTGAATCCTGTTGTACTCACCGCTGACTACGATGACTACATCCAAAATGACTAGCACAAGTATTGTCATCGAGTTACTGAATCACAATTTCTTGATTTGTGCTATTCATAATCATAGACATTAAACCAATGTTTGTATGAGAGTGATTGGCTGTTGCCAACTTGGTGTTTCTATCCCCGTGTGGGAGTTCAGGCATGGAATTTCATATTTGAAAGGGCAAGGCCATTTTCATTTTGCAAAGGGCACTTCCATTGGAAAAATCTTAAAGTCAAGTAAAGTGGAACTTTTAAAGGGTCACCAAGCCCAAGACCAAGTGCAACGGTGGCCAAACTCTTCCCAGCTTAGAATTAATCTTAGGACTTAGGACGAGTTCATTTACGTATCCCAAGATGTAGGACGCATTGAGCCCATCCTACTCGTCCTAACTCGAGATTGGATTAATCCTAGCGTTTTGTGAAATCAGCTGCATGTGCAACGGAGACCATGGCCCTTGGACCTGTGTGTAATTCCAGGCCTGAGAGTTTGCAGAGTTCCTTTGACAAACAAACATAGAACACGGAAGGGGGGGGGGGTGGACTATGCACAAGATGGATGACGTCCACAGAGGTGAGAAAGTGAGTGAGTGGTGAGTGGTGAGTGAGGCATGCACAATGTTACCTGATTTATGTTTAGATTTGGCACTGGAATGGTACCCTCTGGTGCCTCCTTCCTTGCTAAAGATATCCAGATTCAGACCATTGGCTGCGGAAGCAGGAACCAAAGTTAAATACCCGGATGAAACAGCCAATATGTGCATTTCAGTTGTTATTATTATAGCATTGCATGGCTCAATCTCATAAAGCTGCTTAGCTATGAAGAACTTGCTCAGCAGAAAACGAGTTACCACCCAAATTCTCTTGCACAGCAGAAAACGGGTTACCACCCAAATTCTCTTGCTTAGCAGAAAACGGGATACCACCCAAATTCTCTTGCTTAGCAGAAAACGGGTTACCACCCAAATTCTCTTGCACAGCAGAAAACGGGATACCACCCAAATTCTCTTGCTTAGCAGAAAACGGGTTACCACCCAAATTCTCTTGCTTGGCAATATGCGGGTTACCCCCACCGAATTCACATGCCATGTCCATTGACTACAACTGGCACCATGCAAATATTTGTTAGGCAATATGTTCTGCCAGACAGCTTTATGAAATTGAGTTCAGATAGTTAGCTTGCAGTTAGCTTAGCTTCGAGTCACCACACCTTTAAAAACCAAAGTGCCTGTAAAGAAATCGTAACTTGATCACAATAACGAAAATGTGTGAGAATCAAATTGAATACTTCCATTTTATACGTACAATTTGGTGTTATTGTTAAGAACTCCACAGAAGTTTAAACCACTGGGTTTCATCAGAATAACGGAATTCCACTTCCCTTTCACCTTTTCGCAAATCTCAACAAATCACTATCAAAAATTTGCCATAAAATGTGATAAAAAGGGTGAGCAAACTTTTCACTTCAAGGTTCAGCTCATGTGCATTTTTGTGCACGTGTTTGTATTGAGAAATTACAAGCCACGATAAATATCACATTACGGTTATTTCATTGTTCAGTTCTTTTCCATTCAATTTTATAAATTTTGTTTCTAAAGTGTACAGTATTTATGTAATGTGTGAACCTATTGATAACAATAATGTGTATCATATGGTGAAATTGTTTGTTTATCAGATGACTTTTATTTTATTTTGTCCTGCAGGGTTGGGGATAACTTAAAGCCATTGGACACTTTTGGTAAACAGTATTGTCCAAAGGCCCACACTTCATGTATCACAACTTATATATAAAATAACAAACCAGTGAAAATTCAGGCTCAATCGATCATCGGAGTCGGGAGAAAATAACGGAAACCCACCCTTGTTTCCGCACGTTTCGCCGTGTCATGACATGTGTTTAAAATAAATCCATAATTCTCGATATCGAGAATTGATATTGATTTAATGTTTTCTCAAAAAGTAAAGCATTTCATGGAATAATATTTCCAGAGAAGCCTTCACCATTACCTTCTGTAAACCCTGTAAGTTATTTGTAAATTTGTGAACTTTTAATTTAGTTTCTGTTCCGAAAGTGTCCAATGGCTTTAATACCATTATGCACTACATAGGTTCTTGAGGTTGGTACATCAACCATGGATACCGACTACGCAAACACAAACAATTTGTTGCCCATGCCTCCAAGGGTCTTTGCTTAAATGGTAATACAAGACTCTTGTTCTAACCATAAATAGCCACGGATGAAATGCCCACGGACATGGAGCAATTCTCCACTGGGATGAGGTTTAGATGCCACATAAATGAAGCAGAACCCAGGTCTAATGAAATTGACTATAACCCAACCGGGGTTTAATTTAATAACAATCACAACCGCTAATATTAGGAGACAACAAGAAGACTTGAAGTACCGTATGAACAGTGATGCGTTGGTGGTTGGATTGTACCAACTAACCCAGAAAAATGAAGGTGTGTATATTTTGGGATGTTTATTACATCAGTTGGAGTTATTAAAGTCTAGTCTCAAAGTTGCTTACTTATTTTGTTGACTTATTTTTTGTTGTTTATTTGTTGTGTGTACAATATCCTATTTGCTAGGTTTGAAGATGGGAAAACCTCACTTAATACAAAATATTACTATTTAGTACAGGCCTGACATTATTACAACTGTATACGACAGGGTGGTTTTTGCTTAGTAAATACAACTCTAAGAGGGAAGTTTTATTTTCTACTGCAACATTTCAAAGGGCACCAAGGCAATGGCTACTAGGGGCAATGGAGGCAATAGACCTTTATCACAGTGCAGCCATCTTTCTCCAATCCAAACAATGTATATAATGAGGATTAAAGGAAAAAAGTAGTCTGGTTCCATATTTTGTTTAGTTTGTTGGATATTAATGCTCATTACTGTTATTGGGTACATGACTAAGATGGTGGCGGCATGATACAGGTCTATTCCCTTCATTGCCTCAGTGAAATATCAGGCCAGCAAGTATGTAAAGTAGGCAGTGTAATGGCAACATTTGATTGCAAGAAGAAAGATAGACAGGTGTTACTGTGCTTTCCTTAGCTTACATCACATTAAGCTTCTTTATGATTAACAAAAAACCAAAGCCATATTTAGGAAGAAGTTCCAATTATGAAAGGGATACATTCAGCAGTGTAAAAAATTGTAAAGGTGTCCGTAAGAAATAATCTCATCAGCTGAGGCCATGTCCGAACTGGCAGCTATGGCTGTGGCTAGATCACTAGGTCATCATGCATTGAAGTATAGGACTCCTTAGCAGCACCCTTAACAACAGCCATAGCCATAGACGAAGCCACCAATTTGGATGAGACATTAAGTACATCACAGCGATTCAGCTCATATAAAAAAACACTTACTTTTTGTTCATTATTACTAAGCAAACCGTTTGTTACGTCATGTGTGTGTTACCTCTGCGAGATAACTCGTGTGTTAGGAATGCTAAGGTTAAAGCCAGGCAATGTTAACACACCAGGCTACGAGCCTTTGTTAATCTGAGGAGGTGGGGGGGGGGGGATCTAGGCTTTCAAGCACTTACCATCCAATGGGTTAGTCAGGCCACTATTACTCCAGTCAAATTCAACCTTAGGAACTGCGTCCTGTAAGAAGGGATGGGAGAAGGTTGTCAGACTATGACGCTAAAACTAAAAAAAACACAAGTAACATGCGGTGCGCTGACGATCAACAAACCCATGTTTCCCCTATCTCAACACCATACAAGACACTGGACACTATTGGTAATAACTCAAAATACTTGTTAGCATAATTTGGTAACAAGCATTGGGGAGCTGTTGATAGTATAAAACATTGCGAGAAACATCTCTCTCTGTAGCAATGCACATTTTGAGAAAGAGGTAATTTTTCACTCAAACATTCAAAGACCTCAGGATTGAAGCCTCTTTTAGGCATCTGAAAGCACAATCTGTTTTTGCAACTTCATTCACCAATTGAGTCAAAATTTCACAGGTTTGTTATTTTATGCATACGTTGGGGTACAGCCAAGTGAGAGTACTGGTCCTTGACAATAACCGAAGGTGTCCAGTGCCCTTAAACCTTGCCCTGTACTAACAAGCAAAGTTGGAAACTTCACAGTACATCATTTTTGCATTCAGTTTCTACTCTAAAAAGAGCTACATGTATCATACATTGACTTTAAAGTACCTACAGTTGCAAATACATCTTAGGAAAACTGTGTAGTGGATCTTCAACACACTAAACTAGTCAATCAACCAACTTTCCTGAACAACATACTTCCCTGACATACTTCCCTGAATTACACATATGAGTAATGTGTGCATGAGCTTTTCATAGATAGTTCCTGATAAATGCACTCTGTACAGCACTCTGTACAACTTTACGCAACTGCGTAAGTTCACTTGCGCAACGTTTATGGCGCAACCTACGCCATAAACGTTGCGCAAGTGGACTTACGCAGTTGCGTAAAAGTTCAGGAAATCGGCTGCAGGCCTGGAATATCATTTTTAAACATGTTGAAAGGGCAACAGGGCCATTTTCATTTTTGCAAAGGGCACTTCCATTGGATAATCTATAAGTCAATGGGAAACTTTTGAAGGGCACCAAGGCCAGCACCAGGGGCAATTCCACGCCTGGTACAGGGAACTGTTTTTTTTAATTGCCAAATCATATTGTGCATTAAGAAAATGCTTGCGGTAGAAATGGCCGATTTAAACTGCTTGATATTTGAAATGCAATAATGCTACATGGAAAATAAAGATACATTACTAATTGCGTTCAAAATCAAAGCAATAATGTCAAAGAGCTACAATTATATGCGATTTGCACATACATAAATTAAAAAAAGTATTTACATCTTTAGCCTACATGTAGCAGCTCTTGAAAATTGAGGTTATCAGGCAAAATATCATGTGAAGGATACTTATTTTCTGACAGGTTCACTTGAAAGTTTCAGCTTGCAAATTATTGCTTAGCATTATTTTAAGCACAGCAGCAACTCTACAGGATCAATTTTATAAAGACAATTTATAAGCAGAATACTGGGGTAAGCAAAAAAATTACCTGTGAAGCAGCCGCAGCAATATAAACTATTCAACTTCATGGCATTTTGCCTGGTACCCCAGTTTTGCTCATTATGATTTGCCTACGCTTAGCAAGTTTTGTATGCTTATAGGCTGTATGAACCCTCTTGCTCTCTACCCCCTCTCCCCACCCCCTCCCAGACATGCTCAGACGTAGTAATTATAGTATAACGCCTTCACACCGATTAAGACTAGGGTTTACATTTCCGCCCACTAGGTGAAATATTTCACATACAGCGCATAACATGAGTAATTCATATCAGCACATGGAATAAGTTGGATCTAAAGATAATTATCATATGGATAACAAATATATGCTAAGGAGTCATGGTGTAGAGCTACAAAATAAACACCAATGCATGCTCCAATGGGTAACATGCTATTTATAATGAATATCTAATTCTGTCTCAATTCCTATCGCAGAGTGAAACTCTTTCCATCTGACTGGGGCAAGGCATTATTAGTGCATTGATAACAAAGAGAAAACAGACACTTTAAACAAGCAAAATGGAGTTATTTTTCTTAACACAAAAAGAAGATGAGTGAGAACAATTTAAGAAAGACAATACAAAATCATCACCGCAAAGATTAATATCACTGAAACAGATTAAGTGCAGAGTTTAAAAGCTTATAGCAATAGTTTCTTTTAAAATCTCCCTTTCGGACGCAACAAATTTGCACAACTGAAGTATGCATTTGAGACACGCCAAGTTTCCAGCTCGACCTGAACAACATTGTATAGATTTATAATAATAAAGGGTTAGTGAGGATTACAAAAAGCACTGTTTAATTTCAGTCTGAAGGCTTATTGAATGTGGTAAGCAAGATTTTGTTGTGCTTAGCTACTAAGTGTGCAGCTCTATGAGAGAGGGCCTTGGTAGTATTATTACAATGGCATCTTCACCAGAGTCTAAAGCCTGGTTAATACTTTCTGCGAATGCGATATGAATTTTGACGTCATAAATTTACAATGAATAATTCTTATCAAATGACTTGTGGTCAACTGCTCCAAAACATTGATGTTAAATAAAAACGTTACATTGAAATTCATATCGCATTCGCATTTGCAAGAAGTACACATATGGAGTGGGCTTAATTCCCAATTAACAAAAAATGGCTTACCAACGGTGTCCCGGTGGCCAAGATGGTTCCCTGTTCTCCCTCCGGGCTCTCCTGGGTCAGACCCCCCAAGGCATCAGGCCTCTCCAGCTGCTTCTCACTGGGTTTACTGGGCACCAACAACCCAAGATTGGGAGCAAAGATGGGCATACCTGCCTTCTTAGATGCCAGCTGCAGATGAGAGAGGGGAAAAGAAATAGAAGCTGTCAGGAGGAGATATTGAGGTGAGATGAGGACAGAATGCGATTATGGGGTCACGGATGCAGGCCAGATGGGGGAGGTCCCACCCCTCTCTCTCTGTCTATTGTCATTGGCGAGAGATGAAAGTTGAAACGCATCCTTCTTGCAGACTGATTGGGTTAGACGGAGTACCACTTTATCACTGGCTCTCGTTACCGTTGCCGTTAATTGAACCAAGAAGACCAGTGATCTTGTGTACTGTACCCTAGTGATGGTTTGCCTGATGATGTATCTAAGAAGGTGGTTAAATGGATTTGCATCGGGTTTAATTTGCATACATTAAAAATTTGCATACACACAAGAAATTTGCATACATAAGGAACCTGCATATTTTATGACAACAGAAAAGCAAAGACAATTCCGCAACTCATCTCAACGTTCAAAATCGTGGAAATAGTGAAACAAATTTGAAACTGGTTTAATGGAAATTTTTCATAAACACAGTCACAGCGTACAGAAGTCACAACATTCGCAATCCGAGTAGACGGCATGCACAGCTACAGTGAGTGGCTAAGGACGGTTGCCTTTCTCCTGTAAGGAACTCAAAAACAAGGGCACATCTGTCACGGAGACTAATGGACATTTTTACATAACGTTAATTCCATTAATATTTATAGGTCACGCCATGCATCTCCGATTGAGGAGAGATTTGATGACCAGATAGAGAATGCTCTTATCCTTCCGTTCATCCTTCAACCATACGCCGCCTGGATTTACTGTTAAATAATAAATAATTGGCAACTGGATCGATGGAGCGCAGCTCTGACAATTCTTCTTCTCGGACTGCTTAGTAATTGGCCGACTGACAAAACATCATGAAAGTTTGACAGTAAATTGTACGCATGTAAACTGTGAGATCGAGTGGTTTTTGTGTGCTTTTGAAGTTTACACAGACCGTGGGGTGACACAGTGAATCTTGCCCTTAACTGTAGCCACTTAAAGATAAAGATGCTATCAGCCACTATTTCAGCAACTGCCGATGTACAACTCTCCTTTTAACAATAATAACAATAACAATTTATTCATTTATTATGCAGAAGTTTCAACAAAATTTGTCCAGATTGACATGTTTCAAAGATGAGATGGTATAAAAGACTGTCCCAGCACACTGAATGAATAAATGATTGAACACTTGAAGTCCGATCAAAACATTTTTCAGCAGGCCTCAAAATAACTCACAGCACCCACCGCAACTGCCGTGGTGCCCTTAGATTTTGCTGTGATGCCCTTTGCAAAGTTCTAATAAAAGTTTACACTTTTCCTCAATTTCAGAGGAAAATTGCTTTGCTCTTTAAGAGCGAAGTTCAAGGACTGCAACAGTTTTTTCACTTCTCCACACTCGTCAAACAACTCTCAACGTGAAAACACAAAATGGTATAAATTACACTGTGAACAGACCTTTTTAAAATATCGGAATTAAAGATGCCCGATGTCAAATCAACAAAAGTTTCTTGATGAAGAGAACACTTGATTGGTCTTCAGACTGCTCTGCAGCTCGATGATGAGGAAGAGGAGGCAGATGATGAAAGAGGGATGACGATGATAGATGACGGTTTGAGGTACTCTAACTCACCAACGACCCATCTCAGACTAGCAGCATCTCACCGAGTCTCTAATAGTGGACACTGTACCAGCTTCAGCCCCCATAAGACCAACACCACTGAGTATTACTAATCTTATTAAGAAGGATGCGGAAATAAATCACTCGCCATCCCGCTCCGGGCCATCTAATTAGATAAGACATGGAAATTCTAGCCAATTTTAGACGATCCAAAATGTGAAGAAGAAAAAAACAGGCCAGTGAAAACAAGTTTCTACAATCGAGCCAACCGCGATGGAGCGTGGTGCCGGGTCCCGAAAAAAAAGTAGAGGTGTGAAAGGAAGACGGAACAGCGACGTAAGCTACATTAAATGGTGACACCAAACCAGCCCGGAATCGGAGAGTTTTTAAAGGCATTTCAAAATTGAATTAGGATGAAATTTCAATCGTTTTAAAGTCAACAGCGCGACAACTTCTTTGAAGTCATAATGGAGACGGCGTAACAGAAGCCAAGCTCTTCACGCTTTTAAAAGCTACACCAAAGACACACATGGAGAAAGTTCCACTTACCGATAACATAAACAGTATGGATAACGGTGGCCACAAATACAAAGGGAAACATTGGATGTGTAGCTCTCATTCCCAGGGCTCTGGTAGCAAGCAAAAAGTATGGCTGCTTGAGAAGGTCCTACTTCTTTAACTGGCATGAACTGAACAAAGTGTGCCACGCAATTCTCCGGAGTAAAGTCAAACAGGGCCCTCCCGGAGGGCTCAAGATCCGGGGGTTGAAGTGAGAATAAAGAGATGAAATCTGAGCAGAGGATGTGGACAGGGCTGTGAATAGTGACACGGGAGTGACTGTCATAGCTCCATTGTGACGCTGTAATGAATTGACACCCAACCTACTGAACTGTACATTGTTAATAAGGACCAAAATTCCAAGCATGACTTGGGTTCAGCGGCACCGTGAATATTGCAAGCCGATAGTAGAAGGTGGGAGAAGAGGAATACGTCATAAGGGGGGGGGGAAAAATAAATAAAACTGATTATTTAATAATGACCTGTGTATCACACAAGCAGAAATGGCTGCCAAGGGATGGATGTATGGTGTAGAAGTTTTACAAGTTATTATAGAAGATGGATCTGATAATGACAAAAAAAGTTCCACTAAAAAAACCCCACCTTATTGTGATAGATTTCAGAAAGGAAAATAATAAAATCTAACCCTTTAGAGACCATAGCAGCTGTGAGGGGCTTACACCGAAGTGCCTATAGTGGTCGCAAACAGCCCAAGATTTGACCTACTTCAACTCAACTAAAAGGGTCAATATAAAGACCAAGTAGGCCCCTATGTGTGTCCTGAATTGACATTTTCAAATGAGTCCAATGTTGACATGGAATCTATCACTCCAAAACAAAATCATATTTTTGTTTCTTTTCCTTTTTTCCAGATATAAGAAAATTAGTCAAAAAAACAACATTTGCAACGTCTGGGCCACATGATGATGATTATACAGAAATGAATCTATACTTTGAAAGAGCTATACTTTGACAAACTGATGTAATTTTGAGTATTTCCAAAAGATGCTAAAATTTGAAACCAACCTAGTGTCTAAATTGTTCAACAACATGCGATAAATCAATTTAAAGAATCTTTTTGGGTCCAGTCTACCTTTGTTCACCTACATGTAGAATAAAAGATACTTGATGCAAAAACAAAGTGTGTAACAAACACACTGTCAATCATCTGGTATCAGACCTGATACCAGTTAAGGGCAGGGCAGTTTTTCCTTAGTGAAAGGCACACAAGGGGAAATGAAGCATTTCTTATAAAGCATTCCAAAGGGCAGCAAGGCAATGACCAAGGGGTATGGAGGGAATTGCCTCAATGAACTATCTGGCCTGTACTATCTTGGTTTGCATTATATGCCCACGCTCAATCGGATTTCAAATTTCATTTCCAATTTACAAATCATTACATCTTTGCGATTCATTTCAACTTTGCATCCTTTTAACAGTGTTTTTTCCTTTTAACGAAAATCTTCTCCATTGTGGCGCATTCACCGCCGAGTTCCTGATCGAATTCGCTCTCCATTTTCTCTCATTGTAACCAATCGATTGAATTTATGCATAAAGCAGAAGCGCGAGTCTATAGTCAATCCACTCAACAACCGTTTCATTCACCTTCTCCTCCTGTCACAACACAAAGAAGAGAAACGGCCATTGTTGCCGTCTTCTCAAGAGTGCGTCGCTTCTTCGCCACAGGATGAAGTTTCAAGATGTTGTTCCAATTTCCCTGTGCTTCTTGACAAGAGAATAATTTCACGGGAAAAGGTCACAAGCATCGGTTACCCACCTTGTGAAGAAATTGTGGGAAAATATCTTGAGGTGATATGCCCTATTTTGCCTCAAAATACACATGGACTACTTCACTAGTTCAGTCTAAGAGAATAAGACGCTGATAAGCCTTTTATAAGAGTCATTCACACAGACTTTCTCCAGGAAAGCGTTGTGATAGGGCCTTTGGAAATATTGGCTGAAATCCATAGAGAAAGATGAAAATGGAATAACTAAAGTATAAACATCTTTGTCTGTACCTTGAATAATACAAGCCTCTTTTCAGAAAACACGCTACTCAAAAAAAGATTTTTACATGGGTGCTGCATTGTAACTTCCACCATGCAAAGTTTCAAAGCCTCTTTACATGTACATGTAGTGCTACAAGCCTTTAAAAAACTCAAACACTCACTCCCCAGTCCTAATACATGCTTTCAAATCAGCTGATGGAATGCAACAAACTATAGGGTAGGGGTAAAAATCCATACTCGCCCTGAACAGAAATCCTATCCATGACCTTGTAATGGGTCTTGAGCAGATGTCTTAACCATCTGACCATGCACTGAGCTTTGACTTCGTTCCAACATGTACATGTTCAATGCTTGTAGAAGTGGGTGAGACACTTTTAAATCAAGTCAAAAGTCATGTTGATCCAAAACTATAGCCCTAGCAGTGTTTTTAACATTGTTAATGTTTCAATGTTTTAAATGTATGTGAGCATTTGAATTACCCTTTTTGGAATCTAACTGAATTGAATTGAAACCCAATGTTAATATGTCGTTGAAGAATGAGTTTAAAAAAAAAACGGTTAGAATGTTGCCCGGGGCGCTCTCATTTTAATTTCACTTTTAACCGATCTTGAATGGGCAAGGCAGTTTTTCCTTGCCCAAAAATGGTAATTTTATGAGGAAAAACTAACTTACTGGACTGTTCCATGGGACACCAAGGCAATGATCAGGGGCATGAAGGAATAGGGGCACCAGGGACAACAGGGACACCAGGAGCATAAAGGCAATTGCTTCCGTTACCTCCGTGAAACATCAGACTTGTATCTTGAAAATTCAGGAGCATTGATTTTCACACATGAAGTCATACAAAATGAACTGATCCTGTTCATTCCTACATGTAGTCATAAATGGCTTAATTTGACTGCATTATCATATGTTAGAGAATGCTCATATGATGACAGCCTTCAAACCATATGCCACATATGGTGCAGGACTGGAGGACAAAACACAAAGGATGACTCTGATGTGAAGTTGGTTCAAGGACCAATCAACCTAAAAAGTATTGCCAATAGCCTAAGTCCCCCCTAATCTTTCCGGAAATACTGACGGAAAGTATGCAAAACTGTTAAACAGTCTCATTTTCAAATTTTTTCATTTGAATTCCAGAGGAGTTTCATCTTCACATTAACCATTTTTTTAATTTTAATGTCAGAGACTTGACGGGTAAATTTGTAACTAATGCAACATGTTTGATACAAAATGCATCACAGACATAATGCTTCAACACAATGAGGTGATAGAGGCAATTGCCTCTGTTGCCCCTGGCCTTGGTGCCCTTTGTAAAAAGGTGCCCTTTGTGAAAAGTTATAGTCACGTTTTCAAAAGTTGTTCAGTTGAAATCCAGGAGGTTCAAATGAGTTAAATCTTCAAAATCAACAATTTTGTTTAACGTCAGAGACAGGTTCGGAGAGTCACTCAAAAAACTGTTAATGTCAAAAAACATTGAGGTGAATTTGTAATACACAATGCACTGCAGGCCTGATGCTTCACAGAGGTGATGGAGGCAAGTGCCCCCATTGCCCCCTGGCCATACACAGCCTTGGTGTCCTTAAAAATGTTCCAAATAGAATTTTTTTTAGACAATTTGTTGGTGTCCTTGCCCTTTCAAGACAAAGCATCAGACCTGCACTGCCTGCACATACACGGATACTTAGCAATCTACCCAACAGGCTTGACAACGTTCCTGTTTATTTCTCCAGATTTCCAATAAGTTAATCTCATCCTCTTCAGGAACTGCAATCTCACAGAAGCACTCCATGAAAAAATAGAGAAACCTTTCAAATTGTTCAATATGAACCCAGCTTATAAGCCTCAGCTATCACAAAAACAGCTGACAATCTATAAAGAGAGAATACTGAAGACATATTCATAGAGAAATCTTCGAAGATTGCTTTTTTATGTGAACGCAACCTCACGCAGTCACTCTGTAAATCAATCACGCGGACAACATGTCCTGCGGGCAAAAATGCGTGGATCGCAGAGAAATAATCCAACCTGAGAAAGAAGGACTCCAAGACATAGAGTTGGAGGGGGAGGGGAGGGGGAAGGGTTGTATCTCAATGAGGGCTCCAAGGTAAATACTCAGATGGTTTTAAGGGTTTAAACGGTACAGCGAACAACATCTACCAAAAGTTATGATTGGACTTTTAAATATTATAAGCCCTGACACTGAATGTGCAAACAAAAACATACAGGCGGGTGGACAAGTTTCTGTGTTTATTGAAACTCGATGAAATCTGGCTTTTCAATTTCACTCGGCTTCCCCGGGCCCCTCATGAAACAGAAAACAATCCAGATTTCATCTTGTGATTACCACAATTTAAAAAAAAATCCTATTCAAGTCACCAGACACACAAGGCCTGAAGGCCACTTCAAGGTATGGGCTACAATTTTTTAAATTTTTTTAGAGGCCGTTGCCACCTACCTCTAGGGCTGAAACAGTTTTACAGTCTATGCGGATGTAGGCTTAGGTATCATCAATCCGAAGTGTGGCCGGTAGAGCAGAAAGCAATACCTCCACAATGCACCCATATACGCATCCAATACATGTATTATCACAAGCAAGCAGTAAACTTAAAATCTTGCAAGAAAAATGTCTAACCAAATTAACATCGGAGGAACCGCTCTTCACTGCCTGTTAATGACCTTGGTTGGTAGCTGGCTGTTGTTAATGGATCAAGCCAAAGGTGATGTCCATTTACAGCAACATATTATTATTCTCTGTCTGCATATTTTAAAGAACCAGACTATATTTTCAAACAGTACACAAAAAGGGTGATTTTTTTCTATAGTTTCTGCATAAACGCACAGTGCATGCACAGCATCTTTTACATAACAAATTCTTGTTTAGGGGCCATTTATGCGCTATGTGGCCAATCTTCGACCAATCAGGGTGCATAAAATCTACGAGGCGATTATTAATGAATAATAGAAACCATGAAAGTACTTACGATGTTTCTGGAATCAATGCCGAGTGAGCCAAGGAGTTGTTTGCTATTGCCTGACTTTGTCCACTGGTAACACAAAGCGTTGGTTCTCTCTAGGTCTCTCAGGGAGCTCCACACGTTGCCGTTCTGATCCCTGTAAAAATATAGAAAACAAAAAACAAGGTTTATCGTCAAGATTCTTGACTCAAGAAAATTAAAAAGAAGTGATTGTACCGATGATGCATCATTTTGTATTTTGTGTCAGTGGCTATAAACAACCCAACTTGAACAAGGCTCTGCTTACCGCCAAATTCTGCACTTAAGATCACCATTCTCTGCTAATACAGGACAAGCACAGAATTTCTGCACAAGCTGTGACTAGTGTCCACAAAAAAAATACAACCAGTAATCGTCCAGAAGCCCCGAAAACTCACGGCAATTTGTTCATAAACAACCTGGCAGAGACAGACCTACCTGCTGCCATGCACAATTACAAGACAACTTTGAAATTGTTATCCAAAAGCAAAGGTCCCTAAAATTCATCTGTGAAGACCGGGAGAGTTCCCTGGTGACTTTAATAATCAACAGGAACATAACTAATTCATACTGCGTTGCAAACTGTAAACAAACATGTGTCTCTGGTCGACAGCGAACTGTGCTAATGAAATGCCTTAGTTGCTAATAATCATGACAGTACCTGAATGCATACAAAGATTCCTTCTGTTTATTGAAAGAACAGCGACGAAAATACACTGAACAGGAAATGCTGAAATTGAACTTCAACGAACAAAACATGTCAAGATTGGTGATAACGCGTCAACTCCTGATTAATGACAGGACCTTCCACTTGAAACCAAATTTAAAGGATAAATCTCAAAGAGCCCCAAGGAGCTTCATAAGAACTAGTGAACTCCATAATGTAAGATTGCTGGATCATATTTCATAACTCACCCGGAGAAATGGGCGCATTAAGATCGAGTGCGCGATATTTACCCCCAGCGCTGTTTTAATCAATGATATGATTACTAGATAATGTCTATATTAGGCACAAGGCTTTGCTCGCTATTAATAGACGCTGGACAGTTAAAACGTCAACATCTACACATCATCCGTGTGCATCTATTATACAAGTACAATGTAGGAGGATGAGATGATTCCCTGTGGAGCTCTTGATAGTCTTAATATGTCAACCGTTTGCAGGATGTTTACCTTATAATACACAAGTTTGATAATTGTCAAAGACGAGTATTCTCACATATGCATACAATAACAAATCTCTGCAAATTTTCACTCAATTTGCTCATCACAAGAAAATCAAAGAAATACATGCTTTTTGCGCAAATTTGTGTGCTTTCAGATGCCTAATAAAAGGCTCAAGAAAAAGGCTTCAGTAAATAACACACAAAACCCACTCGTGAAAAAGTCCCCCAAACTGACTCAGTTTGAGAAAACTTATCTGAAGAAAAAATGCCAAAAGAGTACCTTTTCCTCCATTGTAATTTTTACACTAATAGAAGCATGCACACATAAAGCAAATACAATTTCATCAAAGTTCCATCAGGTTTAAAGACAGATTAACAACAAACTGGAGGTTCACCGTGCTGTATCCTTCTTTCCTCAAGGGGTAATAAAATCAAGACAGAAAACCCCAAAAACACGTAAACATATCTCTCCATAGCACGACTCCTACCAGACTTGACACCTACCTCCCGGATTATTTCAAGTTGTCACCAGCCGAGACAAGACACCCCCTTCTTTATACCCAGCACTCCTCCACATCTCGTCTTCCTTGAACCGAGGATGAGTATTCAATTTCCCAGGAGGAGTATCCTCTGTCCTCCTCTGCTCATCTCATCAGCTCCATTCATTCCATTCTCATCAGCATCCATCATCTTTTATTATCACATCACCACGCATGACTTCATCTTACTCACCACCTCTCCCCGACAGACAGAAGGGGGGGGGGGAGCATCACTTCTCTTCGCACCTCACTCTCCTCTCAATCACCCCCATGAGACTCCCGGAACGAATTATCCAAAAAGTTGATAAAAGAAAACAAACTCTGCTGGGCATCTTAGTTGCCGTCGTCGTCGGCTGGCAATGACATAATCACTTCTTTGACGGTTCAGTAGGATGAGAGATGAGATTACTCGTTGTGTAAGTGTTTCAATCACACAGTGGATTGTCCATCAAAGTATGAGCGACGACCAGGCCTGTATGCTTCCTTATTGAAAGGGCAAGGGCATCAAAGCATTTTCTCCTTGGTAGAGGGCACATGATGAGGAAATTGTAAATTTCTACTGGCACATTTCAAGGGCATCAAGGGCATCAATGCAATGGAATGCATTGAAGCAATTGCCTTTGTTGCCAGCCTCCGTCAAGTATCAGGCCTGGACAATTTATAAAAAGTATGCCAAAAGTGCTGCAAAAACAAAAACTATAAAACAACATTATTCCCTTGATAAACTTCTGGATTTGTGTCATTGCTGTGTGATGCTTATTGATATTAAATTATAAATTCATGTGGATGATTTTTATCGCTTTTTTATAGTTTAATAAAAAAGCTTCCACTGGACAATTCCACAATCCATGTGTAAACTCAAATAAATGAAAAAACCCAAAACCTTACATTTAACACGCAAAATGTTATTAAAAATTCTGAAAATGATACATCAGAAGATACGTTTGATGAAACTTTTGTTGTGCATGCAATATCATATGTGTATGGATTAAATTGACACTTAAGCTTGTTCACGAACGTGATTACACAGTTCTGCAATAACATTGGCTGCAAACCGTAAGTTATACACAATTATTGTTTGAAAATACAAGTCACATACCCCTACATCGCCTAAGAGTTTTTTTCATGCTTAGCTGCTACTAGTTGTTCCGTACCTTAATCAGGAGGCAGAGCCGCATTCGAACGTTAAAGGAACTAATTGCAGGCTCTGGTGGCTTACAGACCCATTCTTTATTCAGTAAAATCCCACCCCCAAGGAGGCATATCTTAGGAGAGATGGTGCAGGACAATTAACGCATAATTTCAGCTTGTTATAATTCCCCCTCTTCCAATAAATGGTGACTGTACTTTGGAAGAATCTACGCCGATAAAACTCATCCCAGTAATTGGCAACAATCCGAGTAAAGTGCGCTTAACTTTCAGAATGTAATCCCGGTGTACATCTCCCATGGTAATAAAGATTTTTACATTGTAGATATATGTATTCAATGGTTAATTTTTGTCCAATGGGAGTGCACGGAGAGGATTGCAATTTGTGCAGTGCTTGTTAGTGCTATACAGTCGTTTTATTCTGACTGGTTGGGTGTATGCAAAGGGCAGAAGCAAGAATCGTATCGAGCTTGTATGACAATATTCCTTCAAGTTAGAATATTCCTCTTCAATTTAGAATATTCCGCAAGTCAATGGGTTTTAGCATCCTCAATGCTAATGTTAGGATTTCAAAAGCTTTTTGTGTATAAAGCTAACCATTGAAGGTGGATTAATTAATTACTTTCAGCGAATGTATCAAATTTGCTAAATATTTATCTTCATGTTTTGGTATTCTGTATCTTGTGAGCAAAAGGCAACACTGAACGTCCACAAAACTGCAATATTCTATACTTTAGGTCTGGAGTTTCACCTATGAGAAGGCAAGGTCATTTTCATTTAAGATGATCGGAATATCTTATGTGCCAGCAGCCATTGGAACATTGGGACATATGATGGCTACCAACCATCTTGACTCTAAGCTATCTAGCCCTATGATGCATATATGCCATCGGCAATTGATTCTCTATTTTGTAAATTGTTCGCAGGGGCACAAGTCAGAAGCCATGCTGTGCCGTGACGGACATGTGCGCTAAATAAGAAGCCACTATTATTATAATTATTATTATTATTATTATTATTATTATTATTATTATTATTATTATGCTTCACACTGGATCTCTTATTCCGGAGTTTTTTTACACCACAGTATCCCCAGCACACTTTGACACTGTCCTTGCCAGAGCAAGAGGTGGCTATCCCCAGGGTATGCTCATTTGCCAAGGGTAGATCAGGGGCAAAGTGATCCAAGTGTGAATGGGTCAGCCATTAATCAACGGGGTTGCCCCTGGGAATAGAGAAGTGTGAAAAGGGCTAATTGAGGAGAAGAAGTGAAAGTTTTAGAAGCACCAGTAGAGGGCAGGCTGAGGAGGCAAAATTGAGGCGGCATTTTGCCTCTGTTGCCACTGTGAAGTATCAGCCCTTTACGTTTGATATTCAGATTGAAATAATATAATATTAATTTTGGTTTTTACCCATACACCGATGTGTGTTAGCACTGTATACTCAGTACTTTCCCGAGTCCTGTGAAGAAACAAAAATCACAGGCCAGGCATGTTACTCGGGTGGGATTCAAACCCATGACCCTTGCAATTCTAGAGCAGTGTCTTACCAACTAGACTACCGAGGTTGCCCGGCAGCTAGAGGCAGTTCGTTTCACAGGACTCGGGAAAGTACTGAGTATACAGTGCTAACACACACCGGTGTATGTGTAAAAACCAAAATTAATATTCTTTATCCCCGATGCAAATTTAACATCTATGAAATATTATAGACAAACTCTTTCCAAAAAATCTTAAATAAATGATGCAAATTTTTCGGGTTTAAGCTGTCAGCTGTTCAAAACTAACAGTTCACATTGTTATCACACAAGTTGAAGAATCTCTGAAGTATAAAATACACAAGACAAAGGTTTACAAAATGTTCAGCCAGGTTGAAAGACAGAGTGATATTGCTGAATGAACAACAAACATGGGCATCTAAGCTTTTCTCACTAAAGCAACGGCAAGTTGTATTCTCTTGCATGGTAACTGCACTGTGAAACCTGAGTGACTTTTAACTAATAAGACCTTGACACTAGACAAAGTTCAAGTGATTTTTCGTTGACGTGTACACTGATGTGTAAACCACATTCTTGTTTACAAATAAAATAGTACATGCGTTTAGGTACAGCTCTACATTAAATGTGTTTTTAATCACTTGTATGTATCACATACATTTGCACAGGTACCACAGACTGCCTCAAAGTGATGTACCTGAACTAGGCTTAAGTTTGTTCTGTTTGTACAGCTGGTACTATGTGGAAACCTCATCACTTCAGTACTGTGGACTAAATAAAAAGCCTGGTTCATACTTTCTTTGAATGCCAATGCGATACAAATTTTGACCTCATAAAATAGCAAGGAATAATTTACTGGGCTGTGACTTCAAAATTCATATCGCATTCCAAGGAAGTATGAATCGAGATTTAATCTCCGTAGTCTCCTGTGGTACATGTATTTTTTTGGAAAGAGAGAGTTGGCTAAATAGTAGGATTCATTGAGATTGTTCAGACAGCGTATTCAAGTCGGTTTACTCCAGTGCTTCTGTTCAGCAGAGTGTGGGTTTGAATCCCGGTCGTAACACTTGTGTCCCTGAGCAAGCGGTTAACTATGATTGCTTCTCTCCACCCAGGGGTAAATGGGTACCTGTGAGGGCAGAGATGGTTCTTGTGATTGGTCTAGCCCAGTAGCGCATATAAATTGTCACACAGGGTGAGATGGTTTAAGGAATGACCAGTGACCAGGGGTAATAACTAGGGGTAATAATGTTGGAAGAGCTGTGAGAAGCCCTCTGGTGCAAAAAGCGCTATATATAAAAACTGGTGATTACTACATGTAACTCATGGTTGAATATGATTGAGTTCAACTCTGTCTGTCTGAATGTTTCTAAAGAAAGTTAGACCAAATCAGCTTTAAAGCCATTGGACCCTTTCGGTACAGAAAAAAAAAAAAAGTTCACAGATTTACAAATAATTTACAGGGTTTACAGAAGGTAATGGTGAAAGACTTCTCTTGAAATATTAGTCCATGAAATGCTTTACTTTTTGAGAAAACGGTAAAACAATATAAATTCTCGTTAATTACGGATTTGTTATAAACACATGTCATGACACGGCGAAACGCGCGAAAACAGGAGTGGGTTTTCCCGTTATTTTCTCCCGACTCCGATGTCCGATTGAGCCTAAATTTCCACAGGATCGTTATTTTATATATAAGTTGTGATACATGAAGTGTGGGACTTGGACAATACTGTTTACCGAAAGTGTATAATGGCTTTAACCCCCAAATAGACCGATCCCAAGTTTCAAAAATTGTTTGAATAAAAATTGATTTTTTTTTTTTTTACGACTGCCACCTACTGATCATAAATTATCCTGCTGTCTAAACACGGTAATTGACATACCATTCCCCACCCCCACATACAATGTAAATGTGTTCATGCATGAACAGTGCATATTTGTACACATACCAATGTTCTTACAAACTGTGCAAACATGCACGCAACATGATGCACGTAGATATAAACAGTATGACAACGTGTCTTCCTATTTCATGGAGGTAGTTTTCCTCTTTGACCCCGCCCCTCGTTCAGTGCCTTAAAGCCCTACATGTACATGTAGGTTTCTCCCAAAGATTTGTCAGTTTGACAGAGAACGCTGAATAATTGATACAAGGTCCTAAAAATTTGTTAAACTTGATGTTTATATTAATTGGCAAGTTTTGGTGACTGTAACTAACCAGTCAAATCATCTTCCAACACAGTGACGACCAAAAAGGGAAAGTATGTTTGGTGATCACTCTTAAAATCAATTGCAAAAAATTTGATTAAGTTAGAAGCCTACTGCAGCTTTCAATAATAAAGCAGTTTTAGAAACATTTCACTTTAAAAAGTAATGTGGTTATGGAAAAAGATTTCAGTTTTACTAAGTGTTTCTCAGATTGTGTATTCCAATTACGCGTTATTCTTCCTGTTGGACATAACCGCACAAGATTTTTAGCGATATATCTCAAAAACACAACCACCTTTTGAAATGCAATGTTCACATGATGTTGTAGTTTTTATTGAATACAACGTAAAAACTTTGCTAAGTTTGTTATCAAGATCCCTCACTACACAGGTTCATTATGCACGAACCTCTCCATTATAATTCTTTTTGTGCTTTACATTACAGACATCACGTACAGGATGAGTGAACAGGCAAACCGAAAAAACTCAAATCTACCCTGGTTAGGATTTTCCCCCAAATATGCATTTTGATATTCAACACATTATAATAAACTATGCTTCGTGGAAATTACAGACAGTCGGTCTCATTGTTCAACCCGCTTTGTTCCTGATATTTTTCCAAGTCCTGAACAAGCAAATCGTAAAAACTGTGCCTTTGCAAATCTACCCTGGCTTAGGATTTTTTCAAAAAATGCATTAAAGTCACCTGGAAGTGGTATTTTTTCAAAATAAAGCTTTTGTCACTAATATATGTGTTTTGATGAGTTAAATGTGAATAAACAGTTAACTAAGGTTTAAAAAAAATCAGTTCTTATGTTATTTACAAATTTAAGAGTAGACCCCGACCCGAGAGGGCACTGTTCGTGACGTCAATCGAGGCAGACTTTGCCTGTAATGCGTATAGTAAACACAATTGCAAAGTACATGTACGGACCAAGTCGTGAGTTTGTACGTTTCAATTTTTTTTTTTTTTTTTTTTTTCCGGCAATGCCGACCAGGTGTATTGCTGCTGAATGCAGAAAAACACTTTTTGAAATGTACCAACTCACGACTTGGACGTACATGTACCTTGCACGTGTGTTTACTATACGCATTGCAGGCAAAGTCTGCTTTGAATGACGTCACAAAAGGGGTAGGCGGAGTCAGCCCCCAAACAACTTTATACATTTTTTAAACATATAAATCGTGACAAACAATTACTAAAAAAATTGTTTTATTGTTCGTAGGCATAAACTCTTATGTTTGAAAGAAAAAAAATCCTATTTCCAGGTGCCTTTAAAGGCCTGACGTGTACTCAATTTTCTTACAATATAATAAGCTATGCTTTGTGGAACTACAGACAGACAGTCTGTCTTGTTGTAATGTTCATCAGCCCGCTCTGTTTTGATACCCAGTTCCTGATATTTTTCCTGAGTCCTGCGTGTTACCCTATGGCATAGTGTCTGCCCAGCCAACATGGGAAATTGTGACCTGCCGTATAACGTGACATTTTCTTAAACTGGATGGGACTCAGTATCTGTTCTTACTCTATGGTAAAAAAAAGCAAAAACAAACCAGCTACAGCTTGTGAGTGTGGTTCACTGAAGGGATTCATGCGTTAAGAAAAGAAGAAAAAGGATTTCTTGAGACAAAAAGAGAGAAATGTCGGTTAAGGTGAGGGCAGGTGGGTATACAACGTGGTTTACTGATGGGATTCATGCGTTAAGAAAAGAAAAGAAAAAAAAAGGATTTCTTGAGACATAAAGAGAGAAATGTCGGTTATGGTGAGGGCAGGTGGGTATACAACGTGCAAGTACATGTATGTGTTATTCGTTTTCAACAGCAAATGACAACTTCTGCAATAGTGACCTAGATGTTTACAAATCAAATTTTACAGTTTTGTAATAAAAATAGACTGCGCTAATTCAACTTTCCGTGACCTAATCATATGTGTGTGCGATTCTGTTTCTTCAAATACTTATAAATTAATATCGTACTTCAAAATTGTTCATATTGATGGGAAAAAACTTCTATGAAATTTATATAAGGGAATTAAAAATAAATTTATAAATCACTAAAAAAAATCCTGAGATATAGGCTTGTTTATTGTAAACACTTCAGAATTGTGGCCAAAATGAATTTTGCTCAATGTTCTAAACCCTATAGTCACACAGTGGGTGTGATTGGCTGAAAACAAGATTTTCTCATCTTAGTTTAATTTCAATGCCACTAGTGCAACAGAGGCCATAGTCTACATGTTCGGAGCATGCCAAAAACACACAATGTCATTCCCTTTTAAATAATGCCATTTGATGTCCCCCCACACATAAGGTTATTGACCAACATGTTCCTTCTCACATGAACATGAAAACAAGGATCCAATTGTTGTCGACTTAAAACATATCCAGAGACTTTAAACTTTAATGACACGACGACGAGTAAACTGGAGCAGGGAAACGAGATAGAATCGTGTCAGCGTAATACACCTTGATACAGACACAGCCACTGTCGGCCAAGATCCCAAGATGCCGATGATGACGAGAGACTTATCAGCGTGCTTTGGGCTTCATTTCCTTACTTTGTTTCCCTCATGAATCCAATTTAGGAAAGGGTTCACAATCCTATGTGGGGCTAACTCCATGACGGCGCTCTCTACACTGTCACAATCACGAACCCAGATTGGAGATAACCGAGGAATTAGCCCCAAAACTAGGCCCGACAGCGTTGTTTCAATAACGAGAAAAAATCAGCAGGAAATTCGGACCTGGAATTACGAGGAGGCCATGGAGGCTATGGTTTCCGTTGACCTACTGGCTGTCCCTCCAGATCTTGGCCTTGGTGCCCTTCCAAATGATTCTAATAGACTTTAAGATTTGTCAGTGGAAGTGCCCTTGGCTAAAAGGAAAGTGGCCTTGCCCTCTCAAAGATGAAAACTAGGCGTGAAATGTAGGTACGTAGGATTCTCACCCTTTCCAACCTTTAAAAATCCTCCCATGTGGCAGACACAGTTTTTCCCAAATATTTTTGTTTAAAATATGTACATCAAGGTGCAAGCTTTTGTTACCACAGCAGTAATTGCTTACTCTTGTATGAAAATGTTCCACAAAAACCAACAACAGATTTTCAAAATGGGTTTTCAATTTTCTTTGCTATTCAAAATGAAGATCAATAGCCTTTCTGGCCTGCAAGATGCTACACAGAACATGGGAACTTTTACAGTTTCGACATGAATTCAAGAGTTAAAAAAATAACAGCTGCACAAGTTTTAAAAGGTGATAAAACTTGTACTTCAAAATCTCAACAAAAATGCAAGATTTTATGTTTTTCTCCATAAAGCCCTATACAATTGTGCCCGCATGAAGTCATGGCTCTGTGACTCTGTTGTAAACATTTTATGTCGGTGTCACAGGTTACAAGGTCTTTGGTATTGATATCAATAAATTTTTAAAATTTGTTATTTAACGTATTTGAAAACAAAAAATGCTTTGGCCAGAACCTTCAAGAAAACTTTCTACTTTCTGCAAGTAAACAATCATCGTACTTTCCAATAAGCATCCACAGAAACAGAGCCTGTAACATATAAATTATTCATACAGTGCTACCCAATGTGCTATAACTGGACCTAGACTTAATGCATAACTGCATGCATATAATGAATATAATTTTTTCCACAAAGTGTATGAGTGTCTAAGGCCGAAGTAAGAGAGCCATTTGTGGCAGATGAATACCACATGTATAAATTTGCAATATGGAGGGCCAAGCATCGGAAGCGTTTGAGTAAATCAGTTGACTACCGGGACACTTTAAAATCACAAGGAAACCGAGGTAGCCTGGAAAAAAAGACTGGCCCTTCCAGTGAGTTGATAACCATTTTAATAATTATTGGTCATATGTATCACACAAACCTACTTTTTACCATTTTGTGAGTTTGTCAAGTTTGACTTATGCAAATTAAATGCAGACCTGATAATTTCCCACATACATTTTAAGTATCTAATAACAGTTGAAAAATATATGTTTTATGTACAGAGTACACAGTTGAAAAATACATGTTTTATGTACAGAGTACAACAAATTTTTTTCAAGATACAAATTTTGAAAATATATAAAACAACACTTCTTCCCAGGTCGAAACAGCTTACAAACTCTAAATAGGGTGCCAAAATCTGCCTGCACGGTTTAAAATGGCTCTAAAATATTTCAGCTGTGGCTAGTTTTTAAATACGTCAATGCAGCAAATGCACTTGACAGAATAACATCACGAAGTATAAGACAAGCAAACTTGATGACTATGCCTAGAGGTATAATCAAAACACTAGGGCTGTGGTACACGTAAACTAGTGCTCGTATTCTGTCCACTGTAGCTTCGTGTTGGCAATCGCCAAGAAGAGACCCTCTTCACTCTGCGCATTTTTATTGCCCGATTTGATTTCTTGATAGGCTCCTCTTGTAATATTACCGTGACTGAAGTTGACCAGTGTGGGACGTCTTGCTGCGGGTGTGTACACCCAGAAGTCTAATGAATATGCATGGGATCGGACCATTATCGAAAAGTGGGGGAAAAATACATGGAACTGGATCACCGCAGTGCTGAAACACGTGATACCCTGTGTTTTAAAAACTATTGGTGTTGTTTAGAATAGAGATAGATGTACATGTAGGCCTACATTGTACATGTATACACACACAAAATATGTCAATAAAAAATATGAGACCAGCCCCCGATTTCACGAAACTCATCGCAAGTAGCGACGCATCGTAGGGTTTACGATGCGGCGCAGACCTATAAGACACGTCGCGGCTGCGACGAGTTCGCAACTTACGACGTGTAACCGATCGCAACTTGCACTTGTGACGCGTCGCAGCGCTTCGTGAAATCGGGGGCAGGAAACAACCAGATCTTACCTTTAAACTGTAACATTTCTGATGAAAGTTTTTGAAAGTTTCCAATGAGCAAACAGTGCTTGCTTTCAGGAGGAGTTTTCCACCACAACCATCTTAAATACATGTACCATTTAACTTGTGTGTGAATCTGAGAGCCTACACATTTTTAATCTTACTAAAACTTGAACTTAACACAGGTTTTTGCATTAAAAAACTAACTTCATCTACATGTAGTTTCATACCAAGAAAGTTTTTTCTTTCTTTTACAATCCCGAAAACCTTCACACATGTCATAACAGTGATCGTATTCTAACTCATGTACTCACCTTGTGTGCTTGCTCTTTTCAGCTCCTTGAGTACCCGTCCGTTCTTCCGAATCCTCTCCTCCCTTGATGATGATGTCCGTCAATAGGTCAACAATGAGATTAGCCGCTAACGTCGGCCCATTGCCAGGGAAGCATGACCTAAACACGCTGTCCACCCGACTGCCCGTTGCCTGCTGCAAAACACCAATCAATTAAGAATAAGTTGTGTTAGATTTAAATAAGGTCTGGTACAATGACTTGCTTAGTCACAATGTACCATGTACTAAGGACATACATTTGAATTCCTCAGACTAATGTCAAATAGTTCAGGCAAGCTTTTATAATATCAATCACCAGATGAGCAAACCCTGGTAGCACTGTTCCATACACATTCATTCAGAATCGTGTATGGGTGTTCACCTTCTCATACGTAAGCAATAGCAACTGTCTCGATAGTCTGAGGAATTCAAATTTAAATGCGAACTTGTAATCAAGCATGTCATTGTAACAGACAGTTTTCAAATCTCACATGGAAATGGCTTATTGCCAGTCCTTAACCAGTCCTTTACTCTATACCCCCCTAATTGAATGTTATTTCATCCGACAGCAAGCCACTAAAGTGGGGGTCCTTGAGTTAATATTGTTTTAGTCTGTGCTTCGGCTTGAAATATTTTAATTAATTAGATGAGGGTATCCCGGGGGGGCACAGCTTGTGTTCAATTAAGGAGTTGAACTTGGTTTAGAGCGGTGTAAAGGTCAATGCACTCTAGAAGTAAACAGTAGAAGTTAAAGGGAGATTTTTAAGTGGTCTTGTTGTTTTTGGTCAATTACCGTCTCTTGACTCGATATCCACTTATCTTTAAGCCATTCAAAGTCAATCAAAACAATATCAATTATAATCCTCTTCAGGAGAGTGATGTACTTAAACTAAGCCACTCCCACTTTATGCACACTTGCTCAACTGATTACCAGAAGTCCATAGGGATGGCATTAATATGTTCTTCAAAGACTAAGGTCTTCTCGAAATTGAAAGTTTCTGTCAATTAACAATATATGTATGCTTATTGAACGTTAAAATCAGTGACTTGGGGTCAAATTACATACGAACATAAGCCAGCTTTGGAGTGGGAGGTAGCAAAACCTTTGGCAGGGCAGCGAGTACGAACTTGTGACGCAATGACCTACCAACAGGATGCTTTTCCTTGATTTTGACTGATTTTGCATGAGCGCCATGAGCACTTCTGTGGATTTGTGCGCTTTATAAGTTTTATTATTATTATTATTTGATCAATAGTATGTACACATATTGACTGGCAATGAGGTTACTAGTGTATGTCTATTACATGGGGAATAGACATACACTAGTTACCAAATTATGCAGTCAATAATGCGGTCTTAAATGTGAAATAATAACAGAAATCTGGAAAAGAAAGGAAGTTTTGTAGTTGCTGTTCACAGTTCAAGTCAAGAGAGGGTGCTGTAACCAGGCACTTTTTTCAAAGACTATTCCCGCGACACACGCGTGCGCGATCACTAGACTATATCAGTTCACCCCATGTGACGGTGTTTCAGCCAACCAGAATACAGAACAAGCAAGAGTTGAAACGGCCAGACATGGCATGATAACAACTATTTATACAAATTTGTTTTTGTGAATAATTTTTGTGAAATTTGTTAAGTGAATAGCAAATAAATAAAAACCTTTTTCTACACAAACCTGAGATGAAGTAGCTGCCAATGAATCAAAGGACGAACTGAAACCACCAAAGTCATCTTTCTCCTTTTCAGTCCTCTCACCAAAAGCCTGAAAATCTCCAGCTCCAAAAGACGTTGCCTGAGAAGTGTTTCCCTCTTTGAATGCACCGAAATCTCCAAAGTCGTCCTCTTTAAGAGCCGAGGCAGACGACGAAACTGTCCGACTCTGGTCAGTGGTGGAAAAACCCGAGCTGCCAGACATTGTTTTTACTGTTGCTGCGGTGGGTTGGGTGTCTTTTCTTAGCGTAGAGCTGTCTTTGAACGCTCCAAATCCACCGTAGCTGTCATCCTCCCACACATTGGACGCAACACTATCTGGTTTGAAATTATCAGATGGTGGTTTTTCTTTGAACGACTCAAAATCATTAAAATCATCATCATCATCATCATCAAAATTTGTGATGTCCTGGATTTTGATTTCAGATTTCGGTTCCGTGGCTTTGACAGCAGTTGCTGGCATGCTGTCAAAATCACCCCAATCGTCACCCTCTGGTTCAACTGACTTAGAGTCCGGAAACAAGACTTCTCTGTCCGTGTTTAAACGTGGCTCTGGAAAATCAAGTTTGGCACTTTCAGATGGTGACTCTGAGTGACTTGTCGTCGACCAGCTTTCGGTTGTCTGTAACGACGATGTCGGTTGAGGTTTTTTGGCAGGTTGGGCGAAAGAACCAAAGTCCCCAAATTCATCGTCGCTTAAACCTTCAGCTTGGACTCTTGCGGATGAGTCATCAATGTTTCTAGATTCTTCCGTCCAATTCTCACTTGATTCTACATTTGGCTTAGGGAATAAGTTAACTTGATTTTGTGTACCTAAAATGCTACTCTCCGATAGTCCGAGAGTCTTTTTGTTGAGTTGAGAGCTTAGACTGTCTTTTTTAGCAGTACGGAAGGAAGGGAAATCAGAGGAATCCGTGTCTTGTGAATGAGAGTCCGATGTAAACGGAGAGTGGAAATCTAACGTTGCATCATCGCTGTACGAGTTTGATGAATTTGTATTCTCGCTATTTCTACTTTGGTTATCCGACGCTTCGTCTTTGGAATCTTGCAGTCGATGCTCGACACATTGTCTGCTTTTATCGTCCATCGTTAAATGACTTTGGTTGTCAAACTCATTGCCACTATCCGCCAACTCCTCCGTCTTTATACTTTGAGATTTCTGTGCATTGCCCCAGGAATTATCGTTCTGATTATTGGAATGTGGTTCTCTTCCGTTCACAAATCCATGGAATGCTGTGAAACTGGAGTCATTTTCCTCGTCATATTTCTGCGGTTTTGTGATACAAGACGGAAAATCTGTGAATTCTATGTCGTCACTTCCATTGTTTTGTACATCTATTGTCCGCTTACAAGGTTCTCCGCTGTGGTTGTTTGTACCTGGAGTAGAGAAGTTCCCAAACTCCTCATCACCATCTCCTGGGTCCTCCTTAATGGGGAAGAAATGAGTATCATTCTGCTGTGCAGGTTTCTGTTTTTCGGGCGAGAAGCCAGCGCTAGCAAACGATCCAAAATCATCCTCTTCTTCGTCGTCAAATCCATCCAGAGGTGGGGGAGAAGCAGAGACCATTGGAATGAAGGTCTTTGGGGCGGCCATCTTTAAATGCTACCTAGTAAAAAAGAAGTGTTAAATAACTATTATGCAGTGACCATTTAAATTTACCGCTCATTTTCCATGGCTAAATGTCGGGTTGGAATTTCATACTTGAGAAGGCAAGGAAATTTATTTGTATTGCTCAAAGAGCATTTTCTCTTGGGTTTTGGGAATTCTTCAGGCCTGAGACTTCACGGAGGCAACGGAGGCGATTGCCTCCGTTGCCCCTTGCCATTGCCTTGGTGTCCTTGAAATGCTCTAGTAGAAATTTACAATTTCTTCATAGGGTGCCCTTTGCCAAAGAGAAAATGCCTTGGTGCCCTTGCCTTTTCAAAAATGAAGCATACAGGCCTGATTCTTAGTATGGAATTTTGTTTAAGGGGCACCAAGGTAAAGAAAGGACCTTGACAATGAAGGCTATTGTAGTATTTGTTGGACTTGTTGATATTCCAGATCATGGTACGATCAAAATCATTCTAAATTGCATTATGAATAAGATAAGATACTGTTTTGTCAGACTGTTGAGTGAACAAAAGAGAATCAGTCAAACAACACTAGTCTAGCAGACAGGCTACTTCTAGAAACTATAAATAAGGCTCACGGGGGAGCCTTTCAGATTCTAGAAGTACAGACAGGCCTGATTCTGACACTTTGCTTTGGACTTCCTTAGCCTTCAGACTTGGTGACAGTGATTCAGAGGAAGCCCAGAATACTATAGCAGTGGTGGTACGCATTTGAAGCCAACTTGAAACTTGATAGTGATTACAACTTAGGCCAAATAACAAAAAATACCAGTTGATCGTCCGGATTTTTCAAAAAAGAGGATGAGGGCCTTACTATTTTCAATTTTTTTTCAAGATGGCCGCTTAGTATTTCAAATCAAACAGGCCACAAATTCTTCAGTTTGAATCAACGGCAAACTTATTTATACCTATTAGTTGCATGAGGACCTGTGTTAACACCAACACTAACAGGGTCGGATAACACTAAAAAGATTTGCTGGTAAGTATTCACTCATATTGTTTTATGAAACAGATGGTTACAAGTGTTCGAGAGCATCAAGTTAGATTCGGGAGAAACTCCTAGGCCAGTCCTTTTGAAAAGACAGATTTTATTTTTTTTTACAAAAATTGAAAAATAGTAAATAGTAAAAAAAAAAGATGCGGCCCCAAAAAAGGATGCGGGCGGGGACGATTAACTGGTATTTTTTTTTTTTTGGCCTTACATGTTACATGGGGCAGCCAAATGCCGAATGACACTTTTATTTTAAAGAAAAAGTTTCCGTATGGCCCCAGCACCATTTCATTCGTGTGAAAAAATGGTAATAAATTTACCTCAATGAGATATCCCATTTTGTAAAAATCAGTGACAAAGTGGTGGCGCCATACATGAAGTTATCCACACACAAAATGAATCATACATTTTGAACAAAACAACTTTACTATTGAATAAAAATAATGTAATTTTGTAATGTTGATTTTAAAAAAATGAAACAAAATACAACTCATTCTAATTTGCAAGGAAAAAACAGAAGTATCAAGTAAGGCTACAAAACACTTTCTTTCCAAGGACAACATGCATAAACACGGGATTCTTAATGTCCCTGCTGAAAATACGGAAATCTACGAAAGATAAATAAACAGATGTGACCACATCATCATCTCATGATGATCAGCAGACACTTGCGCTCTGAGAGAGTGGGAGCTGGAGACGAGGAGAGGAGAGTCACCGGCGTCAATTTTCCATTCTTTTTATTCAGAGATAAATAACCAAACTATAAAATACAATACTTACATTTACAGGAGGCCAGCGTGTAATTCCAGTGAGGAACCAAATATTTTTAAGAGACAACTGCAAACGTTGATAAATATCTTCTTCAATAAGGATAAAATACACCCTCAAAACTCGGCCATTTTCTACTTATGATGATTCACTGGTTTACTGCTCTGACGCTGTATTATTTATTGCAGGGGCGATTACCAGTCTTGAAGCCATTTCCCTGTTCCCCTTCCGCGACGCGTGGTGGCGCTATTTAACTTGATGCGGCAGAGACAGAGCCGTATCGGCTCTGTGATGCGGCAGCAGACGGCGTGCCACTGCGGCGGCTTTCCGATGACACGTTTCGTACGTGACTAGTTAAGTTTATAACACCCCTTGCAAGTATTCTGCCTGCTCATTGGTTTAGAGCGCGTCACATGACATGTCTTAGTTTTGCTAGACGACGGCCGTGTGATAGTGCGTCGGTTTGCCATGCGCTAGTCCGAAGACTAGCACACGGCGCCGTGCGCTAGTCCGACAGACTAGCACACGGCGTGCAGTACCCAGACGTCCGTTGCGTGTACGAGGATGATAAATTAATAGTCTGTAACCATTTCGGATTGCACGACACTACATGCAACACAGTAAGTAAAAGTGTTTGCAATCTGTATTCGCGTCGTCCGTGGATTGTAGCATTCAGGTCTGTAACTTAATAATAATAGAGTATTTAGAAATGTTTGGGGTGTTATAAAACAAATATTGACCGCTTTTACTCGTGCAATGGTTAAAAACTATGACTCCCTCGGTGATCCCCGGAGCGTTCTATTTTCCCTCGGCTTCGCCTCGGGAAAATAGAACGCTCCGGGGATCACCTCGGGAGTCATAGTTTTAACCATAGCACTCGAAGCAGTCAATATTTGTATATCATCATATAGTGTGAAGATAAAGACATTGATTGTTCATATTTCAATAAACTATCAGGTGATCACGTTTCACGAAAATTTAGGAACGACTAGGTCACAGCCCATAAAGGTTTAATTTACTTGTATATACTGTCCTAAGAATAATTGTTTTTGGTCATTTTTCACGCATGACTTGGGTGAGGCGCACTGGACACTACTACTAGGCCTGGGGCCTACTGGTTTTCACATTGTTAGCATACAAACTTACTAATTGTTACGAGCAACGGAGAGCTGTTAAGAAACAACATGAAAACATTGTGAGAAACGGCTCCAACTGAAATAACACTTTTTGAGAAAGAAGTAATTTTTTTCACTCAATATTTGAATTTGAATTCAAGGCATCTGAAAGCACACAACTTGTTGTGCCAAAAAGGGGTGTTTTTTTTCTTCCTTTATTCTCTCGCAACTAACTTAGACGACCAAAAGAGTAAAACAAAAACAGGCTTGTTATTTTATGCATAGGCTTATAGGGGGGGGGGCTATGTTCAAACCAACAATAGCATGACTGGTTGCAAAAGAGAACATCGAGCCATTTTGGGCCTGTCCCCCAGAGATTCAATTGGTGCAAGATATGTGAACAGATTTCCTATGGTACATGTACGAGTAGGATTCTACTCTACTCTACTCACTATATAACTGGTACTCTTCACATCGCTGTGTTAAATCAATGCAAAAATAACTGAGTACCAGCATACACCATACCATACACATACACACATACATAATGTACATTACATGTACACTGCATGCTCATGTCCCTCTCGTCCGCCGTCGTCGCAAGCGTCGTCCACAGCTAGTTTTGACGCGGATTTGGTGATTTATGATGCCGATCCGAAACATTGATGGACATCTTTTCTCGGTAAGAAGTTGATTTTGTGCACGGTGGTCTTAACTGGTCACTCTCAAATTGTTAAATGATCAACGTCAATTATTTTATATCAGATACTTAATTAATTAAGACTTCCATTATCAAATAACATGTCATGTTCCAATTATATCATGTTCATCCATGGAGGTATAATTCTACCTCCATGGTTCATCCTACTAATAATAGTATCCTAGCCCCATATAATAATGAATAGGCTAGTTGGCCTTAGCTTTCGATCCAATCCGGACCTTCTTCAGAGGCATAAAACAAGTACAAACAAATACATATCCATTTATAGAAAAAGAGAGGGGGAAAGGGATTAAGGAAAGGATCCAGATGTTCTGAGAAGAACAGGTGGGAAGTGCGAAAAGACCCATATAATAATAATGATAATAAAATATCAATCAATATACTGTCATACATGCCATAAACATGGCCCAACCCAGTGGATTGTACCGATTTATTGGGCTAGGTCATCCCTTATTTTTATTCTTATTCTTTATTTGGCCATTAAACAATAACAATATACAAACAGACAGTATGTAAAATAAATAATATAAAAACAAAAGTAAATACAAAGCAAGACAAAAAGTACAGCACAGGAAATTACAAAACAACCCTAATGTGATGGCCAGCCCCCCAATTTCACGAAACTCATCGCAAGTAGCGGCGCATCGCAGGGTTTGCGATGCGTCGCAGACCTAAGACACGTCGCGGCTGCGACGAGTTCCACAATACATTTCACCAAACACGTCGTAAGCGCAACGAGTCGCAATACAAACTATTTCCATTCTTAATAAAAACAACCTTTTGGACGAGGATGAACTGCTAAAGTTATGCGGCTGTTTTATGTTATTTACAGCTTGGTCATGAAACAGTCGTGTATTATAGTTCATTCAAGTAGGCAGTTTCAGTGAAATTAAATGCAGGTGATTTTTTTCTCTGACAAGATGTGGTCTGTTAAGGTGTATTATATGGAGTAAAAATCAATTTAATATTTTGAAATCTATTGTTTGGTTGAAGAGATATAACGTTTTTAATGAGCGTGGATCGTCCAAAAAATGTACCTGTGTTCAAGTTCAATTTGTTATGTTTTTCTTCATATCGACCACAGCCAAGTTTAACGCACAGCCTATGGCAAAAGAGGGCGCACTATATGACAAGCTCCCTCTGGGGAGGTTTGCAGACTGTGCGATGTACATGTACACGTGCGTATTTAGGACAACTTTGCAAGAAATGGTTAAACAAAAACAAATCAAATGACACCAAATTTTCACAAGTTAATCTTAAAAGTATGGGAATTAGCACTGACAAAGTTGCATTCAATTTTGATAATTATCTCAGGAAGAAATCTTGATTAAAAAAACGGAAAACGCTGACAAAAATAGGATTTCGTGGTAAAAGCTATGCGACTAGATGTACCATGTGCGGAGTTTTATTGGCTACACGATGATGTAATCGTTATCTCATTTTGTGTAAACATATGCTCCCTCATCGTAAAAAACCATCTTCGGGCTTCTTCGGCTCTTTCCGAAGATTTCCGAAATCCGTTGTCCACGGGGTTCAAAGGTGACGTCATGCACAAACGAATGGGCGCTACACTCGAGGCCAAGAATCCGGTTTCTGTCGTTGCTCTCTATTTTTTACAATATCTCCAAAACTATTTATCTGATTTCAAAACTTTTTGAAATGTAAGCACGAGGAGAGAATGCTCCTGCCTGCTGTCAAGTCTCATAGTTGTGAGTTGTACAAAATGTGAGTTATGATTTAATACATTTCGTTCTTTTTTTTCGGGGCTGTGTGTGTGTGTGTTTTGGTACACGTGAAATCAACTTGATGAAACTGCCTAATTCAAGATGGCAGACAGTCAACCATTTCGGACCAGCGTTTAGGTTTGGGTTGTTTTGGTTGGTTTATACTTATTAATTGGTTGAGTTGTTTAAGTTTGTGTGTACTTTGTTATGCCTGTGTTTGTTTTCTTTTACCCGTCCTTTTTTTTTGGGGGGGGGGGGAAGGTAAATTTCCATTTGTTGTCTTGTGTCTTCCCGATTGGTTCACGGAAGTTACATGTGGTAATTGTTATGTCCTTTCATGCATTTTGTGCGTAAACAAATGAAACATAGCATTCTACCGTCGACCCTATGGGTAGTCGTAACTTACAACGTGTTCTTCCCCGTTGTCAAGGAACTTACGATGTATCCAATGCACCATAACTTTGATGAAATGGATTTCATACGCAGCGCAACTTACGACGTGTAACCGTACGCAACTTGCACTTGCGACGCGTCGCAGCGCTTCGTGAAATCAGGGGCAGGATCAACAAAAGTATAATTAAACACTCTGTAGCTCGAACACCTGTTAATCCACTCATATAGGGAGGCAAACTCACTATATTATATACTCTCTTTGGAAAAATAAAAACAATTAAAAGTAAATATAAATAATCTGTATACACAAAGCACAACTTGAAACAACAAAACCAAAAACAAACACCAGAAATTAGACAAGCAAATAAATAAATAAATAAATAACCAAATTGTTAATCAAAACAATGTAAACAAAAAGTAACAATAAGTAAATGAATAAATAGTTGGAAAGGTACATGTAACAAGAAATATAGCAACAAATAAATCAAAATATGGATGGATAAACAAAAAAATAGGTCAATAAATAAACAGACAAATTGATAAAATAACAACGCAAGCAACGAAAAGTTAATCAAACTAACTCCTTTTCCAACATACATACCTTTACATCAATAAAAGGATGATTAAATATGAATAAAGCAATCAAAACAACCGATCAATTAATAAACAAATAATCAATAAATCAGAAATTAGATAAGCAAATAAATATTTAAATTAATAAATAACAAAAATTTTGATATTTTATTTCTGAGTTACATGCACTCATCCGTCTATCTATCCACTCATTCATTCATTCACCCATTTTTTTCCTTTATTATATCCAACTGCAGGTATAAATGTAGAAATCAACCTTCAAGCAGTACTGGACTACCATGAAATAATGCAACTACTCCTCCGCCCCACTAGCCTTTTGTCAAGGCCTTCGTGGCTTAGACACTAGTTTGGTAGAGCCGTGATTCGAAGCGCCTGGAAGGGGATATTTGCAGGCTGGTCAAACCTTCCAGTCATTTTGAATGCGGATCTATGAAGCAATGAAGGCTACAGTCCCCCTGGTGGTACACGAGAGTATCAGACCAGTTGTCAGTAAAAGTTCTCATGCACACTGCATAGTCTCTACAGATTTTAAATATTGTGGGACAGAAACCTCATTTCATATTTGGGGAAAACAACAAAAGTATACAAAAATCACATACCCATGTCAAAATGTTACTTTTGACATGAATACTACAAAATACAGTATGTTCAAGTTGCAGTTAATGTTAAAAAATGTTTATTTTGTACTTATGTAAAACGCGTTTAAAAAACTCAATCATATTATGCGCCTTGAACACCCAGCAGGGTGGATATGTGCGCATTTTAAGTCTTATTATTACTATTATTATTATTATTTAAAGGCAGTGCACACTATTGGATAATTACTCAAAATAATGATTAGCATAAAACCTTTCTTGGTGGCGAGTAATGGGGAGAGGTTGATAGTATAAAACAAGGTGAGAAACGGCTTCCTCTGATGTGCCTTAGTTTTTGAGAAAAAAAGGTTTGTTATTTTATGCATATGTTGAGATACACCAACTGTGAAGGCTAGTCTTTGACAATTACCAATAGTCTCCACTGCCTTTAAATAATGATAGTCCATTATACTATAATGTATGTTACATGAAACAGTTTCCTAGCTACTACTAGACCATTTTTATATTATTTGGATGTTGATATCAATGACCAAATGTCATGGTTGAAAATAATAATAATAAAGCATGCAAAAACATTCAATGTAACTTTTAAAGGCACTGGACACCTTTGGTAACCAGTCTTCTCACTTGGTGTATGTCAACATAATGCACACAAAACAAACCTGTGAAAATTTGATTCATTCGGTCGTTGAAGTTGCGAGAGTATATTGGAGGATAAAACACCCTTGTTGCTCAAGTTATGTGCTTTCAGATGCAAAATTCGAGCTTGAATTCAATCAAATATTTGAGTGAGAAATTTTTGTCCTTCTCACAAACTACGTTATTTCAGAGGGAGCCATTTCTCACAATGTTTTATACTATCAACAGCTCACCGTAACCTGTTACCAAGTTAATTACCAATAGTGTTCAGTGCCTTTAATATGGGAATAAAAGGGTAGCGACAGGTTGTTACGTGTGATCGGCTTGGGCGAGGGTCTTGAGCGCATGGCAATGACCCTGCAAGGTTTAAACGGACATTTAAGAATGAGTCACTACTTTTTTATTCCGAATCATGAATGCCCTTTTGTTAAAAAACATTACAAAAATACAATTACAGACACTTTGACCGTTTAAAATTTGAGTTTTGAAATATTGTTGTTTAAAATGTTCAATACATTTTCACACAAAAACGGTTTTTGGGATACATAACTTTGAGTGAGCAATGAATGCTCACCCATAATAGGACCTTGGTCAGACAATTTTCTCACAAGAAAAAGGTTTAAGTTCAAAACAATTTTAAAGTTGGAAGCACTTTCTATTATTATGACAGGTTTCTGTTAAATGAATATACTGTAGCTATATATATTGATGTGACCAGAGCGCTAACACCCCATTATACACGCATTAAAGTTTTGAAGCCGTGTCGGCGCATCAAATGTTCATGTACAAACGAATACAAAAAAGCTTGATATTTTGTACGGCAATTGTACGGCTATTTGCATGATAGTGCATTTGTTATTTTCTATGTGTCATCGAACCAAAACGTGCAGCAAATGTAAACGCACAATCTGCTGATGAGCGTCCAAACTGCGAGCGTCATTTGCGTCATGTTTAAAAGGCATGTTTACTATTTTAAGTTTTTGTAGCGCAGACAGACGCTAATGGGCAGTTGCGTACGAAAGCGCACACGCCGAATTAAAAAAAAAAAAGTCAATGTGAATTAAAATCTTGTCATAGTCATGCAACACATCAAACATGTCTGTGCCCAGGGTGGCTTCAAAACACAGAGCAAGTTAGCGCTATATACATGTAAATGTAGATTATTATTATTATTATTATTATTCAGTATGTATAGCTCTATGGTTAAACGCGACCTTTATATTTGTTTTTTATGTGATTATTTGACATTAATATGTGGAACTCAGTTGTGTAATTGCGATGGATTTTTTTAATAAACCTGTTTTATACTAAATTGAATTAATTTTGTCAACTTTATTTTGCATTGCATTGATTAAGGTTCTTCCTCTTTAATGCTTTATTCTGGCCCTATGCTTTAGCACTGTGTAGGATTCTGTCCCTATGCTTTAGCATTGAGTAGGATTCTGGCCCTATGCTTTAGCATTGAGTAGGATTCTGGCCCTATGCTTTAGCATTGAGTAGGATTCTGGCCCTATGCTATAGCATTGAGTAGGATTCTGGCCCTATGCTTTAGCATTGAGTAGGATTCTGGCCCTATGCTTTAGCATTGAGTAGGATTCTGGCCCTATGCTATAGCATTGAGTAGGATTCTGGCCCTATGCTTTAGCACTGAGTAGGATTCTGGCCCTATGCTTTAGCACTGTGTAGGATTCTGGCCCTATGCTTTAGCATTGAGTAGGATTCTGGCCCTATGCTTTAGCATTGAGTAGGATTCTGGCCCTATGCTTTAGCACTGTGTAGGATTCTGGCCCTATGCTTTAGCATTGAGTAGGATTCTGGCCCTATGCTTTAGCACTGTGTAGGATTCTGGCCCTATGCTTTAGCATTGAGTAGGATTCTGGCCCTATGCTTTAGCATTGAGTAGGATTCTGGCCCTATGCTTTAGCATTGAGTAGGATTCTGGCCCTATGCTTTAGCATTGAGTAGGATTCTGGCCCTATGCTTTAGCATTGAGTAGGATTCTGGCCCTATGCTTTAGCATTGAGTAGGATTCTGGCCCTATGCTTTAGCATTGAGTAGGATTCTGGCCCTATGCTTTAGCATTGAGTAGGATTCTGGCCCTATGCTTTAGCATTGAGTAGGATTCTGGCCCTATGCTTTAGCATTGAGTAGGATTCTGGCCCTATGCTTTAGCACTGAGTAGGATTCTGGCCCTATGCTTTAGCATTGAGTAGGATTCTGGCCCTATGCTTTAGCATTGAGTAGGATTCTGGCCCTATGCTTTAGCACTGTGTAGGATTCTGGCCCTATGCTTTAGCATTGAGTAGGATTCTGGCCCTATGCTTTAGCACTGTGTAGGATTCTGTCCCTATGCTTCAGCACTGTGTAGGATTATTCCTCTATGTTTCAGCATTGTGTAGGATTCTTCCCCTATGCTTTAGCACTGTGTAGATTCTGGTCCTATTGCTTTAACATTGTGTAGGATTCTGTCCCTATGCTTTAGCATGGAGTAGCATTCTCTGACACTTTCGTCATAAAAAATCATGCTATTCAATTCTGCAAACACATTATAATGATCCATGATTAAAAAGGCAGAGGGCGCCCTACCTAGCCCTCCGTTGGTTTTAGCAATCACTGGTTTTGTACAGTACTATATGGAGTAGAGCAGAAAGCACAGAGGTCAATGAGTAGTGTAGAATCCTACTTCGCCTGTGTGGTAAAATTTTTGTTAACATATCTTGCAGGGTATACAGAGATTATGTCCCCAACTAGGAGCCCTAAGCCGAGGTTTGAAACCGAGGCCTTTAGGCGTGTGTAGGCTAGGCCTATTGCGAATGTAGGCCTATGTCATTATTAAAATGTGAGGCCTTGACTGTACATCCACTACATTTTTCATTTGTTGGGGCATGGAGGATAGCTAGCCGCTCTATGCTGAACGCTGCCCTCTGTTGGGCAGGCCATAGGCTAGCCTGACGTCACACTATGTCGGACTCATCTTTAAATCTTCAGACTTAGTGAACAAACAGTTTTTCAATCTTAAAGTCATTGGACACTTTCGGTAAAAAGTATTGTCCAAGGCCCACACTTTGTGTATTACAACTTATATATACAATAACAAACCTGTGAAAATTTAGGTTCATTATTGATCATCGGAGTCGGGAGAAAATAACGGGAAAACCCACCCTTGTTTCCGCACGTTGCGTCGTGTCATGACATGTGTTTTAAAAAAATCAGTAATTCTCGATATCGAGAATTGATGTTGTTTTAGTGTTTTCTCAAAAAGTAAAGCATTTCATGAAATAATATTTCAAGAGAAGTATTTCCCCATTACCTTCTGTAAACCCGGTAAGTTATTTGTTAATCTGTTAACTTTTTTTTTTCTGTTCCGAAAATGTCCAATGGCTTTTTAAAATCATGTGTTTTGATTTAAGTTCCCGAACGTTAATGTACCTGCTCCAAAACATTAGGTGCACTGCCTAATAAATCTCATGGCTAACCATTTATTACAAACACTGTGCGTTTGCTTATTCCCGTGAGCATGCTCCAAGCATGTTCCAAAACATTACAGGGTGCACTGCACTAAAATAAATCCCATGGCCAATCCTTGCTTAATACAAAACAAAAGAAGACTTTTTATATTCAATTGTTTTTGTCAGGTTAGGAGTAAAAGTTTGAAGCTACTCCGACCCAACATAAAAACAACTATGAACGAGCAGACGAAGCCGTGAGACTCCATTTTGAAAATTACATGCACTTCGCAGCTTCACAGCAAATTGGGGCCATTTTAGGTTGGCTCACGTTGTTGACAGTCAACAACCCAATTGGCACAACATCGGTTCATACTTCTTTCTTCAATCCCTTCTAAAAGCCATCGTTCAGTCAAAATTCGGGAGGCTGGCGCATGATTTCCTCATGACTGTATTGTGTATAGTGCACCAATAACATCGACGATAAGTAAGTGCGCCCTCTTTGTAAATTGAATCACCCAGGCAAAAGGTATTTTCTTTTCGCAGTTTACTTATTTTTTTTGGGTGGTTTTTCTTGTAATTGTATATAGCCCTCAAACTATTTTCAATGTGTCAATGTTTTTACTCTATGCGAGCATTTGAGTTACCCTTTTGAGGATTTAACAACGAGCCAAAATGAGTTGTCGATACGGCTTTTTAAACTCCAACTACCCACATTCACCAGCCAGTCAGCCATAGCCACAGCTAAAGGTTCTCAGTCGAACCTTTCAGTCCAGTCGGAATTCCAGTCGGAATTCTCCACTTGCGGCGCCCTCTGAAGCACATTATTCTACGGGCCGTAAACGAAAAACAGTCCCGTGAAATTGGGTCCAGAACTACTATCCATTAGTTTTAATCAAAACAAAAAATGAGAACAACAGAAAGCGTACACAACAAACAACAATAGTACTTTTTAGTTTTTAATTAATATAAATCATTATATTCTGATATCTTCTATAAATATAAGTCTATTGCAATCGTAAAGTTTAATTTGTACAAATTTAACTGTAAGTCATGTTGATGAAAAAGGTTTATATACCTTAATTTTTCATCGACATTGGCAACAAACAGAAGCGTCAATTCATTTGAGTGAATGAAAAAAAAGATACACTGAACAATTAATTTGCGTTTAATAATACATTTCCTACATGAATGAACACAAGGCCATTGTGACATCATTTTCATACGCAAACCATTGCTTAAATTGCCCAATAGAATTGTTTTTTCTAAAAATAAAAAAAAATAAGTATCTCTTCGTACCGTACCTTGAGAACGCTATTTTTATGTGGCAACTATTGACGTCAATGAAACAAATTTAAATTCTAATTAAAAACACTTAACAGAAAATTGTGTTATACGCATGTAAAGTGTTTCTGTCGGAGCACAAGGTGAGATGACAATATTCTTTATTAAATTAAGTTAGCAAGAACTTACATTAGTTTACTGCTACCTATGTTTTGAAAATACTGTGACATCGCATTGTGATGTGAACAGACGTGGTAGGTGGCCACCGTTAAAATGCCTTACTATCATAATTCTTTCAAATGTGTTTTTGCTATTTCCTGTTTATATATAAAAATGATTCACAACAAATGTGCACCTTTTTTTCTGACTTCATTATCAAAGCAGGGGTAGAATAACATAACAAACTGTTTGGAATTACGGTAAATACATGTTTTGTATCGGTTGAAACCACATTTCTTCAGACTATTAGTTGAAAGGCATGAAGGCATAGAGGCAAATTAAGTTGGGAAACATGCTGATATTGACAGTAGATTGGATTCCTTCAGTGATACATTGTGTTTGTTTGATGGCAGTTCACGGCTGTGTATAAAACTTGAATGCATGTTAACACACATCCATTCTTCCTTTGCTGGGGTTTAGTAGTGTTTTAAAGGTAGTGATGGACACTATTGGTAAAAACAATGTTTGCATAAAAGCTTACTTGGTAATGAGCAATGGGGAGCTGTTGATGGTGTATAACATTGTGAGAAACGGCTCCCTCTGAAGCCACGTAGTTTTTGAGAACGAGGTAATTTCTCACTGAAATAATATAAGACTTCAGCAGCTGAAGTATTTGGGCTTCTGAACACACATTGCAACAAGGGTGTTTTTTTTTTCTTTCATTGTATTCTCTTGCAACTTCAATGACCAATTGAGCCAAAGTTTTCACAGAATACTGTTTTTTTTTAACACAATAATTACCAAACGTCCCCAGTGCCTTTAATGCCACACTTAGTAAGTAAGTGCAATAATGTGCAGTAAACGGCACAAGGACTCGATTATTGCAGTTGGGTTGATAAACAGTGACAGACACAAGGCTGCTTCAATTCTTCTACAATACACGCCAATCCAACTGGGGAAATCTACCACTGGGGTTCCACTTTGCACCATTATCGCAAAATGTTCGCATCAATTTGAGTGTCACGGTGACAAACAGCGTCGCAATGATAGATCCTTTACTATTGTCGTCCACCCATCTGGATGACAGATAAAGTGACTTCGCTTTGGGCAGAACTAATGACTTGATGGAGACTGTACTTCTAAGTTGGAAATGCAATTGGTGTTACTAAGAAGTCGGGGGAAGTAAACTCATTTGGTTCTAAGTTAAATCGACCTTACTCTCCAGATTGTTAAAACCCCCCATGGGAGAGGGCAAGACTTGTTTTGTCTTCTCTTGTATTGTCCTTGCACAAATCGCATCCACTATAATTCAAAACCTTCAAAACCAAGTACAGTTGCTTCATCCAGCAAAAAAGGTAGCTAATGCACAACATAAGTTTAAAACGCTTACCTTAATAAGCTTATAGGCTACCAGCCAAAACACTTTGTTATGTACATTCTGTGACTGGTCCCCTGCCTATTTTTGTTTCGCAGAAAAATGTTCAGCGATTTTTTTCCCCTGCTTTTTGTAGCCCCATAGCCTAAAATTGCCCGTTGCAGTTCTAAAAAAGTTGCTTATTTCTTTCCACTGCCCTCAAACAACTGAACAAACCCTTATATTAATCGATCCTGACATTCGACCTTCCTAGGATTGGTTCGAACGTTGACCAAAAAAACAAAGGATTAAAATGGTCTAGGCCGTAGCCATAACCAGTACTCTAAATGGTCTGGATTTATTTATTATAAGTCAATCCAAAAGATTGTAGTTAAGAACCAACCAGCACCAATCCATTTTAAGATTAAAAAATATGATTTATTTTCAAATCTAAAGATTCAATTCTAAATCTTAAAATGGATTGGTTCCTATAACTGCAATCCTTTGGATTAACTTTTAAATCCCTCACATATTAGGGTGCAAACCAGTCGCTGCAGACAATGCGTAGGATGCCAATGCCATCTCTAGAAATTTATCTCATTACATTGTAAACGGATAACCAAATTATAACTGCGGGGGAGAATCACTTCATTATGTTGATCGTCTCCTGATGCATGAATGTTGTTAGCATATTCCCTGTAAAAGGCTAATTACTAAGTGTAGTAACAATCTAACAATGACATTCGGTATTATGGTCAGTATGATTATTTTTTTGTGAGTAACCAGTTCGATAAATTCCCCTTTTCTTACTTAAATTACCCCCAAATCAACATACAAATCCCACCTTTTCTCATTAAAAAAGACATAGGGAAAGCTTTCGGAACTTCTCACAACTTGGTATCCGAAACATGCGCTAATTAAGATGACATTATAATGTCATCTTACATTACACAGTGCCCCGTCAGTGTGGATCAATGATTCATCGTGTGGAGAGACTTGTTAACAATGTTAAAAACCCTTGTAAGCATTCCAATTGAAACATTCAATACATTCATCATTGTGATGGAGCAGGCCGCTCTAAAAATAGCATTGGCAACAACCACAACTGGATCAACAGTTGCATTAAGAGATTGGATACAGGGATTAAGGATCAGCCTGGATGAAAAAGGGGATATTGATGTAGTAATGGGATCAGGCTGTGTGTGGGTACAGCGGAACACGCCCACGGGATCTGGGTGAATACCACCCTATCACTCAACACTCTTCCACGATAGGCGAATGTATGGTACCCTGAACCCCTTTATGTCTTTTGAGAGTATAACAATGTGTAGTCTGGGGAAGCCTGTGAGGGGTTTGTATTGGAGAAGATACGCAGGCGAGGAAGGATATTAAAGAAAAACTGGGATAACAATCTTGAAAGCGACACCACTGGTATTCAAGTATGGAATTGATGGTGTTGAGCTGGGCCCAATTTAATTGAACTGAGTGAGCAACATGAAATTATGCTTGTCATAACAATGTGTAGTCTGGGGAAGCCTGTGAGGGGTTTGTATTGGAGAAGATACGCAGGCGAGGAAGGATATTAAAGAAAAACTGGGATAACAATCTTGAAAGCGACACCACTGGTATTCAAGTATGGAAGTGATGGTGTTGAGCTGGGCCCAATTTAATTGAACTGAGTGAGCAACATAAAATTATGCTTGTCAAAATAAGGTTTTAGCCAAACTGAGTCGCATCACATGCACCACCTCTGACTCGCACTGCTTTATGTTTGCTTAGCACAAAACTGGTAAGCAAAATAATATTGTCTGCTCTGTGAAATTTGAGCACAAACTACATGGCACAGCTGCTTTTGTTGGCCATGAAATACAAAATATACATTATGCGCATTAGCCTACATGGCGCTCTCTTAAAACTGAAATCCAGTCTTTTCAGTGGACACCATGGGATATAGCAATTCGGAAATTGGCAGTATTGATTTTACAGGTTCTATCCCACTCAACAAATCCTGCTGCAAAGAATTTTAGTGCAAAATTGACAAAGTCAAGTATGGCGAAAGAGTTAACACGTTTTGGCGAAGTGTGAAAGTGAGTTATAAAGGCACACGAATCGCCATATCACGCCAGAAAGGACCACAGATGACACAATGGTATCTCAACGCGTCTGTGTACAGTGACATGACATGACGCAACAGCTGTTGGGGCTCAATGAGCTTTCAAGGGTTTGGGTACTTTTTGTACGGTACAAAACATCCACAGACTTACATTAAAGTTACAATGTTTGAAGATAAAGATTGTAGAAAGCTTCCCTTAAAATACCCTTTGCTGAGTTGTTGTAATTTTTGAGAAAAAAAAGAGTAAAACAAGTTCACGGAAATAATTTTCGTCTCATGAGACGAAAATTAGCATACAACGTATTTACCAGTACTGGTATTCACGCGACTCTCCTGAAACATCTGTGCTTTCATTTTTTTTTCTCTCAAGAAATTGACCACAAATGAAGCTGAAACTTCAACAGATAAATTATATTACATACATCTTCATTCACATTAAGTAGTGATTCATGTCATGGCCAAAAACTTGATCTACAACAGGTAATCAAAACCCTTTAAAGGCTGTGGACACTGTTGGTAATTACTCAAAATAATTATAAGCATAAAACCTTACTTGGTGACGAGTAATGGGGAGAGGTTGACGGTATAAAACATTGTGAGAAACGGCTCCCTCTGAAGTGCCATAGTTTTCGAGAAAGAAGTGATGTTCCACTAATTTGATTTCGAGACCTCAAATTTAGAACTTGAGGTCTCGAAATCAACCATCTAAACGCACACAACTTCGTGTGACAAGGGTGTTTTTTCTTTCATAGTTATCTCGCAACTCCGATGACCAATCGGGCTCAAATTTTCACAGGTTTGTTATTTAATGCATACGTTGAGATACACCAAATGAGAAGACTGGATTTTGACAATATACCAATAGTGTCCATTGTCTTTAAGACTATGCCACGATGATACCACTGAACTAGTTCCATCGGCCATAAATGCAACCCCAACCTGATTACCATCTATCATTTATTCACAAACACATCGTGGAAATTATTGTTTTAATGGGGTATTCATGTCAGTTTAAAATATAATCTTTTATAAAGACCAAGCTGAAAATACTCAACTGGTTTCTGATGAAGGAATTATTACGTTGGTAATATTGAAACCCATTGTTTGTTCCATTCCTGTATAGTTGTAGATACCATAACACTTAACTGTTAAAAGGTGGTAGCATTTTGGGGATAATATTGCCGAATATCTGGATCGGTTGTGTCCACGCTGGAAGAATAACCTGCAATTGGAATGCATACTCAATGAGGAACGTTATTACGATTCTCAGATTAAAACACTGATATCTTTTTTGAAGTGAAATGTTTCTCAACATGAGTTATACTATCCAAGGCTGCTGTACTTCTTACCAGGGGCCAATTTCAAAGAGCTGCTTAAGCAAAAAACTCACTTAAGCACGAAAATAGCTCGCTTATTTTACACATGTTACTGGCCTAAATTTCATGCCATAGCTTGTGACTGGTATTTAGCTGTCGTTAGTCTTGGCAGGTAATCTGATTTTACTAGGTAAGGATTTGTTTTGATTAAGCAAACTTTTGTGCTTAAGCAGCTCTATGAAATTGGGCCCAGGTAAGTTTTTGTTGTTGCCATAAATTTCAGTCATATACAAAACTTATACAGAGCCTTTAATGTATGTGGAGTAAATTAATTTTTAGTAATAAAAGTTATCATTGCTTTTGTAAATGAGCAAAACCCATCTTGTTGTGTTTTGGGGAGAAGCTGAAATGTTTCCGTCACATTGAAATAAAAGTACATCCTCACACAATGACATCAGCCACAGCTTCCAAGTGCATCTCGACAACCGGTGTAGTAACGACATCATGCTGTATGAGTTTAGGCGCAACGTGTGTCTTTTCAACCACCGCTGTAGATGGTACAATATCAGCGTTATCATATAAAATATGAAGATGTTGAAGTCCTCCAACCATACTATTAGTCCTGCTCAGGGCGTCCGAGAACCGGGAGTTCCTCCGGCCCTCACCGCCCTGACTAGACGAACGAGGCCTCTTCTTCATGCAGAACAAGGCACGGGCTAGACGCTTGAAAGCTGATTTAAAGTCTTGATTCCTGTGAGCGTAGATCCATGGATTTAAACAGCTATTTGCAAAGATGAGAAAGCTGGAGTATTTGTGCAGAGGTGCTACATTCTCACCGCAGATCGTGCAGAATTTCTCCACGAGTAACGTCAGTGTGAATATAACCCATGTGACGCAGAAGAATCCCAGAATGATCAGTAATGTTCGGGAGTATTTGTTGCCCTTGAACATATGGAAATTCTTGTTGAAAGAGTTCGGGAAGAGGGAGAGTTGAATGGCCGATATGGCGCGGGAATGGTGTCTAGCGACCAGCATAACGCGGCAGTAACATCCAATCATGAGAAAAAATACGGGTAAGAAAGTGGCGGTGAGCTGAAACAGCACAACGTAGCGGTTGAGAAGTTTAAAACTACACTCAGCATCTTGTAACGGTTCGCTATCAAGGATACTCTCCACGTAGTTCCAACAGATAGGCGCAAAAGCGATAACGGCGACGTATAGCCATATCGCCGCTGAGAATCCCACCACACGTTTGGTGGTGATGTGCTGGCAATACTTCAGCGGTTTCACTAGGGCGGCGTAGCGGTCGTAAGCGACCACACCCAGGCTCAAGAGAGAGACACCACACCCCAAGATGACCAGACTGTAAGCTAAGCTGCACAGGTAGACGTTCGGTCTCAACCACAAGGTGACATACAGCAAGGGTATGAAGACGGCAACTGATATATCTGCTGCAGCCAGGTTGACTAGGATGTAGTTAGACGGTATCTGAAGCCTCTTGAACTTATGTACTGATAAAATAACCAGGAGGCTGCCGAAGACTGTTAGAGTGGAAATTAATAAGACCACCACTGCTCCTGCAATGGTGATGATCATAGTCACTGGATTGTTCTCCCAGTCCACAGGACCGGAGATGTTGTGAGAACTGTCCATCTTGCTTTTACTTGGCATGTGGGCCAACCATTCTGCTGGGGAAAAAAATAAAGAGACAAAGGGAACATTAGACCGTGAAAAAGAGACCTTTATTCTCTGGAAAAATGTTAAAAATAAGAGTACCTAGTTGGGGTTCTGATAGACGCAAATTGTCGCTAATTATCAAGAAGGTTTTCGACACGAAAAAGAAGTATTTTTTCTTCTTCATTAAACGATAAAAACTCTACACGCACAAAAGAACAAGTTCAACTTAGCGCACACAACGCAAACCCAAAATGAAGGAATCTACAACCACCTTTTAAGGGGTGATCGGGAGAGATATTGTAGACAAAATTGTACCCAGAGTTGAATATACTATTAAATAGGCTTTCACTCTACTGAGAGGGTATATTACATTCAACATGAAGATGGCTTTAAGACAGAACTCTCCAGAGACATAACTCTCAGGTTTCGAGTCTCGCTGTATAATTTGCGTTTGTTAAAAGTGGAAATTGAATCAATCTAATATTTTGCGTTTAATCTGGATCGCTGGTAACGCCTATACTTCTACTTGACTATATACTGTTATGCCGATTAAACAATTGACATGGGTTCATCGTCGACAAATTATACCTACGCCTTTAAAGTGACATACAGGAACAATCTAATCAAGATTTTGTCGAAACCACGGCTGTGGGTTAAGCCTTGGGGAAATGTGTGCTTTCTTTGTACAGGGTTTCAACAAGGTGGACAGAACCCAGTGCCACCAAGCCATGTTTTCGAAAAGGGCATTATGATAAAGAACATACTGATGGTAATTTGGGGGAATTTGAGATTTGGCATGGTGGAACCACATTGCATATGTTACCATCAAAATACAAATATACGGCAATTTGAAATATATTTTTAAAAAACGTGAAGAAGAATTCAATTGAATTGTTTTAATCATCAGGTATAAAAAAATACATGAAATTTTAATTCTAGCAACAAATAAAATATTAAAATATAAAAGTTGCACAAGATAAACTAACATACCAAAGAAAACAACATTTTTTATCAGCACACTGTTGCTTTCCTTGAGGTCAGTGACGGCACTTTTTGGGATGCACCCCAAAATAAAAAGAAAAACAAAAAACAAACAAAAACAAAAACCTAAATATCCACTTACGTTGTTTATTTTACCAATGAGATAGTATAATGAGGACATTTAAAGACAGTGGACACTATTGGTAATTGTCCAAGACTAGCCTTCACAGTTGGTGTATCTCAACATATGCATAAAATAACAAACCTGTGAAAATTTGAGCTCAGTCGGTCATCGAACTTGCGAGATAATAATGAAAGAAAAGAAAAAAAACACCCTCGTCACACGAAGTTGTGTGCGTTTAGATGGTTGATTTCGAGACCTCAAGTTCTAAATCCGAGGTCTTGAAATCAAATTCGTGGAAAATTTCTTCTTTCTCGAAAACTATGGCACTTCAGAGGGTGCCATTTCTCACAATGTTTTATACCATCAACCTCTCCCCATTACTCGTTACCAAGTAAGGTTTTATGCTAATAATTATTGTGAGTAATTTCCAATAGTGTCCACTGCCTTTAACACGGTGTCAGTTTTGTCGCATAATATCAATATAAGCAACATGGCGGGACTATAAAGTATAAAAGCAATCTACGAAGAAAACATACGAAGAAAACCCATAATGAAATTATTTGCACGGAGCTAAATGCAGGCACAAAAGTGGAAAAAATGCGCAGTTTGCATGAATCACAATCACATTTTTGTTTAAACATCCCTTTTAAATTGATTTTCACTTCTGAGGGTTTGCAGGTATCAAATCATGAAACAAAATTCAAAACATGATGTTTTATTCAGAAAAATAAATAAATAAATAACATTTCATCTCGGGAGGCTATTTCTGTTCGTTTGGGTGTTTGTTCATTTGTAATTGTATGTTGGGGTGTTTGTGTGTTTGTTTATTTGTTTGTCTGTTTGTTTGTTTGTTTGCTTAATATGTATATTTTTTTTAAACAATGACCACATGGATGTATAAAAAACAAAGGCATTTGGATAAAGTATTGACACAGCTCAAGAGTCTGAACGAAGTTTCTCTGACAACTGAAAAGGTTTCTGCTTGTTTGCGTTGTATATAAGGATAGTCTAAAGTATGTCTATACCCGCACGTGTTTAATAACCCATGGACTACTCTGATAGTCCATACACCTTTAAAATACAACTTATCGTTTTGTGTCTAAAAACCAAATTACTTCAAAACTCAAGCCTATCAAGTATCCAAAATGAATCCATCTGGAATTACACAAGAAGTGGTTTAAGAAACACTTTGTAACCAAACACCAAGTACCGCGGAGCTGGGAGCTCCGAATTTAATTTGGGATTGAAGTATTAAGTGCGTTGAGATGATAACAACGGCACAATGTGTATCAGGTGACCAATCAATAGTGTGCTTAACTCAAAATAAGATTTTAATTGATTGGCTATGTTATTTTGTTGTTGTTCACCAAAAAAATGTCAAAGTGATGTCATTTTGACCAACGCCGTCAACGACAGAAGTGTTTCTAGTTTGTCAAAACCTGGTGGTTGGTGTCTAATTTTTTTGATCGAAAATTAAAAAACAATCAGAAGTGTACATTAAACATATCAAAATTGAATTGATAAACAAACACACTAAAACAAGTTTGAATATTCCTGTTTACAAAAGTTCGCTCAAGTAGCTGTTTAAGGGAAGTTTCCAACCATGTCCATGAGTTTTAAACTGCAACGTGCAAATCTGCCAAAATGCTGTGCACTCCCTTTAAAGGAAAATAAATTCTCATTTATAATATAATCCATTGCCAAAATAAAATAACTTCTAATTTCTAAAAAAATTCAAAAATAAAATAACTTCTCATTTCAAATATATTTCCAAAATAAAATAACTTCTCATTTCTAATATATTTCCAAAATAAACTAACTTATCATTTCTAAAACTAAAATAACTTCTTATTTATAGTATATTTCCAATCTGCCAAAATGTTGTGGACTCCCTTTAAAATGAAATAACTTCTGTTTCAGCTTCGGTTTATTTGATGCGAAGCCAACCGGTCGGTGCTCATTACCAAAGGAATTACAGCTATTCGACCGGCTTGCAACACAGAGAGCATAATGAACGAGTTGTGAATGTGACCACGTTGACTCGTTATTCTGAATTCATATCTCTGATGTAACCAAAAGTGCCAGTGATTTCTGTGTCAAGAAGAAGATAACCAGACATCTTGCTGTTACATTTACCCCGTCGCGATTACTCGAGAAAGAAAAAAAAATCATCTATCATGTAATTGTTTTTCATGGAAGAATGTCAATGAGAGTTTTACAATCAGTGACGATCGGTTATTAAAAAGATTATGAGAGACTGGAAATGCAGACCAAGCGATTAAAGGCAGTGGACACTATTGGTAATTGTCAAAGACTAGCCTTTACAATTGGTGTATCTCAACATATGCATAAAAAAACCTGTGAAAATTTGAGCTCAATCGGTCATCGAACTTCCGAGATAATGATGAAAGAAAAAAACACCCTTGTCACACGAAGTTGTGTGCGTTTAGATGGTTGATTTCGAGACCTCAAGTTCTAAATCTGAGGTCTCGAAATCAAATTTGTGGAAAATTACTTCTTTCTCGAAAACGATGGCATGCACTTCAGAGGGTGCCGTTTCTAACAATGTTTTATACCATCAACCTCCCCCCTTTACTCGTCACCAAGAAAGGTTTTATGCTAATAATAATTTTGAGTAATTACCAATAGTGTCCACTGCCTTTAAACAAAACCGACTGGAACTCAGTCAGTCAGAAATTTTTGCACAACAAAATTATTTTACATCGGCAAAGTTCTATGACTGAAAGCTGTTCCAGCTTTACGAAGCTTTCACAATAAAAAAAAAAACCCGGGATGTATTCTTTCCGTAGAACTGACAACCATTTTAAGTTAGTTTATAGCTCTTGCTGGGCCCATGTTTCGTAGAGCTGCTTTAGCGCAAAAAGAAGCACAGAGCATATCAAATTATGCTTATCGGAATTAGGTTACCAGCCAAACCAATATGTAACATGTACAACTTTTGACTGGTATCCTGATAATTTCTGCTTGGATAGAAAAGCGTTAAGCAATATTTTCAGCTTAAGCGACTCTATGAATGTGGGCCTGATTATTTTGAAATACCCAACACAAATTTACACAATAACGCATTTTAAGATGCCGTCCATCCAAATATTTTACGGCAACTCAATTTGCTCCACCAGAAAAAAAAAGACCAGCACTTGTTGAGTGAAGGCATGTCATGCACTAGGATATTTTAACATTCGTTTTTGATTTGCCCCTAACAATAAAACACACTTTGTAGGTCAGGCGAGCAAATCGAGCTACGGAGTGCGCCGATTAAAGTTTCAGTCGCAGTGATCGGAAAGGAATGGGCTTAACATTCTTCCAAAAATAGGCGAAGGGTGAAAGAATCAGATTTGGTGATTCGTTTTAAAAGATTGACTTTATCATGCGATTCTCTAAAAAGTATGTGACAATAGTTAAAGGTGCACATTATAAGACCTGCATATCTTGACACACTTTGAGTAAAAAAAAACGTGTAGTTTTACTGAGCAATGACGCAACTTTTCTCAAAACAGAACAAAAAGGAATGCCTTGAAAGGTCCACAATTTGCCGTCTGAACAAACGGGTCAAGTCATTTGATAAAACCTAGATCCAACTCTGTCATGTAAATACATATATACAGTAGTCTACATCGTGAATAGTATCCTCAATAAATACGGTAAAGAACCCAAGAAAGTTTACTGATTATGTAAGTGTTCCTTTTCTTTGACTGTATAAACCTTTAAACTCAGTTCACTTTTACATAGATGCATTCTGTAATGCTGGGTTGTTGCATGGATGAAGGAAATATAAAAATAAATGTGAATAATATTGAATAGGATTTAATTTTTTTTTTCATGAATCAGACAACATTGTGAAAAAGCTACACAATCTTTAGCAACAGATTATGCATATACTCACATTTCTACTTGTGTTTTCAATTTCAATATCCACTTGACAGCTTGTCACCAGATAGACGACACTTTTTCCTCCAAATATTTTGAGTGTTAAACTCCAACAGAAAGGTTCATAGTCACAAAAGTTCCTGTATATTATTATAGATAAAGCTGCTCCTTGACTTGGCGTTCAAAATGTCCCCAGCCTGCCACACGCAGGATAAAATTGTTTTATATATTGGACAGTAGTTTCGTCCTTGTGTGTAAATTATCTCATAAGCGACGGCACACTATTGGACAGCACGCAGTCATCAAGGAAATGTCAGTCAATTGTGTTCCAGCACAGTGTACCAATATTCATCAGCGAGTCCAGTAGTTCAGAATCCACAGCTGTGACTGAAGGGAATGTGTTCCCTGATCGTGGTGATCAGCTACCACGATTATTGTGAAGTTCTCTCTCCTTCACAATATGTCAAAGCCTCCTCACGGCAGCACAGCAACGCACATGACAAAAAATATGATGAACAAATTTCTATAAGTGCATCATCCAAGATTTAAATCACAAGAAAATCTACAGAGTACATCTCTCCCTTGTCAGATCAAACCTCTCATGGAGACAAAACAAAAATCTTTTCTGTATCCACCTCTCAAAACCTGCCACCAAGCATCACAGAGCCTCACAGAATGAAGAGCTATCCTGACACCGTCTGACACCGACATGACAATTCCCTCTGAAACCAATTAGTTACGTAAATCACGATTAAAATCTTACCGTGAAATAAAAAAAACATTACTCACTGTTCTTATCAACTCACAGCTAAAATCCGGCTCCTAAACTTTCCATGGATTATGAAGCTTTCCTGACAGATGTGAAGTTTAACCTCCAATAAATTAACCGGGCTTCATTTTTCGTTTCCCCCTCTTCTCAAATTGAGATCCAAGGATGAGGGAACTTGTTAGCAGGTAATGTTGACTGACTGCCAGAGTGAAATGACTGTCTCCCTGCAAGGCTTTGTTGGCATATGAGAGGAGTCTACGATGAGACAGTCGAACAGCTACTCCTACCACATACGGTCTACAACAGACAGTCAGGCCGGCCTATCCTGATGCATTCCCAATGCACTTATACGCAGAGAAACAGCCAATGCTGTGGCCATCCGAAAAAAAAAATATGTTTACCGCATGGGTCAACTGAATTATCTCGTATTTTTGTTTCCACCTTAAGTGAAGAAAACTATAGCATAACACATGCAAGGCAATGCAAGGCAATCTGTTGCTTCTGACAACTGTATTACATTCACCAATAAACTCGTCCCTTATGATAACTTTATTAAGTTCACCCGTAAAATGTACTCTGATAACTTTATCACATTCGCCCGTGACCCGTAAACTCGTTCCTTCTTTAAGTTCACCTGTAAACTATAGTTACTCTCAATAACGTAGTTAAATTCACCCGTGACCTTCTTCTGATAATATTCACCCGTAATAGTTACTTCTGAAAACATCCATCCGTTAACTAGTTACTTCTGATAACATTCACCCGTAAACTAGTTACTTCTGCTAACATTCACCCGTAAACTAGTCGATAACAATCACCCATAAACTAGTTACTTCTGAAAACATTCATCCGTTAACTATTTACTTATGGTAACATTCAACCGTAAACTAGTTACTTCTAATAACATTCACCCGTAAACCAGTCGGTAACATTAAGCCATAAACTAGTTACTTCTGAAAACATTCATCCGTTAATTAGTTACTTCTGGTAACATTCACCCGTAAACTATATAGTTACTACACTGATAACATAGTTATTTAAATGAAAGAGAGGGAGCTGTTTTGCGAATTCTTCTGTGAATTATTGTAGTCAGGAGGACATCATTTTCAACTGAAGCTCCCATAACATTGTGTGAAACATAGCACACTTACAATTTACATAAAATCAACTCATTATAATAAACATGTCCGTCATTTGTACGTCTCCACAGCGACCTAATAAAAAATAAAATGCACAAAGCAACAGGCCGGCGGAAAGAACAAATGAGAATAACTCGAGCGAATGATGTCTTTTGTCAAGGATGGTAATTACTTGGTTATTATTATACTGATTGTGTCTGATTGAAGGATTATACAAACAAGTCATACAATGAGGAAGGATGGCTCGCGGTACAAGGCTATCTAAATGTCCATGATTGTATAATGTGGTTTTAGGTTTTGGTTTTTTTTCTTCGCTTTAATTTTTTATTTATTTGATTTATTTACTGTTATTTGTATTTATTTATTATGTTTTTATTTTATGTATTTATATATTTATTTATTTATTTATTTATTTATTATTTTTGTTATTTAATCATTGTTATTATTATTATTATTATTATTATTATTATTATTATTATTATTATTATTATTATTATTATTATTATTATTATTATTATTATTATTATTATTATTATTATTATTATTATTATTATTATTATTATTATTATTATTATTATTATTATTATTATTATTTTTTTTTTTTTTTTTTTTGGGGGGGGGGGGGACACGACACACACTCTGCTATGCCAGACAAGAAACGCTTACATTTCTGTTGTTGTCGACGTATACATCGTGAAGCTTTAAAGATTTACATTGGTTTTATATTCCTTTGATACTTCCAAGGACGCAATTATAGGCAAACTTTGCCATCAACGCTGCGACTATTTCCAGCACTTTCCGTTTACAAGATTAGCTGGGATCGATTTCACAAAGATAGTCCTAACTTAGGACTAGTCCTAGGACTATTTATGAGTTATTAAAACCTTCAGACTATCCTTTTTGAAACATAAATCTCTTAGATCTGCTTGGCAAATTTCTCTGCTTATCAGAAAAATGGCGGGACACTTGCACAATAAATTTAGGCCCAAATACACAACATTGGCAGGTATACCTTCTGCTATAAGCAAAATAAGTTCTGTGTTTTACCAGCTTTCATGACATTAGCAGTAGCACTGGAGCCAAATAACCACTTAACGGCATTATATTAATGGGTTAATTTTATTACTCATCAGGGAAAACCAATAATTAAAACTCAATAATTCCATTGTACTCCATTCAATCTAATTTTGGAATAACAGTTTAAAGTTAATTGGTTTTGCAGAATAACAGTTTAAGTTAATTGGTTTTGTGACACATATTTCATCTTGCCAGGAATCATTGAAATGTTATCAACGGTCACCATGGGTACAAAACTAAGATGATCAATTCTAAACCCTCGGGGTAAACGAAACACTGTTGAAAACCATTACCATATTTTTATACAGAATTTGCACTTGCATGTGTTTCTGAACAGTAGTTCCTACAGTAAAATCCGGAACAATATTGTCAACTTTCATAATTATTGAGTGATCATGGCGCGTCCTTCGGTTGATTAGGCCTTTGCTGGTTCTACGAAGAAAACAAATTACGAATTGCTTGGAAATTAGTTGTAAGTTTGACAGCTCTATTAAACATTGGACACAAGTTATTTCCTTTTTATATATTTTTTATTCAGTCCACCATAGAGCTTTCAGTGGGAGAACATCAGCAATGTTTAATGGTCTTTCCAAATGGTTCCGGAAGGAGGGGGTGGGGTGGGGGGGGGGGGACCGCAAACCTTCTTATAGCGGCCTGTGAGTAGGGGAAATATATAGTTAGTTACCCCGTACATCACATGATTGGTATATGATTGGTATATCTGATAAAAAAGTTGCATAAAAAACAGTGCTCATGTTTCGTGTGATCAACCATTTATACATGAAATAACAAATAATATGAATATTGGTGAGTCAGGAGAAATGAGTGAACCGTTCACAATAATTGTCTACGTAAAAACACATGGTCCTGTTGTTGCATTTTAAAGGCTGTTAGGTAGTTTTCTCGAATATGACTTTCATCTCAGAGGGAAATATTCCGCAGAAAAATCTTACCAATTTATTTTTAAAGAGTAGTTCGGATTTCATTGTTATATATTTCGTGATGGATGAAATGTTTATGTTGTTCGCGATGGGCTGAATTTTATAGTTTATACAGATGGTCAACAGTTTTATCTTCGTATGAAAAAAATTGTTCACGAATTTAACTCAACGCGAAATCAGGGCGGGTCATCATTGCGAAGTGGTATGAAACAAATTTGCAATGAAATCTCCAAGAATGGGAAGTCTCAAGGAATGGGGATGAGTATTCCTTGAGATTGTCTTGCCATCTGGGAGGATGTATGTCGGGCGACAATTCCACTCATTCACAATTACTTTGAAGTCGTCATACTCTTCATTTATAATTCACGATTGACAGCAAGAGATGTTTGGGCGGGAAAACAAGGGCAGGTCATCGGGCTGTTGCGTATGTAAATGCTATAACCATCATACAGGCCTTGCTCAAGGATTTGGGTACTTTTTGTGACACAAAACACCATGTCAACAGATTTACATTAAACTAACATCAAGTATTGTTTGAAGCTTTGCATGGTGTTAGGACATGAGATGAAACTACAAATAAATAGTAAACTTGCGGGTACAACCATGTGTGCACATGGTTGTACCCGCAAGTTTACTATTTATTCATAGTTTCTTCTTAAACTTACATCGTTTGAAGATAATGATGGTATAAAACGTACCTTAAAATATTACTACCCGAGGTGCTGTAGTTTTTGTAAAAAAAAAGAACGAAAGTACGTTTTACAAGCTAAAATAATCTTCGTCGTTAGAGACGAACATTATTTTCGATACTTTTTTTTTTACTAATTTCTCAAAAACTACAGCACCTCAGCAAGCAGTACTTGAAGGGAAACTTTCTACTTATCCATAATTATTTTCAAACTGTGAGTTTGATGTAAATCTGTAGACATTGTGTTTTGTGTCCTACAAAAAGTTCAAAGTTTTACCCTTTGAGCTAATAAACCCTCGGTTTAACTTGCCCCTAGGAAGTGTTAGTAGCCCTGATTTGAAACATGTTTGTCATAAATGATCTTTCTGATGCACTGGGGCCAATTTCATAGAGCTGCTTAAGCAAAATATTTGCTTAAGCACGAAAATAGCTCGCTTATTTTACACATGTTACTGGCCAAATTTCATGCCATATACATTGCTTGTGACTGGTATTTAGCTGCTGTTTGCTTAGCATAACAATTGAGTGGATTCTTGGCCGGTAGTCTGATTTTACTACGCAAGGATGATTTTTTGATTGGGCCCTGGTAGCGATCAAGCGACCACAACCACTATAATAGGGAAGGTTACACTAACAAAATTAACATATTTAAAAAATGTATTATTCAGATATAAATGGAAAAATATATGCGAATTTTTAACAAGTATGTTGCATAGTTTTTAGTAGGAGGTGGTGTGAGGCGAGCCCTGGTATAACTCTGTATGTTTGCCAGTAAAACATGGCGGAACGACGAAAAGAATATGTGAGGTATTTGAAGGAATTTTGTACAAAGTTTCATAAAATTCCCGCTCCGGATTTTCGGCGTTATCTCAAAAATGCAACTTTTGAAATGAAATATTCATAGGTTAGTTTCATACTATACGTCTACATGTATGCAGGACTAAAAACAACCAAAGTTCCCCAAAACAGAAAAAAATCTAATTTGCCTTTTAAGAAAACACACGCGTTTGTCAACGTGAACTTCTCCAGGGCTTCATAACTTTGACGGCCACACGGTAGGCTACTAAAAAGGAAGCAAGGACGCCCTTTCCCAGGGTTTTCTATGGGGATTATGTGCACAAAAATGTGGCTTATTATATGGAGTCTTAGGTTTCAACTCCAGGGTACCTCTCTATAAACTATTATTAATCATTCCATGGCCATTAACAACTTATCAAAGGAAGAGGATTTTAACGTCTGCAAAATTTATCTCTTCTTAATTCTTGAAGGTCTTAAGAAGATGTCAGCATACGGAAGCCACTGAAGGAAGCATTACGTAATGCAAGAAAATGTATACAGTATCTAAGACAATCCAAACCATCCAATATTTACTGATCATCCAAATTGACATTATTGAACAAGTTATACCCAGCATGATGTAAACTTAATTATGGTGTTACATAATTGTATATAAGTATGTAAAGATTATTATCCATTTTTATATACCACTGTTTGAGGATAATTTATCTTTTTTTGTTATGTGCAATATATCTTCTCCTTCAACATTGTTTACTAAAAAACCATGGGGAAGGGGAAGGCGGGGCTAAGACCAAATAAATACCCAGTCCTTTTCTGCTTCTCGATTAAACACCAATACTGGTTAATGCGTGAGTAAACTTCATTATGGTGTTATATTATTGTATATTATGTAAATAACCATCTTATATACACTGTATGAGGAAACATTATCCTTCTTGCTGACATGCAAGGAATAAGTTTTTTTCAATAGCGGGGGGGGGGGGGGGGGGGGGGGGGGGGGGAGTCGGGTCTTAGATCAAACAAATAACCAGTCCAGGGTTCTGGTTTTCGATTAAACAGTTTCGATAACATTTCTAGCGACAGACCTGAACAATGTTTTTCCTAATATTGAAAAGAATAAACATTTGCTGCCCCCATATTGGTTTATGATCCCTGTGTACAGTAACAGTAATGGATGCTAGTATTCATTGTACAGAAAGGAACCACTGACTCATTTCCTTCAACCCTCGGTTTGGTAACATTGTGTTGAATGGGAGAAAATCAAGATGGCCGCCCCATTTGCGACTTCTTGTTTGGCCACTATTCAATTATGTACATTGTACCAGAAACAACTCCTTTATTTGATATTCATTTTGCACCTGCTGTTAACTGAAATGTGCTGCTAGAAAGAGGCAAACAGTCGAACTGAATTGTGTACTGCAGGGACTAGTAGTCACACAAACACCAGAACAATGCTATGTGCACTATTTTCATAACTTCATAGAGATGCTTTTAAAGCATAACAAATTGCTAAGCACAACAAAACTATGTATACCAGAACAAAATTACCCGCTATTACAACACAATTTAACGAACACCAATTTATTTAGCATAAAAATATTAAGCAATTGGTCCTGTAATGAATATTCCTAGAAACTGCTCATTATTTGTATTATTATTATTTACTCATTATTTGTTCTCAATAAGTGTCCAGGCAGGCATTTGTTCTCCCGTCCAAACTACTGTCACAAAAATGATGAATGCATGGGCACAAACAACTAATAGTCTTCCACCATTGTTGGCATTATAATTAGAAAATTGTTTGGAATAGCTAATTCAATTTTCTCATTAAGAGAATTAATGAGGCCATGTTCCAAAATGACAGCAATGGCTATGCTACGGCTGTTGCTAAGAGAATGATACGCTTCAATGACTGTCCCTATGACAAACAACACTGGCTGTGCAAATTTGAAAATTTGTGGAAACCATGGATTCCGTTTTACCGGTGAAGATAACAAAATCTTTCAGAAATACACGCGAGACATTCTGATGCAATCGCACACCACGCAAGTAGTGATGCAATAAACCTACAGCTAAAACGCGCGCGTCTGCCTATTCTTCAACACTAGCAGACGCGCTGATTTAGCCAATGCTGTAGCCGAAGTCACCGTTTCGGACATGGCCTAAACCTCTAATGCTGCCACCATCTTAGTCATGTTTCCTGTGTCTAATGAGAAACTGAGAAAGGAACCAGAAAATGTTTTTCTTCCAGCCTCGGTTTGGTTACATTTGTACAGACTGTAGAAAATCAAGATGGCCGCACCATGATAAAGGTCCGTTGGGCCTACTTTGAGGAATATTTTCCTAGAAGTTAACATTTCCAACAGACATTCCTCGTTTCGAAAGACAAACATCATACAGCCACAGTCCACTCATACCTCAAGTTATTAAAGATCTACAGGTATTTCAGGCATTCGCTTGAACTAGGTTTAGAGAGAGAAATACACCAATATTTCTGAGAAAACAGCAGCCCTCTTTTCGCTATGGTTGTTGTCGTTTTGGTTTTGTTCTCAAAACAGGTGTTATGAATGACCTTTTTGATTTGTGACACTAGAAAGTAATTAATTCTTTCTCAAAGCACTTCCAAGTGGGACTGAACATTTGTTTCATTTTTGAAACCAAAAATAGACAGTGATTTTATAGAAAGGTTCTCAAGTGAGCCAGTATAAATTGGGCCGGTGGAATTGGTAAAACATATTTTGGTCAAGAAAAAAATGTAGGACAGGGCAAGTATCTTTAGTCCCAAGAGATGTTAACGACAACACATTATCCATAAAATTCTCAGCTTATAAAACTGCCTCCGGAGCAGATGTAGGCTCTCGGATTGAGCCTTGCATCCAAGATTAAATTACGCATCTTCGTCTGTTCCACTTCTTGGAATAGAATAAACTAGCATGCATTATGTATGATGCATCAAACATGGGGATCAGGTAGTTCATCCATGGGATGAAAGTAATAATTCCATTGGACTATACAGCTTGACGATACAGGAAATACCACTGAACCTTCTGGCCTAGATTTTTTATATTGAAAGTGACATTTGGTGTAACTGCTATGTAAATGAGATTCTGTTTTGGTAATCATTGGTCTGTGCCATGGCTCTGACCAGTGAACCTGAGCACAGAAAACTCTTGCTTAAAAAACATAAATAGGTTAATAGATGTTAAATTTGCATCAGGATAAAGAATACTCATATATAAATACCCATACATACACTGTATTCTCGGTCCTTTCCTAAATCACAGGCATATTAATTACTCGGGTGGGATTCAAACCCACAACCTTTACCATTCTATGATTCTAGAGCAGTGTCATACCAACTAGACCACCGAGATTGCCCGGTAGCTAGAGGCAGTTCGAATCCTATGTTTTAGCAGCGGTTACTGCACTGATTTAATATATGTTAAATTTGCATCAGGATAAAGAATACTCATATATAAATACCCATACATACACTGTATTCTCGGTCCTTTCCTTAATCACAGGCATATTAATTACTCGGGTGGGATTCAAACCCACAACCTTTACCATTCTAGAGCAGTGTCATACCAACTAGACTACCAAGATTGCCCAGTAGCTAGAGGCAGTTCGAATCCTATGTTTTAGCAGCGGTTACTGCACTGATTTATAGATGTTAAATTTGCATCGGGATAAAAAATGATAATTTTGGTTTTACCCATGCACTGTATACTCAGTGTACATTCCGAGTTCTGTGAAAAAAAAAAAAATCACCGGCATATTACTCGGGTTATAAATAGATAAGCAGACAAAATACCATACAGGTACCATTGCTTTATGAAATTGGGCCCAGATTTAAGCTTCTTTTTCCCATATTTAAAGGGTAATTATTGTTTCTATAAAACACTTATTATTTGTTACATTTCATGCAGTTTTCCAACCACTCAAGACAAAAATTCGCTTAGCTGTGATTGATGACACAGCACTCGAGTGAAAACATAAACAATTAGAAATCACAACAAATTGTGCAACTTGTTTCATTTTCTTATCACTGACAGTTTTCTTGAAAACAATTATAAATAAACAAACAACACTCTACTAGTATTAGCAAGATACTTCAGTTGCACACAGATATACTGAAGAGTCTCTCCCCCGCATTTCCATCTTAGAGTTGCTGTTGTAAATGTTAAAGCACTTCATCAAAAAAATACTCTTTGCATAAGTTGATGGTATGTAAGAAAAAAAATCCCACTTGCCTTTTCTTGTCCGACACACAATCAACCGGAAACAAATTGTAGGAATTTATCTTAAACTCTGAGGAGTGGGTGTCAAGTGCCTGTCCATGGTGAAGTCTGTACAGTCAAAGCAACATCATTTAATCCCATACATCTATCTACAACGTACAAGTATGGAAATGATAAAATATAGTATAGTTCACAGGGCTCGCCCTTAACACTAGAACAGCAAACATTGTCTAGTAAAAATTGCTGTAGGCTAACTTCTCAACTTGCCCTGTTGGCTACTTAAAAACTGTGCAACCTACTTGTTTTAAATGCTCATATTTCTTCCAATGGGATGTGAATAATACATTTTTTTAAATGTATTCATTTATTTTTGAGTGTTTGAGTGAACCTTTATTTGCCTACTATACTGGTTGTGATTGCTACCATTAATGCATCAGAAATATACATTTAAAGGCAGTGGACACTATTGGTAATTACTCAAAATAGTTATTAGCATAAAACCTTAATTGGTTACTAGTAATAGGGAGAGGTTGATAGTATAAAACATTGTGAGAAACAGCTCCCTCTGAAGTGATGTAGTTTTCGAGAAAGAAGTAGTTTTCCATGAATTTGATTTTCGAGACCTCAAGTTTAGAACTTGTCTTAAACATAAAAGGTTTAAGAGCAAGGCCTGAGTTAAGTTATAACTCCTGCTCAACTTACAGAGTAAAAACTTGAGAGATATTATTAGTATGAAAGTGTGGCACCAGAAGTTGAAATAGGGGTCATATGCCGGGCCATTGAACTTACTTAATGGTAATATGACATATTAATCTATATGGGGTTCACTGTGCGGTCACCGCATACAGCAACCACATGGTTTCTTTAAAAAGACATTACACCATGTCTTCTTGAATTCAAGTAGTCAATTTTGTTTGTTTTTAATTTGAAAAATACAGGTTCTCGAGTCAATAAGTCACGAGCTGTTTTTTTTAGTGGAATGAGGGCAAAAGGAATACGTCTGGAATTGGTAAGTTTTCAATTTTGATTAGCCTTATAATTTTTGCTGTGGGAGACTTTACTCCGTAAGTTCAGGATATCCCTGGAGATAAATTAGGCAAACAAGAAAAACTACCACAGGGCGTTGAACTGGTCTGGAATATGTTGTGACTATGTCTGCATAAAATGCATAAATTGAAGAATGTTGTCTGGTTTTGCCTGGATCTGTTACTCAGTCGTCAAAACTCTACGCATGCTGTGCTGATCTAGATTCAGAGATGTGGGGGGGGGGGGGGGTGGTTATAGAAAGTTGGCCTAATTCAATCTCAGTGTCCTTCAGGTACACATTTATGGGTTATTTTAGCTGGCATTAAAAATAGATCTGCCTTGCCAAATGACCGTGTAATTCACTTATAGTATCAAAACATTATGGACGAACACTCCGAAAAGGAAATGCCACACTATACCACAAAATGAGCTACTTCAACTTTGTGATGGAGCATGTGGATGAACTTCTTGGTAGCTTTTTTTTTTGGGGGGGGGGGGGTAAACTACATTTTGCACAGTGAATTCCACATTTCATTTAGTCTAATTTTTCTGGTTGTGAAGCCAGATCGTTACACTAGCCATCAACCCTATTGAGAAAGCTTTACATGTGGGGAGGGAAAAACCCCAGAGAAATGTTCCAAGGAAAAACCTAATCCACGTAATGCCCCTGGTGTGATTCGAACTAGGGTCCTAAACATGGAAAGAAAGCAGGAATAAAACCACTACGTCAGCCTGACTGCCTAAACTTAAGTTGTTACAGAAACTAATTTGCATGGTTCAAGAGAGATGCTCTTTGTTGATATGACAGCAATAATCCCATTCTGGATAGTGAGTTTGTGACAATGGATAATTTTAGCAAAAGTTGATTGCTATTGTCACACGGATTTTCAATTAAAACCTTTTAAGAATTTCAATGTTTTCTCGAAATGTTTTCTCGAAACACAGCACTCCCACCCCTCACAAAGGAGAAATTTTACATGGACAAAAGTAAACTTTCCTGACAAGCTGCAAGTATTTTTCTTGGTATTGTGCCCAGAAGAAAAACTGTCACAAACTTTTTGGCTACAGGACTGTAAAAGGTATCAGGCAAAAACTACTAAATAGTCCCATTGTTAGAAGGAAAGAAAAATACCCCCAAAACCCAGTACTTTAGGGAATCCATTTGTTTTGCGATTAGAAACAGGACTGCACACTGTGAAATGCTAGTCCGGACTTTGCAAACCGATCAGTTTCTGGAGTAAATTCCTAAATAAAAAACATTAATACCGAAGAGACGTCTGTGTTTCAAATTACTGTTGATGTTTCCTCGAATGGTGAAATCTAAGAGTTTGAGACTTGAAGCAAAATAGATTGGTTTACTACACCTGGGCCTAATTTAATAGAGTAAAAAAGTAACTAAGCACAACACAATTATGCTTACCAGGATAGGCTTACCAGCCAAATTAGCATGTCATGTGTACAATCTTGGACTGGTATCATGCTTGTTTTTGCTTAGCAGAAATATTGTAAGCACTATTTTTGGCTTGAGCAGCTCTATAAAATTGGGCCTTGCAATACAGGAGGCTTAGAATTATTGGAAGAAATACCCATTGTATCTAATGTACATGTAGCCAAAAGTATCTTTAAAACTTTATGGTACCAAGTAAGTTTTTTAGCTAACAATTATTTTGAGTAAAATAGTGCCCAGTGCCTGTAAATAAATTAAAAAAATAATGTTTTTTTCATTTAATGTCTCACATAGACAAAATATACATCTGTAATCCTGCCACCTCCACAGTACTGCCAAACAGGTTGTTTACAAAAAAATAAACAGAGAGAAGTCTAAGGACTTCATGCGTTTATACCTGAGGGGACGGCATCTCCAGTAATAGAAACGCCCCAGGTACAATAACAAATTAGCTCAATTGGGTACTAACTGCCTTCATAACTGACAAGGGTAACTCAGTTGTAACCACGGTGATAGAAGATCAACAAAGAACATATGGATGATAATACAATAACAACTAGAAAAGCAAGTAGGTTCAAGGATGGGGTAATATTTCCATTTTTTTAGGGGGGGGGGAGAGGCAGTGGCTCTGTCAATTTTCATTTGCGGGAAAGCAGGGCAAAGACATTAAGGGGCTACTTCATGTATCAAACCATTTGTTTGTGCATTTTTGTGTGGGGGTGGGTTGGTGGGGCAAGGCTGGGGGGGGGACACCTTCCTGTCCCCCACCCTCTGGTTGCACCAATGGGGGAGGGGAGGGGTTGGGTTTGGAAGACAGCTACCTGTCAATCTTCTTGCTCTATGATCATAACATAACAATGCTAATGGAATCCAAGGTGTAAGATGCACCAAAAACAAAAAGTACCCAAATTGATTGGCTTATTGGCAAAAAGTTTGGACTCGGACTAGACTTAGAATTTACCCAGATGACTTGTGACTCAAGGGTCGCATGGTTTTTGTTTAACCACAAATAACTTTTATGAAATTTTGGTAAACATATTATTCTCATGTTTATCAGGCATGGAATTTCATCTTTGAGAGGGCAAGGCCATTTTCATTTTGCAAATGGCATTTCTACTGGACAATCTTTAAGGGAAGGTACATGTTTGGTAACTACTCAAAACAAATGTTAACCAAGCATTGGAGAGCTTTTGATAGTATAAAACATGGTGAGAAACGACTCCCTCTGAAGTAACGTAGACTAGCTAGAAGTCTTTTATTCTTATCTGAAAGCACACAATTTCGTCCAACAAGGGTGTTTTTTCTTTCATCATTTTCTTGCAACTTCGATGACCAATTGAGCTCAAATTTTCACAGGCTTGTTATTTTATGCATATGTTGAGATACACCAAGTGAGAAGACTGGTCTTTGACAATTACCAAACGTGTACCTTCCCTTTAAGGTCTAAGGGAAACTTTTGAAGACCAAGACCATAACCAAGACAGGGGCAACAGAGGCCACTGTTGACTCCATGTACTTCCAGGCCTGGGGTTGATTTCAAAAAGCAATCAAATTCATTGCAAGACAAATTGTCAGTATTACCATAGTGACTTGTATTGTGACATCACACTTTACTTAGCAACTGCGATTGTTTTGCAGTTAAGACCAATCTTAACTCTTTGTGAAATTGGCACGTGGTCTATTTTTCATGATGATAATGATAATGATGATGAGGTCCATATCTTTTTTTTTGGTAAAAGGCAGCTATTCAAAGTACATTTCCCTCCAGGTTTAAAAACCAAACCCAAAAGGGCAGCCCCTGAATTTGCCCAATCAGTTTTATTTAATAGGAGACACTGACAAACTGATCACCTGGTGCGGGAAAACAATAAGATACATGTTGGAATTTCAATAAAGAATGGACCTTAATGCCACCTTGTCATCGATGCCAACTAAACCGCATAAATCATCAATTGAAATGTCATCTGTTGGGAAGTTTAAGGTTTTATATTTTTAAAGGCACTGGACACTATTGGTAATTACTCATAATAATTGTTAGCATACAAACTTACTTGGTGCAGACAATAGAGAGCTGTTGATATTATAAAACATTGTGAGAAACGGCTCCCTCTGAAGTAATGTAGTCTTTGAGAAAGCAGTAATTTATTTCTCACTAAAATATTTGAATTGAATTTGGGGTCTCAGCTGAGGTCTCGAATTCAAGGTATCTGAAAGCACACAACTTGTGCGACAAGGGTGTTTTTTCGTCCATTATTCTATCACATCTTTGACGACCAATTGAGTTCAAGTTTTCACAGGTTTGTTATTTTATGCATATGTTGAAATACACCAAGTGAGAAGACTGGTCTTTGACAATTACCAAAGGTGTTCAGTGCCTTTAAACTAAGAGTGCTAGAATTTTTTTGTTTTAAATATTTATTATAACATACTTCGTAGTGGGGTCGGCCTTCCAATGTACTTTTTGCTGCTGGCGTAATGCAATATTGAAACCGTTTATCGAATTTCAGATGTACTTTATGCTGGTTTGGGACAATGTATTGCTCTTGGCTCTTAAAGGGAAGGCTCATTTCAGGGATTAGTTTTTTTTGGAAGAGTAAATTGTTTAAATTCTCTAGTTTTCAATAAACACACCATCTAAAGAAAAAATGTGAAAACAAATCTATTAGATGGCACTGTTTTACAGAGAACAAGAAACTGGTTCTGCTTGTTTGGATAGTGCTCATTTGGATTGTGGCAATAGCGATTTTGGGGGTCTGCGACGTACATTTAACGGACTTGTACATTTCAACAAGAACATTTGGGAAGTAGGTGCAACAAGTATACTATTCCCTGTGGCAGAGGGTAACCACCTAAGCTTATGACCACCCTCCCCCTCAATCTTCCCAGATACTTTAAAGATACTGGACACTATTGGTAATTATAAAAGACTAGTCTTCACAGTTGGTGTATCTCAACATATGCATAAAATAACAAACCTGTGAAAATTTGAGCTCAATCGGTCGTCGAAGTTGCGAGACAATAATGAAAGAAAAAAACACCCTTGTCACAAGAAGTTGTGCACTTTCAGATGCTGGATTTCAAGACCTCAAATTCTAATCTGAGGTTTCGAAATCAAATTCGTGGAAAATTGCTTCTTTCTCGAAAACTACTTTACTTCAGAGGGAGCCGTTTTTCTCACAATGTTATATCAATGTTACCTCAATACTCGTCAACCTCTCCTCATTACTCGTTACCAAGAAAGGTTTCACGCTATAATTATTTTGAGTTATACCAATAGTGTCCACTGCCTGTAACCATAAGGAGGAAGAATTAAACGGACTATTTTCCGCTTGTACAGAAGTACCCCCCTTAAATCCTCTAAAGAATTTCTGAGATTTCAAGCACTCGAAGAACACACAATAAGGGGTACACCATACCCTATATCATCACCAAATAGACCTTATCGCAAATACCGGGGCGCGCGCGTAAAGCTTGGAATTAGGTGCATTGTGGTCTAGCTGGTAGCAAAGTTTGATGCATATCTATCCCACAATGCACCTCATTCAACAGTCTGCGCTTGCGCATTGGTATTTGCGCTTGCGCATTGGTATTTGCGCTTGCGCATTGGTATTTGCGCTTGCGCATTGGTATTTGCGCTTGCGCATTGGTATTTGCGCTTGCGCATTGGTATTTGCGATAAGGTCTATGACAATAAGAATCAAATCAAGTGCACCTTGCTGGCAAGTAAATACACACATGGTTTCACCGCAAACCTCATCATGTACTGCCTCAAATCCTATAGCAAGGAACCTTATTCAGGCATGACATTAGGTCCCTGGAAAAAAAAGTAGGAATATTTTATCGAGTACAAAGGCTGACCTACACGTACACATCATGTGTGCTCTAATAGACATTTCAGGCTGTTTAATCACAATTTTTTCAGATTTTTAAAAGGGCAAAACGAAATTGGGGAACAGTCTTAAAGGCAGTGGACACTATTGGTAATTACTCAGAATAATAATTAGCATAAAACCTTACTTGGTAACGAGTAATGGGGAGAGGTTGATGGTATAAAACATTGTTAGAAACGGCTCCCTCTGAAGTGCCATAGTTTTTGAGAAAGAAGTAATTTTCCACGAATTTGATTTCGAGACCTCAGATTTAGAACTTGAGGTCTCGAAATCAACCATCTAAACGCACACAACTTCGTGTGACAAGGGTGTTTTTGTCTTTCATTATTATCTCGCAGGTTCGATGGCCGATTGAGCTCAAATTTTCAAAGGTTTGCTATTTTATGCAAATGCTGAGATACACCAACTGTGAAGGCTAGTCTTTGACAATTACCAATAGTGTCCACTGCTTTTAAGTAGGAAGAATATCATGCCTGCTTATTATACATAAAAAAGACATCATGCCCATTAATTTTGTGAAAAATAAGTGCAGAGTTAGTACATTGACACCCAAATGATTGATCCAAGGTGACTTAATTTGTGATAGACATTTGACAATGTAGAAATCTTAGCCTTTGAAAGAGACTCTGTAAGGGTCGAACAAATCAGGCCATTAACTAGTTTTTTTTGCATTTATACCATACGTCCTTTTGGTTGGTAAGCAGTTTGCGAACAGCTAACTCTATTTTCTCAATATGGAAATCTGTCACCTACAATGCCATAGCGCATACTGCACAAAAACAGGTACTATACGTTATCCCCTTTCTCATGCGCATGAATTATTGCGCATGACATGCATTGATAATGCATGGAAGTAGCATCAATCAAGAACAGGTGCACGCTGTATTTATGCTGTACTTGTCTTCCAAAGAGAGCTTTAATTGTCATCTAGGGTCATTATCAACGAGCCCTTTTCTCTTTTTATCCGGACGGGTCAGGAACCACCGTTTGTCAATCCAAGACTTGCTTTATTTATTGGAAATTCACATTTCCTGGTCGTCTATTCTATTATTCTAAAGTGTCACGATACTATTCCCCAAGACAGAGGCAGACAGTTAACTTTTTAGTTTTTTTGAAAGCTTGGCATGGAATTCCTTTTCTTTAACTCTAAATAGTTAAAAACTGTATTTGTAGTTTATATTTGAGTGAGAAATTACCTCTTTCTCAAAAATTACGATACTTTAGAGGGAGCCATTCCTCCAGTGTTTTGTACTATCAAAAGCTCTCCATTGTGCATTACCATGTAAGTTTTTATGCTAATAATTATCTTTAGTAATTACCAATAGTGCATGTCCAGTGCCTTTAAAACAAAGCTGCCTTCCCCAAGGCAGAGGAAAAAAACCTCTCCCTGTGAGCCTGACTGGTGGGGATTAGACTATGAAAACATTGATCTCAAACCTAAGTCAACAACCTTCAGTATCGTGTGACTGACACAAGACTTCAACAGGAACTGCCGACTTTCACAACAAGTGGTATCCAGCACCTTACATCCAGTGACCACACACACAATACATTACAATCAACTAAATGAAAATGGGCCCAATTTCATAGAGCTGCTTAAGCAAACAGTTTTCTGCTGAGCAGAAATAAGCAGGATACCAGTCACAAATTGTGTATATGACATGGTGTTTCAGCTGGTAACCCTGTCCTGGTAAGCACAATTCTGTTGTGCTTAGCTACTTTTTTGGGGGGGCTTAAGCAGCTCTATAAAATTGGGCACAGGTTGAGGATCAGGTTTGCTCAGTGGTTTCTATCCCTGCCTTTCACCTCTGTGGACCCCGGTTTGAATCCCACCTCGGACCGAAGTCTTACATTTTGATTGGGTTTTCAGTCCCTATCTGTTTACAGGGGTTTCCCCCAATAATCTCACATCTAAACCTGAACTGCAATGTTTCCTTTCCTATTTATCCTCTTATTTGGTGCTAATTGTGCTGTTGGATGTGTAATCAAATAAATGTAGGATAAATAAAATCAGTTTCATTACGAGGGGTATTATTTATCTTTCCCTTTCATTCGTTCAGTATCCATGAAGTTTACCAGAAATAAGTAGGCTTGATGTTGTTTTTAACAATGTCACTTTTACTTTGGATAAGGAATTAAGAAAGTCATGGGTTATTTTCTGAAGAGATGAGTTAGGCGTGGTGTGACATCACTTGAACAGGTGGGGGGGGGACACTTGACACTGAATAAACAGAAGTTAATGCTGCGGAGGTTAATTTTTCTTGGATGCACACAAGACCTTGCTAATAATGGCACTTTGTACAAGTGGTCACTTTTCTCTTCTATGGGCATAGCCTTGATCAAGGCGCTCCAGCCAGCCGCGACCAGCATAATCCGCGCGAGTCCCCACTGAATTCCGCCAGCACACCCCATACATAACACAAAGCGTGCATATACGTGTACAGCGTATGTACACATACATGTACATGCACTATCTCTACGGTATACATTACATTGTACATGTGAGTACTTTGTTAGTAGCTTCTAAGTAGGCTGTTGTTTGAGCTACGCGTACGAGGTTGACAGACTTGACCGTACTCACGACTTCGCTATACTGTTCTCGCTGTACAATGTACTGTACATACAATGTATACGTTGTTCGTGTATACACTGCGTGCAGTTTGTTGCGTAATTTTGCCGCACACACTACGCCAACAGCCTTGAATCAAGGCTAAGAATCAAGGCTCCTATGGGCATGATATTTGGTCCTTGGAGATAGTAGGAATATATTATCAAGTATCAAGTCATGTCCTATGGTGTAGGATTAATGGACATTTCTGGCTATTGAATTAAAAAAAAATATATAAAAATGATCAAAGGGCAAAACAAATCGAAAATCATGTAGACCAGAATATCACACCTGCTGTCTAACAGCGCTAGCATTGAATGTCTGCATTAGCGATGTGAGTATGGCATCCTTGGTTGCACACAGAATTAGCAAGACAAGGTTTAAGAGTCATGGCTGACCAGAATGTCTAAAACTAGGATTCAAAACTTAAGGAGGTCTGGAACTACGCAGAGAGGTCAGACAGGATCAGTAGATGGTGGTATGGAGATAAGTAGAGACATTATTGGCAAAAATTGAATCAATAAAGTAGTGGGCCAAACAAAAACAGAATCTTGATTAATACAAATCAAGCAAGGTATTTTTGTAAGAGGACCATCAAATCATCAGAATTTTTTTTAACCAAATTTCCTCGCCAACCCACATGATATGTTCTCATAGGTTTTAAAGAACCCTGTAGAATAGATGCAAAGCAGTAATTTATGTTTTCTCAACATCTAGTCAGAGTGTGGGTCCGGGCTGTCAGTCAGGCACTTGTCTTCTTGACTATCGCTATATTTGATTTGTCCTTCAGATGGGACGTAGCTCCGTTAGTCCTATGTGCTGTGTAATGTACATACACAGAGCCAAGTAGACTTATCTTTTACAGGCAAAGTATTTGGTTTTTGGAGCCAGTTTAAACATGTATAAATTTACATAAAATAAAACTAGCCTAGAGCGCCCGCTAGTTAATTGTTGGTTCGAGTCCAACTCTATTAAATTTTCTTTGTTCAACCCTAAATATAAAATAAAAAAAATTACCTGTGAAAATTTCATTTCAAAAGGTCACAGGTGGTCACATTTTAGAGATATTCGCCGAAAATCCCCGGAGATATATATGGCCTTACAGGAAGATTAATCCCTCATAGGAGTACACAATCTGAGAATTGTTACTGACAGTAATGCTTCTCAGACTAAACTTTGGGGGAATAAAAAGAAGATACTTTTTACATTAACCATTACTTTGTAAAATGTTTCTCAACATTCCTTAATACTTTCTAAAGCTGCTGTAGGTTTAGGCTTCTAACCAAAAGTTGTTATCGCCATTAGTGCTTACCAAAAGTATTACCTTCCCTTTAAGAGAATGGGGTTAGCCCAGGAATATCTGGCCTGGTTGGCAGTAGGCTTGAACTGCATCACTGTGTAAACACTTACAAGGTGCAGTACGAATGGGTCTCATAATTCAAACGAAACTCTGTGTACCTGTTTGAACGCTTTGACTGATTAAGTGCTACATAACAACTACATAATATTATCATTGTGAATATTATTTTGACTTGAGTTTGACAGAGAAAATTGACTAGAGTGGGACTTGAACCAACGACCTCCGGTTTAACGTGCCGGCGCTCTACCAACTGAGCTATCCAGCCCTATGTTGGCAGTCTCCCTATTTTGTCAATATCTTTGTTCAGGGGTGCCAGTCAGAAGCCGTACAACTGCTAACTGCTGTGGAAGCCGCTTCCCAATTCTCTTTGTTCAAACCCAAATCATTACAAAAATTATCCATTCAGTTTTCCTTGTGGTTAATAATATTTGAATATTATTTTGTGTACAACTTAACATACCTTAATTGAAGTTACGGCTTTAGTTTTTCAGAGTAACTCTGGACAAGGCTGTAGAGAGACTCAATCAGAGTACAACATTCATCCCATTTGTTCCTCTCCGGCCCCGTAAGGCTATTGACGTTTTCTGCGTAGCGTAACACACCTTTCAAAAATCTGTTGAGAAGTTGAAGAATGAAATCAATCAATGAATGAAACAAAGTGTTGGATGAAACACTAGGTGTAGAGAATTCCCAGGCCTGATACTTTATATAGACAACAAAGGCGATTGCCTCCATGCCCCTAGTCATTGCCTTTGGTGCCCTTGAAATGCTACAGTAGGAGAAAATGCCTTGGTGCCCTTGCCCTTACAAAAACGAAGCATACAAGGCCTCAATACCTGATAAATGAAATCTTTACAGGGAACTTGGATTTTGGCTTTGAGCTGCGTCCAATTGTGTCTACGCATCTAAATGGATAACTGCCTAATCATGCAAGGAACTCAACCCAACTTCTGCTTGCATTGCGCGTTATTCACGCTCAGCGCATAGTTGTGCAGTCAAAATATTATTTCTGCTGCCCATCAAGATAATCGACTTTACACTGTGTGACGCCAAGTGGGAACTATTTATAAGCTGTTTTATTATTAAAACTACATGTAAAGACAAAAAAACAAAAACACAATCACTACCTTTCCTTTAATCAAGTTAAGTTGCACTTTTCATTTCAAGCCACTTTTCCTTATACTATCAATTCAAAAGGTGAGCCTATAGGAAAACTATTGATTTCAAGGATGATAATTTTTCTAGAGCAGCTGAAAAACACAAACAGGGGAAGTTACGCAAACACGCATTCTGTCAGTTATGACAGAAGTTATACGGAGTCTGACAATTCCTGTAAAAGTTCTCTCCTTTGACGATCAATAATCAAATTTGATAAATTCAATCAGTTCCCAACGGCAGGGTCGAGAGATGACGTAGGGACACACATAAAGTCGAGAGATGACGTAGGGACACACATAAAATCTAACAATGTCTTTTGGATGGTTTAGTTTTTAGGGCATGTGGTAGACACTCCGCGTCATGCTTCCTGTGTGTGCCATTCAACCATGCTCAGCATCATAACAAAGCAAAACAAACAAACAAAGGGCACGGAGATTGCTAATCTTATAAGAGTTATTCACATAAATGAAAAAAATTAAATGCTAAGGACGAATCCGAATTTGGCAGCTACGGCTACGGCTGTTGCTAAGGGTGTTGCTATGGACAACCTATACTTCAAAGCATGATGAGGCAGAAATCTAGCTCTAGCTGTAGCCGCTAATTCGGACAGGGCCTCAGAATAAACTATAAATAATAGTAAACTTGTGAGTACAACCATGTAATAATTCTCTTTAAAGGGAGTGTTGGCTCAATATGTATTATTTTCTTAAAAGCCACTGTTTCATAGCTTGTTTTATTTGAGTGGCAATTTATAAAAAACAAATAAAACAAACTTACTTGATTTGTGACTGGATATCTTTGGAAGTGGAGGACTTTAAAGAAGTAAGGTTTCTGAGTTGACAGAAGAGAAGTAAAATAATGAGCCTCAGTCCTGACGACAGCCTTGGAATACTGGAGTGAAAACAACACCAATGTAAACAAAATTATACAAGTATTCATTTATTTTATTTATTATTTTATTATTTATTTTTATTTTATAATTTTGTTCTTCACTGTCACCAACACTACAAAATGAAATATAAGAATATCCTAAAATATAGTTTACACAACCGCAAGTGCCACTAACCATCCGAGCAAATCAACATCCCCCTTTCATAAGTCCATCGCCTTTTGAGACAGATGGACGCCTAGCGCTACTACACACTAAAGATGATTTCATTCGAAATTGGTTTGAGGTAAAATATCAAAACAATTTCTTTCCAATAAGGATTGATTGAAAAAAAAAACCCATAAATTGGGGATGCTATTAATTACACGTATACAAAATTCAAACATGCAACATTCTAATTGTAAAAAAAGAGGACATGGTCGATCACACTTAACTTGTGTACAGTTTTTTTTCAAATTTTATATGGCACTGTTTTGACAAGAAAAGGAGGAAATCAGCTAATCAGCTGAACAAAATTCATGCCTAAAAATTACAATATTCAAAAACTTCAAATGCAGGCGTAAAATTGTGGAAAATACTGTGTCTTAAGCCTTATTGCCTTGAGGATTCTGAAATTGATCATACTCCTACACGGCACATCATCAGTAAAAAAACAAAGCCTCCTTCGCTGCAACAATCCCTAACGTAATTAAAATTCAGGTCTGCTAATCCACGCTGGGGACCGAACCTGACAACCCTGCGCCTACTGCCTGCAATTGGGAAACGTGTAATTTGCAGTGATGTATGTTGTTTCGATGGTAGATAACTGGGTCAGAAACTCATTGGGGACTTGGCTTTATGGATTATTTATCTTCATTTTATCTTGCTCTGATTTCTTTATAACAATTTTTTGATCATAACAGAGGCCTGGAATTCTCGTTAGCTTGTTTTTTTTCACAGTCCAATAACATCAGACACCCACAACTATTTGTGTGCACTTTTTGCGAAGCCTTTATTAAAGACACTGGACACTATTGGTAATTGTCAAAGACCAGTCTTCTCACTTGGTAATCTAAACATGCATAAAATAACAAACCTGTGAAAATTTGAGCTCAATTGGTCGTCGGAGTTGCGAGATAATAATGAAAGAAAAAACACCCTTGTCACGCGAAGTTGTGTGCTTTCAGATGCTTGATTTCGAGACCTCAAATTCTAAATCTGAGGTCTTGAAATCAAATTCGTGGAAAATTACTTCTTTCTCAAAAATTACGTTACTTCAGAGGGAGTCTTTTCTCACAATATTTTATACTATCAATCTCTCCCCATTACTCGTTACCAAGAAAGGTTTTATGCTAACTATTATATTGAGTAATTACCAATAGTGTCCACTGCCTTTAATGCATAAATCACTGGCAGGGTTCTCCCTTGACACTGGCCTGGTGCCCGGCGTACATTGTCTAGAAAAACCTGGTACGGGCTAGTAAACACTACTAAAAACTGTGCAACCTACTAGTTTAAACTGCTCAATTTTTTTCTAATCAGATGTGAATAATACATCTTTTAAATGTGTTCTTATTATTTTTTTAATGTTTGATTAGTTTTGTTTGCCTATTAATGCATCAGAAAGATACATTGATGACAACAGGTGTTTAAAATCAGGGCTACTAAAACTTCCTGGGGGCAAGCTAAACCAGAGTTTATTAGCCTGGTTGGCTACTCAACAAAAAACTTATATAGAGCAAAGACCGGATTAGATTTGACAAAGTTCTTTCTGCTTCGAGAAAAACAAATCTTAAAATCTTTAAATTTATTATTCATGTTTTATTGTCACATGTAAAATATATACAGTGAAATGTATTTTGGTTTTGCGTGTCTAAAAACATGTTTTTGCTACATGCTGTGAAGTAATGGCATGTTGTGCTGTACATTTCGGTTGCCATGCTAAAACATCATGTACTGGCGATTTCAAACATTCAATTTCTAACAGAGACTGACAATTACTTTATCTGGCTGTCTTATAGTCTTAATGCCAAGTTTCACATTGTGGGTCCACTAATCAAATAAGTGGACAGCTGATACACACGTGAACCCGACACGTGCTGGTCAACCTTGAGACGGTCAGCGGTCACAGAGCGACAGGACAACATGACAGCGACTTTGTAAGATCTTTAAGTACAAATTAATTTAAAAGCACCTTATTATCCACTTCCTGTACCACTCCATATCAGGGCCCAATTTCATGTATACACAAACAAAATTGAATGCATTTATAGATAAAAAGAAAAGCTTAGTCTGAGTGGATTGAGGAATAATGTGTGTATTAGGTGCATTTTAATGATGAATTTGTTGATAAAAATTGGCCGGGAAAACCTATACTATTATTACTATTATTATTTCAACATGTTGATAACATAACGATTAAAATTTACAAGGCGCTATTCCATCAAGATCACAGCACACTTGAAAGCAATTAACATGGCAAAAGGTGAGTCTTTAGAACTTTACAAATTTATGCAGATAGAGAAACAGATTCCCTAATGGCAGTAGGGAGATTGTTCCAAATCACTGGCCCAGCTACACTTCTAGAGCTAACAAAAGCTCTTCCAACTCAATAACAGCTTTAATACCTCGATGTTATATTAAGACATTAAACTTTGTATACTGCAACAGCGAAAAAAGTAAGCAAAAAACAAGGAAATGACTAAACACACTTAACTGTGTATAGTGTGTTTCAATTGTTAAATAATGGCACTTTTATTGGGGGAGGTGGGGTGGAGGAAGTCAGCTGATTAGATGCACTCCTCGGGCATGATATTTGTTCCTTGGAAAAGAGTAGGACATTTTTTACCGAGTACAAGGGCTGTCCTACAAGTACACATGGTGTTGGCTTTAAAGACAGTGGACACTATTGGTAATTGTCAAAGACCAGTCTTCTCACTTGGTGTATCTCAACATATGCATAAAATAACCAACCTGTGACAATTTGAGCTCAATCGGTCTTTGAAGTTGCGAGATAATAATGAAAGAAAAAAACGCCTTTGTCACACGAAGTTGTGTGCTTTCATATGCTTGATTTCGAGACCTCAAATTCTAAACTTGAGGTCTCGAAATCAAATTCGTGGAAAATTACTTCTTTCTCGAAAACTACAACACTTCAGAGGGAACCATTTCTCACAATGTTTTATACCATCAAACTCTCCCTGTTACTCGTTACCAAGTAAGGTTTTATGCTATTAACTATTTTGAGTAATTACCAATACTGTCCCCTGCCTTTAATATCCTTATCAGGCTATTTGATCACAATTTTTCAGATTCCTCTAATGGCAAAACAGAAATCAGACTAAAGTAGGAGGAACATCAAGCCTGACTCCTAAATGAGGGAGAAGAAAAACAAAAGAAAGTCCCATACCATTGTGAAGATGGAAGTCCAACCAGAAACAAGAAATAATTTCACTCTGGCCCACGAAATCCAAGTATCCCTAATGTTAGTAAATCTGACCATATCCCACTTGATGACCGACCACAAATTGGGCGTGTAGTTGTGACAGCAACTGGGCAAATAAATCTGACTCACTCAATTATTTCATTCTCGTCAGGAGAAAGAAACCTCTACTCCAATAACAAAACTATGAATATCCTCGAGTCCCATTGACCCATCCGGAAGGGGGAAATGTTTGACTTCCTTTGTGGATCTCATCAATAACTTCAGTTTTACTTCTTAAAGGCACTGAACACTATTGGTAATTACTCAAAATAATGGTTAGCATAAAACCTACTTGGTAACAAGTGATGGAGAACTGTTGATAGTATAAAACATTGCGAGAAATGGCTCCCTCTGAAGTAATTTTTGAGAAAGAGGTAATTTTTCCTTCTCAAATATTAGAAGGCTTCAGGGTAACATTTTTGAAGGCATCTGCAAGCACACGAATTTGTGCAACAAGGGTGTTTCTTCTTTCAATGTTCTTTTGCAACTTCGATGACCAATTGAGCCCAAAAGGTTTGTTATTTTATGCATATGTTGAGATACACCAAGTGAGAATACATGGTCTTTGACAATAACCAAGCATGTACAGTGCTTTTAATCCAGGTCATTGAACAATGCTCAGCCCTTATTCTGCGAATGCCATTGTAATACTGAAGGAAGGATGTGGAGTTAACTTCTGGACTGGAGTGACCTTTGAGCATCGGGGAGGGCGGGGGGAAGCTGGGATTGTAAATTGGATGCTGCTTGACATCTTAAGTCATCTTATTCCATTAAGCTGTTCATCATTACCATTAGGCGGCTAAGCAAACCATTTGTCATTTGTCATTTATTTTTATTGATTGGTTTGTAATTCGATTGAGGAATAAGCCCCCAACCCTACCACATCTGATGATATATGAGACAAAGAAATAGTTTGATCAAGTTGTTTAGTATGAAATTTTAACAAATTTAAGTTTGTAACTAAAAAGAAACCATAGAGGTAAAGACGAATGTTGACTTTAGTCTTTAAATGGTTTCCATCAAATATACTTAAAAAAAAACATTTTAAAAAATCCAAATGCTCTCCAGCATTAAAATGTATGGGTTTCTTATAATACGACACAACACACAAACTTCCACACATTTACATTAAACTTTAACATGGTTAAAAGATAATGATGGTATGTAGACAGCTTCCCTTATTATATAAGGTGCTGTAGTTTTTGAGAAAAGTGTAAAACAATGTCACCAAAAAAGGTTTTATCTCAGGAGGCAAACATTATTTTTTAGAAACAATGTATTTACCAGTACTGGTATTTAGGCAACTGTCCTGAAAACATCGCTCTGTGATTTTCACTTCTTTTCTCAAAAACACCTTTTTCTAAAAAAAAAACTTGACAACTAATGGAGCTGACATTTCTTCGGGTAAATTATATTACATACATCTTCATTCACAGTGAGTAGGGGTTCATGTCATGGCCAAAAACTTGATCTACAAAAGGTGACTAAAACTTTCGACTCACCTGTTTAGAAGTCTTGAATAATTGGCCCTCTGTCGAGATCTGAGCTCCATAGCAACATATTGTTGATATCTTTGAGTTGCCATGGTGACTACATTAACACCAATTGCCTCGCACTGCACTGTGATGCGTCTGAGTAGTGACGTCACTTCCAATTCCTTGCGAGGTCTACGAATAAGTCAACAAAAACAGTGTTACTAAACATTAAAAACGTAAACCGGCAAAATCAAAGGACAAACTGAAGCAAATTTACAGAAAACTAGAGAAATAATAAAAATAATATTTATAATTATAAAAGTATTTGTAGAAGGCTGCACACGAAGGGAGGTCCTCAAGGCACTTTATAACAAAATATATTTAAACAAAAAACCCCAAAACACAACAATAGAAAATAAGTCTTAACTACTAGACCAATATTAGACTGCCATATTTTCAAAAAAAATATGCATTTTGAAGAAAACAAATTGTGACAGTCACCTGAATAGAGTTTCTGCAGATGACTTAGAGATGCATTCAACAAGTGGCTGTAGGTCAGAGAAGGGCATCAATGTACTGGCGACACAAAATGGAGAATCATTTATAAATAAATTAGGATTTAAGGCTGTATGTCCTTGTGAAGAATGCTACTTAATTCTTGAAGTTACACTATGTAGGAATCTCTTTAAAAACCAGACAGGACCTGCCGTCGATTTCACCAAACTCTTCACAACTTAAGATTAATCTTAGGTCTTAGGACGAGTCCCAACCCTGCACTGTAGCATGCAGACCTTAAGATTAATGCTAAGTTAGGACGGGTTACTCGTCCTAACTCAAGTTAGGATCAATCCTAGCGTTTCGTGAAATCGACGGCTGATTTCATAGAACTGCTAAAAGGTATTTTACAGGATTATGGTCTGAAAGCTTACTGATTATGAAGTACATACTAGAACTATCTTTTTCCGTCAAATATTTCCCTCTGAAATTAAGTCATAATATATAGGGGAAAAAAATACAACTGCGAGAGCTTAGAATATCCTTTCTTTCCTGCAGTGTTCAAGTCCTTCACTATTTTCCAAGCCACACTGTGTCTGCTAGAGAGGGAGGCTTGATGAACTTGCTCAACATGCATCTTAAAGCCATTATACACTTTCGGTAAACAGTATTGTCCAAGTCCCACACTTCGTGTATCACAACTTATATATAAAACAACAAACCTGTGAAAATTTAGGCTCAATCGTTCATCGGAGTCGGGAGAAAATAACGGGAAAACCCACTCTTGTTTCCGCGCGTTTCGCCGTGTCATGACATGTGTTTAAAATAAATCCGTAATTCTCGCTAACGAGAATTTCTATTGTTTTACTGTTTTCTCAAAAAGTAAAGCATTTCATGGACTAATATTTCAAGAGAAGTCTTTCACTATTACCTTCTGTAAACCCTGTAAATTATTTGTAAATCTGTGAATTTTTTATTTTTTTTTTCTGTACCGAAAGGGTCCAATGGCTTTAAAGCCATTGGACACTTTCGGAACAGAAAAACAAATAAAAAATTCACAGATTTACAAATAACCTACAGGGTTTACAGAAGGTAATGGTGAAAGACTTCTCTTGAAATATTATTCCATGAAATGCTTCACCTTTTGAAAAAACATTAAAACAATTATCAAATATCGATATCGAGAATTACACATTTATTTTAAACACATGTCATGACACGGCGAAATGTGCGGAAACAAGGGTGGGTTTTCCGGTTATTTTCTCCAGACTCCATTGACAGATTGAGCCTAAATTTTTACAGGTTTGTTATTTTACATAGAAGTAGTGATACACAAAGTGTGGGCCTTTGGACAATACTGTTTACCAAAAGTGTCCAATGGCTTTAAGCAAAGCCGTTTCTTCTGACATGTACGATTCTTTCTGCTTAGCTTGCCGGATGTTGTTACCCTCTTTGTTTGCAGTATGAATTTCTGTTCTTGCAGCTTGTACTTTCCAAGATTGAGACATGTTCTTAAATGATGATGATACCAATCCTGTATGACACCTTTAATATCATAAGAACCAAAGGATTAATCCACGACATGACTCAAGACGTCATCTGTCTGTCTCACCTCTCCATAAGATGTTCTGATTCCATAAGCTGCTCGCCATGATTCATTCTGAGTAGACTCCTCATCAACTCTCGTCGTCGTCCAACACTGCCACTGTCTCCGCCCGACCACGCCTTACACGATGCCACACCCTCATCCTCAGGTCCTCTCAGGTCAACCCACTTAGACAGTGACTTGATAAAGCTAAGAAGCTCCTCCTTGGCGAGGCATATTGGATGAAACAGAGACGTGTAGTCGGCAGCCATTGTGTTAATTCTACTGAGTAAAGGTACCTAAGGAAAATTTAAAAACAGAAGTGAACTTTGCACCAAAACAAAAGTCCTTGCCCTTTAAAAGATGAAATTTCAGGCCTGCTGAAAAAGAGGGCAAAGCTGAACATTTGTACATTTTACAGTAAAAAAAAACCCAATGTCTATCATATTGTATGGTAAGTTTTAGCTCCCTTAGGAGCGCTACTGTTGCGCTGGGCTGTATACTCCACAGGGAGTCGAGATAGATTAAAGGAATGTTATTGGCCAAATGACCAGGGTACTTACGTAAAGCGCATTAAGACGGTTGTTGTGAAATGCGCTATATAAAAACTTAATATGATTATTATTATTTAACAAACCTGAGCTAGTGTTTGATCAGAACCCATGCGGCAGAAGGCAGCACATACTGTAATGACATGAACAGCTGATGATCTGACCATGGTGTGTAGGTCAAACTCCCCATGGCTGATGTGGTCTCTCAGTCTTGGGCCATCTGGATGGACAAGAAGATCCAGTAGCATTTCCTGTTTGTAAGTAACAAAACAATGAATGATTAGGTGAGGTTTGCGGTAGCACCATGTGTAAATCTGTTTTGAGCAGATTTGCTTCTAAAAAGAGCCGGTGGTTAAAAACTCCCTTCTACATGTAATGGGGACAGGAAGCCTGTTCCACAGGGGGGAGGTAGCAGTGAAAAAAGCTCTGGCATCGACTTGTTTGTGTGACTTGTTCACATCTTCATCTACATCTAAGATAATAAATTTGCATCGGGATAAAGAATATTAATTTTTTTTTTTTTACCAATACACCGATTAAGTTGGTAAGACACTGCTATAGAATTGAAAGGGTCGTGGGTTCGAATCCCACCTAATGCCTGTGATATTTTTTCACAGGACTCGGGGGAAGTACCGAGTATACAGTGCTAACAAATATTGGTGTATGGGTAAAAACCAAAATTAATACATCTACATCAATGATAATACTTGTCAAAGACTTTCCAGCATCTGAACAAGGTAATAAATGTGGGAGGAAAACCCCAAAGAATTATTCCAGGGAATACCCCTGCAGTCAGTGAGGTACGGATTGAAAACCCACTCCACATAGTTCCCTGGTAGGAATCGAAAGCCGGGGTCCCAGAGGTGGAAGGCGTGGCAAGACACCAGTACGCCAAACTACTCCCACATGATGCAAGGTTAGTGGGTCAGGTGGAAGAGATGTATCTCTGTGTGGTAAAAGACAGAAAAAGCTTTCTGCATTTGAGGGCTATTGTATAAACTATTCGACCACAAAGCAAACAAGGCAAGAGAAACCTTAAGTTGATTATAAGGCTCACCATGTATGACTCTCCTAAAGTTGGTATCAATGCATTGACGGATTCATCATGAGACAAGGTTGGACACAGCATCTGATAGATAAAGAAAAGATAAACAATTGACAGCAACTTCTTAGTATTTTTTTTAAAGTAGACATTCCAAAGAAAGTTGACGGTGACTTGAGCTAGCTAGTCGAAACAATGAGATCTAGAAAGAACTCATTCCACTGCAGTGAAGTTAATAACGAGAAGTAATCTCGATGAACTAAACAAAAGAAGCAGTCCTAGCCAATTTCCTACCTTTCGCCAAGGTAGCAGTTAATAAGCAGGAGAGTTCTTTTTAGAATTAAGTAGGTTCCCGAATTCCGAAATCTACTCCGTGGCAGTAGAATAAAAAGCAAGACCTAAATCCTTAGGAACAAAAATCTACACAGCGAAGCAGTTACACTACTACTACACATGGTGTTACCACAAACCTAATATACATTGATACCTCACCATATGCAATGCCTCAAAACATTGATACAAAGTTGATGTAAATGAAACTTTCTGAATTTTAAGTTAACCACAATACTGCTTAAAAAATAACTGAAAAGTTATTTAATTAAAATAAGACAATGGAAAGAAAATCCTTACCTCATCAAATGTTGTGAAGTAATCCGACTGAAAAAAGAAAGGATGCCAACTTTAACAACTAGCCTCTAATAATTATGTAAAAACACAACGTAAAACCATTGAAAATGTGATGACCAAAATAGCAAAACCACACACGAGGGCAGCTTGCACATAGGTCTTACATGGCTACTTTTCTACTTTGGGAGTCAGTCGGTAAGCGTCTAAATGCAGTGTCACCTATAGTTTACACAACACTATGATGACACAAGGGACAATGACCCCCAAAACTGAACATCCAAGATTATTGTGATGATGACATCAAACATCTTTAAGTGAGCAAATCATTATATACGGTCACCGTGGTCAAGTGGTTAGACTGCAGGACTTTCAATCACAAGGTTGTGGGTTCGAATCCCCCAGCTAACCGCTGATTTCTAAATGACTAGATTAAATATTGTCGTCTAGTTACTGAATCACAATTTCTTGATTTGTGCAATTATTCATAATCATAGACGTTAAACCAATGTTTGTATGAGAGAGATTGGTTGTTGCCAGCTTGATGTTTACATCCCCTTGTGGGAGTTTGCCGAGTTCTCTTGATGGGAAGATTATCTGAACAAACAACAACTATATATGATAATCATATACCTAGTATTTCTTCTCTACTCACTTCTGCCGTTAGTATTCTCTCTGGGCAGTCATTGGCCGTTGCAAACAATCCCCTCAGACCATTCTCAAGTTGTGGAAGTAAGAGGGCATTGGTCATACCATATCTGTTAACATAATAATAATCCGTTTTTACATAGCGCTTTTCACACCCGGAGGGCGTCCCAAAGCGCTTCACATTTTTACCCCTGGTCACTGGGCATTAAATCACTCCTTAAACCATCTCAGCTCCCTGGTGAGTATGATGACAGTTTACCCACACAATCTTTTTTTAAACCAAATAATATTCATTCATCCCCGATGCAAATTTAACATCCATTATAAATTGACTGAAGTTTGGGGAAACTTACTTATCTTCTTTGAAGTAGTCCAAGGCAGCGTAACAGAAAGGCAACATGGATTTGAGAAAGAAGTTGGTAGTTGAAAATAATTCCCATATTTGATCTAAATCAGCAGCATTGAAATCTGAAAAATTAACAATAAAGAAAGAAGCCTGTGACATCAATGCATTTTTGTTGACAAAAGAGTGTGAGAGGGTATTGATAGTGTCAAGGCCGAGTGGTTTAGAGCAACGCATTTAAGTTCAGGTGGTTTAGTTAATCGGCGTGTGGTTTCCAAACCTGGTTGTGACATTTTTGTCCTTGAGCAAGACACTTCATTATAATTGCTTCTCTTCACCCAGGGGTATAAATGGGTACCTGCGAGGGTAGAGGTTGATATTGTGTTTGAAAAAGCCACTGGTGCGCCACAGCAGCTCAGGGCTGTATACTGAGAAAGATTACAACAATAAAAATAAGTTGCCTGAGAAGATGGCGTTAAAGATTAAACTATCTATAAACAAAAAACAGTCCAAATCAACAAAATTAAACTTGCAGCAGAACTTAAAGGGACACATCAAATTCCCTCCTCACCTGGAAATCTTTGTGTAAATATTTCAGTTTGTAGTTGTGGCAAGGTGAGTGGGGTCCGATGTGGTATGTGACTGGGTGTTATTTGATGTTCAGTCAGTAAACTGCTCAGACTGGCAACAACCAGAAGTAGAAAGGTACTATACCTGTTTAGAGATTAAAAACAAAAAAGAACATTGAAAATCAAACAGCACTTTGGAAAATTACAACTAGCAAAAATCGAAATGCAAGTGATGCATACATTGAAAAATCTGAATAAATGAAGGTGTACAATAATTACCCCCAGAATTAGCTCACTTTATTGTCTTTTATTACCTTGAGCTTCATTCAGTTTATGGGTTCTTAAAATGACAGGTTTTTCTCCCAAGAAGTCTTAATAAATCGTCGTGCAATTGAAGTGTTTTCAGTTGTTTTAACTTCAACCAAATAAAAACGGTCAGTACACCTAAACTAGCTTTTTCAGTTTCAGTTTGCTTAATCTTTGAGGTATTGTTGTGTGGAGCTAGTTCCTTTTATTGGTGGTATTGAAATTAATTTCTGCTGAAATTTTCCAGAAAACCTGTAAAGTAACTGAAACACAAAGTTTTATGAACTTTTTGAATGAAATGTTTGTACTGTACCTCATTGGGATTTCATCTGGAGCAGCAAAACCATGCCATAATATATTCCGCAGGTTAAGGCTTGTTGGTGGACCAATCAGAATCTGTAGAAGGGTTATCTGAAAGATGGATTGACCAATAAGGGAAAGAGAGAGTCACAAATTGTCAGCAGGCCTGAAAGGTTGTTTTCGAGAGTAAATATCGTGGCTGATGGCTGTGGATGACGTGGTCTAGCCATAGCATTAGCCAAAGCTACTGTCTTGAACACTGCCTTTGAATTCCATTCTTGAGTTGAAAATGACAGAAAGTCTGAGGCAGGAGTTGTTTGAACTTAGCATCTTTGGCTTTGGATGTCATAGTTGGTTTAAACTACAATAGACGTCTAGCAAGAGTTGTATTTCCAAAAAGTTCAGATTACTAATATTAATAAGAATCTTACAGCGTTCTCTCCAAAGATGTCGATTAGTTCTTGAGTGGCAAGAAGATTCTTCAGCATTGCAGGACATGGGTCCTTACTCCTCACAAGAAATACCTGAAACAATGAGAGAGATTTGCTACAATTGATATCTTTTAAATTAATATTGACATATGATTATGTATGCATAACAAAAACTCTAGAATACATATGCAACATTCTAATTCTTATCAGACCAGGAACACTGGGGCGAGCCCCTTCTCTTTATAATAAGTGCACTGGGTTCTTTTACGTGCAATACACAACACACCGGACCTACAGCCTTACGTCCCATCCGAAGGACGTAGCAATAATGGTTCAGTGTCTTGCTAAAGGACACAAGTGTCACGACTGGGACTCGAACCAACACTCTGCTAAACAGAAACACCAGAGCTTGAGTCCGGTGCTCTTAACCACTCGGGCACAACACACCACAAGTTTATCAGGAACTAAGACTTTAAACTAATGGGAGACTTTGAGGTGCTAGGTGGCAGCAGACTTACCAGGTAAATTTCCATTGTTGACGTAGTTATGAGCATGCGCACATAACCGAGAACAATGGATTTTACCTGGTAAATCTGCTGCCACCAAGCGTCCTAAAAGTCCCCCATTGACTTACATCTCCAAGTGCTCTTTCCAAGGCTGCAGTTGACAGCAAGATGCTCAGGCTTGCAGTGACCCCTTGACCAGACCTTGCCATCTTGAAACAATCTAAGAAAAGCTGTGAGTGTCAAGAAAAAAATAATCCAAATATTATACAAATAATGACTGCTTTAGCTGAGTGCTATGGTTAACACTTTGACTCGTGAGGTGATCCCCCAGAGCATTTGTATCGCTTTCGCATTCGCAGGAAGTATGAACCGGGCTATACTTTGACAATGAAAATTTAAATTTTACCTGAGTATTGCCAGTCCATTGTAGATGCTTCGTGTATTTTTCTGAAATGTCCACATCACTTTGACGAAGAACCCATTCATGTAGTGTATGGCAGTATGGAGCAAGAGTAGCAACATAGCTCTCATACATGGATTCAATGGATTTCAATCCTAAAAACAGGCAAACATTTCAAGAATTTAGAATAATACACAACATTTATTAGTCATTTCCCAGCACACACTCAATATTTCCCTTCGTTTGAACTATGAGACCTACTCCTTTTACATAGCACAATGTAATGGTTATTGTAAGGTGCTGTTTTGAAAAACAAAACATGACAAGGGTTGCCTAATGATCTTTAAGGCTGCACAAGATTGGAGGGAATCATGATTTAGGACTGCCACAGCAAAGAACTAATAAGTATTGTTTGAAGCTGGAGAATGAAGACAAGCAGAATATACTGTTTAAAACATTGAGACAATACCGGCTCTTTTCAGAGCCAAAACTCCCACAAAAGAGATTTACACATGGTTGTACCCGCAAGTTTACTACTATAGTATTTATTTATGTTTCTTTAGGGAACTAATCTTTACCATCATCTAGGCTGACTCCGTCCACAGGTAGAAGGTTCCATAACAACAACCCCACCTTCGGATCGAAGAACGGTATTCCCCCAACGTCCTCCGCATCGGAATCAACGACAGATCCCAACTCGCACACAAGATGGTGTTTCTTTGGAGACAGACAAGTCGCCATCACCTCAGGTCAAAGGTCGCCATGGCAAAACTGATCTTCACCCCAAACACAGTTAAATGAAGATCTTTCAGAGCTCCTGTAAAATAAACATACCATCTAAATTTAAAACGGCAGCAGTGGAACACTGTAAAAAGGGGGCGGGGCCAAGTCATAAAACATCCATTTCATGTGCCCCCAAAATGTCCTTCTCCAATCAGTGAGAGGTGGGGTGGGGGCAAAGTAGAACACCGAAGGACTTGCAGCCACAAAGTTGTAGGTTTGAATCCTACTAGCTACAAATAAACCGCTGATTTCACAATTGTTAGAACAAGTGTTGTCGTCTTGATACGGAATCACAACTTCTTGATTTGGCAATTCATAATCGAAAAGCCAATGTTTGAACGAGAGAGATTGGCAGTTGCCAGCTTGGTCTTTGTATATTTACCCCCTCGTGGGAGTTGGCGAAGCATCTAACAAACAAACCAACAAACAAACAAACAATCAATTAAAGATTGTATATGTTATCTGTGAAGTTAGATGGAAATTTTTAGACCCAGTAACTGGGGCTCTGAACTAATTTTAATTTTTGTTTACATTTGCGTACGATGATGCAGAATGTCAAAATCATTAAAAATTAGTACAGGTTCCAAGTTTTACTGGGTCTAGGAAATGTTATGCAATTTGAAATTCTGCACCCTCGCTGTCATGCACACAACAACCACCAGTACAAAATGAGGTTTGTTTCGCTGTTGTCTCCACATGGAGACGACGTGGAGACGACAGTGAAACAAACCTCATAGTTCTAGAAGTAATAAAATGTAATCTACTCTAAGTGTTAGAGTCTAACTATTAAAAAATTAGTGAAACATCACTTCTTAAAAAGACATTGAAAATTTACTCTTCAACAAAAAACTTTTTGATGTATACTTTCCCTTTTTTGACATCTCAACTTTTTTTAACTTAACAGACTATTACAACATAGAGTGATACACTAAAAAAACTAAAGTAAACAGGTTACTCTTCTTATCCGCATCTAGAGAAAACAGCAAACTATAGGTCTGTAAAGTCTTCAAAGTTCAACGTTTCTTGCTTGTCAGCTCTGAATGGAAAGTCTAGACTTTGTTTTGTATGCAATAAAAAACACCATTGTGCATCCGAGTCCACTGTATTTATTGTCACGGGATGTTATAATTATGTCAGCTCTACACCTATTGAGGGGGAAGGCCGAGATTGCAGATGCCGAACAATTTCAAGTGTTGGAAAACTGTATTTAAATACAAACTAATATAATTACTTTTAATTAATACAACTACGATCACTATACTGTTTGAACGCTTTTGTTTACTTAGTGTGAGTGTTTACATATATTTTAACACACCCGTTTTATATTGGAGAAGTCCAAGATGGCGGCGCTCAGTCATACATGTGTTTTGCGTAACGCAATGCGGATTTTGGCTTCAAAATCCCATAATCACACGTTATTAAATAAAAGATGTCTCGTCACACCTCAGAAAAGTTTACAACATTACAAGAAAAGTCAAATAGTGGGATTTTCAACGAGCAATATTTTATTAGAAGAGTCTAAACAACCGTCAAATACACCGACCGAGGAGAGCCCACTTGGTGGGCCTTCGTCGAGCAGCACCCTACCGTTGGGTGTGCTGTTGCAGCAGGCGGAGGAGAAGGTGAAAGAGAAGCAAGAGGAGGACGAGAAACATAAGAAGGAACGAAAAGCCAAGTTTGCTCGTTATCAAAAATGGGCGATGGGAATCACTGGGGTAATGCTAGGTGGGGCAGCTTGTCTTACTTTGTTTGAACTCGGTGAGTATTCAGTGAAATCTGAAGTTTAATTAATTGGAAATGAAACATTTTGACACTCAACAAACAAACAAGTCGTTTGTGTCATTTTTTTCTATTATATTTCTACCATAGTCACGACAGTGAGTTAACACCTTAATTCATTATGTTTTTTAGTTACTATACTACATTTGTCATTACAAATAAAATAGTTATTAAACCATGCACTTTTTGTCAATAATAATAAATTATAAATACACATTTTTAATTGTAAATATCAATAGTTTAGGATAACTTTTCGTATTTGGTGCCACCACTTTTTCACTAATTTTTACACAAAGGGATATCTCATTTACTAAATTAGATACCGGTACTATTTTATTTCATATCGGATAAAAAAGTGGTGGTGCCATACGGAAACTTTTCCATTGTTTATATCAACTGAATTATAAAGTAATAAGAGATTTAGTTGCGATAACGTAACCCTCCTGCCGACGGCAGGAGGGTTACGCTATTGGCAGGAGGGTTACGTTATCGCAACTATAAGAGACTAGGCCCAGAGATTATTTTGTAGTTTTATTCTTCATTACTTTCCACAGGTCAACCCAAGCTAGACGAACACGGAGAACCTGTAAGTGTATGATATGCAAGAACCAATTAAATAACCACTGACAAATATTGTTTTTAATGTAGCACTAAGGGGGCGACCGACGGGGAGTGGGTAATTGATTGAAGTAGAGTACAGACAAAGAGGCAACATGGTGTCTGGTTTTGCACTTCATGTACCTTTTCAGTGGGACAAGTCAGCTTGTCATTTCACTAGTCCGCCCAGTGATTTTCTCTCTACCATAAAGATACACTTCCCAGGTGTTCAAACTGGCATTTGGCTAGAGGAGTATTGTTGTTAAGGGAAAGCGGCGGGTGCACTCCTGTTTTGTTGAGTTATTTAATGACAGAAAAAAATGTTGCTGTTTTCTTTTGTGTTGATCTATTTTTATCGGAGTAGGCACATGCTTCATCCATATATGGAATCCGAGAAGGATTTTATCAAATAAAGAGACAGTGCTGACACGATTATAACATAATTTGTTCCTTTCTATCAATGTATTCTTTTAGATTGCTGATGAGTTTTCAGATGAGTTTGTTGTCTCTGGTTACTTGAAGAGAGCCTACAAAGAAGCCAAAGATTACAGAACTGTAAGTTTGCCTTTGATTATAATTACAAATAAAGTTTGTTGTTCTTTTAGTACGCTTTCGTTTTTCAATGTATTCCCTAAGTAAGATTGCTCAGGAATTTCCTTTTCAAAACAGTGAATTGGACACATGCTATTCTCACCTGAGTTTCAATGCAGTCTTTGCTCTTCTTGATTTGATGTCTTATTTATTCCGCAGATGATCGTAGAGCCGTCGGCCCAGAAGCTCCTTCCAGACCCCCTGACAGAGCCCTACTACCAACCTCCATACACACTCGTCTTAGAAATGACCAACGTCTTAGTGCACCCAGAATGGACAGTAAGATTATAGCTTACTTTTTACAGTTCCAGGGCTTTGGATGGCAGAAGATTATGTGATTTGCCCTGGCTAGACGCCAAACAAGCCTGGGCTAGACGCCCAACGAGCCGGGGCTAGACACCCAACAAGCGCTGACCTAAAACTATTTTGTTAAGTTTTAAGCAGGCTTAAAGTTCTGGAGCACTATCCACATCAAACCCGTCAGCCCATCCATAAAGTTCATATACAGATCATAAAAAGTAAAAGTCGTTTTTATTTTATGGTTTTAGTATTCCAACGGTTGGCGGTTTAAGAAACGTCCCGGTGTGGATTACTTCCTACAGCAGGTGGGGCCACCACTCTTTGAAGTCGTCATCTACACATCAGAACAGGGATTTGTAAGTACATTCTGGCATAAAGGTTTTAACGGCACTGGACACCTTTGGTAATTGTCAAAGACTAGTAGTCTTACTTGGTGTATCTCAACATACATGCATAAAATAAAAAATCTGTGGAAATTTGGACTCAATATTAATTGGTAATTGAAGTTGCAAGAGAATAATGAAAGAAAACACCACCCTTGTTGCACAAATTTGTGTGCTTTCAGATGCCTTATAAGAGGCTTCAGATAATTTCAGTGAGAAATTTCCAGTGGTGCAACATCTTAGCGGTACCAGACCCTAATTTTAATCTTCGAGGGGGCAGGGGCATTTTCATTTTACAAAGGGCACTTCCATTGGGAAAACCTTAAAGTCTAATGGAAACTTCTGAAAGGCCACCAAGCCCAAGACAAGAGGTAACGGGCGTCATGGCCTCATTGTTATTCCAGGCCTGCCGTGCTACTGCCAACTATTAAGACCAAAATATTTGAGAGACTCGTCTGTTTTAACAAATGATCGTAAACACTATAGGATAATACATATGTAAATGAAATACTGGACTGTAACACCGACTATCTTATATTGTTTCCCCACAAATCTTTAAATCTCTTTCTTGTTATCCTCTTTCAGACTGGTTATCCACTGCTTGACAACCTTGATCCCAACGGCTATATTATGTATAGGTTATTCCGAGATGCTACGAAGTACATGGACGGTCACCATGTTAAGGTTTGTGCACTTCTTGGGTTCAAGGTTGATTGGGAATTTGTTTTTGTTATATTTAAACAAGAAAATATTCATGCAAGTTAGCCCCAAACAAGGCTAAAGCCATTCTCTGTAGAACTACGTCTCAGCAATTTATCAGTGTATGGGTGAGATCAAGAGGAAAGCCTGGTTTCACGCTCAACAGCCAAATAGGAGAAACCAGGTCAGACACACTGGTGACACATTTACCATGAAAATAATGTATATGTAGAAAAGACAGCTGCTGGCTACAGACCTACGTTGGGAAAGAGGTTGTAACATTGGTTCCAACCCTTCACCAACAAGATGAACAAAGACCAAAAACTGTAGAGTTGCAACTGTTTGTGTTTGTTCAAAAGAGGTCCACATAATGTAGCTTGAAACACTAAGGACTTAACACATCCAGTGTTATTAATTTACAGATTTGAAGAACGTAATTTTCCCCAAGTGTACAGAACAAAGAAATGTCCACAGTGTGACTACACAACAGAGCTGGGTGCCTTTACACACACCAACATACGGGATACTTTTAACAATAGAACACTGCTACCCCACAAGGTTATCTTTGTTAAAGTGGTACCCCACAGAGAATTTCTTCAGAAAAGGTAATATTAGAACAATAGCAGGGCGCACATTCAAACCAGGGAGCAATAACATAAGAGGGACAATAGGAGTTCCACGGTTGCAGGAGTGTACAAGTTTGTGTGTGTGTGTGTGTAAGCCATTTGTGTATGCGCTTGATATCAAAATACTTTTGTCATCATTGTTAGACATGTTTAAATTTTTTCTCTGTCTACAGGATCTGTCTTGCCTAAACAGAGACATGGGAAAGGTTATCTTCGTTGATTGGAATGAGAAATCGTTTCAGCTTCAGCCACAGAACTCCTTTGGTCTTAAGAAATGGGAGGGTACCGACGATGATAGGACCCTTATAGATCTTGCTGATTTCCTCAGAAGTAAGAATTGTTTCCCTAAACAAAGTTTAAAGGCACTAGACACCTTTGGTTGTTGTCAAAGACCAGTATTCTCACTTTTAATTTTTTTTATTTTTTATCCCAACATATGCATCAAAATAATTACCAATCTGGGAAAACGTTTACTCATTTTGGTCATCGGAGTTGCAAGAGAATAATGAAAGACAAACCACCCTTGCTGCACAAATTTTTGTGCTTTCAGATGCATATTAAAGCTTTAGGCCTGAATTTTTTTAATATTTGAGTGAGAATTGTCTACTTGTTGAGAAAAACAGCAAAAAAATCACAGTATTTTCAAGAAGAACAATGAAAGCTTTTAGTTTAGCGAGGTGACGGCGGATACCAACCGCATCTCTGGACGTATTGAGGGTAGCATTTCAAACAGACACCACAGAAATTTCCAAAAGTTGCCTGCCTGAGATTCAAACTTTGTCAACATAATGTTGATTTCAAATCAGTGAGAGCACTTCAGACAAAATAATTTTTCAGAATGCTGGCTACCATTAGCATATTTATGATAAGCATGCATTCGGATAAAATAGCACCATTTCTTTCCCAAAGTGAGAACAAAGAAATGTTCACAGTGTGACTGCAAAACAGAGCTGGGTGCACCATTTCTTTTTCATTTCTTTTGTGGGGTCGTCATCAAAGTTTGACCCTACCTTTTAAGAGTTTGCAGAAAATGCATTATAGTATTACATTACAACAAGTAATCTAAAATACTATTCCTTGAAGGAGTAGGACACAAAGTGATCGAGGAATTGGAGATATTTTTGCCCCCTAAATAGTTGATATTTTCCCATGTTTTTACAGCGATAGCTGTGAGTGGCGTTGAGGATGTGAGGCCAGTGTTGGATTATTACAAACAGTTTGACGACCCACTGGGTACATTCAAGACAAACCAAGCCAGACTACAGGTAAGAATGACTATCTCATTCCATTAGTTTCAACCTTATCCCAGGGGTGACCGATCTCGCCGCACCATTTTTTTCCCCAGCATGCCTTGCTCATAACATTAACATGTACCAGAACCTTCACACATTTTAATTATTGTCCGATCCGATCCACTCTACACGGCTGCTCAAGTATTGTAACGCGCAAAAGAGAAACCAAGTCAAAGAGCAACTGGTACTCTCTTAATAGTCTTTAATCTGGTGAGATGTCTCACTGTATGCAGTTTAGGGTGATCATGTAAAAACATGATTATTTTGAAATGGAATTGCGTCAAAAAAATTGCATTTTGGCATGTGCATACTAATAAACATAAAAGCACTGGATAGCTTTAGAAAAAATATTGAGTGACAAATGCTTTTTAAAAAACTAAGTATTGTTTTAGTGCTACTCGAAGGTGCCACTAAAATCATGATATTCATTTAATACACCGATGTGTGTTAGCTCTGCACACATCTTCGTATATGGGTAAAACCAGAATTAATATTCTTTATCCTCGAGCTCGATGCAAATTTCCATCTGCTAAAATAATGATGTACCAACTGATGAATACTCCCCGTTAGATACAATCCTGCCCTCTATTGTCCCAAGTTCTCTCCTGATGTCATGCAAAGGTCACTAATTGGTAGGTTTTGCAAAAAGCTATCTCCCATTTCAATCCCTGGGTCTTAAATAACCTTGACAACACAGCTGGGCAGTTACTTAATGGCTCCATCTGGGTTTGTTGCTCCCCACAAATGGAAGACTTCCTCTAAATGCATTGGGAGGAGGACATTCCTCTGAAGATGCTGCTTGCCATGTGTTGAAATTGCTGAACAAACTTGTAATGTCTAATGAAGATGTCAACCCCCGAAACCTTGAAATGATATATTTGCGGCCATTAAAGTTGCATCACCCTGCTGCAAATTATCTTTCTTTTGAAATTCGACCGCCCCAAGCTTCTTCTAAACAAATGCTACCAGTAAAGAGACATTTATTGTTTTGCATGGGGTTAGATTTATTTTTGACTCTTGGCGTGACCTCACCACTGGGTAATTTATGGGTTTTGCTTTTTATTGCTGTCTCTCGGATTAAAGATTGTGCTACTTTATGTCCTCTGGAATAAACAGTTATTAAAGATGTGAGAAGTTATTCCTTTTGGAATGTGTACAAAAGTTAGGGTGAACATTAGGTAAATCCTACAACTGTTTCCATCACTCAAAATCATTATAAGCGGATAATTTTTTTTCTTTTTTAATATAATAACACTGGGTAGTTATTGCCTGTCCTGACTAATTGGCTAGCCCTAAATTTGTTATAAATTCATCGTTTTTTTTCTCCAATAAAATTAACCAATGGTGACTAACTTGAAAATGAAAACAATGGCTCTTATAAAAGGAAAAGAAGGAAAAAAATGGAAAAAAAACTGTGTCCCTGTATTGAATGGTAATATTTTCTCAAAGAGAGTGCACATAATTCCTGTTTTCAAAAGGTTTGCCCTACATGTGAAGTAAAAACTCATAATCAACCTTTAATTTTTTGAATATTTTGTTTTCTGTTTACCCTTGTAAATACTTGTAAACCTTATTTGGTGTTGTCCAACCCCCCTTGTTCTCGTTGAGAGATTTGCAAACTTCTCACCACTGTTTTTTCCCCTTTAAAAAACGTGTGGCTGGCAGACATATTGTGTCATAAAATGTTTAACTGGTAGACAGCTGATGAGTAAATGATGATAATAGCCTGTCTGAGATATCAGGAACCGACACAGGCCCCAGATGTGCATCTCCTACTGACGTCATCATCAGATCATTATGGCCTTAATCATCTCACAGCAGACACAAAATAAATCACCTTAAAAAAACAGCTGATTTTTTTCTTTCTTCTTCTTTTTCAAAACCAGATTGTATTTCTTTGTTTGATGACAGTACTACCCCCTGATATCATTTCCATAAATGCCGGTGGGGGGGGGGGGGGGGTACACACGGATTTAGAGGCCAGTGAAATAGTTCACTTCAAAATACAAAAATCTTGGATAGCAATTTAGCTCTTCTAATCACGTCTTGAATATTAATTAAGCCTGTATGGGAAAGATGCATTTGACATGATTTTTTCTCGTGGCACAATTTCCCCATTGATGTCATGGAATCAATGGGAACGCATGGCGAGAGGATGGAATGCCTCTGTGTGTACTTTCCATTGAAGGGTCTATGGCAGACCCATTTCCGTTTCAAGTGTCCATTGTACTTTTTCTTCTTCTTCTTTTAATCTAGAGAAAAATGCGGAAGATTTCCAGGCATTGTCTGGACCATTTATATATTTATTATGTAATAGACTGAGTTAATACTTTTGAGTACATTTCCTTACAACGATTATTGCCAGTATTTTTCTGGCAGATGTCTGTGTAGCATTTTGCAAGACTGCCCTCGTGTGTCCAATTTTAGCCTCCATATAGCCTTGTCCATGCTCTTAATACGCAAGGACGCCTGTTTCAATTCAACACTGGCCACACACGCAGACAGAATCACACATTCATGAACTGCATACCATACAAAGCGGCAAGGATAATACGTGCACGAACTGCATATATATGAAGTACTTTGGGGGTCGATGAAGGGGTTTTTCAACCTTGTATTCACGCAGTACCCTTGGACTGGCAAAGATCTATGACCCGCATTTTTTTTTTCTGTAATAAAAATTGCCACTGTGGTAGTACTTTTCAATGGGGAAGTTTTTTTTCTTCTAAATCGATTAAAAAAAGGGAATCCTTTAAAACAAAATCTTGAACTTTTTTTAGGATGGCAAGTCAATACTACAGACAGAAAAAAATGTGGCCCGATACAGGGCAACTACCACTGGCAGCAAACTCAGTCATGCAGCACGAATCATTCTTCATGATTTGTGAACCGCTTTGGACATGGGTAGCTTCCATAAGGACCTTGACATTCAGTTGTAGTGTATTTTTAATGGGAAAGGTAGTTGAAAACACCTCCTGTACATATAATTTCATTCATTGAGAATAAATGATAATAAATGTGGAGGTTTTTAAATTTATTGATTACAAATTATTGTGAAAATCTGTTTTGTGTGTTCAGGCCGAACAAGAGAGGGCAGTACAGGCAGCAACGGAAGGACCAGATAAAGCATCTACCCTAGCTGGCAGCTGGACACAGAGACTAAGAGGGAGGTAGAATTAAAACAGAGACTTGAAACGCAGACTAAAAAGATTAAATGGGCATAGTGTCCAAAGGAAATAATGGACTGTACCAGTTGTCTACCTAGGGCTCCCAACTAGGGCCTACACATATTTATATCCCGAGTCCACTTATTATTAGTTAGAACCAGTAACAAATTGTAATACACAATGCATGTTATTTTGGCTGGTAAATCGTTTTTGCCTCAGCCAAATTTGGCTGTGCTAAGCAAACTTGGGCACCCTTGACTCCCCCACCACCTCCCCTCCCCTCCTCCGAAACCAAACTGATTTGCATAAGTTCCATTTACATTGATTGTCCGAAGGACGGGCTTTCTGAATCAAGCCCTCTTTTGGTCGGTGAAATCATCATCGGGTGGTTATGGGGTCAGTGTTTAGTTTTGTTTACATCAGGGTGGTGCATACATGTGGCATCTTCTTGAAAGTAGTATTGTACTCTTCAAACAAGCTTTTAAGGTTTGCTCAAAGAATGACACCTCCTTTTGGGAAAGGGGACAGGGGACAATGTAATGTTATGATGGTATAAATGTGAATATATTATTTACTTTATATTACAAATTAATTTTGTATGATATAATATTCCCAAGACTTATGTTGCATGGTGGCTTAACTGTGAATGATGTGGTTGTATGTTTCTCTGAATAGTAAGTTTTTAGAAGGTACGAGTTGTTTTCTTGTGTCTGTTCAACTGAATAATAACTACACGGAATGATGTTCAAAGAACATTGGGTTTTATATAAGAACGCCAATCTTCCACAAATCTTTCAAAATCCACCCAGTGTGTTGATGGATCCAGTGTTGCGCTACCAATCTTGGTGCCGAGCTACAGAAATGTTTTGGCGTCGAGTGACCGTAGTATGCAGAGGGATTTTAATGGGTTTTTGACAACCCTCTAAAATGTATAATTGCATCAGGGATAAAGTATATTATTTGGTTGTTTTGGTTTTTGTGTGTGTACCTTTTCACCTATGTGATAAGCACTGAATACACCGTGCTTGCCGAGTCCTGTGGAAATGTTCCACAGGCTTACTGCTTAGGTGGAATTCGAACCCGTGACCTCTGTACTCTAGAGCGGGGCCTAATTTCATGGCTCTGCTTACCGTAAGCACAGAATTGGCGCTTACGGAATCATGGATTTCTGTGCTTACGGCAAGCGTATTTCATGGGTTAGCGGCGAGTTTGGGCTTCTGCGCGTGCGTAAGCATTCTACGCTTACAAGGCTAGCGCAGAAATTCGGCGCTTGCACGTAAGCGGGGAATCGCCATCATAAGCCCAGAATTCGGCGGTAAGCAGAGTCATGAAATTGGGCCCAGATGTCTTACAACTAGACCAACGAGCCTGACCGGTGACAAGAGGCCATTTTGAATCTTGTAATTACCAATAACTCAACAGATGTAATAATAGCATTGATACTAAAGAAATTTATTTGAGTTTAGGGTTAAGAGAACAAAAAATAGGTGCGGAAAACTTTCATAAAAACAAATTAGCATAACCTGATAAGTTTGAATTGTTATCTTCTTTCTGCTGCAAAAGAAATGTCTGTATCACACAAGTTTGAGAACCATAGAGTTTAATGTAATTGTACTACACAAAAATGTACGCACTTTTTGACTTGACTAATAAAATGATTAATTTTCATTATCTAAGAATTACTGGTACTTATTTATTTCAGTGTCTCATGGGAGACTGCTGGGATGGACTCGGGATGTTGTAAATGCACGATGGGAACAATTGTCTACTACTGATCGACACAATGTGCACATACAATCGATGAAGCATGGGGGGGGGGCTCCCTAAATGCATACAAATATCTTTTAAATTTAAACCAAGGATGCAAAAAAAAAGGCGCAATTGAGGCATAAATTTAGTATAAGGCTAAAAATGACTATAGTTATTTGAAATGGGTATACAGTCAAGCTACATTATTTATTGATAGTTGACAAGGGGTTATTAGGTCAGGGGGAATGGTCCAATGTGCGCAAACACCAGCCCATCTCAGGGCCTTAGGATGAGGCACTGGGCTGGGACCAAGTGAAGCCATAAGTGGGTCAAAGGTTAGAGTTCATCGAGTTGAATGTTTCTGTAAAAGTGCTGTGAAGTAGTACCTTTCTCCTGAAGACAAGCAGAGTATGCTGTACGAAACGTTGAGACCTCATCAGCTCTTTTTAGAGCCAACACTCGCACAAAAGAGATTTACACATGGTTGTACCTGCAAGTTTACTACTTATTTATAGTAATCCTATGTATCCACACCATGCAAAGCTTCAAACAATACTTGGGCCCTTTATGAAATGAGGGCTTCAGCTTTTGCCTTTGCTTTGGCTCAGGTTAGTGGCCCTGCAGTTCTTTGACAATTGCGCGTGCTTTGAGTTTACGAGCTCGGGGCTTCAGACGAGAGAACGGAGCCTCAAGCCATGGTTTCGAAAAGGGACTTGGGCCGTGTCCGAAACGGCGACTTCGGCTACAGCTACGGCTAGATCGTGCGCGTCTGCTATTCTTCAACACTGGTAGACGCGCTGATCTAGACGTAGCTGTAGCCGAAGTCGTCGTTTCGGACACGGCCTTAGTACCTGTAAGTTTCTCTAGGTGACATCAGACCCATACAGACTAGAGTAGCTCAAAGCCACCATCATCAGATGGAATTCTGGACATTGTCAGTGACATCCAAACAGGATGTGCTGCTCAATAGGGATTGACATGTTTAGAATATCTTTGCTTTAGAAAATACCCAAGAGACTGAGAAGCGTGTCTACTGTCAGAGCTTCCATGTCTGGGCCAGGTGAAGCATTTGAGACATAGCTACGATGGCTCTTGCCTTGGTATGTGTGAGAGGGAAGGTAAAGGGAATTTATCTAGAACAAATAGAACGTGGGAATCTAGCCATTCCAGCGGACTTGATCATCAATTGTGTATGATGACCAGATTGTAATTTTACAAGATCAGCCCCTAAGTATAGTCTTAGACAGGAAAGTGAGGAATGATGGTACAGAAACCGTGTGCTAACGGTGACTGGACAGATAGCAGCTTCACAGAGGCAAAGAAGGTGATTGCCTCTGTGCCCACTGGTTATTGCCTTGATGCCATTGAAATGCCCCAGTTGAAATGCCCCTCATATGGTGCCCTTTATCAAGGAGAAAATGCCTAGGTGCTAAGCTTGCCTTTCCAAAAAAGAATACATGCCTGAGATAGGTTAGTTTACCAATTACATAGGCCTATGCCTACTCATACTGAACAAAAAATTAACTGCTGTCATTTTAAGCAAAGGAAAAGAGAAAGTTGGGCTAATCTAACCATCACATACTGATTTTTAATTTAAAAAATCAACTAGCCTACAACCTACTTGGTTCCTTCCTTGGTGTTTTTTCCTTCCTTCAGTTAAACAGTAAAGGCTTTCTCCAATCACAACAACCCAAACCCTAGCCAGATCCTCCACACAGAACTCACCGGTTCCTTGCTCAAGCTCAACCAGAACAGACTGCACATGTTCATTTGAATTTACCTCCACTTGTATACACACAGGCCCAATAAAAGAACCAAGAACAATGACTGAGCCAAGGGGTGAGATTGGAGTGTGTGTGGGGGGCAGGTTCTACCAAAATAAAAAGGGGAGAGTAGAAGAAAGGCTGAGAGGAAACTAGTCCCTGTAAATATTTTCACTTGAAATATCACCCTTTTTAAGCAATCTTTTTAAAATGATGAAATGATATTTTAACAACTTTTTTTATGTGAAGATTCAAGTTTTCCCAAATCATAAACATTGGCTTTAAGATGCCCGCCTTTTACCATAGCTTGTCACGGGCCCTTTATTTCCTCTCTCCAAAGTTCTCAATAAAATACACATTTACAAAATAAAGCTAGGCTAGGGGATTTTCTTTCTGGGACACAATAAGAAATTGAGTCCTCCCCAGAATCCACTGTTAAAACATAACAGCGCCCTCTTCTGTTCAGACTGGGAAAGCTAGTGCTACTTTTATCACCTGTTTATAACGGCTGATGCATTGATTAAAAAAAAGGACGATTAATAAGACTATTAATGTCAAAACAAAGTCAAGCTTCGGTGAGATCAGATTAGAGGCAATTTGTCCTTTACATGAAACCCACAGAAGGTGAAGGTCGGACAGAATTTAACAGTTCTAAGCAAAGACCAAAATAAACTTTCATCTCTGGAAAAAATTGTTGAAAATTGTTGAAACCTACATCAGCTGACCTTTAAAGGCACTGAACATGTTTGGTAATTGTCCAAGACCAGTATCCTCACTTGGTGTATCCCAACATGCATAACACAACAAACCTGTGAAAATTTGGGCTAAATTGGTCATCGAAATTGCAGGAGAATAATGAAAGAAAAAACACCCTTGTTGCATTACTTTGTGTGCTTTCAGATTCATAATAAAAGGCTTGAGCTGAAGTATTTTATTTTTTGAGTGAGAAATTACCTCTTTCTCAAAAACTCTGTTACTTCAGAGGGAGCCGACCATAAGTAATCTCAAAACTCATCAGTAGGCCAAAATAGTCATATAGCTGACCATTGTTTCTAGTTTAATGATAAGGAACTCACGAACTGAATAAGGAAGATTGACAAATTATCAAGACAGTTTAAATCAATAGATGTTAATCTTACATCAGGGATAAAGAATGCAATTTGATTGTACCTGTACAACAATGTATACTAAAGGCACTATTGGTAACTATACTCAAAACAGTTGTTAGCATTCAAACTTACTTAACAATTGTTAGAATAAAAACATTGTGAGAAATGGTTCCCTATGAATTCACATTGGTTTTTTGAGAAAGAGGCAATTTCTCACTCAAGTATTAAAAGACTTCAGGGCTGAAGTCTTTTATTATGCATCTGAAAACATGCACATTTTGTGTAACAAGGGTGTTTTTTTCTTTTGTTATTCTCTTGTAACTTGAGCCCAAATTGTCACAGATTTTTTAAAATTTTATACAAGTTGGGATACACCAAGTGAGAATACTGGTCTTTGACAATTACCAAAGGTGTCCAGGGGTCGATTTCACAAAGAGTTAGGAGATATTAACAACTTTAGGCTATTCCTAAGTAAGGACGAGTATCTTGTCCTAACTTGTGATAAGACTAGTCTTAACTCTGTGTGAAATCCACCCTGACCTTTAATCACACTCTCGCTTGATGCTCAAGCTGAGATTTATCTTCAAGATGAAAGCTTATCAGTCAAGTCCCAATTGTACTTAACTGTACAGCGAATACGCTTCTTAAAAAGAACTCATTATTGCCATAATCCGCTAATTATTGATGTTGTGCTGTTTTAATTGGACAATGGTCTTGCGGGTGAAGGCCAACTGAACCAACATCACACCTGATGACAAGATGAAAGCGTTCAATTAGCGCTTCTTACGGCAAGGGGAGCAACCTGTCATGTTCTTTACATGGTAAAGGTAAGGTGAGCTTTGATGTAGGTAATTACAGGGGCACCCCACCCCCCCCCCCCCACCCCCCACCTTGAAATCTGGACTTTTCAGATTGAAAACTACCAGCCTCAAATGTTACATTTTTGTTAGCTTTAATGTGATAATTTTAATGTTTTTAAAACTGGTTACCCATTTAAACACTAACAATGTGCGAGTATACTCCAGAGAAGGTATCTGCACAGTATAGGAAGATGATGAATGTACCATTGTTGAATTCTGCTACCGGTATATTAAATTAGTAAGATTTGAGATGCTTATGGTGGGTATACAATCTAGTGAGGTTGGTGAAGACACCGTTCTCCTGCAGACGATCAGAGAAAAATGGTCAGGTTGGTGTAGCCTCTCCTTCCACATCTGGCACCCCGGTTCAAATCCCACTGGGTGCGTCCCATGCAATTATGTCCTCTATGCAATAGTGTATGCAATCGTGTCCGCCCCCAATGCAAAACCGTCCTTGCAGTAAATTAAACGCCCTTGGTCGACAGAACACGTTTGCCATTTTTTTACAAGCTAAGTGCATGTCTCAAATGACATGGGAAATGTTCAGCCGCTGGGTATTCGCTGCAATCATAAAATACATGAATATTCATGCTGCATACGTATGCATACGTATGCATGCTCGCTTACGCGCGCACATACATGTACAGTCACATGTGCTGACGGTTTTTGCATAGCCCCGGACACGATTGCATATGCAAAAGTCCCCGGAGCGGACAGTATTGCATGGCGGACACAATTGCATCTGACAGGGGCACTATGTGGATTGGGTTTGCAGTCCCTAATTGACTGTGTGGGTTTTCCCTGGAATAATTCTCATGGGTTTACCTCTCACATCTAAAACTGAAGTTTCTTCATCATCTTCTTTTCTCATTTGGCTCTAATCAGAGCAAGAATACTTATAATCCAGATCCAGATTCAGATTAAATTGTTGGAATGATTTTTAAACAACTGTTTCTTTCCAGAGCCACCACTAAGCATAGGGAGAATCTTTTGTGCATGGTTTCTCCATAAGCCTCACTAGATTAGATAATTAGATTATATTAACAGTGGCTAACACTATGATGGTAAATACTCCAAAAATTAATGATAAAACAAATTATAATTAATTAATTAATAATTAATTGAGGAGAAGCATTGAAGCTGTTGATAGTACCAGCTACTTTTAAAAGATTCCCTGTGAAGTAGTATGGTTCAGATGTCACCCAAAAACATTGAATTTGAGATTTGATTAACGCATGTATCATTTCTCAGATTTGTAAAAGAAAAACCAGTGTATTGCAGTTTCCTCATCAAAGTAGAGACTTCAATCAGCTGAAACTTTTACATGTAACTTTTACTGTATCTTTCTTTATAATTTTGCCTTTAAATCAGCATTACATTGTCCTATGACCGTACCTTTAACAGTGAAAGAAAATGCATCATCTCTGTCAAAGCATACACCCCCCTGTGTCTTTTTGACTCAATAATGCCCTTGCCACGGGCATATTTAGCCGTTATGGACAGAGTGGTCAAGCCACTACACTACTAATTAGGAAAACATTGATTAGTTTGTGATCTAGAACAAAGAAATAGTGTGTAGCATACAGCAATGGTGACATACATCCAATCAACACCACACATGAAAGACTAATTCATAGAGCGGAGGTTCTCTTTAATCTGAACACTAGTAATGATCATCGCTTTGACAGTGTTTACAGATTCTATTACACTAGCTGGGTTGGAGTCAATGAATGTTACTATCATGGAAAAAGTAGGGTTTAAAGGCACTGGGGTGGATTTCACAAAGGTAGTCCTAACTTAAGGACTAGTCCTAGGCAATGCTAAGAGATAGGACCAGTCCTAAGTTAGGATGAGTTACTGGTCCTAACTTAGGACCAGTCCTATCTCTTAGCATTGCTTAGGACTAGTCCCAAGTTAGGACTACCTTTGTGAAATCGACCCCTGGACACCTTTGGTAATTGTCAAAGACCAGTATTCCCACTTGGTGTATCCCAATATATGCATAAAATTCCAGTAAAATATTGGAGCTATCGGCCTTGCAGTCTAATGGGTTTCCCAATTTAAAGGTCTGTATTATGTTTGAATTCATTTGTTTACCTTTGATGCAATACTGAAGACACCAACAAGGGTTAATAAACATAAAGTTATTATTTTTTTTTCAATTGAAAGAATGCTTGGCTCTCGATATCTTGAGGACAATTTCCCTTTTACAAGTAACTATGCACAGTGTCAGCCAAATGAACCACGATCCAACTCATGAACACCACAATGTCTTCAGCATCGCATTGTATGTATCTGAGACATGGACACTAACGCAGGATGAGGAAAACAAAGGTAACAAGTTTCAAGCTTTGGTGTTGGAGGCGACTGCTTAATATCAAATGGCAAGATCGTACAACTAACATCAGTGTGTTGGAATTAGTCCATAACCCAAAAAGCTTAGTTAAACATCGTATTAAGAAAGAAGCTCGAGTATTTTTGGCATATTGCAAAAAGAGACGGGGAAAATCTTAAGAAGCAGTGCACGGAAGGATGTGTTGCTGGTCGTGCTGGAAGAGGAAGACTGAAAGCTGGAAGATGGACGACAACAGCTCTGGAGAGGGAGGGCTTGGAGGGAGAGAGTTTCTCGGACCACCACAGGACGGCAGACGCCCCAATGGACCCAAGAATAGGAGAACCCTGTTTTGTTTTACAACCAGCCAGAGTCACTTGTGACTCACACCACAATATTACATCACCAAAATTATTGACAACCCCCTCAAGAACGTCACACGTGAGAAAAACACACCAAGCTATATAAGTGTATTGACTTTATTGCATCAATCAATAGATACGTAAAGCTTAAAGGCAGTGGACACTATTGGTAACTGTCAAAGACTAGCCTTCACAGTTGGTGTATCTCATCATATGCATAAAATAACAAACCTGTGAAAATTTGAGTTCAATCGGTCATCGAACTTGCGAGATAATAATGAAAGAAAAAAACACCCTTGTCACACAAAGTTGTGTGCGTTTAGATGGTTGATTTCGAGACCTCAAGTTCTAAATCTGAGGTCTCGAAATCAAATACGTGGAAAATTACTTCTTTCTCGAAAACTATGGCACTTCAGAGGAAGCGGTTTCTCACAGAGTTTTATACCATCAACCTCTCCCCATTACTCATCACCAAGAAAGGTTTTAGGCTGATAATTATTTTGAGTATTTACCAATAGTGTCCACTGCCTTTAAAGTTAACAATAATGATTAACAAAGATGGCAGGAAGACCACATGCATCTGTATATATACATTTTATATCGCACTATTCATAACAAATACATTGTTTAATAATAAATCTAATTTAAAACAGCATGCAGGTCAAAATGAAAAAACACCATCATAGATTTCAATGTTTTCAAGCATCAAAATTCCTCAACCAGAAAATTGCAAATAATTATTTGGAAGGTCAAAAATCACAAACTGATTTTGTTTAAACTGCTCCTGTGGGTTGAAAGTCACGTTACTTTCATTGATAGGCCTACATCATCTATACGCATTAACACCTCCAAGAAATTGTTGGCAACTTCAGACTAAAGCAAAAAAAAACAACCACCAGTAATTCATATTTTTCATCAAATAAATCATAAACAATAATGGCAATTTATGTAGCACCCATCAATGAAACATGCTCCTGGGCGCTGAACATTTTAACAAGAAAACACATAAAAATCCAAACAGTTATAAAATAAAACCTTAGAACCTTAGAGAAAATACTGTTAAAATGTAATTAAAGGCAGTACCTGTACACAACGATCAATAATTGTTTCGCCGTGTCATGACATGTGTTTAAAATAAATCTGTTATTCTCGATATCGAGAATTGATCATTGTTTAAATGTTTTCTCAAAAAGTAAAGCATTTCATGGATAATAATTTCAAGGGAAGTCTTTAATCATTACCTTCTGTAAACCTTGTAAGTTATTTGTAAATCTGTGAACTTTTAATTTTTGTTCTGTTCAGAAAGTGTCCAATGGCTTTAAAGAGGTTTGAATCTGAATGACAGCGAACCCAACAGCTCCAAGGAGACCGTGCATTCGGATGTCTTTAATAGTTCATTTCATCCCGTAGCACGAGGACTACAACACCAATATTCCCAATCCAATGTGACCATAAGAGAACTTTGCCAATATTACAAAGCACAGTAAAGACTGATTTGCAGTCTTGAGTAATGAGTTCCTACTGTGTATATTGCCGGCTAGCTGAATAAACAGATTGGTCCCTACTGCATGCCTGACTACCAAAGCAACATGACCTCCACTTCCCCCAAACCCCGCAAGGAACAAACAATAAGATTATCCAGAGACGTACTTATAAAGCATACATCAGAGGCAAGAACGCTGCAAGATGAGAGTTGTTAATATCCTAGGGTCCCCCCCCCCCTCTTCACTTCACCCTCTTTCTACCTCCCCCAGGCCCCCTAGTGGCTCTACAGCCCTGGTGCGTTTGTTAGCTAACCTCGTTAACGATGCCAGAGAGTTCTGCAACAACATGTTGCTCCGCTAATCATTCTCATGTAATTCAGAATCATGACGCAGCTGCCTGCCTCAATGCAGCTCTGAAATCTCCCTGCTTGATTTTGATGACTAGCAGCGAGCCCACCCCCAGCGTGGTGCACTTCTCGACCGCCCCTTAAAGGCACTGGACACGTTTAGTTATTGTCAAAGACCAGTATTCTCACTTGGTGTATCCCATCGTATGCATACATAACAACCCTCACTTTGGGCTCAATTGGTCATCAAGTTGCAACAGAATAATGACAAAAAACACCCTTGTTGACAAATTTGTGTGCTTTCAAATGCCTGAGATTCAAATATCTTAGTGAGAAACTAACTCTCTCTCAAAAAAATATGTTACTTCAGAGGGAGTTGTTTCTCACAATGTTTTAAACTGTCAACAGCTCGTTACCAAGTAACTTTTTATGCTAATATATATTTTGAGTAATTACCAAACGTGTTCAGTGACTTTAACTTTTACTTGCAATGCAACCATTTGCCATAAGGGTTTAAGTGCACTATTATAATACTACATGTAATCTGAATTAAATCCACAGGATTCTTCTGACAACCATGGTTTTAATGTCAACTTCTATAAAAATATCTGCAATTTTTTGAACCAAAACAACACATCACAGAGAGAGTAATTAATGACAGTCTCTCACTAGATTGTGGGGAGTCACGCTATAGTCATTTAGCGATACACTTAATTATTTCAAACCCATTTCTCTCGTACGTTGCATGACAAGCAAGCCCATTACCCTAAGCTTCTAGAATTAGGCAGACAGCTAAAAGATAGCTACAAAAAAATACTAAATAGACTAGCAAAGAGTACAGTTTGACACAAAAGAGGTGATTGATGTGATGGCTATCTGCACGACTTTGTATACAATATTTATAAAAATGGTTTAACAAGTCCAAATTTTCATAAATCTTTTATTAATGGCAAACAAGTCTATGTGTACTCTCCTAATGTAAAAGAGTGATAATTTCACTCTCTTGTCCGAGTGGTGTCAGTTTCGCTCTTTTGAGAGTGAAAGTCAATCTGTGAAACTCTTTTTGAGTGAAATTGGAACGAACTTCACTCTAAATTGAGTTATAAGTACCCGTCTTTCACTCCAAAAAGATTTGTCCGCCATGGCTCTTTGCAAGAATGGTGTGGCGGACAAAACGAATGGTTTTTCACTCTTTTACATTAAGAGAGTACCAGACCATGACATTTATGTGGTTGTTGTTGTTGTTGTTTTTGTTTTTGTTGTGGTTGTTTTTTTTTTTGGGGGGGGGATGATGTTCGAATTTAATTAAACCATTAATAATATCAACTATAATATATGCAGTTGAATGCATAGTTCAACTTACATTCTGAAAGTTTTCCACACTAAAAAAAGTAGAAAACTTCGGCAGCTTCTTAAAAACAAAAATTTCTTGGTTAAAATATACCTAAGGTAAAAATATTAAAGAACAATATCTAATTTTACATAGGACACTGTAAAGAAGGCTACACACTATCTTTCGGACACACCTATGTTCGGACACACCTATGTTCGGACACACCTATGTTCTGACACACCTATGTTCTGACACACCTATGTTGCGATACGTCTATGCTCGAACACACCTATGTTCGGACACACCTATGTTCCGACAAAAAAGATGATGTTCCGAAACACCTATGTTCGAACACACCTATGTTCTGAGACACCTTTGTTACAACACATCTATTGCATTTCTTAAATTTTACTCCTAACCCTAACCCGCACCGTAGGAACATAGGGTTGACGAAACACAAGAGTGTTTCGATGAACCACAAATCAATCTCCACAGTGTAGGAATATGTTTTGCATACATTATTAAAGCAAGACTTTTAATTTAATTAAGACAGAAACAATACAATCCTCTAGTTGCCATATGAAGGTCATTAAGAGGTGAGAACGATTCTTCTTAAGGACAAACAGAGCACCCACACACCCAAGTGTGTAAACACCTGCAATCGGGAACCCTCCTTTGTTCAACTCTTTGTGATAGCAACCGGGGACCACAATGCTTTTCTTTGTGATAGCAACTGTGAACCTATTGTCCCTTTTGTTATAGGTCCCCGGTTTGAATGTGGATACCTACCCACGTACACACAAGGCTGATCACACCAATGGCTCTTCTCAGAACCATAGTGTTAGCCAAAGGGGTACCGGTACATTGTACGGGCGTCGTCGTTTGGACACCCCGTTTTAAAGTTGGAAACCCTGTTTTATCTGTCATTTACGTGTAAATATATTGTAAGTGCACATAATTTGGACACCCTGTTTTAAAGTTGGAAACCCTGTTTTATCTGTTATTTACATGTAAATGAATTGTAAGTGCACATAATTTGGACACCCTGTTTCAAAGTTAGAAACCCTGTTTTATCTGTCATTTACTTGTAAATGTATTGTATCAAAATAAACCACAATATATTGTAAGCGCATAATATGGATACCCTGTTTTAAAATTTTCAGCATTTTTGGACACCCTAACACCAAATCCTGGCTAAAGTTGGAAACCTTGTTTTATCTGTCATTTACATGTAAATATATTGTATCAAAATAAACCACAATATATTGTAAGCGCATAATATGGATACCCAGTTTTAAAATTTCCAGCAAGTTTGGACACCCTTTTACCTAATCCTGGCTAAACCTTCTGCTCATAACCAGTACCACTGGTTCTTCTCAGAACCACTGGTTCTTCTTAGAACATCTGGTTCTTCTCCAAACCACTCCATCTTCCAAGAGGAGTAGTTTCCTCTTGCTAACAATATGCAAGAGTATTAATTTTTTTATTTTTTTTACCCATACACCGATGTGTGTTAGCACTGTATACTCAGTACTTTCCCGAGTCCTGTGAAAAAAATATCACAGGCACGTTACTCGGGTGGGATTCGAACCCACGACCCTTGCAATTTTAGAGCAGTGTCTTACCAACTAGACTACCGAGGTTGCAAATTGCAAGAGGGTTTCAAATTGATCACGGCTCAAACTGCAATATTAACTCATTGTTATTTGCAACAATCAAAACATAGAATTTGTAACAATTAAATTTCAGAATAACATCAATATCACTTCATCAGTGACAACAATTTATAAAATGGCATATTGGTGGGTAAAATTGATCATGTTTCATATTGCAATATTAACTCAATGGCTTGGCAATAATCAAAACATGGAATGTATAACAATTAAATTTTAATATAGAAAGTTAATATATGTAACAACAATTTATAAAATGGCACATTGGTGGGAAATAATTATTGTTTCATATTGCCATACTAAATCAATGTGTTTCAAATTATGGAAATATAGAACTGGTAAACAGTATTGTCCAAGTCCCACACTTCGTGTATCACAACTTATATATAAAATAATAAACCTGTGAAAATTTAGGCTCAATCAATCATCTGAGTCGGGAGAAAATAACAGGAAAACCCACCCTTGTTTCTGCACGTTTCGCCGTGTCATGACATGTGTTTAAAATAAATCTGTATATCTCGATATCAAGAATTGATATTGTTTTAATGTTTTCTCAAAAAGTAATATTTCTAGGGAAGTCTTTCACCGTTACCTTCTGTAAACCCTGTAAGTTATTTGTAAATCTGTGAACTTTCAAATTTGTTTTCTGTTCCGACAGTGTCCAATGGCTTTAAGGAGACGGCCTCTGTTTCAGGCCAATCAACAGTGTAGAGAGAGAACAAATTGTACAAAAGTATCTAGAGTTGACACCAAGATAAGTACAAGTATTGTTGTGTTTAAAGGCAGTGAAAAGACTGAAAAAGTCCTGCCCACCCACCTTGGAAGAACAGTGAGCCTGCCTTAAAAACAATGTTTTTTTTCAGACACAATGTTTTTTTTAAGTAATATGAATAAACAAATAAACAAATCAATTTAAACACTTCGTTTTAAACACAGATGTTTTTTTTTGTACCGACACAGGGTACCACTAACCAGTAATTGCGGATAAATACAACTGGCTTGTCAGCTACGCTTTTATTTCCTGTGCTGAAGCAGATTTGTGTCAGCTTCCACAAAAAATTCACCCCTGGGAATTCGTCTGTTACTTTCGTGAACTTCTGATGAAAGTTATTTCAAACTTACGTAATATCTATTCCGTTGGGCTGAGGAGCTCTTGGAATAAATGCACTCCTTCATCTTCATGACTTCTTGAACTGATGACTCCTATAGTTTTAATCAAACAATTACAATAATTATCATTAACACGTAAGTTCTTAACAGGGGTCGTTACCAGATGAATGTAAAATAATCTACAAAACAAAAATCTTAACTTTGTCCTCTTACACTAGAATAATTAGTGCTTGTAAAAGCACCAGACTCAAACTCTGGTGTTTCTGATCAGCAGAGTGTGGGTTCGAGTCCCAGTCTTGACACCTGTGTCCTTAAGCGAAACACTTAACCATTGCTTCGTCCTTTGGACTAGACATAAATTTGTTGGTCCCGTGTGTCGTGTAACTCAAGTAAAAGAACCCAGTGTACTCTGATCGAAAAGAGAAGGGGTTCGCCTCGGTGTTCCTGGTCTGATCGGCTGCATATTGCGCCAGAGCACCTTGTAAACCATTACATGGTGCTTTAAAGGCAGTGGACACTATTGGTAATTACTCAAAATAATTATTAGCATAAAACCTTTCTTGGTAACGAGTAATGTGGAGAGATTGATAGTATAAAACATTGTGAGAAACGGCTCCCTCTGAAGTAATGTAGTTTTCGAGAAAGAAGTTATTTTCCACGAGTTTGATTTTGAGACCACAGATTTAGAATTTGAGGTCTTGAAATCAAGCATCTGAAACCACACAACTTTGTGTGACAAGGGTGTTTTTTTCGTTCATTATTATCTCGCAACGACCGATTGAGCTCAAATTTTCACAGGTTTGTTATTTTATGCATATGTTGAGATACACTGACTGTGAAGGCTAGTCTTTGACAATTACCAATAGTGTCCAATGTCTAGAATATTTAACCCGTCTCATACAAAACGTAGCTCCACACACCTTGATTTGTAGGATTTGAAACTGTGCATGGTAGAGGTCTACCTAGTAAGGTTTGTGGAAACACCATGAGTAGGATTTGAAAGTACAGTTCTGGTACGGTTTGCAGTTACAGGTATGCAAGTAGGATTTGAAACTTTGCATGGTGGGAGTGCAATCTAGTAAACTTTGCAGAGACACAAAGCATCTCATTCTACACCTCATTTACACGTGTCTTCGCAAACCATTCTGGAAAATGTTTCTTTCAAGCATGATGGATTGAAAAACCAATGGGTATTGATCCTTGAAAAAAAAATCCTGTAGGGCGAACATGTACAGCAGTTCAGCCACCAACTGTATTGTAAATTTCCATCCTGCTCCCCTCTTCAATCATTTTTTGACAAAGAGCCCCCCTTTCATCAAGAAAAACATCAATCATCTGGCTATAACATGAACATCAATGTGCAGTTGGGGGAAAAACCACTGTAGGAAGTCTCATTAACTATACCATTGTGAAATTTTAATTGATGCCAACATTCAACAATATCAATGGTGAAGCCAAGCGAAGCGGACCCCCCCCCCTCCCCCCCCCCCCCCCCCCCCCCCCCCCCCCCGGGCCTAAGAAACAATTACAAAATTGAAGTCATGTGCACAATGACCACATTATTTGATTTATTTCATTATGAGGCCTGTCAAAATGTGAAAAGAAAAAAAAAAGCGGTTGTTGTCCAAAAACGAGCGTGCAAAAGACCGATGTGCAGCTGTTATTGCTGAGAGCCAGGGGTCTACGATGTATGTCGTCTCCAGCAAAAAGAGCGGTCATTTCACAGAGTTAGGCTCGACAACGACAAGCATAATCTCATCCTATCAGACAGAAACTGTATTAACAGCAGAGTTGATGTCCAGAAGCATCAACAAGTTGACGTATGGATGGATGGATGTGAGGGAGGGACATCTGAACAGGCCTGACATTTCAGGGAGGCAACAAAGGTGATTGCCTCCATGTCCCCTGGTTAATATTGCCTTGGTGCCCTTGAAATGCTCCAGTAGAAATTTACAATTTCATCATAGGATGCCCTTCACCAAAGAGAAAATGCCTTGGTGTCCTTGCCCTTTCAAAAAAACGTTGCATACTGGCCTTTCTGCAGTTTGATTTCCAAACTTCTTTTGCCATAAGGGAAAAAAAAAAAATACCAGTTGATCGTCCTGATTTTTCCCAAAAAGAGGAGGATGAGGGCCTTTTTATTTTTTTGTGAAGATGGTCGCTTAGTATTTCAAATCAAACAGGCCACCAATTCATCAGTTTGAACCCACCACAAACTTATTTTATATCTATTTGTAGCATGAAGATCCGGGTTAACAGGGTTAGATTATTACACTAGTAAAAATATTTGCTGGTAGGCATTCACTAATTTTGTTTTATGAAACAGACGGTTACATGTGTTCGAGAGCATCACGTTAGATTCGGGAAAATCCCCTAAGCCAGTCCTTTTGAAAGGATGGGTTAATAAAAAATAAAAAATATATAATACGTTTGGACACCAAGGTTTAAGTTAGGAAGACAATTTAGATGGGATACAACAGCCCTAAATCCTGAACCAAAATTGTTGTAAAAGGTTTTGACAAAAGATTGTAAGCAATATCACTGTCCAAAGTTGTTTGAAGAAAAGTGAGTGCAAAAGATTGGGCAACTTTTCTGCTATTTAGTTGTTATTGCAGGAAAGTTAAATTCCACATGAAAATTCTAGCAACAAATATACAACAGTCATACTTTTTTTCAAAAGGGCTATTTTATTGCTTGTGACCAAAGTTGTGCTTTTGTACCCAGAAAAGAGTTGTAGGCATACAGCCTTCCGAATCCGACGTTCTGTGGTCGATTTCACAAAGATAGTCCTAACAGTTATTTTAAGGAACTTAAGGCTAGTCCTTAATTTTAGGACAAGTAACTCATCCTAACTCGAGTGTGAATCCACCCCTGGGCACGCACCAAGGAACTCAGCAGTGTGGAACATCAGAAAAGACAAGCCTCCAAAGAAAAATCTAATCAGCTATTTCTTTATTATTTCCTCGATCACAGCTCCAATCATCGTAATAATTATGGTTGAAGGCAGGGTAAAACTTTATGGAATCGTTTGATTGTTTTAATAATCGAAAACTTGTTTCTTCCAAGGCATGCACTACAGAATCGAAGTCTGGGAAACCAATAATATGGACTCTTTAGTTTGAACAATGACGCAGCGAGTTTTCCTGCAGAAACGTTGACAGGTGAAGAAAACACACACAAATCCCTATACCTTGGGCATGCCTTACAGACATAAATATGATTGGCAGTTTGCATCAAATGTATTAACATTCCAAAATTCCACTCCGACAAACACACACAAAAATTTGTCTGACTTTCCTGTAATCTGGTGACAGACGGCACAGCTCTTGTATTTTTAGGAGCGAAAGAGGAAATAACATCAGCGAGGCCAAGTCAACCATTTAAGATTTACAACCGACATCTCACCGAAACATAAAAATTCTGATCATTCCGGTGAGGTAAGAAGAACTCCTCATTTGCAAGCTGGAAAATAAACAAAAAAAGATTAGGAGGCCAAAAGACACAGACAGAGAGAAGCAAGGAAGAAAGAGACAACTGCGGTTGGTAGAGCTGTCGAGACTGAAAAATGATCTCCATTTCTTAAGATCTTAACAGCATCCGGTGGGAATTGGGGGGGGGGGGGTTGGAGGATGAAGACCAGGAGTGAGACAAGACGTGGCAGCTGTGTAGGACAGCGAGATGAACACTGGGGGTTTGGTTCTAAGGTGAGCAAACCCTCTCCAAGAAGTAGAAAAAATGGCTGAAAGGAATCTTATGCTTTTTGGTAGTTAACCCATATCTGCCAAGCTATACACGATTTCCTGCCGAACACCTAAACGCTGTGAGCGCCAAAGTAACTTTCTTCTGCTCAGAAAGTGTTTCCTTTACAAAGCAGTTTTTTCAGCCTTATGAACTATAGGCCCACGGCGCTTAAAAGCAGTGGACACTATTGGTAATTGTCAAAGACTAGCCTTCACAGTTGGTGTATCTCAACATATGCATAAAATAACCAACCTGTGAAAATTTGAGCTCAATCGGTCATCGAAGTTGCGAGATAATAATGAAAGAACAAAAAACCTTGTCACACGAAGTTGTGTGCGTTTAGATGGTTGAAATCAAATTCGTGGAAAATTACTTCTTTCTTGAAAACTATGGCACTTCAGAGGGAGCCTTTTCTCACAATGTTTTATACCATCAACCTCTCCCCATTATTCGTAGTCAAGAAGGTTTTATGCTAATAATTATTTTGAGTAATTACCAGTAGTGTCCACTGCCTTTAAGGCTGTGAAAGACATTGAAATCAAATCTTGAAAACTTTTTCTTGAAACTAAGAAATAGAAATCTGACAAAACTGCCTGCTAGCCACACATAACTTGGTTACCAAGGGCCCAACGTCATCCATCTATTAAACAGAAAATATTGCTTGATGAATACATTTCCAAAGGCAAAGACAACAAGGAGCCAGTCACAAGCAATATTTCCAGACTATTTAGACTGGTTACTTTTGCTAAGCAAAGCTACTTGGTGCTAAGCAAACTGATATGCTTGACACAAAAACTTGTCCATAAGAAAATCAACGCTCCTGTTGGCTCCTTTAAAGCCCCTCCTTGAAATTGGCCCCCCTCCGAATTAAATCACAAAGAGTGCAACGTGCGCATATTTTAAGCCAACACCTGCACTGTAAGGGGAGAAAAAACAGTAAGAGGGGAAAAAAGAGACTAGAGAGAGGAGATGCCGGTGGAGAGGGGGAAGCAATTCAGCTGTACTCTCCGTGTACACATTTTTCATTTGCATGAATCAACAACAAAATATCTACACTTAATCATAGCAAATAATGCTATCATAATACACCGCTGCAATCACGAGCAGCCACTGGCTTGCTCCCAGACCGAAACAAGTCATGTGCGAGGGTACACAGCCTCCCCCGGGGATATGCAAATTATCTCACGACTATAGTTTTGTTGGGGTAGGGCTTGTCACCATACAGCGGGTCCTATTTGTATAGTATATGATTCTGCAGGTGTTGCGGACTAGGAGCTAGAATTAGCCTAATGTTTTGAAGTCACTGTACTTCGTGAACCAACAAGGCCGGCATGTTTTGTAACGAGTTGTCCAAATATATAAAACAGAATTATACAATTAAAAAAAGCTGTGCTACTGCCAATTTCACAGTACAAACTCTTTTAAACACGCATACAATAATAGAAAGTTTATGCTATAGATACATGTATACCCAGAGCGTCTCCATCATTCAACTGAACTTGAAGAGACAAACCTAATTTACGGAAATATTCACATACAATTGTATCAAGCAAATATTATTAACACAAAAAATGCAAACTCTGAACAAACTTGAGACGCACACTGCAAAGTCCCTTCAAAGGGTTTTGATACCTTTTTGTAGAACAGGTTTCTGGCCATGACATGAACCCCTACTCACTGTGAATGAAGATGTATGTAATATAATTTACCTGTACAAGTTTTGGTTTCATTAGTCGACAAGATTTTGAAGATGAAAAAAAGTGAAAACCACGCAGCAATGTTTTCAGAAGGGTCGCGTAAACACATTGTACATTCTACAATCTTTTTCGCCTTATTTTCATGACATTGTTTCAACATTTCTAAAAAAACTACAGCACCTCAGCAAGTAATATTTTAAAGGCAGTGGACACTATTGGTAATTACTCAAAATAATTATTAGCATAAAACCTTACTTTGTTCAGAGTAATGGGGAGAGGTTGATGGTATAAAACATTGTGACAAACGGCTCCCTCTGAAGTAACGTAGTTTTTGAGAAAGAAGTAATTTTCCACGAATTTGATTTTGAGACCTCAGATTTAGAATTTGAGGTCTCAAATTCAAGCATCTGAAAGCACACAACCTCCTGTGACAAGGGTGTTTTTTTCTTTTATTAGTATCTCGCTCTTTCGCCGCCTGATTAAGCTCAAATTTTCACAAGTTTGTTATTTTATGCATATGTTGAGATACACCAAGTGAGAAGACTAGTCTTTGAGAATTACCAATAGTGTCCACTGCCTTTTTAAAGGGAAGTGTTCTACCATCATTATCTACAAACTGTGTAAGTTTAATGTAAATCTGTGGACTTTTTTGTTTTGTGTTGTACAAAAAGTACCCAAACCATTTAAGTAGAGGGAGGGAAGGGAAAAAAGAAGCAGAAGATACTATTATTTAAAGAGGGTTATGTACAGTGTTGTAACCAGGGTGGGTAGTGCCGGGCGGGCCTGCCCAGAACTAACAAATTTCACCCAGCACAGATTTCCCCCATTGCACTTCAGCAATGATGGCCCCATATCTAAACATGAATAATGTTGTTGAACGCCTAACCCTTAACCCTTGGTGGACTAAATTTTTATTTAGAGCCCACCACTAAAATTGGTCTAGCTACAACACTGGTTACATGTAGTAAACAGCATTTCAAAAGACTTTCCGATCCACTATCTTCACTGCAGAAATATAGCAATTATAATTAGAAAGCCCTAAACTCACACTTTGTCCATGTCAAGTGGTGTCCTTGGACACTTACTCAGTTTTTATTTGATTTTATTAAAAACAGAGAATAGAGTGAGAGTCACCTCTGTCTAACAACAGATACGTTACTGAGAGCCTAACATGATAAAGAATTGCTGCAGGCAATGTGGGTATGCACAAAGGCTATTAGCTAGACCATGCAAGCCAAACAATAACTACCAAATGAATACAGACCCCAATAACCAAATCAAAACTAAGTGAAAGAGAATGTGGGTATTAAATAACTAGATACTAAAAAAAAAGTACAATTTACATTCAATGTTGCATGATTTTAAAAACCTCTTCAGTTATCTGGGTATTTAAACAGGAAGAAATGCCTCAGGTCCTACTTTGGGGAAGAAACAGACTGCACTGACTAAGAAAAGTATGGTAGACACTTGTTTCTTTTTCGTAATCCTAGGCTTGAAAACATTTATTTTTCTATTTTTTGTGCCTTTCTTTGGAAGAAATTCAAGAACTATTCACAAAAAAACAATTTAAAACCATTCATTTAACTGCTGAGCCTTACCAAACCTTATCATCCATGTTAACTTGTTGTAATTGTCAACTGTTTTGTCATCAGAACTCTACACATCAGAGTCAAAAGCAATATTTCCAAAGACAGTTCCCAGCCCCCCCCCCCCCCCCAATCTTACCAGCTAGTACTCCATGTAGACTATAAATATATTGGCAACTCTTTTGGACAACCTCTGACACCAATTCCCTGTGAAGTATCTGATTTTTTTGCGCGGGTATACATACTTTAAAAAAAGAAAGTCAATTCTGTTCTGACCACAGATACGTTACCAATGGGTCGGACCTGGTATTGCTGAGGGCAATGTTGAGCATGCACAAAAGGGCTTATTTTAGCGAGTCCCGTGCAGCAAAGACAACTATTGTAGGATGGATCAATACCAACGAAGAGGAATCACAACAAACTTGAATCAATACATAGTAAAATTGCCAGCCGGCTGGGACCGTGGCGTAAAACTTCTCGGCCGTGAGTAATTTGACACTATTTGATTTGTATAAGACCTGCTACATGACGACCGGACGCATGGAGCATCGACTGCCAATGAAATTTGTCGGGTTTTTAATATAGAAGGAAAAGAAAACAGAACAAGCTAGGGGAGCAGTGTGCTCAGATACCATTTTATTGACAGGTGGAAATGGTTGGAGTTGATTAATTGATTCTGAACACTTTGAAGGAAAAATGTTTCTCCAATGAACAACAGACAGTCTCATTGTAACGGGTTTGTTAAATTTGTCTTCTTTTTATTCTTTTTTTTTAAAGTGGTCACGGCAAATTTTCTGAGAAACGTGGGAGGTGTTAAAATTACACAACGGAGAAACTATCTCCAAGGATGTCCCGCCCAATATCATGGGGAAAAAATTTCATAGACTCCTCAGATGAGAAAACAAAACATTTCAGGAATTACTACCAGTCTGGAGAGGGTATTTTTGCACAGATTTTAGAGGGAAAGTATTCCTTTGGTTTTTGGACCTGTTTTGGTTGTTTTTAATCCCATGTAAATATAGATATATACAATAAAACTAACTTTACAAATTTTCACTTAAAAAGGTAATTTTTTCAGATATCGCGGAAAATCTGGAGCGATAATGTCCAAGTAATCAGAAAACACAACCTAAGAGTCATTACCGTCAGTATTTCTTTCACTTTCACAACACACTTGTTTACTTGATCAACAAACTTGATCAGTTTTCCATGGCAATGTTATAAAAAAAAGAAGAGGAAATCAGCCGGACTTAGGCAATACTTCCCTTGGTCTCAGAAGGAAATCCCAGGGTCCTAACTATGTGAAGATGTCAAGGTTGGAGGCCCGATCTCTCTTCCTTGTTTACTACTGACTCGTCTTTATCTCAGCCAAAAGTATTTCCTTCATTTGCAAAACAACAACAACTTACTACTGTTTGATAACACACAGCTATTATTAGGTGTTCGGGCCAACAGCCCGAAACACCTCTTATTTTTGTTCGGTTTTTTTTTTTTATTGATACTTCTTCTTCTTCTTCTTCTTCTTCTTCTTCTTCTTCTGTACGTCCCTTGTCCCCCTACAAAAACATCTTTCCAAACATCGTATGAACTTGAAACTTCACACATAATTAGATATTTATTAGGAGAAGAAACCGTGTGAGTTACGTCATGATGACGTCATCAATTCTTGAGTTATGAATATTCAAAGTTTATTAATTAAAAAAATCATAACTTTTGATCTACATGAGGGATTTTTACAATCGAAACATCATCGGAATCGTCATTGAAAACTCCGTAAACGCCTCACAGACATGACCCCATTTTGATGTTGTCTTCCGGCTCAAAAGAGAGGTTGAAAATTTCAAAATTCACGTCTAAAGAACAACGTAAATCCCCATTGGTATGTGCATAAACATTGCACGTAGGCATACACACAACGTGTAGTGTATTAGCGGTGCAGCAGAGCACGCTCCAGTGATCATCCATTCGGCGATTGTCCGCTAAAAAAATCACACTTCCCAAGCACATATAAAGTTGAAACTTCACACATAGTCAGATATGTATAAGGAGAAGAAACCGTTTGAGTTATGTCACGATGACGTCATCAATTCTTGAGTTATGAATTTTCAAAGTTTATTATTTCAAAAAATCATAACTTTTGATCTACATGATGGGTTGTTACAATCGACACATCATCGGAAAGTTCGTTAAAAACTCCGTAAATGCCTCGCAGACGTGATCCCATTTTGAGCTCGTCTTCTGGTTCAAAATCGAGTTTGAAAGTTCACAATTTCTTGTATAAAGAACTACGAAATTTCCCCATTGGTTGTGCGTAACACTTGTGGCGTACACGTGTAGTGTATAAGGCATAATTTATTTGGTGGCATGCTGCCAAGTTTGTTGTACTCTGTGCCATAGCGTGATATGCATAGAGCTATATAGCTATGCAGAACGCTGCGAAAACGATTTCATTTCAATCTTCAGCGTCAAATTGTTCAAATGTTACCCTTCTGATGGCTTAGTGGTCAATGTAGAATTGAAGACGAAGTTTCGCTGAGATGGCCACCTACTTCAGTGATTAATGGGACTTTTAATTATGTGAGAAAACAACAGTACAAAATGACGAACATTGGTCATGTTTTGGTTAAACACCGAGAAGAATAGAGACGTTACATCGATCGACCATTCCCCCGGGTGAAGGGCGTTTTGGGCCCACGGAATTCACGTCAGTATTACGATATCTATTACTTCTTGAACTTAGCATAATCATCAACTGTTTTGATTATTTGTTAAAACAACTATCCAAGTTATTTTGAGTTAAATATTTTGAAGAAAAAAAATCTCTGAAATAACATAAGCCCTTTCAAACTTTCTCTAGTAGGAAAGGACGTTACGTAAACTAATCTATTTCTACCTCCATGCACAGACATGGATGTTACAATACAAAACATTCAAAGAAAACAGAATGGTTAAAGCATAAGGCCCAAGCAATTAGGAGTGGTCTTGCTAAAATAAACTGCCGGATTAAACAAAACTTTAGTACAAACAAATCAATAAAACAATCCAGATTTTCATCTTATTCTTCTCTTCGTCCCTTGTCCTCGAACAAAAGCACACTTCCCAAACTCGTATGAACTTGAAACTTCGCACATAGTTAGATATGCATTAGGAGTGGAATAATGTGTTAGTTAGGTCATGATGATGTCATCCATTCTTGAGTAATAAAAATTCAAATTATTATTTCAAAAAATCATTATTTTTGATTCACGTTTTTTTTTTTTTACTTCTTTTTAAAAATATTATCAATAGAGCGCGAAAAAGCTTCAGGAAGAATAGTCTTCGTTCAAGGCGGTTAAAACATACATGCCCCTTACAGTCTTTTCTTCAGTCGTCAGTCAATATTTCCTAAGTTCATATTTCCTAAACTACATAAGCTATTTTGACAATCTGTACATCAAATGAAAGGGCTTTACGTACTTGACAGAAATGGATATGTTGGTGAACTTTCGTTGACCTTTTGACCTGTTTAAACGGGAAGTGACTGTGAAATGATTTGAAAGGGCGTGGTTTATTGTCTTTTAGGTCGAAAAAACATCCTTTGATGCTTTACCATCACACCATACAAGTATTACCGATGACATCACCAAACATACACTTTTACTAGATGACGTAATCATGTGGTTTTGACAGTTTTTGTAATTTGAATCATTTATTACAAATCTTGAGAACAAAGCAAGGTGTAATATTTGTTTTTTAATCCAGGCTTTTACTCCCGGAAACCGAACACCTTGAGTTTGTTCACAAACTCTCAATCTCTAGTTATTTTTATTTTTTTTTATATATTTTTTTTGAGGGGGGGGGGGAGGATTTTAAGGTAGGCACAGCTGTGGTATATGGCAAACATCATCAGTAAATGTGTTTGAAAAAATAATACAAAATAATGACTGAGACACAAATGATTTATTCCTTAAGACTGTATTTGAGATCATATGGATGCTGTTTTTCCTCAATTGATACTTTTTCTAACGTGCTGGTCTTAAAGGTTATGGGTACTTTTTGTACGACACATGTCCACAGATGTCCACAGATTTACTGTATTGGTTTACAAGGTGATGTGGCGGAATATGCTGCTGATCAGACCAGGAACACAGGGCGAGCACCTTCTCTTTTACGATAAGTGCACTGGGTTCTAACTTCTTATACATGCATAACACAACACACAGGACCTACGACTTTAAATCCCATCCGAAAGACGCAGAAATAATTTTTGTCTGTGTCTTGCTTAAGGACACAAGTGTCGCTACTCCTGAATCCACACTCTGCTGATCAGAAACACCAGAGCTTGAGTCCGGTGCTCTTATCCGCTTGGCCACAACATCTTAGGTCAAATCTCCAGTTGAACCCAGTTAACTGGGGTCAACTGGTTCAACTGGATAGTGACCAAAGTCGTCCATTTTCCATATTAACCAACTGGTTTGGACTAGGTTTAACTGTGTTCAACTAGGTTTAAATTAAAAACCAGTTGGTGTCTGTCCATTTTCCATATTAAACCAACTGGTTTTAACTGTGTTTAACTAGTTTATCAACTGGTTTTCAACTAGTTCCAGTTAAACCCAGTTAAACCCAGTTTAACTAGGTTCAACTAGAATTTCGACCTGGGATGCCATAAGATCAAAATTATCCGAGGTACATCAATGATTTCATTTCAACTGCTTGGCAACCCCTTGAGTTGTAGATTCCAAAGAACTTTTGGTAAAAGCAACCTCAGTACTAGCGAACTAAATGTAACAAAAACATGACTACTTCATATCTGACGAAATAACAGCTATATTTTGTTCACCGAGCAGACATTTACAACACAAATTTCTCATCTCTGCATTCAAATGGGAAATAATAAAAATCAAAACACTAAAATATAGGATTCAAACCACCTCTAGCTACCAGGCAATCTTGCTGGTCTAGTTGGTGCGACACTGTTCTATAATTGCAAAGCTTGTGGGTACGGATCCCACCAGAAAAATATGCCCATGATTATTTTTCATAGAGCTCAGGAAAGTACTCCATAAAATGGCCGACCGTGTTAGCTCGCGACATAAAAGGAAAAACATGATATTTCGAGGCATGTTGGTGTGGATCCTTATATTCTACTAGTAATGCCTTTCATACCAACGGTTTTAAACGCTTTTTAAAGACCAACTCGCCCGTTCCAAGGCATTGTGTCCCTTTTATATTCTTCATCCTCGATCTAAATTAGTATCAGTTCTACTAATTTTGATTGTATTGTAAGATCTAAATACAACAAATGTTTTCACAACTTACATTTCCGTCACACAGTTCCTGAATGGTCTTGCCTTCTTGGCTCATCAAGTAGTTCACCTGGAACAGCTTCCCATCGAAAAGCCTCCACGGCAGGAGGTTACTAACCTTTAAAGGGAAGTTACAGGCACTGTTGGTTTTCTCTAACATTCCCATGCCACTCATGAACAGTGTTGCAAGCTGTACACCTCTTGGATCAACTCTTGGAACCTGGGGAAAAAAAAGGCAGAACCTTTCTGTCAACGTGTTTTACGAGCAATGAAAGTTTATATGATCTGAGGCATTGCATGGTGAGGTATCAATATTTATTTGGTTTGCGGTATTGTGTGTATCTACTTGCCAGGTAGAGTTTGTTCTTTAGAAAACTGTGTTTCTACATTCTACTACCGCGGAGTAGATTTATCGGATTGTTTAGGAGACTCCTCAGTTCTGAAAAGGACTGTCCTGCTTTTTAACTACTTCCTGGGCAGAGGATATAGAAAATTGGCTCGATGAAAGTATACTCATCAAAACAGTGAGATGGTTGATGAAACAATCAGCTGGCTAAATAAGGATATTCATATTCTAAATGATGTACTTAACCATTATTATTTAATAAGAACAATAATGAACATTGCTTATATAGCGCTATTTCAAAACAGGCATGATCATAGCGCTTTACAAAAATTAAATCCTTACAAAAATGTTTTTTGATATTCCATATAGCCCCATGGATACTCTTTGTACGAACAAGCAAACTATCGAGTGAGCTGGCATGGCTTGCTGTGGAATTCTACCCTAATAGCCTGCAGAATTGCACGCTTTATGCAGCACTGTTAGAACAGAAGTGAATAAAAGAATGTAATTTACTTCGTTCAAAGAAAAATACTGAATTTTCTACCTACAAGGCAAACTATATAAAAAAATCTGAACTCAGATAAAAGTCTGAAATTTGTCTACCCAGGGCCCAATTTCATATAGCCACTTAAAAGCAGCAAATATTGCTTAAACATTTTCTGCTAAGCATAAATGAGCAGTATACCAGTCACAAATTGTTTATGTGACACGGCAGTTTGGCCAGCCACCTCATTCTCATAACCTCATAATTTTGTTGTGCTTAGCTTCTTTTTGTGCTTTAAAGCCATTAGACACTTTCGGTAAACAGTATTGTCCAAGGCCCACACTTCGTGTATCACAACTTCTATATCAAATAACAAACCTGTGAAAATTTGGGCTTAATCGGTCATCGGAGTCGGGAGAAAATAACGGGAAAACCCACCCTTGTATGTGTTTAAAATAAATCCGTAATTCTCGTTAACGAGAATTGATATTGTTTTACTGTTTTCTCAAAAAGTAAAGCATTTCATGGAATAATATTTCAAGAGAAGTATTTCACTACTACCTTCTGTAAACCCTGTAAGTTATTTGTAAATCTGTGAACTTTTTTTTTTTTCTGTACCGAAAGGGTCCAATGGCTTTAAGTAGCTTTATGAAATTGGCCCCTGATACATTTTACAAAAGCTTGTCAGTGGTAATTTCACTCACTTTCAATTTCTTAAACACTGCATGATCCCTTGGGGAGTAGACGACCTGGGCTAGAAAAGCATTCACGTCACTTTCTTGCAGGAACCTAGGCGTGGCTTCATTAAGAAGGTAGTGTAGCACCAAGCATATGGGGAGATAGTGTCTAGGGAGGCTAGACACCAGACCAGGCTCCATCTGACAGTGCATGCAGGTCAGAAAAGCATGCAACTTCAATGGCCCCATGTTTGGCCTCAGCCATAGGTCCTCCATTGTTGGCGTGCCCCCTGATGACGTTGAAAGAATAAAGATACTTTCAAGATGAGATAATAGGAGGAGAGTGAAAAAGACGTACAACTGATAAATTGCAGAGGGTTTAGTACCGGTATACTTTTCAGGCTAATTATTTTAATCACAATTTTTCTGACTTTTCCAAGGGCAAACAAAAAAATCGGAAATCAGACTAAAGAAGGAAGAATTGTCTCATGACTTTAAAGTCACCTGGAAGTGGTATTTTGTCAAAATAAAGCTTTTGTCACTAAAATATGTGTTTTGATGAGTGGAATATGAATAAACAATAAACTAAGGTTTAAAAAAAATTTGTTTCCATGTTTTTTACAAATTTGAAAAAAAGCCCGACCCGAGAGTGCGCTGTTAGTGACGTCAATCGAGGCGTGATGAATCGTATGCAGTGCCAACTAAAAACATGCCCTCAAAGTTGAAACAATACCTGATTTTTTTGTTACGTCTTTCAGGTACCTTCTTCGACTTCCCCACTTGCTGGAAAAATTGTTGGGATGGCGTCAATCATGTTTTAGAAAAGAACTTTTCTCTTCATGTCAAAATGTGTAGTGTATTCCGGATTCTCGAAGCACGACAGCACGAAGTGTTTGCTGCACAGCGCTGGAAAATACGTCGGACCGGCCTACTTTGCAAACTAATCCCATCTTTAGTTGTTTTGCTGCATCCAGCAGCAATACACCTGGTCGACATTGCCGGAGAAATGCAAGAAAAAACCTTTTTCGAAACGTACAAACTCATGACTAGGACTTGAATGTACTTGCACGTACATGTGTTCGATGGTCGATCGAGGCAAAGTCTTCCTCGATTGACGTCACAAAACTGAAAGCGTCAGCAAACTAAAATTTTGGATTTATTCGTTTGGTATGATGGTGTATCACTCTAATTTTTTGGAAGAAGATCTGCGAACCCATGAATCACACCTCCCCCCCTAATTTGGTACATTCTTACAGGCAGGGACTCTTAAGCATTACTGCTTTTAAAGGCACTGGACACTATTGGTAAATACTCAAAATAATTGTTAGCCAAAACGGAGAGTAAAAGCTGTTGATAGTTTTTGAGAAAGAAGTAATTTCTCAGTAAAATATTTGAACTGATTTCAAGACCTACGTGTGAGGTCTCGAAATCAAGCATCGAAATCAAGCATCAAGCATCTGTTTTTTCTTCCAATATTATCTCGCAACTTCGACGACCAATTGAGTTCAATTTTTCACAGGTTTGTTATTTTATGCATATGTTGAGATACACCAAGTGAGAAGACTGGTCTTTGACAATGTACCAATAGTGTCCAGTGTCTTTGAATACCCACCTGGCATATCTAGTGGTTCAGCTTCAACTATCTCAGGTTCCAATGCCATGCAGTGATGAGTGGATGGACACCATTCCTTCACTGCATTGACGCCAACCACCAAACTTGATTTAGACCTACCCAGAGGTTCTACAGCTATGGGACCAGCAACTTCGTCTCTGTGAACTTGAACCCCTACACCTAGGAGAAGCCCAAATACACGTTTCCGGATCGGCTTATACACCAACCCGCAAGTCGGCATGATCTGGTTATTGTAGTCTTCAATGTTTGTGCTGTTCATTAAGGAATGCGTAGCAAGTACTTTTAAGACGCCCGTCCACAGTTCACATTTCACATGCTTCTCCCTTAAAACCTTGAACAATTCAGGGTTAATATGGCACTGTAACTCTTCTTCAACGACAGTGCATGTGTAACGGCGCACTACGTGGTCCATTAAACCCCACATGGAGGGTTGCTCTCGAAAAACGTGTTTCTCTAGCTCCACGATAACTTCAGGGGTTAAAACTCTGATGTTCAAGCCTGTCAGGAATTCTGCCAAAGCTGGTACCAGATTGGAATATTGTGGCGTTCGTCCCTGCTCGACGGGTGTATTTGTGATCTCACAATGGAAGGGCAACAACTCCTTCTGTGGAATCAAATCATTGCCCATCAGACAAGCGACGAGGGTAAGGTGGACTGGATGCAACCCGAGCTCATCGCATAGTCTCAATCTGTCGTACATCTTCACCTCGAGTTTCCTCTTGAACCTCAGAGTGTTCAAGGAGAAATAGTTCTGGATATCATAAATAAGAAAGTCAGAATCTTGGCCAAGCACACCGAACGCCCCCGTCTTCTTGTAGTAGTCAAAAACTGCTGCGTCTCCATCGATGAGCGAGTTGTAGACAGTCGCACCAAGAGTCTTGAGTGCTACGCACAAATATCTGCCCAAGCATGGAGGAGTATGATAAAAATTAGGACCAGGATGTCTAGCGTTCTCAGTCTCTCTGATAAATTTAAACATCTTAGACATTTTCTCACGTTCATTATTTCTTCTGTTAATCCACACAGGATACTTAGCTTTTTCCACAACACCATCAAAAATGAACACCAGATTGATTTCAGCTCTTTTGAAGGTATCTAATAAGCATCGAACCTCTTCAATGAACTCAGCCCACTGACCACCAAAAACCCATTGCATGAAGGGTGTGTAAAGTTTACAATTAAGTCCCATAGCATCTACAACAAGAACTGGAGTCTTGCCTTTACATTTCTGAAACTCCTTAGCTAGTGCTTTGATGTCTACATCAATTAAGCCACCTGGGCACCACCTCTCAACGAAGCTCTGTAAGCCTTTAACTCCCATTCTTTTGAAGTGAACTTTTGATGGAGTTTGCAATTCTGTTGCTCATCACTCTTTTGAAAACTGCAAAAGAAGGACAGAGAAAATAACTCTTTAACGCTAGGTTGTCACTGGGGGCACTATGTGGACTGGGTTTTTCAGTCCCTACTGGGAGTGGGTTTTCGTCGCTGGATTCTCTGGTTTTCCTCCCACATCTAAAACTGAAATTTCTTCAATGTCTTCTCAACTTTTCCATGTGCTGAAAAGGCTTGCCAAGTATTATCATAGATGTAGATAAATGTAGAAAGTCCAGTCAGAGGATTAGCATTGAGCTAAGGATCGGAGGGACTCTACATTTAACTGTACATCAGCCATGAAACAAAAAAGAGCTAAATACAAATTGCCATTTTTAAATTGAATGAAGACTCTCTAGATCATCTTAAGGATTCCGGTATACTATTATAAGGTATTAAATTGCAGGAACTATAGTACAATACTATTATAAATCCTGTTGGAATTGTTATCAATTATTGTCCGACAAGTTCTGGACTTGAATCCCTTCTGGTGCAATGTTTTTTCTCGAATTGGCAGCAAAAGCTACATCCATAAGGAGTAGGATTGTGCAAAGGGTGTTGCTACTTGGACGTTATGGCGCATGATCACACGACGAGCTAGCCCCACACCTGTGTGATGGCCAACCCGAAACTTAAATCAAAGGATTTAAACTCAAATCCAAGGATTTGAGTTTGAAGTTGGCCACACAGGTGGGGCTAACGCCCGACGAGCCAGCCAGACGTGCAATGCGGCAGGGAAAAGAAAGTGAGTACCGAGTAGAAAATTGCCGTTTTTTAAGGAATTATTGAACGTAACTCAACAAAAGGGAAATACAAGCATTATGAATGTATATTGAGTAGGATGGGGAATGATTTAGGTGTACAGTACACAGGAAACTTCAGTTCTGGCTGGCTAACGGTCGCAAAACTTTCACCCATCAACGCTGATTTGAAAAACGTATAGCGTTAAAAAGCCCTAAATATGTGACCTCTATAACTATAAGGCTCACAAGGGAGCCTTAGTTTCTAGAAGTAGTTCCTGTTCTAGTGAAATACTGCCTGATATGCACTATGCAGGTGACTGAGCAGCAAGGTTTACATAAAGTGGGGCAAAGTAGGTGATGATGTTACCCATTCCATCATGTCCGTCACATACATAAAGTCATAACAAAGGCAACCCCACATTTATATTACAATTAAATTACAAACTTTTTGTTTAATTTTTCCCTTAAAACTTTTCAACCTTTCCAGACAGGTATGAGCTAAACTAAGTAGATAAAACGGCAGTCGGATACGGAATGTGGAAAAGTTTCCGTACGGCGCCACCACTTTTTCATTCGATATAAAATAATATAGTACCAAATTAACCTCAATGAGATATATCTTTTTGTAAAAATGCGTGAAAAAGTGGTGGCGCCAAACGGAAAGTTATCCCGGAATGTAAGCCTAGTATTATTATAGGAACCCTTATTATATAGCTACAACAAGTGCCAAAGTTATCGTAATTTTAACCTTATTTTTAGAGAAATTACACTTACCCTGCACTTCTTATTTTTGAAAACTGACATTGCACACTAGTTCGGGAATTCCCCTAGCTCCGTGTCCCTTTCAGTCAGAATACGCAAGTCGAAAATAAGCCTGGGTACCATTCATTCATACCTACGCCCTCTTTTGGCTAGAAAAAAACAGTGCCCTCGGTAATGAGAGAAGACCGCACAATCTCTCTGAGAAGTTGAGCAGAAATACTGCTTGGCAAATCTGTGCTTAGTCAGGCACCAGTCACAAAAATGAAAACAATGAAATTTGAGCTGGTGGCCTGTTTCTGCTAAGCAATACTATTATGTGCTTAGAACGTTTTTGTGCTTACAGCCTTCATGAAATAATTGGGCCCATGTCGCGCTAACAATACAAACAGCCCAATGTATCAATGACAATGGGTCCACATGTCTGAAAAAAAGAGTATGAAAAACTATGTTCCCTAGTAACTTCCATTCCAAAGTGTTCGTCACTGAGCCTGTTTCAATTCTCACAAAATGATTTCATCTTTATACGATCGTAGAGCAACGAGGAGCTCCAAGAGGCAAAATACTCAAAATCCAGAGAAAAAATATTACAATATTAATTACTGCTTCCATGCAATAGAGCTCTTTTATTATTATACAGACCATTTAGATCTATGCACCCTGTGAACTCGGTCGCAACCCACAGTTAGATTCGATCCCGAAATCCAACTTGTTTAAAAGGAACACGTTGCCTTGGATCGGACGAGTTGGTCTATAAAAAGCGTTTGTATCCGTTTGTTATAAAATGCATATGATTATGATATTTTATTTTAACAGCATCGACAGCTATGTTCCAACAAACCAGGGGCGTCAATCCATCTTGCAAAGTTGGGGGGGGGGGCATAACATTTACGGCGTGGGGTCCGGGCCCGCTTTAGGGATCCGGGATTTTTTTTAGGCCGTAGATGCTCTCTGGTGCAATCTAGGGAGTCTGAGAGGTGATAATGACCCCCTCTCAGATGTTGGAATTTAATGCCTATTTCAAGGTATGATATGCACCTATTTTTGCTATCATGGTTATTGTGCCTAAAAACAATAGATTCGTGATATCATATTGTTTCTGCAGTATAATACTCAGCCGGCGTTTCATCCCTAACATCACCAGCATCGTCAAAGACAAGACATTTTAAGGGGAGGGGTGGGTTCGGGTTGGGATTGGTGGGTTGGGGTGGGGTTGGTGAGTGTGGTTAAATCTATTAAAGATGGAGCATCCCTGCTATAAAGCGGAACGCGAAGCCCTTTGCGGCCTTGGGTCCGGGCCCGCGTAAGGGCCCGGGAAAATTTTGCATTCTAAGTGCTCTGTAGTGCAATATTAGGCCAAAAAGTAAAGTAAACAAAAGTAAATGTTCTAATAATACTATAGAGTTGTATAATAATGTTTGAATGCTTTAAATTGTTTTGTTTCACCTGTCTTGAATAAGTTGAAGAGAACTGCAGCTGGCTAAGTAGAGTCATACACAAAGTCTCACAGGACAATAGCCGTACCTGGATAATTATGGCATCTTGGCCCAATTTCATAGAGCTGCTAAGAACGAAAATTTGCTTTGCATGAAATTCCTTCCTTGATAAAAACAGGATTACCAACCAAATTTCCATTTGTTGTATATTGCTTGTTTGCTTACCCTGAAAATCACGTGGAAATTTGGTTGGTGATTCTGTGTTTATCAAGGCAAAAATGTCATGCTATATTAAGCAAATTGTCGTGCTTAGCAGCTCTATGAAATTGAGCCCTGGTGGCACCTGCCCTTAATCTCATACCAATCACGCCACCCCGCACCTGGTCACAGGTAAACAGCACGGTGTCGGTCCTTTTGAAATCAGACCGAACCGTACCAGTAACTAAAGTTTTCCCGCCGAACCCCCCCCCCCCCCCCGATCAAAACAACCTTTACCCAACAACAGTTTTATATACCGGTACTCTACCTGGCACTGCACTACCTTTGCTATACGGCTCACTCACACAATACAGAAGTCGCACTTTGACCAGGGCGGTAAATCCTCGCAATCTTTCTGATGACTGCATTTTTGGCGGGCCACTGTGTGATGTGACAATAGCGCACAAAAGTTACCTCTTGGGGCGTAAAACGTGGCGCGTGGCTCGGGCTGAGCGAGTAGCAGGTGTGCACACACCTGTCGTTTTAGTCAATGAAAAGGCTCTCACCTGAAGGGCGTCATACCTTTACATGGTAAATCATCCGGAGAGATTTGTTTGAAGGGCTCTCTTTCAAAATATTTTTTTTGCAGTTTATGTAGAGCCATCAATGAAAGTCCATAGAGCAGCAAGGTGACCGTGACCAATAATGCTACAGCAAGACCGTGGCCAGACCATCGTACGACCTGGAATTGCTCATCCCTTTACCGTAGACGGTCCTCTTTTATACACACACAAACATCACCTTGAAAGTTTATACCTGCCTTTATTCCTTTGAACAAACTCAGTATTCATGAAAGCTTATTGTCTACTAAACCATTACATAAAAAGGTAGCTCACGTTCCCGTTGATATTAAAGGAACACGTTGCCTTGGATCGCACGAGTTGGTCTATGAAAAGCGTCTGTAACCGTTTTTTATAAAATGCATATGGTTGGAAAGATGTTTTGAAATAAGAATGCAATGATCCACACAAGTTTGCCTCGAAATTGCGTGGTTTTCCTTTTACTGTGCGAACTAACACGGTCGGCCATTTATGGGAGTCAAAAATTTGACTCCCATAAATGGCCGACCGTGTTAGTCGACGAGGTAAAAGGAAAACCGTGCAATTTCGAGGCATGTTTGTGTGGATCATTGTATTCAACTTTTACAACATCTTTCTACCCACATGCATTTTATAACAAACGGTTACAGACGCTTTTTATAGAGCAACTCGACCGATCCAAGGCAACGTGTTCCTTTAAAGCTACGGTCAAAGGTCACAATTTTTGGCGCGAATGATCTCCTTTACCCAGGGACGGATTATATTGGTGGCACGCGAGTTTAGTCAAAGGTTGCATAATGGATTATTTCTCCTCCAGATTTACAATGATCCACGCTTGACAGGAGGATTTGCAAACAATGTGATTTATGGTACCTAGATTCAGCCAAATGGAGGAACAAAATAAATCGTATTTTTCCTCGATGGTTATACAGCATAAAGGTAATAGGCCTAGGTAAGGTGAAGAGTTTTCGTATACCCACAAAACCAAACGAGTATAGGACCTTTAAAAGTTGTACACTAAAATGTAAACTGATGGTGATAAAGTATGGACACATTTTTTGATTGAAGTCTTACCAACTAATTTCTTTTGAAAAGATTTGAATAATGGATACCAACAATGCAATCAATCTCATACTGCAAAAGGAATTATTATATAGACGTTATATGGTACGAACCATGAACTTTCTTGTTTACATTTTGTTTAAATCCAATTCGAATCGTTTCAAAGGAAATGAGTTTGTAAGAGTTCAATCAAAAATTGGTCCATACTTTATCAGTTTCCATTTTAATTCAAATATACGTATGTGTGTATAATTATATGTCTATGTCTTTGGTTTGTGAATTATACGACAAATCCCCCGACTTCGAAAGAATAGAATTTTGAAAGTTTAGCGAATAATATGAAGAGTAGTTTGTTTAAAAAAAAAAACTTATTTTGACCCGAGGTCACATTAAAAATACTTTCAAATTATTGGTGAATTTATCGAACACGACAATCAGAATTGTATTTTTGTTCATTGAAAATGTCAACGAATTGACCCGAGGAGGAGCAGCCTTGGAAGTCGCAAGAGTCTACAATTAATTTCCTTCATTCTTTATTAAAGTATAATAAGATACAGAACATGCGGTCCATAATCATAGGCCTATGACACAAGACGTGCACTAACAATGTTATCGTAAAAATAATCTTTGAATTCATACCATTCAACAGCACCATATCTTTTGTGAAGAGCGGCACACACAAATAGTTTTCTGCCTTACAATTTTCAGTCTTACTTGCGGATTATCCTTTCAGAGTGTTGTGCGCCCTCAAGGCCCAAGTGTCTGCCAGGATCTACACGAGACATCGACCAATGACCCTCCCCCTCCCCCCCCCCCCCTCGTCTCTCAAAATGACCCATCTATACATGAAGTTTGAGACCGCGTCTGTGGCTAGACCACACGTATATCAGATCATTTCAATGGAGTTATAATAATAATTCAGTTTACATATTGTTACAAACTAACTATTGACGTTTTCAATAGGAAGTGGTTTCTTGGATCGAGCATTGTGTATACGAGAAGCGTTGAGCATTGATGACCATCAGGGGAGTGGGAGAGGGGCACACAACTATACAAGAAGTGGTACAAAACTACCCTGAATTCCATAACGATCTATACATTCATTTTACTCCTGGATACATCGTTGGATAAACACATGATATGCCTACATTTAATCTTAGACCAATTAAAACAAAATTTAGGATGAACCCGAAGGCCCGTTTACAAAAACTATAAGGAAGCTGCAAAAAGGGAATTTGAACAATCTTACGGACATGTGGCTCTAAAGTTTCAAGAAAGGGGTGACAAATTTAGCTAAAAACTTGTCCATAAAACCACGTGCACACACTCCAAACACAATATACTTTTAGCGTTGAAATTTACACCAGCGGCACAAAGCCAGTTTAGTCATTTTAGAATCGCTTCACACATCGATGTCATTTTAACGCCCCAGTTTTTGGCAGGACACCATCTTCATGCGTTCCTTTGGTCTTTGTTAGCTCATGTATAAAGTCAAAGGATTTGCTCTTGGCTTTGTGAAGTCGGATGTATGTAACGCTGCTTGCTTTGTTGGTTGGCTACCCGCCTGCGTTGGAATGCTGAGTGATTAGGAGTTTATATCGAAATCCCCAAACAGGTGACACTGCCAACTTGTGTCTTTGTGGAAACTCTCCAAAATCTCACCACGGGGTCGCGTGGGTTCACGATTACCATGGCAACTGGCCCCTAAAAAAGGCGTCTGTAAATTTGCCACCGCAGTGATAAATCTAGACGCTGTTTTGTTTCCTTCTCTACTCCCTACGACCGGAGACTCAATGGAGTTGGCCCCGGCACGAGTGCGGCAACCCACCCCACGTGGTGGCACGCGCCAAAAGAGCATACCGAAACAGTTGATCTCTGGACATGTAGCTATACGATTTATGGTACACACTTTATAATCATGACAGGCATTATGATTCCTTTGATATAAACGAGCGGGCATCACCTTGGCACCCTTTCGTTTCAAACCAACCATCGTGACCTGAGACCTATATAGCGCAGTGATTAATGTTGGTGTCAATATTAAACACCTTTCATACACAAATAGCGTTTCATATTATTCTTCTCAGAACTTGAACAGTTTCACATTACTCAATGCCTCGCCTTTAATACAAGGACTCTCCTTTTTAGCTTTTTGAGATATGGTGGACCCTAAGTGCACTGGTTTGGTTTGGGTGTATCATGGAGGGGATATAGACAAATGAACCCAAACCTAATGGTCTCACAGTGCCGTGTAAAATGGCCTATTCCGGTAGACCTACATGATAGGCCTGCATCATAACAACCGTGGTGTGTTACGTGGCCATTTTGTGATATTTGTGTGCACTCTTATCAAGATGTGGGATTGTGGGTACATCTACGAAGCAAATTCATATCGAATTGTGCCTATTTTATACACAATATTTAAATAAGATATTGACAATGTTGTAATTCTTTGAACGTTCCCGTTATATTTATTTACGTTTCGAGGCTCACATTTCCAATTGGTTTCAAAACTTTCTGGAACACTGATAGTTGATTCAAACGCACACGATTCGTTATTGGACGTAAGCTATTTATAGTACTGTTATTGGACGTAAGCTATCTATAGTACTGTTATTGGACGTAAGCTATCTATAGTACTGTTATTGGACGTAAGCTATCTATAGTACTGTTATTGGACGTAAGCTATCTATAGTACTGTTTGCACTGTTGGTACTCAGATGTGTTATTTTATACATATGTCGGGACACATCTAAGTGAGAATACTGATCTGTGGCAATTACCAAACTAGTGCACTCTAAAAACTAAAAAGTTGAATCCAACACTTGCATGAGTTCGGTGAGTGACTACACTTTGAAAGTGTTGGATCCAGCATTTTATATGTTAAATTCAGCATTTTAAAGTATTCAGTCAACAATTTAAGTGTCAGTTGAACTTTTAAAAAGCTGATCCAACTATTCCAAGGAATATTTTTGAGAAGTGTTGAAATAACACTTAAATTGTTGAATTAACCCTTTTTGCATTGGATCAAAAATTTAAAATGCTAGATTTAACAAACAAAAAGCTGGATCCAACACTGTCAAAGTGTAGTCACTCACCGAACACATGCAAATGTTGGATTCAACTCTTTAGTTTTTAGAGTGTGCCTTTAACTTCGACAATTCATCATTCTTCAACTATCCCACCAAGGTAGTCTTAACATCTGCTCTTTCCTGTCTATAACTATTCCAAGCAACCAACAATCAGTTACCATACATCACGACACTTTTAAACTCATACATTTACATACAAATTTCAGACAATTATTTCCCAATCAGACGGAGAAAATGCCTTTTTATGGAATTGTCTTCTAGCATGCGGAAGTTACAATAATCACACGCAGTTTCAACTCTAATCGGTTAAATTAACAACTTTGTGTCCCCTGATAAGGAGACCGTGGGAAAGACACTTTCAAGGGTGTGCTTTTTAATGTGTAAAAACATTGGATACTTCCTGCGATAAAGATGGTGAGATAGGGGAATTTTAATTGCGCCATGTCAGAACATTTAGAAACGGTCATTAAATGCACTGGACACCTTCAGGTAATTGTCAAAGACCATGTATTCCCACTTGGTTTATCTCAACATATGCATAAAATAACCAACCTGTGAAAACTTGGACTTAATTGGCCATTAATTAAAGTTGCAAGAGAATAGTGAAAAAAAAACACCCTTGTTGTGTTTAAAGGCAGTGGCGATGTTGGTAATTACTCAAAATAACTCAAATAAAACCTTACTTGGTAACGAGTAATGGGGAGCTGTTGGTAGTATAAAACATTGTGAGGACGGCTCCCTCTGAAGTAACGTATAGTTTTTGAGAAAGAAGTAATTTCCCACGAATTTGATTTCGAGACCTCAGATCTAGAATTTGAGGTCTCGAAATCAAGCATCTGAAAGCACACAACTTCGTGTGACAAGGGTGTTTTTTTTCTTTCATTATTATTTCGCAACTTTGACGACCAATTGAGCTCGAACTTTCACAGGTTTGTTGTTTAATAGATATGTTGAGATACACCAAGTTAGAAGACTGGTCGTCTTAGACAATTACCAAACGTGTTCAATGTCTTTAAGATGCCTCATAAACGGCTTCAGGCCCGACTGAGGTCTTCTATTATTTGAGTGAGAAATAATAACCTCTTTCTCAAAAACTCACAATGTTTTATAATATCATAGACATATAATGTGTGAACACCTTCTTTTAGGCCTATTGAATTATATCAACTTGCTTGTTTGCTTGTTCTATCACATCAATGACAGTGTGTGATTAATGACGTTGACGTTTAATGAAAACTAGAGAATTTGGTTGAACTTGCACCAGCTTTGTAAAATGGAAAATTTATAATGTTGTTGTAATAATTATTTGAAGATTACTCGTCTCATGGTGGTTGGCTTATACAGTGAAAGCCTACAACTTTGCCCATGATTTCAACTTAGCATTATACATGTATATTGAACCCAAGCCTAATTTGAAGAATGCTGGTATATGCCTCATACTGAAACCGATGCAGGATTCTCTGTCGTTATTCCAATTATCTAAAAAAAAAAACAATTGTCAAAATGAGGGTAGAAATGTCAAGTTGGGGTCTCGTTTAAAAAGGTCATGCAAAGGGTGTTCATGTCGATAAAGCTACGGGTTAATACGGCAACAGTCAAGCTAAAAATATCAGCTGTTGTTGGCAGATATAGGGCAGTGGCAGTCAACCCGAACGAACAGGCAAAACGAAGAAGAATTTTAGACCTTTTTTGGTCTTGATGCTCGCACCATAGAGTACTCATTGTTACAAAACAATATACAGGCATGATGGTTGATGATGAGTCGAGTTGTCAACCACCGGTTCTCTTCAGAACCAACGAGATTTATACACAAAATCATGGTGCTACCGCAAACCTCACCTATACTTTCATCATGCAAAGTTTCAAATCCTACTCTGTAGGTTGATGTTGTAACTGTAAAACTCAAGTAAAAAGCCACACAAGTCCAGATTTGTCAAGTACATGTAGTACTTTTTGTACACAAAACACACTGCCCATAGTATTATAAATTAAACTTACACTGCTTGAAGATATAGTGATGGTAGAAAGCTCCTCCTAAAATATTACATGATGGGGTGCTGGCGTTTATAAAAAACAATGTCGAGTCACGAAAATAATTTTCTCCTCAGGAGATGAACGTTATTTGTAAGCAAGTACAACGTATTACGCGACTCTCCTGAACACATTGCTCTGTGATTCTCACCTTGTTCTCAAAAACTTGACCAATAATGAAGCTGAAACTTATACATGTAACAAATTATATTACATAGGTCTACATATTCATTCACAGTGAGTAGGGATTCATGCCATGACCAAAACAACTTGATTCAATAAAAATGTTTAAAAACCCTTGGCAAATACCAAGTTTGACCCTTCATCGGGATATCATGAAAACAACTTGTAAACACACCAATCCCCATAGGAGCTCATCGCGTCGTCGAATTATTTTTATCGAATTATTTCAATGACTTCCTGTATGGTGCAGATACGGGAAAAGGGCCGCGCGTAAATACCATAAACACTGTGACAGAAAACTCGACCGGGAAATCACCCTACGTTGTGGTATTATAGTTCACGGTTTGGGTTCTTCAAGTAGAGGATAAACTGGCCTTGGACGGTCTGCCAGTTGCTGATAACACCAGTGGTTGCAAAGAACCACCTGTGGGAAGTTGGTGAAGAAGAAAAAAAGGGAACCCCAGATTTGACACTCGCTGGGCTGAGCTCAACACATTGACACCCGGTTTATTTATTAATAAACTTTAAGACGGATCTCAGTATGGTGGTATTATTACCAAGTACATCCTGTAGAATACGTTTTAAACAGGAATATATGTCAACGATTATACCACGGGGGAACCGAGATCAAAGATAATACGGAAGTACACGTCATGTATATCACAGGGTGGTTGAAATTATGACTTGGTAAACAAGTCATTTTGTGACTTCAGCCTACATTATTTGTTAATATGAATATTAAATATATAGATATATGGACTTGTATTTAAAAAGCCTATGTCATAGATATTACTTAATTGGCCGTATAGTTTTCTATTTCATAACTATGGGATATTTAGCTTTTGGTATATGCACCAACAGTGTTGGTTTTTTAGTCACGAAATTATTATTAGCCCCAAAAGAGTTTCATATCAAGGAGTTGCATGTGAACATGACTTGGTGTTTTAGCTGGTAACCAATAGTCTGGTAATATTTAATGCTAAGTTACTTTTTCGTGCGTATGCAGCTCTGTATGAAATGAGGTCCAGGTCTATACACGATAGGTTATTGCCATGCTAATACTAAGCTCATTTTAATTCAATTTTCATGCACGTGACATTAATTCGTAGCAACTTGAACGAGCGCGAAACAAAAGCCTTTCAATTGGACACATCATTAACAAAGGATTAAGCTTATAGAGTCAAGATAAGGCATTTTTATTGGCTGTTCGCCCGTGGCGGGTTTAGCCCATTAATAAAAAAGAAGACTGTAGAGAAATATATGGAATTTGAAAATTTTTATAATAACAAAAGTTTCAACCCCAATGCCAAGAGCAATACAGCATCACGTGACATCCATGAATAATAAAAAACAGCTTAAGTCGGGCCTCTGGCTTTTGCTAAAGCTGGCTAGAATTATAAACCTATCGGGCAGACCTATAGGGCTACCGACGCATGATCAGAAACTGAGGCAGCCATCTTAGGTTGGTGCCATCCTCACCCCGGTGCCCAGACGTCTTTGAACTGCAGCAACGTTAACTACCTGTTAAGGGGCTGTTGGGACCGGGTTTTTAATGTTTGGTTCTTAAAGGAAATAAACTGTTTCTAGCATAAGCAATTTAATATCATGACAGCTTCCGTTGCCCTAATACATGTATTTTTAATATGAGTTGGTCTCAAAATTAGCCTTTTTGAGGTTTGGTGGCCACAGGAGTGCACTGTATCAGATAGATTAACCCAAACCTTACAGATAGTATAGTATTGTGTCCACCATATCTCAAAATTCTCATGTGGCCCATGGGGGGGGGGGGGGGTGACAAACACCCAACCCCACCCCACCCCCTCCCCACTGAGAAGTGGCAATATCCCTGGGGAGTCCAACCACCAACAAAGGATTCTAGTTCTTACCACAGAGACATCCTACTCTTCATTCAACAATGCGGCACGCGAGTGCCCCATCAAATTAATATTCATCCTGTATGCACCCGCCGCGAAGGATTAAGAGACCATTGTCCGGAATTATTGACACTCCGGACAGGGTGATGTTCCGGCTGCGTCCCCCCTTTGTCACCCGGTTTGGTTGCTCTCTCAAAAAAGAGAGACTACAGTAGTTCCGATCGCATGAACACACTATTTTTTATTCTTATGTACCAGGCGCCTGTAGCCTCCTTTTTACGGGCAGACAATAAACAAACCCTTCAAATTGTTTTCAAGGGAACTGTTTTTATTGTTGTTTGTCACAAGGTCTTGGTATCTATTATAATGAACAGTGTCCACCACGTGGCCCTGTGATACCACACGTACAACACGAGGGCGACACACTGGTGAATTCTATTTTGAGTCAGCGGATGTTATAGAGATGGGATAAAAACAAATTACAAAAAGTTACATTAAGTGAATAATTTGTTAACTCATAAAGTATATAACAGCAAATTATGTAGGTTATAACGGTCCTTTTGAGGCCCAACCGCAATTTCAAAAGTAGAGATGTGTTCCTGACAAAAAATACAAATTGTTTTGTTTTCCTTCACAAAGGGTACGGTCAGATTCAAAGTATACATGTGTGCTGTAAAAGCAATCCGTACAGACTTGACGATTGCACTGTTACCGCAAGCAACAGGTTACCAGTTGAATTGATGTAAAACAATGAACAGTTACCGTGGTTTACAATTATTAGGAACCTAACTGCACCAACAAAAAAACGGACCAAGGTTTGATAGTTATTTCCTCTCTGGGAAATACAAAATAATTATAAAAGACGAAGTTTAAAGTTTTAAGTTGATAATTATTAGACCATTCACATCAGACATGAACAGATGGACAACAAGAATAATGGATTGTCAACCAAGGACATGTAAAAGAGGTAGACATTGAAGAAGATTGAGAGATAACATGTATATGCAGGAACAACATGGACCCGAACTCTAAGCCCTGGACGAACACAGCCTAAATGATGATTTGGATTGGACTCACAAGTTTCAATGTGTTTATTCATTGACACTAAGCATCTAAAGACAAACAATTTGACCTTCTCATAACTCATGTACAGAAGGCAAAAGGCCTAATTATTTTAAGATCTTTGTCCGAATCACAAACGTTTCTGTTCCTTCTGGAGCTATAGCCCAACATTATGGGCAATTACTACATGACCAACTACTAACAGGCCATCTGTAGAGCGAAGACCTTCCCAATTTGTGTTAAACATTTCGCCACTTTGTTAGTGCTACACACTTTGACAAAGAACATGTAAAGACATACAAAACATTAGCCTAACATCTGCGAGTACAATAACGATTCCTTATATTCTCTGTTGTTCGCATTTAGTTAACATACATGATGGACATTTATAATCTCTCGCCAAATATGATTAACCAGAAGAAAAAAAAGTCAAAGAAGAAAACAAGAAGACCGTCAAAGGAACAAAAGTTTATTCTTCGTATTAATACGGTGCGTTTTGTGAATACTGCGTGATATCGACCTGTCAACACGACGACAGAGTGGCACGCGCCAGATGGCCCCATTATGCACGTCTTATTGGCCAGTTACGTAACTGGCGAATTTGTAAAATCTGCCGATTAACAAACAAGCAAGGAAGCTGTATTTGGCCAACTGCATGCTGTATATACCACGTGTCTCTATGTCTTTTGTAAGCGTGTTCGCGTGCCCAATATTAGTTTAGGCATTCATTAATGTAATGAAATAAAATTTGTTTGGTTAAGACTTGTTTATTACACAGCAACAGTGAATTTTACAGCGATGGTTTTAAGTTATATTTGGGACCGGCAAACAGGAAAACAAAGACCCATAATAACACCGTATACATATCCATATTGGGCCGTGGATACAGGTGAATAAAGCCATGCATACAATCGATTTGTAGCAACTGCAGGAATTTACAATTTATGCTTCAAATCGATCTTAATCAATAATTGATTCATTTAGTTCAACATACCTCAACAAAATGACGAAGATATAAATATATTCCATTTTATAAAAGGTACGTTGACATAATGTTTAAGGAAACTAAAACCCTGACAATGGACGACCCCCAGACCACCTTGAGACAAAATGATTGTCCAAACGGTCTGAGCAGCTGACCGAGTGTACCAAGATCATCACATTCAAGAAACTGGTTACGGATCAAAACTGTTTGGACACTATCACAAATCATGATTGACACGAGCTACTATCCAACTTAATCAGAGTTAAATTTCCGTCTTAAAGAAGGTCTAGAATAAGATGTTATTGAATGTTAAACCATCTCTACAGATGATTGTAGTGTAAACAAGACCAATCTGAGATCCAGTAAGGCTTATTTCGAATCATGCTCAGAGTTCAGATGGTGTGTTTATTCCATCGTGGTTTACCATCACAGTTTACTTCTGCCCTTTTCGAAGCCATGGCTTCGGCTTTGGATTCGGATGCAGGCTCCGTCCTCTCGCCTAAAGCCCTGAACACATATACGAAGAGCATGTGCAATTGTCAAAACAACTGCGGGGCCAAGCTAACCCGAGCCGAATCTTGAGCCAAAGCCGTGGTTTCGAAAAGGGTCATAATACAGTTAAGTTTATAACCAATGCGTTGAGAAACACTGGTTCCATGGAAACTGTTGTGCAGATCTCAATGGTACTCACGACACTCCAGGTTTTTTTCCCCCAATTTTTCCCCTCTCAATGAGAGTGGTACAGGTGATAGTTATTTGTTTTATTTTATAGTTAATAATTAGTGGTGGCGAATTGTTGCGTTTGGTGAATGAGTGAGTGGTGGTTGACTTTGCCTCACTCTTGATCTCAAGGGTGATGGCGCGACTGTGTTGGGGGAAGGGGCACGTGGCAAAGACCCTTCTCAAGATGGTAGGCGGCTTTACTGGTACCATATCCCTTCAGTTCCTCGCTACCAATACCTGAGGCTATGGGGAAAAGCTTCAGGATAAAGTTTAACTTTGTGTCAGCCACGAACAATATCCAATAAAGATGTCGCGCGTGTGCGATTATCGGCTTACGGATCTGAAGCGTAAACCAACTTTTTTTCCTCCCCTGAAAGACCAACTAAAATACTATCCAGGATTTCCCCCTCTGAAATAAAACCCATTTATTACGTGAAAGGGGGGCTTGAGCGCGATGCGGCGGCCCTCTGACAAAGAGCCAAGGGGAATGATTGGGATAGGGCGCGTGTGGTTTATCAATGCCTTGTGAAGTCTTCCAAAACAGCGGTGCCGCCTGGGTTTCTTGCTGCACCTCATTTGCTCCACCACTGGGGTTTGCTTGTTGGTAATGAAACAGCTCCAAGAAACACCACGTGATGGGGTGCCGCAGCACAAAGCCTAATTACAAACGGTAGTTGGAGAAACAAAGCGGCACGAGACTCGCTCGCGTGCCAGGCTAGCTTCAGTCAAGGGGGGACAAAGCTGATAGGGGATTTGCAAAGGGTTTAGGTAGGCCAACAAAAGGGACTGGACCAGCCACGCGCCGAGTCTTCGATCCGTACTGGGGCCACGCGTCCCCCAGGGCCCTAGAGGAACATCTGCAAACAGCGTGTTGACAAAGTTAAACTTCAGCATGTAGCATAATCATAAGCGCATTGTCGATGTGAGGCGTACACACTGGGCCGGACAAAGAGCTCATGAAGAGGTCACTTTCTATTTTACTGCCTACCTCTTCTCCCACTTTGTTGGCCGATCCTCGGACTCGAATGACAGGGGGCAAAGCACTCACCCCTTCAAGTTAAGCGTGTGTAAATTTACCATGTATTCGGTAATGCAAACACACAGACCCTCCATAATTGCACCATCAAAGCCAGTGGAGGGGTTCTCCACTTGTTTCGGGAGTCTATACACAAAGGGGGAAGCCATTAAAACTGGCAGACAGGTGCTATGGTCTCAATATTAGCGCACACCACAACCACAAAACAACTGGTTTTATTTTGTTTGTTACCCAAGGAATCTCCAGTGGGTTGAAGGTGGTGGTTATTTCTGTTTTCACCTTTTCGACACACGAGTTTCCTCTACTTTTCTTAAATTGTTTAAGGATGGTTTTAAGGTCATCCCTTCCTGAAATCACTTTTACCCCATTGCAAGACTGACAGCTAGGCCTGGTTCAGAAATATATCTCCTGGTACATCTGCCATCAAAGTAAAAATATTTCTTGTAAACGTGGCCCTTCCGTTAATCTCACCTGATCAATATTGAAGTACTACTACCCTGCCAAATATGGTTATATCACCAACCCACAAACACGCTGTCCGCACGTGGAATAAAAAACACACAGTTTCTCGGCATGTCAAACTTTACTCTAGTCGTGACCAAATAAGGCTTGGCTGTCACACGAGGCACGCGGGGTGTGTGGGTTCGGCCACGAGACCGGGGCGAGACGCCGTCACTTCGAGACCCTCAGTGTGCCCTTCCGAATTCTTCCAAATTAGCCCTTGTCAAAACAGACACTTGTCACGCGGTCCATCATTAGGGGGTTGTTGTTCTCGCTAGTTTCGAACACAATCAAGTCATTGGTTCCTTCCACGACGACACCATGGTGGTGGTAGGCCTACGTGCTGAACTATGGTTGCACTATCTGATGAGTTAATTAACACAAGATAAAGGGTTTCAGTTGAAACTCATTATAAAACTCAACAACAGCAACGGCAACAACGTGTGTTTCATGGTTGAATTTATGAACGTTTTGTTCTATCCGACCGAAGGGTAACCATGAAGCCAAAAGGTCAAGATTTGCCCTTTGCCTTTCTGTATCTAGAGTTGATTGCATGATCCAGTTGATTGGTTCGGCACGCGAGTACGTGTGTCTGGTCTGACGACCTGCTGCTGTTAATGGGCGTTTCGTATAGCTTCCCCACCCGCCTGTCAATCCAGAACCGAACCCGAGTCGCCTATGATTAAGGAGAGATAAACTGTTGCCTCAGCAATTGAGCAAAGTTCAACCTTCAAAAAAATGTGTTTTTAAACAATTGAGTTTTGGGGGAAATCCCAAACAGGATGTTCATTTGAATTCAGTGAAACACCAAAACAAAAAATGCATTTGCATTTTTCGTTATAAAAGACAGCTGGTATCATCTCGAGCAGCCGGGACGCTTATCTGAGTTCAATAAATAAATAAAAGAAACAACGGCTTCGACAATAACAATAAACCTAAACAGTTAATCGAACGTTTTCAAACAGTTACATTAACAAAGACTTGAAGAAAAAAAAACTCTGACAATATTTCGATGTAGGCCTATAACAAAAAGCAAGTATATAGTCCATGTACTTCATTCCGCCAAAGATGGTGGTTTCAGAGTAGCAATTTTTAATATTTTAAATATTATTTTCAATTTTCAACTTTTCAGAGCCTGACGCTTATACCTTGCAGAGTCTTCCCGAAAAGACACTCGACATAACAAGTTCAAAGGTCATTATTATACCACAGGTCTTTTTGATTGGTAAGCAATTTAGGCCCAGCAAGCTGTTTTAACTTCATCTCATTAGGGCCATCGTTTGGAAAGACACAATAAAAGTCACATGTGAAAGTTTCAGTTGAATCATGGAGGAAGGTTGAATATACAGTGTAAACTTGTAAAACAATCCATACACGTTCAGCGAGTTCACAGCGGGTACCAACCGCATCTCTAGCCGCAGCATTCACAAACGGACACCATGGAAATGGGAACCTCCAACATCATCAGTCGCATTCATGCAATCTTTGGAGATCCAACTCAATTGACAATGATTTCAAATAAACGGTGGCATTTTAAAACCAAATATTTTTCGCAGGACTCTGTTACTATCACTAGGGGCCTACAATATTATAATCTCCATCTTTTCGAGGAAAAAATGAATATTTTTTTAAGGATAGAAATTACACATTTTTTGGGGACATTGGTATGACCATACCTTTAAAGGCACTGGATAAATTGGTATAATTACTCCAAACAAATTGTTGCGTATAAACTTAAAATACGAGCAACAGAGAGTCGTTGATATGGTAGCACATTGTGAGAATCGGTTCCCTCTGAAGTGACGTATAGTTTTTGAAAAAGAAGGTAATTTCTGACGCAAATAATTAATACTTCAGCTGAGGCCTTTTATTATGCATATGAACGCATGCACGCAAAGTAATGCAACAGGTTTTTTCTTCTTTCACGATTCTCTTGAAATTCGATAACCAATTGCATGAGCCCAATATATCCAAAGGTTTGTTATTTTATGCATATTATGTTGAAATACACCAGAATACTGGTCGTTGACAATTACCAAAGGTGTCAAGTGTAAAAAAAAAGAAGAAAAAAAGACACATAATCTCTAGTGGGTGACAGGATACTTGTATAAAATATCACCCGGCTTTTTTTCTCGGAATGTAATTCATTTTTGTAGGTGACACTTGTCACCCAAACGGTTCGGCACTATACTACATGGACGTTAAAGCTATGGAAATACAATACGCCTCTCAATGAATTCCATCTGAAGCTATCTATCCGGGTCATGGCGTTTGTAGTAACTTTTGGCAAGCAACAGCTTCAATATATAAATGTCTTATGGCCCGGTCTGCTGACGGGACGCAGGAGGAGGCCATCTCCCATTGCGAGGGTTGACGTCACAGCGTGACTTTAATTCTCGGTTCTCGTTCGCTTTTTAAACGGTGTACCCTTGTGAAAACATCGCGGTCAAACGATGGATGGTCCTTTCCCCGGTGAACTTGGTTAATACAAGGTCAATTATGGATAGATGTCAAAGGCTGAATTGCATTATGACTCGAAACTTGTTCCAAGTGCACTTGAAATTGTATACTTGGCATGCTGCACGAGAGTATCAATGGTTGAATTTTTAGTAATGACTTTGATCAGAATGGATTGATACATTGGGATGGGTCACGAAAAGCGTCATAAGATTTTTAGACTTTAGGCCAAACCATGTTTAAGGAACAGGGTTTCATTTCCTACTCTTTGGAATTAGCAAAGCCAAACAAGCTTATAATCTTTGCCAAGCAGCTTAACCTTATAAAAAGATAAAAGTATGACTACTTTATATTATATCGGGCAATGGGTCACGGAAACGTCATCAGATTTCTAGACCTAAACCATTTCGGGACTTTTACCTCAAGCTCAAGGTTCTAGGAACATGCTTCATTTCCTATTCTTTGGAATTCAACAAAGCCAAGCTAACAATCTTTGGCAAGCAGCTAAAACTTTTAAGATAACAGTGTAGACTTTTATACGATACGCAATGAACATAGGTTAGTTAGTTTTATAAATATAATGGCTCATTACAAATTATGTAATTCATTCTTTTAGGTGACACTTGTCATCAAAACGGTTCAGCGCTACTACAGACAAAAATTCCACCTACACAAAATTCCATCTAAAATACAAATTACACATGTGTTTTCATTCAGTGCACACCAAATGATTTGAAAACGAATCACATATAATATAAGCCGTATTAGTACCTGTAACATTTTTTACAGATAGGGGAAACAATTTCGCGGTGCCTTTGATGACGCAAGTATGGACTTTGACACGCAGTCAGAGTACCGGTATAGATCAATCTTAAATTGGTTGTATATTTTAACGTTGTGTTGATGTATATTGGCAACATTTTAAAGAAAAGTATACACTGAAGGTAACACACTATACTGTAGCCGAGTGCAGTGTCTATTTGCTAATAAACCAGAAAGAATTTTCGTTTTTTTTTTTTTTTTTTTTTTAATAAACGTCGAATCCATCCATGTTAACTTAACCACGGAGAAATTTTCTTCCTCCATGATTAAACGAGGTGTGACAGTGGGTATAAACTGGATTGTTTTGCCGCAGCATTAACAAACGGACACCAACTCTCAGAAATGAGAGAAACGATTCGTGCTTGGAGTGTTTCTTAAATTCAAATAATGCTAAGGTGGAAAGTGACCAAAACCATTTTACTTTGAAGAATCCTTTCCTAAAATAGTTTTTACTTATCAACAGCTGTAGTATTTCTCACCAAAAAAGTTTTAATGATCATTCGTTTTTTACCCTTCGCATACTAGTTATTAGAAATGGAAAACAAAAGCAATTTCCAAATTGTAAAAATGGTTGTCACTGCAGTGTTATTATTAATAATGTTTTGTAAAGGACAACTCTGCTGAACATTATAGCCACATGTTCCCCACGAAATACGGGTTTTAGAAAAGAGGGTGGGGTGTTAAGAGTGAGAAAGATTAAAATAAAAGCAACATAACAAATCTATTAATCACTATTTAAAATTTGATCAACCCGTTTTGTCCTTTGTAAAATAACGGACCATGAGATGTTAGGGTCCCATGAAAACCACGTACGATGTTTTACCAAAATGCACAAACAACTTCAGTTAAAAAACCAGTGGCGCCAAATGCAGGCGCGTGCAGGCATGGGGCCCTCTTCTGATTAAGTTCTCGTATGGTTCTCTATGGCCACAGGTTCGGCACGCGAGCAGCACACTTTAACCAACTGATAATCCACAAGCATCAATCCGAATCTCACACCCATATTGATAAGATACAATAAAGTAAACATTTATTGCAGCTTCAAGAGACTCTATGTCTGACACAATTGTGAAATGTCGGCGTGGTTATCTTCTCCATGTATATGTTGCTGTTTATTTATTGTTTATTTATATTTTGTTTAAATACAGTTATTTACTTCAATGTATACCTTTTCAACAGGTGTATTTGGATTGTTTTGATCTTTGCAAACATTGGTGATTAATTACCTTTGATAATTTCGAACTCTTTGTAATATACTAATAAATGTATTTGAGAGCCTTGTTTTTTTTTTTGGCAATACCGTTTTGAACCTAGCCTTGAGAGCCTTAAGCATGTGGCACGTGTCTCAAACCATAAAACAATGAAATGGCTCTGGAATGTTTTAGCTTATCACAAAGACTGTATACTGATTAACTGGAATGGGCCGTATTTAAACATACCGTATCATTGAACAAATATGGGTAGGGTTTGTATTTAAAAAAAAATGCATTGGAAGTTGTACATCTGTGTCTGATTAAAATGGGCATCAAGATAAACTTTGACATTGGTTGAGAATATCTTGGATTGGGTTTGCTACACGGCGGGCCTATATAAATAAGTAAATGGAAAAAGACAAGTTCCGTGCAAAGAAGACGAGTCCATACTCTGAATAAATAAGGAGAAATGTTCAGTTTGTTCAGTTTTGTTTGTAGGTCTATGTTTGAGCATGGATTTGAGGAACAACTTGCATCTAGTTTCGCTCCATTTGGAAAACCACCTTAGGCCTATAACCGCATATTGGCCTACTCTAATACAAAAATGTGATACATGTATACAATATACTATACAAGTCCCGAGTGAAATATGGTTAAACGATCCACCTTTGAACTTTGCACTTTGTCTACTTTTCGACTACTACTACACTGAGCTCGCGGAGGGTAAAATTGGGTTCACCTCGCAAAAAGTCAGAACGAATTGTACGGTACACATGTACAGACAGACACCCCATTACTGAGCACACGGGTCACGCGTTGGCGCGTGGCATTGTTAGATGCTGAAACTGCCATTGACAAATTATGTGCACGTGGCGTGGTGTGGGTGACTCTATATTTTCGGTGATTATTAAACAAGGTTGCGGGGAGAAGCTGATTAGAGCAGGAAAACAAAATAACAACAACAACAACAACAACAACAAGACGAGACAGAAAATAGTTAAAAGTCGTGTAGACACTACAGTGCTTTTTAAGTTAAATTTACGTGGGGTCGAACTTGTTTTAGAAACCAATAAGCTGCCCGCAACGAAAGTTAATGTCTGATTATTTTATGCGGCTGCCAGAGGTCAACTCGACCCTTAACAAACAGTAGTATTTTAGCCTTGATACCTGGTGAGTGTGTGACGTAGACCAGACAGGGTCAACGGGGCTACACTATATCTCAGTGTTGTGATAAGGATATAGGTCCGTTAAGTGCAGTAGATATCCATTACATGTGGTATTATGGGTGCAGGGGTCCTCTTAAAATGTATGAATTAATTCTTCTATAGAAACTTATCAAGGGCTTGGTATCAGTTGACAAATTACATTCAGCCATCTTAGATGTTCTCCTTGTGAAAACGAGTACACATTGGATTGGATGTGGGCCATTGACGCAAAGTAAAAACAACTCACCTCTGCGCACTTTATTTTTCCTGATAAGTTATAACAAAAGACATATCTAGTATCAGTGAAAGCTGGAATAGGTTTGGGTTAACCACCCTCAATTATTAATAGCCATTTGTGTACGTTAATCGGCCATATGATTTTAAGATAAAAGATGTACATGGCGAGAATGGATTCATGCTGATTCATACTTGGATGTGTACAGTTGATGAAGTACGGTAACAAAGAAACATTCAAGTTAAACAAGCGTCATGCTTTATCTTATATCTTTTTTAAAGTTGAAAAGTTATCTTAGCAACGTCACACGGGCATATCCCAATTCATATTTGAAAATTTTGACTTACTCAATATTTTTTTAGTACGTGTCATCAAAATTCAATACAGTTTTTCATGTGTTTTGACCCAAACCTTGCCCCTAAAAAGGGCTCTGTATAATGTAGGGTAGAGGGAATAAAAGCACAAGGCCACCCAGTGATGACGATTCAGTTGGGCACGCGTGCGCTTAATGCCAACGTTCAGGTAGGTGATTAGCATAACAAGCAAAAACGAGCCACTGGGTGACCGCTTCCGGGACCAGGCACGCTTAATGGAGGCGTCCCATTGGTTGACAGCAACGGTTGTTGACTGGAGGTCATTCAGAAAAAACGGGTACTGCTAATCGTGTATACAAAGATAAGGAAAAGATTGGACAATAGAAGTAAAGATACAGACAGGTGCAAGCCAGGGCTTTGGATCAGCACTGGGCTCCATGCCAAAAGCAGCAAGGAATAAAGCCACTACACTCGGCGCACGCGTCACTAACAAAGAGAATTGTTAGCAAAGTTTTCTAGTAGGGAACTAACAAAAGAAGTAGTAAAACTTGTGTATGGGCTATGGAGACTGAATGACGACCGGCCGACGCGTGCCAAGTTTTCAGACCCTATCGATCTCCGTGCGGGTATACTGTCTAGCGAGTCTAAAGGAATTTTACCAAAATAATTGATGTACCTTTATAAAAACCGTTGATAGGAAAAGACGAAAATACCAGCAAAAGAATGAATTACCAAGCATTGCAATTAAAAAAGGGAGTCTGCTTGTACAATAAATGTAATACGAACACAATTTGTAAGCACAATCGCCAGCAGATGGTCCTGTTTGTAAAATTGGAGAGGTGTAAAAAACACAAGTCGATAGAACTGATTAACTTCTAATCCGCACAGTAAATCGACCGGCATCGGTACAGCCATCACAACGAAGCTGTTTGTTCTGTAGAGAAACCCAGGATTTAACTCGCGTGCCGGTGTAAGCTTCGGTAATCGTATGCTAATAAACTTCAGAGGGTGAAATATTTAAAACACATACACCAGCAAACCCGTCACTGCTCAGTTCGAGAAACGCCGTGCTCGAGTTTACAACGCACTACGAGGAATCTCCAGTTCGGACAACGTCGCTAGTTGAAGAAGGAGTGAAGAAAAACCGACTGTACATTCTGGAATCAGTTGGCTTAAAAGTTGCACGTGTGTTCATTTCATCTGAAGTCTGAAACTCTAGTGATTAATTTCTATACAGTTGATGTCAGTATAAGTCCACTCGTGCCTTTTTTTCTCTATTTTAGAGAGACTGCACGCTTCACGTGTTTGGCAGTGTCTTACATAGGCCTATGCTAAGCATCACTGCCCATGAAGTAGGAGCACTCCCTCATTCGGTCGGTGAGCGACAGAAGCTGTCAATCACACACGCGGAGGAGGGGCTACTCACAAAGCCTGCTAGTGGTGGAGCTGTGTGTCCATCTCTGAAACCATAATACTCTTGGCCGTAACACAGAGTACGGCAGAGCCACACATAATCATGGGTCGGTTACGGCTCTCCTGGAGATATATCACGGTTTTAACAGTTTACTTGATCACCATTTTTACCAAGGTACGTAGATTTTTCACTTTTCTGATTCCGTTTTGCCATTTTGTGTTCATCGGTGAAATTTCAGTGGAGATGCTCGCCGGGAAAGTCGGGATAAAAACCTGAGCAAGATTAATGTTATGATTGCAGGCAGCATAGCACCTCGTGGATGCACGTTGGGAGATGTCATGCCGTGGTGTGCGGTGCGCGAGTGCGTATATGCATGCATACCGTGTGTGTACATGCAAAATAGACCTGCTTGATTATTTACAGATTACGAACTAACAAAATTATTGTGTTTTCTCTACCCGTATAGGTAACAGGAACAGAGAAATTCGAATTGGAATTATCGTCGTTTACGAACGCTCTTGCTTTGGACACGGAAGGAAATTGTTGTCGATCGGGATCCGACGGAGAGTGTACGACATGTGAAACCTTTTTCAGAATTTGTTTGCTTGAATACATGCGGGATATACCATCCGATGTGGAAAATACACAGGCTTGCACTTTTGGAGAAAAAATCACACCCGTGCTTGGAGATAACAGTTTTAATATTCCCAAGGGACTAGCCGAGGAAAATAATTTCGTCAACCCCCTGAAGGTTCCATTGAATTTCGCCTGGCCGGTAAGTGTCACATCAAGTTTTTGTTGTTTTGTTTTGTTTGCCAAATTTTAAATTTGAAACGGAATGCTCATCTGGTTCGGTAGATTGTTCTGGCCGATGGTTCAGCTAATCCTGAACCAGTTTTCCTTGTTCGAACCGCTCTTGTCGTCGCTAAAAATTAACACTTAATTTCTCTTTTGATTATTACTTTTAATTGGATTTCTAGTATGAGGAACACGTGCACACCAATAGCTCCAGCGTGGGGCTTAATTCACATTTTGTGTTGTCACGCTTCGGTGGATTTTGCATGGCGCTCTCTTTTTAGCCCTCCAAGTGGCCGTTTCAGTGAACTTACAAAGAAGGGCACTGTTGGGCTATTTGAGCGGGACATGGCCCTATCTCAGTTTCATTGTTGGGGATTTTGTTGGGGGTGTACACTTTGTAACAATGGCATCTAAAATATGTTGCTCGTTTTGGTGTCTTTTTTTATAGGGAACTTTCACGCTAATTGTGCAAGCATTCCATGACGTTACCAGTCTTGGGCCGCAAGAAGGTAAGCATTTCGATTTTGTTTTCAACTGTTGCTACAATCATTGTCAAGTTTTTTTGGGTGTTTTGTATCCAAAGACACACCCCTCTATGGGGGCAATGTACTCTTTGAATGCTAACTGTTTTTGTCACGTGATCAAATGTTGATACTGAATTCATCTTGTGTATATATACAGTACCTGTAGCCAAATTTGCTTTTCAATGATGCAGTTTCATTCTCACTGAGATAGTTTTTTTTAATGTATTCATTCGCCCCTTTTCACTTTTTTTTCCAGTGTTTTTTTTTCTCAATGCATTCTATCAGAAAGATGTAATTTAATGATGGCATGAGCCTCAAGCAATGGATCGATAAAGGAGGAAAGTGTACGCCGCGCGCCTTAACGTAACATTTTATAGCAATGAGGAATTCACACACTGTTTGATATTGCCATCCAATTATTCTGCACAGCCAGTTTGCTGTGTTGTTTTCGTGTGATTTTGGGAGTGCTTTTGGTTTTTTTAATGAAATAATTGTTTAAATTTGCACCGCCAAGTAGAACAAATTACTGCACGCAGCAGCGATTGTATCCATGGAGCTATATTTCTCTGCCAACAACACTTAATGGAAACCGGTGTTCAATAACGACGCAGTACTCGTGCTATGCTTATATGCTAGATTCCTTTGAATTATCGGCTGGTTCACGTCTCTGTGCATTTTTTATTGTATCCCCAAATCGAACTATGACAGGAACAACAGCAGTGCGGTACGTCATCAGGTCGACAACCAACATAGACAGCTGCTCGTGCTCTTTTATAATCAGTACCACCACCATCATACCATTCATTGTCCGCCGTCGGTGAAAAAACAAACATGGCTGCCGGTTAGGGATGGCATGAGCGATGTTAAGATACCACCAAAACTCGCTCTGTTTTTTGTTTTGTTATGGGTGTTTAATCCCGAGCCGAAAGCCATCAAAATTTGTGCTATATGCGGAAGTATGGTATCACATCCCAGGGGGAGCATAAGTGAAACTTCGAGGGCAGAAGTCATGGGGGGAACAAGGCAAACAGCTTATCAGTTTCGCAACACCTTATAGTCAAATCGACCTTCACTTCGCTATGGTAAATGAACCTTATTTTAGTTTCCCCAAAGTATTTTCCTTATTCTATAGTCAAAATGACGGCTGGCACCTCTATTTTTGACATTTCCTGGTTTCAAAACGAGAATTTTCACGATAAACACCACCAACACTTCCGGTTTTGAGGGTGGCACCGTTGGCCAACCATTTCGGACAAGTTCGTGCCTGTTTCGAATTATAAACATTTTTGATTATTCGGGTGTGATCGCGAAGACAAAAAACACAGTAGTGAAAGTAGTCTATACCCGCATTTTGAATTTCCTTGGGGGCCGTTGCTGATGACAATAAAGTCCTTATGCACATGGCCATTAAGTATTGTTATTCAATGACCAACTGGTTGGGTCTACCACCAGGCTTGTTCAGGCATGTCTCAAGCCTCCAACAGAACCACCTCCTGTTTGGGAGTGCTCTTGGGCGAAACAAAACCAAGATCGGATTACACTAAGGTATCGTTTGAGATAAGAAAGTGTGAGAAAGTGGAATCAGTCGCGACTTCCTTTCTGCCCAGTTGGGCAATATACTTTCATGTCGTAGCTTGAAATAAAAGTTTATTGTGGGTCCATCTATAAATGTTATGTTTTTTTTGTGTTGAAAAGATGTGTCATTGAGACTTCGGGCAGTATTTGATACCCTAAACGACGCGTTCGACCGGACAGTCAGAAAATCCGAACAGGAACGGTTCCTGTGCAATTCTCGCGAAATAATATGCAGTAGTATTGTATTCGTAAGGGGAAACAATGTGGTGGTTTAGAATGTTGTTTTAGCTTGATAGTTGACGCGAAATCAGTCCCAGCATAATGAGGCAAATATTAGTCGTAATCAAGATCGGACCGTGTGACGAACTACATCTGTTATAAAGTGTTATATCATTGTATACATGAACACTCAAAGTTTCCCTTAATTTGTTTCGAACAGCCGTCATCGAGTAATGGTTCTTTTTACAAAGTATTTTATTTTGGAAATAAACAAGTATTGGTACACGTTATATTGTTTATGGTTTTAGGGGAATAACAACACATACAAAAACAGGACACTTTGAAACTCAAACTGTCATCCATAACATGCAGTGTAAAAAAAATGTTTTGTTGCATTTCTATCGACTTGAAAGCCCAGCAAATACTATAATCAATACGCAATATATAAATATTTGTTCTCGGGGGGTGAACCTCGGGGTCAGATGGTGGAGCAAGGCATTAGCGGCAGGTGATGGTCTGAAAGGCACGCGTACGCACGCGAATTCCGCATACACACAATGCTCATCAGGCCCCGCTGGCCTTGAGTGGGACTCGAGGGGCTTCAACAGTTATTATCCCCACAAAACATTCTTTTATTTAAGTAAGACCTTGGATATGTTCGCCTGCAATAAATAAATACCCACATGAGCTTAGTGGATGTGCCTGAAGCTTCCCCACACTAGTTGAAATATCACAATTAAATGTTTATAGGCAAAAACAAAAACATAGCCTATAGATAATAAGTATGGACGCCATGGGTTATGAATGTATTCAGATAGAGACACTATTTATTCATATATTTTCTTTAATTGATTCCCAATTATAGGCAGTGAAAGACAGCTTCTAACCAGGGTGGCTTTCCAACAGTTCCTCAACGTCAGCGAGAGGTGGACGAACAGAACTCACACGGAGGAGAGCCAAGAACTGGACTTTTCATATCGCGTCGTCTGTAACGACAACTACCATGGCCCGTCCTGTTCCGCTTACTGCAGACCCAAAGATGATCACTTGGGTCACTGGAGTTGCGACGCCAACGGCCAGAGAGTTTGTCTAGATGGCTGGGTCGGAGAATTCTGCTTCACGGGTAAGCACTTTTTATTACCTATTCCCCCCCAAAAAAAAAACTTGAGAAAAAAATTGTATCCAAAACTTGAAAGCGGAATATTCCCTTTGAAGCTCTGGCGGTTAAAACCGCCTGGCCATAACACTTGGACTCTGGACTGCATTAGTAAATATATCCGTTATCATAAAATTACTGTTGGTTTTTTTCTGAAAGTGTGAGCACGCGCCAGGTGCACGGGCAGTCTTTAGAAGACATAATATATGCAGGGACCGTCTTAGAACTGCAAACAAACAAAAACTCATAAAAACCCACATTAAGTTGATTTAAAAAAATATTATCTGTGTGAAAAGCAGAGAATCGTGTATGCAAATTGCTAAACTCACAATTATGGATACTTTACGGACGGAGAAAATGGGAGTGTGTTTTCATAGAATTTATCTTGTAATGTGTGCGCTCTCGCCTGGGGTTATTATTAGTGGACAGTTTGAGGTGAGAAAGTGAGTTAACAAGAGGATTACCAGGGAGATGGCACGTTCAAAAATTGTTGCTAAGAAAACAACCGTTTTCCCGTGGGTCACTTCGTTATTTATACAGGGTTATGATGGTACATTCAAGGGTGGGGTACATCATGGAAAATACTGCAATGCCTTAAGCAACCAATACTATTCATCAAGCATTATGTTATTGACTCAACAAATTGAGTGGAAATAAATTCCAGATGATTTTTTTTCCTCTCTGCAAAGTAAGAATACTACAGGTCAAATGGAATGGGTAATAATGTACCAGCATCTCTTTAAAAAAAATGCTGTAGTGTAATATTTGCTGTCAAACAGTATCATTTATTCATTTGTAAATGATGCATTTATTCCGCTATTTATATAAAAATAGACGCATATGGAATTTTTTTTTGCTCTAATAAAAAAAAACACGACCCCGTCGGCCCCATATAAGTCATTGGGGTTTTCTATCATGCGCTGTGTGTATTGCAGAAAGACCTGGCCGTCTCCTTTTTTCCCACGCCAGTTGGCCAATTATGCCATCCGCAGCTATTTGGCGAATGCAAGGAGCACATTTTCAACAACCGCTAGCACTGCTCCAAGCTGACAGGCAGGCCAGGTCACTACAAGGCTTCTGCAAAGCAAATAACCTCTGTCCATTTTCAACCATCACATAATCATCCTTCTTCTCATCAAGCACGGCTTGCTCGTTGGTTGGGCCCAGCGGTTTGGACTGCCAAGATTAGACTGTAGTTTTGACCGCGATGGCTGGCACACGACATTCCCGCCTTTATTTCATTACCCCCCCCCCCCCCCAAAAAAAAAAAAAAACGTTGATAACGTTTAATGACCGTGGATCATCTCGGCATCTAATTAGAGAGACAGCTGCGGTAATATAACCAGCCAGGCCATGATAAAAGTGAAATTAAATTACACGCAGAAAACTTATTGGCGCTGTTTAAATTTCAAAAGATGGGTTTGATGAATCCTTGGTAGTAATATGTCATCATAAATCATTATCCATATAAGTTACACTTTAACGAGCATTATGTTTCAAACGTGGCGGCATATTCAAATGTGACAGTATAATCCGAACTGTGCTGTTGATTTTGTTGTTTACTTCAAACAGAGCTCAGTGAAATCATAAATACCGCATGGCCCATAACATTTTCAACCATTTTTGCACTTATTTTTTAGCCGGCGCTTTTGTTGCTGTCGATTGTGTTGTTTAATAGCGGCCAGCACGATAGATTATTGTCTGGACTGTTAAACAAAAAATCGAGGACGTCGCGTGTACACACGGGTCGTGCCTGCCGCTTGGCAGCTGCCTGCATAAATTAGAAGAACTTACGATTTGTATAAAAAGCAAGGCCAGAAAACACCGTGCCTTAGCAACGCTCAGTCCTCCATGCAGAGGGATCATAATAATCATATAGTTTATGTTTCGGTGTCTGAAATAATGAACAAGCACGTGACGTCTATAATAGATGACATCACGGTGGCCGATGCCAGCTTGAAATAATGTGACCATCTATAATTAATAAATAGTATCTCTTTATTAATAAATTATCAAATATAGTAAACAAAAAACATGTATTTTTTTTCTTTCCAGCTGTTTGTGCTGAGGGGTGTGCCCACGGCTCTTGTGACATCCCAGGAACATGCAGGTGAGTTCAATATGATTATAACAATCTAACAACAAAAATACTGTCATTTTTGTTCAAATAAAAGTCAAGTCTCAAAATATATATGTTCTTCTAATAATTGTATTTTTGCATTTGTCATTTGTCCCACAGATGTTCTTATGGCTGGGAAGGGGAACTCTGTGATCAATGCATCCCCATCGAAGGATGTGTTCACGGTTTCTGCGAACAGCCCGGGGAGTGCACATGCCGCCATGGCTGGGCCGACTCACTGTGCGATCAAGGTATATACAAAAACTTACAAATTACTTGTGGTGTTAGCAGCGAAACCGTACAAAACAACACAGTAAACGAAAATCTGTGCATATTTTAACGTGTGTATATTATTATTTCCTTCCTTTGCATCACAGATATTTACTACTGCACGAACTGGGAGCCCTGCAAGAATGGAGCCACGTGCCAGAACCGTGGACCTAACGGTTACACGTGCTATTGTGCGCCTGGGTTTACTGGGGCAGACTGTAGCGAGGCAGTCGTTTGCCCATGTGAGAATGGAGGTACTTGCCAGGTAAGAATCATTAAACTTCAACCCTGCTTGAGTTTTTGTTTTGTACATACATGCATGAATGTTTTGTTGGAGTCCCTTCACAAGAACACTCGACGAATGTACTGCCGTTTTAATACACATCAACAACCATGGAGTGAAACTGTTTTTGTTTTTGTTATAGAGCAACGACATACTTATCGATCTGGGCTTGTATTTTGATGTATATTTTTTTATTCTGTGGTTGAATTTTCAGAGCACTGCTGAGCAAGGTTACGTGTGTGCCTGTCCATCTGGCTTCACTGGTAGGCATTGCGAGCACCTTATTCCTTTGTGTACATGCAGTAATGGAGGTACATGCATCATGAATCAGGACGGGTATCACTACCAGTGCATGTGCCCTGAGGGATTCACTGGTAACCGTTGCGAGACAACAGACTACTGCAGCACTGATCCATGTGTCAACGGTGAGTACATGTGTTTAGTTTTATGTCAGAACTTTATGTCAGATGTTTGATATCTGCAATGCGGTCGTTCCTAGTGCCTTCCTCTTTCTGGCGAGTTGGCACTGAATAGTGCTGCTGTGGCCTTCATTATAGACCGCCATTCGCCCTGGTACTAAGCTGTTCTAAAGAACATGTTCACATTTTGGTTAAACAACTTTTTTTGAACTTCTAATTTCAGGTGGAACTTGTATCAACACCCTCACTGGATTCTCGTGTTCCTGTCCTGATGGATATACTGGAAACACCTGCAGCATGAACGTGTGCCCAGCTGATGTGTGCAAGAACGGTGGAACCTGCGTGGCTGACTTCGATAATATGCGATGTCTCTGCGCTAGGGGTTACACCGGTGTCCAGTGTGAGATCGAGCTCACAGAGTGCCAGCTCACCACGCCCTGTGCCCACGGTTCTACCTGCGTGGACCACGAGATCTATGGGTATGAATGCCTCTGCCATGTTGGATATACCGGCAGGAATTGCACCGTCCCCTCGGCCTGCCTCTCAAACGAGTGTCTGAACGGCGGTACCTGTTCCCCGGATCTTATTAATCCGCTGGAGTTTGTGTGTAGCTGTACTTCTGGGTGGACCGGCAAGACGTGTGGAATATCTGCGGATCTTGAGCCTTCCACGACGACGAAGATGTCATCACCAGCTACCAAAGTAGCTACTGATGCTCGCCCCTCGCCAGGAGGAGGAGGAGTCGGTGGGGGTACTATCTCACCCTTTCTCAACAACCCGCGTGACCTGTCTGACGTGACCCAAATCGCCATCTACGTGTCCTTCGGCATATTTATCATAATCCTCATCATCATTCTCATTATTGTAGTATACAGACGTCAACATGTGGACCACCACCACCACGCCCGTTCCGAACGGGACCTTGAGAAACCAGACTCAACACCTAATAACAGACACATGTACAGAGACAATTTTTCACAGGAGGAGAAAGTCCTCCCGCTGCTCAGCATCAGCAGCAAAGTTTGCAATACAGAAAGTGACAATTTTAGCAAATCAAAGTGCAAAGACTTCTCCATGAAGGAGACTTACCACGAGAGCTTACCCGTGGAAAAAATTAGTACACAGGAGTGTATGAGTTATGTGCCACAGACAAGACACTCACTGCCGAGATTGTGCGACTCGGATGATAGTTATTATTATTATGATGAGAAAGCATCTCAACTGAAAAGAACTGAATCTTTGCACTCGACGACGTGCCAGTCAACTGAAAGTACACCGAGACACAATATTAAGTGTTCCATCGTACAAATTTCGTAAGTACATCATTGTGTGTGTGTAAATTATTTTAATATTGCTGAATATGTTGCCCTGACATATGACCGTTTAATTAATAAATAACTCGAATGTGGCTGCCCTGGACATTAAAGTACTGGTACAAAAATCCCTACTTCCATTCTATGCGAGTGCCAAGTCGATGCATACCACTCAGTGCTGTGGCTATATACACTGTGGCATCAGCAAATAATGAGGGCCCTTATAAAATTGATGTGACAGTGGTGTATAGGTCAATGTTGAACTGTCGGTATGCTAAGTTCGGAATTTGTTAGCGAGGCTACTGTTAACTAGCGCATAATTAGGAGCGTTCAGCAGGCAGAGTCGAGCACAAAATGAATGCCATGCAAAGAACACTAACAGTATTCAAAAATGTTTTTAAAATTTTATTATGAAGACTTGCTAGAATTATGTTGTTAGCTTGCCTGCCAATGATCAAAGCCCAATTTCATAAAGCATGTGAGCATAACAATTTGCTAAGCACAGAAAGATCTTTCTAAACAGAAACTGATTACCACCAGACACAATTTCATTAAGTTAATATTTTTGAATCTGGTGCCTAATTCAGTTTATGCTAAGCATTGAAATTTACTTAGCAGTACATTCTGCTAAACAGCTTTATGAAATTGGGCACAGGAGGAATGATAAAAGGAGGAATGACAAAAGCAGATGCTAATATTAATAGATTGTATTGGTGTATTTTCCAATGGAAGGAAGAATGGATTCCACTGTAAGAAAGTGCCATCTTCATCAGTTGCTTCATCCGAAACATCGTTCTAAGTGTGCACATTTTCTTTATTTTTGATCTTCCACAGAGCAGTTATCGAAGATAGCAACCCCAAAAGTGTAAATAGAAATTCACAGTGTTATTCAGTACATCTCAACGAAGAGAGGTCGACGCCTGTCAGATTACAGGCTACGGAGGTGAGTTATTAATGAAATACTTTGTGGTCTCTCGAGTCCTTATATTCTAACCCCCAGAGGAACGCTGAGTTCACATCTTTAGAAGTCATCTTTTACACTATTTTTCATATTTTCTTGAGTTTAAACGATGCTTCATTTTGAAGTTTTTTGTAGTCCAGTCCCCACCATTGATCTAGCAAAAATTTGATCTCTTACTAGACATGTCAAACAGTGTTGTGAAATACGATCAGCAAAATTGTCAGTCTTGAATTTACACTTGATGCTGGCTCTGTTACAATTTACCACAATATGTTTGGCTTTATGTGTTGACCTTTTTAGGGGAGGGGGGGGGGGGGTCCATCAGAAGCATTGATATTTAGAGATGATTGGATGGGCTGTTAAGGTTTTTGAACCATTATTTGAACCAGTAAACCTGGCAGAAAGCACCACAAACAACCGACAAACAACTGTTTAAATGCATCACTGGAAAAGAAGTGACTGCTTTTTAAACAATAAATTTTGATTTCATGTTGGACTAAATTCTCACAGATTGTGACAGGCGACTTATTCTACAATAGTACTCAAGTCAGTGATATTTTATTTTCTGTGCTTCAGATTCAAAACATGCAATGAATGACAATTTTCTTAATTGGTGTCTTTTCTTTTTCTTCTCTCGTTTGTATAGGTATGAGCCTTCGGCATTGTCGTCGTGATTGTCGTCGTCGTCGTCTCTAGCCATCACTGCCATTTTGTTCATGTCCTGCTATACATCACTGCCAGTATTGCTGTCGTTATTTGATATCGCCTATTATATCTGTTCTTCTATGCAGTCGCATCCGTTATTGTGTATACGGCCGTGGCCGCCTATGTACGTACGTACGGCTGCTATGGAACCATTGTGCCTTGGACGATTAAATCAGAGTTAATTCGCAGCAATATTCCAAAGCTTGAAAAAAGAGAGAAGAAAAAAGTTTTCAAAACAAAAAAATTGTTAGAAAAGGTAAACTGTGTTTTAGTAAAAAAAAGTGTCTGCTTTCTGGCGCGCTGTTTTCGTTTATCATTGTAAGGGCCTTATATTATATATATTAACGGCCATGCTTTGCATTGATACCACGTGGTGCATCTAGTTAAGATAAGGCAAGGATAAACCGTGACCCCTTTTTTTACCGAAGTAGTTTTCTTTTTCTATTATGGATGAGGTTTCTATTCCTATTTATTACAAATGAAAACAGATCAAAAAATAGGAACTTAAGATTGATTGTGTTGTTAAATTATTGAGATATAAATTTTCTTGAAATATTTTATATATTTTTGTGAGTTAAGAGTTTCCTTTTGATTTCCATAATTTAATTATTAAACTAACAAAGGCAACAATGATAAGAATGACTTATAATGACTTTATTGATAGCTAGATATTTCATACCATTTAGGACCATTGTCTAGCTACCAGACTTATTTACTATGCATGTGGACCAAAATGTATTTATTGTGCCAGAGATAACAATGTGCGAACTTGGTTGTTTCTCACACACACCATTGCGACATATAGGTGTTTTTTTGCTGGCGATGTCCAATTTTGTATATGCTGTGTATATTTTATAGGGAAGGAAATGCACATTTGTATATACATAATGTGGATAAGTATTGATAACATATGAGCATTAGTCTTGGTATTTTGTGATTTTTTTCAATCCGAAATAAACGAACCAAACAGACTGATTTTAGAGAAGAAACAAGAACTTACTAAAAGATCATTTTTGTCAGTTCCTCGGCTCGAGGTTTATTCGTAAAATATGAAGGTTTGATATTTCTGACCAGAGGATGTGTATCCAGTGAAGATTTTGGGGTCGAAATTTTGTTAAATCAGCGGCGTGTACTTAAAAAAAACCCGGAAAGTTCATCTTTTTGTCAGAAACCATCAACCATCGCTGTATATCTACAAGAACTCGCCCAAGTCATAATTGTACTAGCATTTTCATTATTCAAACTTTCGCCTGTTGACCGTTAACTTTTTTAGCCATTCTAATCTTATAAGAAGGATTCTGAACAGAGATTATCCTATTCTATATCCGAACTTCCAAACTTGTTCTTCTGTGGGGAAATGTATGCTGTACATGGTGCTTCAAAAACCACCTTTTGGAAAAACTGGAGGAGGGAATTTCGCAATCTCATTTATCTTCGATTTCGAATTCATAAATAATAGTTCTCAATCATGATTTGTTTGAATAACATTCATAAAGAATTCGATCATTTATTGTCGTGTCTGAGATTTGCAGACTGAGCCCAGTGGCTGTTCCAGACGCTTCATTAACTTTTCTTTTTTCTCGAGACAGTTCGAAAACATTTCAAAACAACTTCATCAAGAACTTCATAAAGACGTGAAGTACGACTACATACATGTACAATGACAAGCGAAAACAAAGCAATTTTGGGGGAGGGCTGTTATTTCATCCATACAAATTCAAGAACACAAATAGGTACAATTCGGTAAATTGTATTTTCTTTTTTTAAAAGTTGAAAAAAATGCCCAGGGGCCAATGGCTTGGTTTACTCGTTAATATTAATAAACCTTCGGAGAAAAAAATATGATGCATGCAGACTTTACACAAAGTACACGGCCCCAAACCAGACGAAACGCGCCCTATACACGGGATTCTAGCTTAGTTCCACATGGATACCCTCAGTCAACCGCCTGTATCCTGCTTCATTCAACTCCCCTAAATGGGTTTTTGTAAACCAAGAGCAGGTGCAAGACTCCATTTCCATAACCTAGAAACAACTAAATAAAAGAAAGCCCACGATGCTTTTTTTGTGTGTTTGTAAAGACTCTAAAGGCCCATTGTGTGGAGTTCCATGGGGCGGTTGGCGGTGGGATAGGCTTGAGGGTTTTGGGTTGTTTTGGCCCTTGATCTATACTAACCAGCATGGTGGACACCCAGACATGCCTTTCACACCCAAAACACACACCCTTGTTTAAAAACCTAGACGGCGAAAGCTGCTAAACATGAACAGGTCAATTTCAAGAAGGGAAAACAAGAAGTATCCCAACTACAAAATATCTAAGTCCTTTTTTACTAAATGTTTGTACATTTACAATAGAGAATTTGTCTCCTTTTCATGCCGAGGTCTTCCATTTTTCAATATACAATTTATGAAATTCAAAATGTATGCATTAATACATGCACACTTTTAGGATGGAATCCTAAATAAAGAATAATATTTCCCCGTTTGTATCAGAAAAAAAATTGCAATTGAATGAATCCAAACTATTGGAGGCCTTTTTTATAATTATGCATTTCATATGGAAAATATCTGATTAAAAAAAAGCAGGTTTATACACCACACTATTCGGACCAATCATTTGTTGTCGACACTATGTACATTTACAGTCTATTGAATACCCTATACTTCACACAACATCTTTACTTTCACTATAATAATATCTGTTAATTTCTATCGATTGTTTTCCCTTTCCCTTATACCCGTACAATTGCCTTTTAAATAAGAAACAACTGCCAAGTAAGGAAATAGGCCTTTCTAATTTGTATCCAGTAATATAGTATTGAGGATATATTTAAAAACATTTTGTCAGAATGTGAGAATGTCTTTGACTCGGCCGCGTTAGATTCTCTTACTTTATCAACCGCCTTGTACAAACGATTTTGCGTATCCTTTACAGCAACCATGAGTGGCCGTAGTTTAAAATGGTCAGCACAAATCTGTCAATAACGATGACCAAAATGGATGTATTTATAAGTGTGTAACTAAAAAAGTGTCAAGACGTTCTCACAGTCTCACATTTTGTTCGGATTCACATTATCGTGCCTCTCCTGAAAAAATGTATTCACTTAAATCTTTAAAGAATGTTTAAAAACTTTTTGTACATGAATGGCCGTTTTCGCTGTTTTTATAGTTTTCCATCACCACGTCTGTTGTTCACTATTCAAGTTCCCCTTTTTAATATTTTTAAAAGTCTGAATCTAATGCCTTTTCTGTAAAAGAACAAAACATGTCAGATGTTCATAATGATAACAATCATGCTTGTTACATGAGAGAAAAAAAAAACAATTTTGGAGCGAAACTGATGGGAGTTGAATAGTCTGTCAATTGGTTCATATGTGTCAATTTTACTGACAATATTATGTTTTTACAGAAAAGACATCTTGAATTGTGCAAAATATTTTACGTATGAAAGTGCAAAGTCAAGTGCAAAAATTGCTGAATGTCGGTGTTCTATGGGAGGCTACCAACCCTCGTCGTACCGGAGCGTGGAATTGCTTATAATTTATACGCCTGTGAAAGTCTATAAAAGATATAAATAAAGTCATAAAACATGCTAAAAATGTAGAGATTCTGACTGAATTTATTTTGTTTTGTAATATTTGACTGTTTGAGTGTTAGGGTTTGTTTCAATATTGGGAGGGTTTGTCATTTAGGTGTTTTGGAATAAACTGATGGATTGGATAAGGGGGGGGCCTCAGTGAAGGATGGTGCTGCACATGTCACACATTAAAACATTATGACATAAGTACACATTCTATTTTGGGGCCATTTGGAAGAAAATGAGTAAGGAAACTTCTTGTTGAATACAAGGGCTGATCTACATGTACAAATGTACATACATTTGGTAAAGGATATAATAAACTTGTCAGACTATTTTACCATAGGCCTAATAAACAGGAAGAAACCACGAATTTTCTAACCACGAATCACATCACAAAATATAGGTCCCTTGATTAAGTCGAAACGGGTTATCTGGGCAACACAACCCAGTCACATCTCGTTTGCGTCCAACCCCTTCATCCAACAGTACCAGACGATTCTCTGACTATAAAGTACACCGATACTTCACAAGGTATCTTTTTAAATAACAGCATTTAGGCCATGTGATGTTTCAAAAACCACACCATAGTTGCATTCCCGCCTATGCAATTTTTTATCGACAAATTAAAATTGTCCAAGGATTCCCTTTTTTTAATCGATTAAGAAGAGAGAAAAAAACACATTCAAAAGTGCAAGACATATACGAGAGTGGAAATTTTTGTACAGACAAAAATATGTTCCTGGGCCTATTGGTAGGCCTTCATTGTTCCCATAGGGATCATTAACCTTGACCCAAAGAAAAGTAGAGCGGTACTTAATAGATCATTTAGAATATCACTACGCCTTCACACAAGACTCAAAAGCTCGCCAAGGTGTGAGAGGGCATTTGAATGGTGGAAATAATTAGCCCACGGGACCAAGAGGCCAAAACAACCATAGCCAACCCTGGACACCTTTGGTAATTGTCGAATACCAGTATTCTCACTTGGTATATCCTAACACATGCTTACAATAAAAAATCTGTGAACATTTTGGCTCAATTGGTCATCAAAGTTGCAAGAGAATAATGAAAGAAATAAACATAATTATTGCACAAGTTTGTGTGTTTTCATATGCATATTGAGTGAGAAATAACCCCTTTCGTAAAAACTACTTTACATCAGAGGGAGCATTTTCTCACAATGTGTTTTACTATCAACAGATCTTCATTGATCATTACCAAGTAAGTTGTTATGCTAAACAAGAAAATTGGGGTAATTACCAATAGTGCAGAAACACTGTAAACCATAAGCAGCAAGATTTCACTTAAGGCTCATTCAAAAACTTTGTTTCGAAGGACTTGGTATAAAAACCATTCATATAATAGTATCTCATGGTCAATTGTTCTTCTTCTGGATTAAAAACCATGTTGTCACAACCCTCCTAATGGACAATGTAATGGACACTGCTACAGTCATTATGGTAATGAAGCACTTAAAAACCAGCCACTCAGGTTAATTACACATTCGCGGTGATTAAAAATACGCCGCACTCCGGAAATTAGCAAAGTCGCTGGCGAGAACGGATCGATATAATACTGGAAAATATCCGGCCATGAGTGGACAACCAGAATCCACCATAAAGAAGATGTGTTAATTAATGCTTTCTTTATGTGACGAGAAAAACATAAATCATCGGTTTATGGGGGGAGAGTAAATTCATCCCTTTTCTCCAGTTCGGTGTTCAAGAAACTTCCCAAACAACATACAACTTTAAAACTCCTCAGCGACGGTCATATACATTGTAATACTTAAGACCTATACCGACCATGGGTGGATTCCATCATAACTGGCATAAAGAAGATGTATTAATGATGCTATCTTTATGTGAAAGTAAAATATAATTAATCTTTTCAATTTGGGAGTGAGAGTAAATCCATCCCTGTTCTTCTCAAACACAGCAGTTTTCAAGAAACTTCTCAAACAACCAAAAACTTGAAAACTTTATAATATGCATAATAAAAGTATATACCATGTCCAGCGCCTCTAAGGCCTACAGTGCCATATCAAAAAAGGTTTCTTTTTCTTCCAGTACGTCGTTCATGTCCGTGCTTATTTTAATTGTTGCAATCAGTATAAGCAATGGTCATGAAGGTATTCAAATGCTATTTCCTCCTTTTTGACACAGTTAAGATGAATGCATTTTTCAATCTGGAGGATTTTGTACTGGTATGAACTTTGTAATCAGTGTCAGTCATCCTTCGGGTTGAAACATAATCAATTACAGTCGATAATTACAAATCCCGCACGTAGTGTCTTTAATACGTATATATAAAAATGAACTAATTAATTATGCAGTATATACCATCCAGCTATCTCCATATGGTCAGATAATAGACCTACATTTAACAATAATAAATAGGCATTATCGTCAAGGCCTAATCCCATTATAAAAATAAAAAAACATGTAATTGTAACAATCCCTTTGTAAATATGATGTTCATGAAATTACAATCCTGTCGACATGTGAGGTGAAGTCAGGGTGCCCAAATCGCGTGCTCTCTTTTACGCTGTAGTTTAATACAGGGACGTTACCAGACTGAAGGGGGCTGGTCTCTAAAACTATGTTAGTCAAAACAACACTAATTAGTCGTACGAGACATGATTTTGACTAACTTACATCAAAATCATTACTCGTACGACTAATTAGCGTTGTTTTGACTAATATTGTTTTACAGTGTTATACCTATATTAGCCGAGTTGCAGTTCTGGGTGATTATTGTACACGCCTTTCAGGGAGCGCGCATTCCCCCTGGTGTATGTATGTGTGTATACAGTTAATGGTGTACAAATTGCCTTCCAAATTTATGTTAATAGAATTAACATGTTAACCATGACGAGTCGAAGGGAAGAAAGAATTTGGGAAGATGATTATTCAAAAAAGTGTATTAATAATGGACTAATGAAGGGATGAACTGAACTTAATAAATCATTAGATATGAGAAGTGTATCGTGTATAATTCATGGTTTAAAGACGAAGCTTCTCTTTATACAGTGATCGATTTGAAACCGCCAATCTGATTATTCCTTAAAGTACACAGTCACTCCGATTCAATTTTGCCCATGAACGGGTTTCAACACAGATCGAATTAAAGAGTGCAGGACCTCGACGTATTAAAGCGCCATATTGTACTTAACGTGGACGTAGAGTGGGCCGTATGTACATGTATATAGCACGCGTGGTATACATTGTATACATCGGTTAATTTAGTCAGTTATCTATTTAATTAACACTCCATTTATTTACTGTAAGAAACAAAGGTTGTTTTCAAGGGGCAATGAGAACATGCACAGTAAAACAAAATGTATAAATACAACCACTTAAACCGACAAATAACATTTACTAAAAACTAAAAAAGATAAAAAACATCAGTAGGCCTATGTCAAAGTTAGTAAAGAATAACATAACCCACTAAACATTTCAAAATTTACTTTGAACTTTCGGTTTAAATCAGCCACAAAAACCACAATAACGTTGCATTAATAAGAAACAGCGTTTGCTAATAATATTCCCATCAACAAGGCCCTTTATTACGAAAGAGTCATAATATACACACTGTGTCCTGCAACGAGAATTAAGACTTGATTTTCACTCCGGGAAATATTTGCATCACCCGGTTTTCTCAGTTTGGATATTGGACAAAGCATCGCCCGATCACCAAAGCCAAATTGGCGGTACGATCAGTCGTCTGCATTTCCTTATAAAGAAAGTATCACCTGAAAATTCGGTCGAGTCACTATCGCGGACTCTTCTTTGATCTTTCGCCGTCAATCTTCTCGTTTTTCTTTCTTCTTTTTTGGAAAATGAGGGGAACTCCTGATTGCCGCATTGAGCGATTGTTAGTTCAGTCGGAATAATCAAAAGAACGTTGCCATGGAAACGTTTCTGACCCTCACGCATCTGGGAAAAGCAAATTAGCGGAGAGTGACTTGAAAAACAAACGATGGCACAATGTTTACACTTTGGGCATCCTTGGTTGAGATCGTTCTCTCTCATCTCTAAAGTTATGCATCTTAATTGTTCCACCTTTTATAAGATGGCAATGCTAGTAACTATGTGGTAAAGTTGCGGATATACCACTACTTTTGGGAGGAGTGTCAGCTCTTAAGAGGGCAGTTGGTATGGTTCCGACGTTTCGAACAGTGTACTCTGCTCGTCTTAAAGTCAATGGACTCTATTGGTTATTTCTCAAAATAATTATTAGCATAAAACCTTTCTTGGTGACGAGTAATGGGGAAAGGTTGATGGTATAAAACATTGTGAGAAACGGCTCCTTCTAAAGTGCCATAGTTTTAGAGAAAGGAGTAATTTTCCACGAATTTGATTTTGAGACCTCAGATTTAGAACTTGAAGTCTCGAAATCGACCATCTAAACGCACACAACTTCGTGTGACAAGGATGTTTTTTCTTTCATCATTATCTCGCAACTTTGATGACCGATTGAGCTCAAATTTTCACAGGTTTGTTATTTTATGCATATGTTGAGATACACCAACTGTGAAGACTAGTCTTTGACAATTACCAAAAGTGGCCACTGCCTGTAAGAGAGCAGTTAGTATGGTTTCGGACAGTGTACTCTGCTCGTCTTAAGGATAATGATATAAACTATGTGGTACTCTTCTTGGCTTATGAGCCTCCTTTATATTAATCACCAAAGCCTCCCAATAAGAACATTGTACTAAGCCTATAGTTTATAGCTACTTGAGGCAGGTTTATAGGCCATAACAGCGTATGTTCATGTGAGTTTGTATGCATTATCCCTAGCTTTTCCATCTCTAGTTCCAGCTACAGATCCATATGTTCCGGCTACAAGAGATGGTGAGGCTTGTCGATTTTGCTATAGGTTAGCTTACATAAAACAAACATCATCATCTGAAAATGGCCTATGTGTTGCCATGGCCAGGGCTTTCGATTCGGTTCAAATTTTAAAGCGACAAATAATAGCTCTTGTAACACTGCTTAAAACAAACCACATTTCCTTCCACAGAATGGGCCCAATTTTATAGAGCTGTTTAAACACAAATAGTATAGCTAAGCACAAGAAAATAATATTGCTACCAAAAATGGTTATCAGCCAAAGTACCACGTCGCGTGTAGTAAAGTAACTGTATCCTGCTTATTTTGTTTATCAGATTTTTTAAGAGCAATATTGTCTGCTTCAGCAATGGAATTGGGCCCTGTGACAATTTTGTCAGGCTCTACATAATTGTTTTTAATTGCATTGGTTGCACTTTACCCTCTGTTCTCAAGAAAGAAGGAAAGATCATGCTCAATAAGGTGATGTTGCCCCATTGGTTTGTATTGCTTGTGGCTGCCTCAAAATCTTACAGGGACCGGTGTCTGGTATGATGTTCATATTGGACATAAATCTCCGTGCAAGAAGGGGGCTGATTATGCAGTGAATTAATAGGCCAAGGGTAATTATCGTTGCTACATGACTGAGTGCGTCCCCATCACACTAAATGGATGGCACTTGCCTCAATCTGAATATTTATATATATAATTTTTTTCTAACGTAACGAGTAATAGATTAAAAATAACTTAATGCCTGACATGACGTTTCGACCCTATTGAATCTTTCTCGAAGGCTAAAAGACAACACAACAGACATGAACAGGCAACTAAGTATAACATAACAACAGTGAATTGGAAATACATGAATAGAGAGAGAAAGTCAGAGTAATAGTTTTAACATTTTTACTGGAGGAAAACTTATATTGTATGTACACTGTGACTGAATGCAAGAGGTCTGGTTAACCGTGGGTTAACATAAAAAAAAAGGCTGACTGGCCATTAAAACGTTGAGATAGGATGTGTGTAATGCACTTACGAGAGAGCGCAACGGATACGCAGTGTACAGTAAAGATGTCATGCATGTCATCTCCAGCAGTACCTGGATATTATTGATTAAACCGCATAGCCCCATTGCCACGTGCTACAATAAAGTGTTTGACCCGAGCGCGGGAAATAAGTTGAAACGATGCCGCCACCTCTACTGCACACAACACGCGCCCGAACGTGCCAATGAGTACTAGATATTAGGGAGAGAGTGTCAAGCCCTTAATGGGCAACAATCACACACACTGCCTTCATCAACATTTTGATCGAGTTGTTGCACCAGGGGCAGTATTGTGTGCATCTCCGGGGCATAAGATTACCATCTCCTTTTTATGATGCGCTGTGTACAACCCCAGAGGGTGACCCAGATTTTTTTTTTTTCGGGAGAGAAGTTTAGAAGGGATTAATCATAACCGATTTTTCAATTCCCCTATTCTTCGCAGTCCGGATCGAATACCCTATAATAGCCTATATTTGTGTGTTTGCATTGATTGGGCAAATGGCTGACTCGGAATAAAAAAATGTCTTATGGACAATGACGTACAGCGGCCAAGAAGCCTTCCAGTCTTCACAAGAATTATGTGGCTCTATAATATTTAACGTATAAGTAAGGGCCCATATCGGTCAGCGATCTTGCACTACAAATCTAACAAAAAGTTCTGAAGACATTGGATTTATGGGATGGTCTGGCCGCACCCTACTGTTTTTTTGTTGTTATTTTTTTATTTGTAAGTTTGTATTATATTTTGAAAACTAAGGGTACTTTTCAGTTCAGTAGGTGGTAGCCCTTCATAGATAGGCTAAGTACAATGACATGACCGTTGTATATGGAGAAACCAATGGGCAGTCTTTACAAAGCTCAACAAGGCCTTGAAGCAGTAATGTATTTTTTAACCACTTGAAATAATTGCAATCAGAAAGAGTGGCGACTTTTATATTAAACCCAAAACTCATTAAGCCTGCATTAATCCTCTATTGTGATGCAAAAAATGTGTGTAATTTCCTTTTCGGATATGTCGTCTTAAAGTACCTGAAACCCGCATGAGCAAGCTGAAACATTATGCGTGGTGTATAGGCTAGGCCTGTCCACGTGTAAGCACGAATACTAAAAACTAGGCTACGCCTTTAATCTGATCATGGCATGGCTTGTAGGCCTATATAGGAATAAACTCGAGGTATAAATATTTTTTAAGCCACAGTTAGATATACAATGTTGTAACTTTACTTGTAGGCCTATGGTGTGGAGGTCCCGAGTGAAAAATACTTCTCCAAGCTAATGTTTTGATTGAAAAATAATATATTATTGACAAATACAACGAGTGCAGTTTAAAATGTGTTTGCCTTTTTGTGTCCATCGTATTTACACCATAGATAATGTGGATCCAGTGGTATTTCCACACCACACGAGAACGCTTTGCTGATGGGATTCGTGTGTTGTTGAACACAAGAACGAATATTTATCCACATGAACATGTATATGTACTCTACCAGTGTATACGTGATGTGATGCAGTACAATTACCCATTTTGGCTTGGCGCCAAAACCCTAGGTTTTCTGACCCACGTGTACGCCACGCGCCTAGCTGTCTAGGGGCCACGCGAGGTTACTACAAAAACACGCCCATCTCTACTCTAATGCTGTGCAAGCATGGAATGGGTAAGTACCTCACTCGCTGCCTGTAAACTGCGCTCCACATGTAGTACGGCTCGTAACAATATTTATACAGCTTTCATATCAAAACCAAACCGGGGCTGAATGGGCCTGGCACGCGGGCCAACAACGCCCCCTGTGGCCACCCCATCAGCCAATGTAGGCCATCACCAGCGCCCAATCTGTTTTTATTTTGTTGGCTATGTGTAGTGCAGGGAACGAAATACATGCTGACAATCAAAGACACTTTTACGCCCCCCAAAAAAGAGCTAGAAAAACAGTAACAATATATTTGTTTCCTAAACAGAAACAACGTAACATTACTGGAAGAGGGCTCTTCTTGTTTCCTCCCAAACGGAGAAACTAAAAACATGATTTCTCTCACATTCTCGGTGTGCATTCTTATTCTTAGAAATAGCCTTTGGTAAACTAACAGAGTGAGTCAATTAGTGAAGTCACTGCCGGCATTTTGTGACATGTTCCCTGACTTCTAATCCGTGGCACCAATGGCTTTGCTGCGTTTGACACGAAACACCACGTTTCTGACAAGATCCCCCAGTTTGATTTAAATACTAACTGCGAATCATCAAATTCAAGATGTCCGCCACATGAACAATACAGACGTTCTACAGTTGATCATGGAGAAATTTCTACCTCCATGTGTTGATGAATAGCTGAGAAACTCGAGGTGAACAGCACGAGCGTTGCCACTCTATTGTTAGAGCCTATAAACCTCACTTGGTTCTGGAACCTTCACAATCAACTTGTGGAAAAAAAACAGACGAAAAACACCACCAATCAAATAAACAACACAAACAACAACCATTCGATAGCAGGCGATCATGCAATAAAAGATGGTTCACACACGCCAGTTTTTGGCCCAGTTATTCATAGGCAATGTACTCTAAAGTCACGTCGATAACAACAGGCCAGAGAACCATGCCAAACTTTGCCCATTTACATCATCCATTCGGTAGAATCCATCTGCAGTGCTGATGCTTGTTCAGTCCTGCGGATTGAACAGACAAACCAATTGTGTTAAGACTAGAACGTTGTCGGGAGAAAAATGGATGTCCGAACTCAAAACATGTTAACCGTATTCCAATATTAAACCCAGGTCTAAAAAGTTAGAAAATCAAAGAGAGAATACAGCCATCTCCAAACTTAGATCCCAACAATACAACATAGCCATGTTGTGGTTTAATTGTTTTGCAACATAGCCATGTTGTGGTTTAATTGTTTTGCATGACTCATGCAAATGTTAGCATAACAAAGTCAGATCATTATTGCTTTATAATGAAACGTCAACCTTGGGCAGTTGAAGAAAAAAAAAAACTCGCCCACCACACATTGTACTTTCGCTTGTTCCCAGCAACAACAAAATATTCTACCGGACTGGCCTATTACTATTATGCAAATTAATAATGACTGCTGTGGTGGATTTCACAAAGGTAGTCCTAACTTAGGACTAGTCCTAGGCAATGCTAAGAGATAGGACCAGTCCTAAGCTAGAATGAGTTACTGGTCCTAACTTAGGACCGGTCCTATCTCTTAGCATTGCTTAGGACTAGTCCTAAGTTAGGACTACCTTCGTGAAATCGACCGCAGTGAATGTTTTCTGACGAGTTATTTATTTCAGACGTTCTAAGGTCTGAAATAATTAAACAGTTTTAAACGTTCTTGGGGCGAGTCTATTGTACTTATGAGATGTCGCCACACCCGACTAAGCAGACCACTACAGACGACAACCAGACACGGGCACTTCGACTGTGGACCTTGATTCATCATAAACAAAATAAATAATCAATGGAAAGTTCAGTTTGTTAAAAGAAAACTGTCTCTGCATCGGCGTTTTGTTGGAGATGATGGCGCGTGCCTGTTCTGGTGAGGACCGCTGCTGGGGCGAACGTGACCGATAGACGGCACGGAAGGTCCTTGACTCGCTGATGATGCCCACAGACTGTGTCTTTTCAATACTTCTTGGGGTTAATGAGAAATAAACAGAATGCAGACGAGACACCAGTATCTACTGATGCTGCCTGATGGTTTAGTGCTGATGACCTTCGACGGGTCACGTGTTGCTTTATTAAACACAGTTTTGCGGTTTGGGATTCATTCGTGGAAAGAGAACTCGACCCGCCAGCAATGCGATGAGGACAGGCATCTCAGCCAACATTATGTTTGCATTTCTCAAGAAAGGATTGCGGCTTGACAAAGTACTGTACAGTGCTTATGCGTGTGTATACAGGGAAAACAATTTTCACTTCAAGCTGTCGCGACGGAAATAAATAAATAAAATTGAATTGAATTGAATGTCAAAGACCCTGCTACCATCCTTATCATTTGTGAAGTATAGAATATGAATAGGCATAATGTCTCAATATGAACAATAAATTGATAACATTATTACAAACTGAGTATTTAAAAAAAATTCATTTCATCACAGATATATAGAGGATAGATATAATACGTGGTTGTTCGGTAATAATCTGAAAACATAGGAACAATTTTTAAGCTGATTTGTATGTATAACTTCGGTGTTTTGTTCTTCAAAACCCGAGCCGCACAAAATGACGAACTAATTGTTCAAAGGTTAGTAAGGTGTAGCTTTTGATAAAAATGACAAATGTATCGACTCCTATACAAATCAGTAAGAAATTTGAAGAATCGGAAAACACACAAGTTCAACATCATATTACGACCCAAAAACTCACTCATACCCCAAAACATGATGTTTAGTACAAAGACATCTAGTTATAAACCACAAGGTAAAAATTACTCGAACTAAGTCAGTAGTTTTTCTTACATATTTTTATGGGTTTTATGGAAGAATATGGCATCCTACTGAAACTTTAAATTTATTACACAGGCAAAATTCCATAGGGGCCTATGCAAACCACAGAGCTGTTATATAAAAAAAAAAATTTTGTTTGTTGGTAATCACGACAAAAGAATCAAACTATGGCCATATTGTTTCCTTCTGGGCATCAGACATGCAAAGTGGCAAAAACTGTTTAATAAGGACAATGACCATTGTACTCTTTGCCCATCTCCACTGTCCAAAAGTGTCACCTCTCGATATCATCTCTCGTGTCTTATCGATTGGCGGTTGTTTTCATTTTCGTGATTTTGACACCACGGTCCGTTGAATATCACCCAGCATAATTGATGTATTGAGTCAATCACCTTGAAGTTGTCCGTTAATTGGGTCATACTCCAGGGGTCGATTTCACAAAGAGTTAGGACTAGTCCTATAAAACTAGGAGATAGTATATTACAAACTTAACTAGTCCTAAGTTAGTACGAGGACTATAGTCTAACTCGAGGAAAATACCTTTGCTTGAAAAAATGAAATGCTTTGCTTGCTAACATCAATTTGTGAACAAGTTTTCAGTCGCAAAAAAAAAACACGACTGTGGGTTTTGATTCAAGAAAACACATGGCAATTGTTTGGAACAGAGTCCATTTTGCAAAGAAGTGTCAAGAACATTGCTTGATATTTGATTTTCATCAATAGAGCCATTTGTCCTTTTCCCAAAGTTAAAGGCTGCATGTTATATGATTCAAAAAAGAACATTTATCAACAGCATTCAGAAAAATACAATCAAGTGTGAATTTTAGGACAACAAAAGTTACAGGATGGACTCAAGAGACTCGGTTTTGGTCAGTTGCATGCAACAAAAGGGGATGATGTTTGACACTCACAACTTTGTTTAAATGTCCATCTGGACGACGACAACAAAGCAGAATAACAATTCTCCTTTTGTCTTTCTCTCATCGACAACAAGTTGCGAAATTAACAGATGTAGCATTGTGAAACGTGCGCGTGTTAAAACTGACGATTTGCTTTTCGGTTGCCTTTATGCACTGATTAGTTAGTGAAAGCAAGCCGTCACTTCGAACACATGCCCATTTCGTATTTCATATCGACGCGGGATCGAGGGACTGTTACCCAAACACCTGGATTCAAATCGATCTTTGTCTCATTATACGAGGATTAGTAGCAAAAGATGCATCAATATGTAAACCATAAAGAATCCACAGTCAACATAGAGAGTTTTTAACCACACCCCAAAGTCGCTGATTTGTTTTACAAACTGTTGATTACTTTATCAAAATCGATTGATGCACTTTGAGTTTTAATGGTCTGTGCTTTGTAAAAAGTATCCAATGAAAAAATATCCAATAGAAACACACGTGTCATGTTCTGGTCAACCGAAGGGGCGGTGTCAATTGGCTCCCAAATGGGAGGTAACCATAAGATTGTTCACACATCATTTATAACTCTAGTCTCTATATTTGAAAAGATATTCTCTAACCACATTTACAAAACGAAATCAAAAACTCACAGCAGATGTAGGCCTAAACACCAGTTAGTGTAACAGCTGCTTGCTACCACTTCAGATTGCTCTAAAAATATACCACCACTTGACCTATATTAGTTGAAGCTCCTTTAGCCTGGGTCTGCGTGTGCATTTAGCATGGCACTCCATTAGTTTGACCCAGTAATTTATCATCCGACGGAGTTTTAAACACTCTTTATGTTTTTGACAGTTTTCTTAAGGGTTTGGGTCCACTTATTCAACATTCAAAAATGTTCTCGACCCCGCCCCCTCCCCCGGACTTGAGTGATAAACTTCAGATTGAAAGTCATTCTTTTCAAGTGAGAAATGGTGACAACATTGTATGTGTAGCTTGGTTATGGTTGGTAAGCTGTTTGCAACAGCTGACTCTATTTTCTCAAAATAGTGTTATTGCTAATTATATTTCCTCAAAATAATTTTATCGTATTCAAACAGAGTTAATTACCACATATTGTTTAATAATGCCTGATATGGAAACACGTCGTGACGTCATTTACAAAAAGGAGCACCATTTAAGGAACACCGTATTGTGCAGAAAAAATAATAATGGATTTTGTAAACGAGGTTATTTACTTAATAGTAAACCAGAATAATAGAAATTGTCATTATCATAATGCATGAAGGGATGTTGGAATTACGGAATAAATAAAATGCATAACTAAACATTCAGCATACAAATTATTTCAGCCTGGTAGAAAATCAACCTGGCATTCTAAGGCATAATACAAATTGTAAACACGGCCCCTTGGTATATCGATTCCACATGGTGTAATTATTCTGTAGGGCCTATACACCTATTGTTTATACATTACATAGAGAAACAACATTGTACAAATTGGCCATTTGGAAAAGTTTTTAATTCGCTATTAAAGACACTGGACACTATTGGTAACTGTCAAAGACAAGTCTTCTCACTTGGTATATCTCAACAAATGCATAAAATAACAAACCTGTGAAAATTTGAGCTCAATTGGTCGTCGAAGTTGCGAGATAAAAATGAAAGAAAAAACACCCTTGTGAGCTTTCAGATGCTTGATTTCGAGACCTCAAATTCTAAACTTGAGGTCTCGAAATTAAATTCGTGAAAAAGTACTTCTTTCTCGAAAACTACGTCACTCCAGAGGGAGCCGTTTCTTACAATGTTTTATACTATCAACCTCTCTCCATTACTCGTTACCAAGTACGGTTTTATGTTAATAATTATTTTGAGTAATTACCAATAGTATACAGTGCCTTTAAATAAAATAGTATCTAATTTACTCAATGAGATATTCCTTTTTGTAAAAATGAATGAAAAAGTGGTGTCGTCAGGAAACGTAAAGTTTTCTTATCCGAGTTATTTCTACCTCCATGGTTATATAGTCGGCAAAGCATCTGGTAACATCACACAAACTTGTTGTAAAGAAATTCAGGTAGGGCCTGAAGCCATGAACACCCAACCCACCTGCAAGGCTTGGTCCGGGAATCGAACCTGGGTCCACAGAGGTGAAAGGCAGGGACATAAACCACTGCAAAACCCTGATTGGCTGTGACATTGTATTACACTTCTAAGCCCAAACGAACGTGACTGCCAATATAAAATGCTGAAGGTTTTTCGAAAAGAAATACCCCAAACAAAATAAGGTATCAAGAAGGGAATAATGTTTCAGTGATCCTTTACTACAAAGGGGCCTATTGTTTGGCATGTCCTTCAGTACAGGCCTTGGGCCTACATCTCCCCTTTAATGCTGTGCAAAAGTGGGCAAGGCTATCAGACCCCTGGAACAATAATCAATCACATAACCTCTGAGGAAGGTCAACCTTTATCGATAGAAAAAAAAAAACGAATTATATCAGATCCAGGAAATAAATAAACTCGTATGCCTATACCGGGGAACGAAAGTCATGTGCCAGGCATATTGACAAACGCAATGCAAGTTGCAATTGCATCATGATAAATATGAATATGCATGTCGCATACAACCGACCACTCACAGCTAAATAAACATGAATATGTATTAGACTCCCGGAGGCGTTGTCCCAAACGAACACCACCAGTGGTTGTAATTCTGACGTCACGAGTACGACGTCATCATGCGTAATGACCCGTGGGTGGAAACGAGCACGCGCTACTGATTCACAACAAGACTTTCAATACGGTACAATCTTTCAGCAATTCTGATGTAAACAACACGATTCCGAAGATTTCTCTGTGAAAAATGGCGCCGAATGACAGTGTTTTACCCGACGTGGCCACGAAAGCGACGAGTCTACGTGTATTCGGCTACGGGTCTCTACTCTGGAAGCCGAGTTTTGAGTATTCATCGAGAGAAATCGGACATATCAAGGGTTATGTACGGAGATTTTGGCAAGGCAACACAACACATAGAGGCGTTCCAGGAAAGGTATGTAGAGACCCTCCTTGTTCTCATGTGGGGTAGACTTTATCGATTTGTTATTTCTACTAAAAGCATCAATAATTGAAACAGAAATGCTAGTGTTCAGCTGCAGTTCTGTACACATGAGAAAACTGGACAGTGTGTCTTCTGATTTTTCATTTGTTGTTTTAATTTTGAGGGGATTTATTTGATATGTCAATCTGTTTGGTTCTGAAAGGAATATAATGCTACACATGAATAGGAAATTGAAGGACAAAAACGAAGGTGACTTATACTTACTTACATAGGCTAGTCAATAGTTGACGTATAGTAGGGGCTTCAATCATATGCCAGAGCAATATCGTCTGGAATGGGAGAAAATGTAATACATATTAATTAAGACAAGCAGAAACAGCTGTATTTCATTTCACACAAATACTCAAAAGTATGTATTCTTCGTATTCTCATCATGAGACTATAAGAAAGAATATAGTTGGGTTCGTTTGGATGAAACTAAAATGGCGTTCATATTACAATCATAAGGTTCAAGACAAAGCCATCAGCATTTAACCATTGAGGACCCAGTGCACCATATTGTGGTCGGAACTTCTACGTTTACAGTTGTATAATATTTCTTACCGTTTGTAGTCTCATAAATTTACCATAAACGAAAACCATACATATATGAAAGATAATCACAAAATGAAAAATAGAAAATGAGTAAAACCAGAAGTGAGTAAAAAATAGCTAAATGACTTAATGAAATATTATTTGTTGTTTTGATGTTGCAGCCCGGAAGAGTTGCAACGCTAGTGAAACACACCAAGGTGAGTAATTGTTTGTTATGAGAGACTTCCAGGAAACCCGACCATGGGTCACCTAAACCAGGCCTAAACAACGCCACGTCCTTTTTAGGTGGGACAGTGGTGGGACTTCATGACTTGTTGTTTACATGTAAGGCTGTGTCCTATACAAAAACAATTCCATACTTTTTAAAGGCAAGGTATAGACCATGTGAACCTTGTTTACAACAAGTGTGATGTTGTACATTTTCTGGCAGCCACTGTACTACACTACTATGAGAAAGTTGACATTTTGTGGCATAATTTCCACATAAAACCAAGAGTTATGAAAGTAAAAGCTGGACAAGTTTTGAGATGTGCCTCCTTTAATCATATCAAAAGTTGATAAGAATTAGACAGTGCAATCTCCATAAAATATAAGACTGTATATTTTCTTCCATTGAGCTGTGTACAAATCATGCCTGCAGGAAGTCCAGGCTCTGTGGCTCTTTTGTAAACATGTGATGTCACAGGTCACATCGTCTATACGTTTGGTAATATCCAAAGACCGGTTTCCACACTTGGTGTTATTCAAGCAATACATAATATGCATAAAAATAACAAACCTGTGAACATTTGGGCTCAACTGTAATAGAAGTTGCAAGGAGAGAATGAAAGAAAAAAAATACACCCTTATTGTGGCATCTGTAGAATTATGTACTTCCCAGATGAGCCTCTCGCAGATTCTAATTTTGTGTAAAAACATCACCTCTCACTCTAAGGGTCTCTTTTCTAACAATGTTTTAGAATATAAAAAGCTCTCTGTTGTTCTCCGTCAATTAAGTTTGGTCATTAATTTGTTGAGTAATTACTAAAGGTCTACCTTCACTTAAATACACAACACAGTTATAGAATTTATATTGTACAGACATTTGCTTACCGAATTGTCATTGTTGAAACCCCATCCCTGAGCGGCCAACATTTGCATCTTGCAATCAGGGAGATTTTGTACAACAATCAGATATTTAAAATTACGATTTAACATAATTTGGAACAAGTTTCCACAATCAGGAAGATTGTTTAAATGTGTTCATCAGAACATGGAAAGATTGGTTTAGTTTTAGAGAACTTTCTACAGAACCAGGGAGCTCTGCTAGCTACCTATTTTATTTATAAGTGTTGTGCCAAAGTGCAGAATTGATGCTGTGACTTGTGCAGCTTGACATCTGACATGGTGGGTTATTGAGTCATAATATCTTCTTTACACGAGTCAATATATGCAGACGAAGAAGATACATGAAGTATACTTTGGAGTGCGAGTTCGTATATTACACCTGACATTTTAGCCAGTATAGATAGGAATAGACCTATACCTTCGTACACACTCCAAAATACGAATTCTCAATGTGGAGCACATGTGCGCACAATACATACATCTCTGTACCTTAGTACAAACAGGCAATACATGAACTGTTAATTTGTGCACTGACCAATGTGTATAGTTCCAGGAATAAGTTTTAAAATGCTCACCATTTATAGAAGCAACCGACTCTTTCCCCTGTCACCGTTTTTTGACTTCCTTTCTGACGGGGATAGACACTTAATAACGCAGACGACTTGTGTTCACAGTGTTGTTTTGCCGTTTTAAATTCAGTGCACAAAAACAGCTGAAACTAAACTAGTCTGGTCCCCTTTCATTAATTGACTCTAACGGTCATCGGGTTCTCTGGGAACCGGACAAAGACATAGTAGCCACGCACTGGGTTACCACGACGCCGGGTACCATGAATGATGGTATTGACATCGTTGTGCTTGGTTTTCGACAATTCAATGGACTCATTATCTATTGTCCATTTCAATTGAAAACTCGGCTTTGAATTCGGACATTACAATGTGTGTACTAATTCTAACATGTCTCTGCAAATTAGAAAAGACTCGGTTGTTGCCGAACAAAAACAAGTAATTAGTCCAGTTACACCATACCTGTACGTTCATGTGTTTTTGTTAGAGCGTGGGCTATCCATTTTCATCTCTCGGGATTTTATTGTTTAATCTGCAAAACAACCAGTGTTGTCTACATGTTTGGGACTTAACAATAACCAGAAATTTATTTACATTATTTTATAAATTCGTATGTTGTAGTGTTCAATGCTTACAAATTATTTCTAATTAAACGAAGAAAATGTGTTTGATGTTTTACCTCCTCGTCAGATTATCGTAGACAAAACAATGAGGGGATTGTTTGAGAAAAATGCAAACACGGTTTATCGGAAACACAGAATTATTGCATCTCGACCCCTATTTCGTACCCCCTAAGAATTCTATTTTCATCGCCTGTGAAAGCATCCCACGCACCCCGGGCATGTGTCATGAGCTTAACTAACATCTATGGCGGGTTCACAACAAAGAGCACGTGGGTTTGTTTACATGTGACGCACGATAAAGTCGAGTCCTGTCACATGACATGCCGGGAGCTTGAGCGATAACGTCAGATCACGCAGCACACAAATAAATAGCGGCAAACGATTTGGGAATTTCCACGAATTACTCGCACAACTTATGTTTGTTAACAGTTTTCAGCAACTGAACTGATATACATATTCAGTAGGTTCGTCGTCTAATCGGGATTTTATCGACCTGTTATAAATCATATTTATTCAGTGAAAATACATTAGAAAGTGGCACTTGAATATATTTAAATCATGGAGATGATTTTCAATTCAGATTCGTTTAGCCCATCATGACTCTTTTATCTTAAGCTTTACCATTGAAGCTGTAAACTTAATCCATTCTTTATCAGTGTTTATTTATGTAATCATTTCTCAGAACAGAATGATTTCTTTTTAATGTTCAAGGTCTTTGGAATCTTAAAACCTATAAAGCTTGGCCAACAATCATACACGTCACTAAAGATTTTAAAAGGGTTGTAGATTAGTAAATATCCCCAAATTATTGTTCCCATTCAAGCACTTATACAGCACTGCAGCTGTTCAAGGTATACATTTTGAGAAAGAATTCCCTTCGAAGTTATATGGTTTGGAAAAAAATTCACCGAAAATCTTTCAATCTGAGAAATGGTTAATGCACGAATCGTATCTCAGATTTCTGTTGACTGAAATTTCCTTGGTGTCCGATTGGCTTCAGCCAGGTATTTGTACCATAGAGCAAGGAACAACTCTATGGACCCACTGTGACAACTCGCCAAACGTGGATGGATTCGACGCTCCTGGTAAAAAAAAGTGAAAGTTTTACTGGGTTTTTTTTTGTCAACAAGTATTTGTAAATTAGCAGTTTACGTCGACAACATCGACCCTGCCAAATTACACACTAAAGACTACAGCATTTCAAAAACTACACTTTTAGTTCTTCATAAATATTCAATTGGTTTTACCCACATGCACCGATGTGTGTTATCACTGCACCAAGCAGTACTTTCCTACGTTTTGTGAACAAAAATCACAGCACATTCAAAAACTCTAACGACATCCAAATCTTGCTTGAATATAGAGAGTCGTGATAAAGTGACCACGGGGTAAAATGTTTACATCCAAACAGACCGTGGGAATTGGGCGCGATTCGAACAGTACCAAATCTGCTCCAAGGCCTGCTGCAGGGGGTCAGGTGTTTGTAAATGTGCTGTATGTATCGATTGGTTCGCCCATATCGTAGAGTGATCGATACGATCCAGCCTCAATACTACATTATCGGCTTCATAGGGGATATTATACCAGATGCAATTTGTTTTTCCTGCAGTATAGAATTGCCGTCCTCAAAAACTTTCGTGAATTTTTTTTTTAAGGATTCCCCTTTTTTTAATCGATTTAGAAGAACACAAATCCAACATCGAAAAGCGCTACGACAGTGGCAATTTTGATGAACAGAAAAAAAAAACACAATTGCGTACGGGGTTATACCAGATCCAGAAACGCGACTGAATGGGCCGGAAATACCCGTCGATATTCGGGTGATTCAACAAGATTTTTAAAGATCAAGTTTCAGTTTCGATTGAATTGTCTTAGAAGGTAAATCATGGCGTCAATACTGAATGTAAAACTTGGGGGTTTCCCCCGGAGTTTTACTGATTAATATTTCGCCATTATCGCGAACTTGGGACCGGTTATATAGATGCAGTACTAGGACACACAATGTTCCAGGAAACAACATAGAAATTCCAGGAAACAACATAGGGCCTACGCACATAAGTCATCACTCATCTTTTAGTAAATCTGCAAACATGGAAATCCTCAGTAAATTAACTTTTTTTTCCTAAGGGGTGCACACACTACCGGAGTTCATCGTACACAGCTGCCTTTTATTGTACATTATTCGTTTTTGTGTAAAGACTTAAATTAATTACAAGCCTCTATATACCTTTCATCAAAAATTCCGCACTGTTTCTCGATATATAAAGAGGTACATGTAAATACAAAAAGGTGCATGTTTATTGTAGTTAAAATAAAGTATACTGAATGGCTTTAAATTCTCTACATAAACCCACGACACCTGTATGAATATTGATAGCATTCATTGTTCATACAAATTAAAAAAGAGTACTGAAGTAAACCACGAAGTGAGGGTTTGGAACACAGCACAAGAAACTGTTGTTAATAAGGCTATTCAAATGAGCTCTCAGCCAAACTGCGTGGTCCATTTTATGCACAATTTGGTTTGATATATTTCTTATCCCAATGATTAACTGTAGGGAGACCGCCAACATAAGGCTAGGCAGCTCATTGGTAGAGCACTGGCACGTTATTACGGATGTCGTTTGCTCGAGTCCCACTCTAGTCAGTTGTTCTTTGTTCAACCCCCCAAATCAGTACAAAAACATGCAAACTACTATTCATTTCACACCGGGGCCTATGATTACACATGGAGCAATAAAAGTAATATTTCCACTTTATGGCATCCATATCCTACCATCATTCCATTCTGTTACATAACATTGTTATTGACAGCGAAGTTGCTGGTCTGCGTTGACATTGTATGACATGTTATACCATTCACATTTCCTTCTCGTAAACCTTGAAAAACATTTATTTCCCAGGGCCCTGTTTTTTTTCATTTCTTTTTTATTTTTTTATTGGGTGGATTCTCATTGTGTTTGTGGTTGGGTGATTGGAATGTTTTACGGTTTCTATGCATGGATGTGCAAATTATTGTGAACTGAGAATATATTAAATCAAGGGTAAGGCACTGGTTCATTTATGTGAAGATGCTTTGTAAAAAAAAAAAAAAAAATACAGAGTTTATTAGCTCTGAGAGAACCTGTATGAAAATTGCTAGTTGTCAAAAACCCTTTATAGTAATGCAGGCGCCTTGTTCATTTATTTTCATTCGATTCAATATAACCTAACCGAGGCTGGGTGCATCATAGTCTGGTCAGATGGTTAGCGTGAGTATGTAACACGACATGTATTATATTATAGCATGTTGTGACCTTTTTCGGAGATGTTGAATGAGATGATGAGTTGAACGGCCTCTACTACTAGACAATCTCGGTGGTCTATAAGACCTGCTGAAGAATTCCAATTGTCGTGGGTTCGAATCCCACCCCGAGATGCCTGTAATTTTTTGTTTCACAGAACTTGGGAAAGTACTGAGTATGCCTATAAGTGCTAACACAGTGATTTATGTATATATGGGGTAAACCAAAATGAATATGAGTTGATGATTATATTATCCAGAAGTTTAAAAATGTTTTTTTGTTTCGTTTTATCTGCAGGGTGTGACTTGGGGAATTGCCTTTCTTCTCCACGGAGAGCACCAGATCCAAGCCGCTCTTCGCCACCTGACCACCCGGGAATGTCGGCTCGGTGGATACGCCATCAACAACAACACTACGTTCTACACACGGAACGGTTGCGAACACACTGTCATGGTGTTCACTGCAACTTCAGAGTGTGAACACTACATGGGCCCGGCAGCACCCGAGACCATCGCTAGTCAGATAGTAAACTCTAGAGGAATGAGCGGCCATAACTTGGAGTATTTGTTCCGTCTTGCAGACATTGTGAGGGAGTTGATACCCGAAGATGATGATGAACACTTGTTTGATTTGGAGGATAAGGCGAAGAGGATACTGCGAAGTCTCCAGGGTAGAACAATGTCGCAGGAGATGTGTTTGGATTCTGTGATGGACAACGTAGATGACAATAACAATTACAATGCATGGACATCTGATAAACGGACAATAGAAGGAACAGTGAGCAAAGCGTGAAAAGACAAACAGACTCCAGTAAAATGAGGCTAAATTCCATATTTTGTGGAGTTATTTATGTTAGGACAGAACACTTCATGTGTATTATATTATATTACATTGTAACTTTAATGGTACTAACTGTTCTTCAGTGTCAACTTTAAAAGTTCCTAAAGCTATTCCAATCATTGTGAACCAGGGCCTAATTTCATAGAGCTCCTGAAGCACAATTTTCTGCTAAGCAGAAATGAGAATTATACCAGTAACACATTTTACTTGTTACATGGTAGTTTGGCTGGTAACTTTATTCTGGTAAGCACAATGTTGTCATGCTTAGCTCTATGAATTTGGGGCCATGTCATTAATAATAATAATAATAATAATACCAAAACTTGTATAGCGCCCTAATCATGTGTAAACATGCTCTAGGGCGCTGAACATCGAAAAATAGACAAACTAAAACATAAGAAAATACTGAATTATAACAACGGGAGTAAACATTCTTAAAAACATTCAACAACAAACTTAATCAATAGAAATCCTAAAGTATTAAAAAGCAATTAGGTCTAAAATCTCAAATGCAAAACATTGTTACACATTGCAAGCATTAATAGTAGGTTAAAAAAATACATTACAGTGTAAATGACTTGTTAATGTCATTTGAAGTGCTCGTTGTTTGTTTTTATGGAGTCTTCCAATCATAAGACCTTGAAATGAAGAGGCCACTCACGAGGTGGGAGGAAATGAGAAGTGGGCAAGACTTCTTCTTCTAGAAGATACTGTCAGAGTTTTCGCATCAAGCTATATATACCCACCTTTGTAAATAAATATCAATATAATGTAAAATATGTAAATGCATGCAAATATATACCATGAATATCTATAAAAATTGTTTATTGTTGATCATCTTTCCACAGAAAATTTATGTATGTACTATATTCAACTTGCCACAAGCTCATTTGCAGTTACAAGCCGTCCTTAAATGCCGACGTTTTAATTTCGCTAAATTCAAGCCTTTAAACTCAAGTATTGTTCAAGATAAGATTTTAAGCATAAATTATAAAGTGACGATTGGGAAATTCCACGGATATAAGGTTGCATTCAACCACACATGAATCAGAAATCATGTTTTTTAGGATTTTCATAGCTTGATTAGCTTTTGATGACACAAATTTTCACATACCATAGTAGGGGCGGGGGGGGGGGGCTACCAAGTCAAATGTTCAGTAAAAGAAACCAAAATTCAATAATTGTATGAAGCATGGAATAACCCATCTGATTAAACTGCCATAGTTAGATCTTTTTCGATACTGTGCACTAATGTTTTGTTTGACTGTTTTTATTCCTTCGTCGAATTCAGAATGATTGAGTTTGGGAATCAAATTTGATGCTGCTATGCTTATGACTTAAATGGGTTTCTCGCAAAAACAAAAAACAAAACCCGGAAGGGTTGGAATGGGCTTGCATGAAGATTTAAGACACAAGAATGCCAAATACTGCCAAAAATGTTGCTTTAAATCGTATATATACCATTGAACATTATCGTATACATTGTAATATATCAAATAAATCAGGTTTTTCCTTCTTCCTTTTCAGGTCTAGTTTTTTGAACATTTTATCGGTGATAGTTTTAATTGTTGTCAACGTATTCAATTGTCTTAAAGAGCATGTGGTTTTATCCTGTAGCTATAAATAAAATTATATTTTTCAAAGATTTGCTGTGTTTAATTTTTTACAAATTCCCCTTTTTATGCGAAAATACATATCTTGCCTCTAAACTGGAAGCATTATACAAGCATTTTTTTATCCCAATAGTTATTCATTGCAAAGGATACCTGAAACAAAAAATTCAAAGATACACTTAGAAATGTCTTCACAAATAGTTGGCGCGTTAAAAACAATTGAAAGATTAGTCTTCTCTGACAAAAATAAAAGGGGTGCCATAATATGGATTACAATTAAGAGATGTTTGTTGGTAACAGATGCGGGTAATTAATACTGGTATTGTTATGACTAAAATGAACCTGCTGAATATTCATTCAAAAAGCCAACTTCTTTAAATAAATCCAAATTAATATGTATATTTAAGTAGTATAACATTACTGCACACTGCATCTCCATGACTGAGCTCTCAAAAATATATGGTTAAATGGTGAAAAATATTGTTCAAAATGGCAGCATATATCCTTTCCACATTTTAGTCATGGAGCCGATATCTGTCGGCATATCAGACCACTGACACTGCCATGAATTAATGACAAGCAATCCAATCTCTGCAAATATTGACCAAACCCCTGGAAACAAGCAAACAGCCTTGGCCTGGATGCACAACACACACGTAGTCACAACCTTTAATGAGGGGTTCGAGTGTAGACGCATTAGCAAAGACTGAAAGTGGGACTGGGTGTAATTAAGGCGGCCCAAATGGAACTCTAGTTATTACTGTGGGAGACACAAGACTCATTAATTAAACACAGTGACTCGGCACAGTGCTCGGACAATCTGAAGCCACTGTCGCAACGAGACGTGTTCTTTGTTTGAGTACATTGTGGGCTTTCCCCAGGTTGTCCTATATGGTCTGTTTTTGAAAAAAAATAAAACATTGCTCGACATACGTTAATGTCCTTATATGGGCATTGACCGTTGTTGTATACATGAAAATGTGTTCACTTCTAAGCTAGGCTCCAATGGGATAGTCATGTTCCCTGTTTCAAATACCAGTAATGAATGCTAACATTCATTGCGCAAACATGGCACCAGACTATTATTTCGTCCAGCCACAGTTTGATTACAATGTGTTGGAATGGATTAAAATCAAGATGGCCACACCGTGATAAAGGTCTATGGTAAACATTTTCCCGAGTTCAGTGAAAACAAAAATCACAGAACCCAAATGATATTCTTTATCCCCGATGCAACTGTAATATCTATTGGCAAGAAAGCCTCATCAGAAGGTATAGTTGCCACTAGCGCAGGCTTGAGCAATTCGAGTTCTGTGGAGCCACCTCTATGAGTCAATGGCAAGTGTGGATAAGTTGTTAACCGCAATTATGTCCCAACTTGTGTTATCATTTTACTTGGATTAGAAATTGATGTGCGTAGCGGAAATAGTGACATTGTCTAGCCACCATCACTCACATTCTCGAAGTCAAGTCCACCGAAACGACTCATCAATAGTTCATAATGTAGGCCTACTATGTAGCTATTGGGGGTTTGGTGAAAGAAGAGGAGCACTGAAGGCTTGTGTACGTTGTGTGAGTAATCCTCACGAATACTCTTATGTGAATTTGCCATGTTCATGTGTAGTTGGCTTTAACAAATTAATGATTACATCATAGGGGAAGGGAGAGGGGGGTGGGTGTTCAACAGGAACTACAGGGAAATGTTGGTGTTCAATAGCTCGCAGTTTTGACTTTTGTTATGACCGATATAGGGCAAAGAGACTTTCAGGTAGAAACTATATAATGAAGTTTTGTCTTGATGATACAACAAACGTGTATAAACACTTACAACATTCGGTGACAAAAGTCACTCTAAAATATAAATAACTACCATTTATAGGCAGAGAGCACCACACTATAGAACGGTGACTCTACTCATAAAAAACAATTTCATATTTAATTCCCAATCTATATGCTTATCTTTAGTGGGTTCAATTGATTAATATTGATATAATCAGTGACCCCTTAACAATGGCTTAATCTAAAAGAGATCCGACAGTCAGATATCTTATGGAGAGGGAGTCCTAATGGAAAGTGACTTGTCAAGCCGGACGTTCAGTTCTATTTAATAAGAAAAAATGAAAGGCAGTGGACACTATTGGTATTACTCGAAAGAATAATTATCAGCATAAAACCTTACTTGGTAACGAGTCATGGGGAGCTGTTGATAGTACAAAACATTGTGAGAAACAGCTCCCTCTGAAGTGACGTAGTTTCAGAAAGAAGTAGTTTTCCACGAATTTGATGTCGAGACCTCAGATTATGAAATTGAGGTCGTGAAATCAAGCATCTGAAAGCACACAACTTCTAGTGACAAGGGTATATTTTTTTTCTTATATTATTATCTCGCAACTTCGACGACCAATTGAGCTCAAATCTCACAGGTTTGTTATTTTATGCATATGTTGAGATACACCAAGTGAAAAGACTTGTCTTTGACAATTACCAACAGTGTCTTTACCAACACTTTCTTTAATAAGAAAGGAATTAAGTCAAGGAGGTTGAGTAGTAATGGCTCTGAGAAGAGCCGGTTTGTACTGCTCGACGTTTCGGTAAGATGCGCTGACCGTCTTCCGGAGAAAAAAGAGTTGAGATAACTAGTAGGAAGTTATAATTTGAAGAGTGTTTCCACTGACAAAATCTCTCTTTAGGTGTACAGAATAATCTCCACCCCATGGACTGCAGAAACATTCTGGAGTAAGAGTGTCTCCACTGTCAAAATCTCTCTTTAGGTTAACAGAATATTCTCCACCACATGGGCTGCAGAATCGTTCTGGAGTGAGAGTGTTTCCTTAAAAACTCTTTCTTCATAAGTTTACAGAATATTCTCTACCACATGGATTGCAGAATCTTTTTTGAGGAAGTGTTTCCACTGACAAACTCTCTCTTTAGGTTTACAGAATATTCTCTACCACATGGACTGCAGAATCAGTCTATTCTCTCTTAAGGTTTACAGAATATTCTCAAACCCATGGACTGCAGAATCATTCTGGAGGAAGAGTGTCTCCACTGTCAAACTCCCTCTTTAGGTTTACAGAATATTCTCAACCACATGGACTGCAGAATCATTCTGGAGGAAGAGTGTCTCCACTGTCAAACTCCCTCTTTAGGTTTGCAGAATATTCTCAACCACATGGACGGCAGAATCAGTCTATTCTCTCTTAAGGTTTACAGAATATTCTCTACCCTATTGTGGACCTCTACCCTATTGTGGACTGCAGAGTCAGTCCATTTGCCAATCCAATTTCATTCTGTACACTATTATTCTAACATACAAGGAAATGATGAAGAGTGTCCCCACAGTCAAATTCTCTCTTAAGGTTTACAGAATATTCTCTACCCTATATTTGGACTGAAGAGTCAGTCCATTTGCCAATCAAAAATATCAGACTGAAAGTGTAATTGATGAACCAAAAGCGATCTGGTTGGTTGACCGAACGGATCATTGCCATAATGGCTACAGAAACTATGCTTCATTAGCGCGGTTAACTAAGGCTATCAATAGTATTTGGTCATGTGTATTCAAGGAGTGAAGAGACAAGACTAGTTAGGTACGAGCGTTGAAAACTGCTCTTGTAAAACCATACAGTATTTGGTCGTGTGTATTTAAGGAGTCAGGAGACAAGACTATAGTTATGAGTGTTGAAAACTGTAGTTGTACAACCATAGAGCAAAACCTACTACAAAGGGCTAGGCCTACTACTTTTGAGAACAAACATCGTCAGCAGCAGAGCAGCAGGGTTGAACGAGCCATTCATCATAATACAATATTTTGAAGGGATATGGGTAATTTGTTTATTATTTTGTATTAATATTATTATCATTATCATTATCATTATCATTATCATTATCATTATCATTATCATTATCATTATCATTATCATTATCATTATCATTATCATTATCATTATCATTATCATTATCATTATCATTATCATTATCATTATCATTATCATTATCATTATCATTATCATTATCATTATCATTATCATTATCATTATCATTATCATTATCATTATCATTATCATTATCATTATCATTATCATTATCATTATCATTATCATTATCATTATCATTATCATTATCATTATCATTATCATTATCATTATCATTATCATTATCATTATCATTATCATTATCATTATCATTATCATTATCATTATCATTATCATTATCATTATCATTATCATTATCATTATCATTATCATTATCATTATCATTATCATTATCATTATCATTATCATTATCATTATCATTATCATTAGCATTAGCATTAGCATTAGCATTAGCATTAGCATTATTATTATTATTATTATTATTATTATTATTATTATTATTATTATTATTATTATTATTATTATTATTATTATTATTATTATTATTATTATTATTATTATTATTATTATTATTATTATTATTATTATTATTATTATTATTATTATTATTATTATTATTATTATTATTATTATTATTATTATTATTATTATTATTATTATTATTATTATTATTATTATTATTATTATTATTATTATTATTATTATTATTATTATTATTATTATTATTATTATTATTATTATTATTATTATAATATATATATATTTTTTTTTGGGGGGGGGTTTGGATAAACTCAATTTTTTAATCAAAAAAATGTATATCTGTAAAGCCCCTTTTCACAGTACAATGTTGTACTAATTGTAGCACACTACATCTAACTTTGGCAACCTTTTGTTCCAACACCCTCACCCCCATTTAAGTAAATAATGAGGGCGTAACCCAGACAGCATTTGCCCCCTTGACTCTACTGTGCGCACTTCCTATAGCTGAGTATATTGTATGAGCTAGCAGTGATCCATTGAACAAAGTGGGAGCAATGTCCTTTTCTCTTCATTCATCATATTGCTATTTTCGTGCAATTTCATTATTTCCTCTCTTAAACAATGTAACAGCGTTCAAGGCAGGTGCAACATTTGCATAACAAGTATGTGGCTATATATTGATCCAGCATACAAAGGATGCTTGATCCTGCAGCTCAACATGAAATAATATGAACTATGAAGATAATGCCAGGTCACGGTTCGGGAAATTCATTGCCATTTTGGTGATTGGGTCATCAGTCAGTCAGAACGGTTACCATGGAAACAGTTGAGCAAACGGTTCTCCAAACTCATCAGTCTGTCTCAGAGCATGCTATATAATACAAAGAAGAAAATGACACAGAAAGGCTATTCTGCTATATAGGAAAATAAGCAAAGAACCAAGAAAACGGCTGGTAAATGTTTATCCGGAGAGCAACATTGATTTACTGTTCAGAATTATGCCTAGTGTATGATGCGGAACGCTCCCCGCCATTTGGGGAGTCAAGTTTCTAATGTACATTTTGACTACCAAAATGGCGGCATAGGACTCACTGGCACGTGTGAAGGCAACCAACCGCAATTCAAGAACCGTAAAAAACAAAAACATCTCATTTTCCCGCTCATTCAATCTAAACCATTCATTGATCCACATAATGTAATTAGCAAATTGCAGTTTGATTAGGGTGCGAGAGGCAATGATCTACACCTAACCCCGCCCTACATATACAGGCAAGATGAGGCCCAGCAGGGAAACTTCCGAACCGGTGACGATGCTTTAGTGACACCAGCCCATAGTGATTTACTTCCTCTTCAAAAGGATACCACCCTTATCTCAATCTGATCAAGTAAACACGGCAGTATCATTCACTGTTAGCTCCATGCAGCTGGTATCTCTGATCAAAGATGCCAAACTAAAAATGAAAGATGAAATAAGATGAAATCATTTCAGACGCCAGTTGTAAATGGATCTGATAACTCACGTCATTTTCTGGGAAAATAAAAAGTTAGTGACGAGTGCCAAGCACTGGAAAATGTCAGACATGACGACAGACAGGGTGAAACAGTACAACTACAGGAGTGGGATCTCTGATTCTGAAAATGACTCCAGGTTGAAATTATCGAAAAACCAGAAGAAGAAAAAAATCTCTTGAAGCGTTTGAAACTAAAGTATTGAAAGTGATCAAAGGACTGCATAAAAGGCACTGGACACTATTGGTATTTACTCATACGTGTTAGCATAGAAACTGACTTGGTAACGAGCAATGGAGAGCTGTTGATAGTACAAAACATTTTGAGAAACGGCTCCATCAGAAGTAACGTAGTTATTGAGAAAGAGGTTATTTCTCACTCACCTATTAAACGACTTCAGGCCTGAAGCCTTTTTTAATGAATCTGAAAGCACACAAATGTGTGCGACAAGGTTGTTTTTCACCTCCATTATTCTCTTGCAACTTCGATGACAACAATTTAGTCAACATTTCACAAATTTGCTACATGGCCACTTTGGTTTCATATGGGTAATTTGTTCAATCCATGTCTTCCGATCCCCCTACACCCCCCTCCTATTTAAACATTCAAATGTGAATGCCTTTCTTCTTGAAGATTGTCTGGAACTGGCTGCCTGTAAACTAAATTGCCTCGTGTGACATGGCCCTATATAAGACCCCCTAACGAAAGTTCCTGTTGGACTTTAGACATGAATAAAAACAAAAAGTGAGATTCCACTCAATCCAAACAATTCTCAACCCCAAAGCATCAGACCCAAACATGATTAAAATAATAAAGTCCAGACAGGGTACAAGAAGACTCTAAGATGGCAGGTGCTGTCAACTCGTCTTCAAGATCTATAAATACAATCTGAGGCTATACAAAGAGAGCAGGTGCCAGTTATACAGCACATACAGGTACACTAACATCAATCTCTTTCTTAAACATACCAGCCCAGCCAGACTACATGTCCTTCAATGTCTCAAAAATTATTAATTATGAAACTTTTTTTTAATACCATCCCTACCCATGTGATTAATCCTTCTGAAGAAAAAATGAGCATCTCCCATCTGCTTCATCCCCCTTGCATCCTTGAGTTGGATGAGAGGTACTCGGAGCAATCCACTTGTCCTTACGTGCACCCTACCCCTGGAGCACGTCTCACCATCGGCCTTCCTACAGACTAGACCACATGGTAAGGTATGGCCATGCTTCTGATTAAACCCTATTACTGATCCACTAGTAGTAATCATTACATCCAGCTATTGTTAGAAAACCCCAGTCATTATATCCGACAAGAGAGAAGTTTATAATGTATCCGCATTGTGGGTGGGCCCTTCTTTCCTCCTTGGGGAATTATTATTAAGGTCATTTTCGGTACATCCAGATATTTTTTAATTAATTGATATGTCTGTGAGGTTGAACCAAACCAGTGTCACACTATGAAGGTTTAGTTTTAAATGATATGAGATGTAAATTCAACCCGCGGCAAACCATCCTAATTGTTAGAATGGAATTAGAAAATAGTTTCCTGATGACTGAAATAGTTTCCTGGCCATTCCTAAAAATTGACAACAGTTCAAGAAGAAAGAATTTAGAAAGTTTAGCACCATTACATCAGGATTACATTTTACATGTCAAAATAGTAAAGAAAAAAACGTAAAGGCTTGAAATTTTCATTCCTGTTCTCCATTCTCCTTTCCATCCAGTTATTGAGACGAGTTGTATTTTGTATCCGGCCATTTTTAATAACTTGAATGTATAATTTAAAGCCATTGGACACTTTCGGTAAACAGTATTGTCAGAGGCCCATACTTCGTGTATCACAACTTCTATATAAAATAACAAACCTGTGAAAATTGGCTCAATCGGTCATCGGAGTCGGGAGATATAACTGGAAAACCCATGTTTCCGCACGTTTCGCCGTGTCATGATGACATGTGTTTAAAATAAATCCGTAATTCTCGATATCGAGAGTTGATATTGTTTGAGTGTTTTCTCAAAAAGTAAAGCATTTCATGGAATAATATTTCTAGAGAAGTCTTTCACCATTACCTTTTGTAAACCCTGTAAGTTATTTGTAAATCTGTGAACTTTTAATTTTTTTTCTGTACCGAAAGTGTCCAATGGCTTTACTATGCTGATGATTGAGAAGTAATTACCAAGTAATAGCACTGAACTTTTTCTTGAGGTTAAAAGCATTTTCTTGGAAGTGTTCACTTTGTTCTGGCTGTCAGATCTCATCAACAAACGAGAAGGGTTTAACAGCTTCCTGTCCCACATACTGCCAGCCAGTTCAAGTAATGTTAATAACTTAGTGGACTACTTATAAAGACACTGGACACTATTAGTAATTACTCAAAATAATTGTTTTCATTGAAACTTACTTGGTAACGAGCAATGGAAAACATTGTGAGAAACGGCTCTCTCTAAAGTTATGTAAAACACTTTCGGTTCAACTGCAACAACAACTCATTCACACTTTCTAACTACTCTATAACACATCTTAACTGATAAATTTGCCTAAACTGCTCCCATGCAGATTTCAATTCGTTGGGAGATTACATCACTCAATTGAGTTGAATACTATGGTGGCCCCGAAGGGACATCGCATAACGCAAACGTGTGCGCACACGTATGCAATGTCGTGAAACAAATCGCGAATATATGCGCACACGTATACAATATCGTGAAACAATTCGCGAATATGTGCGCACACGTATGCAATGTCGTGAAACAATTCGCGAATATGTGCGCACACGTATGCAATGTCGTGAAACAAATCGCGAATATGTGCGCACACGTATGCAAGCTCGTGAACCAAATCGTGAATATGTGCGCACACGTATGCAATTTCGTGAACCAAATCGTGAATATGTGCGCACACGAGTGCGATTTGTTTTGCAATGTCGTGAATTTTATTGCATACCATGTTGCATACCATTAGGATGATGTCATAGTTGTGGATAATTTGTTACCGATCTAGGGAGTACTGTGGCGCTACAGCAGGCTCCCTCTGTAAAGCATGTGTATACCCAGGAACTTGGCATCAGGCCAAGGAAGACCACCCGCCTCGCTTGCCTCACAACAAAGACTACTGCTGCAATGACTACCGCTTATCTCACTGTTGGAAAGAAACCCCCCAGATCATTAGACATTTTATTCAAAGGTATGCAACATGGTATGCAATAAAATTCACGACATCGCAAATAATATTCGCAGACGTGTGCGCACATTATTCGCGAATTGTTTCACGACATTGCATACGTGTGCGCACATATTCGCGAATTGTTTCACGACATTGCATACGTGTGCGCACATATTTGCGAATTGTTTCACGACATTGCATACGTGTGCGCACATATTCGCGAATTGTTTCACGACATTGCATTCGTGTGCGCACATATTTGCGAATTGTTTCACCACATTGCATACGTATGCGCACACGTTTGCGATATGCGATGTCCCTTCAGGGCCACCATAGAATACAATTGTACATATTAGATCATCCGCAGGACTAATTAACTTGACTCTTGAACATTCAATACATTTTTTCAATTCAAGTGAAAAACCCACGCACAATATTGTCCACATGCATTCTATTGTGGTGATAGTACAACCCAAGACCGCATGGAAATTATTGAAGAAAGGATGAATGTTCTGGTGACGCCTTCCAGAGACACTTCTACGGCCCTTTTCGAATCCACGGCTTCTGCTTTGGATTCGGTTTCAGGCCCAGTCCTCTCGTCTGAAGCCCTGAGCGCGTACGCAAAGCACGCGCAATTATCAAAACAACCGCGGCACCAAGCTATATAGCTTGAGCTGAGCCTGGAGCCGAAGCCGTGGTTTCAAAAGGGCCTTTGGTTTAGCATTAGATGAGTGATATCCAGTTGGTGTGGTTTGTCAAGTCGAAGAGAGGTTCGTGAACTCCACACTGACGCTGCCAATTGGCAAACGTGATGGCATCTGGAGCCATTACAGTATGTTGACTTGGTTTAATTCATATGGAATTCATTAATTATAGGCAACTTCGCTACGGGTATGCCCTACACTTTGTATTTTTGTTTTGTTATAACAAGTCTATAGTTGTCACCCGGGTTGCAACACATAGATAATGTAAAACAAAAGTAACACGGTATACTTTTGCAACGAATCAAATAAATTTGAAGAAATAACTTTGCCATTTTCCTCAACTTCCAAATGAAAAGACGACAATCCATATATGCTTCAAGAAAAGCTGCAAATGAGCAGCTAAAGACATTTCAAGAATTTGTTTGAAAAATAAATATGAACAAACAATTAAGGCTTATAATGGCATACAATGAAGAACAAAGCCATAACTAAATACCAGTGTTTTAGAGTTTTGAATTCATGGTCGTCCCTTCTTTAATTAAACATTGCAACCGCAACAAGCTTAAACTCTACCTGAACTTGGCATTGGTATCGAACCTGCTGTGGTCTGGTGACAGCAACATGACAATGCAAAACATGGCACGTCAAAACGAGACAGATGCCCTAGTTCATTCCATCAAGCTACTTATATTCGTCTGTATAATACAGGTCTGATACTTCATGGAGGCAACGAAGGCGTTTGCCTCCATGCCCCCTGGCCAATGCCTTGGTGCCCTTGAAATGCTACAGATATTAATATTTACAATTGACTCATGGGTAGCCTTTACCAGGGAGAAAGAAGTAGACATAATAAAAGTTATAATTGTGCCCAAACGTACGGAGACACGAAGGGCACGAGATAGTTTCGAAACAAATGTTTCTCCGTACTACGCAAACGTGGTTACAAATAAAATAATAATAGCCCTAAAGACTTAGGCCTAAGTCCATGATAACTTTCATGACTTAAAAAAAAAACACCTTTAAAGGTTAACTAGGGTCAACAGAGATACACAGGCTCACTAACTAATACTGACATCGTTGATGGATGGAAAATTTGTCTGTGTTTGAGCACAGTGTTGAATAGGTTAGTTGGAGACCATTGGAAATATTGATGCTATGATACCAAGATGCATGTGATCTTGCAAGAATCTTACACGACGAGGAATACACAATGCGCTTGGCATCAGCTGCATGGCATCACTAAACTGGTAAGCTTTGCTGTTAAAGCGAGGGTGTATCATTTCACATTAAACACATTATCATGCATCCATTAATTTGATGAGTTATTCAAGATAAGATTTGTTTTGATATTTTGATATAAACTTTTTTATACAAGGAAAAGGAATTGTACTTTCTAACATGACTAATAAAAATATTGAATTGACTTGATTATTTTGAGCTTGAGTCTTTACAAGGCAGGGAATACTTACATTACTCTACAGTGAAAAAAAAACTACTTAAGGAGTACATGGAGAACTGTTGGTAGTAATATAAAACATTGTGAGAAACGACTTAAATATGGCATAGTAAAAATACTACGATATTAAAAGTGAAGAGCCACAAATAAATCAAAATCTTCTCGAACAAAAAGACAACATCAAATTCATGTTTTCAAGAAAGCACTTAAAACATCTTTTTCCTTTTGTTTCTGTTTATTGCTTTACTGCTCATTTTGTTGAATTATTTGCATTGCTATTGTTTGTCTAAAGCGCTGTGGTCTAAATGAAATGGCGCTATATAACAACCCATTGTATTGTGTATATTATTGTATAAGTTGTATTGTATGTTTGTTTCAACCCACACCATGGCTTCACAGTGCAAGCAGCCTAATTCACTTAGAATATCACATTTTGAAACGACCCTCGTTTCTGATAGCAGCCAGCTGTTGTACTACTCAGTTTTAAGAAGAAGCTTTCCAGCATTGAACTTGGATTTATTCACTGTTGACATCATTGCGCTGCCAATGCAATACAATGACCACAGAGTCTGAGGGTTCCTAGTAGAAAGGAACTTCCACACTTTGGTACAGACACAACTAGCAACTGGCTTATAGTCTAGGTTCCAAGACCTTCGCTTGGATTGTTTCCCAGCCTCGCTATGCAGCGGACTTTTAGGATACAAGTTCATTATGTTACATTACGAGAGTATGAGATAGTGACGTCTTGGACCAAGACTAAGCGACTGCATGGCTATGTGTAGGTGGATGACACACGAGACTGTGTTTGACAAAAGTATCATTGTTTGACAACATTGTCAAACGTGCTGCTCGTGTACTTTTGTCTATTATTTTGAAAGCTGTCAAATGTGGTTATCTTTTATTTTGTCTGCCAGGAATGAATGTCACAAAGTTGGCGTGGTTATGATTTAGAGTGTGTGATTTAGAGGCTGGGAAACAATCCAAACAGTTATTGTGAATTTGATACCCTTTTTTCCAGTTTGGTACTTTAGAGCAAGCATGGAGGAAGGATTTCCTATGTAATTTTTGATTTGAAAGTAGTGTCACATCATTAGCTTTGGCCTGCTTTATATCTTTGAGCTACTTTTCCATAACCTGGTAGATAAATCAAGTTTTGAAGCAAGAAACTTTTGACTCTTAGCAACCCAAGTTGGCTATGATTCACTGTCTAATCACTTCAAATCTTTATTTGTGTATATGGGATTTGAGGCATTGCATGATGAGGTATCACTGTTTGGTTTGCGGTAACACCATGTGTGTGTCTACTTTCGTTATTTGGAGAACTGTATTGTTTTATATTCTAGTCCAGGCCGATTTGTCCGTCCATGTAGTAGTTAAAAATCAGGACAGTACTTTTCAGAACTGAGAAGTCTCCCGCATTCCGAAAATCTACTCCGCGGTAGTAGAATAAGAACCAAATCTACCTGGCATTGTACCGCAAATCATTATGTATATATTCATTTGTGTATAGTGGCCTACAATACATAAATCATTACCAATTAGTTCAACCCCCGCACTTATTAGTCCCACACCCAAGAACCCTAGTTTTGTCATTCTTATTTTCTTTAAATGTTGACAGGAATCTCTATTCTTAATTAAAGCGCATGTCTGGCCCACGTTTTTGCCGAAATAATTGTTTTACGTGTCAGAGGCTATGTGCATTTCGATGATGCAATACGTCATGAGAGAACAACTAAACCAAATGTAACACCATTGGAGTCATATAAATGAATGGGATTTGAGGCATTGCATGGTGAGAATGTATAATTTGGTTTGCGGTGTTTCTACGTATAATGTGTCTACTTGCCAGTTAGATTTCGTTCTTTTAATAGAAAACTGTCTTGCTATACTTGTATTCAACTACCGCCGAGTAAATTTTCGGAGTTTCTGGAGACTTCTCAGTTCTTAAATAAGCAGAAGATAGAAAATCGGATGGGACTACTACTACTTTAGCTTTGAATCGCTGTTAACTGCACTACCACGGAGTGAGTTCTTAATGTGTCTCAACGTTTCGACTAGCTTGCTCTAGCCATCGTCAGGATTCTTCCATATAAATGAAGAAACCAAATTAGTACATATCATTTAAATGGGCCAGAATGCCTAGATACAACAGTCCATCAACTGGTTCCATAAGGCCACACTGGTGCACAGCTGTTTCCCATCATACAATAGCACTCGGTTGGGTTGATGGGCAGGTCAAGGGCAAACATGACACGTGTAATTAATGTGGTAATTAAAGTCATTGAAATAATACTCATCATTTTAGGGGAGAAATACACGATCTTTTCTAACTGTGATGGGATAGATTTTTGTTAACTTCCATGTTTGGTAAGCGTACCCTAGGGTATAGGAAGGAAAGTTTTTTTAATCCAATTTGAATTATAGCCTATAACACATCTTTTTCTAACAGCTCGCCGTTGCTTGTTACCAAGTAATTTTTTTTTGCTAACGATTATTTTGAGTAATTACCAATAGTGTCCAGTGCCTTAATAAGCAGAACATATTGCTCATTAGTTCCAATTAACAAACAGTTGCAGGATACCAGCCACAGATGGTACATGTGACCATAGAGTATCTTATGATGTGACGTGGTATTTTGGTGGGTAACCTTTATACTGCAAGCACAATGTTTGAGCGCCTTTCTGTGCTGAAGCAACTTTTATTCAATTGGACAATGGTCCTGAAAACTACTAAAGGTGAATTATATTCATAGGCCTATACATCTTCATTAACAGTGAGTAGGGATTCATGTCACAATTGATCTATACAAAAGGTAACAACACCCTGACAGTGGACACTAATGGTAATTGTCAAAGACCATTCTTCTCCATTGGTGTGTCTCATCATATACATAAAATAACAAACCTGTGAAAATTTGAGCTCAATCGGTCATCGAAGTTGCGAGATAATAATAAAAGAAGAAAAAAAACCACTCTTGTCACACAAAGTTGTGTGCGTTTAAATGGTTGATTTCGAGACCTCAAGTTCTAAATCTGAGGTCTCGAAATCAAATTTGTGGACAATTACTTCTTTCTCGAAAACTATGGCACTTCAGAGTGAGCCGTTCCTCACAATGTTTTACACTATCAACCTCTCCCCATTACTCGTTACCAAGAGAGGTTTTATGCTGATAATTATTTTGAGTAATTACCAACAGTGTCCACTGCCTTTAAGTGATGAAAGTAAGCAGGAAATCCATTTTGTGTTATATGGAAGGAAACTAAAATCGCAGTAAGTCACAAACTTTCAGAGCAGCAAGCTTCCATTCACGTTTATTTCCCCCTATATTATTGTTGTGCTGACATGTATTCTTGCGTAAACATGTCAAAGTAACAAGGAGTGTACTTTTGAATGATCGTGACCAGTTATCTCCACAGACCTATGCCTGTATCCCATTACAGTGTGTTGGTTCCTCAGTGATTATCATTTCATAATAAAGAAGGTGTTAATCTCGTATGACCTTGAATATTTCACAGAATCGACACTGCTAAATATCTGGTCAACAAACTTCATTATCTTCAACCATCATTATTATGACAGACATGTAGGGCACATATATTCATTATTTTTATGCGATTGATTTTTTAATTTTTCCTGCCATAAGTAAAGCTGTGTTCATGCTTTACTCTCTGTGCGAGCATTACAGATGGATCAATATATAACATATGGTGACATAGAGTATAGAATGAACAGATACAAATCACAGTTGTGTACTCGCTGTAATTGTTCCCGCCCTTTTCACATTTGCTTCACTTGGTGGCAGTGAATACTGTCTAACAATATAACGTTGAAATGGTTTTTCCATCAGAGGGATGCGGAAGATGTTTTGTTATTGTTGTTGTTATTGTTGTTGTTGTTGACGTCTCTTGGTAATGTCGTTTAAGTACTTGGTTTAAATTTGTCTGATTGGTGTTACCCATAACAATATTTCACGATTCTTATAAGATATCTAAAAACATACCACCTATGCTCTGCTGTATTATTCTAGTTCACAAGGCTTCAGGCGTGAAACCTTTCCCAAGCATCTGAAAGCACACAGTTCTATGCAACAAGGGTGTTTTTTTCTTTCGTTGGTTTCTAGCAACTTCAATGACCATTTTGAGTCCAACCTTTCTCAGGTTGGTTACTTTTCGCATATGTTGGGATACACTAAGTAAAGATACTGGTCTTTGACAATCCCAAAAGTATACCCTGCCTTTCGTACGTATTGATTGTGCTTCACACAAACTGCCATCATGGGATGGCGCACCGTAACAGGGTCAGTCTAGCCTCTTTTCAAGGTACATGTATATAACCATGTAGGAAGGAATCCATGGTATAACCTAAATACTCAAATTAATCTAGCATGTTGGGAAGGCTAATCACATCAATGGTATACCTTGTCTTCATTTTCAAATTCCAAATTGTTTCTGCACAGCATAAACAAAAAACATGAACATTACATGGGACTGCTTAATACAACCCAATTATTACCTGCAATGTGCATCCCTTACTTTGGCCTACTTTTTCTAATCATTTTTTACGTGAGCCCGTTCTTTATTTAGAGGAGTTGGCCTGGTCCCAGACCCTCCCTGGAGAGCGTGCATGGTGCGCGTGGTGCGCTGGTAGCGTGTGCCTGACACACTCCTAAGAAATAGTGGATCAAATTGCATATCTTCTGATGATTGAATGTCATATTTTTACAGGGCCACTTGAAAATAAACTTACGTTTGTGCGAGGTCAAACACGCCATAATCTGCAGCTAGGAGTTATTTGTTTTGCAGAACCACGGGATTTTGTAGAAACAGAAAACAACTTGGAAAGTAAGTTGTGAATGGGAGAGGGGACATTGGGGATCTTCAAAACTGTATAGCTCACGTCTACACAAAATTTTAAGGTTTTGAGATTTCACAAACTTTACCAACTTTACAGAGGTTTTCGATCGTGTTTGTTCAAAGTAAAGTTTGCTGTATTCGGTAAGACAAATTGGTGATGAAAAGTAGACCTACGCAATGAACTAAGCAATGCTTTTCAGATGCTGGCGTTAAAACAGGAAACCAGTGACAAAGTAGACCATCACAACCAATCAAATCAGACTTCATTGACTCTCGGACTTCAATAAATGCCACACCTAAGAAAACATGTAGCCTATAAATATGGCACAGAAATAACCTAGTTTTAAAATCATTGAATAGGCCTACGGTTGAAAAGATCCAAGTACACCCCCAAAGTGACGAGATATCTTCTTCCAAGAAAATGATTCTAAATGAAACCAGTTTTGTGGCAAAGCAACTTTTGTAAGGATTCTTTTAACCACCACAGACAACTTATGGGCTTGAGCTTCCACTGAAATCATTTCCATGCTAGTATTTTGGATACTTTTTGGAAACCGGGTCAAGACAGTTCTTTCTGCAACGAATTTGGACAATCGATCTCAGGTCTGCACATCGGCCTTAATGCTTCGTTTTTGAAACGGCAAGGGCACCAAGGCATTGTCTCCTTGGTAAAAGGCACCCTCAAGAAATTGTAAATTTCTACTGTTAGCATTTCAAGGGCACCAAGGCAATAATGAACAGGGGCACGGAGGCAATCGCAACCGTTGTCTCCGTGAAAATAGCAGGCCTGCACATCAATGGTTGCTCCCTTGGTAAAACCGTGGATGTAGGATACAGTCCTCCATGCATTACTCTATGAGTCCTCCGTGTAGTGTTTTTCAGCAACTGGGAACACGTGCAGAGAACCAGTAACAACCAGATCGGAGTAAACATATCGCTCCCACCCGATTGACCCCCGCATTAGAGCTACACAGAGATACGTGTTAACTACACATGTCATCAGCTATAGATGAGCCCGAGTCATCATGTAGCACATTACTGCATTGCTTGGTAATTAGTCCACGAGACCGCACTTTGCAGAAGGTTTAGCGCAGTTTGATGCTCCACTGATTGGCTGTGAGTGCACCTGGGATCTATATTGCGTACATCAGGCCAGGTTTACTGCCTTCAAGCATTATCATCATGTATAGTGAGGGCCTAATTAATGATGGTCACCTGGCCTGGGCTTTACTAGTTGGTGTTACTATATTCAGAGAAATCAAAACTTTTTGTTCGAATTTGTTTTGACCAGTCTATTTATCTCAAATTTAGATTTTTAAATATTGACAGAGTATTTTTTTTAATACACCCAAAATAGGCCTCATTAGCCTATATACTGAAGAACAAAGTGATGGCTAAAAATGACGCATATAGTTCAGATCAATGTTCTCCAAGCTCAGGGAAATATCAATGGTTTTTCCTGGCTTCCCAACATGCAACAATGCCGTTGAGGAATATTTAGCCATTTCGAATCATTCACGGAGGAGTGTTATCGAAATTCGAAACAAGTTGAACAATAGACATACCAGCCAAGACGATCTGTGAAATTAATTTGGTGGGCCTAAACGTTTAATATTTGATTGAGAAACTACCTTTCTCAAAAACTACGTTACGGGAGCCGTGTGTTATACTATCAACAGCTCCCCATTGCTCGTTACCAAGTAAGTTTCGATGCAAACCAAATCCTTTAAACCATAGAGCAAGGGTTAAACAAGCGGAGCAATTAAATAGTCGAGTCTATCCAAAACTACATCAACGGTCCATGAAGTTCAGCAAAGTGGTTCCAGAAAGTTTCGGACCATACTTGGACCTCCAACACTTCCAACTTATTCCAACCACACCACGTATTACTTTCAAACAGGAAGGATACTTAATGGTAATTGGGCAATTCATTTCCGGAAATACTCCATAAATTACAAGCGCGTTTCTCCTAAAACCAGAGAGTCTGGTCTGGTCATAATAATTAACTGCTTTGATGAATGGCAGGAGAGAATGCACTTCACTTCCTGTCTTTAGGAAATAGTATCCGCCCATTAAAGGCACTGTACACGATTGGTAATTACTCAAAATAATTGTTAGCATAAAGAAATTACTTGGTAACGAGCAATGGAGAGCAGTTGATAGTGTAAAACATTGTGAGAAACGGCTCCCTGTGAAGTAACGTAGTTTTCAAGAAAGAGGTAACTTCTCACTCAAATATAAAAAACTTCAGCCGAAGCCTTTTGTTATGCATCTGAGGCACAAAAAGTAATGCAGCAAGGGTGTTTTTTTCTCTCGTTATTCTCTTGCAAACTCGGTGACCAATTGAGTCCAAGTTTTCACAGGTCTGTTACTTTATGCATAATATGTTGGGATACACCAAGTGAGACTAGGGCCTACCTTACAGAGCTATAACAATTACCAAAGGTGACCAGTGCCTTTAACGCACAACAGTCGGTAACTAGGAACAGCAGTTTGTGAGAATGCGAGGTGATCTTCACAGAGGAAATTGGAACGATTTACAAAACAGCACATGATGATCCAGTTGTGTCAACTGACATCTAAAATCACAATGTATTACGACAGACCCGAGCCCAACCTTGATGCAATTGCATCATCATAGAGCAAGGGTTATACACTCAGGGTTGGGCTATGTTACACACTTTCTCATTATTGACACATCTTGAAAAAAATACTTTAGAAAAGAAGCTATAAAACGGCGGCAATCTTCCATGTCCTTCGAAGTAATAGGCATACATCTTGATACTTGTTAAAGTAGGCCTCTCCAATAACCTTGGAACCACCATTCTTCCTCCATGATGTTTCTGAACAAAGACATGAAACGTCGCAATTGGAAGTGTAACAATTATCCATTCATGTAAAAAATGTCTATGTAGGCCTACATGTACAAAACATCTCCAAACAAGATTTGTTGGATAATTACCAAAGAGTGCTTTGGATACCTTTTATGGGCTTTGCACTTTCTGGGTCATTGAGCGATCCATCAAAGGATATTGTCAATTTATCACAAACATATTTCATCAGAAAAGAAAAAGGTATCAGGGCCTATCACATCGACAGCACTGCTGTTCTGGAGTGTGTCCTGTAGGCCATTAAGGAGCAAAATAAACCATTAACTAAGAACATCATTGCACGGCACTGGGGTGATTCAATCCCCAACAGGAAATTAACAACATCTTTCAGAACTTGGGGTGACATCTTGGCGCTCATTATGCCCTGGGTCCAATTTCATAGAGCTGCTTCCAAGCACAAAAAGTAGCTAAGCACAACCAAATTATGCTTACACAAATATGGTTACCAGCTAAAATACTCATGTGACACATAAAACAATCCATGACTGGTGTCCTGCATATTATTTGCTCGGCCGAACAAAAAAATAAGGTTACCATACCAATTTGCTGCTCAAGAAAAATATTCCATTAATATTCACATATTCGTATAGTACGTTTAAAAATAACACCAGAAACACAACGTGTTTGTTTCTTCTTTTTTTGTTTATTTATTACAAAGCGAGACTGATCCGTCAGTTGAAGTCAAGTTCATCTTATATAATTACTGCCACATCTTCAAATATACATTATGGGCGAGTCGGGTACAGCTTTGAGGAGATTGAGATGGTTAAAAGCTGCCCTACCCCCCCCCCAAACCAATCCTTACCCCTCCGAAAAAAATACACTAAAAAAAGATGCAAAAAAAAAAACCCAGTACAAAACACCCAAACACCACCTCCAAAGAAACACCGTGTCCATCCCGAGGCCTGTATTCGTTTTTGAAAGGGCATGGGCACAACGAGGCATTTCCTCCTTGGTGAAGGACACCCTATACTGAGGAAAGTGTAAATGTCTACAAGAGTACACCAAGGGCACCAAGGCAACCACTAGGGGGCATGAAGGCAATATCGCCGTTGTGCGCCTGTGTGAAGTACCAGACCTGTATCCCTAAAAATGGGCTTAAAATATTTGCTCCCAACAATGTTCAAAACGTCAGTATCCTCTCCAAATCAGCACACGCTCCTTTACAACAAAAACAAATTGTTGTGTCAAATGTGTGGTGCTGATGTAAAATATACGAAAATATACTAACAAAAACATCAAATACTGTTGAGTCAAAATGTACAGATAATAATTTAGAAAAAAAACCCGCAAAAATGAATGATGCAAGTAATAGTACCAATATATCGTGTCACACAGGACAAATGAATATCATTTCTTTCCATGAGTGAGATAAATAAATCAAATCCACATTGCTGGTAATAAATTCATTCGTAACATCATGCATATTTACTTGATACAAAAAAATGCATCAAACAAACAGTAATCAAAGTGAACCTTATAAAAAATAATCCATTCCGATTTACAGCAAATGATACAGATTCTTTTCAATACAATTATAATACCATGTTTCTCTGTGGTGCCAAACAAATGGATACTCCAAAAACTGCCTTTCGAAAAAGGCCCGTTATAAAAAAAAATAAAAAATAACCCCGAAACAAGAATAACAAAACTTTTACACTCGTCGTCTTTAAAAAAATCTACTTTTCTCATGCCATCTGTATTATCCTAGTGTGAAATACCATCCCTCGTTAAAGCGCACAATGAAACATCTTGTTAAACTTCTGCTGAACTCCAAACCAAAAACATTACATCAGCATTTCAGAGGAAGGCATCACTGCCAGGGATGATGACGTACTTATCTCTCAAGTATAAATACTCCGAGTGGTGACTTAAACTTAAAGGCACATGACACCTTTGGTAATTGTCAAATACCAGTATTCTCACTTGGTGTAGGTCTATGCCCCAACATATGCATACATACATACATATTTAAGATGCATTATAAATAATTTAATAAAAGGCTTCAGTTGAAGTACTTCAGAGGGAGCCATTTCTCACAATGTTTTATACCATCAACAGCTCTCCAATTGTTCGTTACCAAGTAAGTTTTTATGCTAACAATAATTTTGAGTTTAATACCAATACAGTGCCTTTAAAGCCTCAACCTCTTCTACAGCTATTTCTCAGCTTTCCAAAGAAGCTAAAGCTGATTTTCTTGTTTGTGAATCTTCAATGATGTACCAATAAGAACCATGTTTACTTTGTGCTTGTTGAGGTTCGCTGGGGGAAAATCTGAAATAACTCGGGTTGGACTCGAACCTATGACCACGAGCATTCTACAGCTGTCTTAATAGTCTTGATTCAAGACGGTTTTGTGTATAGGTCACCTCAACGGCTGTTATTACGATAGATTCGAAAAGATATCAAACAAATAGCACCCTCTGTTGACAGCTCGTATGAGAGATATGCGGCAAAAACAGAACTAGAGCCTGGAGGAGCAGGCTAATGCCTTAAACATTGGCTCAACTAGCTTGCCCGAGATGAGGCCAGCAAAGCCCCATACAGGGGCATTCATGCACCCCAACCCCGAAGTATTAAGTAGTTTCAAATAAACTTCCACCCATTCATGATCTGAAAATGATATCAAACATGCCGAGTCAACTTTCCAATCTTTATGCAAGACTTATTTCAACCTCAAAGGTACTAAAAAGAAGATGTTGACATGTTCTTTTTCTGAATTGATAAATTTCTAAGATAACAAATAATATAAGCAATTACAAGAAACTTAAAACCATTCTGTTTTTATTGAAGGCATTTTCTTATAAAATAATTACCGTTTCAGTTACATTGTCAAATAACGGATTTATGCAAGCATAAATATATCGGATTGGCATATTACTTTGTATGCCGTCCTGTCATGAAGTAATATCTTTAATTGGAAGCTAACTGTTCCTTTGTAGCTTACAGACCTATATTCAAGTATTCTTAAAACTAATGTGCACAAGAAATACGTGCACAGCACAAAGCTTTCCATTCGTGTCAAATTTTACTCTTAATAAATACCTACATTAAAAAAGTCCCATAAACAAAGGTTAACAAAAAAGATCGATGGTGTATGCATTACCATGCGCTACCAATGGCTAGCTCATAGACTAACCCATAATTATGTTGTTTACACTTTGACAATTTGTTCCTTTTTCCCGAAGCCAAGTTCATAATTCTGGATGTCATCTTTATTGAAATCATGGATGTAGTAAAACCACACAACGAATCTGACATCTGGTCATCTCGTCTTGTATCATGAAAAAAGTATCAGTTCGAGCCAGACGTCTGGGCTAAGAGTCCATCTGGGTTCGGCCATGTCTGTGCTCATTCCACTGCCAGTTCATCTACTGCACCGGCTGTTTAGTTACTAGTCTTGGCTCCAGGACCAATAGATGCATTGGGAGCAGTTGTCGGCTCATCAGACCAACTTCAAAGCTAGCCGGCCATAGGGGTCACGCAGAGAGCACTGGGTTATTCAACTTGGTGATCTTTTACGCCAGTTCATCTACAAATCAAAACGTCTTCAAGCCGGTGCTTTACTTCTCAAAGACATCCAAGCCATGTTAATATAGACTTTAATTCAGAACCCAAAGTGATAGTCGAACCGACATTTGCAAATTAATTTGCAAAACGGTCTTGTAATGTGAAATGCCCAAAAGGAATTGGACCCGAGCTACTTCAAGACAAATTTTCCCTCATTGAATCAGTGTGATGGGATTCCATCTTGAGCACTAAAACAAGGTAAGAGTTGATCAAGTTCCTCCATAGTAAAAAAAAAAAATCCTCCCGGAGTGACCTTAAAACATCTGGGTTATGAGCCCGGTTTAGAGAAACAAAATGTCCCACATCTTAATTCGGCAGATCACTAGCGCATGTTGTGCACACAAAGACATCGAGAGCAGCTTAAGACACAAACAGCGTGTCAATCAACCTAGTTTCAAACTCCCGCTGAGTAATATGAAGGGAGGGACAAAATGTCCTTAGTGTGCAAGATTTGTCATCAAATGATAAGACTGTCAGTGGGATTTATAAATCCGAGAGTCAGTTGACGGGAGGGGGTGGGGCAGGTGATGGTTGAGGGAAGGTTCAGTTTTAAGTTGGGGGGAGAAACTAATAAAGTGAAGAGTTGTCAGGAAGACTTCTGTGAAGTGATTTAATTGTACAACATAAGAGAAGAAATAATAAAGGAAGCGTGTTGAAACTGCCACAAAGAAAACCGACATACTCAGCTGGAAATAAATATTAACATGTGTAATTCATTGGTGTGTACAAGCACTACTTCAATTAGTTAATTATACTATTGGAACTTGGCCAAGCAATCTGAAGATAAAATGTAATAGATACAATTCCTAAGATAACATGGGCATGTATAATATGTGGATCACTGACATGTTACACCACCTCCAATCCATTATACCATTACAATTGATACTGCAAGCTTTGATTTAAGTTCTCTCATGATATCTTGAACAGTGTTTCTGACGGGAAAAGTGAATACTTTCAAGGGGTGGATTTCACACAGAGTCAATACTAGTCTCCCGAGTTAGCCTATCTAAGTAATAGCCCTTAAGTTTTTAATATCTCCTAGGGTCCTAAATTAGGACAAGTCCGAGGACAAGTCCTAACTCTTTGTAAAACGTACCTCTGATGTCATCTTTTAAAAGCATTGGCAGGAATTCTATAAAAAAAAAATGAAAAGCTTGTCAACAGGCTGTCCGATAAGTAGGGAAAGAGTTTCTTTATTCTAAAAAAGTTTAAATTTTATGTTTTTCAAGATGAGAACACAACCTTTTAGAGCTATTTTTCGCAGAGTAATATATGCAAAGTAATATATGAGAATGATATCAAACAATGCACAAATCAAAAGAATTTAATGTCCATAAAGAAAGAAGAAGTGCAGCTTTGACATAAAGACCATGTTTACACTCTCCACTTGAGTAGCAGAAAACACTGTAAACAGAGAAGCACAATTTAGAGAATGCAATTTCTTTGCCGTCCTACAAAGTGATATTGCTTTCCATCACACTGAAAGAGGATCTGGGATAGTTTCCACAACCATTTAATGGAAGAATTCCTTTGTACTGGGTCGAGACATATCAAGCTACACTGGTTGCACTGCCGTGTAGTGGAGGGAAGGAACCCACAACAGAGTGGGGGCACAGTGCCAAGGTCTTGGGTTTCCTTCGGACTTTCAAGAACTTGAAATTCCAATCGCAGTTTTGGTTCTTGAGAGCTGCAATAGCCCAATTTTGACAACAGGAGAGTACTGGACTTTCTTCAGTTCATTACAGCATACTATTTTATGAACCAGAAATAGAATCTGATTGGGGCATATCGCATAGACTACCTACAAGGGTGTTACAACTATGGTGGCCAAAGAGGTACATTCCCCAAAACAAATTGAAGGGGGGGGGGTGCTTCCTTATGCTCCGCCTTGAGAAACCAAAGAAATAAACCTTCATGCATTAGATGTTACTCGCCTATAATAATTGTGACAAATCAATGACTTGCATATTTTATAAAAATTATACTTAATCCAATATTTTACTTTTATGCAGCAGCTCAACAAATCATCACAAGGCAAATTCATTTGATAATTGTCAGTTGACCAGTTTTTTGTTGAGAGAATGAAAGTTCAGGATTCGGACTCGTCTCTTTTGTTGGTGATCGTTCCGTCATCTTCCCGAGTACCATCTTAGATTTTCCAAACACCATCTTAGATTTCCCGAGCACCATCTTAAATTTGTATGTAAAAGAGTTACAGGAGGCAGGGTCAGTTTTAACTCTTCAATAACAGAAAGTCCTGTTTTCTTGGAGTGGTGATCATTCCATCATCTTCTGAGTATCTTAATATCGTACTTAGAGAGAAACAGTTTTACTCATCGGTAACAGAAGGTCCTGCTTTTTATCCGAGTAAGTTGTGGAATTGATGATCTGGAAGTCAGGAGGTCCGAGATCTGAGATGATCCCAGCATCTTAAGGAGGCGGGGGAAACTGTTGTCTTGGGAGATCCTGAGGAGAAGCAGCCCAGAGTGCCACATTCTGATGATGTTAACGATGATGATGATGACGATGATGATGATAATTAGGCTGTCGATGATAGTGAGGATGTATGATGGTGAGTAATGATGTTAAGAAGGATGCAGTTCAAGTATGCGGACCCCTCCCTTCCCCTGCGAGGAGTCCTGGTTGGTCTGGACCAGCACTGATGGGTCACAACCTCTCCCTGGGTACAGGCAAATAAATGCCGTCAGTCATCATCGTCCTTGACAGCATACCTCTGCAAAAAGTCAAATCAACCAAAACATCCCATTAAAATACAATTTATAATAACAAAAAAGAAGAAATGTTGCTATGGCAACCTCCAGGATGAGTTATTTAGGGCATGCATGCTCCAAAATGGATGGGCGAGGGTCGAGGGTGTGAGGCTTGGAGCAAGGAAAAATATCAAAAGTCACCCTATCAAAATGCGGAGGCCACAACCCCAAGGCGAAGAAAGATGATCAGGGGGAAAAGGCGAAATGGCACGCTCTCTCTCTCTCTCTCTCTCTCGTTCGAAAAACTCTTTTCAAGACAAAAGGTTGCTTGCGTACAACGTGATCAGTCAATGCCAGAAATCAAACTTCAACCAAAATTTTCTGACTGTGGATTGATTACACAACATTAAGACAGACCGTTAAACTCTTCAAGAGTAAAACCTGGCACTCTCAGTCTCAGGATAACAGAGGTCAGGATTTTATTTCATTTTAAGGAAGGTTACTTAGAGATGTTCTGATTACAAAATGTCCTTTGCTTCGGTTGAAGTCATGCCAGTCAATCAGCATTTAGCCAATCTGTATTAGCCTGTCATGAAATTAAATTTAGTTTAACTACAACAGCTACAAAGATTGCTTCTTCGGGCACTAAGTACCATGTCCAAGATGAAAGTCCACTGTTTCTCTTTTTTAATTTCTTTCGGAGTCAAAAATGATTGTCTTGTCGCGGCCGAGGGGTTAAGAGCACCATACTCAAGCTTTGGTATTTCTGATATTACCACAGAGTGGGTTCGAATCCAGGTCGTTTCACTTGAACAAGATACTTAATCATAATTGCTTTTACACTAATTACTTTTCCATAATTGCTTTGTCCTTTGCATTGAAAATTAAGCTGTCTAGACTCGTAGTGCTTGTAAAGCACCCAGAACACTCATGGTGGAACAGTAGGAGATGCTTCTGGTTTACACAGCAAGCACGCTTGCAAACTACGAGCTACAGTGATAGCCTATGCGGCAAGGGTAGCTTTTGAGACCTCCGTGATTCCAGAGTGTATGTTAGCAGCAGTGGAGAGGGGAGGGTGGGAGAGATTGTAAGAGGAGCAAACAATGGATGTAGTAATGCACAAGACGAAGGTGAAGAACAACTTAACTTTCACCAAAACCACATTTATACATGCACCATTTACAAATTTAAAAACTCACATAAACATGTTTATGTATCCATGAAAGCTTTGATATAAATGGCTTTGGGATAGAGGTTTGGTGGTCATGGATGGCCCTCGCTACTTATTGCTGACCCTCTTGAACCAATCTAGTGATGGGTCATGGCAATTTAGTTACCTAAGTAAGTAAGTCAGTATCTCTGACAAGGAACAGATTGGAAGGAGGGGCTGGCAAGGCTATTATATATCAAGGATGTAAAAGACACCAGGCAATGGTGGTCCAAGAAGAAGAAACTGACCAGACATTATTTTAGCAGGGACAGCCATCCATCCCTGTCAACTGACTGACCACAGAGTACACCACATGGTGACTGGTCAGACAAGGTGTTAATAGATGATGATGAACCTAAGCCTAGGTGACCCAGCAAAGGTCAAAGCGATAAGAGTTAGATTTGAGTAATGTCTGGTACAATGACTTGCTTACTCAAAATGTACAGCTTTCATATTGGAAGTGTTGTGGCCGAGCGCTTAAGAGCACTGAATACAACTCTGGCGTTTTTATTCAGCAGAGGTTTGAGTCCCAGTCGTGACACTTGTGTCCTGACTCCTAACAAAGCAAGACACTTAACCATTGCTTTGTCCTTCTGATGGGACATACCTTGCAGGAAAACATACTATGGGCTTTGATATGCCCCTTTAGGGATGTGATAAAGTGCTATAAGAACAGAGTTGCTATGCCAAAAAGTTCGGGGCAAGTTTTTGTATAGCAACCTCCAGATGAGCAAACCATGGTACCACCATCCATTCAGAATTGTGTATGGGTGTTTACCACCTCTAACGTAACTATGCAAAAGATTGCCCCTAATCATGTGACATAGAAACTGTTTTGAGGATTTCAAATTTAAGTGGTAACTTGTGATCAAGCATGTCATTGTACCAGACAATATTCAAATCTAACACGCAAATGGCTTATTGCAAAGAAATGTCATGAAAATACCGTTAGTGTGTGTTTGTTCACGCTACCAGTAACACCGAGCTCATACATCTACGTATCGTTCAAAGTCCCAACCAAAACAATGAGAAGTGAAATCCTAAATGAACAAACTTCTGAAAACCGAAGTTAATTTTTGACAAGGGGTGTAGCAGTTTTCAGAATTTATGGATGACCTTCGATACCCTACCATCATCATGGGATCTACTTTCAACAAATAAAATCACCACCAAGCTTTAGATTCCGATAAATTGGGGCAGTTGTCTCCAGTAGATTTACAGCATCCGAGGGAATCTCTGGAATAAATCCTCCTCAGAATGCAGAGTATTTCTCAAATTGGGCCGGCGACTCCTGATCTTGGTTTTTAATCCAGGCAAAAAACCAACATCATAAAAAAATGAGATAATTTGTGTCATCTTCGGTCAGAGGATAAGACCTGAAGGAGCCTACATTACACCACACCAGTCTTCATTTTTTTATGAGCACCTTTTGATGGATGGAGTTTACATGATGAGCTGTCAGCGCCAGGACAATTGGAGGGTCTGTGTTCTTTCACATTGGTCACAGGGAGCAGCCAGGAGTCAACTAAATGATTTGTGGCTTGACTCTTGAAGAATTTTCTTCAAAATCAACATTTAGGCCCCGAAACATCATTAAAACAATGTATACAGGCAATAATCACATTCTGAGATAAATTACTAACACAAGGTATGTTGTAAATGAAGTTGGGTCGATAATCCTCATGTGTAGAAAAAAGATTGCACCAGTTTGGTCATAGGATTCAAAATAATTTCAAATTGTTCCAGATGTTTATTGGTTGGTGGAAAGTCAAATAGGTATTTTTAGGCCGACTCCTCAAGAGAACAACTACCGTAGAAATCTACAGCTTAAAGACATTGGACACTATTGGTAATTACTCAAAATAATTGTTGGCATAACAACTTGTTTGATCGGTAGCAATGAAGAGCTGTTGATAGTATAAAACATTGTGGGAAACGGCTCCCTCTGAAGTAACATAGTTTTGAGAAAGAGGTAATTTCTCACTCAAATAAACACTAAAAAAAACATACTCACATACTTTTTCATAATAACAAAAAACTGCGGAACTTCCAACATAACACATTTTTAAAGGGGCTGTGTCATCATGATCAAAGCAGTGCTGTGGCTGTACATTGAGTTATGAACTCTCACTCAGCTAGCCCCTACTGCATAGACATGATATGGAGGAAGGGCGGGTGCATGCAGTTACTGAATGAGAGGTCATAACTCTTTGTACATCCACAGGCCCTACAGTTACATATAAGAACCAGTATAGGCCCTAAGTAAAAAAAAAAATGAATAATTTAAAACACAAAATTTAATTTCAAGGCTGTTTACTGCTAGTCACAATGTTTCTGTCGTAACGACAAAATTTGTGTGCTAGCCAGCTGTATGAAAATGGGACACCGGTCGTTCAGGTTCAGTTATTTGGCAGTTATTAACTTTCATCTGTTGCTTTTAATGGCCGAGGAGTGGCGGTTCCTCCAACCGTATCCCCTCGCTGCCCGCAAAAGCTTTTCAGAATTTTATGATGCGCGAAAAATACAGTCGTTTAACATTACAATAGACTAGCAAACTTCCTATCTGTAATGTACTTGTGTCATTGTTTTCTGGTTTTCTGGCAGGCCTTTAAAAATGCATGAACCGCCTTCCATATTAGTAACTGTATAAGAGAGTAGGACAAAGGTTCGTACAAAGAAAATATCTCTCTAATCATCAAAAAGTGTACATTGTCTCAAATTGTTTAGGACCTATAGTGCGTTTTAGCGGGCGTAACCAGTAACCGTTTGGTTGATTTGGCTACTGTTGAGAGACAGAAACACTGTTGAGAGACAGAAACAGATAATGGTTACGACCTCCAAACTGTGCCCCACACCGTGGAGTATCATCGGGCACCCAGACGCTGGGTTACAACTGCACCTTAGCCTACCCCCTACCCTACCCCCCAACTCACTGCACAAAGGTTCAGGAATATTCTGGACAAAGATCTTCAGAAATTGAAATCCCTAATGTTCAGACACTGACAGTGTCCAAGTGAGAGAGTGCAAATGATTAGGATCCGCTACCCATCTGCCTGCTAGTCAAAGTAGCCAAACATCTGTACTTTTTGTTTGTGTAATAACTCCAAATAACGGTGTTGACAGGAATATCATTCTATATTTCAATGATGATTTATAAATGTATAACTTTAAATTTAAGTGAGCCAGCTATCACTTAAGACTGGTAGGACATTTCTATGGTGGCAAAGCATCGAGTCAAAGAAAGATGCCTGAAAATGGCCAGTCTTTCATGCAGTCCAACTCCAAATAAACAGTCTCTAAGGTATTCCTGACTTCCGGTCCTCATTAGAGGATTATAAAACAAACATATGTAGGGAGGGAGAGAGCAGCAGCCTGGCTGGTGCAGACTGACAACATGGTTAGAGGTTAGAGCAAATGGTAACCAAAAACAAATGCTCGTCATCATTCTATACTGAAGAGATAGTGAGAGACTTAGAGGAAAGGGCACCATAGAAGACATTTAAGCCTAGGGCGAGACCCAATTTCATAGAGCTGCTTAAGCAACAGATTTCTGCTAAGCAAAAGTGAGCAGGGAACCAGTCACAAACTGTGCACATAACATGGTATTTTGACTGGTAACCCATTTGCAATGCAATATTGTTTCTTGCTTTGGAAGTTTGTGTGATTAAGCAGCTCTATGAAAGGGGACCCTGCTTGACATTCAACCAAACTTATCCCTCTGCCATAAAAATCAAAATTACGAATTGCAGGATAATTTTGGTTGCAACATCTAGGCCAAGCAAGACCATGGCCCGACTTCATAGAGCTGCTTTTTAAGTAGAAAGTAATGCTTGACAATTTCCTGCTTAGCAGAAATGAGCACCAGTCAAAAATTCCACAATTGTCACGGTAGTTTGGTTGGTAACCATATTTTGGTAAGCTCACCTACTTTCTGTGCTTAAGCATATGAGCCATTCTCTAACAGTCCTTGCTCTACGCTCACAACATCACTTACATCTGAACTGCAATTTAGACAATACCAAACCACAACACAGCAAAACCGTAACCACAACACAACCCGCAAAAAAACACGGTTCCCATATTAATCAAATAACTTGACAATGAGCAAGAACAAATACAGTCCCCAAAACAAACAAACCTATACGTACAAGAAAGAAGACAACTACACGGAAAACTGAGGGTTCCTTTCTACACAGTTTGCAATTAAAGGCCATTTCCGGCCAAATACCTTATAAGGAGTTGCTTGACTCCAAGGACAAGCAATGGCAAGTAGACAGACCGCCACAGGGTGAGGGAGAAACCCTTGGCTTTGTCAGGGTCTGAGTGTTATTATGGATGAACCATCGAGGGGCCTTCCTCATACTTCTGACCCCTGGGCCAATAGCTAACCACAACAAAATAGTGCTTACCAGAATAAGGTTACCAGCCAAACTACTGTATGTCACATGAACAATTTGTTACTGGTATCCTTCTCACTTCTGCTAAGCAGAACATTCTTAAGCATTATTGTCTCCTTTAGCAGCTCAATTTGAGCCCTTGTTCCACCTTGGAGCAATTAGTCCATGGGTTTCAACATGGGGATCTTGCCGGAGCGATTCAAGGGCACCAAGGCAATGACCAGGGGGCATGGAGGCAATGGCCTTTGTTGCCTCCGTGAAGTATCAGGCCTGCAGAGGGATATTTGTGTAGGATGAACAACACGCGCATTGCTACATCCACACAGTCTCAAACACACCGATCTAAACAAACTGCACTGACTGGAAAACATCCCATATAATCCATCTCCCAAATGACTGACCTCCGACCTCATATAGCTGACTGGCACGTGTGCCGCCCGCTGTGTGGCAGCCCGCCTCGGCAACCGAACACAGCGGGTCTGTATCAGCCGCTTAATTGGTTCTGCTTGAGACTCTTGTGTCCTAGGCAACAAAAACACAGGATGCCATAAATAGATCCCGCACACACTCAACATCAAAATGCCTTGCACTGTGTTGTTGGACCGACACGTTTTGGTTTGTGCAGGGCTGCAAATTTATCATTGATGAGATAATGTCAAAAAATGTGAAAATCACTTACTGCGGCCGAACGCCCGTGTCAGAAATGCAGCACTAGAATTACTGTAAGTGTAACCTTACCTTTCTGTACTTTTAAAGCCACAATACTATTTCACTTATCGAGAAAAAAAAGTACATGGTTTAAAATGAGGACCACCAGGGATTGATTTCTAGATGCAAACCCACAAAACCACAGGGTGCCTCAGAATTGTCACGACCATCAACAAAATTATTTTCCCAAAGTTTTTTTGTCAAGGGACTGATTTGGAGTAAGCCTTGCTCTTTGGAGTAAAGGCAATTTCGAGCTTGGAAGCCATTATTAACTAACCAATTTTGAAAGAACTGAAAACCCAATTGCATAAAGTTGCAGTTGAAAAATTGCAGCATCCTTCCCCCGAGGTGTACCTATGAAATTATTATTATAACCAAGGATGCCTCATAAGTGAACTTTACTTTATCACTGTAGCTTGAAAGCCTGAGGAAATCCATAAACAAAGGTGCTTGCAATGTGGACCACCCTACTCTTCCAAGATAAGTGTTCTGTGTTCTTTTACTTGGATACAAATCCTACTACACGGGACCTACACAGCCATTGCTCTATGCTACAGCTTACTATCCATCTCAACTTCAATGCAATTATGGTAAAGTTTCTTGCTCAAGGACACAAGTACCACAACCGGGACTCGAACCCACTCTCTGCTGAAACGAACAGAGCTTGAGTCTGGTGCTCTTAATCGCCTGGCAAAAACAAATCCTTAATGTTTGTATTTGATTGAGGTTAATCTGTCCCAACAACCGGGGCGCTATGTACTCATTACCATAAGTACCACAACTGGGACTCGAACCCACTCTCTGCTCAAACAACAGAGCTTGAGTCTGGTGCTCTTAATTGCTCGGCCATGACACGCCAAAACAAATCCCTAATTTTTATATATGAGGTTAATCCATCCCAACAACCGGGCTTTATGTACTCATTACCAATAGTACCACAACTGGGACTCGAACCCACTCTCTGCTGAAACAATAGAGCTTGAGTCCGGTCCATCTTAACCGTCCAGCCACGACATGCAACAACAAATCCCTAACATGTTTGTATGCGAGGCTAATCAATCCTAACAACCAGGGCTCTTTGTACTCATTATTACACCAGCAGAATCACATTCCATAACATGAGGAGACCATCTCAGAATCACTTTAGGCCAATGCAGTTGACAGTAAGCAGTCTATGTACTGTCTACAGTCAATCAAGTGTGAGTAAATTACAACAGCATTACCCAGTGCGGACACTGTGTAATACCTTCATATCAATATATGAATATTGATGATACTGCATGAAGAATAAACAGCTGAGTGATGAATATTGTAATTGAGAAGCGCGGTAAAAAAAAACAACCTGATGTATTGTTTTACTTTTGTTGTTGAAAACAAAAGGGATAGTATCATTTCACACGCGTCTTTGAGAAAGAAGTTGTTTTATTGTTCCTCTCTGAACAACGGTATCAAGTTGTAGAAGGGTTCCCCAGCTCTGGAAGGTTAAGGTTTCTATTAATATTCATCAACTCTGTTCTTGTGGTTGTCCTCTAAAGGACAAAGAAGTGTAGCCTTGACTGATTTTAATCCAGAGCACAATTTCATAAAGTTGCTGAGCACAGAAAAAAAATGCTTGTCACAAAAAAATCCTTATTAAAAAGCCTGAAAAGCACAACAACTTGCTAAGCACAGACAAATCTTTGCTTAGCAGAAACAGGGTACCAGCCAAACTCCCATATAATGTAGTTTACATTTCTTGCAAACGGTACCCCACTCATGTTTTGGTTATTAGCGAAGATATTTGCTCAGCAGTATTTTCTGCTTAACAGCTATACAGGCCTGTATGCTTTGGTAAGAAAGCAGGGGCACCAAGGCATTTTCTCCTCAGAGTATCAGGCATCTGGCTATATGAAATTGGGCCATGGGGACGATTTTTCTAAGAATAATCTTAGCTGCGAATCAATCTGAACTGCTAAGTAAAGTATGAAGTCACAATACAATTTACCATGGCAACACTGACAACTTATCTTATGATGGATCTTAGTGCTTAGCGAAATTGAGTCAAGGTCATTTATTGTGCATGACTTATATATCTGTCAGCCTCCTACAAAAATGTACGCTTATTAAAAAGTTGTAAAAACATAAACTGTTTTGACATCGTTCTAGGATCAACGGTTTGATTGACACCACCAGCAACTTATTATCAAAATACATAAAAGGGAATGTTCCAGTATGACAGGTCAAAATTCATTTTTCCAGGAAAATTATTATCAATTTTGAACACTTCAAAAGCAAACATGACAAGCCGCTTTGACTGAGTCTAGCTGCTTTCTGACTGCCATTAGATGATCAAATACATTTTTGAAAACAACAAGATGTTCTGGACTACAATTTATCACTTCCTAGATATGATTCCATTTTCAACTCCCAAGAAATTGTTGTTGTTGTAGTAGAGTTCTACCTTATCAACCATGGTTAATTGGTTGGACACTATTGGTAATTATTCAAAGTATTTTTTAGCATCAAAACTTACTCCGTAACGAGCAATGGAGAGTTGATTGTATAACACATTGTAAGAAACAGCTCCCTCTGAAGTAACGTTTATTCTGAGAAAGAGTGGTTTCTCACTCAAATGAACAATAAAAGACTTCAGGCCTGAAGCCTTCTACTAGGAATCTGAATGCACAACATTTTTTGCAACAAGGTTTTTTTTACTCTTTCATTATTCTCTTGCAACTTTGATGACCAATTGAGTCCAAATGTTCACAGGTTTGTTATTTTATGCATATGTTGAGATACACAAAGTGATAATACTGGTCTTTGACAATTACCAAAGGTGTCCAAGGCCTTTAAGGTACAAATGAGATTATCGCGCTGTGCGGTTTCAGAATTCGGTTATCTCTCGGTCAGTGTTGACGCTGGAAATGTCTTGACGTTCCCACAGCACTCATGATACGACCGAGCTACCAGGTCATCACACCATCTCCCGCCGTGGATGCAGTCTTAAGAACCAAATGCCACTGACAATTTTTTTTCACAATGTCAACCCCAGTGTTCTTAATTCTGTTGCTGAGACAACAGCACTGACCGACTGACCTTGATCGACCTGATCTTTCACAATGACGCCCATATTGAAAGGTTAGAACAAGGAACTTGGATACACTCTTAAAGCCATTGGACACTTTCGGTAAACAGTATTGTCCAAAGGCACTTTGTGCATCACAACTTAAATATAAAATAACAAACCTGTGAAAATTTAGGCTCAATCGGTCATCGGAGTCGGGAGAAAATAACGGGAAAACCCACCCTTGTTTCCGCACGTTTCGCCGTGTCATGACATGTGTTTACTATAATCCATAATTCTCGTTGTCGAGAATTGATAACTGTTTTAATGTTTTCTAAAAAAGTAAAGCATTTCATGGAATAATATTTCAAATGAAGTCTTTTACCATTACCTTCTGTAAACCCTGTAAGTTATTTGTAAATCTGTGAACTTTTTTCTTTCTGTTCCAAAAGTGTATAATGGCTTTAACAACTACTCACTACTGTTGATAGAGCAGTGTCACATGAGCCAATTTACAATGAGACTAACGTCAGGCAGTGTCCATGAAGAAGAAAAAGAAAAAAAATAATAATATAATATTTGTATAGCGTAACATATCCACCTAACAAGTAGGCGCTAACAAGTAGGCGCTCAAGGCGCGACAAAAAAAGGAACAATTAACAGAAAAACAAGACATAATTATTAGTTTAACTGTGGAGTTGTAGGCAATTGACACGAGGTGGGTTTTGAGAGAAGTTTTTAAGGAGTTGTGGGTTGAAAAAGAGCCAATGTTATGAGGTCTGTTCCAAAGGCATTCTGTTTTCTCATTTAAAAGTTTGATTTTTTTTCTCCTTGATAAAAAAAGGGTACCTCCATGAGCAAATTGTAAGTTTTGATTGGAACATTTAGTAATGCCTCAACATTAAAACTTTTATCTTTCGGATAAACACACCCCTTCAAAGGGTGGTGCAAACCGTATTACAAGGAACAATAATACGAGGTGGGTTTGACGACTAGGTTGAAATATAATAACACCCAAGCACTCCCTTTAAGTTTCACAGCATTCCTTTTAAGTTTCACCTCCATGAAACCGTATCTATAGAAGATACAAAAAAGAAGGTCTTCAACAGCTTTTTTGTTTGTATTATGTCTAATGTGGAAATGAATCAAAGTATGTTTTGTCCGATAACCATACTCAAGGACCCCCTTTAAGTTTCACCTCCATGAAACCTCATCTATAGAAGACACGAACAAGAAATTGTCTTCAATGTCTTCTTTTTCTTTTGTATTACGTCTAATGTGGAAATGAATCATCCGCAAGTGATCCACTTCAGATTCAAGACACGTTTCAGGTTTTCTCCATCGAGACAGCTTCATCACACTAGATGACTTCTCATGATGTCTTGCGACCATTATCTTTCCATCAGAATAAGAAGACTTAATGTACACACCCTTTGCAGATAACGGACAGCCATCTGTAAAAAAAAAAGGTTTGGCACTAACTTGTTGCTGCCGGTAAGCTCTGATTTTGCTAAATATGGCGTCAGTAAAAGTTGCAGAACTCTGCTGTTTGTAAGTAAGCTTACCCTCTATGAATCAAGATAAGGTATGGCACTGGTAAAGGTAGGACTGCAGACATACATCTTGCAATCGGAGAGAGATTTAGAATTACATTCACCATAATAACAAACAAGCCTCTAAGGGAGATTTTCAAATTTGTTCATCAGAACATGGATAACATTGGTTTATTTTCAGGGAACTATCTGTAGAATCAGGGAGAGTTTTTTGGGTACTACTTCAAATAACAAGATTCCAAATTCCATTACTTCAACAGTAATCAAAGGTACAAGTAGTATTCCAAGATCTCAAAAAAAAAAAAAAAAGTATGTTCGACATTATGGAAGGGTACACTTAAAACTGTTTTACTACAGATATATTTCTGGTCACAAATAATCAATGCAGTATGCGGTACCTTAAGTGAAAAATAACAAGTAAAGAAAGTTGCTTCGAGTCTTGAGGGTGTTTTTCAAAGGGAAAGGAGCGCCACAATGTACGCGATATTATATAGACTGATTAACGCCTCGCGCAATAAGGTAACTGTTTATATACGCGAGTCAGGTAACGAGACAGAGATTCCAATATGAGTGACTTCAGTAGCCAGAGGGGTCTAGATGCCAGACGATACAGGTGCATGTGCGTGTGTGTATGGACAGGCAGACAGGCTGTTGTGATTCAGACTCGTAACACAGAACTGTCGCAAGACATTCAAACTGTTGCTAATTATGTGTTGATGAAAAGCCGAGGAAGATGTGTATATCGTCGTGGAAAAGGGCGGGGAAAAAACTATTTTAGCTTCTTATTACAGTATCAATTCAATGTGCTGCCGGATTCTATCTATTCAATAGTTACACCTGTCTTCTATGTAGGTCATAAAATTTAATATGGGGCGATGGGGGGGGGGAGCCTGCTTTCACTTGGGTATATGGCAAGACTGTCACAGACAGTCAGTATTTTTGGTGATTATGTATTGATTAAAAACCCAAGGATGATCAAATGAAATACAACCCAACTTTGTTGAGAGGAGTCAAAGTTTCTGAGGTAATGTTTCCTTTGTAAATATCCACTTCTGTTGATGAACTCATGCATATTCATGAGAGTGTATCTGGCTTTGAAAATTTATTTGCTAAACAAAGACAAGCGGGACGACTGTCGTAAGTGAGTTCATGCTTAATTGGTTGCCTGTTTCAAATCACCAAACAATTTTTCCATTTATATTAGTGGCGGACAAATGTAACAATAAACGTACATTGGCTTTTTGGCTGGTAACTTGAAACAACTAAATGCTGCAACTAGGGGTCGATATAACAAAGATAGTCTTAACCTAGGACTCTTTAGTAGTTATTCAAAACTTAATGCTAGTCCTAAAAACTCCTTGTGAAACCAGCCTAGCTGTGCCCTGCAATTTGATGTAAAAATAGGAATTGCACTTGCACGATACTAACCCACTTTCTTCCTTCGTAGTAAACTGCCTGGCTATTTTTTCTTTGGATGGTAAAAAGAGTTGAATTCCCATCAGTAAAACCAAGAGAACAGGGAACAAAAGCGGTTGCTTCGGAAAGAGTAATTACATTCCAATCCTTTTTTAAAAATTGTTTATTCTAACAAAACATATGTACACAAGACTCAAACGTCATTGAAAAAGATGCTGACGTATGTTCTGGTATGTTTTAAGTACGTATGTCAGAATGTTTAATTAAATGGTTTGGCCAGACGGGAGTGCTGCATGACATTGAATTGAACTGAACGGAATAAAATCAAATTAAATTGACGTCGTCCAGCTCCAGATTCAAAAACAGTGTACTTGAAATGGACAGCATTTCAGATGCAGAAATTTCAGTGCCTCTAATTTTTAATATACGTTTAGCAGCTTTGGGTAAGGTTGATTTTTCTAATTAATTAAAAATTCTTCAAGCCTTGAAACAAAAATAATGAAGTAGCGCCAGACGCCTAGAGTAAGTATTCTGTACTACATAAATGTATCGACAGAAGATGGCATTTGACAGCAACGATGGACATGTGTTCCATTTCATTAGTCAATCACACATACATAGGGTATGTTAAGTTTCCTGGAAACCATTCTAGGAAATGATCTGATTAGACCTTCTGAACACACTTCAAGTTTAAGAAAACATGACAGCGTTTGACAGTCTTGCAAAATTCCACTTCGACCTTAGACTAATATATGTTGCTTATATAGGAAGCTTTTTGAAAATAAGGTAATTTAATACAGCAGATAAGTTTCGATTATAATAACACATCATCTTTTGTTTTACTTGCTGGATGGAACTTCTAATAAAAATTAGAAATAATTAAAACTAGAAATTGAAAACAGAGACAACAACTCTAAACAAAGAGACGTCAATGGTTACTGCCATCGTTTCTTGTAGAGCAAGACAACCCCTGAACTTATTTATTTTTTGTTTACCGTCTCGCTATCCGTTCCACAGCCGGTTACAGCATCAGAACTGATACAATAAACAGCAAATATAAAAGCCATCACACCCAAACCCCAATCAATAAGTCACTGCTTATTTTTCTAACAATACGGACAGACGTTATTGACACAAGCACGGTACATATTTCTACACAGAGCCGTGTAGTGCCGAGCTTTTAACTTTCCTAAAAACTTAAGTGGCATAACAAAGAGTAATATTCCTTGTCCCGTTATTTTTTCTGAGTGGAAAAACTGCTTGGATAGTCCCTGACATGTTTCCCAATGACAAGCGGGAACTACTCAAGGCATAGAGGCCTGACTAGCGTGGCGGTATGCGGCCAATGTACGGAATGTAACTCAGTAAAGGGGGACCAGTCACCTTTTGACCCTCCACTACTGCGTCTACCACAGTCGGCCTGTCATGCCTCCGCACTGCTTTCCTGCTTTGATTGCAATATGGGGGGACCTTGTTTCCAGGCTTTGCCAACCAAAATAACCCTCACACTCTTCGCACAAAAGAGGGCAGTATGGACTGGAAGCAGCAAGACGCAACTTTGCTTTTTACTGTACATCAAAACTACCATTGTTGTAGTGCTTTTTAAAGAGGATTTTTTCTTCTTCTAAATCGAATCAAAAAAGGGAATCCTTAAAACTTTTTGAGGATTGCAATTCGTTACTACAGAAACAAAATTGCCCGGGGACACCCTCCAACCCCATACGCCTTTATGGCTGATGCCGTATCATGAGTGATGCATATGACTTTTGGCTCGATGGTATTAGACTCTGTCATCTTCGACGCTTGTGGTAATTTGACTGGGGGTTCACGTGACCAAGTTGGGATTCCGATATGACTGTCAGATGATGACATAGAGGGCAGTGTGGCAAACTATGTCGGCCACACTGGAACGGATTCATTAGTGTATGTCAATCAGTAAGCCACCACAACTGTGCAATACATAGAGTGACAATGATGTAAGGTTACCAACTTCCGTTAGTTGCTTTCCTGGCTCTCAAAACTCGAGGATAATGACTTGACTCCACTGCCCTGAAACCTTCGATGTTGCTTACAAAACAATATTCTTGTATATTTTCCTATTCTTCAATATTACTTATACCTAATTTCTCACTGTCTCATTCATTTCAAAGTGACTTAAAGGGTGGCTGCAGTGTTTTTATTTATTCATTTAAACGATTAAACATGACATTTTAAACCTCAAATATTTTTATATATTTTTTATTAAATGCGCAAGTATTTTAAAAATGGTTTTCAAGAGATTAGGGGAACCCACCCCGCCCCTAAAAGGGAGCCTTCATTTGCAGAAACGTGACGTCATGTCGATAACCCGAGCCGTCTGGCCCCCTGGCTGTGTGCATAAAGAGACGTGTGCACTGTGTGCCTGGTACCTAGGCGCGTGTAGTTAGGGACCAGACTCTTTTTGCCGACGATATGTTTGAATTCCTGACGTGATGTCGATGGTAGGGGGGGCGGTAACAATCCACAAAAGGGGGGGGCATGACTTATTCGCTAATTACTCAAGTCAGACATGTCGGGAAGAAACAAAACACATTTTATTGATGTTCAATACATACATCAGAAATAAATGACAGCAAAATTAACTGTTTTATTTGAATTCACTGCAGCATCCCTTTAATCTCTATTCTCATCTCCAAAAGAGCCAAGAATTGTTTGCTGAGATCTTTCTCATTTGTCTTTATACATACTTTGAAAATTGAAAATCACAAGTTTGCTGGGCCCATCACAAAAACTACTGGCTTTGGGCCTGTGGTCCAGTGTAAAAATGGAGCCCTGGGAGAGGGAGGGAGAGAGGGAGGGGCGGGGAGACTAACAATGCAACCAACTCAGAATGGTAGGGAACTGTCTACTCGTCCTGGATTGTAAGTTCCCTCAGAGTCAAGGTAAATGATGTCAACAGGAACTACTAAAAAAACACTCATTCTAAAGATTACTACAGAGGGATCCCAAGATGGTTCAAACAAAATAAAAGCCAAGAGTCAAGACGATATCACTTTACTGGGTACAACATAGCAATTTAAAAACCGAATGAACGACCAATCACATTCAAGATGAACAGGAAACTGCATTCCACAATACTATATAAGCTTGCCAAACGACAAAGTACCAGACGGTTCAGAAAAAAAGGGGAAAAAAGTGCATTAGTGCAGATGACCGCGTATCTTATGCTGATCATGACAATGTAAAAGTAATTTGATAACAAAAGTCTGTGAGCTTCTTTTTTTCTTTCTTCTTCTTCTCATGCAAATGAATCGCCTATCATTGATGAATAGTAAGCAATTTTGGGGCAGAGGGAAAACTACAAAGGGAGCCGCCTTGCACGCAATGTGAGAAACTTGCATAATGATTTAATCCAGCGTTCTTGCATGTAGTAATGTGCAGCCAGGGTCTGAAGTTGCGTGTGCTCTCTGCTGCCAGACGGTTCATGCACTATTTCAATGCAGCACTCATGTATGTCAGCACATTGGGAACATTCGGGTAGACTGTCATTAATCTAATAGCATTTTTTTTTTTTTGCCCCCTCCAATTTCTAATAAGTGGCACATTACTACATTGCACTTTCACCAACGCGCTGTCACACCGTATACTTTAAAAAGCAGAACAAAACTAGAAAAGATGATCATAAATGATCCATAAAGGTAATGCCACATCATGCAAAAAGACTAACACTTTTCACGAATTTCACATATAGTGTCTTAAAGGCCCTGTACACTATTGGTAAGATTGAAAAACACAAAGTGTTCACAGATTCACACATATTTTACATGATTTAAAGTAAGTAATGGTAGAAAGGGTTCCTTTAAATATTTCTGTCTAAAATGCTCTCGTTTCTGAGGAATGAGTAAAACAATAGTTTTATCACGCATGATAATAAATTTGATATTTGAATACCAGAAAACACATTTATAAGGTCTCTTTTCACTATTTTCTCCTGACCTCAATGACCAATTGAGCTCAAACTTTCACAGGTTTGTTTGTTCATGCATTAATGTGGTTGATCACCCACAACATACCTGCTGTGTGCAGCTCTTTTGTCAGCTTTACCAATCCTGTATAATACCATTAGAGACACTGGACACTATTGGTAATTGTTACAGACAAGTCTTCTCACTTGTCCCCAGAACGTGTGTGCTTTCAGATGCTTGATTTCGAGACCTCAAATTCTAAATCAGAGGTCTCGAAATCAAACTCGTGGAAAATTACTTTTTTTCTCGAAAACTAGTCCACTTCAGAAGGAGCTGTTTCTCACCATGTTTTATGCTACCAACCTCTCCCCATTACTCGTTACCAAGTAAGGTTTTATGCTAATAATTAATTTGAGTAATTACCAATAGTGTCCACTGCCTTTAAGTGAGCATTTCGTTGAAATTTACAACTGAAACTCTTAAAAAAAAAAAAAAAAACCCACTTCCTAAACAGTTGTTAAAGAAAGAAAATTTTGCGTACAGGCTTAAACCAACTCATATTATTTTTGACAGATTCGTCTCAATCAAGTAATGTTTATGATTTGGTTTATGATTAAAACGGCAGTTCCCAAATTTATTGTCTAACTGACAAGATATAAACTATAACATTGATGATGTTGAAACTTTTTCACAATCAAAAACAGGCAAAAACGTCGTCTACATCCAATCCACATCATCCACTGCACAAATTCATGAGTAAAAAAACCCAACCGTCTTTCTTCATCCTACTCAGAGAAAAATTACGGTTGCCTGGACGCTAGAGGTTTTTTGTTGTTGCTGAATGAACAATATGCTCCCCCCTAAATTGTGGGAAGCCGGGGACGAAATTCAAAGGCAAACAGATGGCTCAGCACTCGAGTTTCGCAAATATTTTTCCGGCCTAACACTAATAAATTAGATTGGTTTGCGAGAAGGTATGAAGCTTTGGCACTCAGTGATGTCTACACACCAACTCATCGGGAACCAAAACCTGTGCAAACAGGGCATAAATCAACTTCTTTTCACGGAGACAAGTCTGGGTAAAAAAACTGCGGAGGATCAACATCGCATCCGTCGTCTTTGCGACAATGTGAGGTGGAAATTTGAAATGTAGGATAACTCCCTCCCCGTAATGAAGCTTTTTGACAAACATTGAGATGAAAAGAATTATCTTTATAACCTATCGTATGAAACAAATAATAGTCAAACAAATTGCAAGTAAACAACAAAACACACCAGCGTAACAAACTAACAATACTGGGTTCTTATATAGGACATTTATTCATTTTATGTCAACAAAATAATGGTTTAAAGGTGCTGTGGGGAATGCAAACACAGGGCCTTACCCCTTTCTGTTCTTGATAAGCGCACTGAGTTCTTTTACGTGCACTACATAATACACAGGACCAACAGCATTATGTCCCATCCAAAGGACTAAGCATGGATGGTAAAGTATCTTGCTTAAGAGCCATGACCAGGACTCGAATCCACACTCTGCAGGCCAGAAACACTAGAGCTTGAGGTCGGTGCTCTTAACTGCTTGGCAAAGACATGCCGTTAACAAAGTAACAATCTCTCTGAAATACCACTCTCTCTTCGGCAGTCAGTCTTTTCAGCTTTTGACTGCCACCCCATTCTCTCAGAGTGGCACCTTGACTGCCATCTTAAAAAACGAGGGACTTGAATGTTGTCTGTTCAGATCACTAGAACATTTTGGTTGCATTGAGGGGGAATGCGTATAGATTGGACATCTCGATTTGTAATAAAAAAGAATCACATTATCAGTCATGTTGTTTGTTCTCTGATTTTACTCACCTCTCTGATTTTATTTACTGTTTTTTGTTTTCTATGAGGGAGGGCTTGGTGTTCTCTTCTGTTCGATTCCCCACATCTTCCCGACCCCTCTTTTATTTTCAATCACTGCTGATCCGACTTTGCATGGCCGACAGGATAAGACCCAAGAATTCGGCCAGAATTTCCTTCCACTGCACCACTTGGTTCAGTGACCGGTGAAATACACCCAGAAACAAACCCTGATGCTTGGATTGGGCCAAAAAGAAAAGGGGCCATGTTTATTGACGTGAATGTGGTCGCAGCCAGAGTAGACTACGACGGAGTTCAAGAAATGAAAGAATGTTTTCATGGAAGAGGAGAGAGAGAGTGAGGAGCATAGTGCAATCGTGATGATTATCAATAAAGCCGATAAAAGACTACCGCTAATTTAGCTGCCAGTTCACCTCAGGTATTTCCTGATAGTTTATGTTGGGGGGGGGGGGGCGGGGGGTAGAGAGAGAAGTTTAGTATTCCCTCAAGCACATTCTGTATAAAGAATGAGGTTTGGTTATTTGCTTGACTTTTCCAGATCTAGAAATGCACCTGCAAGCCACACACAGCTTTGCGTAACTCTCCCCCTCCATTTTTTTTATGACTATTTTTGTCTGTGTTTTGCTACGGACTGAGCAGTATAGTGTGCCAATGCCGTGGTGTCGAGGTACAAGACATAACTAGTCCAAACTGTGCCCATGGGGGCCGAGGAAAACCGCGGCAACTTCATCTCGAGAGAGTCTTGCAGACTTGACAGAAAAGGTCTTGGCAAGTAGCCAACATGTGCCCGTCCTTTTCTTCCGGAATGCATCCCCAATCGTCAACACTTGATCCGCACCGAATCAGAACCCATTTATTCGGGGAGTTTTGGAGCAAGAAAAAAGATGAGTCGGAACGCAGCGAGGGAAATTCTTGGAAAATAGGCAGCACGCTGTGCTCACTGTATCATGCTGCCATGCTATAGTGAACGGAATGCATGCTACTGTTACGGGAATTTCAAGAAACACATCTCACTCAGTCTCTTCTCCCCCAGGGTCACTTAAAACTACGCCAATAACAAAGATACACTGCAGAAGGAAACGGGGAAAAAACTATCTAGTAGAAGTATCTATCATCGTTATTCAGAATTACTCCAATCCGAGTCAGCAGTCACCTAAATAGTGACAAATGGAAATATTTTACGCACCAAATTTGGATAGAAACAGATTGATGCGTCAGGCAACCAGCCAAAGTATACAATTTGTGACAAAAATTTTCAATGCTTTTTAGACATTCTGATATTCTGACAGTAGAGTTGGGCGGGGCACAGCTATGTTGGTGGGACAGTGACAGCTGGGTTAGGTGTGAACAGAATTTTTTAATCTGAATGCTCCAAGCGAAAAAAAGGAAAGAGGAGGGGGGGGGGTGCCCAGGTAATGGAGAGCTGGACTTCTGCCAAATCTGAGTGCCTAGATTCCTGAATGTTCGATCATCAGCACCATACTATTTTGTTACCTTATTTGGTCTGAGATTCACCGTTACGGGGTAAAACAATGCATCGCACGATCATAAAATGTTCAAAATGTTGTCAGCAAACCGAGTAAATTCACAATCACAATCTCACGCCTTAGCATTGGTGTAGATCAATAAGGAAGCAACCACAGCTATAAGGAGATTGGCAATGGGTGCAACGTAACGTCTACAAAAATTATCAAATTATTCCAGTCCGGTGGGACCTTATATGAACAGTCCTAGTCTATGCACGGCCAATATGAATACACATTAATGTAATGAACATAAAGTGGGAGGTGCCTGGGGATCCAGGGACCGTCAATGGTTTACCAAGAGGTGTTAGAGGATAGGTCCCCATGCCTCCTGCTGTATTCCCAGCACCTGATTAGCACTATGTACAAATTGAATGGACAGATAAACACGCAGGATAGACAATCATTTTCAGAAAGTAAAAGCCGCTTTCTCAGTTTATTTTAAATTGTGTGTACTGCACACACTCATTGCTCAGAAGTGGCGTGTTGAGGATGCAAACAATATAAAGGTTTTGTTAAAAAAACACTAGCTGTAATCAGTCTCAGTAGTATTAACCAAATTCTAAAATGTTCTTTGCAATCAAGCACAGTTTCTGATTGAAAACAGTTCTTTGAATCAAGCAGCAATTGTAGCTAAAATATTTCATTGAATTAATAAATAATTCTGACTGAAAGTGCCCCTTGAATCAAGCAGCATTTCTGACTGAAATGGTCCCTTGAATCAAGCTACAATTCTGACTGAATGGTCCCTTGAATCAAGCTGCATTTTCACTGAAATGGTCCCTTGAATCAACCTACATTTTCACTGAAATGGTCTCTTGAATCAAGCTGCATTTTCACTGAAATGGTCCCTTGAATCAAGCTGCATTTTCACTGAAACGGTCCCTTGAATCAAGCTGCAATTCTGACTGAAATAATTCCTTGAATCAAGTGGCAACTCTGACTGAAATGGCCCTTGAATCAGCAATTTAAATGAAATTGTTACTTGATTCAAGCTGCATTTTCACTGAAATGGTCCCTTGAATCAAGCTGCAATTCTGACTGAAATAATCCCTTGAATCAAGTGGCAACTTTCTGACTGAAATGGCCCTTGAATCAGCAATTTAATTGACATTTTTCCGTGAATCAAGCAGCATTATTACTGGAATGGTCATTGAATCAAGTAATATTGAATCAAGTTGCATTTTTGAATAATCATTTTGCCTGAAAAGTCTCTTAAAAACCACATATCTCTTGAAACAAGCAGTATTTTCCTGAAAACGCCTCTGGAATCTGAGCAGCATTTCTCGCTAAACAAAAAAATGCTCACTTTGAATCCGTCAGACACAGCACTTTGATGTAAACTGTGGCCTCGCTGGTAATGTTTAGTCTGAGCATTTAAGATTTCATTCAATTGACGCTGAGTATCACACCCACTGTGTCGTCAGTCCATTGACGAGGCAGACGGAATTAATCTCATGAAAAGACTGCAACGTCGTCACGCTGAAATGTAGTGATTGCAATCATCAAGAACATAGTTGCAACGCTGTGTTAAAAACAATTTGGCTGCGTTTTTATTTCTACATCTACTTGAGGAATGAATTGACATCGTTTTTAAATTAGAAGAAAAGTACAGCAGTGTTTCTTTTCTCTTTTCGTTGGTTATTCTATTGTTCGAACCACAGGGTTCACAAGGTTCTTTACTTGATTTTCAAAACTAGGGGTATTCTGTACTTGTTTTCCCTTGCTCTTTAGTTTTAAGAGCCCCTGCCTGTAAGAGTGTACCAAGTGGTGATTCATGGGTTCTCAGATCTTCTTCTAAAAAATTAGAGTGATACATCATCATACCAAACGAATAAATCCAAAATTTTAGTTTGCTGACGCTTTCGGTTTTGGAGTTACCAGTTATCAAAGTTTGGGCCAAAAAGCCCTCGAGAAACGAATAGTACATTCCCTGTAAACACAAAAATGTGCGCCAAGGTCATCCCAACAAAAGTAAAACATTTTTTGAAACCTCCAGTTGGGCTCATAACAAAAGTAAAAAAAAAAATTGGGATCTCGTTGGCGCATCATGTTACGCACACCTGAACCTTTGACGAACAGTGCCCTTGTGCCATTTTCAACGCCTCATAACTCAGCGCGCCTATAAGATCCCATGAATTAAACAAGTTCAAATGAAAGAGCTTGCATCCCTAAAACAAATTTAAGTGCAAAGTGCGTGGGATCTCGTTGGCGCAGAGAGATAATAGAGGTCAAAGTTCAAATTTTACCAATATATTGCGTTTTCGCACCTCCATAACTTCGCGCGCCAACAACAAAAAATTGTTTTTATGGCAACTGGGTATTGGAACAGTTTTCATCTAATGACAAATGAAAAAAGAATCTTGGGATCTCTGCAACTTGCATGTCAAAAGATTTTTTGAAAATTTTCTAAAGTATTGTCATTCCACACATTTTGGCCTAAATTGGCACAACATTCACTTTTTTCATCACTGTAAGCATCTATGCCAATAAGATCCCATCAATGTTTTCTTGTATTTGGTTAAGTTGAGTGTTCCTTAACAGATTTCAATTGAAAAATAATTGGGATCATGTTGGCCCACCAATATAACAAAGGTCAAAGGTCATATGAAACTACACTACTGCCTATTTCGGGCGATTTTGCGTTGTCTAGAAATCCACGCGCCAATATGATCCCATTAAGTTGTCTGTGTTTTATGATTATATAGATTCTCAGCAACACATAAAAAGCAAAAACCAAATGGGATTTGAGTGGCGCTAACAAATATTACAGATCAAAAGTTCACAATACATGCCTATACACATTGTACTTATGCATTGCTGTGGCAACCGAAAGTGAGAAATATCCCCCAATTTCAAAATGTTGGCAAACCATGAAGGGGATAGGTCTCCAAAATGAATTTTGGTCAAGATATAGACTGGACTTGTTTTTACAAATGGTGTTAGTTTAATGTTGGTTGGTAACTGTTGCCAAGGTCAAAGGTTACAAAGAATATGGGTGTTTTTTATATTTCCGTCAAGAGCCAACTTCAGAGCCTTTTCAAGATTTTATTTAAAGAACAAGGGCTCTATCATTTCAGTTTGGGACAGCCACTTATAATATCTAGGCACATATGGTTGTCCCAAATTAATAATAGAGCCCATCCTTTTTTGATAAAATGTTGACAGGGCTTCGAAGTTGGTTCTTGACAGAAAATGTATTACAAAACACCAATATTTTCTGTGGAGAGCCAACTTCAAAGCCATGTCATCATTTTATCAAATGAACAAGGGCTCTATAATTAATTTGGGACAATCACATGTGCCTAGATATTATAAGTGGTTTTCCCCAACATAAAGGAAAGAGCCCTTGTTCATTAAATAAAATCTTGAAAAGGCTCTGAAGTTGGCTCTTGACAGAAAATATAAAAAACACCCATATTCTTTGTAACCTTTGACCTTGGCAACAGCAATATTTCTCACTTTCGGTTGCCACAGCAATGCATAAGTATAGGCATGTATTGTGAACTTTTGATCTGTAATATTTGTTAGCGCCACTCAAATCCCATTTGGTTTTTGCTTTTTATGTGTTGCTGAGAATCTATATAATCATAAAACGCAGACAGCTTAATGGGATCATATTGGCGCGTGGATTTCTAGACGACGCAAAATCGCCCGAAATAGGCAGTAGTGTAGTTTCATATGACCTTTGACCTTTGTTATATTGGCGGGGCCAACATGATCCCAATTATTTTTCAATTGATATCTGTTTAGGAACACTCAACTTAAAAGTGAATAATGTGCCAATTTAGGCCAAAATGTGTGGAATGACAATACTTTAGAAAATTTTCAAAAAATCTTTTGACATGCAAGTTGCAGAGATCCCAAGATTCTTTTTTCATTTGTCATTAGATGAAAACTGTTCCAATACCCAGTTGCCATAAAAACAATTTTTTGTTGTTGGCGCGCGAAGTTATGGAGGTGCGAAAACGCAATATATTGGTAAAATTTGAACTTTGACCTCTATTATCTCTCTGCGCCAACGAGATCCCACTCACTTTGCACTTAAATTTGTTTTAGGGATGCAAGCTCTTTCATTTGAACTTGTTCAATTTATGGGATCTTATAGGCGCGCTGAGTTATGAGGCGTTGAAAATGGCACGAGGGCACTGTTCGTCAAAGGTTCAGGTGCGCGTAACATGATGCGCCAACGAGATCCCAATTTTTTTTTTATACTTTTGTTATAAGCCCAACTGGAGGTTTCAAAAAATGTTTTACTTTTTCTGGGATGACCTTGGCGCACGTTTTTGTGTTTACAGGGAATGTACTATTCGTTTCTTGAGGGCTTTTTGGCCCAAACTTTGATAACTGGTAACTCCAAAACCGAAAGCGTCAGCAAACTAAAATTTTGGATTTATTCGTTTGGTATGATGGTGTATCACTCTAATTTTTTGGACGAAGATCTGCGAACCCATGAATCACACCCCCCCCCCCTAATTTGGTACATTCTTACAGGCAGGGACTCTTAAAGACACTGGACACTTTTGGTAATTGTCAAAGACGAGTCTTCTCACTCGGTGTATCTCAAAATATGCATAAATTAACAAACTTGTGAAAATTTGAGCTCAATCGGTCAGTAAGTTGCGAGATAATAAAGAAAGAAAAAAACACCCTTGTCACACAAAGTTGTGTGCTTGATTTTGAGACCTCAAATTCTAAATCTGAGTTCTCAAAATCAAATTCGTGGAAAATTACTTCTTTCTATAAAATTACGTTACTTCAGAGGGAGCCGTTTATCACAATGTTTTATACTATCAACCTCTCCCCATTACTTGTTACCAAGAAAGGTTTTATGCTAATAATTATTTTGAGTAATTACCAAAAGTGTCCATTGTCTTTATAGCTCAGTGCAATCTGGAGCATTTTTAATGGTTTCACTTTTACGTTTTTCCTGTGTGTGTTAGGTCTATTAAAAATAGGTATCAACCTGATATTCAAGCTTGTACATGAGGAGAACCCAGACATATACGAAGGTAGATAAAACTGAACAAAGTATTGTAAACAAAAAGATAATAACAATGTACAATAAATGTACAAATGGTGACCAATTTGTTTCCGAGACAGACTGTTAATTTTGTTAAAACTCTACTCAAATCATGCTGTATGCCCCTCAAGTGTACGTCACACCTTGCTCTATGGTCACACATTTGACTTTAGAGGGCACTAAGTCAACTTTGTATTAGAAGACATGCAATTTGTGGACTGAGCCCAGGAAGTCAATGTTTTTGGTCACCAGGAAAAAATAGAGAGCAACAAATAAGCAATTTTTTTTTTTACTGGAATGCAGTGAAGCAAAGATGAGCTCAAAGCACAACAATTGTCATTTTCTAGGATATGACAAAAACCGCAAACATTACGGAGTACTCAAGCATGTAGCATCAATGGTCAATCAAGGGAGCCCCAGGATATGAACAAAACCACAAGACTTAAAGGAGCACTCCACAACTAAGAGCATCTGTGGTCAACCAGGGGACCTGGGGATGTGTACAAACCACAAGACTTAAAGGAGCACTCCCAAGTATGAGCTAATGTGGTCAAGTAGTCAAAATGGGGCTCGGGGATGTGTACAAACCACAAGACTTAAAGGAGCACTCCACAACTAAGAGCATCTGTGGTCAACCAGCTGGGGATGTGTACAAACCACAAGACTTAAAGGAACACTCCCAAGTATGAGCTAATGTGGTCAAGTAGTCAAAATGGGGCTTGAGGATGTGTACAAACCACAAGACTTAAAGGAGCACTCCCAAATATGAGCTAATGTGGTCAAACCGTCAAAAGGAGGCCTGGGGATGTGTACAAACCACAAGACTTAAAGAGGCACTCAGCAAGAGCATAAGTGGTTAAAGGGAGGCCTGGGGATGTGTACAAAACACACCTTAAAGGAGCACGCTGCAAGATCATCTGTGGTCAAAAGGAGGCATGGAGGTGTGTGCAAACCTCAAGATATGAGGAAGCACTCTACAAGAACATATGTGGTCAAAAGGAGGCATGGAGGTGTGTGCAAACCTCAAGATATGAGGAAGCACTCTACAAGAACATATGTGGTCAAAAGGAGGCATGGAGGTGCGTGCAAACCTCAAGATATGAGGAAGCACTCTACAAGAACATATGTGGTCAAAAGGAGGCCTGTGGATGTGTACACACCACAATACTTAAAGGAGCAATATGCAAGTGTATATGTGGTCAACAGAAGATCTAGGGGATGTGTACAAACCATAGTACTTGAAGGGGCACTCTGTTAGACCATGTGATCAAAAGGAGGCCTTCATGTGTACAAACAAACTTGCATTAAAGGAGCACCTCTAAAATATAATAAATAGAAAGACTCCAACAGAAACAAAAGACTTCAAAGACTTATTTTCATTGAATCTGAACCTGTAAATATCACCTCCTAAAAAAAAACCAAAAACCAAACAAGAGCATGTCTTGATTGAGATGTAATTTAAAGTCTCTGACAGAAATCTGCCACTTGGAAAATAAGTAACGGAGTGAACGAATAATCATGAACAACAGGTCAGGTTTGGTTTGATTAAGATGAAGGCAATAAATCACAAACTTATTATTCTGTGCAAGGTGTAGATGTAACATCAATAGAAGAAATCACAAAATACTAATCTCTAGCCAGACACTGTTTATTGAGGTTTTGTGTCGACCCATCGTCGAATAGTCTGAATCACCAATTAGAGTTTTCTCTCATTCAAATAAAAAAGACGCAAATCTAAAATACAGTGAATGAAGAAAATCGTCTGCCGGTCCAGGGCGCAGTGGCATTTTATGCATAGAGTAATGAGCAATTACTGAGCAAAGAGGGCTGATCCATCACATTGCCCACGGGCCAATCTCGCTGTTTCCCCTCTCGCTCTCCACTCCCTCTCTGCACAGGAAATTTACTTGCTCCTTTCGTGATGTTGCCTTCAATTAAAAAATAAAGAAAGAGACTGCGTTTGGTGAGCTAGCGCACGAAGACTCAGAATCAAGACATGGGGAGGGGAGGGGGGGGGGGAGAGAGAATAAAGCACCCTGCTCATGTTATTAAAGGAAAAGTAGATGAAAGAAACGTGACAACTGAGTCAATGAGTCTCTCTACGATTGTCAGATTTAAGAGGTTTTTCCCAACTTGGACATTTTTGTCTTCTTCCTGTAATTAAACAGTGAGAGAGAGAACAACAGTGCGTTTTTTTTTTTTTCATTGTGGTTTACTTTGGAAAGCCTTATGGATGTTTCTGGCCATGTTCTATAATGATGCTTGCGTAAATAGGTTTTGGCGCACGAGTGTTCCCTGTCAATTAACAACAGCTTGGTAATGAAAGATTTACTCTGCGCAGTTAATTCTGGACCTCTTACTCTTAGCGATAAAACATTTAGTGAAACCTACACTCGGGGGAAACAATGCCTACAATGCCAAAGTATACTTAGACTGTTCATAAAACCTTTATTGCTTTTTTCAGTAGAAATTTAAATTTCTCTCATCTTGGTGCCCTCTATTACGAGAAAATTGCCTTGCCCTTACAAGAACGACGAGTCAGGTCTGCAAGTTACTCCACTGTAATTCCTTTTTTTGACAGGTTTATGGCAGCATTTACACAGGTTTCTTCACCAAGGGAATGAATCATGTGTAATCATCAATAATTGCAATAAAGCAATAGTTTGACAATCCTACTAAGTACAAGAAAGTTTAGAGCGAACCTGGGGATGTATTTCAAAAAGAGTCAAGTCTCATCTCGAGGGTGTGTTAAGGCCGAGTCACACTGCAGCGATAACGAAAAAGATAACGATCACGACGCAATCTATTGGTTGAATTGCTCCACGCAGAATATGCACACGCTCATTCAACCAATTGAATGCGTTCTCTTTGCGTCGTTATCGTTCTTGTTATCCCTGCAGTGGGACCGGGCCTTTACTCATCCTAACTTAGGACTAGCCTTTAATAACTCTAGGACTAGTCCTAAGTTAGGACTGTCTTTGTGAAACCGACCCCTGGTATGGCACTAATGTAACAATACCATCCTTGAGTTCTTGTATGACAACCTATTTCATACATTCTAAAAGCCATTCTAAAATCATTTCTTTGAGACCTTTACAGCATGAAGACAACATTGTTAAAGACCAGTATCCACACTTTATGTGACCTGACATACATGAAATAACAAACCTTTGAAAGTTTAAGCTCAATCTGTCGACAGAGACACTAGAAAAAAGTAGGGGGTAAAAGACCTAAGGCTTCTATGTTTTCAGTATGCTTTTAGACTTGCGAGATTTGAACAAAAACAGTAGCATTTCAAGTAAAAATACCCAAGGGAAGTTTTCTACCATGACCAGCTCCATACCATGTAAGTCATTTACAAATCTGTGAACATTTTATATTGTCACTCTTAAGTGTTGTACAACATCCTCAACGAAAGCCTCTCCATTTCTACAAGGTCAAGATCATTGTGTCTAAAAGGAAGTGGAAAGAAAAGAACCCCCAAAACTTAGTAGCATTTCAAGCAAAAATATCCAAGGCAAATTTCCACCATAAATTACCATTTTCCATACCATGTAAGCTATGTGCAAATCTGTGAGCATTTATATTGTCACTCTTAAGTGACGTACAACATCCTCAACATAGGTCTCTCCATTTCTACAAGGTCAAGATCACTTCGTCTAAAACGAAATGAAAAAAAAAAAAAAAAAAAAAAAAGTCAAAAATCAAAAGAAAAAAAACCACCATGATTTGTATGACAGTGACTCGATAAGACTAAATGAAAAAGACAGAAGACTCACAACGTGTGTATATAAACACGTATTGATCAGTCCGAATCATCTCCGCTCTCGTGAAGTGCGTAATCATTAACCAAGCATATACACAGTCACATTAACCAGTCGGGCATCCAAATGACGGACGCTGGCCTGGGACGCCGGTCATTGACCCCCAGTACTGCTGACTGCACATAACCCGGGGATCGTATCACGATTATTTCCGTGTCGATTGCGGGCGCATCAAGAACAGCGGTCTCCTTAAGGCATTATGTGTGGAATGATGGCGGCTTATGCCGACCAGTTTTACCAACATAAAAATGGGGGGGGGGGGGGTGAGGGGGGAAAAAATTGAGAGAAAATTAATTACTTAGCATCAGGCATGCATCAATCAGCTCCTAAGATTTTAGTAGGGGATTCCTTAAAATATAATTGGTCAGAAATACTATTAGCCATCTTGCTGTTTGTGAGTTTCTGTTATTGAAAGTCTTTTTATTTTGGGCTGATCGTCATTTGTAATTTATGTAATTTGAAATACTATATTTAGGAATAAAGAGTTAATTGAAAATTTAAATTTCTTTTTTAAGTCTGGAATTAGAAGGAAAACATACTTTTCCTCAGATGGACAACTTCCAAGATTCTTTTGCAATGTGGACGGTATTTGACTTTTACTGGTACAGTGGCAATTAAAAAAAAAAAAAGTATACACATATCCGGATATAACACATATATGTTTTTATTGTAGTTTTTACAGCTGTACGTACTTGTGATTATCCACAGAAGCCATTAAGACTCCAAATTGATGATTTTAAGCACACTAATCTTTCGCACTAGGACAACTTGGTAAACATCAAAGACCAGTAAAAACATTTATATTTATCACCTGATCTACATTTTCAATACGTTATTTTTTAGTTCAGACCAAATTAAAAAGTAGCCATCGTCTGCTTGCCCGTTCCAACCCATTACCAGTCACCAACTCCTACACCTTTTATGTCATCAAATCATTCATTTTTGTACACAATCCTCATCCCTTTTAATTGATAGAAGCAACAAAATGCTTACATTTCCACAAATTTGGTTTAACATTAACAGTTGGTTACCATGACAACATATCACCCATTGTAAATAATAACAATAAGGCCTAATAAGGCCTAAAAAATAATTTTAACAAACACTTAAAAGCAGGGGGAAAAACTCACTTATTTGCTTTCTCAGAAATTATCTAAATCTAATTATTATTTTGGTAATAAAAAGGTAATTTGCAATTTTATTGCAATTCTATTGTCAGACAATTTTTTACTAGACAATCTTCCTTTGTCTGTGACACGCATCATTTTATTGATATCAGTATAATAATTGATAGCAGGGCCCACACCATCCCACATCCACAATGAAGTCATATTGTAAAGTGCTGTCCTCGCTGCCTGAGTTTACACATAGCAATAGCGAGCTACTGGGTACTTGTCACTTCTTATTTTCACTGTTCCCAATCAATTAACACTTTATAGTGGGAAAATAGTTCGACAATCACAAAGTATCTCATTCCAGACTGGGCCTAATCTCAAAGAGCTAGTTAAGTAGAAATTACTGTTTACAAATTTCTGCTAAGCGAAAAAAAAAAAAAAAACCAGGATACCAGTGATAAATTATATATGTGACATAGTATATTGGCTGGTAACCTTATTAAGTCAGCATAATTTCTGTATTCGATACTTTAGCCAAGGCAAAAGTGCATGGTTTGGCTTAAACAGAAAACATCGCTTAATGGTCTACTGCTAAGCAAAAAATGTGACATGGCATTGTTAGCTGGTAACCTTATTCTGGTAAGCATTAATGTTTCATGCTTAGCTATTTTTTTGTGCTTAAGCAGCTCTATGAAATTGAGCCCTGGTGGAAGACACACCAACTATACACACAAAGTCTCATTAAGTCAATGGTTACAACTGACGTCCTCTCTACATTCTCTTATTGTTCAGACTTGGGTCTCTTGTATACTGAATCTGGATAAATATTCTCAATGCTCTAGTAAGAGCCAAACAAGAAGACAAGATGATGAAGAAACTTCAGATGTGGGAGGAAAACCCCAGAGAATTATTCCAGGGAAAACCCATGCAGTCAAGTAGGGGCTGAAAACCCAATCCGTATAGTGCCCCGGTGGGATTCGAACCAGGGTCCCAGAGGTGGAAGGCGAGGCAAGACACCACTACACCAACCTGACCAAACTGAGGCTATATCCAGACACCCTCATCCCCTTCTTCCCATAGTATTCATGTCAACAATTTGGACAGCTCATCAATATCTCGATGGGAATGTTTTATTTTGTGAAATAATACGCCCTGAACCTTTGTAGACTTGATTTCAAGTCTGAAATTGTGGTTTTTTTTGTTGACGTTACCACCAAACACAAACGCAAATACAGTTCAGACTGGCTAAAACTACATTTCAAACAGGTAACACTAAAGCAACAACAGCTCAGACTGGTTCAAACTACATTTCAAACAGGTAACCTACCTAGAGACACAGGAATCCAGCCCCACTGATCTCACACCATTCACAGTCTCCAATGCCCACTGTATTTCCATCACTTCTGTATACCACATTCTTTTTCCTTTTCAATGAATTTAACAAAATTAGGAAAAACACCGACACAGAAAAATAACAGGAAGGACCCCAATTAAATTTCATGCGACATACTCTTCAATTACTACAAAAGCCTTCAATGTGACAACAAAATCAACAATTAATTGCAACCTGGCAACGAATGTCTGAGGCAGATGGCACGAGCAGAGTATTCAAATAATTGTCGACCATAAAGCGTTCAAACTGTAGCCATGGAGTGAACAAACCTAGTAACAAATAGCTTGTAAACAACAGACCTTATGCATTGACGTCATCTAGCCGCCATTTATTTTAGAGGTAAACCGATGACAAAACAATGGAAACACACAGATTTGTATCGCTGCGCACAGGACTGGCCAATGACCAAACTTCCTTTTCTGACCTCAAGGCGATGGCGTCCTACTGAAATGACATCACGTGCATAAGGTGTATTTGGTAAAATACAGATTTTTTCAAAACCCAAATTCACCATAAATATAGACAGTTTCATTTCTTGAGCACAACAATGTGAGCACAACAATGTGAAGATACATTTACCACAAGTTTACTTAAAACAATCTAAACGAAATTTTTGATGTAATTCCTGAAGCAAAATGCAATGTAAAATGGTTTTAAATGGACACAGACCAGGGAAGAGACATCTAGAGAAATAAAAAGTCCCAAATATTGATCCTAATAATGTCTCTAAAATCACATTCCTAAAGTGTGCACAAAAACAGAGTCCACCCAGATCCAACAGCGCCCTATGGGGAATACTCCAATGTCTTAAAGGCACAGGACACTTTTGGTTATTGTCAGAGACCAGTATTCTCACTTGGTGTATCCCAACATAGGTCTATGCATCAACAAAACAAATCTGTGGAAAATTTAACTCAACTGGTCATCGCAGTTGCAAGAGAATAATGAAAGAAAAAACACCCTTGTTGCACAAATTTGTGTGCTTTCAGATTCATAATAAAAGGCTTCAAGGCCTTCAAGTATTTTAATTTGAGTGAGAAATTACCTCTATCTAAAAAACGACATTATTTCAGAGGGAGCCGTTTCTCACAATGTTTTATACTATCAACAGCTCTTTATTGCTCGTTACAAAGTAAGTTTTTATGCTAACAATTCTTTCAAGTGATTACCAATAGTGTCCAGCGCTTTTAAACACCAGCAGCCAAAAACTCTAACACGCCACTCCGCCAGTGGAGAGAAGAGTCTCAAGCCCCTAGAGCAAGGCAAGCTCAAATTGGCTCTGGAGTGGGGGAGCACAAAATGCCTCATTCATGTCCGAGAGCTTCATTCATGTTGCATGAAAAAAAAAGAGCGAAGTCTGTGCCGTTGTCGACCATGATGATGATGATGATGATGATGTACCCAACATGAATCTCAATGGAACACCTGGAGATCTGAGTCATCCGTTTTTTAGCATAAAATGTGGAAAAACTTTAATAAAAACCGGGGTGGTGTTCTAATAATGTCAGCATTTTCTACTACACATTCAGGCCAGTCTCCCGTGTACTGGATGGGCAACCCTAATGTGGGTTTCGTTCAAGTATGAGATCCACATAGTTTCTTATAACATTTTGTTTAAATTATCCGTAATGTTTAACCATTTTGGAGATCAGGCTCAAAGCACAGAAAAATCCAGCTTAGCAATTATAGATTACGAACCTAAATACTACTTAAAGCCATTATACACTTTCGGTAAACAGTATTGTCCAAGTCCCACACTTCGTGTATCACAACTTATATATAAAATAACAAACCTGTGAAAATTTAGGCTCAATCGGTCATCGGAGTCGGGAGAAAATAATGGGGAAAACCCACTCTTGTTTCCGCGCACTTCGCCGTGTCATGACATGTGTTTAAAAAATCTGGAATTCTCGCTAACGAGAATTTATATTGTTTTAATGTTTTCTCAAAAAGTAAAGCATTTCATGGATTAATATTTCAAGAGAAGTCTTTCACCATTACATTCTGTAAACCCTGTAAATTATTTGTAAATCTGTGAACTTTTGTTTGTTTGTCTGTACCAAAAGTGTATAATGGCTTTAATCTACAATGCTTACAACTCATAATGAGTTGGTAATATGAATTATAGGTTACCAGCCAAAATACCACTTAATCTACATTGCTTATGGCTGGTTGCCTGCTAGTTTTTTTTACAATTTGAGAAGGATAGTTACTTGTGTAACATCAAAAGGCAACTTGTTAGCTGGTTTTTGTGCTTAAAGGGACACACCGGCCGAATTGGGCTTTTTGGGCTACAAAATAGACTAAGATATGACTTCAACGGTCTTCCAGGAATGAAGAAGAACAGTCCTTAAAAAAAATCATCAAATTTAGCCGTTTTTGAGCATTTTAAGACAAAAACGCAGGTCGCGTGATTGTTCTAACCAAAAAGTGGTACAAACAATCAAGTGACCTTCCGGGCTAGTTTTACTTTCAGCCGTCTAAAAGTAACTTACTTAACCAAATTTAAATATTTTTTTTACAAAATTATTTACGAATAATTGACGAAAAAGATCATGTATTCAAATTATCGCTACTAAATGTAAATAATGATGAAAAACCTAACGTAAGATTCACATTCAAAGAGTCCGTGTAACGGAAGCTTGTTATATGGCCGCTTTTTTGTTTTGTTCCATTTTTCGCTAAATACGTGACATTTTGATGATTTTTTTTACAGCAACCATCTATAAAAACATTATTTATGATTCTACACCCCTAATATTTCTTTACACCTAAAGAAATCAGGTCTCTTTATGTGCTTAGAGGTTTTGCATTAGGGGCTTTACAAATGTTTTTATATAGTATAATTATTATCTCGCACTGCGGCAGGAAATGCAGCGCAAAATGTCACCCCAACAGCGCACTTTGCACTCTTCTGTACAAAACACTCACACAACCCACCACTGCTAATTAAGATTACCAACTGATAATCGCCCCCATGATAACCTTGCCATGCAGTGCTGCTGAAAACAGGCCTCACACACTATCAATCTACGCTTTGTCTTAATTGAGTTGAGCGATACCTCTCGCGATCGCTTATCAACGATCAATATCACTAGTGGAAAAAGTCATTCATGACTACGAAATCAGTTGATGACATTGATAGCCAAAACAGTGATAGGTATCACTGGTGAGGAATGTATGACATCCAGTTGCATACATACTGAGATTTCAAACAAGGCCAGATAATATATAGGAAAAGTTCCCATATCCTGCCACCACTTTTTCATTCGTTTTGAAACAAAATAGTATCTAATTTACTCAAATGAGATATTCCTCTTTGTAAAACTGAATGAAAAATTGTTGGCAGGACACGGACAGTTTTTTCTTCTTCAAAATATGGTTTATCAGAAACTATTGGTACTCCTCCTGGTTCAAAATTAACTAAATAAACAAACAGTAAATGAACACATAAAATTGAGAATGACATTTCAGGAGGTTGACTTTTCCAGTTCATTAATATAACTGTACATGTTTCACTCCCGGTTTTCACTTCCTGTTTCTATATTATTTATAAATGCATAAAAAAAACCTAAACAATTGTCCAATCATCTTTCCACAAATAACTTCTATTGCGACAGGCCACAGCGCCATTCCCTTTCATCATTTCATGGAATTGAAAACCGCATCACAGTAATAAAAAAAATATGTATAGAACAAACACCTTTACAGAACTTTTCTAATGAAAAAATGTCATGGTTGATTAAAACAACTGCCCACATTTTTTGTGGAAAATATCCCCACCCCCCTCTTCGCCAAACCGCCCCCTCCCAAAATAAAGAGCACCCATTACCAGTGAGTGATGAGTTAAGTACGGATTCAATGGCATAGTACAAGCGACTGAGTGGAGCCCATTAAAATCTAATGAAAGCCAATAATTAACATCTCCTCATCAATAAAGAGACGAAACAGAAATAGATCAGTAACAATGAACAATACAGGAGATACACTTGATGCACCTATAGAATGGATAGAACATCAACATGTCCAATTCATGGCAGAGGAGGTCGGTAAAATGCCTGTTTTTGTCTGAGCATGTAGGAAGCAGGGTGGGATGTGGGGTATGGAGGAGGGGGATAGGTGTTTCCCCCATAGCCAGAGAGGTTTGCAGTTTCAGCATGAGTAGGATTTGAAACTTTGCGTGGTGGGATTACAATCTAGTCCAGAATTCAAGTCAAAGGTACCCCATGACGAGAACAGACTTCCCTGTATATTTGGCGATTGGCATTTTCTGACCAGTGAGTAATTTTTAAACCATTAATCTCCATTCGATATATTCCTTCAAGACAAATACTTCCTGCTAGTTTGATCCCGATAATCATATTAATAAAACAAAATAAAAAATGAAAACGTTCTTGCTGTCCTAAAACACCACACAGACAACATGACGACATTGTACCAAGGAAGAGGACATTGTACCAAGAACATAATTTATATCTTAATCCAAAATAATAATGCCGTAATGGGGCCATTATACAGAAATGACCTCTACAATCCATTCTGTAATTTGTATTACACCTATTCTCTTTTGTCATTCATAGTCTGTCATTGGATTTGGCAATGGCGCGACTCATTATAAAGGGCCCCAGTGCCGATTGTTAATGATCGTAAATGGAATACCGAGTGTCACAACGAAATTATTTTATCGTAAATACCGATTTTATCCACGGATAAAGAAGATCTTTTGATTAAACATTCCATTTCATTTATCAATTCTGGTTGTGAAGCCTAATAATAATAATAATAATATGACACTTGTAAAGCGCAAACATATCCACCTAACAAGTAGGCGCTCAAGGCGCGACAAAGAAAGGACTAGGACTCTCAGAAAAAGAAAAAATAACTTAAACACTATAGAGCCCAATGGAGAGAAGACAAAGAAGGAAGTTTGGTTTGATGGGGGGGGGGGGGGGGGAACGCAGAAAATTATTCCAGGGAAAACCAACACAGCCAGGCAGGGACTGACAACCCAAATCAAGTGAGTGGAAATTAAGGCAAACCACTACGCTAACCTGACCGCCCGGCCTGATTCTGGAGCATGTTGAAGATGACTTGGCAGAGATGAGGTACATGTATGTGGCAATCCACAAGACACACGCAAAGAAAAAAATGAAATGAAAAAATCAAATAACACATAAAGGCAGTGGACATCATTGGTAATTGTCAAAGACCAGTCTTCTCACTTGGTGTATCTCAACATAAGCATAAAATAACACACCTGTGAAAATTTGAGCTCCATGAGTCGTCGAAGTTGCGAGATAATAATGAAAGAAAAAATACCATTGTCACAATAATTTGTGTGCTTTCAGATGCTTGATTTCGAGACCTCAAAATTTAATCCTGAGGTCCCGAAATCAAATTCGAGGAAAGTTACTTCTCTCTCTAAACCTACGTCACTTCAGAGGGAGCTGTTTCTCACAATAGTTTATACTATCAACAGCTCCCCATTACTCGTTACCAAGTAAGGTTTTATGCTAATAATTATTTTGAGTAATTACCAATAGTGTCCACTGCCTTTAAAGCAAATGATGGTTAACCTTTAATCTCCTCTTCCGCTTTATAAAACAAGAATTGAACAAAACCCACCTCTGATGACCGATCGCGGTCTTCCCCAGCGAGAAGCGCCTCATCACCTCGGCGATTGATGAGATGACATGGAGCTGGACGATGAGGGAACCGGGGATGGCCCTGTAGGAGGAGCCTTAATATCTTGACTGTCCTGAGTGGGTACCGGGCTAGAGCTAGGGTTGGAATTCCTGGACGGAGAGACGGTGGATCCTGACGACACATCTCCGGTTGGTGGGGTTAACTTTCGGCTGCTCTTCTCTGCAATGAAGGAAAGACAAAGTGTGGAATTTTTAAAACATTTTCATTACTTCAATCATGGCAATGATAAGAATCAGGCCTGATACTTTCTGGAGGCAATGAAGGCGGTTGCCCTCTTGTCCTTTTGTCATTGCCTTGGTGCCCTTGAAATGCTACAGTAAAAATTTACAATTTCCCCATAGGGTGCCCTTCACCAAGTCGAAAATGCCTTGGTGCCCGCCCTTGCCCTTCCAAATCGAAGCATACAGGGCTGAAAAATTATAATGATGAATAGTTACAAACCATTGGTGTTTTTCAGAACCAATACTACTCAGATTTATTCAGATAGTGCGACTGCAAACCTCACCTGATAAGACTTTTTAAACCACCGGTAACTAATGTAAGCCACAGATTGGCACTTATGGCGATGATATTGGCACTGTTTACTACCGGCATGGGGAGTTATTTTCTCATTCGGGGGCTATATGGCACAGTTTTGGACACATCCAGATCAAGGAAAGTTCTCACATCCGCACAAACGGTTATCAACAAGGTATTTTTATTTTTCAAAAAGGTTACACGAGGTGGGAACTTTTTGGGTTGACGTGGAGTGGTCTCAGCTCAATGTGATTGACAGTAAGTGGGTTTGTGTGTCACATGAGTGATACAAATTAGGTGTATCAATCACAGATTGACACTCAATTGCTTGATTCCTAACTCTCAGGGCAGCTGAAATTAAATGAAGTAGTTGTCGAACATGTCAACCGCCCCCATCTAAACTCAGAAACCCAATTTGTTAGACAGTTGAGATCGCAGGATTCTACAACTCTTTAACAATCAACAGTCCTATTTCAAAAGGTAGATTATTTACCAAAAATCTGGACAATATTCTGAATATAATCCAAATGTCTAAATGAAATAGCAATGGTCTACAGGTTAAAGCGATACTCAGCACTCATTCACACCATGTGATATCATCCATTGAATATTCTTTCAATGATTTCGTTAACTGAGGCTCTGAGTGACACAAACTTGGATTTTAAATTCCACCTTACCACTCTTAAACTGTTGACAGCCCTGACTATCTCTTTTGTCCACCTTCCTAAGCCCAATTTCATAAGTAAATTACCTCTTTTTTCAAAATTTTTTATTTCAGAGGGAGCCGTTTTCACAATGTTTACATGTACCAACATCTCTCCATTGCTCGTTACTAAGTACGTTTTTATACTAACAGATATTTGTAGTATTTACCAATAGTGGCCACAGTGCCTTTAAGAAAATAAGTTTTCAAAAACCTTTTGATTTCTCGCAACCAGAGAAATCTGAAAACATGCATCCCCAGACACCCCTCTTGCTTGAAAACAAAAGAAATATTCATTTTCCTCGACACAGAAAAAGAGAATCAATTTTTTGGGAGCATAAATTATTGAGTTCATTTTCAGAGAAGCAGGCGGGACTGTGGGCTTAAGCTTTTGGTAATTCAATTTGGCCGGTACTCAGCCTATGAATCAATATCATTGGTTTGTACTTTTCAAGGGGTCTCTGCCCACGCTGAGATTTCATTTTGGAATTGTTTGGTTTGCATTTTGTCGTCGTCGTGACTTCCTGGTTAGCTTCAAAGCTCGACTCTGGTGGGTTTTGTCTACATTAGTCAGACCCTGATTTGCTATGATGGCTTACGTTGAGCTGTCCAAATAAACTAATAACACTGCAATTCACAATCACAAGAAACATTAAAACACACATTGGTCTGAAAGACACTGATAAAATAATAACACAACTTATTTATGTTTTGCTTTACTCAGCAAGCTGTTATAAAAACAGTTTTTTTTAAAGATATCAGATTCCAATAGCATCCACTAATTTTAACCATCCTAAATCCTCTTCATGAAATTGTCCGATTGCAGAGGATTGAGGAACGTAGGCCCAAAGAAAAATTGCTTATCACCGGGCCAGGCATACCAATCTTATCCAATTCCAAATCCTGTTCTATTCTTTATACCTCTCTAACAAATCACACAACTATAAAATCAGAGATTAAATATTAACAAATTAGCGTTGCTGGTGATTGGATCCTTTCAGATAGAAATGTAGGGCTTAACAAGCCATTGAATTCAGGGCTTAACAAGCCATTGGATTCACAACAACGATGCCGTTATTACAAGCTACGAGACCTGTGAAATGGCCCTCCCTTTGGAGATCTTATATAGCCCGCAGGTAGTAGTAGCAAGCAACACACGCCGCTGAACACGGCCAACGCATCTAGGCTGTTTTTAATAGCTTCAGAGAACCAAACATAGGGATCTTCCGAACTTCTCTAAACTAAAGACAACAATTGCATGGAGGGGCTACCTTAGTCCCTGGATTAACTGCAGTCATCAGCTCTAATGTTATTAGAAGAGCCACTGCAATTCATATCCACGTGAGAAACACTGACAGAGACCAGGGGAATGGACAATAGCCTAAAAGGTTTATAATAGACCCCAAAAGACAAAAAAAGGGTTTCTCATTCTCATAACATTAGCCACTCGTGATAATCCTGCGGAAATATTGCAAGAAGGAAAACTTTGTAAACGGAGACACTGGTGTGGCTGACCAATGTAGTAAGCCGCCAATACGCTCTGTCAAATTGAATCAGGCACGCAAGACTTAAAGAAATCTTCAGCTGAGTATCACACTGGTACCACCCAGTTTGCCAAGAAGACAAAGATTTTTTTCTTCTATAGTTTTAAAGGCACTGGACACTATTGGTAATTACTCAACATAATTTTTATCACAAAAATCCACTTGGTAAAGAGCAGTGAAGAGCTGTTGATAGTAACAAGCATTGTGAGAAACGGCTCCCTCTGAAATAACCCAGTTTTTGAGAAAGAGATAATTTCTTATTCAAATATCTGAAGCCTCTTATTGGGCATCTGAAAGCACACAAATTTGTGCTACAAGCAAGGGTGTTTTTTCTTTCATTATTCTCTTGCAACTTCTATGACAAATTGCGCCAAAATTTTCACAGATTTGTTATTTTATGCACACAAACTGAAAATACTGGTCTTTGGCAATACCCAAAGGTGTCCAGTGCCTTTAAGCCCAGGTAGACATGTTCTCCATTTTCACTCTTTCAACAAATGAAGTGTAATTTCTTCCCATCTCGGCTATCACATTCCTTCGTCTCTGGGACAAGGCGCTCAATTACTTGTTAAAATACTAAAATCTTGGATCCATCCGAGGTGTTGACACTAGTTTCCAGTCAGTAGCGGACTCAGAAATATTGACTTAAAATATTAGTACTGGATAAAAAATGTGTTCCAATGAAATACAATAAAACATGGCCTGGGAATCTCAATTATAGTGGCGGGATTTGCTGTAGAAGCTGATGTGGAGGACATTCATGTTGTATTGGTTTTTCTTCCATTATAGAATTCATTGAGGCTTGAGCCCGCAGATCTGTATATTTTCACCTTGAAACTTAATCACAACAATAAATACAGAAAAACTTCTCTTGGAATACATAAATGTTAAAAGCTTTTAAACTTTGTGCTTGTGTTGTCAGTGCTATCTTGAATAAGGGAATAAAACAGTGGAACAAGGTTTTAAAGTTTGTTTAAAACCGGTACGTGTGGCTGTGCAATAAAGGACCATGTTTATATTGAATGTTTGAATATGACCACATGATCTCCTCTCAGCCAATCAGATTGGATAAACGGTCGGGTTCCCTCTGAAGTAACGTAGTTTTTTAGAAAGAGGTAATTTCTCACTCAAAGATTGTAAAAGACTTCAGCTGAAGCCTTTTGTTATGCATGTGAAAGCACAAAGTAATGCAACAAGGATGATTTTTCTTTCATTATTCTCTTGCAAATTTGATGACCAATTGATTCCAAATTTTTACAGGTTTGTTAATTCATTCATAATTACTAAACACTCCGGGAGCACAATGGACAGACTTACTATCCCCAGGAAAACACAATGAGAAAACTGAAATGTGAATTAATTTCCTTCTTGTTTGAGATTGTGACAACAGACAGTGCTCAAGCTGTAACTTTACTATCCTCAAGAAAAACAACAAGAAAACCAAAATGTGAATGAATTTCTTCCCGCCTAGAACCCGTTGCCTATAAATTGCCTCGTGTACTCCAGCCTTTGCAGTGCCACGCAGCAACTCAATATTCCAACACTACAAAACATTCTCACGCAGCACCTCTCACACAGAACACTTCTTACACACCACCACAAACAAAATCATCATCAGCCAACATTGAATTCATTGACAAAACACTACGACAACTACTAAAAAAAACAAAAACAGGTCAGTTATAATTGCCAAGCAATCTCGAAAACGACGATGTGAATTGGTATGCATACCTCCTCCGTCCACGCTAGCGCTATTACCTCGGGAGCTGTCAGATGTTACAGTCTTAATTCCATTTTCTTTGAATTTCTAGAATCCTGACCCAGCTGCACACTGATTTCTTTTTTCATTAACAAAAAGCCACCATCTTCAGGAGGATGACAAATGTATTGAAGTCGAGGGAGGAAGGAAGGAAGGGAGAGGATAGAGCTAGAAGCCCAAAGGAGCACTGGGAGTCACAATTTCTTTTATTCAATGGCTGTTTGGAAGCGTTACTTGATTAATTCATGAGTATTTTGCCGCATTACCAAATGCCATTGTGCACTATCAAATCGGCCATCAGATACACACAGGGTTCGCTACTATATTATACTAGCGCTTCTTTTTGGCTGCAGCCGGTCTTCTGCCCGCACAATTTAATATTTCATCCCTGATTATTTTTTTCTGGGCGACAATAAAGAGAAGCATTTATCAAAATTTTCCTTCCTTCGGAAAAAAAATCTGTTAAAGTGTAAATAAAAAGAAGAAAGAAATTTACATATTGATTGCAACTGGTGATAGTACATTAAAGAAAACAAAGTGTTAAATTTAGCTGAATCATGGCTTAAAAGGTAAATTTTTCCTTTGATATAAAAGACTCTGCTACGCTCATAACTCGTCAGGGCACAAACCATGGCAGTGCCCTCCACAGATTTGTGATCTTAATGTGCCATGTAAAGCAGGCAGGGATCCAGAAATTTGACCAAGGAGGGATCAAAAACATTTTGCTTGCGGAGTCCTCGGAAACAGCCAATCAATTCCTTTTGACTGAATCATAAGCTAAAGGATGAGTACAATGCTTTCTATTATCACCAGCTCTCGCTGAATTTGTTTCTATTATCAATTCATTGATCTCTTTGTAAACCTGCACTGTATTCCGAGTCCAGAGTTTCTAAGATCATCTTCAAGGTTTTTTCACATGGTGAAGTGTATAAGTTCTATCTTTGATTTGTTTGTTTATTTGTTAAGACAAGTCTCAAATGCTTCAAGGATGAAGTGACTTAACAGCCACAAAGCCTTAAAACCAATGGATGTACCTGTAGTACTGGACACACAGAAGCTGGTCCCTCTCACCGGCCTTGGGCGTGGCCTAAGGAGGGTAGGATCGCGATATCTTGATCCCCCAAACCCCTAATGTCAATCTGTGTATTGATAGACTCATTAGCTTGTTGTTGGTTGATGCTTATGTTTGGGTTTCTCCATTACCAACACACACATCTTCACCGCACCACATCTCCCCATTTCAATGACTTAAGATACAACCCCCTCTCCAACAGTCTCCACCCCCTCTTAAAAGAGAAGCAACCCTACCCTCAAGCAGTTTGTCCTCTTCATTTTTATCTCCTGGACAGAGGCCCAGTTATTTGCACAGTATAAGGAGTCAGTGTAGCGTTAAATCCTAATCTTGATTAAAGGTCTCCACTTGTTACCTGTGCAGTCTATGGTCTGATGGGAACTGTCTCCCGGATCTGTTCCCACAGAGTGTTACAGAGAGGAAGATCTCCCAACGGTGACACCAAAACTAAATACTACCAAAAATAGTCACAGTATTCTCGGTAGGCTTATACAGCTGCTAAGCATACCAAACAATGCTAAGCATGAAAAAACCTTCTTATCAAAAAACAGGCTACTAAATGACACAATTATCACTGCATGACTCAGAAAATGTTGCTAAGAAAATTTACTAAGCAAAAAATGAGTAGGGCATCAGCAACAATGTACACTGAATACCATCGTCTGATGAACTGTTAATGTCAAGCAATATTTTTTCTGTGCTTCGCAAACTGCTTTTTGAAATTGGGTCCTGCTGAAGAAAAAAACCCAACAATATTCTGCTAAGCAAAAGTGAGCAGGATACCAGTTACAGATTTTCAAATGTGGAACCTGGTATTTTGACTGGTAACAGTAATCTGGTAAGCATACTTTAAATTATGCTTAGCTAAGTTATTGTGCTGATGCAGCTCTTCGCGAAATTGAGCACCATTGGTGGTTTGCATGATTTTTGCAGCAAAAATTAAGCTGTTTTGGGGCTATTAAACAGATTTAAGGTTATATTATTAGGGAACTATTAGACCACTCAAAAAGTACACATGTATGACAAGTTGTTTTGTTTATTGAAGGTCTCTTTAGGCTGGTAACCAATAGTCCAGTAAAGTGCATTCAGATAAGAAGAAGCAGCAAAGTACAAGTGGTCATTGGGCTATTTTTTTTGTGGATGGTCAGTGTGATTCAACTTCCCGGGCTTCAAATCGTGGTGGACTTCCAACCCAGAGTTTTATGAAAACGTTTCTGTGTCCGCTTTATTTTGGCAGGAATTATCCCTCTCTCTCTCTCTCTCTCGATTTCTAGGACACCTGGTGATTATTGCAACTCCATAAGCCTTTTTGAGATATGGCGGACACAATGCTACAACACTATAAGGTTTGGGTAAATTTGTGTGTATACACCCAGACCAAACAGTACACTCCTCTCACGACCGCCATACCTCAAAAAGGCTTATGGAAATATGCATTATATATAGACTTTCACACATATGGCATTGGTGGAAAGTGTACACACATTGTCCACTATGTGCTGTAGGGTCCTTGATTGCAATTTCATATTAGCAATTATCAAGAAGGGTGCCAAGTATACAAATAAAACAATTTCACAAATTTCCATGGAAACTTACTTCTACACGCAAAACAATTACTTTGGAGACCACTTCGAAAGCAGCTTCAGAATTTGCAAACGTAATTTTATAAAAATCTGCAATCTGCAATTTGACCAATAAACTAGAACCAAGCAACATTGGGCTACTAAACAAAAATGGAGTCGGGCCTTAACACATTAAACATGATATTGTATACTACTGCTCAAATTGTATAACAAATTGTATCACAAATTTTGTCCACTTCAGTGGCAAAAATCAAGCCGAGTAAAATGCACTAGATGACATTGATACACCATTCAATCAGTGAGCTGCTTTTAATTTGTTGTTGAGCTGACTCAAGTAACAACCAGTACAAGAAATGTATACCGCAATTCAAATACATTTTATGAAAGATTTTTTAACGCAGTCTCAGAAACGATTTTATATTTTGGTCACACTGTGGGGTTTCCCCTTTTGCTGATCTGACTACTTACTAGACGAGCAATACATCTGCAAAATAATTCCTGAACCCATCAATGCATGAAATGGAATTTGTTACTTGAGCAAAGACTTTGCTTGAAGCCCTCTCTTGTGTGAAATGTTACATTACATCAGCCAAGTGAAACCACAAATATACTGAGTTAGAAAATAATAAAAAACGAGCTGGGAATCTGTGAGATGTTAATTAGTTCTGTCATCCAGGCCCCTGGATGGGGGGCCAGATATATTGACAATAAATGTAAAGGGCCTTGGCTAGATAGACAGGGAGTCCCATCAGGAGAGCAGTGGAAGCCCAGACAAAATAACTGAGAGGGAAAAACGAAAAAAGATAGAGAGAGGGAAGGAGGCATGAACGAGGGACTGGAGAGGAGTGGAGAGAAGGAGAATCTGATAAAACACGCTACGATGATTCCCAAATTAAATTTCTGCAGCAACGCCGTGTGAGCATGCCAAGAATGCTGAATGCTAGTGGGTTTGGATGAAGACACTACTGCGTCATTAAACTCATGAAGAATAACGCACGGGCCGCGTGCACAAGCAGAGGGGGGGGGGGGGGACGGGGCATAATCAGATGTAGAGATCAAGCTAACTGCCTCTGACGGCGGCGGGCAGCCCACGTGAGTAAAACTTGGGGGGATTGGGAGCAGGATAGTGAAGCCAATTGACAGAGAGGAGACCACATACTGCTTTCCACAAACAAGAATGGATGTAACAAATCTGCTAATTGATTTGCCACACTGCGGTTTAAGTCAACTATCACTTACTGACAGGCACACCTGTGAACAGTAATTAGGGGAATGAGTCCTTATTAACAAAATGATCTGTGAAGGTCACTTCCATGCCATCATCAGTTACTGTCAGATCCAACAAACAAAACATCATCATTTGCTACTGGAGAGTATAAACGCCAAAAGTCGAAATTCGTCCCCCGCCCTAAAGCGCGGTTCATACTTCATGCGAATGCAAAGCGAATTTGACGTCACAACCCTCCTTTCGCAGTGATATTTGCAAGTGAGTCAAGCAGACTTCAACTGCGAATTTGTGACCTCAACATTCGCTTCGCATTCGCATTCGCAGGAAGTATGAACCGGGCTTAAAGAAGGTGGAATTTTAATGAAACAATGACCAAGACTCAATTAGAATTATTTGTAGAGAAAAACAGCTAGACTGCTACAATGAAGTACATGCGCCATGGTTACATCAACCATCAACAGGGCCAAATTTCATAGAGATGCTTGAGCAAAAAATATTGCTTAACAATTTTCTGCTAACCAGAAATGAGCAGGATACCAGTCACTAATTCAACATATGACATGTTATTTTGGCTAGTAACCTACGAAAACATTTCAAGGGACACCAAGGCAAAGACCAGGGGCAACTGAGGATGCCTCCTTGAAGTATCAGACTGGCATGTCTCGCCAAAAAAATGATTAAATGTACATTGTATCTCCACCAAGTGAAATAATAAAATGATAATACAGTTGAAGAATGTTGAACCGGGGAGAATTTTGAAGAAGAGAACCCTCAAAACACATTTGCAGGGTTCTGCCCGCAGTGGTCAGTGCCGGAAAACTCGCCCAGCACTCAGGATTCCCCAACCACCACTAGAAGAATTTCTTGTTTCCGGCCACCACACATTTTCAAATTTTTTAAATTAAACCTGCAATTTCGTAAAATCACAAAATTTTGTATTTTTGACCAGTAAAAATGGTATCCGAAGCCATCAATTTTTGAGCACGTCTTTGATTTGAGTCTATTAAAATGATCTTCAATGTAACTGATCCATCTCCCAATGGTTTCCAGGGAAACATTTTTCCACCACTAAAGAAATTCTGGACAGAGAACCTTGCATTTGGTGTTCGGCCTTTTTTCTCAACGCAGGCCTTGTTTGATGATGACCGGACTTCAAAGAATGTCCACACAATGACCTTAAGGTCAGACCCTTGGCTTTGAGTAGTGTTTAATCCTGCAAATACCTCCTCATAGAGGTGACGAATACCGATGCAAGATGGCCTCGTACTGGGGCAAAGGGGGTAGCCTCCGATACCCCAAAAATCTTCCCACGATATCTTTACTGATCCCTGGTCACCAACAACAAGGAGATAATGCTTTACGGCTCATGAGAGGTATTGTGGCAGATGGATTACAATCGCGACTTAGCTGTGCCATTCCACATTAAGCCTGTACTTATCATTACTTAACAGTTAACTCATTAAACCTTGCCAAACATTTTGGCTGTGGGTTTCCCACGGCCTGGTGGCAGCAGTGCTTTATTGAGGACAAGCCAAGGTAGTGACTTGTATGGGTTGGGTTTGTTGTTTACAGGGAGGACAATCCCACAGCATCTCGTGTGGGAAAGTGAATTAGACTGATGTAAACTTATGGCTGGTTGTCATAGGGAAATTTCTACTTCATTAAAGGGAAGGTACACGTTTGGTAATTACTCAAAACAAATATTAACTTAAAAACTGACTTGGTAACGAGCATTTGAGAGCTGTTGATAGTATAAAACATTGTGAGAAACGGCTCCCTCTGAAGTAGCATAGATTTTGAGAAAGAGGTAATTTCTCACTAAAATCATAAAAGACTTCTACTCTAGCCAGAAGTCTTTTATTCCTATCTGAAAGCACACAAATTTGTCCAACAAGGGTGTTGTTTCTCTCATCATTTTCTCGCAACTTCGATGACCAATTTAGCTCATATTTCTGCATGCTTGTCATTTTATGCTTATGTTGGGATACACCAAGTGAGAAGACTGGTCTTTGAAAATTATCAAACATGTACCTTCCCTTTAAGGATGGAAAAACGAGTGAAACTGGGAGACAGAGCAACAAATAGCAAAAATAGGAATACCCTGATTTTTCAAAGCAAGACACTGACAGGAATTAATAGATGGAAATTTGCATCGGCATAAAGAATATTAATTATGGTTTAACCCATATACACCGATGTGCGTTACCACTGTATACTCAGTACTTTCCTAAGCTCTATGAACAAAATCACAGGTATATTACTCAGGTGGGATTCGAACCCACACATCGGTGTATATGGGTAAATTTTGATTGATTTATTTTGTTGTTGTTTAACCAGCCCCATCAGCTATCAAAGAAATGTTCTCCCTTGGGGCCATGGGTAATCCATTGTGCCTGTCATGTGTTATATGCTTGTTGTGCAATGCGAAAAAATGAAAACAAAGCCTAGCAAAACACATGATTCCTTGTAACCGTACTGCGTACTGTGTATCTGTCAAAAGTATCACATTAATAAAAATAATAAAGACTTGCGCACATATCCACCCTGCTGGGTGTTCAAGGTGTTCATTGCTTATTGTGTATTTTCATGCTTATTACGCATTACGCACAATGCACGACGAACACATTGGTTTACAGCCCACGATACAATTTGGTTACAATTATCTTTAACGAGACCACTATCCCTCATCTAGTTCACTTCCACAATAGACAAAACAAACTGTTGGCATGGCAACCCAAACAGCAACCCACGCACTCCATTATTTATTCTCCATTCTGGCCACACCCCTCTTTGACATTCCAACAAACCGCAACAACGCCTTGAGTCTTAATGAGGTGCACTATAATTAATCGTAATATCGACAGGTAACCACGTCAAAAGGATAAACAGTGGGCGGCGGCAAGAAACAACTCAAAAAAATGACAACAAAAGCCCAGTTTCCTTGGAACAAGCTTTCCGCTAAATTTCACATCCTTAACGCCGCCTGGTTGTGTATGAGAAATAATTCAGCATTTAGCCGACAATGCATAAATACACGCTCTGCAGTTTCTCTTAAAACACGTTGCCAATTTTAACAACGACAGAATCTGTCCAGTGTTTTTTTTTTTTTTTTTTCCCTTCTCTTTTTAAAAAATAAGGTTTCTGTGTGAGCGATGGCTTGGCCACTGCACACACGGCGTTGGTATTGCATTCCAGACTAGAATCATATCCGATGAATGGATTTCAGCTACGGGCTATATGGAGGGGAGAGCCCGTGTTTATTAATGAAGCCTTGTTGCCATTCACCGTTATTGACTGGCGATATTCATAGAGAGAGAGAGAACACTGTACATGATGAAGGATGGAATGATAGTCTGTGTGTGTGAGGTATTGTGTGCATGGTACAATGTACTACACACCACGCTGCCTTTATAAATGCACCACACTGCGACACTACACACAACACTACCTTCATCGTGACAAAACCAGGCAGCTTAAATCTGCCTAACTGTGCAATAGGGACTACCTTCTATAGTGTCTACCTAATATTATTGTGTGTCCCTCAAATTTAATTTGCCTATAGCATACCATGGTGATGCACAACTAGGGACCTTAAAAAAAAAAAAAACCTGTATTTCATTGCGAGGTCCGTCCAAAATAAACAATGAATAAATTAATGAATAAATCACGCTCCGACAAAATACATACATGAAGAACGAAGCACCTAGGAAAGTTATGCTGATTGTGTTTTATTCAAACAAAGTTCGGATAGCTGTGTATTTTAAAGATTTGTCGTAATAATGGATTTTAAACAAACACCAATTGACTGGAGCAGGACTTGAACCTGGAACCTCCAGCTTTACAAGCCGGTGCTTTCCCTATGTTGCCAAAAGCTTTGTCCAGGGAACAGAATGGCATCCGAGTGGCATCAATAAATAAAGATATTGAACAAATAAGGACGACTCCCAACCATAGAGCACCAACATAGGGTTACTAGATAGCGCAGTTGGTAGAGTGCTGGTAACAAGTTGTACATGTGACACAGCAGTTTGGTTGGTTACATCATTCTGGTAAGCACAATTTTGTTGTGCTTAGCTGCTTTTTTTTTTTGCTTAAGCAGCTCTATGAAATTGGGCTCAAGTATGGAATCCTACAATGCAATTCCTGATTACGTCATGAACTAACACGTTGAACAAAAGACAAATTCAAAAAAAGTTACTTTCGGTTCCTTTTATCTCTGTAATGTTGACTGGTATTAAAACTTAAGAGCGATTGTTCTTTACTGATATGAAACTAAATTTATATAATCCAAAGTATCGAGATCCAAAAGGTAGGGTCATATTTTGGTAAAAAAAGTGGTGTAATTTTTATCCAAAACCTTACTTGTTATAAAGATGGTTGCCCTCGTTGATTAAAAATCAATCAAAAAATTTGAATCTGATTTGTCGCCGCGCTATGACCATCTCAAAGATGGATACTGTCGCATTATAAATGGCCATTATTATTATTATAAAATATTATTAATTTTAAACATTCTCAAGAGACTAGTTGTCAGGATAGTTGTTAGGATGTTTTGGGCGGCCACCTTCCTTTGATTTTCTCATTACAAGTTGGCCTCAGAAATTAGGTTAATTACTGAAAGTGTACACTCCCTTTTTGATTCTTTGTTCATGAATTAGCTATTGCTTCCTTATTTGTTCCCAGCCACGGTCAGGTTTCTGTCCAATTAAAGGCAGTGGACACTATTGGTAATTGTCAAAGACTGGCCTTCACAGTTGGTGTATCTCAACATATGCATAAAATAACAAACCTGTGAAAATTTGAGCTCAATTGGTCATCAAAATTGCGAGATAATAATGAAAGAAAAATAACCATTGTCACACGAAGTTGTGTGCGTTTAGGTGGTTGATTTCGAGACCTCAAGTTCTAAACTTAAGGTCTCAAAATCAAATTCGTGGAAAATTACTTCTTTCTCGAAAACTACGCAACTTCAGAGGGAACCGTTTCTCACAATGTTTTATACTATCAACCTCTCCCCACTACTTGTACCAATATAAATTGAGTAATTACCAATAGTGTCCACTGCCTTTAACAACAAGTATTATCCTAGGGAAGCATTGAGGAACTAAATAACTTCCTATCACAGGATGTATCTGAGCGTTGTTACTACATCAACTACTGTGACAAGGGCAAACCTAATGGATCAACGATAGCATTAGAACAATCAGAGTTACTAATATCTCATTCCTCACTCTAGAAAGTAGAGTAGTTTATGCACAAACGCAATGTTCGAGAAACATAGTTTCTTTTGATCACTGAGGGGGGGGGGGCAACTCCAAACTTAAAAACACTCTTGTACTCAAACAAGCAACTCAAACGTTCGGAATCTTCTCACACATCTGACAAGTTTCTGAAATTATCCAAGACAACTGTTCATCACTTAAATAGTCAAAAGGTAAAACGAACTAAAGACCCCCAGCCACCAGGAGTTCGCGGCTCACGGTATTCACTTGTCATTTTCCAAAAAGTTTGATGACTACGACCTAGGTCAAAAAAGAAAATGTTTTTAGCAATTTGTATTTCTATCAGACGTTATCTCAATTAAACTGAAAGTACAAATTTTGCAATGATGTCGGACAATTCCAGCGGAACACTAAACACAATTCTAATATTTGACGGACATCAACCATGAAATGGTATACATGTTCTGTTTCCTGTATCAATTTTGATATTAGCCTTGACCCTCCTGAAGTACTGTGAGAACAAATTATTTAATAAAGGAACCAGGTCCAAATTTCATCAAGCTGTTAAGCAGAAAATACCGCTTAACAAAGAAGAAGAATATTAATACGCAGTTCTTATAGATCACGCCTCAGGGCGTCTCAAAGCACTCAGTTTTGTATACATGTATAAGGCAAGCAGAGCTGTGTTTGAAATATCAGACCTCATTTACATAGCACCATGTAAGAGTTAACGAGGTGCTCTGGCACAATATGCAGCCAATACTAGAAATCTCTGGGAGGAAACCCCTTCTATTTAACGATAACGGGTTATGTGATGTGCATTACACTACACAGGGGACCAACGGCTTTACAAAAGCAATAATGGTCTTGCTCAAGGACATAAGTGCCCAGACCGGGACTCGAACCCAAACTCTGCTGATCATACACCAGAGCTTGAGTCCAGTGCGGTTGACCGCTTGGCCACAACATGCCGTGCCGTACCTAATTTATTTCCTCATCAATCAAAGCTAAGGGACCACTTAAAAGTACAAGTAATGTGAATAGCACACAGTACTTTTGCTGGTTACCTAGTTCTGCTTAGCGTTAATTTTCGGTGCCAAACAGCTTTATGAAATTGGGTCCAGGACCTCAATTTCATGGTCAGCTGTTTGACATGAAAATACTTAGCACATTCATCACCTAAGCTAAACATAGCTGGGAACATTCACAAAACGTACACATGACATTGTAACCCGGCTGGTATCAAATTTCTGCTTAGCAAGAATTGTCAGCACTTAGCACTTTGGAAATAAACCCTATTCTGGATTGAAAAGAAAACTGTACACTTCTACTCTCCCCACAAACGTTACCAAGGAGTCATTTTTAGCCACACTAACTCAAGTGGATTATAGAAATGTGAAAGAAATCAACTTCAACTTAAAGGCCACTACATTTGGAGGAGGGAAATTTGTCTTGAAAGCATCTTCTGATGAGAGTTGAGTGAGGTTTGCTGTTACCAGCGCACACACACACACTGGACATTACAACTAGTTAGGGTGGGAAGTATTTAGAGAGCGAGAGACATGCCAACTATGCCAGCAATGTACAGGACACTTCCTCCACAGCTCCACAGCTGTCATGGCGTCAAGGATGATCTCTAAGCCCAACCCACTCTACACTGGACTGAAGGGGCGTGGAACAAAACATGTCCGTCACAACAATCCAAAGATGAAATCATGGATAATTAACAACGGAGTGGAACAACGTAGTACTTTTCATTCAGGAAATATGATTAAAAATCCAGCAGGTAAAGTGTAAAGAACTGTTACACTCTCTGCCGCAACGCCACCTTGTTAATTCAAATGGCTTTTGGCATTGATTTTTTTTTTTTTTTTTCAAAAAAAGCTTTCAGCCAATTTCCTGGATTAAATTAGCCCCTCATGAATAATTCATGAGTTTGTGAGACAGCTGCAAGGGAGGGTTCAAGGTGATGAATGAGATGCACTGTGATTACCGTCATGAATAATTCATCATGTCAGCTGCAACCCTGAGAGGTCAAGGTAAATGAGTCTCTAGTTCATCTAAGGCAATCAATCTAATGAATTATTCATAAAGTCTTCAGCTGCAAACCTGAGGGTCAAAGTAATCTACATCCCTGGCCTCCTGTGCATTATGCGTATCAAGCTCATGAATAATTCATGCAATTAGTGTCAAATGGAAAGTGGTCACTCACTACCCAACTAAAACTGGTTAGGGCAAAATTGTAAAAACACTTAAGTTAACTCGACCTACATTCCACCCAAAACTTATCAATTGCTCCAATCACTTTTGACAAGTTAAAAAAAATAACGCAAGTTTTTGGAAAGCTTTTTATTAAAAAAAATACCTTAATTTCTAATACATCAATCCTGATTCAGAATGGACCCAATTTGAATTTGATATCGAGACGAAAAATGCCTACAGGTAAATTTGATGTGAAAATACACGAAAATGCTTGTATATTGAACAAAATTACTCTGTCTACAGTACATCCTTTCATGGGAAATGGATCCATTTTATGTCAAAATCAATTTGTCAGAGGATGGTTATAAAAGCTCATTAATCTTTACTCATTTGGTAGAAAAAAAATCTCAAACTGTAATATGACAAACATGAGCTGACAGTTTCTTCGGGCAAATTTCTACTTTTTTTTGCAAATCCAAAGGAGTATTGATCACAATTCGTTGCCAAAGTTGGAACTATTTTCCTACCTGTTAAACTTGTACAAAATGTCTAAATTTGCATCCCTTTGCAAACTTTATTTCAGTTATTATGTCTTAATTCTGCTGAGTAGTGAATTAAGTCTCAATACTTTTTGAACTGATTTTATGTGTGCCTTTTGAGCGCTTTTTTTCTCTCTTCTAAATAATGATTCAGTTCTGAAATGAGTAAAATTAGCTTGACTTTTTCAAGCAATCTTTTGTGAAAGGGAATGAAAAATATACAAAGATAAGATATTGAGGATGCATTTCTTTTACTGTCTAATCGAAGGGCGTAAATGACGAACTGGGTACTGAATTAAGTCTGTATTTTCTTTTTGGACTTTTATGCGTGCTTTTGATCGTTTTATTCTAAATACTGATCCAGTACTGAATTGCTGTTTGTATATTTATATATTTTTTTTCATTTCAATATATCATTGTGCTCTTTAGGACCAGCTAGAGAGGAGAGCCTCTAGACAGGAACTGTGTTCCTTCTAGGTAACCCTTCTGGCTACAGCCAATTCTTTTTCCTTCCTCTGTATTTTAATTGCTCTTTGAATGTTTTAACCTAATTAATGTGCATTAATGTACTTTTTACCCGAGAAATGAAATAAATATAATTATAAATAAATAGTACTGAAATGAATGAGCTAAGCTTGAAAGTTGTATCCAAGTAATCTTAGGTGAAACTGAAAGGGGAAACAAAATATACACAACGATTTGATATTGGGGTTGTACTTGTCCAGACGCACTAATCGAGGGGCGTCTTTGATAAGGACTGCATGAGGTTAGCCATGTGTGTCTCTCTCTCAAACCACTCACAGCGTACACACCATTCAAGACAGACACCAATTGACTATGACTCCAGACATAGTATTGGTATAACCATCCCAAGGCGTCATCATTCGTTACAGGGGTAGCGTGTAGAATAATTCATTGTCAGAGTCTCTCACAATGGGTGACTCACTGTTGTCCCACTCAAGAAATTCAACCGAAAAAAATAAGAAGGGAAAAAAAACCACCTAATAAAACAAAAAATCTACCAGAGCGTCCCGTTAATTCGAGTCTGGAGGCAGGAACGCTAAGCTGATTAGGGTTGACAATGCTTAAAGATGATTCTTTTTTTATTCTTGTAGGGGTTCCCCATGGTAACATATTAGCAAATGAGGTGTTTTCTCATGAAATCTCAATTGTAGTGACTTGCTTTTGATTTTGTTGTATTAGTGTCTGGTGGAGATTCTGAAGGGCTGAGGAGAAGATGGCGGGGGGGGGGGGGGTCTTGCTCTGGGATGAATCACAACCAGGAACGGGTAGAGTGTGTGGTGGCTACGAATTCAATTAAGCTAATAAATACAAGTCTAAGAGTACACAGACAAAGTGTTGTTTAAAGAAAATTTGTTGTGTTGTCATTTAGCCTTTTAGAAAGAATCTGCTAGGGTTGAAACGTCGGGTCATTAACAATTTTTTGCAACAAAAATGACTTGCGAACAATGGGTTAAATATTTGAAAAATCAAAACCCAGAGAGAAGAAACAAAAACCCCAAAATCCTTTGCCATCCAACTGATAAATTTGAAAACATAGAATATTCCACCATATACAGTAATTAAAGGCAGTGGACACTTTTGGTAATTACTCAAAATAATTATTAGCATAAAACCTCACTTTGTAACAAGTAATGGGGAGAGGATGATGGAATAAACCATTGTGAGAAACAGTACCCTCTGAAGTGACATAGTTTTCGCAAACCAAGTAATTTTCCACGAATTTGATTTCGAGACCTCAAATTTTAGAACTTGAGTTCTCGAAATCAACCATCTAAAGACACACAACTTCGTGTGACAAGGGTGTTTTTTTCTTTCATACTTATCTCGGCAACTTCGACAACCAATTGAGCTCAAATTTTTACAGGTTGATATTTTGTGCATATGTTGAGATACACCAAGTGAGAAGACTGGTTTTTGACAATTACCAATAGTGTCCAGAGTCTTTAAATCAGAGTTCAGTTGACTCTCCTGAAACATGTATTGACTCAAGCAAATGTTTTTAATTAGTCAGTCATCAGTTTGGGAAAAAGAAAGTCTTTAGCCCTTCAAGAAACACATCTTCACACTAGCTGAGGGGCTCAGAATTTTTGATCTTGATATAACGGTTCGATATAATGCCTAACTTAACACCACGTAAGTTATTTAGGTTAGAATTCTCACCATCTTTCCCCCTCCCTCCCAAAAAAAGTCTTTAGCCTTCAAGAAACAAATCTTCACACAAGCTGATGGGCTCAGAATCCTTCATCTTGGTTTCGATATCATGCCTAACTTAACACCACGTGAATCATTCAGGTTATGAACGTCACCACTTCCCCCCCCCCCCCTGGTAATAATCCAACACTTATGTCATTCAGTGCAGTGATCCAAGTTAACACTAGACCGCAAGCCTCGGGCTAGTCTATGTGCAAGAGGCCTTTAGCGCATTGGTTAGCACTCTGTAGACAGGGATGTGGAAGCGTTAAAGCTTGCAAGCGCAAAAGCTTGCAAGTGCAAAGCCTGCTGAAATTATCTTTAGTTTTGAAAGCCCTTCTCTGGAATCTGGGGTGCTCCATTCTTATGAACTTGATCTTAGTTATATAAAATATAACAATTTAAATCCTGAGAAATCACAATTTATACCAGTACTGGTAAATACTAAGTTAATAGTGCATCCATAAATACCCCAGACAGTTTCTCTACTCCTATGGGTGGAGAGCGTGTCACGTGGGGGTGTTTAAATGGTTGATCATGACAGCTGAAGCTGTTTATAACCGGCTGGCTTCCGCGTGTCGAGCGCACAAGATTATCACGCTGAACGCAATTCATAGCTATTAGTAACAGCGCATAATCTATTTCTAAGCACGCCCGTAATCTATTTATAAGCGCGCGTGCATACACACAACCCACGCGCAGCAGATTCTTCACAAAGTTTTGAAAAAAATATTTCAAACCTCGAATTTTCAAATGTCAAAGTGTCTATAATTGTATTTTTTTAAATGTTTTTTTAACAAAAGGGCATTAACGAATGGCAATAAACGAGTAGTGACTCGTTCTTAAACGTCCATTTAAAACCTTGCAGGGTCGATGCTGTGCGATAAAGGCCTTCGCCGCAAAACCCTTTAAAGCCGGGTGTTTCTGTTTGAAGTCCAATCCAATTTAGTCGTGTTCGTTAATACATCATCTTCCTGTCTGTGTTGTTGATGTACAGACATGCATGGATACCAAGGAATTCACTGTGGAAACATAGCTTGGTTACCGTGGATGATGTTGTAAATTACAAACGTAGAAAGTGTTTCACAACGAATGCAGGAGGATTTCTAATTTCTTACTCCCTATTCGACATCAATTAAAATCCATCAATTGTGCTTTCTGGCATTTACTGATTATACTTTTTATTTTCATCAATATATTAAATGCACGTCAAAGTTTCAACTTAATAAACGCCATAATTTTGAAAACTTTCTTGGAATGTCTAAGAATATGCAAAATCTTTGTTTTCATTTTGTGACTTATTTGGTGTAAACCCATTGACACACCTTCAAAGCCCCCCACCCCAAATATTTACAAGTCCGCCAGAAAAAAGAACCCAAACTATCACACTTAAATCCCTTATTCAGGCATATATTGCACAAACACCTAATAACTGTAGACTACAGAACATTTTTCACAGAAAATCTTTCCATAAAATATTGGCAAGTCCGCCCCCCAAAAAGAACTAAAACTTTCACAGCCAAGGCCAGCGACTGTTCCTCACCACACACCAGCACAGACTACACACTGAGATCACTTTTACAACCAATGTCTCCTATATACACTGTATGAGAGTGTCTTCCATATATGGACATTCACCAAGCCCCAGCAAGCCATGCTCAGATGTGTAGACCTGCAAGGCTTGGCTTGGCCAGACCTCAGCGCAGAGAGTGTGTGTTCATATCGGTATTGGCTATTCGCTCACTGTCGGCTGCTTGTTTCAAGCATAATTTTTTTGGGTCCTTGGAAAATGGTAGGACAATTTTATTGAGTAGAAGGGCTGACCAGCATGTACACATGGTATAGACTTTTCCTGCTATTATATCACAATTTTTCTGATTTTTTCCCAGGGGTAAACAAAATCAGAAATCAGACTTAAGTAGGAAGAATATCATGCATATTATTAAAGGAACGTTACAGAATTGGTAAGAAACAAAAATCGTGAAGATCACAGATTTACATCAAACTTACACAGTCAAATGATGATGATAGTTGAAACATCCCTTGAAATATTTCTGTCTGAAATGTCATATTTGATGAGAAATAAATAATATAACTTCACGTTTGGAGTTTATCGCTCAGTGAGCATTTTATTCATTTTCCTTTTTCACTAATCTCTCGTGACCCAGATGGCCGATCGATCTCAAACTTCTACAGGTTTGTCAGTTTATGTATATGGTGGATTACATAAAGTGCTTACACTGTCAGAAAATGTTTTGTTAGCAAGAAACTAATTCTGTAATGTTCCTTTAATATCTATCATTGATCAGCAGTTTGTTTCAACACAGAAGCAGTTTGTAGCTGACCATTCAATGTGGTGAGATTGTAACAAACAAATAAAAGTTAATTATTGACTTGAGAACAAGATTTACTCACTCGGCGGTTGTTAAGTTAATTGTAGTGTTCTTACAAACATGCAATTTTCTGATGTGATTTTATCATTGATTTTTTTATTATTTTACAGGTGAATTTTTTATTTTCTTTGCAGAACATCCACATCGTTTTCTCCAATCAAACTCAATGTGCTCAAAAAGAGGCTGTGCCAGGGCTAGATCGGATAGTCTGATCCCCTTCTGGTTGTATTCAATATTGCTGTTGAAGACAAGGAACACGACCAAGATGGTAGCACCATGACAAAACGCCTATTAACCAGGGCCCAATTTCTTAAGCAGAAAATATTGCTTAACAAATCCCTGCTCAGCAATAATGAGCAGGATGCTAGTCACAAATTGTACATGCGACATGTCATGTTTTAGCTGGTAACCTTACTCTGGTGAAGGAAACTTGCTAAACTCGGTTTATTTTGGTGCTTGTAAGCAGCTCCATGAAATTGGGCCCAGAAATAAGACGTAAGAAGTGAGATGGTTGTACTGTTTAAACATAAATGTCTTACTCATAGATGAAAGAGAGAAAGAGACAACGGGGGAAAAGGAAAAACCTGATGCATTCCTGAGCGCAAGGCAACCGTCTTCGCATTCCCACATTTAAAATAGCATTCCCGCACGAAGTCAATGGCGTGTCGTGCTTATATAACCCCTGCTTCCCATAGGGGATGCAATGAAATAACACACTTTTGACATGTTCAGCAAAAAACAGCAGCACCAACAATCACTAGCCAATCTCGGTTTATGACCATCACATAGCTGAGATTGTCCACAGCTCTTCGACGCCCTCAGCAAGTCCTCAATTCCCATCCCCCCTTCTTCCTTCTCCCACCCCAAGGAACTAAACCTCTTCAAAGCTGCTTCTCTCTGACTGCTACGGACAAGGCACGTAAGTGATGAGACACTTAAATAGAAAGAGTTCACCCCCCCCCCCCCCCACCACCTCCGATATTGCAATTATACATGTCTACATATATAGAGCAATGGGGGATATTAAATTAGGGCAGTTTGGAGATTTTTCTGAGTTATCTAAAATCACTTGAGTTGGGCGGTAATGGGAATACTATACTGTGGCTGTGGGGGACGTCGGAATTCTACTGAGAGGATGTCCGTGCTTGCCATGTTGCAGTGAGTTTCAACTTCGTTTTCCATGATATTGGCTTCTTCAGAGCTCTTAGGTTAGCAGTAGTAATGTGGAATATGGGGGTAGATATCGAGTTTTCATCACCATATTCTTCTCTTTCTTTATTTAAATAGAGATGCTTATGTTACCTGTTCATGTTTGTTGTGTTGCCATTTAGCATTCGAGAAAGACTCTGCTAGGGTTGAAACGTCAGGCTATTAAGTATGTTTTGCCTGCAAGAATTTGTTCAGAAGTTAAATAACTGAAATTGCAAAAGAAGCACATTTTGAACCAAATGTTTTCAATATTAGGTGGGTTCACTTAAATTGTTTTGTTTTTTTTCTCCTTCAATTTTGCTTTCATCTCCACAAAGTGGACTTGGTTCACATGACGTCTCAGGATGCAAGTGGGATTGGAACCTACCCCAACCTGACAATGAGTATGTCAAAAATTTGGATAAAAAGATATTTGATAATAAAACAAAAGGGAAACTGACCGGGTGGATTTTAAACTATTTGCTAAATACTGTGGGTTTTTTTCTTCACATATTGTCACTTTGTGGAGACAGTGACGATACAGTTTCAATGGAAGTGTAAAACATAATAATAGCGCTGTTCTGTCAAAATCTTTTCAATTTCTTAGATTTTTCCCCCAAGATAATGATTTTTCTGACCTCATTCCGTCAGACATCACTTCTGTCAAATCATCACATTCAGTACACATTTTCATGTGTTTATGTTCCCTCTATGTACTTAGCATGGCATAACGCCAGCAGACTAACACGGCTTCCTGAGCCCAATGAAATGTAAAACCACCAGCGCAAGCAAACTCTGTGAAACACGATGAAACTCAGGAAAGACTCGAGTGTCTCGCGTCCAAACATTTTCTTTAACTTTTGAAAGAAGAAAAAAGCGGCAGACAACCGGGTAAATACTAACAGTCGAGGAGCGCTGAATGCATCACGTACAATTGGGTCTCGGGGAAGAAACAACGGCAGGGCTTGGCGCTTTTCTTTGTTTGAGCGTGTCGAGTTACAGAAGACAGAGCTCGATTCGGGACGTCTCCTTTTGAAGGAACACTTTCATTAGAGGAATATGACAGACAGGGTAAATGTTTGTGAAAAGACAGTGGGGGTATAGAGGTAATATAATGACCCAGATAGCAAAACATTGGCTCTGCAAACTGTGCTGAGAGACATCAGAGGGAATTGATGAATTTTGAAACGTGACATTGTTGGCAGCTTTCTAACAAGAGTTATGATAACATTATACTTGTATGTTTATCCTGATTACATATAGATGGAAACAAACAAAAACTGCAAAGACTATGGACTTGTTTGATAATTCAATATAACAAACAAAAAACTCAATACAATTTCCCCCCCCCCCCCATCTTCCAACCTGTCAGCGGTTTCTCATCATGTTAAACAAACAAAGTTCCCGTCACCCTTCCCTTAACATGCTCACAGGAGGCATGGGGCAATGTTGATTGACTTAAGATGCAGGCCTTAACTTTCATCTTGAAGGGCAAGGTCATTTTCATTTTGCACTTCCATTGGATAATCTTAAAGTTGATGAGAAACTTTTGAAGGGGCACCAAAGCCAAGACCAGGGGCAATGCAGGCCATGGCCTCATGGCCTGCGTATTATTCTAAACTTGGAGACTTAAGTCAAGAAGTTATTCTCTCACAAACTTTCTGTGATGTTAATGCTTCCAGCAATTTAAACCGGTCTTGTTCTTACCTCATGTAGAACAAACAGGTATGAACCTCAACAACAGAAAGCCCTGTCAATTTTGTTGGGTTCTGCTGATGTGGACTTGTGCGACAGAAGCAAACAAATGAAAAAAGGACAAAAACAACAACAACAACAAAATGAAAAGGAAGGGGCCAGGTATCTTCCAAGCAGCTTTGGTCTGCATGGTAACACTTATTAATGCATTTAGTTTGAACAAAGAAAATTGACTAGAGTGGGACTCAAACCAATGACCTCCGTATTAACGTACCAACACTCTTCCAACTGAGCTATCTAACCCTATGTTGGCAGTCTCCCTATTTTGTCAAAATCTTTGGTCGGGGTGCCAGTCAGTCAGTTATTAATGCAGTATGATAAGCCATGTCCATATCAAGCAAGAAAAGGACAGTCTGGTCATTCATTTGATGATGACACGATAATATAGAAATAGTTTTCTAACATCCAACAATCATACCAGTCATATCTAATATTCCAAAGATGCATCACTACATGATGTTGAAGGAAGATTACATCATTTGCAGATATGATACAATGTACTTCAAAGTCACTACAAAATAACTTACTTGACTGAAAGTACATTCCTAAGTATCCAGTGAAATTGAATTTCCAGGTGTGGTTTAATTTCAAAGAGAAACAAAAATGCATTTTGTATTATTTTGGAGCGATGTAAGGGATGGTAGACTGACCATTGTTTGAACGAGCCAGTTTTAATATTGGGTCTGTCTGACAGCTTAAAATGAAACGCCTCTTAGACTGAAATGTATTTTTTAATCCTTTTTTCTAAAACGATGTTAAGTTGAAGGGAATTGTTTTTCAAAATGTCAATCCTCAAAATAACCCACAGCACCCAAATAAATGGACCCTTCCCATGAAATATGCTAATCACATTCACGCATGCGTACAGACCCTGTTGGTTGGCAAACGCCATAAAGTTGTGCACTAAGCAGACGCGCAATCGCGTCTGCGTCACAATACACGCACCCATTAGCCGTGTACAAAACAACGCGATGTTCCCTCATTTTGCCAACCAAAACGTTAGTGCGCAAGCGCTATGTGCAATTTACTTATTTCATGGGAAGGGTCTATTGCAGTGGTGCCCTGTGCTTTAGCTGGATGGTGCCCTTTGCACAGTTCCCATACAAGTTTCCATTGGCCTCATAGAAGTACCCCTTTACTTCAACTACTCTCTCATTCTAAAGTGGTCAGTATCAACAGCGACCTCAAATGACTGACGGCACCCACAGCAATTGCCATGGTGCCCTGTGCTTTAGCTGAGATGCCCTTTTCAAAGTTACCATGTACAGATCTACACTTTCCTAAAAGAAAGCCCTTTATGAGAGGGAAATTGTCGTGCCCCTTCAAAAGCAAAGTTCAAGGCCTGAAATGTTAAACATTATCAACAGCTGCAGTGCTTCTTACCAAGTAAGCTCTTCTGATCATAAACTATTGGGAGTAATTACCAAAGGAATTACACCCTCTCTTTAAATGATGTCCAGTGACTAAACCCGAGCTCTTTCTCTTTTACAAACCAAACAACACCAACTCGGTTTCTATGAGAAAATGATAGCCCCAAACAGTCAGAACCAATAATGTTTTTTAAAGATCATTAAAACGGTCAATGTTGGAAACCCAGCTTCAATTAAATCCTTTTACTCTAGCCACCAGGATATGAGAAACCTGACATCTAAAGAGAATGCTTTCAAACACAGACACCAGGCCACCTGCAGCTTCTTTCCTGTCAAACAGTTTGAACAGACCCAAGTTCTATAGGGGGGGGGGTTAAGCCATCGTTGCCCTCCCATTACTTTGTCTAGAATTACCCCCGTCGAATTTCATCGCCAGCATGAAGAAAGAAAAAAGGAGCTCATGTCCCTATTAATATTATGCTCTTTATTTCCTCCGCCACCTATGCAGGGCTTTCAGTGTTTACCAGGTTCCAGTTACCTGTCTAACCATAACAAAATCAATAGTCACTAGTAGGAAATAATTAATTTGGCATACCGGCAGTCTAATATTTCATATGGTCGGGTCTCAAGCATGTTCTATAATTCAGCGAGCACAGTGTCGGTACCTGGCCGACGATACGCAGTAGGAAACCGTGCATTGTGACACTTATGTTGCAGGGACGCCTAGCGTTGGATACCGACTCCCTCTCTCTCTCTCTCTCACCGTTCTCACATAACTCTGTTGTGGGTCACAGTCACTGACAATGGGTGGTCCCCGTACTCAGGGAATAAGGTGTTAGCGGAAAAATGTCTCATGCGGTACTTTGCACCCAGGCACAAATTACATTTCCGGTGGCGTATGTTTTGGCAATCAGAGAAATAAATTGCTCACAATGTACCCAATTACAAAAACCTAAACCCAATCCTGAATCACCGCTAATTTTTGTAGCAGGAAAGGTATTTTCTCTTCTTTTCTTTCAAAAAGGTGTATTACTATTGGAACTGATGCATAAAACATCAGGTGTACTGATTGTCATGCAGAGAGAGGGCGGCTGGCAGAAGGGTCTGCCTAAGGACCCCAGCAGCTCTGACAGAGTGGCAAGATTGTTCTTTATTTAATGAATATTTCTATTTGGGCATAAATCCATTGACTTTGATCTGCATTTCTTTTCACCGCCTGTTTTATAAGTCTTATCTTACATTTCTTTAGTGATTATTTATAAATACTTTAATGTTATTTGGTAAAAAACAATATGTATGGACCCAAATGACCTGAAGTCATCACCATGCTAATGGAACAGAATAGCTGCAGACTAGTGACCGAATAGCCGCAGACCAGGGACAGAATGGCCACAGACCAGGGAGAGAATAGCCGCAGACGGAGGACAGAATAGCTGCAGACCAGGGAGAGAATAGCCGCAGACCAGGGACAGAATAGCTGCAGACCAGGGAGAGAATAGCTGCAGACCAGGGACAGAATGGCCGCAGACCAGGGACAGAATAGCCGCAGACCAGGGACAGAATGGCCACAGACCAGGGAGAGAATAGCCGCAGACCAGGGACAGAATGGCCGCAGACCAGGGAGAGAATAGCTGCAGACCAGGGACAGAATGGCCACAGACCAGGGAGAGAATAGCCGCAGACGGAGGACAGAATAGCTGCAGACCAGGGAGAGAATAGCCGCAGACCAGGGACAGAATAGCTGCAGACCAGGGAGAGAATAGCTGCAGACCAGGGACAGAATGGACGCAGACCAGGGACAGAATAGCCGCAGACCAGGTACAGAATGGCCACAGACCAGGGAGAGAATAGCCGCAGACCAGGGACAGAATGGCCGCAGACCAGGGAGAGAATAGCTGCAGACCAGGGACAGAATAGCCGCAGACCAGGGAGAGAATAGCTGCAGACCAGGGACAGAATGGCCGCAGACCAGTGACAGAATAGCTGCAGACCAGGGACAGAATAGCCGCAGACCAAGGACAGAATAGCCGCAGACCAGGGACAGAATAGCTGCAGACCAGGGACAGAATAGCTGCAGACCAGAGACAGAATAGCTGCAGACCAGGGACAGAATAGCTGCAGACCAGGGACAGAATAGCTGCAGACCAGGGACAAAATAGCCGCAGACCAGGAACAGAATAGCAGCAGACCAGGGACAAAATAGACGCGTGTGACGTCAGTGCAAGAAGTCAGCATGTTCAACAAACAGCAAACTTCTCTAATGAAAGCCAAAGAGACACAACCACAGGGTTCAAACGGTCATTTCCTGCCATGCCACATCTTTCCTTATTTTGCGAGTTGAACCCTGCAGAGGTCACCAGTCCCTAGTGCCAACATTGATCGGTTTGACAGCAGAGATCAAATGAAAAGGGGGTGGGGAGGGGTGAAGTATTACGCTAGCTACAAATGAAAGAAAGGTTAGTCCATCACCATAGCAACGCGGCAACCAGGTCCTGCGTTAACTGGTACAGACAGATACTCATGTTCTTGCCACATCCAAAAAGTACACTCCGCCAGCACTAATGCACTATAAATAAATCAATAGAGATAAATACTCCATTGAGGTGCACTACAGCAGAGTCCTTCAACCCTCAAGATGCTTTTTCTATTAAAAAAAAGAGAGACCGCTAAATTTAGTGTCTGCCCAACCAAGGGTTTTGATCTGTTAGTCCTTTATTCATGAATGATTATGAAAAATACAAGCCTGTGTGGAAGGTCGTCACTGATGGTTGGAGGTCAAGTGTTTATTAAAAGGATAATTTATTCATACTGGAGGTTTTTTTCCTGTTAAAGTTACATTCAACAGCGAGTTTTTAATAAAATTTCAAAACAGCAAAGACTTTGTTTCAATGTGCTGCTAGTCTTGATGGATACTGCATCGACGCCATCTTCCCAGGGGTCACACAGGCAGGGTCGGTGTGCTTATGAAATTTAGGGGGGAAGAAAATGGTTTACTTTGGGGATTTTCGTTCTTGATGATGATGTTGAAGTGTGTAGTTTGGTATTTGGAGTAATTTCTGGGCTGCTTGAGAGAAAAAAAAACATTGCTTATTATTTTTCAGCTAGGGTCCAATTTCAAGGAAACCAGTCACAAATGGTACAAATCACATGGTTATTTGGCTGGTAACCTTATACCGGTAAGCAAAAGTTGTGCTTAAGCAGCTCTTTCAGACAATCAGTAATTTGTCAGATTGACACTACTCCAACATGGCTGTGTTTTATTTTGTATCGTTATCAATCTTGTCTTTCAGAGACATGAACATAGTGTAAACCTCAAATCTCTCAAGCTGAATACGAAACTAACACGTTCAATGCATTAAATCTTCATCAGTTACGAATCTGCCGACTCCATTTAGTAACCGTACTCATTCTTTCCTTCTGCACCAAGTCCTTCCCCATCAACCGGCCTCTACAGTATCAAATGTTGACGTGACACGAAACCAAAACTCCACACCGACAGCAACGATGAATCTTAGGAGGGGGGTCTTGTCTTACACACCGTGACCTCTGAACTTCGACACCTCTTGAGACAAGGGCCGGGAGACTTAACAGTTCAGGCACACCTGGAATATTTGTTGGATGACTAAGTGCTATTTCTGTCGTCTCGTCTTTGGGGAGGTTTTGATGTGCTGTGCTTGGGAGAGCGCTAACATTAACATGAAGCTATTACCTCCTCATTAACAATTGAGCAGCTCAGACCAGACACTCTTACCCTCTCTCTGTCACTATGGGACCCATTAAGAAGATAACTTACAGCCTCTTCTAGGAGTGCTGCAAGGTCAGGTTTTTCATTTTTTACTCAGCTCGTCTTGAGTACACTGTTCGAAACGTCGAGACCACACCGGTTCTATTTAGAGCCAACACTCCCTCAAAAGAGATATTATACATGGTTGTACCCGCAAGTTTACATAGTATTTATAGTTACTTCTTACTGTTAGACTTGGTGTGACTAAACATAACCTTTGGACATAGCAATTACAAGTCAGCGAATACATTTACAGGGTAATATTCTTCTAATCTCATTTTGCGAAATACTCAAATTAAAAATGGTACATGGCAATGGTAAAAAAATTAAATTTATAACATTTTTAATGAGGAAAATACCACACTTACATGTTGGTATCAAAATCTGATTTTTTAAAAATTTTGTTATAGCAAAGTGGATTAAAACTATTTTTTATTTGGGGTTGAACAAACAAAAATATACTAGAGCGGGTTTTTAACCAACGACCCCCGGATTAACGTGCCAGCGCTCTACCAAACTGAGCTTATCAAGCCCTATGTTGGCTGTCTCCCTATGTTCTTAAAACCAACTCAGTACGTATCAAGTGACAACCCCCAGTAACCCGAGTGTCAACCCCAGTAACCCGTGCTGACATCATTACTTTGAAATGAGTTCAACATCAGTCCAACAAATCTTCACTTTTTGACATCGCAATTTGCGTGAAGTATGAAATATTACCGCAACTTCTCCAAGAAAAATACTGATGCACATACCCCGAGAGAGCCACACACAATACAAGTGCTGACTGAAACAGCAAAAACAAAAACCTTCGGTATTTTCGGTCTGCCTTTACCACATGAACAAACACCGACACTGCTTGTCGCACATAATAAGATTCCGACAATGTAAGCAGGGCCCAATTTCTTGTAGTCATTAGGCACAAAAAGCATAAAACATTGATGCTTACCAGAATAAGGTTACCAGCTAATAATACCATGTCTCATTTTTGCTAATGCCTTGCTTAGCAGCAAACTGCAAAGCATTATTTTTCTGCTTAAGCAGAGCTTAGCTGTATGAAATTTGGCCCACCTTTGTGGTTCCTAATTGGATTTCCAGACCAGAGCCTTGCTTTTGATTTTGGTTTGTGTGTTTGGTACTGTTTTGGCATTTTCGTTCCACCTCTAAAAAACTGACATTTCATGTTTCTCCCGAAGCAGTCGTTCACTGTGCCAAATGCCATTTAAAACACCCAAGGACCGGTCAAACTTCCAGTGGTCCGGCTAGCTAGTCCAGTGCTGAAAAATATACCTATTAAAGGCACTGGACACTATTGTAATTACTCAAAATAATTGTTAGCATAAAACCTTACTCAGTAACGAGCAATATCACAGTGCTAGTCACCTTTGAGGGTCCCTTCGTTTCATTACCACAAAAAATGAAATCGCAATAAATAGGTTGAGTTCAATCAATTAATCTTTGGATCTTACTGTTGCCACGATAAAAAAAAACTTAACGACAAAACAGCATCATCACTTTATACGACCAGCTGTCCAACTTAGAGACGCTTGATTAATATGTAAATAAGTCTGCCGTAGTTTAACGAGCACAGTGTGGTAAATGGAAGAGTAAATCATCTAACTGCGCTCTCGTCCGTCTTTAGAATGAACCTAAAATAAATCCATAAATCCTATCGGCAGAATATAAAAACATTAACAACAGACCCTGCAATTCCCATTGCCTCCCCTCATCAAACATCAACTATTTATTGGCCAAGTGTAAAAAATCAGATTAATTTTCAGCGCAATGTCTTTTGATTTTTTTTCTCTCTCATTTTGTCACCACTGTTAAAGGAACGTTACAGAATTGGTAAGAAAACAAAATCGTGAAGATCACAGATTTACATAAAAATTACACGGTATAATAATGAGGATAGTAGAAAACATCCCTTGAAATATTTCTGCCTGAAATGCCATATTTGATAAGAAATAAATAACTTATCATTGCGTTTGGAGTTTATCGCTCAGTGAGCGTTTTATTCATTTTTTTGTTTGCATCAATGTCATGCAAAATGTGTAATCGTTTTTTCACTATTTTTTCGTGACCCAGATGGCCGATCGATCTCAAACTTCTACAGGTTTGTCAGTTTATGTATATGGTGGATTACATAAAGTGCTTACACTGCCAGCACTTGTTTCGTTAGCAAAACCAATTCTGTAATGTTCCTTTAACATTCAAAGATACAATTGGGGTGGGGAGAGGGGAGACAAGCGACTATTCACAAATAATTCATGGTTTTCACAAATGGCTGTTGGGACACAATTAATACACTGACTGACATACTGTTATAAATCATGGACACTGTAAAAGGGCTTGATAGATTTTGTAGATCAAGTTTTTGGCTATGACATGAATCCCTACTCACTGTGACCCAAGACGTTTGGAATATAGTTTAGCTGTATAAGTTTCAGCTTCATAAGTTGTGCAAGTTTTGAGAGTCGCATAAATCTGTTGTACATGCTAAAATAATGTTCGTCTCACTGAGACAACAGTTATTTTTGTGACATTGTTTTACTCATTTCTCAAAAACTACAGCACCTCAGCACGTAATTTTAAGGGAAGCTTTCTACCATCATTATCGAAGTAAGTTTAAGGTAAATCTGTGGACATTGTGTCGTACAAAAAGTACCCCAAACCCTTTAAGTAAGGATTAATCGCTGGTCACGGTGGAAAAAAAAGGGGGGGGGGGTGTAAATCTTTGTCAGCATCATCATGAAGCCATATTGATTAATGAAATGTAAACAACCATCTGTGTGGTTCTAACTTGGCCCATTATGGAAGAGACCCTTTGCAACGGTATTTCAAGAGCTACTTCTAAACGCGGCTGATGAGTTTTCACTTCCTGCGGAAAACAAACTGACCTTCACTTGGCCCTCATGTGAAATGATTTCTATAAAGGCATAAATAACCTTTCCAGTCCACGATGCAAACTTAATATCTATTAAACCTTACAGTCGTTCATCTTAAGAAATGACAAATGAAGCCTTGGTTTTAAAGACCGTCTTAACAGCTCCAGATTCTTGCATTCACTCCAATTTCATCCTTTACATCTTTGGATTCCTGAGTAATGGGTTTGTTTTTCCATTAGTACCCGGCGAGGGGAAAAATTAACCATTACCTAAGAGTGCTACTTGAAATAGACATTTATTTCATGGATCAACTACTGGCAATAGTAAACAGTCAAGTTCCCTGTTCACATCAAGAACAATTCAATAAGAAAGCCGGCAAGGGACTACAGTTTAGTAATCCCAATGCTGAGGCTACCGTATACATGCAACTTTCTAATTGAAAAAAGAAAAAGAGAAATGGCGATCGCACTTAGCGTTTTTGAGTTTTCTATGTCACTGTTTTGAAAATAAAAAGCGCAATCAGCTGAAAAGTTGCATGCCTGATATTTTTACAGGGATGAGAGTAATTGCGGACAAAAAAGTCTGAAACTGGAATCCAGACCTCATTAGGCAATTCCTCCATTTGTTAACCCCAGGAGTCGATTTCACACAAAAAAACTCCTAACTTAGGACAAGGACTCTTTAGGAGTTATGAAAAACTTAAGGCTAGTCCTAAGTAAGGACTTAACACTTTAGGCTAGTCCTAAGTTAGGACTTAACACTTTAGGCTAGTCCTAAGTTAGGACGAGTAAATCTCCAGATAAGACTAGTCTTAACTCTTTGTAAAATCCACCCCTAGAGTTATAGATTCCAAAGAGCTTTTAGAAACGGTATCCTCGGCACTGCACCAGACAAGTAGACCAAAGAGCATGACTTGTTTTATCTGAAGAAAAGTAAAGCAGTTTTTGTGTACCAGCAGACTTTTAAGTGTCTGAATTCAGATAAAAATCTGAAATATCTCATCCCTGCTTTTTATCTCACTTCAAAAAGTAACTTTATCAAAACAGACTGCTCTTTCCCCTGTCAAGTTGGACCCAAACTGTTCCAGTTGCATTTCCAATCATTTCCCCCTCCTTATTAATCCCAGAATCAGCAGGAAACACTAGATGACAGGTACGTCATTCCAGAAACAACAGCACTCCATACAAAGCCATATTTATTTCCTACACTTCCGAAACTGTCCACAAATTGATTAATATTAATTCGTCGTTAAACATCAAACATCCCTCATTCTTTTGTTTTCTTCTTTTTTGTTTTCTTCCAAACTGAATATCTCTGACGAATGTTATTTTAAAAAAACTGCTGTTGGATTTGTATTCAGCCACAAAGCGAAGCATAACAAAATTCCATTTATAAGAGGATATAAATAAAAGTGACAACTACAGACTAAGCCTAACCAAATGATGCAGCAACAAGACGTTTTTTACTCTCTTCTTTTTTTCTTTTTTTTTACAGGAAAAAATGTATATATTTGTTTTCAAAATACGGCGCCATCGTGCCGATAATTCCGTCCAAATGAATGTCAAACTAAGCTACACCATATATTAAAGATCCTTTAGCAGAATTTTTATGGGCGAGATAATACTTGCAATAAAAAATTGTTTACTCATACTTAAAAACAAAGAGGACAGGGTTTTGTTTTTAATGCCTGACCAGCGGGTCTTCTCGGGAGTAGCATTTACAACCGAAACTGAAAGGCAGCTAACAGGATCGGGAAACAACTTTAATCGCCGTCTCGTGCATACATAGAAATATGCTCGTCATATGGTAATGTGCATATTTATCGTTCAATGATAAAATATTGGTTTCAGAAGCGCTGTAATATTTTGTAACAAAATAACGATGAGGATGAACAATTGCTCTTTTTCTAATCCTACCCACACCCATCCGGCTTTAAAATTCAATACTGTGAAACCCACACTTTTTAAAAAAGGATTTTTCAAGCTCAATAATCATGGAAAGGAATCTGTCAGTAAACTGGAAACCATGTTGAGATGGTCCCTATCTCTATAACACCAATACATCTTGTGTGTGTACGCCAGCGCATATCTGCCTAACTCTTCATTGCCTAACTAATGTACACGCATTCACACGTACATGGGGCAGCACTATACTTAAGTGTGGACCTACGATGTAGCAATGCAACACTACTGATCAAACCTCACCTGCCTAACACAACTATGTACAACCCTCACAAGTATTGATGGGCAATTGAGAAACAAAACAAACTTAGTGGAATGAACACTAGAGACACATAGATTGTATAACTTACAAATGAACTGTTAACAATTGCTTTTCAGAATGTTTTTGACAGCGATTTTTTTTTTGCCGGCCATTTTGCATCACCTGTGGCCACACTATAAATACTAGATGTTATATTTGCATCAGGGATAAAAATATTAATTTTTGCTTTTTACCCATACACCGATGCGTGTTAGCACTGTATACTCAGTAATTTCCTGAGTCCTGTGAAAAATATCACAGGCATATTACTCGGGAGGGATTCGAACCCATGACCTTAAAAAAGTTATTGGCTTTGTCTCACACTTGTCTTGTGTGCTTCATTTGTCCTACGTCCATATTACCAGACCTTGGTTGTACCATGTATGTATATTTGTCTGTCCATAGGTTAGGGAACAAAAGCATCTCGCTTAACCGTATATCTAAATGCTGTCTTTAAACTGCTGCTTAATATTGAACCAACCAATGTATACCTATGTCATACCGCATACTATATTGCTTTTGTAATTTCAACATAAATGTGCATAATTGTATTGAATGACAGCATTGAAACATATGTTACTAAATGAATTATTTGAATAGTTTAAAACCGTGTTGTCGGGTATAAGTCGGTATACTAGCAAAGTGTTCAATTTAGTTCAGTATGAGTTTGGTGATGATCGTATTTGACCTCACTACACAGATGGGTCAAGCCCCCACTCAGCATCATTTCCATTATGAAATTTAATTGCTCGGAGTAAATTCTCAATTAACTTCCGTCTCACATTAAATACAAAACAAATACAACTGAAGGTACTGAGTGACATGCATTAATGGCTGGAATGTTGTGCAATAATGTCCGTAACTTGCCACAACTAATAACCAGGGGCAACAGATTGCATTCGCAACGACTGAATATTTTTTCAAGGCACGTAGCAATTATTACTGTAGCAAACTTCTTTTAAAATTGTAATTTAAAGCTTTTTGCTAAACATGATCAAAGGAATAAGCTAGCCTTGGAAGTAAAGTTAAACATCCGAACAGGCATGCAAATGTAACTGCACCAAAAAAGGGGGAAATTACAAAATTCAAATGGTTTTATACAGTGTTCTTTCAAGTTTGAATGGCACAAATGGGAGTATAAAAAAAAGAGGAATTCTGCGTTGTGAGGAAAAGTTGCATACACTGCATACAATACAAGCTGTGCTTTAACATGCAATAGTCAACTCGGACAAATTTTTCTAGAATTCTGTACACACTGGTACCTTCACACACACATGTCCAGTGTTATTAATAAAGAAAACTTTGTTACAAAGCAGAGAACATGTTTGTCTTTTACCAGTGTTTTGGGTACCAGGAGAATTTAAGCCAATCACACACACCTGTATCTGGCTAATCACAGAACTCACTAACTGACAAATTATGCAACCTGACAACCCCGTGATTGACAGCTGTGGGCGGAGCAAAGGATGAACACGCCCCCTTTTAAACACAGAAGGACAGCAACGGTGAAACTTTTACGTCACCAAAGGGGAGGAGAAATTGATATGGGTTGCACGTTGTCTGTGGACAACTGCACTGAATATGTTTCAAGTCAATGCAAAGCTTGTTTTATAGCTAAATATTTTGATTAAATTGAATATACAACAGATACAAAGAATTGGTGAAAAATTCACTGTCTAATTGCTTGTTAACATTACAAGTGCTAAAAATAAAACAAACAAGTATTCAGTTTAAGTAATCAAACTAAATTTTAAAATAAACTGTCAAGATTTTGAGCAATCAGAAAACGGGTTCTTAATTTTGACAACGCTTCAACTCTGGCATCCAATTCAGTACAACAACAGTTCCCAATAGTTTTCCCTTTCCATTACAATAGGCCTATAGTGTACCGTGTCTATTTGTGTGTAGAGCTGCAAACATTTGCATCTTGCAATCAGGAAGATGTTGTACAGCAATCAGGGAGATATTTAGAGTTAGGCCGTGTCCGAATTGGTGGCTACGGCTGCGGCTATGACCGTTGCTAGGGGTGTTGCTAAGGGCGTCCTATACTTTAATGCATGACGATGTGGCGATCCAGCCGTAGCCGTAGCCGGCAATTCGGATACAGCCTTACGTTCAATGTCAAAGAGAAAAGGTTTCCACATTTCAGGGAGATTTACAAGTTTGTCCATCAGAACATGGAAAGAATCAGGAGAGTTGGCAGCTCTGAATGGCATTGTCTAGGTATAATTTGACGCGCAGAGATTGAAAGTGTACAAATTTATACATCCTTGGTGGGTTCAGTTCCTACTTCATCAATGGAAATTTCACTTTTCTTTACAATCAAAATGGAAATCAAGTTGAAGGGGGTTTAACTCAGAGGCAGGTGTTTCAACAAGAAAGTAATAACTAGTTATCAATTAAGAATAAACAAATTATGATTTTGGTTTTGCTCTCGCTTTGATTCATTCACCCTCATTTATAGTCAATAAGTTTTTTGTGATCAAATCACAGCGACATAGTGTATCGATTACGATTAATAACTTCAATATCACAAATTCAATGAAATCTTTACCCTCAATGTTCTTTGTCACATTTCGATAGGAAATTCATTATTCCTGAAGAGGAAATCATATTGTGGGAATTCAAAATGATCAGGTGTCTTTTTTCAGATGCGGAAATGACAAGGGGGAAAACGACAATAACATAAACAACATCAACAACAAAGAAGCACCTTGCCTGAATAATACAACAGAATTTGAAGTCTATCTTAGACAACCACATCTTCCTTATTTCAATCAGACCTTGAACCAGCACCAGGGCATATATTTTACAGTACTGCTTAATAACACAAACACTAGCTAAGCACATATGCTTACCAGAATAAGGTTATCAGGCAAAATACAATGTCACATGCACAATTACTGACTGGTATTCTGCTAATATCTGCTAAGCACAAAATTGGTAAGCAAAAATAGTCTGCTTAAGCAGCTATATGCCCAATTTCAAAAAGTCTACATGTATAAGCACACAAACTTGCTAAGTAAAAACAAATCTGGCCCAGCAAAAATAGCTCAGCAGCTCAACAGTTACCATTGCTGCGACTGGTACCCAACTCATTTCTCATTTAAAAAAGACATGCTCAGCAGAATTATCTGCTTAAAGGCAGTGGACACTATTGGTAATTACTCAAAATAATTATTAGAATAAAACCTTAATTGGTAACAAGTAATGGGGAGAGGTTGATAGAATAAAACATTGTGAGAAAGGGCTCCCTCTGAAGTGCCATAGTTTTCGAGAAAGAAGTAATTTTCCACGAATTTGATTTCGAGACCTCAGATTTAAAACTTGAGGTCTCAAAATCAACCATCTAAACGCACTCAACTTCGTGTTACACGGGAGTTTTTTTCTTTCATTATTATCTCGCAAGTTTGATGACCGATTGAGCTCAAGTTTTCTCATGTTTTTATTTTATGCATATGTTGAGATACACCAACTGTGAAGGCTAGTCTTTGACAATTACCAATAGTGTCCACTGCCTTTAAGCAGCTCTATAAAACTGAGCCCTGATCTATCACAACTACAGCCACCAAAGTCAGACGGGAGAACAAGACGACTTGAAATATTAATGAAGATAAAGAAAATACAGACTGACTACAATGATAAACATTTCACCTCGTTGTTTGTCTATGCGGGGGCCACTGTGTGTGCATAATGGATTTGTATTTCCAATTAGATGCAGTAATATGGTATTATTATTATTTTTTGGCGAGGCATAACGATTACTGGTGTCTTTATTTCACTGTGACATATTGGATTTTTTTTCAAAAGTCACCGTAAAAACTGCAAAATTATTAGACGTCTACCCGTGATAAAATCATTGCAACTGGAAAACATCACAGGGGCTTTAGTTCCTCTTTCACATGACACGTCAAATGAACCGGTTAAATTATCAGAAATTCTAATCATTTCATGCTTTGTTTAATAAATTTATCTATTTCATGGTATCGGCGGAATGAACTTATTAAGAGGCTTAATTGCCACCATAGTTAAAGGCAAACAAGACTGCAGAATTTATTTCTGAAGATAAACCAAGCTCCATATAATTTCCAATTGGTACCATTGTCAGAATTTCTGCCCAAATGATCGGTTATTTCAGACAACTTTGTCATTTCTTGATTTCAAAATTTTGTGCATTTTCTACTTTTTTATTTAAATTTTTTGATATGCATGTTTGCCCTAGGGCTACAAGAAGAAAAATTAGGGATTGATATTCCTCTTAAGACAGTCTAGATTGTAGGATGGAGGGGAAACGTGCATTTCAATCTTGTATATAAAGAGCAATAATATAAACGTATGCAATTGGTCCAGTAGCCTACAAACAGCTGTCAACAGTTCCTACTGATCTGAGCGATGTGTCCAAGTGTAACCTCTTTAATCCTGAAGTCATGGGCCAGCCGCTACTAGAGTGTCTCCGGAGTATAGAAAGTATGCTTGGGCACACTGGGACCGCAGATATTTCAGAGTAATTGAACGATGAAAGGATTGCACAACCGATGTCGGAAACACTTTTTTTCTTCTTCTTTCTTTCTCTCTCTTCCTTTTTTTCTACTTGTTTTGTCTGTTTGTGATGTCCTCTTTCACTGTGGTCAGCCACCTCATCACAGAGAAACATTAATGTCTTTCCACGACAGCCCGAGGTTTTCCGGTGGGAATTTTATAATCTTATCGATTTGATTCGTTGTGGTGGATCAAATCGCTGTACCGACAGACGACGTTTACAAGAAGAGAACACACACACGCACGCACACAAACCATCAGAGTAAATGGTTAACTTGGGGATGAATCCTACACAAGCAGGCCGCTTTCTATCGGGGGAAAATAAAGGAAAGCACAACTGGGACAAAATTTGCAGGAGAGTTTTTTGCTCTTAAAGACATCCCATGAGGTTTTTGTTTTATTTTGAGAACTTAATCAGGGCAAGTTATTCTCAGCTGGATTTGGTATCGCACCAACACTGATTACAGATCACTTCATCTCAGACCGGGCCCAAATACCATTGACAGTTTTGACTGCAGAGGTCATCACGGGTCAACCAAGGTCATCTGAGGTCAGTCATAGGTCAGAAAAAAAGCATGCTGCTGCCAAGAAGGAGTGTCTTGATTGCTTGTACAAAAGGAATTAATCAAAGATAGAAGGAAAGACAGTCCCAGCTAACTCATGAATTGAAATATCTGACAACTGGAATCTTATAACAGTTAGTTTAACGAGAGAGGGGAAGTTGAGGTGATATTTGGGGGTTGGGCTCTGGGGCGGTTTTCAATCAGAGTGAGCTGGAATTGGCCTTTATCTAAAGACCAGCGAAGTTACCCAATAGGAAGATCTGAAGATTTGAGGGTCGGTTTTGAATCAATTGAGGAACAATTTTGAATTTTTTTATATTTTTTTTAAAAAGTGGTATAACATGAAATTTGCTGCCAAAGGCTGAATTGCAATCAAATTACAAAGAAATCAACCACACAATCCTTTCCTTAAAACAAAAGAACACAGGCATGCACCGTCGCAATAACTCTCTCCCTGACATAATAAAAATGCTTAGCAATGAAGGTTTCCAGCAGAAAATTCAATGTAGTTTACACTGCTCAAATGTTTTCTGCTCTATGCAATTGGCTCCTGGTAGTTATGATTTAGAAAAATCTGGTTGACGTCAGTCATGTTATGTTACCGGGCATTCAGTGAGTGTTGGCTAGTTAGTGAGAACAACAAGTCTTTCAGCGAGAGCTAGGAACAAGTGATCAGAATTCCTTGGCAAGTCAAAAATTCTGTCCACGTTAGCAGCAATGTAGTATCTTAAGTAATACACGTCTCACTTTGATAGAAGTTTAACAAATAGTTTGTGGCACACAACATCCACTCTAACAATTCTTACCTGTGAATGAGAACCCGTAGGCTGCGTACGCTGCTGCTGTCCCCGCCACAGCTCCCGCTCTTGCCCCTGCGATGGCCGCTGCCCCGGTGTTCTTTCGTGACCTCATGGGTCGAGGCTGAACCTTCTTGGAGGTTGACGGTATGGTCTTGCCCCCTTTGGACGGTCCTCGTTTTCCTGCGACAAACGGTTTGGCTGGATCTGTAGAGTTCGAATAGTGAACAAATTGTGAAGTGATACAAGTTTATGGTTAATAGCTCATTCATAAAGATGTTAGCGTAATAAGACTGTAATAAGACTGAAATATGAAACACTACCGTTTGTTTCATTTAGCAGACATTCCTCATAATATACAAAGCATTAATTTAAAGGCAGTGGACACTATTGGTAGTTGTCAAAGACTAGTCTTCTCACTTGGTGTATCTCAACATATACATAAAATAACAAACCTGTGAAAACTTGAGCTCAATCGGTCTTCGAAGTTGAGAGATAATAATGAAAGAAAAAAACCCTTGTCACACGAAGTTGTGTGCTTTCAGATGCTTGATTTCGAGACCTCAAATTCTAAACTTGAGGTCTCGAAATCAAATTCGTGGAAAATTACTTCTTCCTCGAAAACTACGTCACTTCAGAGGGAGCCGTTTCTCACAATGTTTTATACCATCAACCTCTCCCCATTACTCTGAACCAAGTGTGGTTTTATGCTAATAATTATTTTGGGTAATTACCAATAGTGTCCACTGCCTTTAAAGGTAATCCTGAGATATTTAAGCAGAGATTCTCTAGTAGAAGAAAATACTAGCAGGGATGAGATTTGTCTTAGGTGATAATTCCTGTAAATGGTTTACTGGCTTTGGTTTCCCTATTTCTAAACCCAGAACATCCAAGATGTTGTAATTTAGGAGATTTTAAGTGTATCACCCCCCCCCAAAAAAAAAAAAAATCCTGAAATCTGGAAAATCTTAAGAAATCACACAACTGTAAAATGCAGTCTCATATTTTTATGAGAAGACTGAATTAAAAACAAATTTGAGTATGCATGTTATTTTCGGGGGAAAATAAAGGGGGGAAAACATGTCATTGCCATCAATTGCAATTACCAATTCAATTACTACAGTGTGTGTGTATGTTATTAGAGGGAAAAAAAAGAAAACAAAAAAATTCTTTGCTATTAAATGTAATTACCAGCAAGCAATGCCTATTTATGCAATACCACCAGCACTTTGAATATGGTTCTTCAATAGGAATTTGTCCTCTTAATCTAAACCCATTATTATCTCACCAATATTGTCAATAGTGTACAGCTACAAACTGCCAGTGTGTTACATTGTACGTTGTGTCATACGCTTTTATTATCACTCTAGCCTTATCGCCAAATTAACGCCAAATTAGTCTATATTATCGTGATACAGCGCCAATACACATCTGTCTGTTCCCATGATGAATGTGTGACAATGTTTAAATTTGCTTGTAAAGATTTTTTTAGCTAAGCATGTTTGGTGTTGCCATTCCAGAATGGACTGGTGCTTTTTTCATATGCTTCGAACTTCAGCTAAGCATGATTGATGTTTTACCATTCCATAATGAACTAATGAAAAATTCAAATTTGCTTTTAAAGATCTTTTAGCTAAGCATGTATTATTTGGTGTTGCAATTCAAGAATGAACAGGTGACATTTTAAAATTTGCTTATTCAGATTTTTAGCTAAGCATGTTTGATGTTTGCCCAAACTTTTTGCTACTTCCAGCTCCAAAGCTGGCATACATATGTTTGCGTGTAATTTTACCAAAAATCACAAATTTCTTCATTCAAAAGCATTTGTACAACAGACAATTTTTTGTTGTAAAAGCAAATTCCAATTATTAATTTTTTCTTGCATAAATCACGACAGAAAAACCTAGCTGAATGCAAATCCTACGAGCTTCTGTTAATCAGTGGAGGAGTTTGTGTACAGTGGGCATGGCTTACAGTAAAATTTTACAAACAGGCTAAACATCTTAAATTTATTTAAAATGTGATATCAAAATAACTCCTATCTTGAGTTAGGATGCCTCCTTATGCTATGGTCTCAGAACTTAACCCGTCCTAAAGTCCTAAGATTAATCCCAAGTTAGGAAGAGTTTGGTAAAATCAACAGCAGGGTTCCGCAACAACACAGTCTCCTCCACTCTTCCCTCCCAAGTCATGTCTTTTTTTAAACCCCTCCCCCAAATATATTTTCTGGGTAACAGCAACACCCTCTGCAGTGATCAAAAATGAAGCGTCTGAATTACCATCCATATCCATGTCTCCTGACTGCTCATCTGCAATGACTAATCCATCGTTGCTGTTGTCATCGTAGGGTACCGGTGTAAAGTCACGTGACTGGCGATTGGTCTCACTGCCAACAGACACCTGGCGTGCAAGGAAACAAAATTCAACGAAAACAAAAATCATTAGTGAACATCGTTGCAGTACCCGCTGCCAAAACATAGGATTCGAACTGCCTCTAGCTATCGGGCAACCTCGGTAGTCTAGTTGGTAAGACACTGCTCTAGAATTGCAAGGGTCGTGGGTTCGAATCCCACCCGAGTAACATGCCTGTGATATTTTTTCACAGGACTCTGGAAAGTACTGAGTATACAGTGTTAACACACATCGGTGTATGGGTAAAAACCAAAATTAATAATCTAGAATTACAGTTGAAAATCAAGACGGTTTGAACTAAAATTGATTCCATCAACAGACTCACACATAAACCCTGACAAGGTGCTGTATAAATGAGTCTCATAATTAATTTTAAAAAAAGGTGCTGCATAAGAACTGATTATTTGTAAGGGAATAAAAGAGTGGCGATGAGGTCCTAAACGGCCGTTTAAAACGTGCAGGGTCGTGGCCTGTGATCTTTATTTAAACATGACCATGTGACAACCTTTCAACCAATAGGAATAACCAAACTGCCTTGGGTATTGAGGAGTATTGAATAAAGAGAAAATGTTCATAAATCCAGCGATAAAGGTTTGGGGATAATTTAGAACTGAAAACGTGACAAAAACAAAAATATATGAAAAATAATCGTACAGTTACAAAAAAGATTGAAGCTAACAATTAACCATACCCCTCCCTTCTTTGGCTAGAGATTCCTCCCATACATGCCCTACCTTCCACCCTATGTTAACTCTCACACGACAAGCTACTTTTGTTAATGACCATTTTAATGAGAGTTTGGTATCCTGCTTTTTATTTGCCAAGCAAACACAAACGCCGATCTCCCCCAAGACTCAATAGAAAATACTCAGCTGCCCCAACAGTGACCAACAAACGGCCCCGGATATTTACCAAGCAGACTGTAAAAACCAGAATCGTAATCCTTGGTCATATCAGCCAGATAAAACAGGAATACAACGAGAAAGAAGGGAAAAAAACAAGTTCATTAGAGGCAAGGTTGTTAGCCGCTAACAAGAATCTGGAGGGGTCTAGGGACTCGGCGGTCTCCAGGATACCAAGATGAGGAGCGGCAGACAAGCTGACGGGGAGACTCTTTTAGGCGAGGTTTCAAATCGTAAATTGCGTCGGCAGACATCTGAAGTAAAGGATGTTTGCTGGACAGGCTTGGAGAGTAATTTCTCTTCATTAGGTGTTCAGTTTCCTTCATAGCAACGGACATCCATGTACACAATCGCAAATCACCAGAGAGATGTTCACCCGAGTAATTTTACATGTAGGAGAAATGATTGTTCTATCTTGTAAAACTGTCGTCTTGATGAAATGGCGGTATAAAAAACATTTTTGTATTGTACATCGTACTGTATTGTGTTGTAAAATGCAGTTGGCAAAAGCTATCATATGTGCAACTTTCAATACGTGCAACCAATTGCCAAAAAAAAAGAGGAAATGGCCGATCACAATAAACTTTTGTACAGTGTTTTTAAGTTTTCGAAAAGAAAGAGAAAATCAGCTGATCATCTTAAAAGTTGCATGCCTGAGCTATCCGTTACTTGAGTGTACAGCTAAATGAATATGCTAGCAGGTGTTCTCACAATCAAAGTAAAAGAAACCCCCAAATTGCAGGTTAATATTAATGTGTTTTGAAATGGCACCATTGTAAATATATCTGCATCTACAAAATCTACTTCTCTCTCTTTCAAATAATCAATTTCCACACGTCTGAAATATTCCTTGGATATTTTTTGTTATATGATCAGTTATTGATAGTGAATGATTGCATCAACATTTTCCCCCAATTACATGTAAAAAAAAAAAGAAAAGATAAAAAAAAAACATGATGTGGGTGTTGCAAACAACTTCATGCATATTAGCATTTTAACAACAGAGGGAAACAAATCAAGGCCTTGACAAAATGGATTTGCGTGGGTTCTGAAATCATCCCTCTGGAGACAGCCTTTCTGGAGCAAACTAAGTCGTCAATACAATTAAGAAACACCCCACAATAGCAACATCAATTCATTACTACTCAACGTCAACAAATTAACGAGACTCATGGAAACATTGATTAAGTAATCTTTTTATGCTTGTTTACAAGATTAATTAATCAGCCTGTTAATTACTTTTTCTGTGACGAACCAAATACATCAAGGCTGTGACAATTTTGTTTAGACATGCAAAACAACAGATGTCATTTGCTTGTCACAAAAAGTAATTGGAACGGATCAATGGGTTTTTGAGTACGCATCTTGTCCACAATGAATTTTTAATGAAATGTTGACTTTTTACATTCTCTGTGACTTTATCTTGGAGCTTATTCTTGAACCTGATTAGGTAACTCTTCAACAACCATGGCCCAATTTCATTTGCTGCTTCAGCACAAAAAAACATACAAAAATATTGCTCACCACAGAAATGTAACCAGGCAAAATAGCATGTCATATGGTCCATCTATGACTGGTATCCTGCTTACTTTTGCTTAGCAGAAGTTCATTAAGCATTGATTAATTTTCCTCTAGACTAGATTACATTAACATTAGAAAATGGCCTTTTTGCAAAGGGGACATCCAGTGGAAAATCTTAAAGTCAATGAGAAACTTTTAAAGGGCACCAAGGCCAAGACCAGGGGCAACAAAGACCACGACCTCCGTGTCCTGCTAGAAAAAAAGTTACCTCAGTTTAACACACCCGAGAACAACTCATCCATTATAAATTTGTTCCGATTCCACATTTTCAATTAAGCGCATGAAAGATAGACAATCAAAGGTCAACATACAGACCTAGTTTGATTAAACTCTCTCTATTAAAATCTTATTGACACCTATTTAAAAAAAGAAAGGGAGAGTCGCCGGGGACAACCTTGGATGTTACCTCTGCCATAGCTAGGTCAATAGGGGTCACCCGGGTCAATTGTTTGAAGCCCAGATGGGGACCTGTTCCAGGATATAGACCTCTCTATTGTTTACAAACATTGAACACCATTTTGTACAGGTGGCCTTGGGGTATCACTAAATGTCTTTAGCTGGGTTGGCACCAAATTGCTCTATGTGTACTTTTTGTTTTAGTGGCATAACTGGTTTATCGGTGACATGGATAAATGGGTCGGGTCATAGATTGTTTGGTGTCAACATAATAATGATTTATTGGCGAAATTAAAGAGAAAGATACAACAAAAGCCACAAGTTGAAAGTTTCAGTTGAACAGTGTCTACTTGTCATGGTATTTTCACAAGAATGTCCATCAAGTCCAGATCGGTGACAGCGGGTGCAAACCGCATCTCTCGATCGACCCGCATTATTCTCGAACTGTCACCAGCCCTCAGGAACCTGAGAAACAATTCTTGCATGAATATTTTCCCAGATTCCAATGTTTTATCGATTTCTAATCTTCCCAACACAAGCATTTCAGATCAAATAATTAGGTAGATGCTTACAACTATCAGCATCTTTGAGAGTGCAAGACCATTTTCTAAGGGCACTTCCACTGGAAAGTCTTGGGGAACCTTTGAAATGACATCATGGCCAAGACCAGGGCAACAGAGGCCACTGCCACTGTGGTGGCCTATGTAAAAAATCCAGGAGGGGCAAGGGGCGGGGTTCTCTACAATAAAATAAATCTCACTACCCTATTCTGAGATCAACTACATGTATAGACACAGAGCCTCCCTACTATCTGACCCCTCTGTTTAGTAAATAAAAACCCTATATTCCGAATGTTTGGGTACAACTTAAACATATGTTATTTTTAGGGGAAGAAAAAGTCCTTTTTTACTAAAAGATTTAGTGATGAAACACAAACATGGGGGGGCTGTTAGATTCACTGCACCATTATCACTAACCGCCCTGACAGAACTTTCCAAAAGTACCAAAGGTCAAAAGTATGGCTTACAAGATAAGGAATTTAAAAAACATTACTTATAGCTACTTTGTATTTCTTCATTTTCCACTTTCCCAGGGTTTCCTAAAGTGTCCGTGGTCTTAACAGTGGATCATGGCCAGGTTAGATAAGGGTTTTTGGGTGAGACCATCACAAGGGTAGCCCAGAAACGGAGAACGGAATTTTATTGGATAATTCTGCGACTGTAATTTTATAATAGGAGTCAGCATTGCTCGCAATTGTGTGCAGTCATGTGTTCGGCATGGTGTTCCTATCAGACAAGCCTAAGTACTTTCACAGAACGCACACACACATACAAATGAATAGGAGTGTTTTGTAAGTGATTTTGCAGAACAGGCGTCCTGCAGTTTAAGAATGCAGGCTATAGCGAGTACACATCCAAGAAGACGCTTCGCAGCAAAGAATTTAAAATTTAGCAAAATGCGACGACGCATTATATGAAATCGAATGCAGCGCCACTTGGGGGAGCTGGGAAACGATTTTTATTGATGTATCAATCATAATTATTCAGAAAGTTAGATAGTTAAATTGTTGTATGTGCAAAGGCTGAATGCCAGGCATTAGATGAAATACCATCGCATTACATAAGTCATTATTCAGAATTACTGACCGTGGACCATTAAATTGCTTACATTTTTTTTTCTTCAGAATGTACTGGTACATACATAAGCTTTCTGTTACAATCATTGTACTTTTTTTATACAGCCCAGGGCACTCAAGGCAACTTAAGTTTGATTTCAACAATTTGTTATGTTTCAAATACTTTGAATTCTGTATCTTGCTGAAGGGGATAAACTTCGGCCTAGAAAAATTTGTCTCTCTTTATTTTGTCCAGAAGGACAACGCTTCAAGTTGTTGGTTGGCGCAAACAATGATTAAGTCTCAACCACTTAAAGGGAATGTGTACGTTTGGGAATCACTCCTAAAATGAATGGCAATAAAAACCGACTTGGTTACATAGAAAAAGCATTTTTGAGAATCATTTCACTAGTTGGAAGTAATGTGGTTATAGAAAAAGATACCATAGTTTGAATCTAAAAAGCGTTTCTGACAGTAACATCTCTCAGGTTGCGTATTCCAATTACGGATTATTCTTCCTTTGGGGTCATAATCGCTCCAGGATTTCCAGCAATATTGAAAAAAAAAAAAAAAAAGAGTATGCGTTCCCTTTTAATTTCAGGTTGGTGATTCATTTACAAATCTGCTTAGTTCCAATCTGAAAGCTCCAGAGAAATATTTCATTCTAAAATTGAGAAGTGTAAAGAAAATGGCATTTGAGGACCCCAAATCACCGTTGCTTATTTTGATTGTTACAATCAAAATAAAGAACATACATGAACTTGGCAAAAATTCCGGAAAAAAATCATAAATAATATTGTTTTAAAATGTTCAGGACTAAAACAGGACCCCCTAATTTGATGGATATTTTCAAGGGCTGATTGGGTAGTATAATAGACAGTGTGAAATTTAGAGACAAAACCATTGAGGTCTTTATATTATTGATAAAAATTCCTTCAAATGATCAAAGCCAGTTCTTTTGCCCAAATCCCACACAAGCTCATCAAGACAGCCAGCAAAAAATAAATCTTCCAGTAAAATATTCCAGTTTATAATACAAGAAAATAGCTTTGGAAGACCCTGCCTCCTTCTCAAATCTTCCAGTAAAATATTCCACTTGATAATACGAGAAAATAGCATTGGAAGACCCCGCCAATCTGCTTTGACCAGGAGCAAGAAACGCATCCACCCTCCCGCAAATCAACGCTGCTTATTTTGAATGTTACAATCAACAATAAGAATGCACATAAAATGAAAACATCAACGTTTATTAATATTTTTTATTTCCACTAAAACTGGACCACCTCATTTGAAGGAAATCTCTTTGGGTCGGTTAGGTATTTAGTTTAGTGTAAAATTTAGAGGGCAGACAAAACCAACGATGAAATGTACATTCCCGTTTAGGCATAACAAAAAATGTTATGTTGGTGTAACCAGACCTACCCTAAAAATACGCCCAACCCTGGATATTTTTATTTTTTCAAGGGAAGAAATTGAATAACTAAAATCTATTAAAGATATGAAAATAAAATAAATTTCATCAAGAGTTTAAAAATATACTATTTGGTGTGTGTAGCCTTGTTTTCTTTTATTATTGTGTTTAATACTGGCTTAAACAATTAGAAAACATGTCGATTTCGTTGCTGGGAGGGGGGAAGAAAAAAAAATCCCTACCTGCCTACCCTATTTTTGGGGGCCCTTTACGCCAAAAGAAATTGAAAAAATTATGCCTTATTGAAAACGATTCGTTTCAAGTGATCAGAGGGGAGTTCTTTCAACCCATATCCCAGCTAGGTTTTGGGAGATCCAGGGGCTAGGTTGGCACTTTGCCAAACGAAGCTAGTTATTGATTTGCTGAAATATTGAAAAGTTGTTAACAGTTGGGGGGTAAAAAAAAAAAAGTGGGCTGTATTGATTTTTACAGCACTCAATCAGTGATGTTGTAATTTGGGCTGAGTAAGCGAATCAGGACTGGACTGCATAGCGATTACAGCAAGGCTGTGATTTGGGCTGAGTAAATGCATCGGGACCGCATAACGATCACAGCAATGCTGTGATTTAGAATGAGTATTGTGCATTGGGACTGAATAACGATTAGCAATAGGTGTAATTTTGGATGAGTAGTGATGATATGGTTTATTATCTGTAAAGGATGTCTTAATGTTGCCTTTGCTGTTAGGACACTTTTTAATTTATCTATAAACAATTTAAACCAAATCGAATGTACCTCGTTGGAGCACTATGATTCCTTAGTTCTTGGTTCTACTTCGGTCTTAGATGAATCACAACATATGTGTAGGTTTCGTTAGCCAAGGTCCAATAACTGTTTTAACAAATGTTATTAATTAAAGTATTTCTTGACTTAGAGAAGACAAATTACATGCTTCACATACAATACAAAGGTGTTAATTATTCCAAGCTCCTTTGTAATTTGTTAATTACTCCAGTATCCGGTAAACATGATCTCATTAGCGAATGACAAACATGTAAATAAGATTATCCCCCTGAATGCCATGTTTCAAATCCCAAGGGTGTCTTGGTAACACTTTCTGCTTGGTTCGCCGCCACACATCACAGATTTAACACCATTAGAGTGAAAATGGTTGTATAAGCGATGTACCGGGGGATGTGATTTGCCGACGTCTGACCCATGGCGGTCCCATTGCGACCGCGCTTCATTAGTCTGCGCCACCACAACATTTCCTCGCATCAGAGTCAACCCCCCGGATCGCGAAGGCCTTGTAATTATACATCAGTTTTTTTAATTTATGTAAACCCCAAAGTGCGACTTCATTGAAACAAGCGAGGTGACGGACTCACACTTAAAGCCGGGTGATTATAGTTGAAAAGCCTGCCGGAGGCATCCCCCGCGATAGGAAATGTGGTTAATAACCACGCGCCGAATGACGGTAAGGTTTGAAGAAGGCACGCCAAATAGGGTTACGCTGCTTCCAACTGTCGCTGCTTTACAACGTGTGGTTAAGCCTCAGTAACAAACTGACCGCAGTCATGCGTGCTGTCTGGAAGATTTTTAAAAGCGCTGACAATGCCCCCCCCCCCCCCCCACCCCCATCCCTGTTCATTCAACTCTCCCTTATCAAATATAAGAGTGACAAAACAAAGAGTCTTTGATAGTTATGAAAATTCTACAATTTAAACCTCAACTCCAGTGGCTCATACATCTGGTCCACACCAGTCTCCTCCCAGAAAATGTTTTTCACCAACGAAGAGGGTTCAATGCCATAGAAAGTTTGAGTGATTCAGGCCTGTATGCTTAGTTTTTGAAAGGTTAAGGTCACCAATGCATTTTTCTCTTTAGTAAAGGAAAGGGCACCCTATGAGGAATTTTGTAAATTTCTACTGGAGCATTTCAAGGGCACTAAGGCAATGACCCAGGGGCATTGAGGCAATCACCGTTGTTGCCTCCGTTAAGTATCAGGCCTGCATTTGCCTCTTGCAATAAGGGAACGATTAGACATAGTTTCAACAACATAATAGGGGAACATTTTCAAGAATCGGGGAGATTTTTAAATTCCTTCCTCAAAGCATGGAAAGATTAATTGATTTTCAGGGAACTTTCTGCAGAATTGGGGGAGAGTAGGCAGTTCCGAGATATCGAATTTCAAAACAGTATCTTAATCATCTTTTTGTTAAAACAAAGTAAACAAGCCATTATGACTAGAGCATTATATGTGGCCAAGAATCAATTGAAGGAATAACAATTTACATTGTGAATTACTTTGTGAATAAATATAATGTCTGTATCAATTACTTATGTAAACTAATAGATTACTAATATAAACGATATAGTTAATAACATGTCATGGTACTCCTATGCACAAGCTATTTGATCGGGCCGATGACCGAAACCTGATACCCACAAATAGCAGGCCTATCCCCTCCCAAACCCTTAATAACAATAATAAAATAAAATATTTTAACAAAATTTGTATGAATAAACTTAAAGGCGTTAAATATTAATCAGAATTTTCAGAGTTTTCTGATAAAATTCACAGACATCACAACACAAAACCATTTAAAATGCTCTAAATTGTAAAGTAGATTTTGAAAACCCAACCTAGACATCAATCAAGCAAATCCGAGAACCTTGGATGTCCCACAATTTTTGAAAAATCCTTGTGAGAAACTTGCCATTTACTATTAAAATATGTTTTCATTCACTCTACAAACAGAAATTCAGATTTTCAAAATAATTTTGGCATAAATATGGTTCTTAAAAAATAGCTAGAAAATAGTTCACAAATTTAAGCATGAACCTGTCAACCAGAGTCAGTCTTTAAAACAAAACTCTAAAACCATTAATTTGTTTTCTTAAAAGAATGAAGCCTCAATATTGCAGGACTTGCACCAACACTGCACCAGCCTTGGGGACTACACATCGATAACATTGATCTCTCCATTTGGACCAAAACTTGAGAAGAAAAAAAGGTACTTCCAAGAAATTCCTGGCAAACACCTGCAACGAGGGCAGTGTTGACGCTGTGGTAAATGAGGCCCCCCTCACTCAATCTAGTACATTTCCGTTTTGGGTCTCCGGACCGTGGTATTACAAGCTACCACAATTCATCCCCCATTGATCAATCAATACAGGGTGCATCGAGGCATCAATGATACATCCACAGGGGAGGAAAGGTCTGCAAGCAACCCCCCATGCTGGAGGTAACTCCCTCCCCCCTCTCTCTCTCCCTCTTGACTCGCCCCCAGGCTAGGCTTTACCTTGCCAGGAGTAGTAGTAGCTCAGGCAAAGTCAAAAACGGAGAAAATTGGGTAAAGTACATTGACATCTTCTGGACTGACGCACACCGAGTGCATGTGGAAGGAGTAGGGGGGGGGGGCGGTTGGTGAGTTAATGAAGACCTAGATGTCAGCCAATTTGCATGTATTGATTTCCGTTAAAGTTGTCTGGTGGTGGTGGCTAGTGACGTGTGTGGTGAGCTTGACTTTGGCCTTGTGCGACCTGCAAACACTGACACGCACTTTATACATTGTTATTCTTGCCAAAGACCCACATACATTGAAGGACAATACTGTGTGTAAAGCCTGGAATTTAACGGAGGGTATGGAGGCCATAGCCTCTGTTGTCTTGGCCTTGGTGCCCCTTCAAAAGTTTCCCATAGACGTTAAGATTTTCCAACGGAAGTGCCCTATTCAAAATGAAAATGGCCTTGCCCTCCCGAAGATGAAATTCCAGGCCTGGTATATTAAAGCGCCTTGGAGCATCACTGAGCGAAGGATATGCACACAAAACAAGAAGCCACTATTATGATTATTACTGTTATCCTATCTGGTTGAATCTTCAGGTGTCTGTCCTACCTGAGGGGGGATATTTGTGGGGTCCAACTCAGTGCCCCCCCCCCCCCACCTTCCCCTCACTCCCTGCTTCCTCATACTATCCCCATACACATACAAATAAATTCAATTAACAACCTTGATTTTCTTAAAACAATTATTAGACTTGTAATCTGATTGAACGGCAAAAACTCTTCCGTCCGTTGAATCCTCACGAGTGATACGAATATTTTAACAAAGTAACAATAGTACAGCTTCCGTCGAGTCTCGAGTTGAATAATAACACTGGGATTGTCACGTCATGAGTGAAACTTTCATACATGAAGGCACTGAACACTATTGGTAATTACTCAAAATAATTGTTACCATAAAAACTTACTTGGTAACAAGCATTGGAGAGCTGTTGATAGTATAAAAGAGTGTGAGAAACAGCTCCCTGTGAAGTAACGTAGGTTTCGAGAAAGAAGTAATTTTCCACTAAAATATTTGAATTCGATTTTAAGACCTCAGAATTAGATTTTGAGGTCCCGAAATCAAGCATCTGAAAGCACACAACTTTGTGTGACATGGGTGTTTTTTCTTCCATTATTATCTCGCAACTTCGATGACCAATTGAGTTAAAATGTTCACAGGTTTGTTATTTTGTGCTTATGTTGAGATACATCAAGTGAGAAGACTGGTCTTTGACAATTACCAATAGTGTCCAGTGTCTTTCAGTTTCTATCGATAAATTGGTAAGAATTGGTAAGAAAAAAAACTTGTCTAAGATCACAGATTATAAAACTTACACCCTCTAATGATGATGATACTAATAGAAAACACCCCTTGAAATATTTCTGTCTGAAATGTCATATTTGATGAGAAAAATAAATAAAACTAATTTCCCGTTTGGAGTTAAGTGCTCAGTGAGCGTTTTATTCTTCTTCTTTTTTTAATCAATGTCATGCAAAATGTGTTATAAGTTTTTTACTATTTTCTTGTGATCCAGAGGGTCCATCGATCTCAAACTTCTACAGGTTTTGTCAGTTTATGCATATGGTGGATTACATAAAGTGCTTACACTGCCAGCAACTGTTTTTGTTCCTTTAAGATTGACAAAAAAAAAAGAGTTTGCTACAGCTCTGCGAAAGAGTGGATACATTGACATTTGGAGAGCCTTCATTAGTTTCTGAGCGTGGCAATGACTTTGACCTTGACGGGAGACGATGATTGTGAAGAGCTAAATGATACGATCAATCAATCTCGGAGAGCAGTTCTTTAATAGCCTCTATGTTTGAAAACCTTCATCCTCTCTGAAAACTCAATGAATTCACCCTCGTAATCACTTCATCTTCAAAAGGATGTGTCAGAGTACGTCAATAGATACAAAAACTTGACACAGAGCTTGCCTTTTTGAGGGATGTTTTTCTTACACACTTTGAAAGGAAAGTGGAGGTAGCTGTTGCAAACTGCAGGCATGATATTTGGCCCTTGGGTCAATCACTGAGAGCAGTTCTTATACAGCTTTTATATTTGAAAACCTGCGAAAACAGCCAAGTGACGTCAAAATTTGCTTCGCATTCGCAGGAAGTATGAACCGGGCTTAACACAAAATAATGTAGTATTTAAAATCTACGGAGAGGTTTATAGATGTTACATGTTGCTGCCAATGTTGAACGACCTTCACTTTAATCTATGATCTACTTTACGGAATCCTCATCAACCTGACTAATTGATAAAGTGATGTAGAAGCTATCAAAAGCCAGCTTTCTCAGTCCAGACTAAGTGATTGATGGTTGCGAATCAAAAATTAAGTGATCTTAGATTTTTTAGTAGAATATGATTGGAAAAGTGCAGAGTGTAAGGTGATTTTCACACATCGGTGAAGGGAACATACACCAAATACTATTGCTTTTTATTAAATATAAATTTTTACTTATATATGGAGTCGAACAAAGACAAATTTACAAGAGCAGGATTTGAACCTCATCCTTCTGGACTACTGTGCTGGTGCTTTACCAACTGAGCTATGTAGCCCTATATTGGCAGTCTCCCTATTTCCTCAATATATTTTCGTTCCGGGGTGCCACCAGTCAGGGGCAATTCAACCTGTTACTGCCGTAAAGCAAGGGCTCACCTTAGCGCGATGCAACTTCTCATTCAAAATGTCAAATAAACCATAAATTTGTAATAAATTTTGGGGTTGAACAAAGAACAATTTTACTTGAGCTGGACCAGAACCTACCACCTCCCGAGTACTGCACCGGCTCTCTACTTAATTTGTCTTTGTTCAACCCAAATTAAATTGAGAAGTTATAGTAAGGTTTGCGGTACGCCATGTAATTATAATCTCTTAATGAGTTGGGGTAGTTCTGAAACTGTTCTTTTCATAACCACCCCAACTCATAAAGAGATTATCATTACACGGTGTTATCGCAAACCCTACTATTTTTATCGTCTTTCCACCATGCAAAGTTTCAAATCCTACAAATTGAGAAGTGTTTAGGGTTTCAACTCACCACACTGAGGGGGCTCGGAACTCCAGAGTCTAAGCTAATCATAGAGTCTTCACCATCGATGGATACATTGGTGCTGTCGGACACCAGTGGTCCTCCTACCAGGGGAGCAGCTAACACATCCCCCTTCAGCTTCTTGTCGGTATCTTTCTTCTAAAAGAATTAAATTCAGAAATAGGAAAGGAATGTTGAGTTTAATAGATTTGCAGTTATTTCTTGTCATATCTTTGCAAAAATTGTGCATGCTAAATTTCATATGCGTATGTGGGTTGTCGAAAACAAAATATCTTACCATCTTTTATTCACTTGACACAATACTTATGATGGTAGTAAATAACATCAGATAATACTCTATAACTCTGGAATATCAACTTTTTTTATTTAAACATTGACTATTCTGAATGGCTTCCAAGCATAAAACATGATTTATATAATTAGGTTGAGGGCACCATAGTCTGCCAGTCTATCACAAATTATATTCAAACTAAGAATTGCAAGGCCAAACTAAGAATTCATAGCTTTACATTTCATTGACATGAGAATAACTTCAATAAATGAGTAGTATGAACAATTATATTTTGACATCATATTTTCAAATTCTAACTATATTTTTGGTTGAACAATGACAAGGAATTCAGTCTAATGTTGCGGCACGTAAAGCTTGAAAAATGAGTGTGATGAGAAATTCCAGCTGTAGTTTCAAGCCGAGAGATTGACCTACCAGTTCAGCGTACTTGTCCCTCTTCCTCTTCCGATCCTTGGCCCGATAGCGCTCTTCAGTTAACTTCTTCTCACGCTGTCGTTCATGAACTTCAGAGGAAAAATTAAAATAAAATATTACTGACTGCCTTTTTGAAAAGGAAAGAGGAGGGCCTTTTTTCCCCAAAAAGCTGCCCAACACATTTTTAAAGAAACTGAATGGCCTTTTTCAAAATTCTTATTTTTTTCATGTGAAATTGTTTAAATGTATCCTTTTTTATGACAAAAAGGAGGCGGCCTCTTAAAAGGAAGTGGGGGGAGGGGACTCTTAATTTTTTGTTGTTGCTATTTTGCCTTAGGGAAGAAGGATTTTGTTGTTTCAACTATACACAAACGATATCAAAGAAGAAAAATTATTCATTTAGTGCTCTCCAACAGATATACATAATTAACAGCCCTGTAAAATTTTAAGCTTGACAAGCAAATAGTGAGAAAAAACCCACATGCTTTCACTGTTTTCAAACATTCTGCTTTGGTCTTCTTTCAGGCAAAATTATTTTAAAGGGATATTTTCCACCATGACCAACTTTTTTTTCACCAAGTAAGTTAAGTACACATCTATGAACTCATTATTTTTAATATTACCTTTATTTTGCCCACCCTTTAAACTAGAGAACTTTACAACTTCCTTTTAACTGATTGTGAAGTTTTAATACAACCCTTCAAACAAGTATTAAAGAAAACTGATAAAACTTTTGATGGTTGACTTAATTTGCAAAGTTGTTTGAATCATCCTGTGTCCTCCTGAAAAGAATTCTCAGGATTAAGACATTTGTTCTTCGATTTCCTTTTATGGGTGTGCACGGACACATACAAGCACTTCCAATGGGCAATAAATCTGAAACTTCCAAAGGAATTTCTCTGCGGGGAAATTTATGACGGCCAAGGAAGGTCGTTTGGAAAGTGTGCCACATGATGAAACATTCGTGAGAAAAGCAGAACAAACATTATTCTACTCTTTAAAAAAACAAAAGAAAAAAAAAGCAACCGATCAGGGCAATGATGGAGCACAAATGTTCTATTGACAACGCCAACTGGAGTATATCCAACACTCGCACACAGAAATGATTTAATGGTGTAGAGTTTGGGAAAAGATGTGTTACATCTGTTCATTTCCCATCTCGCCCATCTTGAGGGTGTCTAAGATAAAAACACAAGTGTTTGTATGTGTGTTTGGAGATGGTTGATTAATAGCGACATGTGTACAATACAAGTGCAATGTATTCTTTCATAACAAGGGTTTTCATTATATCCAAGCCACAAGTTCAACGATTCAAGTTTTTTAAAGTCTCTTTTTTTTTAAGTACATAATATAAAATTGTCAGCAAACAAACGCAGAAGTTCTTGCTCTTTTATCCAAGATGAGGATAAAAAATGCCAACAATGTCTGCTATTTGCTGGATTGTTCTGTCTGTGAAACCACTGCCAGCACTTTCAGAGGGAATTGTGAAAGGCTCCTTTCAACGGATAAAACAAACTGTATTGAGGTGACGATGTGGGATACAATGGAATGAAAAATAATGTTGACATTTATGACAGACTCAGTTTGTCAGGGCCAAAACTCATCGGGCTGCTTATGCACAACAAGTTTTTTCATTTCATTTCATTTAATTTATTAATTTCACATGTAAAATGCAAAGTACAAAAATGAGAATGATAAAGAAAACATATACACCGGAGAGAAAAAAAAACACAAAAAAGAAGCACCACTGATGGATTTCAAAACAAACTAAAATACTATTGAGTTAATCTCCTGATGCCACAATTTAAGAAACAGACAATAATAAAGGACATTATGGACATTAATAAAACAAGCTTAGCACAACAAAATGTCTGCTTACCAGATCAACTTTACCAGCCCAAATACCATGCAGCAGTTGTGGCTGATATCCTGGTGTTTTGTTTTTTTGTGTGTTTAGCAAAGGGTTTTTAAGCAACGAACACACACAACAAAACACAGTTAAAAAGCTAAGGTGACCAGGGGGAAGGGGAAAAACATGGAGGGAAACCCCAGAACATGAATATGTCATCAACATTCTTGTGTTTTAATCAACGCTTTTTAAATTCCTAAATTGTATAGGTATGTATTGTATTGCTTATCTGGTTATAAATTGTAAGATTTGATGAGTGTAGTTTATTTTGTATTTTTGTGAAGCGCTTTGAAACCTTGGATAAGATGCTACATGTATGAAAATAATTTATATTATTATTATGGGGTCGTTGGGAAAGAGGTGCAAGTAAGAAAGTGTTTCATTCTTACATTTCATTTCAATCTCCTCATTGTCCAGTAGGAGAGAGACGACTTCCTTGGGCTTGAGCTGCTCTGGTTTGAACTGTCCTCCGGTGATGACCATACGCTGGATCTGTGGAAGGTTCAAGATGAGAAGTCAATCATCTTCTTATATCAAATAATCACCATCATAATAATAATATCTATTAAAGGGAAGGTACACGTTTGGTAATTACTCAAAAACAAATATTAACTTAAAAACTGACTTGGTAATGAGCATTGGTGAGCTGTTGATAGTATAAAACATTGTGGGAAACGGCTCCCCTCTGAAGTAGCATAGATTTTGAGAAAGAGGTCATTTCTCACTAAAATAATAAAAGACTTCTAGCCAGAATTCTTTTATTCCTATCTGAAAGCACACAAATTCGTCCAACAAGGGTGTTTTTTCTCTCATCATTTTTTCGCAACTTTGATGACCAGTTTAGCTCAAATTTTCACAGGCTTGTTATTTTATGCTTATGTTGGGATACAACAAGTGAGAATCCTGGTATTTGACAGTTACCAAACGTGTACCTTCCCTTTAAAAGACTCCTGGACCAAGTTTCATAAAGCCTGTAAGCACAAAAGAACGCTTGCTTAGCTAAAAATAGGTTACCAGCCAAAATAACGTATATTTAACATTGCAGTGACTGGTATCCCACTCATTTCTTGCTAAGTAAAGGAATTTGCCAAGCATTATTTTCTGCTAAACAGTTTTATGAAATTGGCCATGGTGATCAGGAACACAGTTCTGCTGATGCTGGTCCAAAAGGACAAAATGGATAAATTTTTGGACTTCAAGTGCATGTGTCCATCGCAGGAAGAGAACAAACATAAATACACCTAATCCTGCGGTCAACTTGATTTTTTCCTATCTGAATCAATGTAACCAAACCGAGGCTGGAAGGAAAAATAGTCTGGTTCTTTTTTTTTTTTGTGGGATTGAATATCAGCAACCACTGAAAACTTCCAGCCTACTATGTTCCCATACAAACAAGTTCCAACGATGTATAGAAGTTTCCACAACCAGTGAGACTCTAAAAAATTTAGTAATTAAAACGTGGACAGATTGGTTTAGTTTGAGGGAACTTTCTGCATAATCGAGGAGAGGCGGCAGCCATGTACAAGATTACTACAACTACATGTACAAATGAAAACAAAGTACTACAATGTACAGACTCTTATTCCCCTCCAAAAGCTAGATGTGAAACTTCCCTCTGCATCAGTGTGCAATTCCCACGGCTCCCATAAAACACAAAGGCATTTACAGACTAAATATCGCTAAAACTGATCGCGGGTATTTGAGTTTCCTTTGGGATGGAGTCTCCTATTAGGATTGAAATGTGAGTCCATTTAGTTTCTATTTCTGTAGTGTGATTTGAACCACAATCCTGAAAAATTACGTAGAATGTGTATTTATATATCTGTAGGGAAATAGAGACACTTAGGCCTGACATATGGCTGTAATGAAGCAGAAGTTGTGCAAAGTTGCTTTATGAACTAGCCAGATGTGTATATAATCTCTCAGTACTTTGGGATCAAATTGCAATTGGTATCAATACTGTGGGTAGAATATCAGTTGTTCTTTTTAATATAATTGTTTATCCAGCTGATTTTGACTTCTGCCAGAGAGAACCCACACACTGAAAAGTCACCTGTCCAAAATTGAATCCTACTTTGATCATTCATCAACATTTTGAAATCTGTAATTAATGAATCAAAGATATATAATATTAACTCAGGACTGTATGGTTAGTTTTTGAGAGGGCAAGGGGTCCAAGGCATTTTCTCGTTGGTAAAGGGCACCCTATGACTCTATAAGGAAATTGTAAGTTTCTACTGGAGCATTTCAAGGGCACCTGGCACCTAGGCACCATGGCCAGGGGGCATGGTGGCAATCGCCTTTGTTGCCTCCGTGAAGTATCAGGCGTGATAATTTGGTTTGATCATAAACCGATGTGTGATATTAGCACTGAACACTCCTTTCCCAAATCCTGTAGGCATAATACTGGGGTGGGGTTGGAACCCATGACCCCCAGCATTCTAGAGCCAACATCTTAACCACAAGACCACCAAACCTGCCTGGTGACGACAGGCTAGTTTTGAATCTTGTAAATAGCAGCGGTTACCGTTAACAATTGAATATCAGGCCTGGAATTTCATTTTTGAACATGTTGAAAGGGCAAGGCTATTTTCATTTTGCAAAGGGCACTTTCATTGGAAAATCTTAAAGTCAATGGGGAACTTCAGAAGGGCAACAAGGCCAAGACCAGGGGCATCTGTACGGAGGCCGTGACCTCCATGGCCTGCATGTAATTCCAGGCCTGGAATATAAGGTCATAATTGAATTGGGGATAAAGACCAATAATTTCCAGTGAATGGTAACACCAAATTACTATTGAAATCTGATTTGTACAAATTAAAAAACTAACAATGAAAACGTTTCTTTCAGTGTATGACACAGGGTTCTGTGACCTTCTGCTGGCAATGCAAATACAATATTTTGTCCCAGCAGAAGTAATTTATACCATTTTATGGCCGAATATTCCTGAACATGAGGGAGCAATCCCAAAGCTATTCGATTGGCCAACAAATTGTAACAGGCAGTTGAAACCATTGGCTGTACATGTTTGTCATTACACAGTTATCACAAACTGCACAGTTACTACTAAACCGCCTAAAAACAGTCTTGCGAAAACACAAATTTTGGAGCTACGGTTGTATGAAGAAAATAACAGCTATTTTTCCATAAGGCTGATAGAAAAAGTCTGCATTCAGTTTTTAAGTTTGAAATTTCCCGTTCCTGTTAAGCAACCAAGAAACAAGACTGGTTGATTTGATTTGTGTCTACAGTCGGAATGCAGATTGTAATAAACGGAGGCGCCATTTCCCGCTGAACTTGAATGTGAAAAGTCAATGACTCTCATACCTTTAAAACATACTAACAATATCCCACAGGCTTTTAACTTGAAGGTTTTTTTTTTTTCTTCTGGTGTTTCAGAACACAGCTATTCAGACACATCTAACCACATAAGGTGGAAACCACATCATTATGTACAAGCAAGACTTGAGGAGCGATATACACACTACTCTCCCCCCCCCCTGTTTTAGTAGTCTGATCCCTAAGAGCAACGCCCCAAGAAACAAGGTTGTCCTTAAAGTCACTTAGGTTTTTTTTCTGTGTAGTATTTGTGAATGAGGTCCAAGGCCCTGTTGTGAATCCAAACATGTCACCTGGAAACGGACAACCGCCTAATCTTATTTCAGGGAGTCTTGACATGCCCTCTGGCCCTTGGGGCAGAAAAAATGTTGGGGACGGACCAAAGAGAGCGAGAGAGAAGAGAAAGAAGCCCCCCCCCCCCCCCCCCCTCAAAAAAAAAGCAAAAAAAAAAGCTGATGAACATGTTACCTGTCACCACTAGAGTTCAAAGGTTAATTGATTGAAAGACACCGGCTGCGTAAACAGAGACTTTGCTTAATCCTCCCTCCAATAAAGTATAAAATTTTATACCTGTTTGTTCTCCGATTGCCGAGAGGGGTTTCCTTACTCTAGACAGTTAGCGGGGAAATATTTGACCGGTGATGTCACCCTCATTGTCATGGGCACTTTTTACATGTGTATTTTGTGTCTATTTTTTTTTTGCACTTAAAAAAGTCAGATTGAACTGCCATCCCTTGCTTTTGGTTAGTCTTTATAAATTTGTCAAATAATTACAGAGCTATTCAGAATATAACAGAAAGCTTGAGGTGTTTCGTGTTACACGTGGAGAAATTATTACATCTCGGGTGTCAATATAGAGTTTCTTATTGCTTTTATCTAGGATAAAGGCACACTTTTTAGATTGTGAAATCTAAGAAACCAAATGACGAACGCTTGCCCGCACCAATTTGGCCTGGAGATCTGCTTGAGTATTTTTGCAAATCGAACACTTTGGATCTTAAAGATGCCAGATCAAATATTTGGCTGATTTGACCCCCAAATTTAGACTTCAATTTTAAACGGGTACTTTTATGCATTCAAGAAAGTTAAAAAGTTCCATTCAATCAAGGCCCATGATAAGTCACGGATATATCAAAAACCCAAATTGTTCTAGGAAGTAATTTTCTTCTTTTGACCTGATTTTCACTTGACAAAATCATTCAAAATTTTATTTTGCGTCCATCAGCCAAACAACATTGTAAGTTACTTGTATTTTGTACATTGAATGTAGCATATATGTTCAAGTTTTTTGTATGTTTTTTCATGTTGAAACAGCACCATATGTAAAAAATTGTTCTGGGAAAACATATACAAATTTTGTCAAGTGACAATCAGGTCAAAAGAAGAAATTACTTCTTAAAACAATTTGGGTTTTTGCTTTATCCATGAAACATTTTTTAAATATCTATTTATCTTTTGTAACAATGAATTTTCAAAGAACTGAACAATCACTTCAATAAACAAACAAATTTCAAAGACAAAAAAAACCCTGCAAAACTAATTCCCAAAACTTAGCCATTGGCACAATTAATTAAAGACTGTCCTTAATAATCGGCCATGGTTCCAATTATATCAGCTGATAACCACAGTAATTCAAAACTTCTGCTTTGAGCTTTCTAGTGATCAGCATTGGATATTCATGTCCAAACTGCTTGTTCACTGGCAGGCACTGTAACTTGCTGAGCAGACTACTCATGCTAAGCAAGCTTAAACAGTGAGATCCTTGACCTCATGGCCAGTGCACACAGAAGTTAAAACCCCTACAAAGCCTCTGAGGCACTGCCGCTAATACAATAATGGCTATGTGATAAGTTGAGCAACTTAGCGGGACATTAAGTGCTAACTCTCAGCTCCCCGGTTGAGAAACCAGTAGGGGAGACACAGAGTAGGTGTACATAAACCCACCGCTTAGATACACAACATGAGAGACCCACTGTTTGTTCAGGAGCTTCAGGGTCCCCCTAGGTTTATAATTGCCGCTTGATAGAGTACGTGTCAGAAGGCTGCAAACAGCTCCCCAACCATCAACAGGCCTGACCGCTTCCTCCGACGGTAATTGTCTTCAGGTATGCACCTGGACAGCCTTCTGGCAGCAGGAGGGATGCCGGCTTTTTTAGTTGATGTACTTTCCAAACCGAGGGGATAAAGGTGTGAGGGGCCCAGGGTGTCGGCGAACAACACAAAAAGCCGGCCCTTCTGTGTCTAATTGTCTACAGGTATACAGGTGGGCTGAGTCTTCCAGCCAGGTCAAGCATGGAGAGCCACGACCTCTATCTGATGGACTCACAATGACTCTAGGTGTGAAGGGTCACAGTAGGGTGCCCCTTGTCCGAGGTGTTAAACAAACCAACTTTGGGTAAACCGATGCCCGCTCGCCTGTTTCTGGTTTCTGGTCACGTTTCCCATCCACCCCCAAAAATGAGAAAAATCTGGTTTCTGTTCCGGGGCGAGTTTTTACAGCTTTATTTTTAAAGGTAATCCTGACAAAGTAATGATATTACAATAACAGCACTACTGTGTCCAAATTATGTTACCTCCAGGGCTATCAGATGATTGTGTGATTTATAAAGTAATGGTTTCAAGTAGGATTTGAGAGTTTCCAGGTGGGCTTTACAAATAATTCTTCGATGATCGATCGACCAATGCTATAAACAATTTATTTTCAAATGATTCATTTCAATGAGATTGTTTGGAGCGGGTGTTCGTTTGTGAATGCTGTTGCCAGAGATGCAATTAGTACACGCTGCCACATTGTTGAACGTGGATGGACTCAACATTCTTGTGAAAATACAGTGCATTTTTTTGCTGATTTCTCAGCAGATAATATACACTGAATTTCGCTGAAACTTTTGCAGGTGACTTTTATTGTATCTTTTATGTTGCCTATAAAACCAGCTTTACGTTGACAAAAACCAATCTACACATAGGGCCCTATCTTGAAGCACAAATACTTAAAATGGCAATATGTCTTTGTTACAGTGGCTGTTTTCAGAGCACAAAAGCTTTGATCACGGGGCAAATGATTAATTATGCCTTAGCTTCCCTCCCTTTAATACCCTTTTATACATTGCAATGACAACAATCAAGCTAGACCTGTCGACCTTGAAAGCAAACTTTAGACAGGAATTTTGTATATAAATACAATATACCAAAACAAAAATACAAAGTCAAAATAAATTTGACTGGAAGCTATCAGCTTTTCTAAGTGTCACTGAAACAGTTTTTGAGTTTTGAACAAAAACAAATTTACTGGAGTGGGATTTAAACCAAAGACTTCCGAATTGATCTACCGGCACTCTACCAACTGAGCTATCCAGCCCTATGCTGGCGGTCTCTCTATTAGTTAGTTAGTAGTCAATAAAACATAGTGAAACTACGCAAAATACTGACAATGAGAAAAGTAACGATTTAGAATCGAAGAACAACCAAACACATTATTTCAGGATAAAGTCAAACACACTACTCTCAGAGAAGGACGCTAGTGTTGCTAAAACTTGAAGTTAATTTGAAGGAGCATTAAAATGTTTGTGAGAGAGGCATTACTTCTGTTGTAGTATCAGAGTGTCTGTGACCTGGTTTTTTAGGGACATGACATTTTTTTTCAGGGCTGGGGCATCAAGACCACGATAAAAGAAATGGAGGCCATGCCTGATACTTGAAGGAGGCAACGAAGGCGATTGCCTCCACAACGAAGGCCATTGCCTCCATGCCCACAGGTGCTTTGGTGCCTTGGAAATGCTTCAGTAGAAAACTATAATTTCCTAATAGGGTGCCCTTTACCAAGGAGAAAATGCCTTGGTGCCCGTGCCCTTTCAAAAACAAAGCATACAGGCCTGGATGACCTTGATGGCCTCCAGGCCTGCTCAAATGAGGCAAAACAAAGGTCTTAGCCAAATTGGCAGCTATGGCTACAATGGACCGATCCGGCCCGTCAATCAAACTGTACCCGTTCACCCATTTGACCAATCACAGCAATGATTGTGGTCGGACAAACTCGGTCATGCGTGCGCGTAAATTTGGCACGCGCGGCAGAATCGTGCAGAATGTCATTTGGAGTGCTCGTACACGTGTCTTGCTCACGTGTGCGGTGGGCGGAGCTCAGTGGAAAGCCGAAACGGTCCATTGTTGCTAGGGTCTTGCTAAGGATGTGCTATTCTTCAGTACATGATGACACAGCCATCCAACAGTCTGAAATGGGTGACCAAGTTCCATAGAGGCTCCAAATTGAGGGCAGTGTACATGAAGAATTTATTGTTTGAAAATATCTTGTCCTATGCAAAGGATGCCCTTAGAGGCACTGTACACTATTGGTAATTACTGAAAATAATTATCAGCATAAAAACTTACTTGGTAACGAGCAATGGAGAGCTGTTGATAGTATTAAACATTGTGAGAAACGGCTCCCTCTGAAGTAACATAGTTTTTGAGAAAGAGGTAATTTCTAACTCAAATATTGAAAGACCTCAGGCCTGAAGCCTTTTATTGGGCATCTGAAAGCACACACATTTGTGCAACAAGGATTGCTTTTTTCTGTCATTATTTTCTTGCATGACCAATTGAGCCAACCAAAATTTTCACAGATTTTTAATTTTATGCATATGTTGGTATACACCAAGTGAGAAGACTGGTCTTTGACCATTACCGAGGGTATCCAGTGCCTTTATCTACGCATGCCGAAATCGCTGTGTAAATGAGGCACGTATTTGATTGATCGAATACCATATGACCCGTTAGTTTTCCTGGACCAGAATCGTTATTTCCTAACTACAATCAAAACAAGAAGAAAAAAATACCTACAATTTTTACTTGAACAAGCACTATGAGAACATTGTTCTCATTTGTCTTTATGGGTAAGAATACGTTGATACTCAACAGATCTAAAACATATTTATCAGTCATCATTTGAACAACATTTTTGTTACACAGTGAGGTATTATTATTCAAATGAAAAACACAAGACCGATAGACTTGTGCATTTGTGAGTTTACTAGCCCGACACTACCATCACTGGCCCCAGGCCTGCTGCAAGGATGCACTTGGCACCCCTCACACACACTGTACCCTTTGTGTGATATGAAAACCGTTATAAATGGAAAATCGACAAGGTCCTTACGAATGATACAGGCCGGATACTTCACAGAGTCAACAGATGCAATTGCCGCAGTGCCCCTGGTGCCTTTGAAATATTCCAATAGAAATGTACAATTTCCTCATAGAAGTGCTCATCACAAAGGAAAAATGCCTTAGTGCCGTTGCATTTTCAAAAACATAACATTTTGCCTGACGATAATCAACAGAAAGTAACTTGGCACCATTGAAAAAAGATAACATAAAACTAGACAGATATTTCGGGTGTCGCAGGTTCAAACACCACTCTAGCCATTTTCTCTTTGTTTAACCTAAAGTGAAAAATAATCAATATCAATTGCCAGGGCAAACTTAAAAGACAATTAAAAAATAGCAAACTGTTCCCTACCTCGCTTTTCTCCCTGGCTCGTTGCAGGATCTTCTCCTCGATGGTACCCTTGCATATTAGCCGGTACACAGTAACCTGTTTGGTCTGGCCGAGACGATGAGCCCTGTCCATGGCTTGTTGGTCTACGGTTGGATTCCAGTCACTGTCGTAGAAGATGACCGTATCCGCAGCGGTCAGATTGATCCCCAGACCCCCGGCCCTCGTACTCAACAGGAAGACAAAGATATCCGATCTGGTGGAAGATTTGTTCAAAAGCGGAAAAAGTTTTGACTTATTGTGTAGTGATTTATTTTCTAGTTGGTAAGACAAACAATTGCAAAGGTCATGGGTTCGAATCCCACTAGAGTGTTATGCCTGTGATTTTTTTTTCACAGAGCTCAGGTAAGTACTGAGTATACATGCACAGTGCTTACACGGGCAACACCAAAATTAAAACCCTTAAGCACATTTCACATTTTCTTGCCAAAAAAATATAAACGTATATGGATATTGTTTTGTTTGTACTTGTATGTATATGGAAATGTATTTGTATGTACTTGTTTTATGCATCTGAAGAATGTCCGGTTTGGATCGAAAAGCTAAGGCCATGTACCCTACTCATTATTATATCACCTGTCACCAGGATTTTCTTGTCTGTAACTCAACGGTTTCAACAGACCCTCCACAAGTCGTAGTAAGAAACTTATTTTTCTGTTGTTGTATCCATTCGGGTGATCACATTGAGTTTCTTGTATCTTGTTTTTAATTGTTACGACCATTTCCATTTTTTTCTATAAATGGATACGTATTTGTTTGTACTTATTTATGCCTCTGAAGAAGGTCCGGTTTGGATCGAAAGCTAAGGCCATCTACCCTACTCATTAAATGTATCAAAAAACAAATAACAACTACAAAGGATTGCCACCTTGTCCACCAGTCTGTGTAGTAGAGAGAATGTAAATTTCCAAGTCCAGGGTCCAATAAGCCATTTGGGTGTTAGATTTAAAAAAAAAGTCTGGTACAATTAATTGATTAGTCACAAGTTAGTGTTTACATCGAGTTCCTCAGACTATAGGGACAGTTGCAGTAGTTTTGTTGCAGCATTTATAAACAAAAAGGTTCCCAGGTTGTATCCTTACCTGGGTGTGATCCCTGGCTACACGGCAGTTTGCGGTTAAATGGCTTTTGACTGGCAACCCCGAACAAAGATATTGACTTAATAGGGAGACCGCCAACATAGGTAGATAGCTTAGTTGGTAGAGCGCCGGCACGTTAAACCGGAGGTCGTTGGTTCAAATCCCGCTCTAGTCAATTTTTCTTTGTTCAACCCAAAATCATTTGTGGAATGTACCCAGTCAGTTTCCCTTGTGGTTTATTATTTGATAAACAAAAAGGGTAAGTTTGAAATGAAGCTGTCCTCTTATCGATAACAACTGAAGTTCCCCAAGTAATGGGGTAAGATGTGTTCTCTTTTAAAGGTGTGGAACATATCACATGAGCTGCACTTTTTCGTAATCTTTGAACTCTGTCATACCTGCTCTGGAAATCAGCAACCATATCTCTTCGGTCCGATATCTTAGACGAACCGTCTAGTCTGATGTAGGTGTGTTTTCTATGCCACATGTACTCCTGTAAATGAAAATAATTGGTGAGACATTGATAACACAGGGATGTGATAGACAGTTGAAAAAAACTATCAGCACAAAGCATGAAGCATGAAAGCTTGCAGGAGCAATGCCTGCTTACATTCATTTATCTTTAATGAAGATTATCTTTAATGAGCCCTAATCTGCAGTATGATTTATATCTTCATGTACTTATGAATATGATCTTAGTTATAAAAATACAAAAATTAATTTTAAAAAAATTATTTTTTTAAATATTTTTCACCCTTAAAAAAAACGCTGATTTCTGGTTAAAATGGAGAAATCACATCTCAAGACTCAGGTATTTCCTCTGTCTTACCTCCAGGAGATCAATCATCCGAGTCATCTGAGAGTAGATGAGGACTCGATGTCCCTGCCTCTTGAGTCTCTTGAGTAATGCATCTAAGACGTACAACTTCCCCGAGTCTGTAACTAAATACTGCTTATCTGAAAAGATAAATATGTCAAAGGAACATTGCAGAATTGGTAAGACAAACTCGTCTAAGATCACAGATTAACATAAGGCTTTTCAAACGGTCTAATGATGATGATTGTAGAAAACATCCTTTAAAATATTTCTGTCTGAAATGTCATATTTGATGAAAAACCAATAAAACTAATTTCCCAGTTGGAGTTTATCGCTCAGTGAGCGTTTTATTCATTTTATTTAAAGCGGTAAAGCGAAACTGTGTAACCGGTTTTTTACTACTTTCTCGTGACCCAGACGGTGGATCGATCTCAAACTTCTACAGGTTTGTAAATTTAAGTTTTAGATGTGAGAAAAAACCCAAGAGACTTATTCCAGGGAAAACCCACGCAGTCACGTAGGGATTGAAAAACCAATCCACATCGCTCCCTTGGTGGGATTTGAACCTGGGTCCCTGAAGTTGAAGGCGCAGCAAGACACCACTACAGCAGCCCAACTGCATATGAAGCAACTTACCCGGTATCTGTATTCTGGACCATCCATGGTACGGCTGGACGGCACTCATGCCCCCAAGAGGTTCAGGAAACAGCGCCCCCGTCTGACCCTGTCGGTAGTGGTCAGGTGATCCATGATTGACACACAGCCAAGCCTCCAGTGACCCTCCAAGACTCTCCTTGATGCGATCGTATTCAGCCTGGCGGTCAATGCAGTAGTGACCTAATACTGGAGCGACCGCCTAGTGTAGGAATAAAATGTTTTTGAATAATTTACGTCAAAACATAACAGTTGCTTACAAATAAGGAGAGAGTCATGGCTGACAAAAAGGTCCGAAACTAGGATCAACATTTTAAAGAGAAAAACAAAACAAAAAACAATAAAATAAAATAAAATAAAAATAAAAACAGCTCACCTTGGGCATGGTTCTGTACATGAATGGTGGTAAAGTGGTCTGATTGCAATCTCTAATGGCGCAGGGTCGATCTGAGACCATTGCTAAGAAGTGACCGGAAGCTGACAACATACCCCCGGCACTAGGTTGTCTCACCTATGTAAGGGTAAAAAGCAAAAAAAATATATATATTTTGTTTTCATTGAGTACTGGCATATTGATTGAGTTTAAATACCCCATGTGCTGCCCTCTCAAAATGAGACACCATCATAAAGGAAGATCAAATTTGTATAAGTATGATTTGACTGAATTGATGAGAATTTACTAACCTTCCTCGCTACAGCTGGACTCCTAGGACTCCTCGGACTGCGTGGACTTCTCGGCGACGCCCTACTCGGCGACCGGTCCCCATTCAGCGACCCCTCCTCTGTATCCTGTTCTTTGCTGAGACGGATTCTCCGATGCCAGGGCGACTCCGGCATGGAGTAAAAGGTGTGAGTCACATGAGAAATGATGGTGGAGGTACGACTGGTGAAGATGAGATCCTGAAGCGGTAAGCTGCCGGTGATGTTGGGTCGACTGGTGACCCAGGAGGGCCAGAGAAGCAGACTACGTCTCCCAAGATTCCTACATAGAGAATTGGATAAGATCAAAATTAATAATAATAATTTCTTTAACAATTTCTTATATAGCGCATTTCACAATAACCGTCTCAATGCGCTTTACATTAGTGCCCTGGTCATTTGGCCAATAACACTTCTTTAATCTTTCTCAGCTTACAGGGGAGTAAACAACCACGGCAACTGTAGCACTCCAAAGGTTATTTATTATACACAATATCAACCTCTACCTTCCCAGGTACCCATTTATACCCCTGGGTGATGAGAAGCAATCATAGGAAGGTATCTTGCTCAAGGACACAAGTGTCATGACCGGGACCCGTACCCACACTCTGATGACACCAGAACTTGGAATCCTTCATTTGATGATAGATATGGTTGACAGGGGGTCAAGACAAGATGGCGGCAACAAGATAAAGGTCTATTGTTATACTAAAGAACTTGCCTATGATCTGGTTCTACACTAGTCCCAAGCTCCTTTCCCTCCCACTGGTTCCCGTGGTGGATCCTGTAGGCCGCCTTCATGATGAGGAAGAGCGCTAGCCAACGTGACATCAGCCCCATCACGGTCTGGGCGTGAAGTTCAGCCGGTGACACGTCTACGAACCGCGAGAAGGAAAAGCAGGAACTCCGGGGACGACCGGAGGCGGACGGAGACAGGGAATGGTGGATGTTATCCGGTGAGAAGATAGAGAGGGTGCTGCGTAGAATTCTGATTGAAGGATAGCGAGAGAAGGACAAAATAAATTTGATGACCGTTGAACTTGACGGCGAGTGTTTTTACATAAAATGGTCCTGAAAAATGCACCAACTCTGATAAAGCTATCAACGGTGCCCAATTTAATGGCTTTGCTTACCACCGAATTATGCGCTAACGATTACCTTTCTCCGCTTACTGTGAAAGCATTTTTTGCCCTAGCTCTGAGGATTGCGCATGTGCACAAGCAACAACAAAAAAACGTTTTAAATGCTTGCCGTAAGCATGGAATTCCCTGCTTCCGTAAGCACTGATTCTTTGCTTCAGTAAGCAGAGCCATGAAATTGGGCCCTGATCCATCCTGCTCTGTTGCTTAGCCACTTTGTCTGCTTTAGCATCGTTATGAACTGGTGCCCTGTAAATAGTTCTACTCACTTGTTTCTTGTAGTGTCTACTCGATCCACCAATCCCTGATGATGCAGCAGTCTAGGCATTATGTACACTGGAGGGTCAAGCTGACAGAAAAATGGAGATCTAGTATCTCGTCTCTCAAACAGCTCAGGGTGGTTACACACCTATTGAGGAAATAGAAGCCAGGAGATTGTTTTAGTTATCCTCCAGGCATGTCACCACAATCTCTCGCTCCAGACTCCAGGGGAAAAGGGAATTCTTAAAGGGTTTAGGTATTTTTTGTTCGACACAAAACACAAAAGTCCACAGTTTTACATTAACCTACAACGTGTAAAGATTATGATGGTAGTAAGCTTCCCTTAAAATATTACTTGCTGAGGTGCTGTAGTTTTTTAGAAATGAGTAAAACGATTTCTCGAAAATTATTTTAGCATGTACGACTGATTTACGCGACTCTCCTGATAAACTTACTCTGTGATTTTCACTTATTTTCTCAAAATTGTGACGACTATGAATATATTTATTCTTAACATAATAAATAAAACGGACATTTATATTGCGCAGTTACCTATATAAATATACTCTACTGCGCATTACAAGGTATACAAAAAATGCAGAGAAAAAAAATGAAAAAACAAATACACAAACAGAGCAATAAGTCTAGCACAAGCACTCTGAACCCTTTGCAGTTTGTTAATCTGTGTGTCAGGCAAACCCCAAAATAAGCTGTTACAATAATCTAACCTGCTTGTTACAAAAGCATGGATAATTTTTAGAATTTTTAGTCATAACTATAAAACTATAAACTTTTTTAAATTATTTTTTTGGGGTGGGTGTTAAAAAAAACAGATTTCCGGTGAAAAACGGTGAAATCACATCCCTGGTAAAATTTAGAGGAAGAGGTACCTTTCTGAACTGCATAACAAGGTTCATGAGGCTACTTGCTGAAGTCTGTGAGGACGGAGACGCTGATGAAGAGGCTGACGATGATGAGGAGTTATACGAGGATTGTAAGAGATCCTCAATGGAGATCTTATTTCTTAAAGCTTTATAGAAGAGACGCTGTCTTGTGGTCAGGTGACAGTACACAAGGATCTCAATCTGAAGGAGAAGGACAAGAGGGAAGGATGACATCAAACTAACATAACACATTTTTTCTTTTAGATTTTTAGATTTTTAGTTCATTTCAGAGGGAGATGTTTCACACACAAAAGTAGCTCTAGTATGTTTCAGACTACAGTTAAACAATGATGTTTTTGTTTTTATCCCTACCAATCATGTATAGTACCTGTCAAAAAGTGCAACAATGTTGGATCTCCTAAAGTAGCATTTATGAAACACAAGTTTGAAAGTGTCAAAGCATAAAGCTAAAAATAACACCAGAAAAACATGTACACACAAAACCACAACGTACTGAGATACAATATTTTTCCGCAGAGCATATTCTTTACTGGTACAACATCGTTGTACACCTGAGATACGTTTCACTGATACAACGATCGTTACCTTATCAGAGAGTTCATTCTCCACATCCCTCTTGATACGGCGTAACATGAACGGCTTCAGAATCATGTGAAGTCTTGACAGTTGTTCTGAACAGGGGACAAAAAGGTTTAAAGTATCTGTATGTGGCGTTACTTTACAGTATAATGGTACAGCCAGCCTCCCTTAACGGTGGTCTGTTGGCCAAATGTCAGTTAAAACACCCGAGGACCAGTCAAAACTCTCTCCAAGTGGTCTGGCTAACTAGTTCAGTGTTGTTATTTATAAAGTTTACAAGGTGTCACATAAATGGGTCTCAACATAATTCAATAACTTCAGAAACCTGTCTTGGAATAAATAATGAAAAGCGCTTTGAGACACCCATAAAGTGCAAAATAGGTAGACACTAGATATAAACTGTTATTATTTATTTTTTTATTTTTTTAAGTGCAAGCATTTTTGCTTTATTTCAGACAATATATGAACTCACAAACAAAGTTTAATGAAATCACAAAAAAAGAGGACAAAAAACATGGAAAACCTTATTATTATTATTGCTATCATCCAAAATTTACCGAGCAAAGATAATTTGAGTCTGTGTCTTACCTTCATTAATGCCAGACTGCTTCTCCGCATGACTTTCAATATCCTTTGAAAACCATTCATTGAACTCATCATGGCTGTCAAACAACGTCGGCATGATGAAATGAAGCAATGCCCACAGCTAAACAGTCAAGTAAACAAAAAAGAAATACAAGTCATTTGACTTTGATTAAACTGGATTAAATGTCAAATGAGCAAGACAAAATATCAGGCATGATATTCGGTCATCGCGAAAAAAAATAGGAACACTTTTTTTAGCACAAGGGCTGACCTACATAATTTTTCAAAAGTTCCCGCTTGATTGTCCTCCAGTGGTGCAAAGATCAAGAAAAATTAAAACAATCCATTGTCTAGGGAATGTTACTGAAATGCTTATGAAAAAGATGCACAAGATTCCTACAATTTATTTGGTAAATTTTTCCAATAAGTGTTTTGGACCATTTTGAAGTGTGGGTAGGGTCACATGACATAAACACCAATAAGGAGATGAACTCTGACCTCTGCCATGCTGTTCTGGATCGGTGTGCCTGTGAGGAGAAGTCTGTTCCGACAGCTGAACTGGAGGAGTAACTTCCACCTTACACTGTATGAATCAATCAATCAATCAATCAACCAATCAATAATGATAGTGAATAATATTTAACATAATATATAAATACTGTATGAATATCAATCAAACAACAATCAAATATCAATCAATCAATCAATCAATCAATCAATCAATGATGATGCAAAACAGATAATATCTCTTTAACCGCTTTTCTCAAAATTTCCTTTTTGCAGGGATGTGATAGGCTGTTAGAAAAAAACTGAACCATGAGCGCAAAGCATAAAATATTCATCTTGTTTTGAAAGCCCTACACTGCAATCTGGGGTGTTCCATATGGTTTCATCTTCATTTTTTTTTTTTTTTTTTTTTTTAGTTTAACAAAAAGAAGGGATTTACTGTTAAAAACAGAGAAATCACATCCCTGTTTTAGGAGTTAAGCCCGGTTCACACTTCCTGCGAAGCAAATTTGTCGTAAATTTGACGTCACAACCCTCCTTTCGCAGCGATATTCGCAAGTGAGTTTAGCAAAGTTGAACTGCTGCGAATTATTCGTTGCGAATTTGTGACGTCAACAATCGTATCGCATTCGCATTCGCAGGAAACATGAACCGGGCTTTAGGCTATTTTGCCAAGGAAGGGGCGAGGGGCAAGGAGCTCCCGGGAGAAAGCCTACCTGGAGCTGCTCTTGATAGCCTGTGCCTCATCCAGGATCATGTAATGCCATTTGATACGCTGGAAGTATTTAATGTCTTGGATGACAAGCTGGTAGCTGGTGATGAGGATGTGGAACTCACTGTCCACTGTATGAAGGAGATGCTGACTCCAGAATTTACGCAGGATACGACGCTCTTGGGGGTTACCCCAGTAAGGCAGAACCTACATAGACAAAAGGATCATCAAACTTATATCTTATATTTTATTGACTTATTCAACAGTGGACGAGTCGCCAATTACAGGAAAAGATAATTCACAAAAATATATATTATAGCCTAAATGTATGTGCATAGTTAACAATAAAAATAGATCTTTGGAAAGAAAATTAAAGCAAACAATTCAAATTAAAGGCAGTGGACACTATTGGTAGTTACTCAAAATAATTTTTAGCATAAAACCTTTATTGGTTACAAGTAATGGGGAGAGGTTGATGGTATAAAACATTGTGAGAAATGGCTCCCTCTGAAGTGCCATAGTTTTCGAGAAAGAAGTAATTTTCCACGCATTTGATTTCGAGACCTCAGATTTAGAACTTGAGGTCTCGAAATCAACCATCTAAACGCACACAACTTCGTGTGACATGGGTGTTTTTTCCTTTCATTATCTCGCAAGTTCGATGACCGATTGAGCTCAAATTTTCACAGGTTTGTTATTTTATGTATATGTTGAGATACACCAACTGTGAAGTCTAGACAATTACCAATAGTGTCAACTGCCTTTAAATAACTGAAGTCATTTATTTTCATTTCATTTATGAATTCGGATTGTTAAGCCTAAGACTCTTAGAAAAGTGAACTTAATCGACATAATAGCCAAGAACCCCATTGAAAGAAGACCCTTTCTTACCCTTCATTACTGCTTCTATTGTTTTCTTTTTCCCCTATCAGTAAATTCAACATTTGTATTGGATACAATTGTGTTGACTTATTCCATTCACTTAAACCTTACTATTACCAAGTTTTAATTATCTTGTCAATCAGGGAGATTGCAGTATAACAATTAATAATCGTAGACGTTAAAATGTACTTTTAATTTAAACGTCGGAAGTCTCAATTTTGGCTAACTGCAGTGACAGCTAAACCAAAGACAATCTGAAACTGGTAAAGACAGATGACAGTGCCATGAATATTTAGGATTAAAGATTCAGAGTCTTCAATCAGCAAGGCAAACACAAATCACCGACGGTTAATTGAACACAAAGTTCAGTTAATAAAAAGGTAATCACTTTCCAAACCGCTTGTCCATCAACAACCGGGATAAGTCTAGGAACAGTGCCGTCTTTCATCACTATACAATGTACTACATGAAAGCATCCATTGACTAAATTCAGACAACATTTCTGATACACTCCTCATAATCCTTCGGCAAAGACTTGCGTCCGTGGCCGCCCCATCCTCAAATTGTAATTGGGGTGCACTCCTGGAGTCGCCGCCATCACAGCTCCTCTTCTCAACTCTCCCACACTTCTAACACTCCACTTTGTCACGTTATCTATCCAGCACAGCTTAGGGCGACGACCTCTGCCTCGAATTGTACCATCTATAACTGCGTAGGGTAAGCCTCCCTGTCTCATCACATGAGTGCACAACTAGTACACTGAGCGCTGCATAATTTTTTCTGAAAGGTTTCTCTGCGAGTCATCCACAATGAATCTATCAGGGTTAGGAGATGTCTCCTTGGTCAATAATACCACTGCCAATGAGGACGACTTGAACTCCGATGGTCAAGAAACTTGGGTTGTCTTAGGGACCCTTATGATGATAGCAGGTGCTTTGGTACTTGCACTAAACTCTTTGTGTCTGATCGTTCTCCAACGCACAACCGTCATAACAGAACCAACAAAGGTTTTCATGATTTCGCTCAACACTTCTGACTTGCTTCTCGGAGCCAGCCACTTACTACCTTCTGCCGTTGAGCATGTGGTTGGTTATTGGCCATTTGGCGATTTTCTTTGCCAACTGTACTCTTCAATCGGCAATATTTTCTTCGATTCCAGTTTATTCTCTCTGCTCCTTTTGACAATAGATCGATACATCGGGACTTTCTTTCCACTTCGATATCCAAGTCTGATGACCGTAAAACGAGCTCGCCTTCTGGTTTGTGCTGTATGGATTCTACTAATCATTCAAGCTGTGCTGATATACCTTATTGCCAATTGGCAGAAAACTGGACTCCAATGTTTTTGGCAATGGGAAGAAACACAGCTTAGGAACATCATTTTAGCAGTACATGTATTGGTTCCAACAATCATCATCACAGTTCTGTATATTAAAATGATGATGACTGCACTGAGGCATGCTAAACGCATCCACCAAGAGGGCCAAGTACAGAACCACTTAGTCGGAAACCACTCTTACAAGGCACACCGAAAATCTCTGACTACTGTTACTATAGTCACTGCGGCATTGTACTTGAGTCTATTCCCCATGGTGATTATAGATGTAATGAAGTTTGTGTTTGAAGTTGACATTCCTGAGTTTCTACCCAGCCTTGCCTACTTATTTTTCACGTCCAACTCTTGGCTTAATGTCATCATCTACTTTCTGAGAAACAAGGAGCTTCGAAAAGAGGCTCTGAAAGTTCTTAAATGTTGAGTGGAGGAAACCCAGCTTTAAAACTGTACATAAACAAAGACTACAAAAAGCTTTGTTGATCAGAAACACAAGAGCATGAGTCGGGTGCTCTTAATCGCTTGGCCATGACAAGAGAAGCTAAGGCTGTATCCAAATTGGCGGCTACAGCTATGATTACGACTGTTGCTATGGGTGTTCCTAAGGACATCCTATAATTCAAAGCATGATGAAGCTGAAATCTGGCCGAAGCTACAGCCACTAGTTAGGACACTACACAATAATGTTCTGGATGGGCACCCTTGACTGCCAAATTACTGTTGAAGCTTTTTTCCGTGGGACAAGTGGTACGTTGCTGCAGATTCAACAACCCTTGACTCTAACCCAATAGACCATTTACATGGCTCAACAATACTGAATGAGAGCGTGCAGTCACAAAGCTTCGAACTAATTTAGATCAGCAACCAAAATCTACCAAACGGTAGATTTGTTGTACATATTTCTTTAGCTAGATGATTATGTAAGTTACTTGTTACCTGCACAATTAGTTTGAATGGGTTTTAAAAAACGACTTAAAGATTGTCGCTGATTATTCTTATAGTATTGCGCAATTTATTTCACATACACTCAACTTCATTTTCAATTTGTAAGAATCTATTTAATTGTTCAACATATTACAAGCTTTGATTTTCTACAGTCAATACACCATCTTAATATATATTTTGTTATCGGTAAAACCATGTGTGTGTCTACTTGCCAGTTAGACTTTGCTTTACTTTTCTACTACCGCGGAGTGGATTTTGAAACTCGGGAGACTTTACAGTTCTGAAAAGAACTGTCCTGCTTTTTAACTACTACCTGGATGAAAGGTAGGAAATCGCCCGGGACTGCTACTTTAGCTTTTAGTCAAACGTTATTTGTTATTAGTCTAATATCTTCAACTTGTTATTCAATCGTGACCAAAATTTCACATGTTGATGAAAAAGAACTAACAACTGTTCATTTATGTAACTTCAAGTTCCTATTTGAAAGTATATTAAAGCAAAGTATGCAATTGTTCACAAGACGTAACACTTGCATCCAGGATTAAGATTATTATTCAACTGGTTTTTACCCTACACCAACAAATCATAAGCATTGTATACTCCAAGTCGTGAGGACCAAAAATTCGAACCAATGACCCCCCCCCCCCACATTCTAGGGCAGACGTCCCACCCACTATGATAAACAATAATGATGTGTATTCGCAGTGCATAATGTGTACGATTTAATAGGTAATAAAAAAATAGTAGGAAGAATGTCATGTCTGCAAATATATGTTTCTTGTAAGTAATATTATCTTGATTTTGGATTGAACAAAGAAAAATTGACTAGAGCGGGATTTGAACCAACGACCTCCGGTTCAACGTGCCGGCGCTCAACCAACTGAGCTATCTAGCCCTATGTTGGTGGTCTCCCAATTTTGTCAATATCTTTGTTCGGGGGTGCCTGTCAGAAGCCATTAATGGTTTCTGACAGGCACCCCCGAACAAAGATATTGACAAAATTGGGAGACCACCAACATAGGGCTAGATAGCTCAGTTGGTAGAGCGCCGGCACGTTAAACCGGAGGTCGTTGGTTCAAATCCCGCTCTAGTCAATGTTTCTTTGTTCAATCCAAAATCATTTAAAAATGTACCCAGTCAGTTTCCCTTGTGGTTTATTATTTTCACGTTGCATGGTGCAGTACAAATCTTTATCAAAGAAAGTGACATTACCTTAAAGTTTGGTACGAAGCGAGCACACTCCTGTTGCCAGTTATGTAGAGTGGATGCTGGAGCTACAATCAGAAATGGACCCCAGATTCCTTGAGTCTGAAAAAAGTTCAAAGGTAAAAAGTTAGAATTGTTTACTTTTGATCAGAAGGCACGACATTTGGCATTTGAAAAAAAGTAGGAACACTTTATTGATTAGGATGTCCAATTGGTTAAGAGCATCGAATTCAAGTTCTGGTGATTAAGTCATCGAAAAGTGGGTTTGGGTTCCGGTCGTGACACTTGTGTCCGTGAGCAAGATACTTGACTATAATTGTTTCTCTCCACCCAGGGGTAAATAGGTACCTGTGAGGGCAGAGATGGTTCTTGGGATTGATTTAGCTCTATAGAAGCGCATGTTTATTGCACATGCTGTATACTGCCAAGGGAGCTGGGATCAGACCTTGGTTTATAGAAATAGAAGGAGCTCTTTTAATCGCTCTCATGAGAATACTCAGGAGCTCAATTTGAGCTCCTAAAAAATCACTCTTCTTAGATTGTCCAGGAGCTCAATTTGTTTGATAGCATACTCAGTTTATGGTTACCAAAATGGTCAGGTCGGATCAGACTCTGACGTACACAATTAAAATGTACAGACAAAATAAAATAAAACAACCCCGATCCCACTCCCGTGTGACAAAATACTGCACAATTTTAAGGTTTTATGTTTTATGTTTCCTTTTTTTTCTAAAATGTTTTCACATTTGATATAAAGCATTAGAAAACACACATTTTCTTACGAGAAAATATGTCGTTGATCCATAGTTGATCTAGTAGTAGTTCTAGTATGGCACAGACGACGTGTATACAGCAGCGTGTGTGTACGTACATGTAGTAATGTACCCGGCTTCGAGTTCGTAAAGCTGGCAATCTGTTAATTGCGTTGCTCAATCTCGAGATTGCACAACAGATGTTTTATTGAGCTACGTACCCCGACGGTATGCGCTTTGCCCTCGCATTTGCCCCGCCTGGAAATGCGCGAAAACTCACACGTGACACGTCAAGTCTTGTCTCAATGCATTTATTGCTGGTTCGCGTAGATTTTACCAATAGAGGGCGTTTAATATCACGCTAGTGCATCGTTCCAAAGTGACCTCTAGTGTTCAATGTTTCTTTTATTTATTGTCGCACGCAAAGTACCAACGACTCATGTGAAGTCTGCTTTTGTGTTATAAATAAAATACACCGAAACGATCGTGGAGGAGCGCTGTCAATCGCGCACCTGAAGCCAGCCCCAGGAGCGCGGTAGGAGCTCGAGCGCGATTGCGTTCTTCAAAAACGAAGGTCTGTGAGATGGTTTAAGGAATGAATTAAAAGGCCCAATGACCAGCCATCGATTTCACCAAACTAACTTAGGATTAATCTTAGGACTTCAGACGAGTAAAGTTCCTCAGCACTAGCAGTTAAACACATTGAACACCCATCACATGTACGGACGAGTTACTCGAGTGAGATAGGATTAATCCAAGCTGCCATGAAGCCCTTTTTAGAAGCCCTTTGGGTGTTAAAAGCGTAATATAAAAACCGATCAAAACATACCTCAGCGAGATGAGCCAAGAAGCCAATGCTCTGTACAGTCTTCCCTAACCCCATCTCATCAGCAAGGATGCCGTTAATACTGCAGTCATAGAGGTTAGCGAGCCAGTTCATTCCCTTCAACTGGTAGCTCTTCAGTTGCCCTCTGAACATCTGAGGCTGGGGTCTCTCAGACTTCATCAACATCGCCGGGTCACTCAGACTGAACTCATTGTCAACTGCATTATGGAAATATTAAAGTGTTTTGATGAGTAAGACTGGGCGACTAGTGCGACTAGTGTCAAAGTCGTGACTTCTGATTGCTGAGTCAAGTCGCCACTACCGTTATTCAACTACTCGGTAAATTGTGCCGCCATGACTACTATAAAAATAGTTGCGACTTCATGCTTGGTGAACCAATGGTCTCGCTCTTGACTTTTTTCTGACAGCATAATTTACTTACAAAACACAATCAGACATCAGTGACACAATCATTTAATTCTTTCAGCACAAATTTAACTATTGCGTCGGGGATCATCATGGGAATTAAAAATTAGTTGCGACTAGTGTCGAAGTCACAACTATTTCAGGCGAGATCAAACCTTACTGTTTTACTCATTTCTCACAAACTGTATAGCATCACACACAACATATTTCAAGGGAAGTCTTTGCATCAACTCTGTACTTACATGCTTGCTGTGATGCATTAGTCTCTGGCAGGGGCATATCCGCATCAAAGATCCTCTGCTTCTCTTGATGAGTAGTGTAAGCCAGGGAAACGTTGGACAATGCTTGCTGCTTGACAATGTCGCAATCTGATGTAAGGATAAAACAGAAAAGTACAAATCTGTATTTATTCAAAAATCTCTCATTCATGAGTAACATGAGGCTGTGTCGGTATTACGTCTAAAGCTGTGACTTGATTGTCGCATTTGAGCATTTGAGTATAGGAGGTCCATAGTAACACCCTTAGCATGAGCCGCAGCCTTAACAATATCAATTTACTTCCATGGGTCTAGCTGTGACAATGCACGAGGCAAAACAAGAAAGGAGGGTCTTTTTTCTTTTCTTTTTCGAAATGGCTGCCCAACACGTTCTTAAAGACAATCAGAGGGGCTATTTTTCCAAACTTATTTCGTCCGAGATCAGTAAAAATTTTCCTTTTTTCGTAAAAAGAAAAAGAAAAAAGGACGAGCCTCTAAAAAGGCGGGGACGCCAACCATGCTTTTTAAAAATGTCCTAACCCATTGACTCACCATAGTCATCGTCCTCTACGTCCACCAAGACTCCACCATGAACAGGGACGTGGCGTTTTGGGGTGTGGTCCTCTAACCTACTCAGAATCTGCTCTTTCTCCTCCTCCCCTTCCCCAGTGAGCTTACGACTCATGAAGTGAGCGTAGAGCTCCGTCTGGGTGATCAAGAAGTTCAGCTTGCGCTGCTGTCTCTTGGCCTGTCAGATGGAATAACAGACAAGTGTTAAAGGGTTTGGGTACTTTTTGTGCAACACAAAACACAATGATCACAGATTTATATTAAACTTCCATGTATTTACACAGTTTTATTAAACTAAGAAACAAGATCTATACACTGTTAAAGGCTTTCGACACTATTGGTAATTACTCAAAATAATTGTTAGCATAAAAACTGACTTGGTAACGAGCAATTGGAGAGCTGTTGAGAGCAAAAAAAATTGTGAAAAACGACTCCCTCTGGAGTAAAGTACTTTTTGAGAAAGAGGTAATTTCTCACTCAAATATATCTGAAAGCACACAAATTTGTGCAGCAAGGGTAATTTTTCTTTCATTAATCTCTTGCAACTCTGATGACCAATGAGTCCAAATTTTCACAGGTTTGTTATTTCATGCATATGTTGGGATACACTAAGTGAGAATACTGGTCTTTGACAATTACAAAATATGTCCAGTCCCTTTAAGTATTGTTTATTTTATTTTTCTCTCTCAAGCTACTTACCTCTCTAATCTCATCATCAAGACGTCTTTGCTCCTGGGCTTCCTTCTCTGCCTTCTTCCGATGTTCCCGCTCCACCTTGTCGTAGTGACGCCAGTAGGCGGTCATCTCTCGCGTCATACGCCGGGCACGGTGAGGCGTCTCTTTGCAGATGCGTTGGGAGGCTATCGCCGAACGCCGCTGCTCCTTCTGACACCCCTGGGCCAGCTTACGTGCATTGGTCAGGATGTTGTTATGCACAGATGTCCTGTGTTTCTGTGCCTGGTAATTACAAAGTGCATGAGAAAAAAAATAAGAAATCCCTTTCTCTTGAACAAAAGTCTTCAAAATGCTATCCACAATCAACAGCTAAAGTGCTTCTTACAAAGTAATTGTTGTGTTTATGTATTTTTGGAGTAATTACGACAGATATATTCTCCCTTCAAGTTTGACACAATCATTATATATCAACAAATAGAAACAGTTTTAAAACCTTTAACCAAACCTAAATAAAATATTTTGAAAAATCCCTGGTCTGGATAAATTTTCTCAACCAGTAGTTAGAGCCAAATGAAAAGAGAAGATGATGAAGAAATGTTTAGATGTGGAAGGGAAACCCCAGAGAGTTATTCCAGGGAAAACCCATGCAGTCAAGTAGGGGCTGAAAACCCAATCCACATAGTGCCCCCGGTGGGATTCGAACCAGGGTCCCAGAGGTGGAAGGCGAGGCAAGACACCACTACACCAACCTGACCGCCCAATTCAACTGTGGTTAAGAGACAAATCAGACTGTAGAATTACCTTTGGGATATCCTTGCGGACGATGGCATGCCACACCCTCCTACGTCTTGCCTCCACATCCTTGATCGCCATTAACTTCTTATGGTTCAGGGCATCTTGGAAGTGAGCGATGGATGTCCTGACATTGGCCACAACAGGTGGTGCCACCTGCATCTATAGACAGGTAGAACATGACATATAATCAGGGGCCGATTTCACAAAGCATTTAAAAAAATTCATCGCAAGACAAATTGTCAGTATTACCAAAAAGGTATTACCATGGTGAATTATATTGTGACCTCGCACTTTACTTGGCAACTACGATTGATTTGCAGTTGAGATCAATCTTAGCTCTTTGTAAAATCGGCCCCAGGCCTTGAACTTTGCTCTTGAAGGGGCACAGTCATTTTTCTCTGGTTAGGGACACTTCTGCTATAGGGAAATGGTAAGTTTGTCTTGGAACCTCGCAGTGGGCACCTAAGCAAAAGCACAAGGCACCACGACAATTGCAATAGTCACTTCATATTCTACAAGTTTTTATTTTGTTTGAGCTTTCTTTTCTTTTTCCAAAATTGTGGGTGTCTCCACTCCCTTACCTGTGGCTCTTGTTTCTCCAAGACCTCCACTTTCTTTCTTGGTTTGGGATTAGCCTTCTTTAATTTCTCTGCATTAACAAAAAAAATCAACAAAATGATTTGAATAATATGTTTAACCAAGAGGTGAGCAGCAAATCACATGCAACAATAGGTACATTTTCAAGATTAACAAAACAGTTACTTCTAACAAAACATGGCATTAAAAACCATGTTCAAAGTGCAAAAGAATGCATGCTTTCTGCAAAGATTCGTGACATACTTGCTTGTAAACAAATTGTTTTTTAAAGTTATGCAGAGAAAACCTTTTCATCAACAAATGATGTTATGGTGAAACTTTCTGCATTTTCGAGATTGTTTACTACTAATCTTTAATGTAAACACAATCAATATTAAAAAAAAAAAAAAGGTCTTCAGTCCCTTTGTAGAGAAAACTGATTATCTTTGCCAGCAATATATTCAATTTGGAAGATTTTAACTGTACAAGGAAATCATAAAAATAAATTGCCACCAAACTAATTTCTAAGCAAAGACATTTCCACAGTTAAAGGCAGTGGACACTATTGGTAATTACTCAAAATAATTGTTAGCATAAAACCTTTCTTGGTGATGAGCAATAAGGAGAGGTTGATGGTATAAAACATTGTGAGAAACGGCTCCCTCTGAAGGGCTATCGTTTTCGAGAAAGAAGTAATTTTCCACGAATTTGATTTCGAGACCTCAGATTTAGAACTCAACCATCTAATTGCACACAACTTCATGTGACAAGGGCGTTTTTTTCTTTCATTATTATCTCGCAACTTCGATGACCGATTGAGCTCAAATTTTCACAGGTTAGTTATTTTATGTATATGTTGAGATATACCAACTGTGAAGGCTAGTCTTTGACAATTACCAATAGTGTCCACTGCCTTTATAGAACAAACTGCAACACAGAAGCTGCAACACACAACATGAAAAAAAAAAAAAACATGCATTTTGAAGGAAGCAACTCAATCATAGACAAAAAAACAACGAGAAAAAATGATCAAATTTTTACTCAAATAACACATTCACTTTATGAAAGCAACATAAGTTAACGAATTCAAGCAATATTTGCACGAGTTACATATGCACTCGTAAGCATTCCAATACCAGCTCGTAAGCATTCCAATACCAGCAGGTGCAGACAGTTTACCCGCAGTAGCTCTTACTAATCCAGAGGGAGTACAAGACACTAACCTGGTTCAGGTTGTTCCTCTGGCATTTTAATGATACTTTGTGGAGGAGAAACTGAGATAACAGGGAAAGATTGGATTCAACACAACAAAAACCAGAACTTGGAGCAGTTTAAAAATTAACACGTTCCCAGAGTTTATTGGGATTCTTAACTTTAAACAGCAAAGATAAATCCAAGAAAAACTTTAAAATGGAAAACAATTCAAGTCTTAAAAAAAATTGTTTTTCTTTATCATTAACCAACAACTGTAAGTTCTGTCATAGCATTTGAAGAGAATCATCAAGTTTGTAAGGCACTGTTTGTAATAAGGCACTGCTAGTGCCACCCTGACACTTCAGCCAGCAAGCTTGTGCTTTGGGAGCCCAATCAAGGTCAAGTACGAGGAAGCTGAGGTCACCTGCCCTATGTGGACATACGCACAGGGACAATGGCTTTGTGACAACAGACGAAACTAGACATTAAGTATCTGTAAACATACACAAAAATATTCCTTGTTCCTTTACTTCCGTTAAGTGCTCCCAAGCTTAAAAGTTGGTCTGATTTCAAGATCAGAGACTCTTAACCTTTGACAGACCTTTCTTCACTGAAGTGTGCCTAATGTCATGAGATCTGAGGACACTTCTCTAGCTCTCATGACATCATTGGCTGAGGACACCACTCAACATAGAAGAGGCTTTATTTTGGAAAGCTAGACATTACGCCTGCTATCTCAAAACAAATTTCAGCACCTTGTTTTGTGGCACAACTTAACACAGAATTCTGCGCTTATCATTACAGCCCACAAAGCTCTGCGCTTCTACACTGCTTCTTAAGTGTATAATTCACAAGATAAGCAGAATCTATCTTAATGCTTTCCAACTATTCTTCCCTCAAATTCTCACCTTTCTCCTTTTTCAGTTCCTTCTCCTTGTTCTGTTTGGGACCTAAGACTTGTTTCTTGTGGTCCAGGAAGTTATCGTAGCTGGATAAGAGTCCGGTGCTATAGTACTGATACTGCTGAAGCTAAGTGGACAAAATGAAAGTGTTTAAACAGTATTATAAAGAAGAACTAATCTTACAATATCTCAGTCTTTGCTTGGGTGCCCCTTACAAGTGTACCACTAGAAACATACCTTTCCTTTTTAAATGTTGTAAGAAAATGTTGTGTTCTAATCAATGGCAAGGGGATAAATGTGGCGATAGGGGCGGGGTGATCTGTTGGTTACTTGGTTTTATATTTCTTTGTTGTTGCTTTGGTTACAAGATTTAAAGGCCTTTATTTATTGTTGACTTTTTGACGCTTAAAAAACGAAGCTTACAGGCCTGACCTTCACTATAAGTAAAAACAGATGCACTAATGCAATACATTAAGTTTGCCTGTCTGAAACCAAATATATCTATTTAGTTTGGTGGTACTCTGGTGTGCCTGTCTGAACAGGGCGTTAGCTTTTTTTCTTACCTCTCCCTCGGTATAGAATTTGCTTTGACACTGACGTTTGTAGCGGTGGAGCTGTATCATCTCCTTCAGCTCCTCTTGTGTAAAGGCTTTGTCCTCCTCGTCCTCCCCTCCGGACGACTCCGATGAATCGCTAAGCAGAATATTCTAAGCCAGAATTCAAAAGAGGAGAAAAGTCTTTAAAGGCACTGGACACTATTGGTCATTACTGTTAATAATTGTTGGCATAAAACCTTACTTGATATAGAGCAATGGGGGTGGGGGCTGTTGATAGTATAATTAAATCATTGTGAGAAACGGCTAAGTTTTTAGAAAGAAAGTTTCTTATTCAAATATTAAAAGGCTTCAGAAAAATTTGTTTAGGCATCTGAGAGCACATAAATTTGTGAAACAGGGTTGCTATTTCTTTCAAAGAGTAGAGAAGTCTAGTTCATAAGTAACGGTAATTTTGTAGTCAAGCACTGCCTTGGTTCTTATTTCAGATGTAAATACCTTACCTCCAGTCTTAACTTACCTTCAACCACCTTCTGCTCTTCTTAATTTTGGATATATTGTACAATCGTCTCCGATCTGCCTTCCTCTCTGTTCACAGTTTATTGGGAGAGAAAAATAAATTCAAGTATATTTACACTGATTTGGAAAGAAAACACTTCAGGATAACAGATTGAAAGTAGGGGTTTTAAAAGGGAAAGTATTCAACAAGAACCCCCAATACAAAATAACAAAACCATAAAACAAATATATCAATATTGTTCTCAAATAAATGAACTAATGAATTAAAATTAAATCCATTTTTTCCTTTTTAACATAAATATAAATATTTGGATTACAATTTTTTTTTAATTGTTTTCCTATTCACATTCTTTGAGTTTGAAATGGGGCTTGGCCATAAGTGAACAGGGTCCTATTTCATAAAGCCTGTAAGCACAAAAACTCCCAAAGCACAGAATTGTATTGCTTAGCAGTTTCAGGTTACCAGCCCAAATTACATTAAAATAAGTTTGCACTGTTGTGACTGGCGCCCGACACAATTTTTTACCTAGCAAAGAAATTTGTCAAGCAGTATTTTCTGCTTAACCGCTTTATGAAATTGTGCCCAGGACTGAATCCATTGAACTTAAAATGAAGATAAAGTTGACTGACCTGCCCTCGATGTGGTCAGACCATTAACTACTTTGATATCTTTGTCTCGGATGCTATCTTCTTGAAGGGCTTCGTCATCAGGTAAGACAGCATCACGACCAATCTCTTCTTTAAATAGCTCCTCCTCACTGTGCTCACTAACCCCCAGAAAAATAAAAAAAAATAAAACAAGTTTACACAGGATAAAATGTTAACGAGGCATTATCGTTCTGTGGTATGGGTGTTCACCGTCTCTTATAGAACTCCAAAAAAGATTGCCCCAAGATTGCTGTAAGCTGAATTGCGAAGGACGCTGCTACAATGTCTTGCGCACTATTGGCAGCCAGCCACTTTAACCCATATAAAAATTACAAGTAAGCCATACAGGGAAACAGTGCAATGTTTGGTCGCTAATTACTATATTTGACTGGCGTTTTTGTGAAGAACTTTCAGAATTGTTATCTCAAGCAATTACTTTGTTAACAACCACAGAGTTCTCTTAGACCCACGGGGTCGGAACGAAACTCACTTTCCAAGCATCTCTTTGTTCATACCGTGTGGCTTAATGCGAACACGTAGCACAGCCTCAGATTGAAACTGTTTGAATTTTCAACGCACACTGCTATTCATGGTCTCAGCTGGGAATCTAGCCAGGGCCACAGTGGTGAGAGGCAAGCGCTTCACACACAAGCACTGCAACAGCTGAAACTCCAGCAGCAGCTGCTCCTTAGGACTTGGCCTGTTATATTCTAGTACGTGCTAATCAGCCAATGAAATGCTCAAACCAGAGTATGATAATAAGCCATAACCTACTCCCAGTTTTTATATTGCACTCTGCAGTCAGTGCAAAAATAACATTCTAAACTTCGGACGTGCATTCTGTTCGTCATGAAATAACGCTTTGAAATGTTTACCTTTCCGAGTTGCGCATGTGACGCTTGTGAGGTCGACTTAATGACATCATTGGATATGGGAGCAGAAGCGCTATATTTTCTGTATTCCATTTGTGATAACTTTTAGGGTGCGTTTGATTAGCTTCCCGGGTCAACCATGCAGTGCTCATTCGGGTGAGCCCCTGACAAGAGCACTTGCACTCACTTGCCCTCTTGTGGTGACGTCATGCACTTCGGGCCAGCCCCAAGTGACCCGTTCCACAAGCAGGCCACTTGGGGCTGACTCAGGTGTAGGCTCAGGTGAGCCCCTGGAATGACGTCAATGCTATTGGAACATACCGAATGCAGACCTGGGTCGACCCAGGGAAGCTAATCGAACGCACCCCTTAAAGGCAGTGGACACTATTGGTAATTACTCAAAATAATTATTATCATAAAACCTCACTTGGTAACAAGTAATGGGGAGAGGTTGATAGCATAAAGCATTGTGAGAAATGGCTCCCTCTGAAGTGACGTGTTTTTTGAGAAAGAAGTAATTTTCAATCAATTTGATTTCGAGACCTCAAGTTTAGAATTTGAGGTCCCGAAATCAAGCATCTGAAAGCACACAACTTCGTGTGACTAAGGGTGTTTTTTATTTCATTCATATCTCGCAACTTCGATGACCAATTGAGCTCAAATTTTCACAGGTTTGTTATTTGATGCATACGTTTAGATACACAAAGTGAGAAGACTGGGCTTTGACAATTACCAATAGTGTCCACTGTCTTTAATAACCTGCCAATAATACTTACGGTGTCGAGGCAGTCAGAAGATTCTCAACATAATTCAAATAAGGCTCAATGCGTACTGCTTGCTCTAATCGCTGGATGTGAAGTGGCTTAGCTTGTGGGACCCCTCCTACTGGCCCCTCAGGTAACACAGCGTCACTGCCGACAGCTTGGCTCCCTTCACTCATAACGATAATGGTATAGCTGCATTGTCTACTGCAAAGGGACATCAATAAATCAGTTGTTAATATTGCATACAGTTTATGGACAAATTGGATGATTCGGATAGAATTGGAGGAATTTAAGAGCACTCCGAACTAATACTGAAAATAGAAGGTTAGTACTCGGACTCACAAAACAAACGCGCCTCTTTCATCTTCGGGTTTACACGCTTTTGCTACCTTATAATTTGACCCGTCTGAGATCCAGGTACTGAACGTGTATTTTTAGACCAGGGCAATGATAGCCATGACCTCTATCAGCTTCATTATTGCAGAGAGAGCTCCACATTATAGTCGTGATGACCGTAAACTTTGATCCTCCCAACTGCCGGAGGATTTAGGGTTGCGATCATCAAAACTAAGCGCAGGGTGCAGGACATTTAAACCATATATTTGGTTATTGCAATTTAATATATAAACAACACCCTCGGTCTAACACAATAGCAACAGTACTGCATGAACTATACATTTTCAGCTAGGCATAGTAGACATTGTCTTTTTATGTAGCGTACATCCACTGTGGTAAGATTCAGACAAAAACTAATTAGTAAAGATAGACCAATAATTTATATAAACAACAATAAATTCACGACATTGATAGAACAATTCACAACCACAGGTTTGTGAATAATATTTTCTAATCAAGAAATATCAATAGACAAATAAGATAGAATACAGCCTGGTCCCACCATACTTCCTGCGAATGCGATGCAAATACTTAATATTGACGTCACAAATTTGCAACAAATAATTCCCACAGCTGAGCAAAACTTTGCAAAATATTCAAAGCGAAACAGAGTTGTGACGTTGTCAATATTCACTTCGCATTTGCATTCGCAGGTGAACCGGGCTAAGACTACTCATGATCCGGAGCATGGAGAGAGCATCAAAGAAGTTCAAGGACAAGACAAAAGTCAACTTAAAGTTTAGGTAAATTTAACAGACAAAACAAGCTGGTAAGAATACTATCTCATTCCCTTTAGAACCAACATTTGTAGTGATACAACCCTATTGGATCATGGAGCAAGTTGAGCCACATGTACTGTTCTTCATTAATATGATCAAACGCAAGTGCACTCCATGATATTCAATCAACCTAAAAAGTAAAAGTATGATTTAATATAAACACCGACAAACAAAGCCAAAACTTAACTTAAGACCAATGAATGAATGACAACAAACAAACAAACAATAGGCAACGTCGGTAAACAAAGTCCACATGTTAATATGAGGTAGAATCACCCCTGCCCTGAAATCACCGTGCACAAGATATTATTAACAATCTTGCAGCATGCGAACATGAATCAGGAAATAACGAGGGAAAACGTGAGAAATAAATTAGGCCTAAATAATTATTTGAACACAGTGGAAATGTGACAGAAATCATTTTCTTTCAGCCATCCAGCATCAGTCGGCCATGGGGCGTTCGAGTGCAGCGTCGGTGGCAATACTCACCCTCAGCCGGGGTAATTCCTCCAGAAATACAACTCCAGTACAGTGCAAAGCTTTAGACTGCAACGACAGCAAGATGGCGAAGCACTAGATGATTTTGCAAGGCAGCGGCGGCATTGAGTTGATAGGTTGTCCGCCGAAGCCACGAGCACTGTGGGCATGACTGCCCTCCTGCTTTGCGGGGGGTCCACCGCCATGCATCTAGATGATGACAACCTCGTGTCCATAGGAGTGCGCAAACACACCGCGCCATTTTGAACCTTAGACGCTTATGCGTTGAACGTAAGTGGTGGGGACGAAATGACAGGGACGAAGTTGACACTAAAAAATAAAACACTAAGCACACTACGGAGTCTGCAAGTGGACATATATTACCGTGTATGGGTTCTTTTTCAGGGCTGTTCTGTAATCAAATTTAAAACACTGAAGTTGAAAAAAAAATTGTACAGACTTTGAAGACAATTTGAAAAGAATGCGAAAATAATTTTCACACAAAACACTCAGCACCGGGCAATACGGAGTCTGCAAGTGGACATCTGCCTTTTAAGTTTTATGGGTTCTTTTTTCCTTCCTCCACGGTTAGAGCATGGAGGGAGTGGACTCATTATTACACTGGATTTGAAAATAATTGACCAAAACTTGAAACAAGTTTGAAAATAATTCGTACCCTTCGTTATTATAAACAAATGGGGTTTTTTTTGCCCAGAATCTTGAAGACTGTTATACTGTGGGCGTGTCAAATTTTGGAGCTAGCTAAATTTGGTCTACTAATTCGTGTTATTTAACCACAGTTTATACAGACGCAGTTGTTAATCTATATAGGTGGTTGACTAAACTATATACCATTAAAGGCAGTGAACACTATTGGTAATTACTCAAAATAATTATCAGCATAAAACCTTACTTGGTAACGATTAATTGGGAGAGGTTGATAGTATAAAACATTGTGAGAAACTGCTCCCTCTGGAGTGACGTAGTTTTCGAGAAAGAAGTAATTTTTCACGTATTTGATTTCGAGACCTCAGATTTAGAATTTGAGGTCTCGAAATCAAGCATCTGAAAGCACACAACTTCGTGTGTAGGGTGTTTTTTCTTTTCTTTTATAGTTAACTCGCAACTCCGATGACCAATTGAGTTGAAATGTTCACAGACTTGTTATTTTGTACATATGTTGAGATCCACCAATACAAGTGAGAAGACTGGTCTTTGACAATTCGCAAAACTTGCCCGTAGCCCATCCCAGAATCCGGAAGACTGAAAATGTGGACCTGGCTAATTTGAGAGGACATAAAGAACATGTCTTAATGCGCACAATTGCCTTTTCGGTGTGTAGAAAACTGCAGTTAAAGGAACACTTTGCCTTGGATCGGTCGAGTCGGTCTATAAAAAGCGTTTGCAACCGTTTGTTATAAATGCACATGGTTAGAAAGATGTTTTAAAAGTAGAATACAATGATCCACACACATTTGCCTCGAAATTGCACGGTTTTCCTTTTACTTTGCGAACTAACACGGTCAGCCATTTATGGGAGTCAATACTATAAACGGACGGCCGTGTTTATACGAGGTAAAAGGAAACTACGCAATTTCGAGTGATACTTGTGTGGATCATTAATTCTACTTTTAAAATATCTTTCTAATCATATGCATTTTATAACAAACGGTTGCAACAACTTTTCAAAGACCGACCCTTCATTATGATTTATTAGATGTGTTTTTTAGCCCCGAATCTTCAATACTGGGTTAGTAGTTTGGAGCTGGTTAATTTGGCACACTAATTGGCGCCCCATACTAATTAGAGTGGTTTTAAAGCAGTTTCATACAGACACCATTTACTTAACAAGAATTTGTACCCTTCGTTATGAAAAAAAGTTCCTGTACTATTATGTGATGATTCCTGAATAATAAGTGTATTTTGTTGTCCCCCCCCCCCCCCATAGCATGCAGGGGGGAGGGGGGGGGGGGCGCTTACATAAAATGGGCGTGTTTTGACCATTGATCTCCATTATACTGACTGGATAGGACATCGCGTCTAAACGCAGGCCGCGCGCGTATTTTTTAAAACGGGTGAAGACCGTTCGTCACACGAAATGCGCTGTACACTTTTAAACGGAGTTGCTGCAAGCAGAGAGAAGTTTTCGTCCTTTTAATTGTCATTTGGGGATAAATACAATTGGAGTCGGATCAAACAAACTAAAAATGCTGATGGTGAAGTCGTGCGCGGCTGTCAATCACTGGAGGAGGGAAAACTGAGTCGGCAAAGGGATTGTCTTTCCATAAGTAGGTAGGCCTTTGCATTTTTTTTAGCGATTCATATTATTATTATTATATCTAACGTTACAAATATAAGCCGGAAATTTAATCTATCTTTCATAAAATAATTATTATAGGCCAAGTATTTGTTATTTTTACCGAGCAATACTATTTTTGTTTTCGCTCCGTTACAGATGGTTGTCTGGAATCGACGAGGACGGGAAGCCCGGATTTCAACAGATGTTTGTCATAGCATCAATAATTAAAAGGTTCGGGAAAGCGACAAGTATATGCGAATTATGTACAGACGATACAAGTTCGTTGAGAGGATCAGTCATCTCGGAAATAGCCGACTTCGTTATTTGTGACCAAAATAAAAATATTTATTTCTGGCGGAACAGTAAAACGGTTATGGAAGTTTTGCTGTTGGAATTGTTTTTCAATTAACATGATGAATAGAAGCTTCACAATAAAAAGTTTAAATTTGTTAATGGAGTCAACTCTCACTTATCACATTGTATTTTGTTTTCATCTTTCTTGTTCTTTTCCCTCGATTTTAGCGAGTATGTAGTTCTCACTCTAGTGCCTACTCGAATTGTTTATTGTAGGAGCGACTCTTGTTTTGTCTTTATATGGTTTATTGCCATTTTCTCAATGAACTGAAAGAATAAAAAAAACATGTACCTGAATCCCAATACAGTTTCTCGGCCGAGTGTTTGTTTAGAAATTTAAATATCATTATCATAATACTAATAGGGCATTTGATAGAAACAAATGTAAAGTTAGTTTGCTTTATTGCATTTCACTCAGAAACTTTTTCATACTTCAAACTATCGATCGTCATGTTTTCCCCACATTTCTATTCTCAATTTACAACTTCAACTGACAGACTCAAACCCGACCAAGTGCACATTAATTTACCCGTTTGAAGGAATTGCGCCGCCATTGTTGGGCCGCGTGTTTATGCACGCAGCATAGCGCAATGTCCTATCCTGTCAGTATAATGGAGATCAATGGTTTTGACCATAAAGTACCCTCTCGCATGCGCGTACTCTTCTCAAAAAGTTTACTTTCGGACACCAGACCAAATCGTACTAGCGCCCGTCGCGTGTGTGTACGCGTACCCGTGGCGGCGCTTTCCAGACCGAGCAAGAAACTGAGAAAAGATACTGCTGTCTGAAGAGGTTCATGTGGTTATATTTTTTGTCTCAACTCAATTTTATGAAGTGTTGCAAAAGATTTGATAGATTAATTATGAATGCACCAATGCGGGGAATAATGACATTTATAACTGTCATGTTGCTTCTACTTGACTTGCCGATGGGTCGCTGTAACCAAACGTTGCCTGCTTGTGTCTGGAGGTACGTATTCCGTTCGCTAGTCTACGTTTGTGCATGAAATGGATGGAGGAGTTCAACAAATGTCAACATGATCAGATGATGGCGTTTTCTTTAAAATTAATTAACTTTTTACAAAGCTTTAATCATGTTAAAGAGGCCTATCTAAATGTGTACCGGTTCTTGGTGGTAGTCGTCTGTAGAATTGGATGTCTAACAAGTAAAAAAAGATGCCAAACCCGACCGCCACCCCCCCCCCCCCCCCCTTCACGAAATTGTTTAAATCTCATTCACGCAAGTTTTGTAAGTAAGTAGTTTTTTTTATTTTTGACATAACGACGAGTGAAAAAGTAAAAGTAGTGTTAGTGGTCGTATTTTTTATTAAACAAATTGTAATGTTGAACCCTTACTCTATGGTTGAACGTTACTAATCGACAGTGACATTACTCTGCAGCAGATGATCACTGTGTCATCTTTTGTTATTTTATTTTTTATTTTGGTATGTGAAGTAAGGCCAAGGGGGTGGGGTGTCTTGGTGGTAGGCTGATTTCTTCTCAAAAACCATTTCTTTATTTATATTGTTGTTAATGTAATGTATTTGTTGTATTGATTGATAACAATAGGATCTTGCCAAGCTTGGATGTAGAGACGGGATTCATTGGAGTAAATACAGTGGTAGGTTTTAAATGTAAATTACACTGGCTGTGATTTGTCATCAACTTACGAATTAAAGCCATTATACACTTTCAGTAAACAGTATTGTCCAAGTCCCACACTTCGTGTATCAGAATTTATATATGAAATAACAATCCTGTGGAAATAACGGGAAAACCCACTCCTGTTTTCGCGCGTTTCGCCGTGTCATGACCTGTGTTTATAACAAATCCGTAATTCTCGCTAACGAGAATTTATATTGTTTTACCATTTTCTCAAAAAGTAAAGCATTTCATGGACTTATATTTCAAGAGAAGTCTTTCACCATTACCTTCTGTAAACCCTGTAAACTATTTGTAAATCTGTGAACTTCTTTTTTTCTGTACCGAAAGGGTCCGATGGCTTTAAAGGCAGAGGACACTATTGGTAATTGTCAAAGACTAGCCTTCACAGTTGGTATATCTCAACATATGCATAAAATAACAAACCTGTGAAAATTTGAGCTCAATCGGTCATCAAACTTGCGAGATAATAATGAAAGAAAAAAACACCCTTGTCACACGAAGTTGTGTGCGTTTAGATGGTTGATTTCGAGACCTCAAGTTCTAAACTTGAGGTCTCAAAATCAAATTCATGGAAAATTACTTCTTTCTCGAAAAACTATGGCACTTCAGAGGGAGCCGTTTCTAACAATGTTTTATACCGTCAACCTCTCCCCATTACTCGTCACCAAGAAAGGTTTTATGCTAATAATTATTTTGAGTAATTACCAACAGTGTCCACTGCCTTTAAACTAAACATTTAAAAAATACAGATATTGTTCTCAGAATCTCAGATTTCATGTAGAACAATTTCTGCAGTCCTGTCTAAACATCTTAAAACGAAAAAATGTCAGCTCACTAAAAATTACACCAACAAAATTAACTTTGAGAAGTTTAATTTTAGAATTTAAATGAAATTGCTTTTTAAATTTTTTGTTTATAAATGAGTTATAAAGCTCACTGTCATTCATTGCCATCGTGCGTGTTATTGTTGTGTGCAGTTGGGTGTCCCATCACAGCATACAAAGTACACACATTCCCCTTTTTGCATCCCTGTACGTGGAGACATCTTTTGTTCTTTCCATTGTCCCTGTACTGTAGATCTCCCCATAGACTTTGTACACAAAATTCCTTGAGGAGCACCCAGGGGCCTTTCTCAAACCACGGCTTGGGCTCCGGCTCAGGCTCCGCGTGCTGATATCCGTGCAATACGCGCTGCTCCAAAATGCAGGTTAAATGCAAGCTGCGTACACAGTACGCGGAGCCTAAGCCTGAGCCGGAGCCCAAGCCGTGGTTTGAGAAAGGCCCCTAGTCTTTAGAATTTCCCTATGGAGTCCTTTTATTTTTCCCTTTTTTGTTTTGTCCTTGGTCTCCATATAAGGTAGTGAAATGCACACTGTGTGTGTGTGTGGAGGTCACACCGTGTCATGTGTGTGTTCCATTTCCTCTTTCTTCAGTTATGCAAATGAGGATCATACCTCTAGACAAACTTTTAGCCAATAAAATTGCAATAAAGTAATGTGTACAGCTACTATAGTGTAAAGGGAAGTCCAACTGTGTGTTTTGCCATTGACCCCATGCATCATAACACAGAATGCATCTCAACTGTTTCAACCATTTTTGGAGCTGTAGAAGTAGTGAAAACTTTGGACATGCAGCAGAGGCAATGCCTTACCATTGTAGACAAAGAAAATGTTTTACATTAATAGGGGAAAACTGATTGTGTTTTCTCCTTTGTTACTAGTTTCAGGTGGAGTACTTGGACAAACTCTGTTCACAAGAATTCCAATGGAGTTCTTCATTTGGTTGCTCAGTACAGAATCAGAGGTAACGGGACACCCTTGTGCTAGCCTACTCGAGCTAACACAATTAACAACATTTTCAAAACTTTCACACTCAATGATGTGACTCATGTCATCAGGCCTGCATGCTTCGTTTTTGAAAGGGCAAGGGCACCAAGGTATTTTCTCCTTGGTAATTTTTTTTTATTTCTACTGGAGCATTTCAAGGGCACCACGGCAATGACGAGGGGGCATGGAGGCAATCGATTTTGTTGCCTCCGTGAAGTACCAGGCCTGCGTCATGGCTTAAAAAAGGTCAGAGGTTTGGGCAGTCAAGAGAATATAAACAATGGTTTATATGTGAACTTTTTACCTTACAGTTTGAAGCATTTCATTTGAACAACAGTGCACAACTCAAAAACTGGTGACGGAATTATACTCAACAAGTTAGAAAGAGTAGATGCTTGAACTGGGGCTTTGGGGTGAAGGCTTCTGGTTCCAGCTTGAGATAGTTTTCGATGGACCCTTCCCATGAAATATGCTAGTAACACCCACACATGCGTATAGACCCTTTTGGTTGCAGTTGCCATAGAGTTGTGCACTAAGCAGACGCGCAATCGCGTCTGCGTCATGCAGACATTAGCCGTGTACAAAACAGCGTGATGTTCCCTCATTTTGCCAACCAAAAAGTTATTGCGCACGAGCTATGTGCAGTTTTTTTTTTTTTTTTTACAAGCATACCAAGTTTACAACAGCCAGTCACAGCCAGTGTTTGAAGCCGTGATTTAAAAAATCCATTACCTCTCTTAGAAATATGTTATTTGTTACCAGCTTATTGGATACCAGTGTTGTATGTCATCGACCGGGCTATCACGCCATTATTCCAACTGTGAACTGGTCCAATTGCCACTGTGTAAGTATTATTTACTCTTTCTCTTTTAGTCTGTTTTGCGATTTTGTTGGCCTTGGAAACTTCTGGAAAATTGTGATTAAATAGCCTGCAAAGTCTAGTGTTCACCAAGCGTATTATAGTGTAGGTCAGCCCTTGTACCCAAAAATTTGTTTCCATCAAATAGCCTGAAAAGTCTATTAAATTCTATAAAGCCTACATCATGCATAGGCAGCCCTTGCACTAAAACATTTTCCTACATTTTTCCAAGGACCTAATATCAAGCATGGTTGCTTTTCAACACCTCTCGAGACGTGAAAACCTTTTGCAAAAGAAAAGTATCCATATCTTTTTGGGAGCAGATCAATTAAAGCAGATCAATTAAAGCCACTGGACACTTTCTGAACAGAACAAAAATTAAAAGTTCAAAGATTTGCAAATAACTTACAGGGTTTACAGAAGGCAATGGTGAAAGACTTCCCTTGAAATATTATTCTATAAAATGCTTTACTTGAGCCTAAGTTTTCACAGGTTTGTTATTTTATATATAAGTTGTGATACACAAAGTGTTGGTCTTTTGACAATACTGTTTACCGATGTTAGTATGCAAATGTTTGTTATAAAGAAGTTGTGAAGGTAGAGCATATAATGTTGAAAGACCTCAACCTCAAGTTCTCTGTACCAATTTTCTTTCAATAATATACCCCTAGCCAAGTTGACTGGGCTGGAGCCACCTCTTTCTTTACTATATGAATTAATTCTTCCCTTTTTGTCGGTATTGTCTGGCTTGGGTGATTCTAAACCTTCCAAGGTGCTTTATAATGGATCTCGTAAGGTGTCGCTCTGCCTACCCTGTTGTGAACAATATTGAGCGTTTCGATACGCCCTCAGTCAGTAGTGTTAGAGCGCTGTATAAGAGCTGCATATTATTATTGATATTATCTTAAAGGCAGTGGACACTATTGGTAATTACTCAAAATAATTATTAGCATAAAACCTTTTTTGGTGGAGAGTAATGGGGAGTTGATGGTATAAAACATTGTGAGAAACGGCTCCATCTGAAGTGCCATAGTTTTCGAGAAGAAGTAATTTTCCACGATTTTGATTTTGAGACCTCAGGTTTAGAACTTGAGGTCTCGAAATCAATAATCTAAACGCACACAACTTCGTGTGACAAGGGTGTTTATTTTCTTTCATTATTATCGCGCAAGTTCGATGACCGGTTGAGCTCAAATTTTCACAGGTTTGTTATTTTATACATATGGTGAGATACACCAACTGTGGAGACTAGTGTTTGATAACTACCAATAGTGTTCACTGCTTTTAACACTATTTTTTTTTTTTTTTTAATAGGTGCCTGAGAGAAAATACATTACTGTACGGAACAACCCACTGTGTTACAGATGGTATGCAAAGTCCATCGACAAAATGTCTATGTAAGAATATTTCATTGAAATTCTTTTTAATTTTTACATACTTTCTGCTTATTATCCTTCAGTTTTAAGGAGGAAACAAAGCTTCTCAAATTAGAAACATTCATTTGCTGTATCCAGGAATGAGAAATTTCAGAATTTTATCTGAATTCTGACTCATTGAGATCTGCCTGGTAAACAAAACATGCTGTATTTTTCTCCTATTTAAATAAATCAGGCTCTTTGATCTACCTCTCTAAGTTCAATCAATCAATCAAAGGTCATTTGTAGAGCTGAAATCATTGCCATGTTCTGAGGAGCTGAGGCACAGTTGAATGGTTAGTAAGCCTGCTGGAACAGGTGAGCTTTTCAGTTATCTAGTGCCGAGGATACACAATCCTAAAGAAGCTTGTTTGAATCTATAAATCAAGGAGGTTATGGAAAGGTGGAATTGCAAACATTTCAATGTACTTCCAAAGATCTGGATGCTGGTTTCAGACTTTTTTGATAACAGTGACTCTCACCCTTTGTGTGTTTTAGATGGAGTTCAGACTTCAGCTACGGCCAGTGGATTACAGAAACATTGAGGGTGTGGGTGGTGGATTGGACTGATGTAGAGGAGGATAGGGGAGTAGACAATGCTACCATTCCTTCACAGGTAACACAACATCTTAAAGATCTTTCCATTTTTACCCATTAAAGGATTTTCTTTTTTATTAACTTTTTTTTATGAGAGATTGCTTAACATGGCCAGTGAGGGCTACATCTTACTGGTCCACCCAAATCAAATGTCACCAGGGGAACATGCCACCGACTGCCTGAGGCCCAAACAGGGTTACCCCCTTCACAGTCTATAAGGATGTAGGCCTGGGTATTATCCACTAGGAGCCTGGCTGGTAGAGCAGAATGCACCACCTTCCCAATGTTTATGAAGCAGTTATGGTTAAGTGCCTTGCTCAAGGGCACAAGTGTCACGACCGGGATTCGAACCCACACTCTGCTGCTGACAGCACCAGAGCTTAGGTCCAGTGAACTAAGACCGTACAGCCACGACACCCCACATCATGACTAAAGGTGGAGTTGCCAGGTTGATTTGAACCACAACCCCTGCCATTTGAGAGCCGCACTGAGTAATGCAAGTATCACATCTATTTCAAATGGATGATCAGAAATTAGATTTTATGTAAACATGCCAATATGTGTGACTGAATGTATGTGATGACTCCTTAACTTTTGTGACTTTAATCTCTGTTAATTTGTAATCTAACCTTGTGACAATTATTTCTAGATGTACAACTTTTGATTCACTTTATCCTTCTTGGACAGAGTTCTGCCGATCTGACAAGAACGTTTCATAGTAAAGGTCAGAAACCAGACCTACAGCAGGTCCACCCGACTAACCAGCAACAACTGTACGTCCAGAACAGTACTTTCATTCAGGAAGATGGGTGAGTCAGTTTAACTTAGCAAATTTACCTGTAGAGCTACAAGATGAAACAGAATTAGATGCTGTAATGTTGGGCCCGGTCCAAATTGGTGGCTAGAGCTATGGCTGGAACACTGCATCAACAAGCATTGAAGTACAGGATGTCCTTAGCAACACTCTCGGCAACGGTCGTAGCCATAGCTGTGGTCAAATATAATTCTTACAGACTTAAAGACACTGGACACTATTGGTAATTGTCAAAGACAAGTCTTCTCACTTGGTGTATCTCAACATATGCATAAAATAACAAACCTGTGTAAGTTTGAGCTCAATTGGTCGTCGAAGTTGCGAGATAATAATGAAAGAAAAAACACCCTTGTCACACAAAGTTGTGTGCTTTCAGATGCTTGGAAATTCGTGGAAAATTAATTCTTTCTTGAAAACTACTCCACTTCAGAGGGAGCCGTTTCTCACAATGTTTTATACTATCAACAACTCCCCATTACACGTTACCAAGGAAGGTTTTGTGCTAATAATTATTTTGAGTAATTACCAATAGTGTTCACTGCCTGTAAACATAACTTGCATGGTATAAAGATGGTCATGGTGGAACTATACTTTTTTGGAAAATCATTTTTGCCTCTCGCCATTTCCATAAAATGTATCACTTTGCATCTTTGTAGATGTTCACCTTCTAGGCTCAATTTCATGTGCCTACTTGGAATTCTGCATTTACAGTGCATAGAAAAAGGGAAACATAAAACATGGACTAGTGAAAAAGCTGGCGTACTAATGGATGACAAGCCTACTGGTCACCTGGGCTAGTCACTTAAAAAGTTTAAGGCAAACCCTAGTGGTCTAGGGTTCAGAGATTAGCTTTGAAATTCACTGACACTGACTCTAGCTGAAAACTTGGCTTTGCTGTTGATGTAGTCCAAAGTGCTATTCACACGACAGCAATTTAACTAAGGTCCCTTGCTAAATTTTTATCAAGGTTGTAACATGTAGCAATGTTTGACAAGGTTTTGCAAGAGAACTTGGACAGTACAAAAAATTGTTGTCTTTTCACACAAGGTTCATTTTGTAAGATTTAACAACCTTGCTATAAATTAGCAATGGACCCTTGCTAAATTGCTCTCTTGTGAAAGGGGCTTAGACCAAAGTACAGTGACCACACTTACAAACAGAGTTTATCCCATGATATTTTTCACTGTCTTATTTGTTGCAGTTACTGGGAGGTTCTTATACAGACTCCTGTGTACTTAGAGCTGGAGTTCATGATAAGAGGCAAGCCTGAGGTGGCAGTTCAAATGTGCTTCATAAGGTATGCTGACCAGTAGCCTCTATGTGTTAAAGCAGAAAATATAGCTGTAATTAAGAATGTCACTTTAGACAGTTAAAACAACACCGATGGAACATCTCGAAATGTATATGAGACAGCAGTTGTGCTGATTTCGTGCTTTATTTTGTCCTAATTTTCTTGGAAACTTTTGTGAGATTAAAAAACATGTTCACATATTTGCACATAAAAACTTACAAGGTATAAAGATGGTCATTGTAGGAAAACTTTCCTTCAAGTATTTTCTAAGTGCTATAGTTTTTGAGAAATAATTATTAACTTCTTTTGGGGGGTGAGGGATGCGCTACTTTCTCCTGACTCTCTGATGACTAATTGGGCTATATCATGTTTGGTTGGGTCACATAAAGTGCAGAACTAGACTTCGGCAACTACCGATGTTGTGAACTTGAATGTAGTGAGGCATCTGCACTACAATGAACATTTCTGTTCAGATTCAATTCTGAAAGTTATTTTTATGACATCTTCAAAGTAATTTCTTTAAATAATATTTGTGATGAATGTAAATGAAAAAGACAAGTCAAGAAGTGAGAATAAAGTTAGATAGGTTTACCTTGGAGGCAACAGTCTCATTTTTCTCTTCACGTAGACACCAGTGTAATACTGACAGACTGTTGTCATTGTCCTCAACACAATTGTGATGAATGCAAATAGAAAAGACAAGTTCAAAACTGAGAATAAAGTTAGATAGGTTTACCATGGAATATGGCAACAGTCTCATTTTTCTCTAAACGGAGACACCAGTGTAATACTGACAAACTGTTTTAATTGTCCTAAACACAATTGTGATGAATGCAAATATAAAAGACAAATAAAGAACTGAGAATAAAGTTAGATAGGTTTACCTTGGACTTGGTTATCAACAATCTTTATTTTTCTCTACGTAGAGACACCAGTGTAATACTGACAGACCATTGGCTTTCATTGCCCAATGATGATGATGAGAGTACTGTACTGCGATATACAGTAGGCTCCCCTACTAGGCTTCTACAAGACCCTTGTTCTCCCAGTGTGGTTATTCTGCTCTCTGAGTAAGTAGATAATGATTATTTTGTGTTGAATAAAGAAAACTTGACTAGAGTTGGACATGAACCTGCAACCTCCCGATTGACATGCTGACACTCTACTAACTGAGCCATCTAGCCCTGATGTTGGTGGTCTCCCTTTTTGTCAACATCAGGGTTCAATAGCTCAGTTGGTAGAGCACCGGCATTTTAATCCTTAGGTTGCAGGCTCAAGTCCCACACTTTGTCAATAATTTGTGTGTTCTACCCCAAAATATTAAAAAGTTATCGGTCAATTTTCCTTGTGGTTATAACTTGATGATGAGTGACTTATTGATTTCAAATTTAATAAGACATCACAGTGAGCCGATTGAATTGCGTCTAAATTCACACTGAGTCAACTAGAAAAGTGGTCAGAAAAATTCAAAATAACATGTTTAACATGAAACAATTTAGTAATGTGGACCTAAATAAACTCAAGTTTGGCTGGCTGCCAAAAGCCCCCTTGCATGCCTTTGGCTTTAAAACACGTAGTAGCCGCGTCTTTCACAACTCGGCTTCTCAGCTGCAAGAAAAGATGGTTATTATTATTATTGTAGGAGGATGATGTTTATTTGACTTTGGCATTCAATTATATGTAATCTAGGAGTAGTGGGTTATTTATTTTGCTGGTTTTGTAATGTTATAATTTTTTAATTTTTTACTTTCTTTAGCAGTTCATTGCTACTTACACTGGATGGGTTCCAGACATCGAAGTCAGTATCTCTTCCATCCCATCTATTGCAGGTATGTGACAGACTGATATTGCTCAGTAAGTCCCTCTATGACGGTTCTCATATAAATTGATCATTTTGTGTAAAACATGACTACGCTTAAGAAACTTTTTTCAGAATCTTTTGCATACCTAGAAATCATCAAAAAAGTTACCATTGTGTTTTTTTTATTTTATTATAACTACCTTTTTTTATTGGAGCATTCGCAGGTTACATTGGTAGTATTTGTCCTCAAAACAAAAAGATAAAGAAAAAACTATACCCTTCTGAAAATTGTATATATGCCGTCCCTTGACATTTCGGGCCTAAATACTTTGTTTGCAAAATTAACTTTCACGTACAAATTCTACTGAATGTTAAATTTGTTTAACAGTTCAGGATAATTAGCATTCCTGATGTTTTGTATCTTTAGTTGTACTTCGTACAGTTTAATCATGCTTAATGTTACTGGACAAAGAAACTTTGGGTGTGTCCTCTGTTACTGCATGAAGTCTTTCTCGACTAGACTATTATAACTAAGTAATAATTATTAACAATTTGATTTGAATCATCTCAGGGCTTAAGCCTGGATGTTGAGAGCCTAGCCTTCACCTCAACACACCTCCTTCTACTGATTGACTCCAAGATATATGCAGTCTACAGAACCCTCGACAATCTCACAGAAGTCACTGGTGAGTTTGAAGATTCAGAATTGTACCATTTCTAAAGAAAAAAGAACTTCATGAGTCTACAAACTATAGTTTCTTACCTACATTGTGTGTGTTTATTCTGTTTCTAGGTTTATCGGGGCAGTTTAAAGTTAAAGGGAGGGATTGGTGTGTCCCACCAAATCTCCAAATGGTAAGGACAGTGATCTTATTCTGAACATCTTCAGTAGAGTGTCATGGCTGAGTGGTTAAGAGCATCAAATTCAAGTTCTGGTGGTTAAGTCACTGGAGTGTGGGTTCAAATCCCGGTCGTGACACTTGTGTCCTTGAGCAAGATGTTTTACTATAATTGCTTCTCTTCACTCAGGGGTATAAATGGGTACCTGCGGGGGCAGAGGTTGATATTGTGTTTAAAAAAGCCTTCGGAGCGCCACGGCAGCTCGGGGCTGTATACTCCCCAGGGAGCTGAGAAAGATTAAAGGGATGTTATTGGCCTAATGACCAGGGCACTAATGTAAAGCGCATTGATACGGTTATTGTAAAATGCGCTTTATAAGAATATGTTATTATTCAGTCAGTGCATTGACATGATTCTTACAAACCATAGTTTTCTTAGCAGCGACCAGCTTCCTATCCAATCAATTATTTTGATAATCCTATTTAACATGATTTGTTTTCTTCATTTTGCAGAGTCATATGGCAGTTTCCTTCAACTCCTCTAACCTTTTCTTAATCGGCACCAACTCCGAGGACCATCAAATCAGTTTAAGTGAAATCAAACTTCCCTTGTCAATCCTTCAAGATCTCACTTTGGTAAGATCAGTTTGATTTTTACTGAATTGTTTTGCTTTGGTTCGTGCATAAAAAGTTAGAAGCCTTCAGTTGACATCAATCAACTTAGTTTTGTTTTAATTATTTGCTTTGGAATTGTACATACAGCACAACTATCAACAATTCATGATATGGGAATAGAATCTTGATTTTATTCTTATCTGCTGTATGTACGTTGCTCTCCTCTGGAAAAAAATCCACAGGCTGTATCAACAGGTGTGATTTGAACCCATGACGTATGAGGTTTTGTGGAACCTGCAGAGATATCGTCAGCGTTTTCACGAAGTAGCACTCACTGCTATACCAGCAAAAAATAACAATCAGAGAAAACGGCCTCTGAAGTTGAACACTTTTTTGAAACTCGCCTCCCGTCAAAACTTCAAAGTATTTCCATTTAAATTTCTCAATGTAGATACTTGATGACTTGAACTTAACAATTAATCTTATTTTGACTCATTTGCATAATTAATTAGGGACACAGACACGAGAGAAGCTCCGTGCTACTTCGTGAAACCAAAAAAGTGCGTAATACGTCTTATTGCGTTTTCACAAAGTAGCACCCGCCTATACTACAATACAGCATTTTGTGTTACTTTATGAAACAATGTCAGCGCGCATGTGCTCACACAACTGCTGTGCTTCTTCGTGAAAACGTTTTTACCACACTTTGACTCAAGTGCGTGCCATACGTTACAACGGTAAACAGAGGTTCAGGTGCTACTTCGTGAAAACAAAAAATGCCACGTTTGTGCAAAAAGTGAAAACACTAATTAGCTTAATTAAAAAAGTAAAGCTGTCTGAGCTTTGAAACTTCATGGAATTGTAGGTCTTCATGCATTATCAACAAAAATGTAAAATAATAAAAATGTAAAAAAAAATCCTTAAGCATGTAGAGTGCTACTTCGTGAAAACGCTGACGATATGTTTAACTGCAAAATTATACTGAAAATGTACAGGGCGAGTCAAAAAGAAGTTGACCTGGACTGGTGATGTTTTTCAAAACAAACAAATGACTCACAAAAGTTCAGTAAAGCATATATTTAACAAGCACTCTCTCTCTCTTGCTTATTAAAAAAAGGAAATGAAAGAAATTGATTCCTAAGAAGAGTTATGTATATTTTAATCAAGGTACTCAATTTTCAAGCTGTTCGCATGGACAAAACTAATGTAGAGTAAGCATTTTATCTGTGTACATGTTAATAAGTTGCTTTCCCAAAAATATTATTTGCTACGAAATCATTTCTTGCTGAACTGTGTCTTACATTGTAGTAGTTCTTTTTGCATCAAGAGAAACAGAAAATCATTACAAAACTCTGTATAACTGGGATTTTTTCTTTTTTCAGTTGGATATTGAAGACATTGCATTTGACAGCTTCTCTAGCACCCTTGGTGTCGTTGCTACAGCAACTGAAACCTCCAATAGTTCTCTGATCTTCCTCTTGTATGACATCATCTTAGAAGCATGGAAACTTCTACCGTTTTACCTGGACGTTAGCAATACCTACGGTAAGTCCGTCTCCAAACAACAGATTTGAAAGTCTTTTGGGGCAAGAATTTCTTTAGGTCCGAAATGCTTGTCTTATATTAAGATGTCGGTAAGGGTTCAATTATTAGAACTATTATCTTAAATGGGAAGGTCCGTATTTATTTTATGGGAAACTAATTTTTTTCAAGAAGTATCTTCAAACTATTCCATTAAATTTTAGTGAAAAAAAAAAGAACTGGATAAGAGAAAACAATCACTTTTTTTCTTTTTTTTTTCTTCTTCTTTTTTTACTGTCAAGTGTCAATTTTCTGTCAAGAGAGCTAAAATCTATGCACCTCATTATTTACCGGACTTTGTTCAAATGAGCTTATGATGCTTTATCAGCCCACGAATGTGTTGGGCAACAAGTCATTTTCTGCAGCACCAGCCCGGGTGTGGAACCAACTCCCCCTGACTGTCAAACCATCTCCATCCATCACAACCTCAAGACAATATTAAAATGTCACCTGTTCAAACAAGCATACTCGCACAATCCACAGTCCTAATTTGTTTTTTTCTCATCAAGGGCCGTGAGTGAGGTTTTTAGGCGGATACCGCACTGTATTCTTCTTATTAATACAATCAAATTCAAAGAGAGGGTCCACAGCAGTGAAGAAACGGCAAGATAAGCAGAAATTGCTCAAACGTGTTATGCTGAGCAAAAATAAGCAGAATACCTTGCCACAGATTGTACATGTGGCATGTTTTTTTGGCTGGTAACCTTATTCTGGTAAGCATAATTTTGACTTGCTTAGCTATTTTGTTTGCTAAAGCAGCTCTATGAAATTAGGCCTTGGTCCCTTAAAATCACATCATATACAATCACATCATCAACTGCCACTGTTTCTCACAATTCAGGCAGTGTCTCCCTGATGTTTATCAATAGTGCTCACAATGGAAGCTTCTTGTTCTGGGATGAAAAGAGAATCTATTTCACCCACAGTTATGGTAAGAACAGTCAATTTATCCTCTATATAATGGATCATACAAAGTTTTCAAAATTTTCAAAATTAATACTTTTTTTTAAAAATGTTTATTTCAAAATTGATGCCCATTGTTTAAACATAACACTCTACACATCTAGGCAAAGTCAATCTACCAATCTTAGGCTGTGTCCGACTTGGCGACTTCGGCTACAGCTACGGCTAGGGCGCGCACATCTGCTGTTCTTCAACACTGGTAGACGCGCTGATCTAGCCGTACCTGTAGCCAAAGTCGTCAATTCGGACATACCTTGTCTTAAAGTAGCTTCCGTTCAACTGACAACTAAAATCAAGGGAGCTCATTTTGTTGGTAAAGGTGCCATATCATTTTTTTGAACTATATATTTCATTAAATGTTTTTTTTTCTGCAATAGGTCTGACTGTCAAACCCTTCAGAGTTGAAGGAAAAGAAACTTCAATGCTGAACAGCTCTGACAGTGAGGTGATCAGTCAGGTGAGGGAGGTTGTTTGTTTACAAGTGAAGACAACAAACAAACAAACAACTGTGAAGCCAAGCTGCTTTTAAAGCACATATAATTTCCCTTAAAAGTTAGATATTTCTCAACTTAGTCTTTTACTTTAACAAGTAAGCCATTTGCGATTTCAGAAAAAACTGGTACAATGACTTGTCCTTTAAAGTTTGTAAACAAAATTCCTAGTCTTTGAAGAAGTCCATTTGTCTTATGAAACATTATGATATGGCTCTGTCCTAAACGGCAACTTTGGCTACAGATACGGCTAGATCAGCGCGCCTGCTAGTGTTACAGAATAGGCAGACGCACATGATGTAGCCGTAGCTGTAGCCGAAGTCCCCTTTTCAGACACAGCCTTTATGTCTTTTACAAACTTATTTTTATTGTTAATTTGTTTAGGTATGTGTCAGCCAGAAGGGAGATATTGTAGTACTGATGTCATCCAATCGTTTGTATTACAGCAGAGTCGGCCTGACAAAGCTCATTAGCGTAAGTGTGTTAAATATAACTGTCTTGAAGAATTTATGCATTCTTTCCGTATGTAGAAATGAGACTCTGAGACAGAAATAAAAGTTTGCTAATAATTTTGAATAAGGGAATCAAAAGTGGTGATGAGGCCTTATTTTTTCATTCCCATTTTTTATTCACTTATTCAAAGTTATATGAAACTTTCATTTTTGCATCAAAGTCTTATGTATAATTATTGAAAGGGATCCAAAGAAAATGATTTGATAAGAAATTATGCAAAAAACTTGTCACCAAATGCATGTTTCAGGTGTTTGGTCCTTCTCTTTGATCTACTTCTCTACCTCTGAGGATACTTTTGCTTAAAGATGCTGTCAGAATTTTGGCTGATTTGACCCAAACATTTTGATTTAAAAATCAATAGGTATTTTGATGGGGATCAAGAAAGTTACAAGCTTTCATTTGAGCCATTGCTCAAAAAGTCCGCCAATTAATAGTAGCAGTGAAATAAAGTGCTCAAAATTAGTTTTTGTCGGATCCCAACAATATATCACGTGACCAATTTAAAAACGTTTCAATTGTTGTCATGGTTCCTGACCATTCAAAGTAAAAGTTAAACCTTTTTTTGTTAGAGCGGGTGATACTCTTTGAAATACCACTCAAAAAAAACTCCATGGGTAATTAAAATGTGGAAAATGCCATCAATTCAATTTAGACCTACTTCTTAATATCTGGATGCCAGTTTCAAACTTACTTTGTCAGCAGTGATTCTCACCCTGTGTACAGAAGTGCCGAATGCTAACATATTCCTCTCTTTCCTAAAGTTTGATTTGTGTCTTTTATCTAGATCCCTGCAGCAGACCTCCCCACCGCTGATCCTAGACTGTTTTTCGACAGCTCCAATTCCTTGTTCATGGTCAGCACTGCCAATATGAGGTAGGTCATAAAAAAAACTGACTTTTGAGTTATTTTAAATTCTGTATCTAAACTCTTTTTTTTCCTGTACTCAAAACACTCGTGATACTTGACTCACCTACAAGTACACATTGCAAAGGAACAGACCTTTTCATGCTATTTAGTCAAAATTTTCATTGATGGAAATGCCATCAATTTTCCTCCAGACTATTCTTCAGCAATGACTCTCCTCTCCTGTGATTGTTAATTCTTGAGAATTGCCATATATGTAAAGTATTCCTTTTGTCTTCTATTTATGTGGAGTTTTGGAGAAGCTTCAAGGTGGCGCTACCCTCTGTCCTTGGAGCTTGCTGGATCTCTACACAGTTTGGAAAATACATGCCAGGTAGGACTGAGTGAAATGTTTATAATACCTCTGGCATATCCATGACTCAACCACCTTAAAGTAATGGGGGGGTTTTTCTTCAGACTTTTGATCTGCTTCAAAGCTGCCAACGTTTCCGGATTCTGCAGAAAGTTTCCTGAATATGAACCAATCTTTCCATGTTTGTATGTGTACAATGTATAGTGATTGAAACACTTATACTTTACTAGTAGATATCACTAAATTCATACATTATTAAAATAAATGTGAAAAAAGGGTTTTTTACATCCTGTTGATAAGTTACTACTCTTTGGAAATAGTGTTAAGTGGAAAAATTTAGATATTTCTTGAAAAATCAAAGGAAAGCATGACTATCTGACCACCTCATACAACCCATCTTATATTACAGTACAATCATCTTGAACATGGAGACACTGCTAGCATATATTACCTAGATAGAGGAGATACAGTACAACTGTGGACATCTATAACATTCTCTGCAGGCTCTGATGTCAATCTACAGGTAGTTTTATTGACCTTTCAATTTAATTTCAATTACATTTTACTTTTTTTTTTTAACTATCATAAACAAAGAAGAACAAGCAAGTAATATTGTTCGTAATATTTATTATTGAACAAGCAAATAAATGGACAAGAAAGCATGGAGCTTTTTTTACAGTGCAATTTGAAAGGTTGAATTTGAAGAAATTGTGTTACCATAGTTTTGTTTTCTTTTATTCTTAATAAATTTATTTCACTTGACCTGTGACTTCAGGTACAATGGACCCTTCTCAAACTAAACTGAAGTGATTTAATTAATTCGATTTGTGAATCCAGGTGATGTCCAGCGCTTCTAGCTTGTTGCATATTGGTAAATCCGATCACTGGGACTATCACCCAGGCTCATTGGCAGTAAATAAGGTGGGTATTTGTAGTTACTGGCGCTCTACCAACTGAGCTATCCAACCCTGTGTTGGCGGTCTCCCTATTTTTCTTAAATCAAACCCCAACCTCCCTAAAGCCCTGAAACTCAAACAACTAAAAGTTCCGAAACTCAAACTACTAAAAGTTTCGAAATTCAACACAACTAAAACTTCCGAAACTCAAACTACTAAAACTGTTAATTTGTTTGCAGACCCTGACAGTACAATCAAGTGACAACCTCCTGGAGGGTGTGGCTGATTATTATGAAGACTTGGAGAGATTTACTGGAGATGCTGTGGTGGAGGTCATTCCTGATCAGGATGATATCACATGCGTGAGACGGTCAACCATGGTAAATTTTATCTACTTCAAATATTAGTCGAAAGGCCACATTTCAGTTCTCTCATTATTTTCTTGGGGATGTTGGAGCTAGAAGACTGTGTCTCTTGTGCTACCAAACTGTTCCTTATGCAGACAGTGCAGTTGATTGCCTCCAAGTTGCCTGGAACGGGTTGCCTGTATATACTCCCATGACCTAAGAAAGCAATTTGTAAAATCTCATCCGTTATAGATCTTCTCTGTATGTTGTATAGTGCTTGTTCAAATAAAAACAGCATGCATATTGAACTGTTCTGGTCTTGTCAAAACAATTCTTGGCCAGTAAACATTGTTTTGCGAAAAGTTCTTCGGTCATGTGGATTTTTCAAACAAATTCGAGCCCTGCATGTATATCATCAAATAAATGCTGCTGTGAAGACAAGTTTCTTAAGATGTGCCTAATTTTTCTTAAAGATAAGACTATTATTTAGGAAAATTATTTTTTTTTTCAAGAGATTCTGGATACTATAAAAAAAAAAGGGCTTTAATGTTGCCCAAGGCATGCTACATCTATTTAATATATATAAATGTTCCACATTGATTTATTTCAAGGTGGCACGTTTTTCTATTGGTTGTCCTCCCGGTAGACACATTCGTGTCAGGAAGCCAGAATTCTGTCAGCATTTCAATAACTACACAATACCAAGGTGAGTGATACACACATGAGACTTGAAGGTTTGCATAGTAGAAGGATAATACCCATGAACACATTTGAGATGACAACATGTAGAAAAATCTCTTTTGAGTGATGGTGGTTCTGCGAAGAACAGGAGAGCTCACTGTTTCAGACAGTATACTCTGTCCGTCGTCAGGAGACACAAGAAAAACCATTAACTTAAAGGCAGTGGACACTATTGGTAATTTCTCAAAATAACTATTAGCATAAAACCTTAATTTGTAACAAGTGATGGGGAGCTGTTGATAGTATAAAACATTGTGAAAAACGTCTCCCTCTGAAATAACGTTGTTTTCAAGAAATTGATTTCGAAATTGATTTCGAGACCTCAGATTTAGAATTTGAGGTCTCGAAATCAAGCATCTGAAAGCACATAACTTTGTGTGACAAGGGTGTTTTTTCTTTCATTATTATCTCGCAACTTCGACGACCGATTGAGCTCAAATTTTCACAGGTTTTTTATTTAATGCATATGTTGAGATACACCAAGTGAGAAGACTGGTCTTAGACAATTACCAATAGTGTCCAATGTCTTTAAGGTTAATATAGAGTGTCATGGCCGAGTGGTTAAGAGCATCGAATTCAAGTTCTGGTGCGAATTCACCGGAGTGTGGGTTCGGATCCCGGTCGTGACACTTGTGTTCTTGAGCAAGATACTTTACTATAATTACTTCTCTTCACCCAGGGGAATAAATGGGTACCTGCGAGGGTAGAGGTTGATATTGTAACTGAAAAAGCCTTTGGAGCGATATAAACTGTTGCCCAGGTTGTATACTCCCAAGGGAGCTGAGAACCATTAAAAAAGGGATGTTATTGGCCCTATGACAAGGGCACTAATGTAAAGCGCATTGATACGGTTATTGTGAAATGCGCTATATAAGAATTGGTTATTATAATATTTATGGTGGCATGGGGGACTTGTGCGTTCAGTGCTCATTTCTAACCACAGAGACCCTGGTTTGATTCCCGGCTAAGAGTTGTGCATTGGTACTCCCTATCCCAAAAGGGGTTTTCTTTGGTTTCCCCATTTGTTTACCCCTCCTGAAAAACCCAATATTTCTGTTTCCTTATTTTTTGTTACACTATAACTTATTTGAATTGTTTGTAGAGATGGTTATTTGGAGAATAATGGAACCGAGGCAGTGAATGACAAGGTGGGTTTTTAATATGGATAGAAAATAAAATAAAATAAATTTCATTGTGGTCCTTTGTATATGTGTTTGTAATTTCACATGTGATTATATTTTTTTCATCAGCTAACTGCTGCTTGTTATTTTATCTGTGAATACCAAACCAAAAAATACAAAAGAAAATACTAGATTGATATCATTCAGTGATTAACATTACCCTTGGGAAAAACAATAAGCTATCCAACAAGAGTTCCTGAATATGTCTTAAATTTGCAAGTGAGCTTCGCCAATTGATGATTGGCCAACTAGAGATCTCATATCCTTTTGTAGGAAGTTGAGTATCAAATCTTTGGCTCGATGCTAAAGGTCCTTATTTGCAAAATGCATATTTGACGAATAAATTATAATCCACAAGTATATTATTTTCTTTGAAATGAATAATTCTTTTTGCAAAACAATTACTTTGGAGAACACTCTTTGTGTTGGTCAATAAGCTCCATTTACCAGGAGCTTACAAAAGCAATATTTGAGGAATTCGTACAAACAGCGCTATAGTCCTGAGTAAATGAAATAACATTCAAAAACCTACCTTGCGGTCATCTTCAATTCCAATTTTAACAATTGGTTGATTCTTATTTTCCTCTCAACTTACTCCTAAAAACTTAAACCTATCAATGGGAGTATAATTTGTATTAAACTTAATTGTTGAGGTGCACAATTTCATTCTGTACTAAAAGCAGAAAATATTGCGTGAGAATATTTTGCTCAACAACATAAAGCAGGACAGTCAGAGATGGTATGGTATTTTAGCTGCTAACCTTATGCATTTTTGTTGTTGTGGATAGCTACTTTTTGTGCTTTAATAGCGGTTTTATAAAAATGATGTTTTTTTCCTTTGTAGGTTGTTGAATATGACTGGTCTGTCTTTGGATGCCCCATACCCAGCCATTATCAGGAGACTTTCAGACCAACACTAGATCTGTAAGTTTGATAAAAACAAAATGTTATTTTACCTACCTTGCCTTTTGTTGTTTTGTTGTTGTTGATGGGTACGAAGTGGTAGTAAAGAAACATTATGTTGTGCTTGGCTACTTTTTGAGCTTATAGACAGCTTTATAAAATTAGACCCTGATTGCAACAGTCAAGTTTCTCAGTTTTTTTTGACACAATTTTTATTTCAAACCAAATCAAATGTCTTGACTTCATGAAAACTATGAAACATTACGTACTGACATGTCACATTTCGTTGCAAAACATGAGACTTTGTTATTTTTTTTAGCTATGATTCTGATGATAAGGTGATTGAATTAAGCAGTAACTATGTGATGTATGAAGAGCAAGGCAGGACGGATTACAGCTACAGTGCAACCATGCTGCAGGTAAAACAAGTACACTACTTAACATTGGTTTTAGAAAACTAGAACAAATGTCAGTTTGGCATTATTGTAAAAAAAATTTACCCTGAATTGATTAAAAATTACCTGGAATCCAAGAGTTTAATTCATTTGGAAAATTGCAATCACAAATACAATATTTCAGCTTGAGATATCTTGCCTTCAACTCTCATAAGATTTAAGAAATTGTTACAAATTTGTTTTTATGTTACTAGTCTGGCACTCAAGTTTTTTTTTATGAGAAACTTGTAGTAAACCTAGAAAGTTCTTTAGCAGCCAAGTTGAGTACTTTTGTATTAAGAGTTGAAGTTCTATAATAAAATATGGTTGGAAGACACATCAATTGTTCCACTCATTTTGTTAACAAAATAACATTAAAATCAAAATTAGATTAAATTTAAGCAAACTGAAATTAGACAGCAGAACATGTTGCTTGACAGACTTCTGCTGGATACCAGGAGTAGGATACCAGTCACACATTGTACATGTGACTTGGTCGTTTTGGTGGTAACCTTATTCTGGTAACCATACTTTTGTTTTGCTTAGCTGCTTTTTGCTCTTAAGCAGCTAAATCAAATGGGGCCAAGGAGAAATTTCCCCTAACTTAACAGCAGGTGCAATCATTTTGCAATAATTACTATTGAGTATTTTCTTGTTAATTGTTTTATCCAGGCTGGATGTCAATCCTTAGCCCAGACCTGGTCATCAATGATCAACGGGAGTCACAACATGACATCATCATCCCCGTTGTGGGGTCCTCATGTAAGCCTTTCTTTTCCCCTGGTCCTTTAGATCTCTATGTATTCGGGTCACATTTTTTCCTTTACTCATACTCAAATTATTATTTTTTTATCCCCTGCAAGTAAAGTATAATAGAAGTTGCTGTTATGCACATACCCCCTCTCCCCAGGAGGTCTGTGCCACCCCCCCCCCTTTTTTGCAGTCTGGACCTCTGAAGTTAAATATGAAGTTTTCTTCTTTTTTTTTTTGTTGACTAAAGTTAATTTGCCAGTCGCCCCCATGTTCCACCCCGGCCACGGAATAGATTTTCCCCTAAAAATGTATCTAACCTGCTGCTTTAGACAGGAAATCATTTAAAAGCAATGTTGTTAACATTTTTTCCCCACATATTTCCTGACACTTTTTCCTCACTTTCTTATTGTTTATATTCCTAGAATTATAAGAGTTGTTTTACTGTTAATGTAAGCACCAATGTTGCCGATCTACGAACCCAGAGCTATCAGGTCCTGAATAACACTGGAGTGTCTTCAATTAAATGGAGTACAACGAGGAATACTAGCCTCTATCAATTCACAGCAACAGTTGTGGATCCTAAGTTTAGGTAATGCATGAAAACAGACTGTGCATGTCTGGCATTTATTCAAACATTAGGACTCGAGTACAGACTATGTGCAAGTCTTGTGTGTATTGAAACAGTGGGACCTGCAATGCGCAAGTTTGTTTTCTTTGTGCATTATTGCAATGTTCGTGGGATCAAAAGTGGTTCCAAAAGTGTTTGAATACTTGTGAGGCTTACACAGTCTACTGAACTGCCATCATCTACATCCCAGTAGTTAATTTCATATATCTGCTTACCAGTTAGCACATTTGTGTGCAAACTGTAGCTGAACAAATTTGCTTAGTCCTAAGCATAAGCTTATTTCACAAGTTAGCAGGAACATATTGCAGGGGCTGACATTGTTGCAACTCTAAACGGGATGGGAGCTTTAAAAGGGTTGAACACTTCAAAAGGATTAGAAAGTTCAAAAGGGTTGAAAACTAAAAAAGGTTTTGAAACTTTGAAAGGGTTGGGAACTTTAGAAGGGTTACAAACTTTTAACAGGTTGGACATTTTAAAATGGTTGGAACTTTAGAATGGTTGGAAACTTTAAAAGGTATGGATACTTTAGAAGGGGTACTTTAGAAACTTTACAAGATCCCTCATAGGATTACAGATAAAAATCTTCCACAGGGTATTCTAGTAACCAAACCATGCTTTGAATTAATATAAACATCTTTCTGTTTGTTTCATTGATACCATGACAGCTTTTGTCATCTACAGACGAGGTTTGCGGTGGAGGTTTATGGTCTTCCTGGAGCGGTGGTTGAGAAACCATTCACCCAAGTCTCTCTAGGAATCTTTGCCATTTTGACTCTTGCCCTAGGGGTCGTATCCTACATGTACTTCCGCAAAGGTCATATCAGGAAGTTGGAGGAACAACTGTTTGATTATGATGCAGGTAAGGATGTCTGAATCAGTGGCTGTGGCTAGCGGCTAGTGGCTGCTGAAGCAGTGTTTAAGAGTTTGGTCTTTCAGCGATTTAACAATAGCCAGTTCCGAAGCTGTTATTTGTACACAGCCAGTAGACTTTGTTATGTCAGATGCCTGATTGTGTCTTTGTTTTGTTTTTCAGAATTCTACTGAATTTATTGATGGATTTAGTATTTGTTTCTGATTTGTGTTTTCTCTTTTTGCATACTTGTTGGACACTTGAATTAAACTGTACTGGTTTCTACTTTTGTTCTTTTCTGCAAATAGCTTATCTTCACAGGGCAAATTAAATTTTGTATTTTCGTGGATTAACTAGAGTTTGAGTTAATTGTTCTGTATCTAATCATTTTCATATGTTGCTTTACTGTAATGTTTAAATGTAAAGGGTAAAGTTATCTTCTTTTGTTATTGTCTTCTCCTAAATATTAAAATACCCAAGACAGTTTTTCTACTTCTACTGGTGGAGAGCGCATTATGTGGGGGTGTTTAAACCTTTGACAAAAACCAGCTTGATTTGTTTATAACAAGCTGGCTTCCGCGTGTCGGGCGCGTAAGATTATCACCCAGAATGCAACCTAAGCGCACGCGCGTACACACCCCATGCATATCAAACAGATTCTTCACAAAGTTTTTGAAAATAATATTTCAATCCTCAAATTTTCAACTGTCAAAGTGTCTGTAATTGTATTTTTTTTACGTTTTTAAACAAAAGGGCATTTATGAATGGGAACAAAATGTCCGTTTAAAACCTTGCATGGTCGTTGCCGTGCGATAAAGGCCGCCGACCCTGCCGGCTTTAAACAGCCGTTGAACAACTCGTCGCTACCCTTTTATTCCCTTATTATAACATGGTAGAGTTAACTTTGTATAATTTGGCATTAATTTGTGTTTGAGTAAGTTGTTTCATTATCCAATGATTTTCATATGACGCTGTACTGGTATGCTTTACTGAAATGTTTGTTCATTTAAATAACAGGGCTCTAATTTTGTTCTCGTCTTCAAACAGCATATCTTAACATGGCAAAGTTAACTTTTGAATTTTGTTGACTAACTTGGCTAAGGTGGTTTCATTCCCTATCCTTTCATTTTCATATGGTTGAATTATTTTGATTTTGCTTGGACAACTTTCAGTATTATTTATTCCTTACTCACATCATCAACTCAGTTGCCATATAACTACATGGAAGACAGATACACCAACATTAATTATGATATTGTTGTACCCAATGGAATAAAATAAGAAATTCTTGTTTAGGATGATATGCACATCAGAGGGATATCAAGAAGGTGTGCACATCTAAAGGTTTTAAAGCTCTTAATTGTGCTTCAAGAAAACTGACTGTGAAAATTCCAAGCTCTTCTTGGCTCTTGACATTGTAATACAGGGGCCAATTTCATAGAGCTGCTTAAGCAAAAAATTTGCTTAAGCACAAAAATAGCTTGCTTATTTTACACATGTTACTGGCCAAAATTTCATGCCATATACATTGCTTGTGACTGGTATTTAGGTGTTTCTTACTAAGCATAACAATTGAGTGGAGTCTTGGCCGGTAATCTGATTTTACTAAGTAAGGATTTTTCTTTTGCTTAAGCAAAGTTTTGTGCTTAAGCAGCTCTATAAAATTGGGCCCAGATAAACTCTGCATGCGAATGGACAAATATCTCTTTTGAATGGAAACATTTTAGCAACATTGACATGCACCAATGATGCACTTTTTTTTCTTTTTTTTAAGTAGCCATTTTATTGCTTACAATCTTCGGCCCGGCTGGGACAAAATGCTCCCGGAGACCCTTAAGTGCTTCTGTCAATAGCACCTCGTAGTGACTATATGAACATGTGCTCCTTTAACTTTAAATTTTGTTTCTCCCTTTCAAAATAAAGATGAAAAGTAAGTCCAAGAAAATGTTTGAACATTATCCAGTGATGTCTCTTCATGGATGAGAGTGATGCCCAACCGAAAGGGTCCAATGGCTTTAACGGGTAACTACACAACCATGCATACACATGTCAATGGGAAACTACACAACCATACACAAGTCAATGGACACTCCACAACCATACACAAGTCAATGGGAAACTACACAACCATACACAAGTCAATGGGAAACTTCACAACCATACACAAGTCAATGGGAAACTACACAACCATACACAAGTCAATTGGAAACTTCACAACCATACACAAGTCAATGGGAAACTACACAACCATACACAAGTCAATTGGAAACTACACAACCACACACAAGTCAATGGGAAACTACACAACCATGCACAAGTCAATGGACACTCCACAACCACACACAAGTCAATGGGAAACTACACAACCATACACCAGTCAATGGACACTCCACAACCACACACAAGTCAATGGGAAACTACACAACCATACACATGTCAATGGGAAACTACACAACCATACACAAGTCAATGGACACTCCACAACCACACACAAGTCAATGGGAAACTACGCAACCATACACATGTCAATGGGAAACTACACAACCATACACAAGTCAATGGGAAACTACACTACCATACACAAGTCAATTGGAAACTACACAACCATGACAAAGAAGGCAGTGTAGCTTCAATGAATACAACTCATTTTATCATTGAATGTTAACCAAGGAGCAAGTGTAAGTTAAAGATTTCAAATATAAAAATGTACAGAATTTTCATTCAAATAATTTACAAGTGAAGTTATTTGGAATATATAAGTCCTTTTAAAGTACAGTTATTTGAACAAATTGTTCACAACTTTCACTTTTCGGAATTTTTATGTGCAATGTTTGCTGATGTTACAAGTTTGCTTTTATGCAAAGAGTTTTTTATCGTAAATAATATCAGTTACTTTTAATCCAATGCTACAACTTATGATAATCTTGTAAATGGTTATATAGGCCTAAAATCCATCACAGTTTCACTGACAATGTTCTGGTAGACATATGGAAACAAGTTAGAATGACTTGTTTTTTAATCTAATTATTAAATGTTTAGAAAGTAGCTGTCCATCAAGAGCTGCCTTCAAATAAAAAATTTAAAAAATATTTACTGGAGTTGGCCTTGTTATAATATTAAATAAATAAAATTTGTATCATGTTACTTTGTTTTTGAAATGATTGGAGATTTTGTGTTGTTAGTTGGTAAATGGTGGAAATTTGTATTCTTATTCTGAGTTCAACAAATGTTTGTTCTGCAAAATGTTGGATCTGAATATGGACTTGTTATATAAAGCTGCTTTAAACACAAAAAGTACAAAAACATTTGCTCACCAGGATAGGGTTACCAACCAAAATAGCATGTCACATCACATGTACAATATGTGCCTGTTATCTTGCTTATTTTCGCTTAGCAGAAACTTCCTGCTTTTAAGCAGCTCTAGGAAACTGGGTCCAACAACTGGGAAAACAATTGGTTTGGGGTGAGGTTATTTTAAGTGTTCAGAAGTGAACTGAACCAAACTGCCCCTCTTTCCCTTTCATCAATGGAAACTTTTGATAACACCTGCAAGTACAATCTATTCTTGGGGTTGGATCCAGCGGGTGTGGTGACATGCCCCTCCCAGGTCTTCTCATAAGGTCAATTCATAAAAATGGTCAAGCATCATCAGTCGTCTGCAAATAAACGGCAAGATACATTATTTATTCAATCTTGTGGTATCATCGGATCATTAATAAATATGCAGGCCTTGAATTACCGCCCCATCCAGGTCATATGCTCTGGTTGCACTAGTCTTGGCCTTGGTGTCCCTTAAAAGATTGCCCATGGGCTTGATTCTCCAATGGAAGTGCCCTTTGAAGAATGAAAATGACCTTGCCCTCTCCTAGATGAAAATGACAGGCCTGCTAGTGGGCTCTTTAATGGCCTTGGTGACCCTTGATCCCCATGGACTGAAAGATTTTCCAATGAAAGTGCCATTTGAAACATGAAAATTGCCTTGCGCTGTCAAAGATTTCATTCCAGGTCTGGGTATGTGGCATTGGGATGTGATTTGCCATGGTCAACTTGATATGAGATTTGTTTAGTAAGTCTGGTTTTAGCCCTTGATGCAAAACCTCTGAAATAATTCAAAGAAAACCGTCAAAGAAAATCTAACTTGCCTCTTGGACCACTTCAAGTATTTGATCCAGTGTCCCTTGCTGGTTTCTGGCTAAGTTCCCATTATAATCCAGTGATGCCAACAAACGGAAGCAGTGTGCCAAATACTGTCTGTCACTGTTCAGTAAATCGATCACAAAAATAAATCAGTTATTAATTCGATAGTTGGGGAAAGGAAATCAGTTTATTTTGTTGGTTCCCATGTTATCGTAATTGTTAGAAGAAAAAAATTGTTAAGAAACCAATGGACCCTCAAAGGCCTGAAGCAACCTCAGACTGTAAGGAAAATGTTTAACAAATGTCGGCTTCAGAAGCGGGAGGGAACCACAAATAGGGAGACCTATGCACTTGGGTGTAGAGGCGAAAACCCAATTTGCATGCAAGGCTCCACTCCAGTACATGATTGGAACTGGGGTCACAAGATGGTGTACATGCCCGGTCACACAGGCCTCGATAACGAGAACGGCGAGAATGTCAACAATGCACGCCTTCGATTGGTTGAATGTGCGTGGGCGTGTTCTGATTGGAGCATTTAAACCAATAGAATGCGTTCTCTTTGCGTCGTGATCGTTATCGTTTTTGTTATCGCTGCAAATAAATCACTGGTCCAACCTATACAATGGCAGTAAATTAAGCTCTGCTTAAATACAACTTCCTACATGTCTGAGTATTTAGTCTGTAATTAATCATCGATAATGATAGTCCGCGCTGGGCACAACTTCCAACCAATCATAGTTATTCATTGACCTCAGTAAGGGCGCTGTTACGGACTTGTGAGGTCCGCTGTATAATTATCACTTCCTTACATGTCTGAGTATTCATTCTGTGCATAATAATCATCAAAGCTTTTCTTGGTTTTGAAGAGGTCTTCTGAAGACACTGTATCGACTGTAAGTTAAAACGAAAAAGGAGAGAGTACAATAATTATAACAACTCCGGACTTCCACTATTTATAATTTGTTGATATTTTCGACAAGATCGTCCCAAAGAAGGTCATCGGCACACACTGGGGGGAAACTGAGACATACAAACTTTAGGAAAGCTGAATTAGGAATCGATGTTCCTAATTTAAATTTGACATGATTGGTCACAGCATGCACCAGGCAAGAAGTTCCAAAGAGATACAATTGGAAAGGTTAATAAAATGGCTTTGTTCTACATCTCATCAGGCTTGAGTATGTGGTTAAGAACAATTAAGCATCTAGTTGAGTAATCTAGTGGAACATTTACCATGAAAGTATATGTAAAACAGACGGAGGCTGGCTACAGATAAACAGTGATAAAGAGGTTGTGATGGTGAGCCAACTCTTCATCACCAACCTGGTTAAACAACTCCTCGCTTTGAGCTATGGAAAAGAGTATATTATTCCTCGTCATGACAGACTGCCATGACGATAGTATATAATCACACAAAATATCCCTCGAAATTGTGTGCATTTCCTTCCAGAACTAACATTGTAATTTTGTGGAGTCAGTCGAATTTTTGTTATTTATTTCAAAAGATAATATCAAGTATTTTGGGGAACGAATGTCCTGACCTAAAGCAGGTTGAACATGTGGATGGTCGTCGTCTGGGTCTTCCTCTTCCAATATCTATAAAGAAATTAATCGAATTGGTTAAGATCGGATATTATGGTCCAAGCATTGCTCTATGGTCCAAGCCATGGTAAAATTCTCTCCTGATAATTGAATCCTGACTCGTCTCATCCTAATTGTGTTTGGAGTACGATGCTATGGTACCTGTCTAAACTAACCCAAGACAGTGGCAATCAAATCCAACGGTATTAAACGTTGGATTTGAACTTGCCCATGTGCCATGTGCTTGCATTCCCATTTAAAGAAAACAAATTAAGGGGTGTCATTTTTGTGTGTCGCCTATATACATACATACAGGATTATGATAAGTGAGGAAGGCTTGCATATTTTGCAGCTGATTATAACGTGGGTTGTAACCGTAATTTAATATCATTCATGATTTGAAGTTATATTCACCACAGCTTCCTTGCGTTCAGCTTCCTTTGCCGCTGCTGCCTCCAGGGTAAGCTGGAAGTTATCCACCAGTACAGCCACGAATAAGCTAAGCAAAAGTCAATTTAATCATTTGTTAAGTGAAAATTGAAGAAAACAAGTTCGTTTACAGTTTCTTTGCTTTGGTTTGAAAAATAAAAAACATCGTCTGTAAAGTTATGACAATTAAAAGCAGCTCCGTCATGTTCAATATACATTAACGTGGTAACAATATTGTTTAGACCCAATCATTTTACTGGCTTAACTTCCCTTTAAGGCAATTTCGGTGCCCCAAAAATATGTTTAACTGCATATAGGCCCATTGAAATTTGTGCATGGGTGAATACTTACTTCAGGAATATGAAGTACTCCAGTGCAATGTACAGTACCAGAAAGAAGATGATGTGAAAGTAACCTGCAACACGGAAAATAAGCAGCAACAATACGTTTCCGTTGAATAAATTTAAAGTCTTCATGAACTTTAAAAATTGGCGTCAGGATAATGGCGTAACCTCAGGGGAGGGAGCCCGCCGGAACCATGATACCCCCCCCCCAAACATTGGTTAAAAATGCATATGAAAGGTTCTATACACAGTGAAGGCCCGCATAAATATGTCTTTGTCCCCTCGTGTCCCCTAAAATACTATGGCCTCTTTGTAATTCAAGGCCATCATGTTTCCATGATATGAACGTTTTACACTCATACAGACCTGGGTCTTTGGCGACGGCATCCGAGTAGATGTAGAACCAGTCGTCCAACGTTAGAAGCTGAAAGAGGGTGAACATCGCCGAGCCGAGGTTACCAAATCGCTTCGGGTCTACATCGGCATACAGACCTCTGCCAATCACGGCAAACATATCTGACGATAACTAGAGTTAAGGAATCTTTCCATTTCTCTAAAACATTCTCAAAAAAATTTCAGAATGAAATTTTAAACTTCATAATCATTGACATTTACTCATTGATTTCAAAACACACACACGATTTTACTAAAGCCTCCGATAAAAAAAAATCACACAAGTTGTTGAACTCAACAATTATATGGGCCTAACTTGGCAAAATAAATTTCGAAAAACTCAAGGTCCCACCGAGATTTGAACTCGGATCGCGAGATTCAGAGTCTCGAGTGCTAACCGTTACACCATGGGGCCGATGGAACATATGCCAAAGTATTGCCTCTGGGCATTTCTGTGTTATCCTTTGAGCAAAAAAGTTTGAACTTTTAAAACCCTTCTTGTAAACCACTGCTTCAGTTTGACCCAATTATAGGTCATTTTGATTCAGAGTCAGGTGACCCGCACAGGGTCAGCTCAAAGTTTTAAGAGTGGTGAGCAAAGCATGCAAGACGTATCCTTGCAAAAAATGTTATGCCTTTATTGTGTAACTAAGACTTGTTCCCAGTGGAGGTCTATTTTCTCCTCACCACTGAAATCGAACTTGAAATAAATAGGTTGTTTTTTCAATCGTCATGTTTTATGGTTCAATGGTAACATTGCAGAACATTTCAAAGTGCTGACAAAATGGCGAGCATTTCTGTGTTATCCTTTGAGCGCAAAAAAGTTGGATTGTAAAACCCTTCCTGTAACCCCTTGCTTCAGTTTGACCAAATTCTAGGTCATGTTGATTCAGATTTTGGGCCATACTGACCCCGATATGAGTCAGGTGACCCCTATATCCGGGTCAACTCAGACTCGAAAGTGTTAAGAGTGGTTAGATTAGCAAAACAGTAGACGTCCTTGCAAAAATGTTATGACCAGTGTTACTTAGACTTGTTCTCAGTGTCATTTGGCCCAATTCTAGACATGTTGATTCAGATTTTGGGCCATACTGACCCCAAAATGGGTCAGGCCCACGTGACCCGCATCCGGGTCAATTCAAACCCAAAAATATTTAGAGTGGTGAGCAACAAAAATGACGTATCCTTAAAAAAATGCTATACCTTAGTGTTTTAAAGATTTGTTCTCAGTGTAGGTCTATTTTCACCTCACAGAAATTGAACTAAAATCAATAGGTTCTTGTTTCAATCGTCATATTTCATGGTTTGGTTCAAGGGTAACATTGTAAAATACATTGTACCTTTCTTTACCAACTCAAATAATCAATAATTTATTGTTTCATAGAAAGAAAAATATAGGTCACAACTTTATATTTAACTATAAGTAACCATGGAGGCTACCTCCATGAAGTAACTACCTAAAATATCAAATATATATTTTAACTTTCTGCGTTTTCTCAATAATTTAGAGCCTATTGAGTGACTCTTATTCTTTGTAAGCAATGGGCCTGTGTCGGAAAATCAGTTTGAAGTGTTGGAAAAAATATTAAAGAATCTTTAGGTGTCATATGTTTCGCATTTTATCAGTTTAGTGACCTCTGTCCGTTAACGCTGTATTCGGCATTTTAACGTAGGTATGATATGCAGGCCGCGTGGCCTAATGGATAAGGCGTCCGACTTCGAATCGGAAGATTGAGGGTTCGAGTCCCTTCGCGGTCGATCTTTTTTTTTCCTCCTTCTTTTTCGCTGATCTTGTTTTAAAATAATATTAAAGGGACAATGCCTGCGGTAAAAATGATTTTAAAACACTTTTTCATTAAAATTTCCGTTAAAAATGTTTACAATTTGTTAAACTGCAATATCCCTATATAGGTATTTATGATTATTTTGCAAAATACATTTTGAAAACTGAAGGTCCCACCGAGATTTGAACTCGGATCGCGAGATTCAGAGTCTCGAGTGCTAACCGTTACACCATGGGGCCGATGGAATACAAGAAAAACTATTGCTTTCCGAGCCTTTGTGTGATCTATGAACTGTTTAATGAATGGGGTGATTCTAATAACGTTCCTAAGCGACGAGTGTGCATTGACAAAAGGCCTGCGCAAGAGCCCCCAACCTGTGTTTGTTCGATCGGATCCTTTCGGAAATGTTTGTGTTTTTCACCCCATCAGCGGTAAATATGAACAGAAACAAGCAAATCGGTACATCATTTTCGCTTTGTGATATTTGATTAATTTATCCTTCATTCCATCGGCCCATGGTGTAACGGTTAGCACTCGAGATTTTGAATCTCGCGATCCGAGTTTAAATCTCTATGGGAGCTTCATTTTTTAAAGTCATCTTTTGCCAAACTATAATATTGCTGAATGCATTCGGAAACTTTTGTCATTTTTATCGGCAATTTAGATGACAGAATGTTTGTTTTCCAAGATTGGTTAGGAATCGTTTGGAATTCGTTGGGAATTGTTAGGACGATTTAGGAATCGTTAGGAATTGGATAACACTTGTTAAGAATTGGTTAGGAATCGTAAAGGAATTGGTAGCACTTGTTAGGAATTGGTTAGAAATCGTTATTGGTTAGGAATCGTTTGGAATTGGTTGGACGTGTTAGAAATCGTTAGGATGTGGTTAGCACTTGTTAGGAATTGATTAGGAGTCGTTGGAATCGTTATGAATTGGTTGGACGTGTTAGGAATCGCTATGAATTGGTTAGCACTCGTAAGGAATAGGTTGGGAATCGTAAGGAATTGGTTAGGAGCGTCGTTAGGAATTGGTAAGCACTTGTTAGGAATTGGTTAGGAATCGTTAGGAATTGGTTAGGAGAGTCGTTAGGAATTGGTAAGCACTTGTTAGGAATTGGTTAGGAATCGTTAGGAATTGGTTAGGAATCGTTAGGAATTGGTTAGGAATCGTTAGGAATTGGCCGGACGTTGTTAGGAATTGGTTAGGAATCATTAGGAAGTGGTTAAGAATTGTTTAGGAATCATAATGAAGTGGTTAGGAATTGGTTAGGAATCATTATGAGTGGTTAGGAATTGGTTAGGAATCATTAGGAATTGGTTAGGTGTTTGGAATTGATTAGGAATTGGTTGGACGTTGTTAAGAATTGATTATGAATCATTAGGAATTGTTAGGAATTGGTTAGGAATCGTTAGGAAGTGGTTAGGGTTGTTAGGAAGTCGTTAGTAATTGTTAGAAATCGTTAGGAATTGTAAGGAATCGGTTATGACTTTGGTTGTAGTCCGGTCGCTGGTGATGGGAGGGCCAGAAACCGAAAGATTACAAGTTCAAAAGATAACCCGTAAAGGTTCGGGGGTTTCCTTCCACATCTAGAACTGAAATTTCTCCATCTCTTCGCGTTTAGAATATTTATCAATGATACGTTGAAACTAAAGTTGCAGGGGCCCTGAAGCGGACCTGGTCCCAACGCTGTTTCAGTTCAACCATCAAAATGATTATATTAAGACGCCTTAATTAATAAGGCGTCTGACTTCAGATCGGAAGATTGGGGGTTCGAATCCCTTCGTGGTCGCTTTTATTGTACCGCTTAGTTTCAAAGAGGATGGATCTAAGATTCATCTCAGGTGTGTCGATTCACTCTTTGCCATTATTCTAAACTGTCCTCTTGTTTTTAGGTCTTTATATTAGGCATAATATTTATTTTTCAAGGTTGTCTTATTAACTCCTTGATATATAATATATATTGTTAATGTTTAAAACCATTTTTACTGTCTTGTTCTGTTCTGGCACTTAAACTAATTTTAGATTTCAAATTTTGTTATCGCTTATCTTGTTTTCAAACAATTAAAGGGACAATACCTGCGGTAAAAATTGTTTCAAAAACAGTTTTTTGTGGGGCTGCATATATAGTGCGGGTAAGAGTGGTTCATTCTACTTTTGCAGCCCCTGACCCACATAGCCGTTTCTTTTGTTTTATTTTTTGCATTTTGGTTCGTCTTTGGTTAGTTGTATTATGTTGTATTGGCCTGTTTAAGTTTAAGTTGTTAATAGGTGTACTTCTTTTGTTTGCTTTTCTGTTATTTTGTACATATTTATTATTTTGTGCTGTTATACATATTTTTGTACATTTTGTGTTGTTCTGGTCGAATAAATAATAATAACAATAAATGACTGAAGGTCCCACCGAGATTTGAACTCGGATCGCGAGATTCAGAGTCTCGAGTGCTAACCGTTACACCATGGGGCCGATACAATGGGCCTATCTAATCAAACTATTGACTGTTGAGCCTTTCTGTATTTTATTTTGAGCAAAAAGAAACAGTTTTGAACTTGTAAAATCCTTCGCTTGTTTGAGTGAGCGCAACTTATGGAGAGGGTGCAAAAGTCGTGGTCAAGACGCCTGCTCGATCCTCAATGACCCTGAAAGTTTGTTGTTGATAAAATAACCTCGCTTGTGCGTTCTGGTCCTTTCTGTGTGTTTCTTTCGAGCATGGAGTTGTTTGTGTTTTAAGCAAGTTAAGACATTCCGCATTGTGATTTTTGGTTCAGTTGCTCACACATTCCATCGGCCCCATGGTGTAACGGTTAGCACTCGAGACTTTGAATCTCGCGATCCGAGTTCAAATCTCGGTGGGACCTTAAGTTTTTTTTTCAAAATATGTTTCGCCGAACTAATTGCTGCATACATTTTCTTTCTGTATCATTTTCAGGGGCAATTTAAATGACAAATATTAATTGGCATATATTAATTAGTTTTAAAAAGTGGTCGCGTTTTCGAGATATCTCCAAAAAATCCATAGGGAAAAATGTCGACGTATAAAGAATAATCCTATATGAATACACAATCTGAGAAGTGTTACGCGGTAATACATTCATTATATTTTCAATTCAAACTCAAGATCTATAAAAGAACACAAAGAGGATACCCAATGAATAATGTCTTAGATGTAACAAGAATTCATATAAATTCAATTTATTTAATCACTATACCTGAGAGAGGAGTAGCATTTTAAAAGAAAAGACGGCACAACGGCACAATATTTTTGTCGTCTTTATAACAATAACAAACAACACAATTATAAAAGGATACAGAGAAACAGTGAGATGAGCATGGTGATGGCGCCCATAGACTGCACTGATTGGAGACACGTATTCATTATCACCTGAAGACTCTTTAAAAATCTTTAAGGCGGGAAAAACAAAAACACGAGGAATAAGGTGCAAATGGAACCCCTGCATTGGCCGCTATCTTTGATGGGTTGTGATCATTAGCTAAGAATCGAACGCAGCGCGTTTACACACGAGGGTACTTTTCCCTTGTTTCACATCAAAGATGGTGGTCGATGACGTCATGTGCAATTCATCTATTTTGGTTAACAAGTTGTTTGATTTGTTGTTAAAGAAATCTTACCTAACTGTGCGGAGTACTCGCAGAGCTCTCAGCGCCCTCATCGCTCTAAAGATGCCAATAAAGTGGAGAATGTTGACGTCATTACCAACCAAAGTGGAAATGCTGAAGTCGGCAAGGTTAACAACTACGATTGTAAAATCTTAAAATCAAACATAAAGTTAAAATGTTAATATATGGCCACAATAACGTTAGTCTACACATTTTATTCGATTTGTTCCGCTTTCTTTTACACCGTTGAAATTCATCGATAGACCTGCCATAATACAACTCCTTGAATAATCGGTGTGGCTTTATTTTGACTTTCCTCGAAAACTTATACGAAAACTGACCAATTGGGCAGTCAAGTTAACAATAACGGGCGATACTTGAGACGAGTTCTTTGGCGAATTTAAACGCCCGAACGTCCGTATACGTCAAGCAAAACACTGAATAATTTGCTCATTAAAAAAAAAAAAAAAAAAAAAAAAAGAGTTTAAAAGTTAATATCATTTCAGGTTCAAATGAACATTTTCGTTTCTTAAAATGCCGATAAAAATTATACAAGTAGGTGAATGCAACAAACTAATTTGGCAAAATGCAAAGGTCCCACCGAGATTTGAACTCGGATCGCGAGATTCAAAGTCTCGAATGCTAACCATTACACCATCGGGCCGATGGGGGCTTAATCTTATATCACGCAATGAAATGTCTAAATGTCCTGCTGAATTTAGTTTTCATTTTTCACATTTCATGATTCAATTAATACTAACCAATTATATTCCAGTGCTCTCTGAAATAGTCCAATCGCCACACGTACAACTTGAGGACACATTCTATGAAATAGATTACCAGAAACACGTGGTCCAACACAACGGCATGCCATCCTGAGGGAAATAGATCGCAAAAAAATAATCGGTGTTGTTTGGCAAAGCAGATCTCTACACTTCATGGATTTTGTGTAAGAACAGAATTGTTCACACGAATGTTTGCAAAGGCCTATACAATGTTTAAGTGGGTTGGCGTATAGTGGTATTTTGCCTCGCTACGCCTTCTTCACCTCTAATTACCTGGTTCGAATCCCACCAGGGCCCTATATTTTCAATTCCTATATACCCGATGGCTTGGGTTTTCTTTTGAGTAAATCTCGGGTTTTTTCCTCCCATCACAACTGTTAAAAACTTAAACTCCTTTCCTTGTGTTTCTCTCCATGTTTCGAGGTAATAAAGTGATTTAAACATTGACTCCTCTGAGAGTCATCGGCTTCACAACCAGAATAACTTAAAGAAATAAAACGAGTAATTTAATTCATTTAAAGACACTGGACACTATTGGTAATTGTCATAGACGAGGTTTTTCACTTGCTGTATCTCAACATTATGTACAAAATAACAAACCCGTGAAAATTCAAACTCAATTGATCGTCGAAGTTGCGAGATAATAATATTAGGAGAAAAAACCTTGCCACGCGAAGTTGTGCGCTTTTGTATGCTTGAATTTGAGACCTTAAAATCAAACTCTGAGGTCTCGAAATAAAATTCAAATATTTTTATGAGAAACTTCTTTCTCGAAGCGACATTACTTCAGAGGGAGCCGTTCCTCACACTGTTTTATACTATATCAACATCTGTCTCTCCATTGATCGCTAACAATTAAGTTTTCTTGCTGACAATTGTTTTGAGCAATTGCCAAAAGTAGCCAGTTCCTGTTATAAGAAACTCAAACTTGTTTCTTTCTTTCAGCATTACCTGCCCGAACGGCAACCATGTCGTAGGTAAGAGCACACATGATTCCTGTATTGAGTAGAATCACACCCAAGATGAGCCCGTTAAAAGCAATGGACTCTGTTAGGTCGTACATGTGGAGCCGGAATGTTCCGGCTGTATTCAGGATCTTTTTCTTCCGGAGTTCTAGAGCCAGCTGTTCCCGGGTCTCCTTGTCGTTCAGGCCGGCCGCCTCAAAGGCGTGAGCGCTCTGTAGAGACTTGGGGATTTGAACATATTTGTTTTATTGATGTAAGTTTCACCGATGGCAATGCATTCTGTGGTGGTATGACAAGGAGGATGACCCCACCTTTTTGTTCTTCTTAAAATTTAGGTAATATACAAAAATGTAAAGTGCAACTATGTCTGCCAATGAAAAAAAAACATGTTGCATTCAACTTGCTCGAGCCATGACCTTTAAGATAAACATTCAAAATATATGTATATTATCATACAGGCTTCCTCATAATCAAACTTTAAATTGGGACAGAACAAATTATGCGTTGTAAACAATTAGACATGAGTGGGGTACCAGATGCATGCAACAATGCTAATGATATTTTGGCTGGTGAACTATTTTTGCTAAGTGAGAGTTTTCTGTGATTAGCAAGTTGTTGTGCCCACAGCCTTTGTGGTGTTGAGCCATTGGCTATATTCCATAAAGGTACCTCTGAGATGTCAGATGTAACATCGTTGTAGTTATGCACCGATCCTAATGCATTGGCCGCAGCAGTAGCTGCTTCGGCCGTCTTCTTGAGCTGGGCGGCTGATGGGGGCGGAAGGTGCGAATGACGGGCAAGCTGGTCCCGACGACTCTTCACCTTATCCTTGAAGAAAGAGAGGGTATCGGGGCTGATCGCACCGGAGGACCCCTCCTGGGTTTGGCTCGGCTTCCCAGTGGTACCTGGCACTTGAAGAGTATTCATGTTTCCTCTAGGATAGCTTTCGTTTGACAACCTGTTCAGTAAAATTAATGTTTAGAACACGTCTGTCGTGTCTTTCCCTGTTAATTTTGTTTAAGTAAACAAATAAATTAATAAAAAATAAAGCAGTTAATGGTTTGACGTTTTGACCCCATAGATAGGTCTTTCTCGAGTGTTGAATGACAGTATAATATAACATCATTAATGTACTTTTAATAAAAATCATTATTATTTACACTTACAGCCTGATTTTCTAAATTCCTGATAAAGTTTTAGAACTTTTATTTAACTTGGCTTTTTCAATTCATCAAATAGTAAATATTTTTATTTCATAAAATAGGCTTACATAGGCCTTAAATAATGCAAAGTTTAGACGAGTCAAGATAAACATTAGGTGATATATCTAACACTGTAACAACCTTTGGAAAGGGTAAAAAGGAGTAGAACATGTATTTCTCATGCAGGCAGCCTACGACCACGTTGAAACGGTTCTGAGAAATGTTCGATACGCGATCCAGATTTGAAAAAGAATCATCATTGATTTTTTACCTTCGCTTCGGACGCCTTTCCCTCTGTTTTCAGCCACGATCCCGTGTCATTACAGTTTAACACAATGAACTGGTAGATTACATCATTATTTTATCTTGGACGAGTAAAAACAGTCAAATTTCGCGCTCTGCAGATTGCCGACCTTCGTGTCGCGTGTAAAGAAATTCGTAAAAGTAATCGTCACGTGCGCGCTGTTTACCTTCCCGTCATGCCCTTTCTGATAAATGACGTCATGTGTCAAAGGTCACGAAGGCACTGACTGATGTTGGCGAGTGCACTATTTATTGAACAACGATGCAATTACCGTTCTGTTTTTACTGATTATACTGTAATTTGTCAGATTTGAACATTTTTCTGGGAAGGTGTGTCTTCCTTACAAAACAAAGATGGCAGAAAACGAGGCAAAAGGGAAGGCTTTACTGGATGAAGCTGACAGGAAATTAAAATCGGCGACAGGATTTTTCGGAAATCTTTTCGGGTATGTTACTCACTGTATCAGGTATCCATCACGCCATTGGCTGTGTGACACCCACTTGACCACTGTGTTGTGTTGTCGCTGGCTTAAAAACACTGCTCAGCATCAACACAGCCTCACACTTTTTTTGTGGAAAAGTGTCCGTGTGGCGCCACCACTTTTTCATTCGATATGAAATAATCTAGTATCTAATTTACCTCACCCTCATTTGAGATAGGCCCTATCCCTTTTTTTTTGTAAATTAAAAATGAGTGAAAAAGTGGTGGTGCCACAGTAATATTATTAAATATTAGTAACCTGGTGTCATGTGTTTTCAGTAGGATAATAGGAAACCAATCTATGATATTTTCTCTTTAATGTACACCTAACATTTATTACGCATCGGAATTTATCACAGTATGCAGTAAATAAAATTTAAATTTTTTTTTGTCATTTTCACTCAACCAATGGGGAGAGGTTGATGGTATAAAACATTGTGAGAAACGGCTCCCTCTGAAGTGACATAGTTTTCGAGAAAGAAGTAATTTTCTATGAATTTGATTTCGAGACCTCAGATTTAGAATTTGAGGTCTCGAAATCAACCATCTTAAAGCACACAACTTCGTGTGACAAGGGTGTTTTTTCTTTCATAATTATCTCGCAACCAGGACGACCAATCGAGCTCAATTTTTCACAGGTTTGTTATTTAATGCACTATAGACCCCTTTACAAATAGGAAAAAACAATGATTCTCGAATAGGATGCGATGTTTTGGGATGTTCGTCTCGCTTAAAACGTGCATAGCTTACTTGCAACTCTCCCAAAATGCATCATAATCACCACTTGCGGCCTATCTGTAAAGGGGTCTATGTGATGTTGAGATACACCAAGAGAGAATACTGGTCTTTGACATTTACCAACAGTGTCCAGTGTCTTTAAGAAATGTGTTGTCTGCCTCTGCGGTCTAGCCATACCTATCCTGGTCATAGGAAGAGTCTGATTAACAGATTCAGCTTTGTGTTATGCTCTATATGCATAGGGTAAGGCTCTATAGAATAGCCATGTATCTGCACAAAACTCTCAATACAGAAGAGACCATATCTTGTGTTTCTATTTTGAAATTTTGCACTGACTGATAAGGGAATTTTAAAGACACTGAACACTATTGGTAATTGTCAAAGACCAGTCTTCTCACTTGGTGTATCTCATCATATACATAAAATAACAAATCTGTGAACATTTGAGCTCAATCGGTTGTAGAAGTTGCGAGATAATAATGAAAGAAAAATAACCTTTGTCACACGAAGTTGTGTGCATTTAGATGGTTTATTTCGAGACCTCAAGTTCTAAATCTGAGGTCTCTAAATCAAATTCGTGGAAAATTACTTCTTTCTTAAAAACTATGGCACTTCAGAGGGAGCCGTTTCTCACAATGTTTTATACCATCAACCTCTCCCCATTACTCGTCACCAAGAAAGGTTTTATGCCAATAATTGTTTTGAGTAATTACCAATAGTGTCCACTGCCTTTAAGTATTTGCCAAACTGCAGACCGCGCTGCTAATTTAATTTTAACAAATTTTTTACTTTGATTTCTCCTTTAATTTTCATGGAGGCATGAAAATAATTATGTATCAGAATTTAATTGAATGTCGGGTTTCGCAAGTTGCACATTTTATGTCAAAATGCAACATTCGACTTTCAATATGAGTAGAAAAGTGGCAGTGATATAGAAGTATACATCATTTTCCCTCCGCATTTTAGAAGTCAGTCGAGAAGTAGGTTTTACTAAGTTTTAACCACATTGATATGACATGTCCAGGTTGTACTTCTGAAAACTATTTATGATTCTAGAAGTATCCAGGCTGGGGATGCTTGTATTGTAGTAGCCACACAGTCCAGCACAGCTAAAGTAATGATGAACGTAACACTCCGTTATCCCGACGGTCGCAGCGACCACCGCTAGGAGGATGGAGGGTTACGATCATCGCAAATAGCACAGCTAGAGATTACATTTTTCAGCAGCCGGTCATCAGAACATAAACACCGTATGCTTCTTAACAATTATGTTTTACTTTTTCTTGCAGTGGTTCTCAGAAGCAGGAAGATGCCTGTGAATTGTACAGTAGAGCAGCAAACATGTTCAAAATGGCCAAGAAATGGAATGGTAAATAATGATGTTAAAATCTTGAAAAAAGTCAACACCATTGATGAAGTATTAAATCTAAAGAGGGGCATACCTTTGATATTTACTCCAAAAATTAATGACCATAAAAACTTACTTAGATTGAGGGCACCAAGGCCAGAAGCAGGGCAACGAAGGCCCTGGCCTAAGTGTAATTCCAGGCCACCATTACAGGTCTCACACTCTTCAGTCTCCTGATGATGACTGGAGCAAGCTAGTTGAAACACTGAGACCAGTTAAGAACTCACTCGGCAGCAGTGAAAACAAAAGTAGAAGTAGTAGTCCCAGCCGCTTTTCCTACCTTCTACCCAGGTAAAATGTAGTAGATAATTAGCAAGTCAGCTTTTTTTAAGAACCAAGTAGTCTCCCGAATTTCAAAATTTACTCTGCTGCAGTAGAATAAAAAGCCAGACCTATTAGTTCCCAGAGAACAAAAATCTACCCGGCAAAGTAGATAGTATAATAATACACAATCCCTAAGGTGTTACCACAAACCGGATATAACATTGATACCTCAACATGCATTGCCCTGAAAAAATATGCAAACTAATATTATTTTTATAATGTATCCATATTGCAGATGCAGGTAAAGCATTCTGCAGTTGTGCTGAGATTCAACTTCGTCTGGAGTCCAGGCACGAGGCAGCCACAAGCTATGTGAATGCTGGAAACTGCTTTAAGAAGAGTGACCCACAGGGTAAGTAATGCAGGCTTGCTTCTTTGTTTAGAGTTGATCTTAAGGTATTCACCGAGAACCCCCTTAAAATAACGGGAGGTTATGGTTTACCTTGGTTAATTACTGCAAAAATTTAAAGCCATTGGACCCTTTTGGTAAACAGTATTGTCCAAGGCCCACACTTCGTGTATCACAACTTCTATATGAAATAACAAACCTGTGGAAATTTAGGCTCAATCGGTCATCGGAGTCGGGAGAAAATAACGGGAAAACCCACCCTTGTATCCGCACAATTCGCCATGTCATGACATGTGTTTAAAATAAATCCATAATTCTCGATATCGAGAATTGATATTGTTTTACTGTTTTCTCAAAAAGTTAAGAATTTTACGGAATAATATTTCAAGAGAAGTCTTTCACCACTACCTTCTGTAAACCCTGTAAGTCATGTGTAAATCTGTGAACTTTTTTTTCTTCTCTGTACCGAAAGGGTCCAATGGCTTTAAACGACCATAAAAACTTATTTGGTAAGAAGCAGCTTTTGAAAATGTGTAACATTTTGAGAAACGGTTCCCTTCTCAGGAATAAGGTTTTAGATGGTACTGTTAATTTTTTTGGCATCGGGGATAAAAAATATCGTTTGATTTTTACCCTTACATCGATGTGTATGAAGCACTGTTATACTCAGTACTTTCCCAAGTTCTGTGAACATCCACTAAATCACTGCCCGCTGCTCAGTCTTTTCGACTTGCTTGCCTTCGGGATAGCTCGTTGGTCTATTGGCAAGACATCTGCTCTAGCAATGTAAAGGTCGTGGGCTCGAATCCCACCCGAGTGATTTGCCGGTGAATATTTTCACAGAACTTGGGGAAAGAGTAACTGAGTATACAGTGCTTAATACATATTGGTGTCAGGGTAGAACCAAACTAGATGTCAAGAAGTTGAGGTGCTTGACGAAGACAAAATTACATGATGTTGTGACGATATTTTAGTTTTTATTTTTTTTTTCTTCTCATTGTAGAAGGTGTCAAAGTACTCTTGAGAGCAATTGAAATCTACATCGACATGGGACGATTCACCATCGCTGCTAAGCATCACATCTCAATTGCGGAAATCTACGAGAACGAGATGGTTGACCTCGAGAAATCTGTTGAGAACTATGAGAGGGCAGCAGACTACTACAAAGGGGAGGAGTCAAACAGGTAGGAATCAGATCGGGGAAGGGGGGGTAAGGACTGGTTGGCTTGCTTTGGAAGAGTTAAAACATGGTGTTTTTAAATGTGTGGGCGCTCTACCAACTGAGCTATCTAGACCTATGTTGGCGGTCTCCTTATGTTGTCAATATCTTTGTTCGTGTGGCCAGTTAGAAGCCATACAACCATTAACTGCTGTGTAGCCAGGGATCACACCCTAGTTTACGATACACCCTGGGAACAGCAGCCAGGGGATCACTTAAAGGGGATGTGACTTTTTATTTCAAATATCAGTTAATAAACCACAAGGGAAACTGACTTGGTGGATTCATTAGTAATTTGGGGTTGAGTTTAATACATGTTAAATTTGCATAGGGGATAAAGAATTATTTTCATTTTGGGTTTTTACCCATACATGGGTTATACACCGATGTGTGTTATCACTGTATACTCAGTACTTTCCCAATTTCTGTGAACAAAATCACAGGCATGTTAGTCAGGTGGGGTTCCCACTCACGACCTTTGCAATTCTATTGCAGTGTCATACCAACTTTGGGCTGAACAAAGAAAGTGTCTGGTCAGAACTCGGTTTCCCTTTGTGGTTTATTACTTGATAATTAAAATTTTAAGCAGACTTTATTAAATGTTGCTCTCTATTTTGTTATACTTTCAGCTCTGCTAACAAGTGCTTACTGAAAGTAGCAATGTATGCTGCACAGTTGGAAGACTACGCAAAAGCCACAGAAATCTACGAGGAGGTTGCCAAAACCTCCATGGAAAACCCACTGCTCAAATACAGTGCTAAAGACTACTTCTTCAAGGTAAGTGGTTCAATAGGTGTGATGTTCCTTGAGGTTGCACTTTGCCTCATCGTGGTGTTCCGTGGTGTTTTGTCGAAGCTCCCATAGAAGCAATTGGCTACTGGAGTCATAATGGGTGTTCAGTGTAAACAAACCAAGCAAGCGATGCGTAGTGTGCATGGAAAAGCATTGCTGTTTCTAAGGGCTTTTGCCATTATGTGCGGAAGAAGCCATGCTTGAATACGCGCACTGGGCGTGGCTGTTTGGTTTGTTTACATTGTTTACCCACCTATGAATCAAGTGACTTGTTGGACCGTATTTTTTCAAAATTCTGAAAAGTCTCTCCTAAGATTTTATTGCATTTATCACTTCTTTTGCTTTTCACTGTATTTATTGAAGCCATAAGGCCATGTCACGTGAGGTAATTTACTGGCAACCAGTTCCAGGCAATCTCTGATAAGTAAATTCATTCACATTTCAATGTTCTCATTATTTTTCTGGGGATAGTGAGTTTTTTGTTGTGTTACTGAACTGTTAGCTTTTGCATATGCACAAGTGGTTGCCTCCAAAATTTCCCAATGTGACATGGCCTTAAACCAATTTGTCTAAACCCCTCATACTGTCGGGGAGATTTTGCCTCAGCGATTGTGGTGGATTCTTAATTGCAATTCCCCATAAACAGATTCCCTTTCCTTGCACCTTATACCTTCTTTTTATGTTTGATAAGTTTGTATGATTGATATGTTTTTATGAATGATGTTTATACTGACTTACTGAAACAACTTGCTGATCGTTTAAAATGTATCTTATTGTTTCTCTTGAGTCTTTAAGATTGCCTGAAATGTTCATGTACTATTGATCACTTTGTGTATTATATGATTGTACTGTACACGTGCCAGCAGTGTCGATGTCAAGGCTGACAGACATGGTGCATTATAAATGCTCACTATTATTATTTTTATTACGTACATTTATTGCTGTTAATATTGTTAATGATGTCTTTCACTGAGACCCATTGGTACCTGTGCTTGTCACTGAATGGACCAGCCAGTGTTACAAGCAAGGAACCTAGTACACACTATGTAGAAGGGGATTTCTGTGTTACTGGCATGCTTTGATGATATTTGTCACTTTGCCTGGTAGTCTCTGATGGTGTGATAACAGATACCCCGTTTAATATTTCTTTCAGAGATAGTTTACACCACTTACACAGAGTTGCCTTTAAAAGCAACACAAATATATGCCAATAATTTGTTGGTACCAGTACAAGGTACCAGTCACAGATTGATGCTGCATGGTATTTTGGCTGGTAACCTTATTCTGCTAAGCATAATTTTGTTGTGCTTAGCTACTTTGTGTGCTTAACCAGCTTCATGAAATTTGGCCCTCTTGTAAAAGCTGTGTCATGTGTCATTTGCCAATTTGAATGAATAATTTATTGATTAATTTAAGTCAAGGAATTAGTCAAGGTCTTTTAGTGTGTTTATTTTTTTGCCTGTTTCATTTTAACTAATTACCTTTCTCATTTTAATGAATTATTGAATATTATTAATTTTATGATGAAGTGTATTGCTGTTATTGTTACCATTTGTTTTTACATTCTTCCTTTTCGCACTCCTTTTAGTAGTTAAAAGGTTTCACGTTTTTTTAAAGGGGGTCAGGAATTTTTTATGTTTTATTTTTAAGGTATGCTTTGATTGTCTTCTTGTTTTACATAATTAATTCTGTAAAGTACCTCAAGCATAATGTAGTTCTAGGCTTATTTCTGCGCTATATGAATACCATTGTTATTCTTAAAAGTCTAGGAATAGAGAGTGTTAAATCACCTTGGGTATTAACTTGCTAAATTATCTCTTGGGGACATCTTCACTGATACTAACCCCAAGTCCCTATTCTCTCTACACAGGCTGCTTTATGTCATATGTGTGTAGATGTGCTGAATGCCCAGCTTGCTGTGGAGAAATATGATAAGATGTTCCCAGCGTTCACCGACAGTAGAGAACATAAACTCCTCCTTGTGAGTATCAGTAACATCAATTAAATAATGAGTAACTCACATAAAATGCAGGGCTCAAAATTGGGGGGAGTGGGGGAATCCGCAAGACCGTAGGGCTTGTATCATTTCATTGTGTCTCATAAAATTATTATTCTTGTAGTTCTTTATATATCTTTGTTCAGTAGACTGTTCAGTAGACATTATTTAAAGCTACTTGTACACATACATTTTGCAATGAAGAAATAAAAATTGAATTGAATTGAAAATATTTTTCTGCACCCGAATTGTTTTCACGAAACCAGAATCAAAATGATAATTTTTGTTTTAAATCTCATTGTCTTATGGATAAGTATACTTCAATACTCAGACCATGATCAGACTTAAGGTCAACATTTGGACCTCTTAAAAAAGGGGGTATATTTTAAAGATATTACAAATTGAGGTATTCATTCTCAATTGAAAAAAGACTGATGGATAACATTGTCTGTTTATTTTTGTCTTGACAGAAACTATTGGATGCCATTGAAGACCAAAACGTTGACAACTACACCGAAGCAGTAAGTATAGGTTCTATTGATTGAAATCAAATAATTGTGAAAATCAATTATAACTTGTTTTTTCTTATAACAGGTCTGCAAAAAACATAGTTAAGGTGTTTGCTGGGTCTTAAGCAGTTTATGTAAAATTGGCTAGAACCTGTGTAATTGCTGATCACTATTTTTGTGCGCCTAACGAGCATGTCTACTTAGCAGCTTCTTCAACTTTTTCATGAGCTCACTAACTGCCCGTCTTCGAGCAAATAGCCCCAGAATTCAAATAGGTTTGGTTTTCAAATGTGACTAACTTCAAGACTACTTTCATCATTTGAGTGACACCATTTCAAAGTCCTAGTAGTTGTCATTCTCATTTACATAAATAATTGTGATTGGTCCACAGGTGAAAGATTATGATTCCATCTCCCGATTGGACCAATGGCTGACCACCATTATGTTAAGGATTAAGAAGAGTATTAATGAAGATCCTGATCTACGGTAATCTTACTGCAGCAACTCCTCCAGCGGATTTAAAGATAAGCCCCTTTTGATCTCTGTAAAAAGAAACAAAATTATACATTTAAGATCAGAATACTGTAATATTAAGTGGACGATGATTCTCTAGATGTTAGTGATGCTCACAGTCATTGTTTACATCAATAATACCATTGAAAGTCAATGATTTGCTTTTATACTTTTTCTTCTCTTCGTGTCGCGGTCATTTTTAATGTGTCAGTTCCTCAAAATTAGTTACTCCTTTTAGATGAATTCAAAGTAGATTGACAATCGTCGATAGTATTTATTATGATTCATATTGATGTATAATGTGCGGAGGTGAGGTTTTGTAATCGGGGCTCAAATTCTTTGAGGGGGAAAATCCCTAAGACTGCAGGGGCTTGTAGCTCAAAAGTTTTGCTGAATCAAAACTTCTTTTTACAAAACCAGGTGCAAAATGAGTTGAACAAGCACTAAAAGAAGATCTATCAAATTTGTCACGCTACTGCGGTACTCGACAGGAATCGAAAGATATCAGATTCATTGTATATTACAAGATACTACACAATAAGGTTTATCGGGATTCAAAACCACAATGCGTTATGGGTAAGCAGATGGGGCATTTGCTACCGCGGTGTATGTTGTCATGCACGATGTGCGCACACATGGCCTATATCTTCGTGTGGGTTCAACAGCGCCCTCTCTTGATATTTTGCTATTCACGATAAACCTTTTGAGGTATTACTATTGTTAGTAAATTAAAAAACGCATGACCACCTCGGGCTTATCCTGTTGTGATTTTATTGACCCAACTAGTCTCAGGCCTGGGATCCAGTGTTAATTTCGGGCTCTGCTACGAGATACCATCAACTCATACCACCTCACATAAAGGCATTTCCTTCTGCACTCCTTTGAATCGCCCAAAAGTCGTGTAGCTTAACTGGTATTACTTGTTGAACATTCAGGAGTTTATGCCTGGCACTTCTTTTCAGTTGAATAACGCTGTATTTACTTGTTGGACATTCAGGAGGTTGTGGCTGGCCTTTTTTCAGTTTAATCACACTGTATTATACACATATTTTATGCACCATAAATCTAATTGGTTTTATCTGACAGCTTTAACATTTTCCCCACCATGCATCAATTTCAAATTATGCTCATTTGACAAATTGCATCACATTTGCATGTTCTGATTGCAAAATGTTTATTAAAATTCCTTGTGACATTCTTTCTCCCACAAAAACAATTCTTTATCTGTCAGGATACACTTTATAAAATAAAAAAATCTTCTTCAGAGATGGAAATGTTCAAGAGCATTTTAATTGTAGTTGATTACATTTGGTCATAGTCTTGAAGACAAATTTTCCTTCAACTCCTTTACGAAGCTGTTTAAATATTTACCTAAAACGGCTTCAGTCCTGTTTATTAGATTGATAATGATAGATTCACGTTTGTACAAAACCAAAGCTATAAATGTAATATTTACACAACCTGTAAAATAAGTAAACAAATAAAATGATCACCCAGTTTGTAAGTTATGAGAATTTGATTTTTTGCCATTATATAAGAAAAAGAACATGTACATTTTTTGTTTATGTACTTATGTGAGTGTTCCCATCCAAATAATCTCTGATTGATATTTTGATATAAGTGCTTGGTAGAGTAAAGTTGCTTCTCAAAGAAACTTTTCAATAGGAGAACGAGGGTAACAACCAAGCTGTCTCCATATTGGATTTTTGTTTAAACTAATAATGAACGCTTTTGTAGCACTGGTACCTGGCAGTTTTGACACTTGTGCCATTCATGTATGAATGTAAATACTCCTAGTCACTGGGCCATTTATTTCATTCCCTTGAAAGGAGTTTACAGCCTGTACTGCTAAGTACATGTATGTAGCGCACCAAGCTAAATCAAACAACAGAACCATCTCTGCCCTCACAGGTACCCATTTACCCCTGGGTGAAAAGAAGCAATTACAAAGTTGGGTGTCTAATGACTTAACTACCAGAACTTGAGTCCAGTGCACTAGACCGCCTGGCTAGTGGTGTGCGGTAACTTGGTCATAGTTAACGGTGGGATGCGGTAACTTGGTCATATTTAACAGTGGAATGCGGTAACTTGGTCAAAGTTAACAGTGGGATGCGGTAACTTGGTCAAAGTTAACAGTTGGATGCGGTTACTTGGTCAAAGTTAACAGTGGGATGCGGTAACTTGGTCAAAGTAAACAGTGGGATGCGGTAACTTGGTCAAAGTAAACAGTGGGATGCGGTAACTTGTTCAAAGTAAACAGTGGGATGCGGTAACTTAGTCAAAGTAAACAGTGGGATGCATTAACTTGGTCAAAGTAAACAGTGGGATGCGGTAACTTGGTCAAAGTTTACAGTGGGATGCCGTAACTTAGTCATAGTTAACAGAGGGATGCTGTAACTTGGTCAAAGTTAGCAGGGGATGTGGTAACTTGGTCGCTTTACATGTCGCTTGAATTCAGCTTTGTGTTCTTTTGCTACATGTGCCCCCCCCCCCTTCAAATAGGTTTTGAAATAAAAATCATTCCTTGTTTGTTTCCGTTAGAAACTGTATTCAAGAAATTTTTAAATCTATTTGAAAAAAGTTTGCTCAATATAGTAAGCATTTCAGAACAAAGTTGTGGTGTTGTAGTAAATGTGAGTTAATCATATACTTGTAATTTATATTGAATCATCAGAACATTTGTCTGTTGAATTTTATTGTAATGGTTTGCATGTTTTCTTGTCGAGAAGGAAGTATTAATCAATATAAACCAGGGTTGAATATGAAATGCAATATTAAATCCTTATATTATTCAAAAACTAATTATGTAGCTTTCTTTTCTCTTATTCTGATTTAGTGAGTACAAGGCTGTAGTATTATTATGCGAGGCGTGCTCCAGTTTTAATGCCCCCCCCCCCCCCCGCCACCCAGGCATTGTAGTCTACATAGGAACATAGTTTTAATAGTTTTAATCAATGAGGGTGCTTTTTTATCCATCATTCTAACGCAGACAGGAAATATGACAAAAACTGATGGTGGAACCAGGCAGCCTGAACACATCAGTAACATCAGTCAATTGCAAAGGTCATGGGTTCGAATCCCACCCGAGTAACATGTCTGTGATATTTTTTCGCAGGACTCGGTGAAGTACTGAGTATACAGTGCTAACACACATCGGTGTATGGGTAAACACAAAAATTAATATCAGTAACGTGTGTTTACCAAAGTTTTGATTGGAGGTGAATTTAAATATGAAGTTGATAGAGTGGAAATATTGTTCAATCTTGCCTTTTTAAAGTTACTTTGATTTTCCCTGATTAGCTTTAGAACAGTAAGTGTTTTTCAATTCATACTCTATTTATTCTGTTGATTGTAACTATCAGTTACCAATTATTAAATTTCATCAATTTTTCTTTAAACTTTGTATCACTTTTATAAGTAGAAGTTTGTTACACAGTACACAAAACGTTCTTGGCCACTGTCATAGTTAACCCAAGAGCTTAACACCAATATTGTGTTCATGGTTGCTGGGTGTACCAGAAGGTACATCTTTATAGTTCAGGTTGGTGTAGTGGTGTCTTGCCTCGCTTTCCACCTCTGGACCGAGGTTCGAATCCCACCGGGGGCACTATGTGGATTGGGTTTTCAGCCCCTACTTGACTGCATGGGTTTTCCCTGGAATATTCTTGGGGTTTCCTCCAAAGTCTAAAACTGAGAATTTCTTTATTGTCTTCTCTCTTCTTCAGATCCAGATCACACTTGCATAACAAATTTTTCTCTTGCACAACAAAATTGTCCTAACATTTGTACTGAAAATCAATAATATCAGCAACGTCTTAACCTATGGTGACAACTATACAGAAATGAATGGTCTCTAATATGGTGCAATTTGTGTTATAAGCAGATGCTTTTTTTAGCATAGAGGTATAAATCATTTTCAATGTATTTTATGTACATTGTACATGTATACTAGGAAAAGAAACTTGTTGTAAATATACCATCATCATGGCACAGCCATTTTGTTTTTTTGTGAATCAGTGTGGTCAAATAGAGGCTGGAAACATAATTTAGTCAGTTCCCCGTTGTTACTGTACTTAGGGACAAGGCCAAGATGGTGACAGAACCATAGAGGACCAGGCTGTGTCTCTAATAAGTAATATGTTAGCAAGTAATTCCAGCTGCATTTTCTTTGAAGTACAACGTTTTAGGTTCATAGTTAATACCTATTGATTATGCACATATTATAAATAGTAATCAATGGCAGTCAATGTTTCACATTTCAAGGGATGATCACTGTGAATTAAGTTAGCTTGAATCGTTCTTGAAGACATGACGACAGATGTAGACATTATAAGCAATACCACAAATAAATTTGAGAACACAAATACAAGCATACAGTGTGTTTGTCACACATACTGTAAACACCACCTCCCCCCATTTTTTTTTTAATTAATAAATAATAAATCAAATAAACAAATAACTAACTTAATAAATAGATAAATAAACAAAATGAAAACATAAACAACAATTATAATCCACATAAAAAGAAAATGGGTTAAATATAACTAATCAGTCTCACTTTTTTCTTATTTTGTCTTTAATATTAAATTGTATATTAATTGAAATGAAATAAAAATGTGCTAGGTGAACATACATAAGAGATTCTGCCTTTGAATCCAGGTCTTTATTGTTAAAATGTGTCATCCTTAACTGTATGGTAAAAGTTCTTCCTTTTTACATTTTCTTTTTTATTATCACCGCTGTGATCTAAATGAAACAGCAGTATCAAAATGCCTTTTTGTATTGTTATGTTGTCGCATTAATCTGCGTGTGACATTGTATTTTGGTTGCTGTGTAAGGCAAGCATAATTTTTGCTGGTGCTTAGCAATACTCAAACATAAGCAGCTCAATCAAATTTGGTCCTGTCTTTGTCTCTTACACAGTAAAACAAAACCTAGAGCAAGGACCAGGTTACACAATCTCCGATGTTTTCTAATCAATTTGTATTTCACTAGAATTCCATTGGGGTTAATTAAAAGCATTGATTCTAAAGTAATTTTATTCGAAGAGGCACGACTTCATCCTCATGAATAATTCATTAAAATTCCATAGGGCTTTTATGCTAACTATAGACAAATAAATTATGCTACGCATGTTGGGGTCAGGTATGCATGATGGCTGGTATGTGTGAATGATGTCATATTCTGGGGGCAGATTCCAGAAAATTTAGGCTGTGAAGTTTGTATGTAGATATGGATGGAGTGCAAATTATCATGACAATCTTGTTTTAAAAATGTAGTCAATGAAGTAAAACCATTTAATACTGTGAGGTGAAGGTGAGACGCATTACAATTATGCAGCAACTGCAATAAATATATTATTCTTTCATTCATTCCCAATGGCTTTCACCGGACATTTGTGATGGCTTTCCAAATGTTTCCGCCCAGCATGCAATTGCCTATGTCCTTATAGGTCAGGTTGGAGTCTTCACATAGTTGGTTGATGTATGTCTTGACAGGTCTTCCTCTGCTCCTCTTTGTAATGGTTCCCACAGCACCAAATGTGATATCACTTCATCCGTGTTTCTTTTGCAATGTCCAGCAAATTTGAGTCTCCTTTTTCTCGATTACTTGTATTTCTGAAGTACACTTGATAAATGTAAAATATGTTGAAAGCTAAATTTGTATGTAGGTCCCTATGGATCTAGAGCACGAGTTGTGAAATCGGTGTTTTCTTGAAGTCCGTGTTTTCTTTCCAAAACAATGATAACAGAACATGTACAATCAGTTTTTTAATCTTTTTTTTGTACATGCCTTTTAATCATGCCTGTCAGTTATGAATGCAGCCTTGCAGCAATTGGTCTTTGTTGTGCTGAGGTTGGTCTAGCTAAGCAGATGTTGACACTTTAATTGATCCAAGCTAATTAATTCAGACTGAGGGCTTCTTGTGGGGAAGTTGATCAAGCTGTTTACTTCTTTACTGTATAGAACATAAATTCACGTTGATTCATTCAAGGCTGGAAAACAGTGCATCAACTAATGGACACTATCAACTGATGGCCCCACTCAAATGAAAATAGTCCAAACTTCATCTTCTTCTTTTTTTGGGGTCTTCTTTAGGCCAAAATAAAAAGAGGTTAGAATTTCACAGAAACATAAATATCACACTTTGCAATCAAGAAAGAAATAACAAATTCACCAAAACATCATTGAACTCTCACTGGAATGTTTTATTTTTTCCCCAGCAATTTAAGTGTACGTACAATGGGGCTGTACAATAAAGTGTTTATTAACAGACAAAGAAGATTTAAAAACAAAAAGAAAAGATTGATATGAATACACATTTAGACTGACGTATTTAAAATAAAACTAATTTTTTTAGCAGCATTAGCCCCTAGACCCACTAGTTAAAAGCTTGGAGTGGGTGGGACTGGAAACTTTGACCCCGGCTTGGTACATGTAGGCAGTGGCAGAAAGGGGTGGGGGCATGGGTTAAGTTTGGCCCAGAACTGTATATGGAACACAATTTTTTTTACAGAGAAGATAAAAGGTTACACAATAAATAACAGCAATGCCAGCTACCATTAAAGTGTATACGCACGTAGCTTTACAAATAAATGATGGTGACTGCAATACTGATCACACTAAAACCACCTATGTGCGATACATTCCCTGTCTGCAGTTATGAGTATAGCACTGTTACATAACAGGCTGCCAGACTATTCTTTTTTCCCTGCATTTTTTTTTTACCACAAACTCGGATTGCAGGATCACAGATCCAAGCTGAGAATTCATCCCCGTTTCGAAAACCTTTAATGGCCTTAATTTCAATATTTCCTATTTAAAGGCACCAACACAATAAAATTTAATAAAATCAACATTTGTTTTAAAATGGATATTTGACATAAGTTCATTAAAGCATAAACTGTACATAAACTTCATAAATTAACACTAAAAATATCAACTCACTTCATTCCTTTTAATTAATCTAAAAAGCATTTTCAGATACTTTTATAACAATATGATTTCAGGCTTATTAAAATCAACAGCACACAAATTATCTAATCTTTAAATATTTCAACTTAAAATTGTCAATATAAATCTTTGCATCCAGCTCTCTTAATTTCCACTTCAAAAAGAATCGTGGCCTAAACAGAAAATACAGTAAAAGGGAGACTTTTGAAACAAAAAAAACATGTTAAGTTTTACAAAAAGATGACAAATTCACAGTGATGTCAAATTCATAAAAGTCCTAAAACTAAATAACATATATTATTCTTTCATATCTTTATTACTCATTCATATAATTTGTTTGTTTTTAAACATTTTATAAACATCTGCAAGACCCTGATTCTATTAACAAAAATAAAGATCACACATTCTTTAGTTTGTTTTTTAAAATTTCAACTAAACACCCAAAAAAAATCTGAATAAGAGAACCCCAGAGTACCGCACTGAACGTAGGGTCATAGATTGGATAGTGAAGGGGCTGCGGGTACCAACCACATCTCTGGCTGCATCATTGTCAAAAGGACACCAACTCTCAGAAATCTAAAAAACGATTCATGCATGAAACGATTCCTGAATGAAACACTTCATGCATGAATCGTTTCTCAGATTGACATAGTATGGTGTGAAAATTTAATTATACAAACCATATTACTTAAAAGGGAATTCTTTCTTAAAACAGTTTATACAGCTGCAGTGCTTCTCATGAAGTAAAGTTTTATGGTTGATCATTTTTGGAGTAGTTGATAATCTATGACCCTACCCATACAGTGGTGATCTCTCTATTCTTTAATTGACTTTGTTTTGGGTGAAACACTCCAACGCATCATACAGCCATCGCGGATCACCAATGGTGTAACCACACATTTTAACATGGGTGGAGGAGGGGCACCAGCACACCAACCACAAAACAAGATTTCCAACCTGATGAATATGCATGAGCTAATATACTGCTCTCTTGTTGGTGGGGCACCAGCACCAACCACAAAACAGATATCGAACCTGATTAATATACAAGAGCTAATAATGCTCTCTGGTTGGTGGAACAATAATGGCAAGCTGTTGATTTATTACCAGAATGTCTCTCTGCCCAACCATAACAAAATGAGACAAAATCCCAACACAAAATGAAGATATGTAGCTTGTAGAATTAAAACTATAAATTTCTTCATGTTGGATTTTCTCAGGCGGGGGGATGAGAATTAATGCAGTATATTTGTGCAAAACCTTTTGGTATCTTGCCAAACTTATTTTTAAAAAGAAGAAAACAAAAGATGTCCCCCATCACATTCTTGTGTGATGAAAACGTGGCTTTCAGATAAATAGATTGCTATTTTATATTATGCAGTATCCCCATTATGCTATTTGGTACAGAGTTTGCAAACCAAAAGGAATGGAGGCATTTAGCATTTATTTTCCTACGACTACCGCTTTATCAGAAATTATAGGTAAAAGCTTTACAGAGTTTTTTCCTTGAAGAATATTCTTGTTGTGGTATTGTGTCCGGGTGGTTCTTGAACTGTGTCATCACTTCTTCTTCTCTTCATTGGTGACTAGGAACAGCTTTTGGCACCAGTGAGTGACACCAACTACAGAAATTAAAACGTGAAACTCAAATTAAACATGTGCAAGTGTCAAAGCACAGGGAGTTCTGTCTAAAATTCCAGGCAAAAATGAATGCAAGAAGCAGTTCTGTACTTTTCCTCAAATCTCAGTTAAATGCATCTTTCCTCAAATCTCAGTTAAATGTATCGTTTCTCAAATCTCAGTTAAATGTATCGTTTTTCAAATCTCAATTCTGTATCTTTCCTTCAATCTCATTTCGGTATCTTTCCTTTAATCTCATTACGGTACCTTGCCTCGAATCTCAATTCATATCTTTCCTTCTTTCTCAATTCAGTATATTTCCTTCATTCTCAATTCTGAATATTTCTTCTAATAACAACTCAGTTTCTTTCCTTCTTCCTCAATTCAGTATCTTCCCTTCTTTCTCAGTGAGTTCTGTATCTTTCCTCCAGTATCAATTCTGCATTCATCTCAATTCTGTTTTTCCTCTAAATCTCAACTCAAAACTTGTTCTCATCTCTGTATCTTTCATCAAATCTCAAACTGGTATCTTCCCTTCAATCTCAGTTCTGCATCATTCCCAAACCTCAAGTCAGTATCTTTCACCAAATTTCAACTCTAAAATATCTATCCTCCAATCAAAGTCTCAACCTTGCTTACCTTCAATCTTATGGAGGAATTTCGGAATCTTAGCAGGTCTGATTAAGATGAAGTAGAATGGTACTCCCGTTAAGGTGATGGCAACCCCTATAAGGGTGTCTAACGGAGCCGAGATTGTCCCCAAGACAACCAGGGCAAATGATGCAATGGTGAAGAAGATAGGTAGACCAATGAAAACCTATGAGCAGGGAAGAATACATAATTACAAACCAATCTCATAGGACCCTTCTTCGTAAACCTGTTGGGAAAAAGTTAGCCTTTTACTCAGGTGGGATTTGAACCCAGGACCTTTTTATAATCATTCTAGAGCAGATGTCTTATCACTAGAACACATTTTACCAGGTAGCCAGAGGCAGTTTGAATCCTACGTTTTAGCAGCAAGTACTGCATTAATTTGTAAGATGTTAAATTTGTATCAGGGATAAAGAGCATTAATGCATGTTATTTTCCCAGTACAATCACTGTACGCTGAAAACTTTCCCTGAGTCTTGTGAAAAAATCCACAGACAAATTACTCTGGTGGAATCTGCAGAGCGAAAACTGGAATTTCTGACCAGAACCAAGGCTTAAGGGTTAAGCCGTCATAACCAATCATATTTACCCATGTGAGCGTCTTTTAATAAACTTTATAAAAGTACTACAATTGTTTATAACAATTCTACAATTTGCTGAAGGAAACTGCACGAACCTTGTATGGTCTTGACATTTCAGGTTTCTTCCATCGTAGATATAACAGTCCGGCAGACAGAGCCCCACTGGATGTCCACAGGACAAAGTTGAAATAGTTGATGAGTGTGTAGACATCCTTGGCAAACACGTACACACATGTCAGGAATGTCTGAGGAAGTACAGAGATAACAAAGTTATTCCAAATTTGAAGATAATTGGAGAATTAGATAATGGTTCCTGATGAAAACTTTTTACCTAGAGGTTGAATTTCAATTTGTTTTTAAAGCTGCCTAAGCACAACAAGTAGCATGAAGCAAAATTATGCTTGCTAGAATAAGGTTACCAGCAAATATACTATGTCGCATCGCATGTAGAATCTGTGACTGGTATCCTGCTCATTTTCCCTAAAGCAGAATCAGTTTTTTTTTACTTAAGCAGCTCTATGTGTTTCGGCCGAGAATAGACCTGTAAATCTTAAATGTATTCAATCATCAAGACCAATTCAGTACCAATTGTACCCTTTACAATGTCTCCAAGATAGAATAGCCTGTTCAAGATATAAGACCAAACATTTGGGTTTTGTGTTATTAAGAGTAGATTATTTTATAGGATTTAAGACAGCATATTGTCTCAATGCCTTGTGAATTATGGTTTACTATTACCCCTAAAGCAATTTCATGCTCAACTTTCCAGACTACAAACTTTCCAGATGAAAAATCTACGAAATCTGTGTTGATTAATGGACAATCCAGTGAACGATTTCCTTCGAAGAGCAAAATGCTCCGCAAAATGTCTCAATTGCTACTCAAAAATCATCATTTGCTACTCAATATTATCATTCAGTGTGTACAAAACTTTCCACTCTAAATATTTTGCTCAGCAAAATTGCTGGACGAAAAATCGTTCCCTGCAATCTACAAAGAAATCTGATTGGACTGGAAAGGTTTGGATGATGTAATTTGTTGACATACCACGACGAGGAGAGAAGGCATAGGGGTCTTCCTCTTGATATCAATCATAGCAAGGACATTAGGCAGCTGTCTATCTCTCGCCCCAACGAAGAACATCCTACAACAAGAAAAACACATTGATAAAAAGAATGCAATCCGGTATCCAGTAACCCTAATTGTTAAATACTGAATCAATCCCAATAGCAATTGGTGTAATAAGAGTCTTTTGAATTCTGAGAAATTATCAAAAGTTTTTTTAAAGCCAATGGACCCTTTCGGTAAACAGTGTTGTCCAAGGCCCACACTTTGTGTACCACAACTTCTATATCAAATAACAAACCTGTGAAAATTTAGGCTCAATCGGTCATCAGAGTCGGGAGAAAACAATGGAAAAACCCACCCTTAATTCCGCGCGTTTCGCCGTGTCATGACATGTGTTTCAAATAAATCCGTAATTCTCGATATTGTTTTGCTGTTTTCTCAAAAAGTAAAGCATTTCATGGAATAATATTTCAAGAGAAGTCTTTCACCATTGCCTTCTGTAAACCCTGTAAGTTATTTGTAAATCTGTGAGCTTTTTTATTTTTGTCTGAACCGAAAGGGTCCAATGGCTTTAAACCTTAGTCTGAACTCCAACCCACTACGGCTTACATTATTCAGCACAACTCCACAGCTTTCTTTATTGTAAGCAAAACTGTATGCCTAAGAATTATTAGTTTTTTGAATTCTGCAAGTGAATCTCTTTAAGATAATGTAATACTTGATTGCATCAGTTTTCTTCACTAATGATTGTTGGTTAACAAGTGGATTTTCAAACCTTAGGTTGATAATTGTGAACTAAGTGCAGAAAGCCACAGTTGAAAGTGCCATGCAATTTGGTTTAAACAAGAGGGTAAAATATAAAAAGTTCAATAGTTCAAAACTTGCAAAGTCATGTGTGGAAGCATGGACTATATCAAGACCGTAAACCAAAGATCTCAGTTTTTCAAGAAATATATTTTAAGAAGTCAATGTTTTGAATCCAAACTTAAGTTTGGGTGTGCCTTTTTTTTAAACTGGACAATCAATTTTAAATCCACAGGTAATCCTGATAAAGTAAATCGCCTTTTGTTACGATTCAAAACAGATTAAAAACATTTTTAACCCACCTTCCTCCATTAACTATTAGTTGTTGCTTGTTTTACCCTTTAATAATATTGTCAGTAGATCTAGACATAATTGATCAGTAAGTTTCCTACAGTGACATTAAATATCACATAATCAGTAACATGTACCCATCTGTGATATTCAGTAGCATTGTGTTTGGAGTGCAAAGAATGAATGAAAAATTTAAAAGGTCAAAACTGAGTAAAGTTGTAAAGCATGATCTCGTTGCTGAAAATGAGATGCACTGAAGTTGGACTTGAATATGGTAACAAATGGACTGAACGAGTGTGAAAAATCAAAGTTAAATTGCCATTTCTTGTTCTGAACTTTGTGGTTTTGTTGAGTTTCAAATTTAAGTATCGTCGCCTTCCATACAGAGTGTTGGTAGAAAAACATTGAGTGAGAAGTAAAATTATGAGAGGTCAGTTCTTTAGATTTTGTTCAGATTTTTTTTCCAATCACAAAGCTTGAATTCATGTTATCATTTTATTTCTACAATCAAAAATTATAAGACATGAAACACAATAAAGCGGACGAGTTTGCATCAGTTTTCCCTAATTGTTATGTCAAGTACTTGAAACAACCCAAAAAGTGTTCCAGTATGTGAATAGACATGCAGGCTAATATTGAAAATGTTTGACTTGGTTATTCGGTAGCATGGACCCATCTGCGCTACTCAGGAGCATTATGTTTAGCGCTATTCAGGAGCATTATGTTTAGAGTGCCCTTCATTTTCAATTAGTGGGCGTCATTGAGTCATCGGAGGGTGGGTTTGACTCCTGGTGATGACACTTGGGTCCTTGCAATGACCAGAGACTAATGTAAAGCAAACATTGATAGATTATTGTAAAATGCACTATGTAAGAACAACTTATTATTTATTATTATTATGAATATATTATTGTAAATTTGTCATTCCATTAAGGAAAATTGAGGATGATTTAAAAAAGGAAGACTTTTAACAAATTTAATAAACTAAAACTATTTTCAGTATAGGCCTGCATGCCCCTTTATATTGAAATACTTATTTGGGTGGGTGGTTTCAGGTACTTGCACAAATTTACAACCACTGGAAGAGCTACTGATGTGGTGGATGCAAAGTGGTCCCCTTTGTTGCGTTTATTGTCATTACAGGAAACTTTGTTCTCTTTGTTTACAGTTATAGAATAGACTATTACACACACATACATGGCGGACCAAATTTGCGTAAATTAATTACACGACAGCATCAGCAAAGTCTGTCATCTCTTGTAGGAAGCGCACAAAAAATGGATGTACTGGCATGTAAAGAATTTTAATGCGATTTCACTTCTGCAATGACAAAAGATTATCTCTAGTGTTTATTTTTTTACGTTTTAGATATTAAATATTTTTTAAAGAAGATAAATTCAGAATAATGCAACACATTTTGTGGCATTCCACTTTGGACACTGTAGGAGTTCAACAATCAGATTGTAATGTACTCTACCAACATTGAATTCAACCATCAGATAATCTGTTACCATTGGTCTTATAATGATACGAGTTTGACAATATTCTTTTAAAACTGATGTTATTGTCAACTATGCCTTACAAATTACGCATAATCTGGCCTTGATCATTATCAATGATTCGTTTGAAAAACAACCTCCGTGCATGTGTGTAATAGTCTACATTGGTCAACAATTACCTAGATAAGCCGAGAAGGCTTCCGTTATTTGAGCCAAATGTCGACATCGCAACGAACACTGGCATACACCATGCAAAGACCCCCAAGACCTTGATACCAAATGTCTGAATAAAACAGCCAAAAAAACAGCAACAGTTTTTACATCGCTCTGATGATGGAAATAGTGATAAATGCTTACCTGGTTCTATCATGGAGGGAAAGGGGGACACGGGTCTTTCATTGTATTGTTGCTTTGGCAATGCAACTTACCTCCAATGTTCAATAGTTTTTGGCTGGCTTTTAAGTGAAACAAACATTTAAGCATGATTGCATAATGGAGACAAAAGCATGAAGTACAATATCTGTCAGGTCAATATACAATGATGGTAACCCTGGTTATAAAGCCCTGGCCCTCCTAGTGACTGATCAGTCAATATCATTCAACTTCATTCAGGGTTCAGAATTTGAAGGTTGCCTCAACTTTGATAATAAAAAAGGTTACAAAGAAATGCAAGTTGAAATGGAGGAAATAGAGATGTTTCTTATCTAACTGGAAAGCAGTCTTGTGTTTCTAAACGTGTGCTGTAATGCAAATGAGATTAGGAGCAGTATGATCAGAAGCAATTTGAAAAAGAAAAATTTTGAAGAAAGAAAATTGTAAAAGTAATGGCTGCATTGATACTGTAAAATTCATGATAACAGCAAGATGTATACCTTGGGTAAAATGAATCAAAAATGTAAAGATGCTATTAAATATTTGTGCAGTAGGTTTTTCAAGACACAAACGGAAGTAGTAATAGAAGATATTTCAGACAATACTGACAACAACAAAAAACAAAAAAATCAGACAGTCCCGGCCCAGATAACTTTGTTTTAGGTAATTTAAAAATGTAAGCCCACTTTCAATCCTCCAACCAAAAGTACACACCTTTTAAGTTTTACACTAAAATAAACTATGACGAAAAAAAATGTGTTCAAGAGAATCTAATGAGTTGATTCAAAACTTCATACTTTGTCTATGTGTACATGATATGTATACCTTGAGAAAGACAGAAAACCCCCATTATTAGATCCCAAGGTTGACATGGCAACAGAAACCGGCAAAATCCAAGCAACAACTCCTAGTAGTTTCTGGCCGAATAGCTAATTATTGCACCAAAATAATAAAGGAAATTAGTAACTCGAATCACCTGGCTGAATACTATTTTGTTAAATTTGTGACGAACGTTGAGCTGCTTCTTGAAAAAACTTTATAAGAAAACTTCTAATTGATGGACAGCAAGTTTGTATATTGCTTATTTTGGAATCTTGTCCCCTCAAAATTAATAAGTGTGCCTCAATAATCAAGATGATGTGCCGTAAAAAATTGCTATCAATTTGTTCATATCTTGTATTAGGGCAAATTTTTAGTCAGGTGGTCCTGAAATGTACAAAGAAACGGCTGGAATTGCCTAGGTAGCCAAGGACGTTTGTTTAGAACACTTAGAAAGAAATTGACAATTGCCTTTGTTCACATAAAAACCCATTGGAATGATATCAACTGATCGGTTTAAAAAGGAGTGTCAGTGCTCAGTTTCTCATCTAACGGTGAGGTAGCCTTAAACAACTCTAGCAACCAAATGTTTAAATCTCTTTAGCCGTGTTTCCAAACTTGTGCTGGAATGTAAATAAGGTAAAAAGCATTTATAAGTAATATGATTAGAAGCAATTTTAAAAGGAGAAGAAGAAAAAAAGCTATAGAAAATTGCAAATGTCATGGCTGCATTGATTTTTTTAATTCATGATAAAAGCCAGGAAAATACTTTTGGTAAAATGACTGAAAATTGATACAAAAAAAATGAAAACCCAATAAATATTTGTCATCATTGGTACAATGGCACAAGATAACATTGTTTTTGTTTTTTGACTTCGCTCAGCAATTTTTCATAGCAAACAACTTGGACTGAACTTATTTTGTTCAAACTGAATGCCAATATTGAGTTGCAAATAAGTTTTGGTTTTTTTTCCCCCCTACAGTTTGTATATATTTTGCTCTGAAACCGTTTGCTGGAAACAACATACTTTAGTTACTGATCTCATAACCAAGACGCCATGACCAAACCAATCCATTCAGTAGAGGTCTGGTCAGAGTACAACCCGTACAAACCCCATGGCCTGATTGACTGATATTTGATACGAAATACTTCCTGCTGGATGTTTCTTGAAAACAAAAACCAATCTTCTTACCAAAAGCATTCATTTCACTTGATGAATAAATTTAAATAAAAATATGATTGCATAAATATAAAAGATGTTTGAGAGAAGCGTAAAATTTATTAAAAAAAAAAATTGCTTGGTGTATATACCTTGAGAAGGCAAGGAAACTTCCATTATTAGATCCCAAGGTTGACATGGCAACAGACAGCGGCATTATCCAAGCAATAATTCCCAGCAGTTTTACTCCGAATTGCTAACAACGTGGCCCCGATAAATAACAGAAGAAGTTAGCCACATAGAATCTCTGGCCCTGAACCACTTTAAAATGTTCACTAACTAGGGATCAGGTTAGTGGTTTTTGTTCCCTGTTTTTCACCTTTGTGGACCCCGGTTCGAATCCCACCTCAGACTGGAGCCATGTGGATCGGGTTTTTAGTCCCTACCTGGACATTGGTTTTCCCATTAGGGTTTTCCTCCCACATCTAAAACTGACATCCTTTTTTTCCTGTTATTGGTGCTAATTGTGCTGTTGGATGTGTAATCATTTTTTGCCGACTGTTCTTCAAAGAAATAATGTCCAAATGATGGATTTTAGTTCTAGGAGTGATGACGCAAACAAGCATGTAGTTTAATTTACACTAACAAACATACAAATGACTTGGGCATGAGTGTTTTGCATAATTAACCCAAAATGTAAAACAGAGTTTTAAATGTTGGAGTTTTTAAATCGTATGCTGAATGTGTCTTTATACCTTGAAAACGCAAGGAAGTTCCCATTATTGGATCCAAAGGTTGACATAGCAACAGAAAGCGGCATTATCCAAGCCAGAATTCCGAGAAGCTTAAGGCCATATGTCTAATACAGCCATAAAATAACAGAGGATGGAAACAATTCTGCAAACTAAATCTCCCCTCCACCCAAACCTTATCCTCAATTCAAAAGAGAAGAACTTAACTGGAAAACTGGTGCAGCTTTAAGAGTCTACCCAAATCTAACATAATATTTGAGGTACCAGTTGAACAGATATTTGACTGTACCTCTTATGTTTAAGTTAAAGTATACTTCCACAACTTTGAAACAAAATTTGCCGAATCTTGCATTAAAGTCCTTGACTACCCAACCCTGTATCTTGCTATTTGAGGTTTGTGTCTTCCATACTCCCAGGGATATTTGCTCCCATCTCAGTGTAGACTTGTGGGCAAGTTGTTCAATATTTGTCACGATGATAGCGTACCAACTCTCTCTGCGAATCCCGCATCACTGGTAATGTTCTTGTGAGACTGCTGGCTCCTGAGAGACTACTCCTCTCGCAAAAACAGTCCAATTTAGTTGTCGGAGTCAGCATCCCCACAAGAGAGCAGTAGTCTTGCGAGAGTAGTCTCCTCAGACAACAACAGTATCGTGCGAGTCCCCAAAAGGCTGTTACGCTATCACCGTAAGAAACATGTAATGACTTGTCCACAAGTCTAGTCTTAGTGTTACTTTCAAAGGTTGACCAACACATCTTCTATTATCATTTTCAGTCAACTATAAGTCTGGTTAGTGTGTAACAACAAAAACTGTTTATAATATAACATAGCTATTCAGTAGAGATCTTTCTTTTATTTTCAAAAGTCTGGAGTAATGATCTTCACTGCTGTTGTATTGGCAGTTTCTTCTGCAGCTGATCAGAACATGCACAGTGGACGCATCCAACTTGTGATCTGTATGTCCAAACATTTTTAACTATAAAAGAAAGATCTCCACTTGCTCAGTACATAATGAAGTAAAATTTCAATCGCTTTCTCAAACAAAAACGCTTACCACAGCGACGGCATCAGATGCAAGTAACTCTTGAGGTGTCATTGCGGTGAAGTAGGCAACATTGGCAAAAACGTAAAATATTGTCACTATCGTCATGGTAATATAAATAGCACGGGGTAGATTTCTGCACATGAATTGAAACAAAAAAAGTTGAAATTTAATAAAATTCAAAGAAACAAGGTAATTTTAATTATGTTGGTGTAATGTTGAGTGGATGATATCGAACAAATAGACAAAGCCTGGTGAGATCTTAACTCATGTGTCAATACAAACCATGTAGATTTTATTCAGTGCTTTAAAATGATTGGAAAAGGAGCACTAGGCTGGAAATTCTTGGTTCAGACCTTGAATTACACAACAGTCACAAATGTTTCCCATATTGTCCGCTACGTCTTGCATGAATTTAAACACAGTGCGCATGGACCATTCCCACCATTTAGAGGGTCAATTTCTTTGCATATATTTTGACTCCCATTATTATGGAGAGGATAGGCATTAAGCTTGGGCGATATCATGATATTATCGAATATCGCGATATTAATTTGGAAACGATTTCGATATCGGATGGATTTGGTTGTAATCGAAACTGCGATATATCGTGATATCGATTAAATATCGAAATGTATTTGCTAGCTGAGACATCTTGCACCCCATAGGTTTGGAGTAAAACCAGAAGAATAGGTCATAAGAACACCTCTCTTATGCTATGACTGTCTCTTCTACAACTTTCACTTGGAGTTTGAAGACTGATGATGTCAAATTTAATTAATCGCGAATATCCCAATGTATTGTCGGCGATATATCGTGAATAAAATAAATCGATATCGCCCAAGCTTAATAGGCATGTGTGAAATAATACAAGATTCTTGTATAGCACTTTATCATAACTGATGAGCATCTCATAGCACACAGATGTGTTGCCTAATCACTTACTTATATGGATTCTTTAGTTCCTCAACAACATTGTTCAAGTTATACCTGTAGCATGGAAGAGTAAATGAAACAACACAAACTAATTAATGGCAATTCACCAAACCAATGGAAGAACAATTATCAACAGCAGCTCTCCCTTAGTGTGGTCCACTGAAAAAATGCTATTCACTTTTAACTTTTGCATTCCACTTTTGAATGTCCAGTGGTAAAGTTGGGTAGTTTAGTTTTGGAAAGCATACCCATCAAATGTAAAGTTCTGGACTAGTAAAAAGCTGGTTGACTATAATGACATAACAAGGTTAATACTGAAACTGGTCCTGCTTGCTTATCACTGAAAACGTTATGGGCAAACTTTGATCAGCGATGGTTTCAGGTGAATCCCAAGCTATAACTAACAAATAAAAACATTCATTCAAACACATTCAACACACTCATTGTTGGGGTACCCGCTGCCAAAACATAGGATTCGAACTGCCTCTAGCCACCGGGCAACCTTGGTAGTCTAGTTGGTAAGACACTGCTCTAGAATTGCAAGGGTCGTGGGTTCGAATCCCACCCGAGTAACATGCCTGTGATATTTGTTCACAGGACTTGCGAAAGTACTGAGTATACAGTGCTAACACACATCGATGTATTGGTAAAAAAAAAAAATTAACATTCATTCATGTACATATAAATGGTCAAGGAAGGTATTGGCTATCATACATGAGGTCAATCTCATTAAAAAAAACTTGATTAATTAACACCCAACTTACCAGCCTGCATATGAGAAAAGGCCAGAGTATAAGGCATTTCCAAGGCCACCGTATGTTGTCCCTTCAAATGAATTCTCAAAACTGGTTGTATCACCTGCAATAAATAGACACACAAACATGCCTCTTTAATAGCAACACAGGTTAGCAGCCGTTATTTAGTGCAGGGACTAGACCTATTATTACACCTTAGTTTTGGCCTTTGTGCCCTTCAAAACTTGCTCAAAGACTTTAAGATTTTCCCAATTCCAGGCCAGAAATGTACAGCACTATTCTTTGCCACTCAAAAAAGATTTCTGTGAAGTTGCCCATCTGAGTCAGGGCTCAAATTTGGGAGAAAAATAATCAACAAGAACGCAGGATTTCTAACTCAAAATGTTTACTGTACAATACCAGAATCAAAACAAGAATGAACAACCTCCTGACACTGCTATAGTTTAAAGCCATTGGACCCTTTCGGTAAACAGTGTTGTCCAAGGCCCACACTTTGTGTACCACAACTTCTATATCAAATAACAAACCTGTGAAAATTTAGGCTCAATCGGTCATCGGAGTCGGGAGAAAATAACGGGGAAAACCCACCCTTGTTTCCGCGCGTTTCGCCGTGTCATGACATGTGCTTAAAATAAATCCATAATAACGAGAATTTTTATTGTTTTGCTGTTTTCTCAAAAAGTAAAGCATTTCATGGAATAATATTTCAAGAGAAGTCTTTCATCATTGCCTTCTGTAAACCCTGTAAGTTATTTGTAAATCTGTGAACTTTTATTTTTGTTCTGAACCGAAAGGGTCCAATGGCTTTAACATGCATAATGTTTTTGTTTGAACTATATAAAGCTTTTAGGAAAACATGTTACAAGAGAAGATTTCTCTTATCTGTCTTTTGGAATATTATGTATACTTCATTACTCAATCAAATCAGACTCAAAGTCAACACTTGTGCATAAATATTTTGTTTTTGTTCATAATATTACACAGTGAGGTATTTTTTATTCAATGAAATACACATGACCGCCAGACCTGTCCAATCATAAGTTAACTGGCCATCAACACTAAAACCATTGGCCTTAGGCCCGCAGTCCAGTGTATAATTCGAGCCATGTGAATGAAATGTCCTTATTTTACCTCTGAATATCTGCACTGCACCCATGACAATGATGATTGTCAGTGCCAGCATCTTGAACACGGTGAAGACGTTTTGCACGGCAGTCGTCAAGCGTACACTGAAGATGTTGAAGAAACCGCACAACACTACATGGAAACCAGAATGTCCAATTTAGGATTTAAATCCCGATATGTGACCTGCTCCAATAAAAATTGGCATAAAGTCGAAAATGTTATTACAAGGAAGGGAACAGTTGAGCTCTTTAACCCATTTCAAAAAACACTCGACTTTTAAAAACCTTTTCCCTATATACAGACGCAGTCCAACAATATGAACACTGAGGGCGCACTTGGGTTCCCTACATTTGTATCATTTGTTCTTTCTAACTTTTTGTTCTCTCCTTTGAACCTCTCAGAGACTTTGTACACAAAATTCCTTGTTGAGCACCCCAGTCATTAAAGAATTCCCCTATGGAGACCCTTTGTGTTTCCCTTTTCCTGTTTTCATCTCGTTCTCCTTAAAGGTAGTGAATATGAAATCATCCTCTCAGGGCCATCTTTAACTTGGGTCTGAATAGTGGGATCATGATGCATGTGTCCTTAAGTAAGGCATTCTAACACCCTTCGCCCTCAGATAAATCTTACATCAACCTCTATGGCTACTCTAAGGTTTGATACTTCACTGAGGCAACAAAGACAATTACCTCCATGCCCCATGGTCATTGCCTTGGTGCCCTTGAAATGATCCAGTAGATATTTACAATTTCCTCATAGGGTGGTGCCCTAATCAAGTAAAAAATGTGTTGGTGCCCTTGCCCTTTAAAGGGCACCAAGGCCTGTACTCTACCTCTAAGCCTCTACTCCTAACATTCACGGTGCAATATACTCACACACTGAGTTCAAGGCAAGTAGCTGAATGGCAATGATCGGTGGTTCGCAATCCGCAGACGGGAAAAATGGCTGCACGGCATAACGCCCGAATGTGATCGCCACCACTGCACAAGAGGCTGGCACTTGCATAATAAGTGACACCCACAAAAACAGGAACGCAGCGAATTCACCGTAGATCTCTCTGAGATAGAAGTAGAACCCCCCAGACGATGGGAACATGGTGCCCAGTTCGGCGAAGCAGAGGGCACCCAGGAGAGAGATGATACCCGCTAGTACCCATACTATCACGGTCATTCCCACAGAGCTAACACCCAGCAGAACACCTGTTAACGAGGACAAAGGGAGGAAGCAATAGGTTAACAATACTCAAACATTGGTTTCATTCACTAAAACTCTACTAAGAATTCCAGTGCATCAGCTGTTGTTTCATTTTCATCCACCCTGCTGTCCCCTTATGGAACAGTCTTTGGGCAGGTCTTTATAGTCGGACGCGCAATGGACATTTTGACGTGCAATCATAAAAATCAGTTTATAGTCATCGCTGAAGCATATAAACTTTTTAAGATCGTCGCGTCAAGATTTCCATCACAAAACCATCACGCGACCGACTCTTACCCAGCCTTTCCAGTCTCTGTTGTTGGCAACATGACTGGGGAAGGGATTTAGTCCTTCACGTGTGCATGAACACCTTCTTCTTCAATACATAAACCAGCAGAGTGTTTCCTGGGTACCATACATAAACCAGCAGAGTGTTTCCTGGGTACCATACACCTTTGTTTTCTGTTGTCTAGCAACTCTTGAGTTGCTGGGAATTATTTGATAAGCCAATCAGAGCGTTGAAACCCATTTCATTAGCCAATCACAATGTTTCTTTTAAGCTTTCAATCTGATTCTTATTTTAATTCTGTTCGTTGACCTTGTTAATGTCTGTTGGGCTATTGTTTACATTCACTCACTATTATATTTAAAAAACAAAAACAAAAACAAGATCTTGGTTTTTGTTGTCAACAAGTTGATTTTCAATGGCTGGAGATTTACAGTTCCAATCTAACCTTTTTTCTTATAAATTGTGAGATGAGTTCAGAGAAATGTGATTTATTGCTTGATGAAAAAGTGTTCATGTGAGCATTGTTTTGAGACTTGGTATGATTGTGAAAGTTAGACTTTTCTTGACAAACCTTTAGGGGATACAAAAATCCCGGACCCGATGATGGTGCCAACATTGATGGCTACTCCACTCAGCAAGGTTATCTGACGCTGTAATTTGACTGTGCTGCCATCTTCTGAATTACTCAACTGCAAAAAACAAATAGTAATAAATAATGATGAATCTATAAATGCAAAGAAATTTGAGCAATGGTGACAAAAATTGATGAAAACTTCATCATAACATAATCTTTTCATAGGCTAGATGCTGACTTTTTCAAATGTCAATTTGATTGGAGTTATTTTTAAATACTATAAGGATGGGACATGTATTTGCTCAGTTAAAGAAAATAACAATTTTTAGTTTCAAGTCAATTTGCATTAAATTTGCATCCCATAAAAAGCATGACTGCAGGTTTACTGTAGCAATGCGTTACAATGGTCCCACACTAAAACATGAAACTAACTTTTTGTTCATCGTTTTTTTAATTTTTTGTGTGTGTTGATTGTTTAAATTTTTAACTTTGTAAATAAGAATTTAGTCAGACTTTGGGTTGTTTTATAATACAAATAAACAAACCACATTATCTTGATCTAAACATGTACTGGGTACTAGGTAACAATGTAATTTAAAGGGTTTCCGAGGAATTCATATCTCCAAAATACAGGACACATAATATCATTTGTAGCCCAACCATTGGAACAATTTGAGGCACAGCTTCATTGGTATACAGTTAAACCACATGTTTCCCAAGGTTTTGTTGGTTTAGCCCACAGATTATTAGCCAAGCCAGGCCCACACTGAGTGGTAGATACAGGGGGCATGATCTGTGAAGCCACCCTGTGCTGAAATCAATTCAACATCTGCTTAATTTAGTCAGGTCAATTGGATCCGAATTGTACTGAATCTTCTGTCCACTCCGTTTGTGGAATCTGATATGAATTAAATCAGACTTGCCGAACTTTAACTTATGGAACATCCCAAAACAGAACAGAAATTTGATAAGGCACGGGACAATAGCAAATTGTTATCATGACAAAAGGTACAGTTGTCCTTGCCTAAGGTTTTTGTTACAAATCACTGGGCTTTATGTTTATGTTTTGGATCTTGTTGCATTTTCCAGAGTAAGATGCCTGGACAGGCTGTCTACAGGTCACTGTGTGTTACCTGAAAATGAAAAGGTGTTTAAATTGTTTATGTTGATCGAACACTATTTGAAGACATCAGATATTAAAAACCACTCAATTTTAATTTGAAAGTGTTCAAATTAGATAGAGTGGTTTTTAATAACTTTTAACTTGTTCCATGTTGAGCATACAACTGCACAACTGGCTAAAAAGAACATAAAATCTATAAACAATGAAAAGACTTTGAATTTATTTTTCAAAGCAATCACATTACCTATAACTTGAGCCTAATAAAAACCTTAGAGAAATTTTGTTTAAATCCTTTAATTAGGCCTAACAATCAATCAGTCATTGAAGTTCAAAAAGTCTGTGTTTTTCAAGAATTTTTTCTATGGACAAATTTTGACAGATGATTCTTTTTCAAAACATCAGACATAGCATCTAAAAATCAGACTTTGACTGAACTACACCCCATCCGGGGAATAATATTTCACACAAGCTTTTCTTTAAAAACGAAAGGGTAATTATAGGCAGGGCATGGTGAGGTATCAATATATATTTGGTTTGCAGTAACACCATGTGTGTATCTACTTGCCAAGTAGAGTTTGTTCTAGAGGTCTTGCTTTATTCTCCTGATGATGACTAGAGCAAGCTAGTCGAAATGTTGAGACCAATTTCAAGAACCGACTCCGCAGTAGTACAGTTAATTATGATCCTTTAAGCTAAAGTAGTATAGTAGTCCCAGCGGCCTATTTCTATACCATCCGCCCAGGTAATATAGTTAATACGCAGTACTTTTCAGAACTTAGAAGTCTCCCGAACACCCAAACAATCTACTCAGCGGTAGAAGAATAAAACAAGACAGTTGTCTAGAACAAACTCTACCCCGCAAGTAGATACACACATGGTGTTACCGCAAACCAAATATATAAAAGGCAAATTATTGAGTATAAAATCAACTTACGAGTAATTCCTTATCATCTTGTCCAATATCAATTTCATCGGAATCAGACAGGTCTTCCAATCCTATCTCTGAAATGTGTCCTTCCGACAACATGTTCGAAGACATTGGAAAAGGCAAAAGACTCGATCCAAAAACAATGACATGTGACCAGTTTGTTTTGTTTTTGTTTACGTTTTGGGGGAAGGGGGTGACGTAACTAAGTACTGGTGAATTTCCAGAGAGTACATTGATTTGTTTGTTGTGTTGTGGGTTTATCTTTATCTCAACCGCAAATAATTTTTGGGACCTGGGCAGGGGAATCCAGGACTAGGAGAGAGAAAAAAATTAAAATGTAAAATTTCTCAATTGTCCAAAAGCTTTCAACTTGAAAGATATTTAGTCGTTCGCCCCATCCAATATTCAAATCAACATTTCATAACTCCATGCAATAACTGAACACTGCCCATGCTGGCCGACACTGCCATTGACAGTAGAGTATAGTGCACTGTCCTGTATGCAGCATATCCGTACAAATACAGTCAATGTGATTGTCTATTTTGCCACGTTTTAAAATGAAAGAGTCCTTGACCGTGCAATGCATGCACCGGTAAAGAATCGAAAGGTCCCACCATACATACGTCAACATTTAAAAAAATCGTCTGGAGTTCAAAGCAAAGTCGGCAGTGAAATACCAACTAGTAGAAATCCACCAACACGGCGGCACTAAACTGACAGTGACATGATACGAAGGGCATTCCCCACGATCGCTTTATTTTGTGAATTGTAAAACATCATAATCAGAATAGTCAGCATCCGCGTGGGTTTGCTACATATTTTTCGCATTGGAAATTAGGGTACAAGACGATGGGTTGAAACGTGTGATTGGTTGAACGAGAGAGGGCGTGTTTTCCCTGATGAAGCAGTTTAATGCCACACTAATGTGAAGCACTCCATAAAAGTGTTTCAAATATTAGTTTCAACTTGTGAACGGCCATCGACTGAACTGAAAATAGTTCGAGTTATTTTTAATTCCTCTGAAATTTAAATTATTGAAGGTGAAAATTATTACACGCATCGTCACTTTTTAAAGGAAATCTTGAGGACGGTGACAAGTGAAAAAATTGATAAGTTCAAACTCAACTTATTTTAGTACAAATAACTTGTTCGCGTGTCCATTTTCCTACATGTTGAAACACTTATTGGGTGGTTTCAGTTAGGCCTATAGTATGGCTTCCAACCCCGCTCGAACAATGTAGATGCAAAAACTAATCTTGTCAGGAAGAAGGCTTTTTCCATTGTGGTACTATAGGCGGTCTACACTCCCTGTAGATTAGGCCTACATGGCTACTTAAAATAACCACAGTTAGCCCATAGTAAACTTTAGCATCGCTAAGTTCAAGCAACTTTCAACCGCATGTAGGACTACCCCAGAAACGCATTCCTACCTCCATGGTTCAAGCAACTGTCAACCGCATGAACGCCAGAAGCGCGGGAATAACGCCCGTGAAGTTCACATTTTTGCATAATGCATATAAGCTCTGAGACCGTCGTGCAGTGATCTAAATTTCATTCAAACTAGGCCCTAGGTCGTTTCTTAAAGCACAGTTTTAAACAATTTGCACAAAAAAACACAAAGCGAAGACCTAAGGTAATGATACCCATGCCGATTGCAGAGTCACTTTTTAGTCATAACAGCCACTGCACGTTTTACTGAATTTCAAAAGGGTGTCGGGGTCGCGCCGAAGAAAGAAAGCAGATCTCAGTGTATCAGCGCAACTGTGATCAAACAAAAGCAGTCTGGAATTTCCCACAGTCTCGGACTATAGCAATTATAGCAGCAAACCGAATAGTATGGACCTACTATGTGTAATTTCCTGTCTATAAAGTAGAAATGATAGGAAATTGCTCTGTGACTTAATTTCCTGAAACGGTTGAGCTACCGAGGTGACCAAACAGTCAAGATGCTCCGGTGGGGGTAAAGCAAAGGTGACCTGGGCACTTTTGGGAACCTCTTCAATTTGGTTCAATGAATTGCAAAAATCCTAGATACTTTTGTGATTAAAACCATTGGATGACGTCCATGGTCAAACATAAACGCGTTGGCAAAGCGATTCCGGAACGTGGAGCCTATTTTAAGTATTTTCTCCCATTTCAAGTGGCACAACTTTTCATGGTTCGGAGGCATCATTTCATTATTTTTAATGACAATATCTCTCACTAACTCCAAATCAGTTGAAATATCTCACACTACATCTTTAAATATAAAGAATTAAACGCAAATCAAATCACACTCGACACGGTCTAATGACTTTTTTATTGCTTTTTTGTGATCGTTCTTCCAATCACGTAATCTTGTTTGCACAAACCTCATAAAGGTTTGTCGGTCTTTACATTATTGAGCGAGCGTGAAAATGAAGCTTGAAACACTATTTTAATACAGCCCTTTATTAACCTATCACATAATAACTGGTTGTTTTACCTCACTGTTGACAAACATGCTTGAACATGAATTTTGAGTTATCAAAGTAACAGACTTTCCTTGGTAACAGAGCAAATTGCTTCACAAAATGTACCATCAGTCACATACTCGAAAAATCATCATTTGCTACCCAATATTTATTAGCATTCAGTGTGTACAAACAATTTCCAGTCCAAATATTTCGCTCTGAAAATTGCAGGACGGCCGGAACCACTCCCTGTATATCAACTCTTTTCCGAACGCTTCCAGATTTGTGATAAGTAATTTCAAAGCCCGTTTTGACATCCAAATAAAAAAGTTTGCTTATTATAGCTTTTACCGAACTGACTTTGTTCAATAATTCTCACATTCCACAGTTCAGGTTTTGTACATATATGTTGTTCTTATTAGTTGTGGGATATAACAATTCTAGGAAACTTGTCTACATAAACTCCCCCGAAGCAGAAAAAAAAAATAGTATATATATTGATAACAGCATTGAGCATCAACAGGAGGCCTGCGGCGACAATGATCCGCACAACAATAAGAAAACTCCTTTCCTTTTTACTAATAGTTGCACCACAGTCCGGATAGTTTGTTGCCCCGTATGTTGAAGTATGCCCTTCGCCAACCTGTTGACTTCAGTCCATAATCAGAAACCCATCTAATTATTGTCTGTATAGGAATACAATGGTTTCACATGGGTCAAACTTGACCTTTATCCGGCTATTCAAACAATGGCGATAAACAATACTTTTACAGCCGAGGGGTATATTATACTATGTGGAAATATTATGTGTATATTACTAACTGGACTGCTCAGCAAACACTTTTAAAAAAACATGAGTACAAACTAATTTGCTTTTAACTTGGGCTCGCGTTCAGCCTATATTAAATGGACCGCTTGAATAAAAAGCCTGCACACAAGTATTTTTAGGCGGCCAACATTAATAAGGACTCTTGCATCAGTGCATCACGGTACACCAACGTTACTTCAGTTATAAGGACATTGAAACTGTGCATTGTCCTTCCTCCATAAAGGCATGAGAAGATGTAATTTCATGAGCACGTACGGCCGCAGATAAATTACCCAGCAACAGGGTTCGGTAATTGTTACAAATTTAGCGCTTGTGTGATAGAAAGTACTCCTTGCACACATAAGCAAAATATAAACAGTTATAAAAGTTCACAACTTATAATGTTGGCACAGCAAAGTCCCACATACCAGTAGGGCTACATTAACTTTTTCAGAGACATGTTACTATGTGTATAATGTGCAATTAACTTAAACGCATTTCATTGCATGTTAAATATTATCCGTATTGTATAATAACAAAACAGCAAAATCAGGAATTCCTTACGCTTCGACCATTTTGCCTAAACCAATGTCCTTACATGGTCATTCCATGGAGATCATCCTACCTCCACGGTCCTCTTACCTTGGTTATTGTTTATTAGCATTTCATGTAAATGGTCAGGGTGTAAATGGTGATGGTGCAAGATATCAAACTGATAATCGGGCTCATTTTCTTATCATTATAAGCCATATTTGAACTGCCGAAGGCAAACACGTAACTGGTGGGTGTGTGAACCACGTGGGGTTCCATTTTCCCCGCCTTCCCCACGCCCTGGGTCACAAAAGGAGGGAAAACCACGGAGGAAGAAAGGAGGAAAATACTATAACTTCGCTAAATCCCAATGTCCGGGCTATTAAATCACAAGGGATTTAGTGGCGAATTCTTTGCATATTAATTTTGACGTGAACATTGTGTCACCCTGTGTGGTTACGTAAAACTTGAGTGGAATCTTCAGCAGCTGGTTGTAAAAGAAAATCAGACCATCTGTGAGGTTCATTGTTTTTAGCGAATGATTGACACAATGAGATATAGCCCCCCCCCCCCCCCCCCCCGATGATAAACTACTTTATCACTGTGGATTATAATATTAAAAGGGCATACAACAGTTCGAATGAAAACATTAAAAGTTAAACAACAATGGTTTAAGGACGCTATTTACCTTTTTTGTTGATGCAACATTAATACTATTGATATTTTTGTTATGATTTTCACCATCTTGGATTTTGTTGATGCACCATTATACATTAATATTAATAACACACAATGATTAAACATAAATTATTTTATTACTTGTTATCAACAAGTTTCGTTAATTTTCTTCCATTTTCATTGCCATCTAGTTGTCTTCCTTTAGACAAATGTTTATGAAGATTCTTTGAAAAAAAAAATGACAATGATCGTGGTCAAATAAACTATTGTAACGGCACATACGATGAGATCGGGATCATGGAGTTCACATCGAAGTTGCAAAAGTGTTTCGAATATTTTGTGGGCCTAAACAATAAAAAATTAAAGGTACAACTTGGCAAGGACCTAAATATATGTTTTCAGTTGACGGGTTCTGACTGGTTGTTGAAAAATCAAAACAAAAGAGTATGGAAGGGGGGTCATGTCAATAATGTATGGTTAAAACTTATTAGAGATTTTGTGGAATTGGGCCTATAAGGGTTTTTTTTATAACATCCAGTAAAGAATACATTGGTGTTCGTTATGATCTATTCCTTGCTCATCATGGTATGACGTGTCCTACTTGAAGCTGTGTACTCATTGTGTGCTTGGAATCTTAGGAATTCCTTAGATAATTTTCGGTAGGCCTACGAGAGAATGGAGGTAGACCCTCTTTGCTCTATCTACCACTGAGCCGTGTATAAATGAACAAATTGAGGACCCTTTTAAGCATGGGATACACTCCTGGCATAATAATGTGAACAGAATCTATTACGCAATCTACATAGGCCTATCAATACACTTATCAAGTGACCATGCATTAAAAACTCATGACCTATTTTGAAGGGCATAAATATTGATTCGGACAACATTTTGCCAATAGTAAAACGCTGCAATTTAATGTAGAGGGGTCTACAGTTATTATACCAGCAGCCTACCAGCCAATATAAGAAGCACTTTACTCGGTTTACTCATGGGTGAATTGTTATTTCTACATCTGGAGGGAGGATGGTTTGCTCGAATGGTACCATGCGGTTCAAATGAAAGTCTTGCAATTAATTTTAGAACTGGCCCTAGCCTATGTGGACTCCTCCGGACGGTAACGATGTCGTCCTAACACAGGGCTACCTTGCTCTTTGACTAAACTAAACTGACCAACGAAAAGGGGCATCCTCCCACCCCTCAGCTCGATAATTAAGTCGTGTGTAAGGGGATGACAAAACCTTTTTGGTGCCCCATTTATATCAGCATATCTTTCCAGGCCATCCACGCACTAACCTAACAGCCGTCGTGGGTAGATATCGACCTACGACCGTCCAGTCATGGAGAAACCTCCACGGTTAGACGGTCGATTGATGCTGGGCCCTTTTATGTACCTTGGCCCAAGGTTAACCCCCTACCAGAAACAGGTGCAAACCCGATAATCTACAAGTACAACTCAGTGCAAAATACTTCTCCATTATTGAAAATACAAATACATTCGTGTGAGATAACCTCTATGGTGTGTGACCTACCCTAGATGTTGCATCTTCGTTGTCTGGTGATTCACGATGACCTGCTCCGTTCGTCTGGCCAGTTGAACCGTTTGCCGATTTAGGCTCCTCCATGATCGATGATGATGATGATAAATGATGCACGGAAACTATGCACAATGGGCAGCAAGAAAAGGTGATTCCAAAGGCCTTTGTGGTTGTCTGTGTTGCTTAACGTTACTGGCCTGTAAGAGGTTGAACTGCTCGGACTAGCATACGGTCTTCGCCGGCAAAATGTTCATTTTTCCGGGTTGAAACACAAGAACGTACCGCCGCCGGACAAAGCGCTACGGTATTCTACACTCGAGCAATGACAACAAACGCCTGGTGGTGGTGTATATCTGCTGTGCAGCTTGAGGTTGCGTGTAGCCTCATGCGTCCAACTGTGCTTATGTGACAGACACAACGGCTGTTCTATGTTCACTTCCATAAAGTTCGTCTGGTCATCAAGAATGATTCAAGCGTCTTTTCGTTTGATGTTTGAAAAGAGTGATAGTACAAGCCAATATAATTTAGTTTATTATTTTTTTTTCACGTGACAATATTGTCCGTTACTTTTCAAGCTGTGTATGGACAAACATTGTGTTTTCCAATCTCTAAAATGGTAAAATCACTCATATAAAATAAACAGTATTGTGTGATTGGTTTATGCTTCAAATTCTCTTGTTTCGTGAACTCTAGAAGATTGAAAACTAGTCTTTTATGCCTAATTTCAAAAGTATAAGAAATTCCGTACCTTGACCAACTTTTTACTAAAAATACAAAATTTTGAAGGTTTGTTGCACAATATTAATTGATGCATAGACATAAGACGTAATCAGAGGAAATAATAAAAGTTTAAAGCTGTGTGTTAATGAAACATCAATAGAATGTGTACACACTGGAGACTATTCGTAATTGTCAAAGACCAGTCTACTCACTTGGTGTATCTCAACATGCATAAAATAAGAAACCTGTGAAAATTTGAGCTCAATTGGTCGTCGAAGTTGCGAGATAATAATGAAAGAAAAAACACCCTTGTCACATGAAGTTGTGTGCTTTCAGATGCTTTATTTCGACCTAGTAAGAATTAGATTTTGAGGTCTCGAAATCAAATTCCTGGAAAACTATGTTACTTGACAGGGAGCCGTACTTCTAACAATGTGTTATACTATCAACAGCTCCCCATTGCTCGTTACCATACCAAGTAAGGTTTTATGCTAATAATGATTTAGAGTAATCGCCAATTAAACTGCCTTAACGGATACACAATAAAACACCAGAATAAAACCAGGCCTTGTCTGTCTTATAATGGGCGTTATGATCTTTTTTACAACCGTCCGATGTCTGTTTGTGGAAACAAAGATGTCATGCAATATAAGATCCGACCAGACCGTCACTTCTTAATTACAACAAACGAGAAGATGCTATTTGTGTCTGTTATTCATTGTATTGATTAATTAATGTCTTGTCATTGAGTGAGGTCAGCGTCTTCTGGTGAAGGACAGTAAATACCACTGATTACGTAACCATATGTCAAACTCCTGAATAGTGTTTATGATCCGCAGACGCCATCTTTTAAATTCAATTCAAATTCAATGTTGGTTTATTTTCATATAAAAATACAAGACCAAATAAAAAGTCATAGACTAATGGCATTTGGTTAACAATAAAATTACATCAAAAATATATGTACAAGTTTACATGATAAGACAATAATTATTATTTAAAATATTACTATAGTTAAACAGACAAACAGGAATTGGGAAAACCGCTATGGACATGAGGGGGAACTTGTGGACACAAAATAAAAACAAAACAAGGGAGTTTAAAACAAAACAGCAACATTCTGTAGGCAAGGGAGGTTTGGACACAACATGAGCACAAAGGAAATGAAACGGAGCGGTTGTATGTATTGTTCTTTCTCTGTCTGATAATAATAGGCATTGTTTTTTTGGTCACTGTTTACGCTAGGGCCATCGCCGCTCCGAGTGAAAGTTAGTGTGTGAACTTGGGTCGATTTCACAAAGAGTTAGGACAAGTCCTAATTAGGACTAGCCTAGGAGATATCAAAAGCGTATAGTCCTGAGTTAGGACTCTTCCTCGAGATAAGACAAGTCTTAACTCTTTGTGAAATCGATCCCTGGTGATGTATGAAATACACAACTGAGTGTTCACGCCTGCATACTTCGGGAAGCATTGGAGGTAATTGCCTCCGTGCCCCCTGGTCATTGCCTCGGTGCCCTTGAAACACAATGGAAATTTGTAATTTCCTTGCGGAGTGCCCTTTACAAGGAGAAATGGCATTGGTGCCTGGTTTGGCGTGCTCTATTATGGTGATTCATCCTCCATTGTCGGATGGCACATGGCATGCGTGCGGACTATAATGCAATTTTGCAAAACAATAATGAGAGAAAATGCAATTTGTATTATTCAAGGGGAAAAGAATTACGGTCAATATAAGTTATATAAGTTGAGAATAAAGTTCGAAACTAAATTGAGTAACTTGAAGACGGGTCGTGTATTTGTAAGTAGGTCATAACCATGGAGGTAGAACTGGTACTCGCTTCATGTCAGTTATTACTATTAATTGTGCCTCCATTACAATTGTTTTCGTAAGTTATAGTAGAAATGACAGGGCCAAGGGTATAGTTGGGGTTTGGTCCGTCTGGCACGTAGCCCACACGCTGGGGTATGACCAGGTATGACGATGAGAAAGTTTTGAAAGCATGTTGGCACGCTACGGAGCAAAAAAAAAGTACAATTCCGCACACTTAGGATCTGCATCGCAACAGGTGCGCATTCATCTTAATATGAAAGGGAACACAAAATATGCCACAGTTTGGTTCGTCAGTGAGGATCGTTTCTAGTGAACTTGTTCAAGGTCTTTACCTGATTTCCTATTCCTGATGGCTTTAAATGAAAGAAGATGATATATAATGGATTACTCGTCCCACAAGAAAAACCCTTTGTTTTGTATATGCCACTTTGAATAAAAAAAAAAAAGTTGGCCATATCTTTGAGGTTAAGTGTTCAATATAAAGTTAACATGCCTTATCAGTTATCCAGCAATCACTGAAAACGGCACACAGCATGGTTGAGGATGGTTTCTGATGAACTGTTTGTTCAAAGTATTTAGATGATTTCCTCTTCCTTCTGGCTTTATACATGTATGCCTCTTTGAAACAACATGTTGGCTACATATTTTTAGGTAAATCGTTCAATATGTGAAGGTTGAGTGTAAGTTTCAGCAATCACCAACATACACAAACATAACAATATACTTCCAGACGGGCATGGAGCAACACGATGCAATTAACTTCGACCTGCCCTGAAGAAAATATAGACTAAATACAAACATTTTATTTTGTATGAATGCCATTAATATCAACACATACTTATTGTAGACAATATTATCATTACACATAAATAAATCTATTATTTAGGTCATTATTTATTTAATAAAGTGTAACAAATAAAAATAGTGCAATTAATATAACGTTAATGCTGAAAGTTTTACAGAATCAAATTTGGAGTAGCCTGAACACTTACAGCCGTGGAGTGAAAAAAACTTCGCTAGAAAAAAAACCTTCCCGTGACGCGATTTTGACGTTTACTAAAATGGGGTCGTGTGGATACAAGTTCAAACGAGGTTCGATTGACGTCACTGTCTCACCTTGCAAAGCATCGCGGCGGGAACATGTCTCGAGACACACCTGTCAAACCCTACTCAATGATTGAATTTACAATAATGAAATAAGAAAAATGTATTCGACAAAGTTCAAATTAAATGGGGCTATTGCACTATTATTTTGTCAGAACACATTTCGGAAGGGAACGCAGGTAACAGAACCCGGTGCACGTAACGAAAACAAAGTTAGGGTTCTCCCCGGTGTTCCTGCGTTTGATTGGCAGCATAATTATATTGCGCCACAGCACATTGTAAACCGTTACATGTCGCTATGTAACAGGAGTATATATAGGTCTCGTACTTTCCAACGTAGTCCCACATACCTTGCAGAAAATTACCCACAGAGTGACTGAAAATTGTTATTCTTTTTTACACGAAGTACATTTATTTGTACAATTTTGGGGAGGGCAGCCTATTTATTGAGTGTGACCATGTGACTATGTACGTTTGTTAAAAAATCATGTGACATGTAGCCTACACATCATTATCGCTCCATTTCCCAAATTGACAGACTTCCTTCTATTGTTTTTTTTTTCTTCTTCTTCTTTTTTTGGGGGGGAGGGGGGTGGAGGAAAAACTACATGCACACACAACTCTGCACAGAAAGCCTCATTCCGATTTGAACCAGTTTTCGTAGCAGTTACAAAATATCCAACTTCCGAAAACAGTCGTCGGACTCTAAAAACAAAGTCAACAGCCTCCCAGCTGATAGGAACAATGGACCCGTAAAACCACAACAGAAGGTCAAATAAAAAGAAGAAGTACAAAAGACCGAATAATTACGCTAACGTACGTAACAGGACTATCCCGAATTACAGCATGAACTTCGACCTTTGTTTATCTTGACGCTATCGACCTAGAATGAGCTGTTGCTGTGTGCGCATAATTATAAATGTATTGCATGAGGAGGTTGGCCTACATCAGCTGTCTTTTGCGAGATCGGTGGTAAAGTAACAGCTTTGTTCACCTAAAGGTCATCGGACATCGCGCCACATTTCGTTATTTTATTGTTTTATTAGTGTATACCAACATTATAAAAACAGCAGGAACAATGGAGTATGCCTAATACATTCAAATGCCGATTTGGTCTGCACTGTCTTTACTTTGCGCGATGCTGAAAAAGATCAATACTTGTGACACTGAATGGGATGTTTTATTGTCATTCAATGAGATCACCTGCCTTATACAAACACCGGAGGACATTCTACAAAATGGCACCTTGGCGCTCAATTGGCACTCAACGTGGTGCTTCCCTTCCTTTTGTATCTTTCTGTGTTCTGAGAATTCCAGGAATTCTTTAGAGGGGACTACTAAAATAGTACTGCATCGGGGGGAAAGAAGTAGGCCTGGGAACGTGGGGGGTGGGGGCACTTTTTTATGGCAATTATAAAAAAAAAACGGTCAAAGTTGAGCTGATTTCTTCCCTCACTCCTGGTCCAGTGAATCGTTAATATGTTTTGTTTTAATTGTTACGAAAGAAGCCCAGATGAAAGAGTTAAACGAAAAAACGCTTCATCAAATAACATGAGTTCAATGATGGCGCGTGTTTTTATTTTTTAGGAAAACAAAATGTATAAATTTACAAACCCACACACAGACGAAGATGCCTAGAAATGGAATTCCTCATTTTAATACTTCCGGTGCTAATGCATGTATGTAGACCTATCTGAGATTTGTTAAACGATGCATTTATTATTACCATTTAGTTGTTGTACTTTGTGTTCATTCAAGTCTGGTGGTCATTACGAGTTGATGGCAAGTTCACGTTTTGTCTAAATCTACTAAGTAAAAGTTATAAAATGTACAATTACCCACCCGTACTACCAGTCTGTTTCTATCAGCCATCGGAAGAAGCAACTAAACATGTACCAGCAACTCAACAAACCGGAAACCCGGCAGTAAAGGCGATAGGCATACTTGGATGATACAGAAAATGCATAACTAGGCGATCTCATAAGGGGGCATCCATCTGTAAAATGTCTCCTTTTTTAAATCTTTGTAACCAAACAGAGATTGGGAGAGCAATTTTGTCAGTTGCATTTTGGACCATTGGTACATATTTGAATCCAAATTGCATAGCCTACTCGGGACTTGAGGAAGATGGTGCCAGCATGTATGAAAATAGACCTGCAACTGCAAAAGAATTCTAAATTAAAAAATGGCAGCTTTACAAGACAACCACTATTAAGATCAGACCTGTGTGTAGGCCTACCACTAGAGTGAACCTGTTAATCCATCATCCTATCACGCCCTACCCAAAAACGTAACTTGTTGTGCTCGTGCAAATAGGCCTTCTTAAAATATCACATTCCAAACATTTATTGAAATGAATTGATTATTTTTCTTAAAGGAAAATATATTGGCGTATGAATGCTTTGGATGCGAATTTATTTTTGCAGCACATTCATGTAAAGTTTTTGTTACGTTTAAAGTCTGAATTTTGGTTCCACGGCCACTAATTATCATAGAGGAAGAATATTATGTATCATCTCCAAAGTGTATGCTGCGCCATATTTATTTATTCATTGCACAAACTGTTGATCTAGTTTTCATGATTATAAATGCAATTTATTGTTTTATCAGTGACAACTTGTCCAATGACCTCTATAGTCTTCCTGAACATATCAAATGTTCACGCGAGGACAGAGTCCCTACTTTATGCTACCTTCCCTGACAGCACCACACAATGTGCACGACCACAACCCATGATCAACTCCAATGTCGTCGCTGCTCTCTGTGAACTTGATAAGCACTTTACAGCTGTAATATTATGATATCAGCTGGTCAAGGTTCAGCCTGGCTAAACAGATAGACAATCCTGGATCTCATCACGAATCAGCATTGTGAATTGTTTCAGTCGGCTTGTATAGTCACTTTTATAGTATACGAAGAAACTAGGCATATAGGCCAACTCTTTTGAACATCTTTTTTTCCCAGGGTATCACCATTGGGGGAGATGTTTGGCCAAAAGGACTGCATACCGTTTGCAAACCCAGATATGGCCCGATTTTCGACGAAATAAGTTTTTTCTTCTCTTTTTGGCGAATTGTGACAGGTGATGCTTTTTAAACTATAGAACACGGACAATGCACGAGCCATGCAAATTTGTCCGTTTTTAAAGTAGTTTGGCCTACATGGATCCCACCAATGACTCATTTTTCTGGTTTTTTTTTAATTAACCACGTTAATTTGCGATTTGTTCGTGTAACATCTTAACATTAAATCTTTCTTGAGTCTATAACGAATAGCTAATTAAAATTTTGTTTTGGGGTCAATCAGCCCCCCCCCCAAAAAAAAAACACAAAAAAAAACAAAAAAACAAAAAACAAAAAAAAACACAACAACAACAACAACATTGATGTCATTCAACCATTTCAACCAAATGAAAGGACAATTTTCCAAGGGTATAGTTTCGGCTACTCGTGATGATCAGTGAAGGTTTTTTCCAATCTCGTGATACTCCATTCATGATTTGTTTTTAGTTCAGGTGTGGCGGGAGATTCCGTATGACGAAGCGTGCAGGCGTTTCGTCTGATAGCGCCTTCTTTTGAATAAACTTCCTTCAGCACGTGTTCATCTACCGGGGTCACACACCCACACACACCGGGGACAAAGTCCCCTATGACTCCATCATATTGTAGGCACAAGGACGCAAACAATTAGTATGTTGTTATTAAACAAGCATTTGACAGCGCTCTTCCAAGGATTACATAAACCATGGAGGTTCTACCTCCATGTATAAACACTAAAGACAAAAATATTATCCCGGGGTGGATTTCACTAAGGTAGTCCTTACTTAGGACTAGTCCTATAGGCAATGCTAAGAGATAGGACCAGTCCTAAGTTAGGATGAGTTACTGGTCCTACCTTAGGACCAGTCCTATCTCTTAGCATTGCCTAGGACTAGTCCTAAGTTAGGACTACCTTTGTGAAATAGGCCTCTGAAAAGACAACTCACAAACACCTATAATACTGAGGTGAAGTGGATACCTTTGGTAATTGTCAAAGACCGGGGTGTATCACAAGCATAACATAACAAATCAGTGAACATTCGGAATCAAATTGGTCATTGAAGTTGCAAGAAAATAATGACAGAAAAACATCATTGTTGCACAAATTTGTGGTCTTTCAGATGCCTAAGGTCTTCAGGAAGTATTTTATCAGATTCAAATATTTGAGTGAGCAATTATCTCAAAAACTACGCTACTTCAGAGAGAGCCGTTTCTCACAATGTTTTATACAATCAACAGCTCTCCGTTGCTCATTACCAAGTAAGTCCGTATGCTAACAATTATTTTGAGTAGTACCAAGTGTCCAGGTCTTTAAGGAAAGTCAGAATTTGTTAAACACCATGACAATATCAAATAATATAAAGTCATCCACGGGTAGTTGCAGCGAAGCATATCAAACAAGATCAGGGCCCAATTTCATGGAGCTGCTTAAGCACAAAATTTTGCTTAAGCAGAAAAAATCCTTGCTTAGTAAAATCAGATAACCAGCCAAGACTCCACTCAATTGTTATGCTAAGTAAACAACAGCTAAATACCAGTCACAAGCAATGTATATGGCATGAAAATTTTGCAAGTAACATGTGAAACATAAGCGAGCTATTTTCGTGCTTAAGCAAATTTTTTGCTTAAGCAGCTCTATGCAATTGGCCCCAGGTTTGGGTTCAACCAGTGTGTGATCCGCGGCTCAAACGTGTCCTTATCAATTTGAATCATTTCAAATTGAGATAAATTTGTGTCAAGGCTGTGTATCTTGCTGGTTTTGTCCCATCGTGTCCCTGTCCCAACAGCAAAGTTCATTGAACGACACGAAGTGCAGCTTTTTGATAAGCACACACAGAGACAAGTTTTTTTTGTTATGCCATAAAACAACATGGGATACAAACAAATGGTTTAGTTTTGTTAAATTAGTCCTCGGGTGTTTTAGCCAAACGTAGTAAGTTAAAACACCAGGAGACCGGTCAAATCCTCTCAAAGTGGTCCGGCTGCTTACTGGTTAGATCAGTTTTGAAAAACATTTCTTTTTAATGTGATATGGACTGGTGAAAAAGTTGGTGGAACAGTGAAGTGACAATCTAAAACTGGTCCTGCTGGCTAGCCACTGAAAAGGTTAAGGGCAATTCCTGGTTATAGTTCAGTTGATATTTCCATCCAATTGATTTGCTTACACAATAATACACATAATGGTACTTTAGATACACTTGTGGGGAAGAGAGAAGTTGCGGGTGTACCCTAAAAGCAAGCTTGTTTGGGTGGAGTCCCTCATATTCAGGTACTTGGGATAAGGAATTACCCAGGCGATAAGGAACCTTCAAGCAAAATGTAACATCAAATGATGTACTTGTATGCTTTCCTCATTGGTACAGCTTGCTAATACTCTTGCTCCACAGTTAATTTTGTTTCCTTCTCATCATTATGGTTGATCATGGCTCATGGATGACATGGCCCTATACAGGGCTCGAATTTAGGGGAGGGGGATTCACGAGACTGTAGGGGGCGTAGCTCAAAACTTTACTGGGCCAGGCAATTTCTTACAAAACCAACAAATCGAGTAAATTGAGAAGAAGAAGACAAACACTGTCATGATTAAACTGTTTTTATTTCAAAAACCACTAAGAGAAGGTTTATAACTCTCTTTTGTCTAATAAGTAAAACTACATAATCAACAGAATTTAAAGAATTTCAGAAAGTACCGAGTATACAGTGCTATTGCACACATCCGTGTATATGGGTAAAAAAAAAATATTCTTCATCTCCGATGCAAATATAACATCTGTTAAAGAGTTGAAAGATATTTATAAGACTAAAATTCAACATTTGCACCTAATTTAAAAAATTTAAGATGATGTCAGGGATGTGTCCGGTTGTATTAAGTTTACTGGCCCGACGCTAAAAACACTGGCCTCACTCCTGTAGTCCAGTGTAACTTAGGTTCAAGCCCTGTAAGGTAATGGTATTCTGACTAGCAGATACCCAAGTATCATTTTTCGCCCTCCTTTTTAGCATTTTAGTCCACATTGGCTCCATGCATGGATGGCCCAGTGGGACAAGCTTTCATATAACCCTCTGTTCAAAGTAGATCCATGTACTGAGTATATACATGTATTGCTCATCTGCATAGGTGTATATGGGTTAAACCGAAGTGGGTTTTTTTCCACAGAGGAAATTATTCATAAAAACCAAAGTTAACACTCTTTATCCCACTGCAAATTTCTACCTATTAAACAGATCCTTGTCATTTTGTTTGAAGGTTTTTTTGTCACCAGCGCAAACCATTCACAGTGCATTTGTTACTAAACTAACAAAGTGCATTTCCGTTACATCCTTCTTGACTATAATAACACTCAAGACCACATCATGCACAGCAGTGTATGTAAAACGCCCTCACAGTGGGTGCCAGAATACATGCTTGTACAGTTTTACTAGATGGAAATTTGCATCCGGGATAAAGAATATTTGGTAAAACCAAAATCAACATTCCTGTACAGTTTGTTTTACTCTTACAGTTTTATCCCCCTGTAATTTTTGTTTTATTTTATTTTTTACTTTAACTAAAAAAGCTGTACTCTAAAAAATTATATCATATTTCAGCTACAAATATTACAGAGAACAAGGACCCACCTGCCCATTACTACATTATATTTACAGGGTGTGACGCAATTCATCATTGAACGAGCCCACAAAACCAAAAAGCGAAATAATATGTCCAGGCAGGAAAAGATAATCTGTAATTGGAATATACAATCTGAGAAACTTTCCATGCAGTAAATTTACTCAGATTGAAATACGTTTTTTAACTCCCTTTCTCTAAAAGCACATTCTTTGGAAGGGAATCGTTTCTTAAAATGTTATTTATTATCAACAGCTTTATCAACAAAATATTTTTGATGGTAATTAATTGTTAGAGATATTGCCTTCATTTAATATTCTCTATGCATCAAATTAATTACCAGACGCCTGTTTAATTAAACAAAATTCAATCAAGATATGTATAATAAATTCAACTTTGATAAAATTAAAATTACTTTAATAAATACGTATAAATTACTATACTATAAAAAAAATCAGTGTATACAAAATTTGCATATAAATCCTAAACAATGGTACTGTTGTCAACAAGTCATAGTACAATTCATTCATTAACTGTCTGTGTTACAATAAAACAAAGGAAAAACATCTGGGTTTCTTTCGTTAGCTTTAAAATTTGCAATTTTTCCGTATTGCCAATGACCTTAAAGTGGATGGAGTTTACTTACATATTTTAAGGTTTGCCTTTGGAATTACATAGAACCCATAGGTCAAAGGGGGAAGTTTGATCGTCTGTTTGGGTGTTAGGAGTCTCGAACTCAGCTCAGGGAACTGTCTGTCATTCAACATCTCCAGCTTGATGTTGTTAAGGCTCACATATCTAATGCAGAGGGGGTGAAGTAATAGAGGCTTGAGTTATGGTCTTTCATTCGGTGACTGCTCTGCATTCTACAACCCTTTGTTGCGAAAACCCCTTGTGATCTCTACACGCGCTCTTTGCACAGATCTGCTGTGCATTGTGCTTCTTCTTTTTTCCCCCAAAAAATGCATTGAAGATGAAGACAGACCCATGCAAGGCAACAAGCTACTGGGCAATCTCGGTGGTCTAGTTGGTATGACACTTCTCTAGAACTACAAAGGTCGTGGGTTTGAATCCCAACCGAGTGATATGCATGTGATTTTTCCACAGAACTCAAGTAAGCACCGAGTGCTACTAACCCACATCGGTGTATCAGGGTAAAACTAAATTGAGTATTCTTTATCCCTGATGCAAATTTAACATCTAGTGCAGTACCCGGTGCTAAAATATAGGATTTGAACTGCCTCTAGCTACCAGGCAATCTCGGTGGACAGTGTCTAGTTGGTAAGACAATGCTCTAGAATTGCAAAGGTCCTGGGTTCTAATCCCGCCCGACTAATATGCCTGTGATTTTTTTCACAGAGCTCAGGAAAGTACTGAATATACAGTGCTAACACACATCGCTGTATATGGGTAAAACCAACTTTTAAGTTGCCTCGGATATCCCCCATATTACAGCCGAGCCTACTTACCTAGCCTGTATGCCATCCGTTCCACTAGGGGTCATCAGGTGCTCCTCTTTGTTGTTATTTCCAATGGTGCCTTGCAAATCGAGTTGATAGCTGTTTGATTTGTGCAGATTGATCACAATCAAAGTCACAGCTCCAGGACTGTACTTGCCATATCTGAAAGAGGAACGAAGCATTTTCAAATTCATCAATGACGCAAATATAGCATTGCCTGCTAAAATGTTTGTCAAATCCGTACATTGAGGACTTCTCGCGTTGTTTTGACACAATTTTTAGCCATGTCTCCATTGGTTTTGGAAAGCAAAGCATGAGACTCCTCGCTCTGTCAAAACACCCAAATCCAAATCCCTTTCATTTAAATCCTCAATGGGTAGCCCGTGCTCATGTTTGTTTGTCACACTGAACCCAGTGATATTCAGCTGTGAAATATTACTTTGACTATGGTGTCTTACAAGGTCTATTTGCCTTTTGGGGTTTCGTTTTGAATTATAACACATTTTATGAGATTGTCACATCTTTTTTATGAGCAGGTTGAATCCTTTGGTTTTAGGAGTTTATATCAGTGTTATTGTTGTGATCCCGCAACAAGGGGTTAGAGTATTGTGTATATTATTGTTAGTGTAACGCCTAATCATACCACAGCACCAAGAGTCTCATTACCACTTTATGCAGATACAGTTAGTATTGACCCCTTGCACGCGCGTCACACGCGCGACTGATCCCACTTACCATGTTGGTGGGCAGTTAGGTTTATGTGTATTAACGCCGCGTTGCCTAAAATGCGCACTTCACTGCATAACGCACAGCATACTCTAGGCATAGAGATATATATGAAAACGCACAGTGAAATTTCCCACCAGTATGGCGCATTCAAGATTTTTTTCTGATGATGACGTCAGGTGAAATGGGTCAATACTGTACTAATACTGTAACTCCTCTGCTGGTTTCAAACAACAATGAAGAAAACTGGACAAAGTTTCTCTACTCTCCACACATCTAAAGGCTTTTATGCAACACAGGCCCACCGGTGGCTCCATCAAGGAGCCTGGCAGGCTGGCGCCCTCTGCTGGCAGATTTGGGTACAGTTTGCATAGATTTTAGGTGTACTGTTCATACCTTGTTTGGGTGCGGTGGGCATAAAAGGTTTGAGGCCGCATTATAAATATACCTTGTTTGGGTGAAGAGGGTATAGGTTTTGGGTATGTACTGTACATACCTCATTTGGGTGCAGTGGGTGTAGAAATAAGAAGGTTTTGGAGACTGCATTATAAATATACCTTGTTTGGGTGCAGTGGGCGTAGATACGTAGAGTCTCAGTCTGTATGTTTGTTGATACATTCAGAACTCTCTCACCAACGAGCCGTTTGTGAATGTACGCCACCCAGTAAACCTAAAGAAGTCAAAATGACAATACTTAATTTGAAATGCTTTCATTAGAAGTGGGTTTTTTTATGAGGAATCACTTTTCAAATTGTTAATCCTTGGTTTAGAGGAAGTCTTCAAGGTATGGTCAAAGATTGGTAGATACTCCATAAACTGACGACCATAAAAACCCTGTAATTTACAGACATTTTGAGGGCCTCTGAATTATTAGTGAGGTTCGTCAAAAAGAAGCAAATTGGTCAAGTGGGGTACTGGAGGAAACAAACAATGAGGCTAGAATAACAAGGATTCCAGCCCTTTCTTTAAATCTACAGGGCTGAAGTCCCGAATGAAAGGCTATTTAACAGAAATTGAAACTTTATTGTTAAATGGAAAAGAAGTTTTACTCACAGGTCTCGCCTCAGTATTGGTACTATCCACAAGTCCACAAAATCTTCCAATGAACTGCTGTTTCATGACTACATCTAAGCCATTCTTTGCCCCTGTTCCAAGTTTGTCTAAAAAGCTGATGAAGAGTAAAACAGAAAATAGCAGTATTGGTAAACATTTTCACATATTACTCAGAACAAAAGAAAGAGCTGCTTTGACTTGTGGGGTGGAACATCCCACCTTGTTACATCAGCCTTTAGCATGCATGGCTCCTAGAGTCCCAGCACATCCCTTTTTTATACACGGACTCCAAAACTCAAAGTCCTACTTTGTGTTAATGGGATTTTGAAACAAACAATTCGCTCGAGTTGAAGTTTGCTCAAGTCTTGCACAACATTCACAGCGAAAAATAGATTTGTGGCGTCAAACAAGCTTCACATTTGCATGTGCAAAAAGTATGAACCGCACTTTAAGGCAGTGGACACTATTGGTAATTACTCAAAATAATTATTAGCATAAAACCTTTCTTGGTGACGAGTAATGGGGAGAGGTTGATGGTATGAAACATTGTGAGAAACGGCTCCCTCTGAAGTGACATAGTTTTTGAGAAAGAAGTAACTTTCCACGAAATTGATTTCGAGACCTCAAGTTTAGAATTTTAGGTCTCGAAATCAACCATCTAAACGCACACAACTTCGTGTGACAAGGGTCTTTTTTCTTTCATTATTATCTTGCAACTTTGACGACCAATTGAGCTCAAATTTTCACAGGTTTGTTATTTTATGCATATATTGAAATACACCAATTGAGAAGACTGGTCTTTGACAATTACCAATAGTGTCCACAGCCTTTAAATAAGCGAAACTTACGGAAAACCACCGACATATCTATCAGAAATTCCTGACACTCCTCCAGGTACAGAGTCTCCGGTTTCTGTCAGCCAGATCTTTGGACGATGTGGTCGATACTTTCTGACCTGCTTCCTCACCTCATGGATCTCAAAAGCCAAAGTGTTCAGGACAGCAGGATCATAAAAGTCATCAAGACTGGCTGATTTAACTTGGAGGTAGTAACTGTGAAAGGTTGTCACATTTGTGCAGTTGCCACACTCGGAAAGGAATCTGTGGGTTTATAGTATCATAATTCATAAATACCTGGGACAGTCTGTTTGATTAGGTGTGGGTTGCTGTAGCACACCATGGGAAAATCTCTTTTGAGTGGTGCTGTTTCTGAAAAGAGCTGGTGGCTGACAACGCAACGTTTTGGGATCAGTAAGCTCTGATTGTCTTCTGGGACAGTCTGATTGGTCGAGAGAAGTTCACATGACCATGGCGTTACAAGTTTACACAGATGCTAATTTACGTGTAACGCAATCAATCTTCCCAGTACCCAATCTAAAATCTGTTAGCATCGGCGCGTGCACCTAACCGTTGAGCAATTTGACTCTTCACAGAACGGAGCCCGAGGTTATGACAGGAAAAGGAAAATGTACAGAAAAGTTTTACAGATTTTCCAAAAATGTTTACGCTTTTTAACAAAAAGGGCATTTACGATTAGACTTGGTCTTAACCAGCCATTTAAACCCTTGTAGGGTTGTACCTGTGCGACAAAGGACCATGCCTTCAACTCGACACAACTGGTTTACCTAACGTCCGTCGATGTCGGTTTTTTCCCATAACCGATATATCGAAAATTTAATATCGAGTATACTCGATATATCGAGTATTTCCCGCGCGCAAGATGGAAGCCTAAAAACAGCACTTGGTATACTCATGGAGGTAGAAATATATATACCGTAGACTGACAGTTTAATAGGGTTACATTTCAACCTGTTTTTGTCTGATCCCCCGAAGTTGTTTGTAGTTCAAACAATTTCAAATTGCGTAGTACCGCCCCGATTATTTCTGGTTTTACAACAAAGTATGATCGCCGCTACCGCTGGCTTGGCCATTTGGTGAACGCTCACCACAATTCTCGATTCGTGATTGGCCATGATTGGCCGTCTCAAAATGACACAGAGCCTTTGTGAGTTGCGTGACTCGCCGACATTAAGGTGTCAGTTGCCGATGCATTGACGTAGAAGTGTCAATCAAGTTGTCCGACGGGCGCCCGGACTACCTTTACGGTTGAAAATGGTTGAGATAATCATCGAAAAAAAAATCACTAGAAAGTCCCGCAAAACACAGACCTACCACTCCGCGATCACAATATACAACGCACGCAGCATGCAGTCACATAGTCTCCAATAAAGGCTCGTAGTCTTTTTACTTTGCATTCTATAACAAAGGCAAGAAACATTGAATGCTAGAACGCCCTCTACTGTCGAAATAACGCAGTGCATCACGCGTTACCGCCTTGACCAAAGACTGCACGTGTCTGTGCATGCTTGGGCAAACGGGTTTTCCCCCCGAATTGCAATAACCATACACGCTGGTGTGCACGCTTAAACCGTACAAAAGCATAGTCTTCGCTGGTACGCACGCAATAGCCGCCGACAGCGTGGTCTGTGCTGCGAAGCATAAAGTTCCTCGGAAATGTTAGCTTGTTTACCGAAAACAACACAACGTGTAGGCTTTATTTGACCAAAATGACGCCATTACGAAACCTTGGATTGTTAGAAAGATTATTTTACTATATAACGTAAGATTGTTTTCTTCCTTGTTTTGTTTTGTCTTGTTGATTCGGGGAAGTTTTTGCGGGGTGAAGACGCATTGATTTTGATCACATGCGCAATGGGAAGTTGCATCTTAAACAGCCGATGGGGCAGCAGCGGCGGTTTCTTTTGAGGTTTTACCGAGCGCTCGCCGCGGGGTCGTGAACTTCTGCGGCGGGCCGGCGGCTGATGGCGAAAACACAAAGAACAAGCGGACATACTTGGTTGTAAAACGTATTTTATTTAATACGGCAACTCAAAATGATGAAACTACATAACGACGACGGCTTTTCTAGTACTCAAACACAGATTTCTTTTAAATAATCGGACACTCTTTTGGTATTTTCGATATCATTTAGGAACATCGAAATTTTCAAAACATCGAAATTATTTTCGATATATCGAAAATCCGATATTACGATATGATTATAAAAGTGATATCGGCGATTTCGATGTCAAAAAAATATCGAGTTTTTGAGTATTTTCGATATATCGACGGACGTTAGGTTTACCGCAAGTAACTTAAAACCTGTTTTAATCCTTTATTATGATATAATTATTTTGTTTGTACCTTGCGGCTATAGCACGAGCAAGAGCAAGAGGCATCTTAAGAGTCAAATTCAGTTACCCTTCTAAGAATGATATCGGATGTCCCTCAAGTTTTTGTCTCTCAAGTTTCTGGTGAGGCTTAGTTACATCTGGGCCGATGATGAAAGACTTGGCCGTTTTCTCTCTCACGGTCAAGACCTCTTGCAGCCTAATGTAGTCTGCAGCAACTTGTTTGGGGCTGATACTAACATTCATAGAACGCTTATAGCCATCCGGCTCTATGTAGAACACAAAGGAAATTTAATCAGTTAGGTTTATTTAATTAAAGGCAGTGGACACTATTGGTAAATGTCAAAGACTAGCCTTCACAGTTGGGGTATCTCAACATATGCATAAAATAACAAACCTGTGAAAATTTGAGCTCAATCGGTCATCGAGATTATAATGAACGAAAAAAACCACCCTTGTCACGCGAAATTGTGTGCGTTTAGATGGTTGATGTCGAGACCTCTAATTCTAAACCTGAGGTCTCGAAATCAAATTTGTGGAAAATTACTTCTTTCTCGAAAACTACAGCATTTCAAAAGGAACCGTTTCTCACAATGTTTTATACCATCAACCTCTCCCCATTACTCGTCACAAAGAAAGGTTTTATGCTAATAAATATTTTGAGTAATTACTAATAGTGTTCACTGCCTTTAAGTGATTTTTTCTGTGAGTTCATTTGATCCAGATACTTAATTGAATGAAGATAGATGTGTTGCAAAAACATGTGTGAACAATCCAAGGGGGCATGTTTGGGCAAAATAGTGAACAGAATTCGAACACAGCAAGAAGAATACAAAAAAGGCTGGTGACAGCAACCAGACTTTTCATCAACAGGATTAGAAATTGAAAACTTAAGTTTTCATCATGTACAGAATTTGTAAGTGTTCACACACAATTTCTTTGTGTATAATGCTGCCTAGAAATAGACACTACACTGACAAAAACCAATCTTTCTTGTTGTACAAACTTATTTACAATATTGTTTACCATTTCCAAGCTGCCAAGCTGTGACGTTGTAACCTCTACCATCGTTATACTTCAACAGAGCCTCAAAGTTGGTTGGATCCCAGGTGTTGTCTCTTCGCCAAAATGCATTCACGTCAAAAATAAATGACCAACCCACAGAACGGCTGAAATCATTGATCCGGTCCCAGTCAGTACCTGTAAAATGGCAAACAAAAGACTCTATTGTCATTCCTTTCCTTGTTGAAACAATTGAAAAGCGTAACCTTAGAGCTCTCATTGTTCTAAAGGTCTCAGACATAATAGGGGACTGCTGGTTTGGTCGAGTCATTAGAATGTTGGGTTTAAGAATAGTTTTCATTTTGAAAGTAGTGTTGTGAGTAGTTTTGTGTGTAGTTTTCATTTTCTTTCAGAATCTGAGAGGGATTCAAGCCTGGAATTTCATCTTTGAAAGGGCAAGGCCATTTTCATTATGCAAAGGGCACTTCGATTGGAAAACCTTAAAGTCTATGTGAAACTTTTGAAGGGGCACCAAGGCAAAGACCGTGGGCAACATACACCCATTGCCTCTGTGGTCTCCTCATAGTTCCAGGCCTGCGGATTTGGGAAGTTAAAATATGGTTGTTACCTGTGAAAAAAAACTTTTTCATTCTCGCATTCGATGACAATGATTTCTCTTTGAAGGTGGCTAAGTTAGCCCTGGTTCCACCAAAGCGTAAATATGAAGGGGAGAGTCCTTTGGCCAGAGTTTGGAGTAACACAGAGCTGTACGAATTAAACAATCAAAACAAAAGACTGTCTCACCGTATAAACTTCAACCAATCTCTCTTAAGGTGTAGTTCTACAAACAATTTAAAAAACTATTTCAGGACAGGTTATTTGTTGGCTTTTCCTTTTCATGGATGACAAAATCAGAGTATCATTCGCCCTCCTAGGCTTCATCAATGTTCTTTCAAGTATGGTTTGGGTTGAACTCGAACCACCAACCAACCTCCGGATTAATGTGCCAGTGCTCTACCAACTGTGCTATCTAGCCCTATGTGGGTGGCCTCCCTAAGAGTCCCTATTTTGTCAATATCTTTGTGCAGGGTTGCCAAGTAGGTAACAGTTGTATGTTTTGTAACATGAGACTGTGTTTTTCCAATAGACCGATCCATTACGCCCCGCCTCCTTACCAGTTGACCAATCACAGCCGCGAAACCCGATCACCATTAGTGCAAAGATCACCAAACGGTTTAAATGGTGATCAGATTTCGCGGTTGTGATTGGTCAATGGCAATTGGGCCTGGCTTGATGTATCGGTTTATCGCCATTCAGCAACATCATTAAAACCAAGGGATTTCTTGCCTACTGTCATCTTAAACATCGTTTAATAATCCCGCAAGTAAGGGCTGGAAACACCAAGTCCTGGCACATGGTATTAATCACACCGTTTTCTCAAGAGTTCAATGCTCTGTCTTCCCTTATTTGTGTTATTTGAGTGACTACGTTTGAAGGCCTCTCCGTCAGGGTCAGGCTGGCAGGAAGGGGAGGGAGCTGCAACTTGGAAATTCTTACCTCAGGTTAACATTGTGCCAGTGTTTTCTTAAGTCTCCGATGGTCCACGCAACGGACAGGTACCTTTCATCTGTGACATGAATAAGGCGACTTTCACCGATGGACACTTTGACATTTTCCAGCGGGTCTTCAGAAAATTTATCTCCATCTCTAGTGTACAAAAACAATGTTTGAAATATTTCAAGCAGACAAGAAACATTCCAAGGCCCAACTTCAATAAAATTATGCTTACTAGAATAAAGATTTCCAGCCATACTGACATGTCACAAGTACAACCTGCTCAATTTTGCTTAGCAGAAAATTGTTAAGCAATATTTTCTGCCCAATTTGTTTTTAAAGCACATCTTTAATATCATCAGCATCACACTACAATCTATCTCTCAATTCACTATGTTTAAAAGCATTTAACCCTGAACTACCATTCTGGATGCAGTGCTATTGTTGTGATACATCTAAGATGTTGAGAGTTTGTTCCACAGTCAAGAGCCAACTGCAGTGCATGCTACAGGAACACTATGGTAGCACATCGGTCATTTTTCAAACAATCTCTCATGATCCCCGAGAAATATAATGTGAACATTGAAATGTGAATGCATTTTCTTGCCTGGAAGTGGTTGCCAGTGAATTGCCTTGCGTGAGATGGGCCTAAGGTTTCAGTCTCTAGAACTTCAGGACAGTTCTTGGTCTACTCTTGAGAAGTCTCAAACCTGCAGGCGTTGGTGCTTTCTGCCTTGATTTGTGACTTGTTAATCCTAGAATCAGTGTAACTGCAAAGGTTGGCACTTGGTCATATCCCACCTTAGACCTTAGTGCTACAAAAACAATGCCCAGACTTATGGTAAAATGTATACTTTTTTCCACCGCCATTTGTTCGCCATTCACATTTTCCCAATCAGTCAACTACAATGTTGAACAAGTTCGAGCGAGGCACTAGTCGACCATTGGTTGATTGTGCCTGGTACCCAGAATGTATTGAATGCATAGGTAACCATGGAACATTGACCAATTGTCGACTTAATAGTGCCTCACTCGAACCATGGGCTCGAACTAGCTCGTTGTTATACTCACCTGTTGTTGTGTGCTGTAGCTGCATAGCATGTAGAAACTACAAGTAAAATAACGACGCCAGACGTACAAAGTCTGCTCACTGCCGGCGAATGGCTCTTAAAAGTCTACAACATGTCAAAGGAAGAAAACAAATCTGAAAAAAGAAAAAGTGTTTTATAAAGTTTGCTTATAAATTGTTTTAACATGAATAATGGACAACTACTTTTATATACTAATTGTTGTACAAAACAGAAAGTCATTAGCCATTTTGTAATGGTGACACTTTTGGTCTTCTGCCAATAATCACCTAGGCTTGTGTCCGGACAGTTTGTTGAATAGCCCCCCGGCCCCACGAGCCCCCGCGAGACTAACTGCTCTCCTGATGGGACTATAAGGTCCAATTTAAATGGGGAGTAATCGGGAGACAGCAATCTCCCAAGAAAGCAGCAGTCTTGCTCGCAAAATTTCACACCACAGTCGTCAACTATTCTGTTTTTATTCCAAACTCCTGGTCACCTGAAAACAAGAGCCTGAACACAAATTGTACAACAAGGCCCCAATAACTACTTATTCCATAATAACAAAGTCTGATTAACATTGATTTGGAATTTCATCCAGATGTCGTCCAAGTTTTTATTTATCTAAGCATCTACCTGCATGATCTAAGAATATAAAGATGTAATTGTAACTTTTGTATCTGTTTGGTAGGAAACATAAAATAACCTTGCGTTGAAACTTTTTGGGGGGGGGGGTGGGCAACTTGAACTTATAATATAATTATTAGTAATAAAAACTAATAATATACCAACAATATCGCAAAAACTACAAGATTTGTTTTTGCTCCAAGGCCAAACCAAATTTTACAAACTTCTTCCAAGTTAGTTTCCTACTCAAACCATATTTCAAAAGCAAAACAACAAGTTTCCGTGTGGCGCCAACACTTTTTCATTTGATATGACAAAATTATCTAATTTACCTCAAAAGTCAAAGAGATTGAGATATCTCTTTTTTTGTAAAAAATTAGTGAACAAGTGGTGGTGCGTGGAAGGTATCAAATTTGTGTGCTCTAGCAGCTCTCCGAAATTGGGCCCTGTTGGGTGAGACCCTCCACGGAAGTCGATATACCTGCCGTGTAAAGGGCTGTAACTTTTTATTTACATTGATTTTAAGTGAGGTAAAGTTGTTGATCTTTCAATTTGATCGATAACAAAAATCTTACCTTTTTCTTGTCAAAAAAAAGAACCGTCGATTAAAACACTAAATAAAAATCCGCCCATCCACCTGGTTCATTTTGCTGAGAGGGCGAAAGGCATTGTGGGAAGGAATAGTTTCCCTTTTTTTGCCTTTCCACATTGCCTTTTTCTGCCCATTCAGCAAAATCAACCAGGCACGGAAACGCGAAATAAAAGAACGAGATCATACTTCCATTTTTCATTGTATGTGACATACATAGTTATATGATTTTGGACAAGAAGACCACATGAATTTCACGTGATAACAGAGGGCGCGCGTACAAATTATTTCCAGCGATACGAATGAATTGGTAATTAATTGACACCAGAGGGCGCACGCTACAGAAGTTCATCGCCGACAGCAGAGACTCGTGTAGTGTGTTTGTGTGTTTCGTCAAATTCGAGAAATTTCCAACGTTTCTTCCATCAAATTACTCACTGAGTCATTTTCGGTTCATTCTACACAATGGCTAAGTGGGGAGAAGGAGACCCAAGATGGATCGTGGAGGAGCGCTCGGACGCCACAAATGTCAATAACTGGCACTGGTAAGTATGAACTTGTCGCTCCTTTCTTTTCTTGGTCTTGGTGGAGTCTTCAGTCACGTTTAATGTTGTGCAGTGGTTATGTTGTCTTTTTTCTTGTTGATGTGAAAATTGTAAAGCAAACTTATTTTAGTTACATGCGCCCTCAACGTAACAAGAAAAAGTAAGGAGAAATGCCTTATTTGACCAACATTTTTCAGGGAATTTTTTATATATTATAAATATTTGTTTTTATTTAGCCTAATAAAAGCTGAGGAGGGTGAAGGTTTGATGTTACTGATGTAGTTTCCTCCATTTCCTTTTGTATTCTCCTCAAAAACTGAGTTTTAATTGGGACTAGGACGTAGGTAGGAGTAGGACGTCATATAATTATAATACTCATAATTAATAATCATTAATAATTAATATAACAAAGCTTTAAAATACTTATATATAACTTATATAGCCACAGCATAGGTCTAGATTTAGATAATCATACGTGTAATTTATCGTGATTTGTGGGCATGTTGGTCACGGACGGTGATTGTACTCTCTCTGCGCTGTATCAGAAAATACAGAATATTGTTGTGCCTCTCTAGGCACCATAGTTAGTATGATATACAGAATTAGAAGTCTTTCATACAGCGAACAGTTGGGGTTAATATGGTTAGCTAACGATTATTTTGAGTAATTACCAAAAGTGTTCATTGCCTTTATTTAACCTATCAATTTTGTGTCTAAGGCAACTGGGATTGCGTACACAATAATCATTCCATTCATAATTTATATATCTTCGATCAACAGGACCGAGAGAGATGTGTCTAGTTGGTCTAAGAAGAAACTGGAAGAACTTCTGGTTGGACTGAAGATTAAAGATGACAAAGGTTTGTCCGTTATCCATTATTCTGAGTCTGATCTGTTTGAATTTTGGAGGTGTATTTCTACTACACACCAGTTGTAAGGGTAAAAATCAAATTGTATTTTAAAGACAGTGGACACTATTGGTAGTTGTCAAAGACCAGTCTTCTCACTTGGTGTATCTCAACATATGCATAAAATAACAAACCTGTAAAAATTTGAGCTCAATCGGTCGTCGAAGCTGCAAGATAATTATGAAAGAAAAAACACCTTGTCAGACGAAGTTGTGTGCTTTAAGATGCTTGATTTTGAGACCTCAAATTCTAAACTTGAGGTCTCAAAATCAAATGCGTGGAAAATTACTTCTTTCTTGAAAACTATGTCACTTCAGAGGGAGCTGTTTCTCACAATGTTTTCTCTCCCCATTACTCGTCACCAAGTAAGGTTTATGCTAATAACTATTTTGAGTAATAGTGTCCACTGCCTTTAAGGTTGGTTGTTGTTTTGATTGCAGGTGAATGCTTGATCAAGGAATTAAACAGTATAGATGGAGAGGCCTCTGCCAGTAACAGAAAAGGGAAACTCATTTTCTTCTATGAATGGAACATCAAATTGGAATGGAAAGGTATACCTGTTTGTTTGTCTTGTTGACATAAATCTCATCATCATAACTGTCCTTCAAAGAATGTGTCCGCAATGTACATACCTGCTCCCAAACTGAAGTTTTTCTCATTCTGAGGTGCAAGGATTAGTGGTTTTAAGTGGTTTCAATCAGTCTTAACATTTTACTGCAAATTTTACAATTCAAGTGTAACTTATGACAGATATGGCATATTATAAAATGTACATTATTGCAATTTTCAATGTAAATGTGGTTCAAAGAAAAACACCAGCCAAACTATCAAAACTTCACTCAACTGATTTAACTACATCATATAAACAAGTAGACGGAAATAAGATTGATAATATAACTTGCTCCATGACAAGCAAAGTTTCATTTAGCGTTGTAGTTCAGTGGACTCTCGTTATAACCAAGTGGCTGGGACTGGCCAGCTTAACTCATTTTAAAAAAGCAGAGGAACAAAAAGTAGAAAAATTAATTTGTTTACTTCAGAGTATACTTTTCATAACTGCTTTTTAAGAGTGCTCTTGATAACAAGAGCCGATTGTACTACATTACAGAGTCGATCAACATCAAACAAAGACAGGAGAAGGATTTCTGGTGCTTTGGTTTAATTCAGGCTTGTTTTGTTGGTCTGCCAGGTAACCTAAAGGATTGCACTACTGAACTGACGGGGAATGTGGAAATCCCAAACATAAGTGATGAAAATGACGTGGACGAGATCGATGTAAGTTGAAGAGTAATTTTAATACATGCATGCGATTGGCCCCTTGTAGATGCAGAATGCTCTTTAGGTCATTTTGTTGTCTAAGCAGTTTGCAATGTCAGTAGGTAGTGTGTAGTAGAATATATAGCATGAAAGTTTCCTAAAGAACAAAGTCTACCTGGCAAGTAGACACACACATGATGTTACTGCAAACCAAATATATGTTGATACCTCACCATGCAATGCCTTAAAGTCACCTGGAAATAGAATTTTTTTTCTTTCAAACATAAGAGTATATGCTTACGAACAATAAAACAATTTTTTTAGTAATTGTTTGTCACGATTTATATGTTTAAAAAATATATAAAGTTGTTTGCAGGGCTGACTCCGCCTACCCCTTTTGTGACGTCAATCGAGGCAGACTTTGCCTGCAATGCGTATAGTAAACACACGTGCAAAGTACATGTACGTCCAAGTCGTTAGTTGGTATATTTCAAAAAGTGTTTTTCTGCATTCAGCAGCAATACACCTGGTCGGCATTGCCAGAAAAAAAACAATTTTTTTTTTTGAAACGTACAAACTCACGACTTGGTCCGTACATGTACTTTGCAATTGTGTTTACTCTACGCATTACAGGCAAAGTCTGCCTCGATTTACTGCACGAACAGCGCCCTCTCGGGTCGGGGTCTACTCTTAAATTTGTAAATAACATAAGAACTGCTTTTTTAAAACCTTAGATAACTGTTTATTCACATTCCACTCATCAAAACACATATATTAGTGACAAAAGCTTTATTTTGAAAAAATACCACTCCCAGGTGACTTTAAATCCCATATACATTTGCCTACAGCTACTTCTATTTTCTTATGATTTGCTAAAAGAAGAAGTGAAAAAAATCAGACAAGGGAAGCGAACAGATCCCTGAGTGGTGAGAAAGTAGAGGAATTGTAGTAGTCTGAAAATTCTCAAAGTGATCACATTATTAAAAAATGTCTTAATTGTTGTTCAAGATTATCGTCACAACGAAGAAGAATACGGAGGAGTCTAGAATACTGAAGGAGATAACGCGTCTTAAAGGGACAAAGCTCATCCAAGAACAGATTGGCAAATACCTTAATTTCCTGAAAGAAGGTAAGAATATTTAGCTTACAATTTTTTTGGTTTTATTTTTTATTTTTTAAATCAAGAGTAGATTTAGTATTTTAAGTGAGTTTCTCTTTAAAAATTGATAGTTGTATATATAGACAGAAGTGACTTAGGGTTTATGATGCAACATTGCAACTGTTACAAAGGATGTTCAAAGCTATAAGACTTAATCTCCTATAAGTTTTCTTTTCATTAGGGGGTTTGAAGAGCATGTTAAATCAAACCATAATATATTTTTTATAAGGCTGTATTGTGTTAGGATTAAGAAATTATCTAAAATACAAAAATTATTGTTAAAAATCTTGTATAAAGTCTTAGCTTTTAAAACATAAAAAACTTCTTGTATCTTTCTCCCAAAACTGTAGAAGTATTCTAACTTTGGTTACACAAAGACAAAATTTGACTAAGCGACTGGGACTGGGACCTTTGTATTAGGCTTCTGACTGGCACCCCTGAACATACAAGTCTAATAGTGTACTATTATTTTTTGTTTATTTTTCAGAGTGTAGTAAAGGAATGATTCTTCCTTCAGCTGAAGTTCAGTCCAAATCTGGCACATCAATTCCATCAGTGTCACCAAAGGTACCTAATTCTAACCTCTCAATCTTTTTCAATAACTGGTTTAAAAAAAAAGGATTTATTGACCCAATTTGTCTGTGCCCGACTTGATGGTTTTGCATACTGTCAATAGATCGATCCACTAAGCTCCGCCCCATTGCGTATTGACCAATCACAACGCAACGAAGGTCCGACATGCGTGCGTGTATCTTGGTGCGCGCGGCAAAGTTGTGCAGAAAGGCATTGGAGAGCCAACATGTCGTGCTCACACGTGCGTCTTTGGCGGAGCCTACTGGATTGGTCTATTTCTGCACTTGCGATTACCATTCTTTTCTTTCTTATTTGATGTGTCATTGTATTTAGAATCTAAAAGCTTCAATTCAGTGAAAGTAAACAAAAAAATGTGTAAATCATTTAAAAATAGTTTTATCATCTACATCAGAAAATACTTGGGACACAAAATATAATCACAGCGAAAGTTATGTATGAGCTCCAGATACTGCAATAATCCGATGACTTTTCCCTGCCCTGTCAGTGAAGTTGCACGTAATTGCTATTGGGTTAATGTATCTTGTTTTTGTTTCACCTTTTGTTGTCCAGGTCGCATCTCCCAAAGTTACGCACCAGAATCAAGTTAACCAAGAGAACTTGAAGAACATCCAGATCGGAGTTAAGATTGACACAACAACTCTCAAGCTGAATGAAGAGTTCAAGTGTTCTGCAGAGGAGCTTTATATGACATTCACAGACCCACAGGTAAACAAAAAACATTTCCTAAAATTCTCAAAATATTTTCTCAGGGCAATTGCTGTATTTTACCTGTATCCTCTGATTTGTCACAAACTATGTAGTACGTTGTAACGGCTGGTAATTGACCGGTTGGGGGCGCCAGCACGACTCCCATCAGAGCACTGCTGGTTGCCCCTGCAGGCCGATCGGGAAACACGGCTGCCAGAGAGGGTGTCCTCTGGCTTAGGCCTTTGTGTAAAAGTCATGACTTTTTTTAGTGTAAATAAACCTCTGAAAAAAGGGCCAGAAAAGCCAGTATTTGTATTCTTGTGTCATTTAAAGCAACTTGTACCCCCTGGTCGATGCTACAATATGTTAACATCAAAGCACTGTTTAAATAGACAGTAACAGACAAGGACTTGGTATGTTGATAATCTTTCTCAATACTGTTTTCTTTTGGACAGAGAGTTTCAGCATTCACAAGAAGCCAGGCCATTTTGGAGCCAGTGGCAGGGGGCAAGTTCAGATTGTTTGATGGCAATGTCACTGGAGAGTTTGTTTCGTTGGTGAGTTTGTATTATCATGATCCTGTTCCCACCATAACTAGAAAACTCAACTATCTTATTCTATATAGATGAATCGAATCCTGACTTACACCCGTTTCAGACGGGCGCTCCAGAGTCACGCCGATCCAAATTCTGAGTTAAGTACATGCAAAGTTTGACGTCTGAAACAGTTAGGAGCGACTGGACGCGCTAGAAGTCAAAAGATCAACTGTTGCAGTTGTATGGAACGACTCTGGAGCACCTTGGTTTCAGACGTCGATCTTGTCATGAGCCGAGCCAATGTAAATGTTATATTAAGTTCGCCTGTCTGAAACAAGAAGTTATTTGGGTCGACCTAAAGTCGCTTCTAATCTATTTGGTTCGGCGCGACTCTGGCGCACGGGCGTTACTTAGCTGCTTAGGACATGGTGTCCAACGGCCTACTTGGATAACTGTCCCCATTCAAGTCTGTTTGTAGCTAGTAGCTCTGACTTTGATGAATCCAAATGGTTATAATGTGCCATCAGGTCTTGGTATGTGCTGTGCTGTTCAATAAATTTGTTTTTGTTGAACCCCAAAAATATTTAATTATCAGGTAAAGTTTTGCGGCAATGCCATGTGTTTTTATAATCTTGAGTATGTGTTGTTTCTACTGGTTGTTTTTTTGCACATTTTGTATTCCTTCCGGTGTTCTTGTGCGACCTTGTAGTGCAAAGCCACTTATTATTGATTACCCAAAGACTTTGTTTAAAAGTTAAATTATGAAGACATTAATACGGAACATCATTTCCAATTCTAAGTATTTGAATTTGGGAACATATATTTTTTTCAGGAGCCATGCAAAATTGTCCAACGTTGGAGATTCAAGACCTGGCCCGATGGTGAGTTTATTTTATCAAGAATAGTGTACAATTTTATTCTCGTTATAAAAACCATCAATAGTTTGCATTTGATTTTCCGAAAGTACAGACAAAGTTGTAAGAATTTTGCTCAGCTGTTATAGAAATTTTATTATTATTTCTTTTTTCTGTTTCTACAACAGCCCACTACTCAACAGTCACCATCGTGTTATCCCAGAAATCAGACTGCACAAAGTTAGCCCTCACTCAAGTTGGCATCCCGTCGGCAGACTTTGAAAGAACGAAAAGCGGCTGGAGAACCTACTACTGGCAAGCCATCATGGGCACGTTCGGTTTTGGGGCCCGGCTATTTTGATGTCGGCTATTGGGTTGGTTTGACAGCAAGGAACCCAAACTTAGTGATCTATTTATGTGTACATAAACGAAAAGTGCAGATACATGTAATTGGTTTTTGAAAATAGCGTTAAGATACTTCCTTGGGAAAATTGAAATTGTGATTGTCAGGGTGGGGGGGGGGGAGGGGCCTGATTGGTATAAGGAATGAGTTCTACTTTTCACAAAGGTGTTATCTTAAGTTTGTGGCTGCTGGGGTGGATTTCACAAAGAGTTAAGACTAGTCTTATCTCAAGTTGGGACGAGTAACTTACGACTAGCTATAAGTTTTCAAAAACTCCTAGGACTAGTCCTAAGTTAGGACCGCCTTTGTGAAATCGACCCCAGGTATATTATTCGGTTTTGTCAGAATGATTTTTTGTTAGACTTCATATGTTGACCTTTGCAATGAATTTCAACATATGAAGTAAAAATTAAGTCAAGAAAAACAATGTTTCTTACACCCGTTGTCCATGTTTATCTTGGGAAAATAGGGAGTGCCTCAAAAGTTTGAACAGTAGGAATGTTCTAATTGGATCGGATAAGTAGAGCGTGCACATGGAACGTTCCTACGGAAGGTTCCACTGGAATGTTCAAAATACTTTGGCACAATAATGTGGTCCAGCGTAATGTTCTGGCGGTCCACCAACTTCCTTTATCCATCAGTACGTCAAGGACCGTGCATGCATAGCTTATCCAGCAAACTGAATTGACTCCGATAGAACTGGTTGCTCAAAGTAGCTTTGTTTAAATATGAAAAACAAACACGTCTCCTCACTTCATCAGTCAATTAATCGTAACATTTATATGCCGCCATATTCAAATGATAGGTTTTCTTGGCGCCACACAGTAAGCTCTTGTAAGCAGGTGAGATTTGAGTGACATCTTAACTTGTCTGTATTGTAGTTGATTGTCTGATGTTGTTAGGAAGGCTATTCCATGTCCTGGGCCGCAACAAAAACACGCAATCGCCCCATTGGTGGGGAGGGGGGGCACAAATGGATGGTTTGATACATGAAATAGCTCACCCAAATTGTCTTTCCCCCCCCCCCCCAAATAAAAATGGTTTCACCACTCCCCATGATCTAATGGAGTCTGATGTTCAGTAATGTATGTTGGTCAGTTGGTTTGTTCATGTATAACTGTCCACCATGACCATTTTGTTGTTCAAGTTTCTTGTCAATCTATCTCTGAAAGTTTAGACATTTTTTTTAAACAACTTTTTAACCCTGTCAAAAATAGTGTACATGTTTTTTTTATTGGCTATTTTATTAAGTTTCCCCTTCTTTCTATATGACTTCAAAATGATGCTACAGACTAAAAATAACTATTTCATGTATTGACCCAGTTCAAAGGTCATCATCAAAAGAATCTTGGATGCACCATTTGGGGAGCCAATGTCCCCAACGTTGTAGTCCTTTTTTTTTAGGTGACGAAGCGTTCGACAGACATAAGCTGCACATGGCATTGGTGCAGGGGGCATAAAGCTTGGTTCATACTCCCTGCAAATGCAAATTGTTGCAAATTATTTGTTGCAAATATAATTTGTTGCGAATTTGTGACACCAAGCATTGGTATTGCATTCGCAGGAAGTATGAACCAGGCTTTATACATTTGCTGGAAAATATGGACTTTAAATGAAAATGTTTATTTTCAGTCACTTTTGGGAGATATTTTTAAAATGTACATGCATTTTCTTTGCTAAATAATGAAAAGTAAATATTGCTCTTCAGGGCCAAAGTTACATAGTCTTGAAAGTATCAATTAGTCTTCATTGCCCTAATCACTCATGCGTATAATGATTGTATAGAAATAAGCAGCAACAAAATATGATGCAAATTGGGTATCTAGCACTGAGCAGATGTATTATTGGCCTAGACTTCATTTCAAGTCTGACATCGTAGTTATTTATCTGCATCAGCCATGCAAAGCTCACCTGCATTTTGGCGTTCACATGCTCAAAGTCCAAGATCAAACGTTAATGTTGGAGGTTAATCCATCCACTAGTGCATGGCTATCAGGTAGACAAAACACCACGATAACAGACTTCAAACCAAGTCAAGATTTGGTTGAGAATTACTCGCAATTACTCAACAAATTCAAGCGAATCCTGAAGTTGGTTTGCAGCCTACTGCGACTTAAACCTGATGCTAAAATGAAAAGGTATTTTTTAAAGATCGTTTGTCGAACCCTTTATATTGTTATGATGTGAAATCATTCTGATATTTTTTATAAGAGCTATGAATGCATAGGAATAATTATTGATTTCAATTTTTCACGCTTTTTTGTTGTGGTGACAAATAAAAATAAGCTGAAACTTTAACATGATTGAAGATATCTCTTTATTCATTACAACATTTTTGAAGACCAAAAAAGCATTACACAGTGTGAGAACTATCACAGACAACAAGGTCTGAAACAAGGGTCAACATTTTGTTGTTTTTGTGTTCCTTCGAGAAAGACTCTGCTAGGGTTGAAACATCAGGCAATTAACTTTGTTTGCATTTATGGTAAAGGTCATTTTGGTCCGTAAGCAGTTTGCAACAGCTAATTCCATTTTCTCAAATTAAAGGAGGTATGTTGAAGTTATGGCATTTCAACCTTTTGGGAACCCTATGAGTAGTAGATTTCAGGGAAGCTTTTTGGTGACAGTGCCCTCGGCACCAGAGAAGAGATCATTAAGCATGATTTTGTTTCCAACTAAATCAAGTTAAACTTTTGTTTTACCAAATAAAAAGTAGTAAATTTCATTGATCCAGTATACACTCGCTAGTATCCATTTGTACTCCTGTGTGGAGGGAAGCAATAGTGATAAAGTGTCTAGCTCAAGGACTAAGTGTCATGTGTGACCAGGCCAGGATTCGATTCCCCAGTCTGTGAATTACAGAACTCGAGTCAACCGCCAAAGACTCTTCGTCCCTGACACCCCGCAAGCAGAGCAACGAAATGTTTGAATTTAAAAAAGACCTGCAATTCTCATCCTGCCTACAAGAAGAACCTAGCTAACAAACAAAGGACTACCAGTTAATCACTTTTTATCATGTGCATGTTTATTGCAAAGACTCTTGCTTAGCTGATCAATAAGCTAAGCAGAATCTTCTTTCAAGCAATTCTTAAATTTATTCCTTAAGATTTGTATTGTAACATCACACTTTGCTTAGCAATTAAGACTAATTAGGACTCAAGATCACAGTCATAGCTCTTTGTAAAATGGAACCCTGTGTCACTAAAGGTCATGACCTCAATGTAATTCCAGGCCTGCCTCTCTTTCAGTGTACTTTACAATTGAGAGCAGTTTCTCAGCACAGGCATAAAATAAACCATTTAAAAATTTGATATAGTCTTTAATTTGATTTTTCCTCCTGTTTTGGCGTTGTTTCTTCCGAGACCGGTGGCAGCTTCCATTTGTCTCTCTGTCTCCTGTGGTACTCTACCTCCTCAGTGATTACACTAACTTTAAGATTTGGAAGTACATCCTCCAGCATACTGGCCACCACCTTGCTATGGGGTACCCTCGGAAGACTGCTCATGTTGATCCTCTTCAAGTTCCTAAAATAAAATAGAACGGGAGGTCAGGTTGGTGTAGTGGTATCTGGCCTTGCCTTCCACCACTGGGACCCTGGTCCGAATCCCATTGGGGGCACTGCCTGGATAAACCTTTATGCACATGACGTCATTTCAGTACGGCGCCCCCGCATTGAGGTCAAAAGGAGGTTGTTCATTGGCCAATCTATGTGCGTTTCGATTGTTTCGTCACCATTTGACCTCAAAGATGGCGGCTAGATGACGTCAATGCATAAGGTCTATCGGGTTTTTCTGTCCCCACTTGACTGAAACTGAAACTTCCTTCCTTATCTTCTCTCCATCTTGTTCTTGGCTCAAAAAGTGATTAAGTTCGCTTTTCTGAGAGTCATTGGCTCCACAACCAGAACTAATAAATGAAGTAAACTATAAAATGATGAAATAGCGTTGAGTTTATGGAGGAGTTCATGAACCGTAGGGCCTTAACAACAAATCTACACAATGTTTTCAGTGTCATTACCAAAGTGTGACCCTACCTTTGATAAAACTGGTGCAAGAAATATGTCCGTTTGAAAAGAGAACGTACCTGAGGCGAGTCAAACTAGGAAATCCATGCTCGGTAATTTGTGGACACTTGCTGATGTTTAGATGTGTGAGTGAGTCTTGAATGTGTACGAGGCGAGCCAGACAGCTGTCATCAATGTAGGGGCACCCTTCAAGGCTGAGAAACTTCAGCTCTTTTAATCTAGCTGTAAGAAAAATAGGGGAAAAACATCAAAAATGTATAAAACTACATAGCATGTCCACCACAGCATGTGTTTAAATCTGGGGACAGAAATATTGCATAACAACAGTGTTTTATCCTAGTCTGATTTCTCAGTATTTATCTTCTCTTTTTTAACGATTTCTTAATTAGAGATTTTCTTTTAGCCTATGGGTTTTGAGGCATTGCATGGTGAGGTATCAAAGTATAATATTTGGTTTGCGGTAACACCATGTGTATATCTACTTGCTGGGTAGATCATATTTTTTTGAAAACTTGTCTCGCTATATATTTTACTATGTCAGCAGAGTAGGTTTTGAGACAATTACCGGTATAAGACTATTTTAAAATAAAAAAGATTCCAAATCCGAACATATCCTTTCTGGGAAATTGTCTGATTGTGGAGGATTGAGGAATGTAGGACCCCATAATTATTTGCTAATCAGTAATCGGTTTTCTGAGAAAAACTACCTTGCTCTTTGTGAAGGAAGCTGTTTACTGAGAATAAAACTTCCTTGCCATTAAGAAAGTTTTACTGGGAAATAACTTCCTTGTCGTCGAGAAGGAAGTTTTACTGGGAAATAACTTCCCTGCCCTTTGAGAAGTAAGTGTCGATCCTTAAATCACTACTTACTAATTTTTAACATGCCTCTATAGTCAACAAGTGTTTCCTTTGCATCGATCGCATCGATGCTCAATCTCTTTATCTCGTCAATAGGGGGCGGTTTGAGCAGGCCTTTGGACTCTGAGCTGTACCACTTTCCGTTGGTGAAGCGCACTTTACCATTGAGGTCGATCAGCCAGAGAAACGCAGCTACATCAGGGGGGTACTTCTCTTCGTTCTTAGCACTCTTGGTGCTGCATTAGGATGAAAATGAAATTCAAAACCAAAAAGGGAAATTATAAAATTGTTTATTGTATCCTGCATCTACAATGTAGGATAACTAACCCCTTTATATGTGCAGACTTGAACTATCCACAAATCCTCCCATGATTTGCACACAGCAGTGAAGTAAGTTGGGCAACTATCCCTTGTCACACCATTCTTTTATTGTATGTGTTACATGGTCAATCAAGCAAGCCTAATACTTCACAGAGGTATGAAGGTGTGTTGCCTCGATGCCCTTGCCCTTTCAGAAACGACTCATACATACCTGGGCACAAATTACCCCCACAGAAACTGAATGTAGAAGCTTATCTCATCAACAGTGGCCCAAATTCCATGGCATTGAGCACAGCTGGTGGCTTCTCCAGTTTTACTCGTGTTAAAAGAACTGTGGGCTATGGTTTGTATTCCTTGTTTGTTCCTAAGAAAGAATTATTTAATCAAAACAGAAATACACTCACACATTAGCCTCAAATTTCTTGAACTCCTTAAATCTTTGAGGTAGCTTCTTGAGAAAATATAATAACGACATCTGCCTGTATTGCGAGTATGTGACTTGCTCCCGTAGAGGGCTGAGGATTGTCCTGAAATTTCTTTGTGACACACTTGATGCATATTGGCAGCAAGTACACACTGTGGGTGCGTTACTCAGCACCAGTCGCAATGCTGATCCACAACTCATGATGGGCCTTGGTTGATACCGATCACAGGAGGTTGCTTGAAGAGTAAACTGTCTTGAATGTTGTGTTGTGACCGCACACGTTAATTAAACTGAAATGAAGACAAAAGTTTGGTTCATAAAGAAATACAAACCAAAGTACTTCTCTCTTTGGCCTGACAGTCTATCACTGCATCAGTAATTAGGAGGGTTGGTAAGCACTGTGACATTAACCTACAGTACACCATCATTCAATAGAATGATGTGTTACTATGATTCTCTATTGAGCATGTCTAGTCTGTATGTAATCTACAATGTATTGTAGCAAACGTTGCATATTGTAAACGTATTGTTTGTATCGAATTAAAATAATGTAATTGTAAATTGTAAGTAACTAAACAAAACTAAGGTAAACGAATTATTAGGTGTGCACGTTCGTTCGGCAGTACGGCATGTGTTTCACAACTCAATCAATGACTGTACAGCACTTGGAGAATTATCTTTTCTTAAAGTTGATCCAGTATTTTAACAGAGAAGAAGTTATATTCAGAAAAGAGCTTACCACCGTCATCATCCCAAGTACTGCATCTCACCACTACTAGTAGTATACTACACACACTATTATTTGCGCAGCATGCAGACAGCATAAAAACTAGTGAATGGTGCTTTTCTGACAATAGAGGGCCTCCTTCTGAAAATGCAAACAACAACACCACCACCACCAGGCAGGCAGAAAGTGTGCACCACACACTCAGTACAGCAGGCAAGCTAAAAGTGTTGCACAATTCCACTAACCTCTCCCCTACCCTGGCTCTGATAAAAGAGAAAATGACAACTCCAGTGAAGGTAAGAAGTAATTAAAAGTACCAAATAACGAAACAAGCAGCAAATACAAGTATAAATTACTAAGCTAGACAACTTTTTCAGGCCTAGAATTTCATCTTATTATCTTCTTCACTCAGCAGTTCAGTGTATGTAACTGTAGTTAAAGTTGTGAGATTTATTTTTGATAAGTTATATTTTAAAAATTGGGAAATATTTCTATCATATCCAACTTCCAGTTTCAATTGCTTAGGGATTTTTTTAAATATTTGTTGATGTTGGACTTAATTTCCCTCTTCTTTTGGAGAGGAATTTGTATTGTAGCTAATTTAACTTTAACTTAAAAAGTTGAGTGCTAATTATATTACCTTAAAAAGCTGAAAATTAAAGCAGAGTTTTTAGTTGACGGCCCTTGATCAGCCATCTCAGCCCTCGGTAGCCCGAAGGAATGTCGCAGTTTGCTAAATAGCATTTTCAAGATCAATGTGGATCCGAAAGTGGCAAAAGCTGAAAAATAGTGAAAAACTCATTACACATTTTGCATGACGTCGATACAAAAACAAAAAAGGATAAAACGCTCCCTGAGCAATAAACTCCAAAGGGCAAATAAGAATATTTATTTTGCATCAAATATGACATTTCAGACATAAATATTACAAGGGATGTTTTTTATCATCATTAGACCGTGTAAGTTTTATGTAAATCTGTGATTTTCACGATTTTTGTTCCTTACCAATTCTGTAACGTCCCTCTAATTTATAAAAATAAAGTAAAATAAACAAGTGGAATAATTCCTGACTTTTATTTCTGTTTTAAGGTTGAATTTGCGGTGCAGATGACATGTCAGAAATGTGTTGATAGCATCAAGAATACACTTGAAGGAGTTAATGGTAAGTTTTCAACAAGATTTTAACACTAATGATGTGATTCACAGAATCTCTAGTTGACAAGAAGAGTCAGGGTTTTTCTCCCATCAAGTTAGCGTATTTTTTAGGGTGATACACACAAATTGAGACTGATTTTGCAAAACAAATGTTATACATTTTCTACTTCAGATCAAAATAAAATAAAAATATCTAAAAAATATGACCATATATTGAATGCTCCAGATTGCCTGGGTAAGGCTTTTAAAACCAAGATTTAAACATCAAGTAGGCAAAGAAAATAAATTTCCTGGCAATTTTGCTTTCAACATGAGTGGTTCCAAAACAATTTTTTACTCAAGTTTTAATAACTCTTTATTAAAACGGTTGTTTTTGTTTTCTTTAGGTGTGTCGTCTCTCGACATAAACCTGGCCCAGGAGCAAGTGATTGTCGAGAGCATCTTACCGTCGTCTCAGTTATTGGAGCTACTTGAGTCCACTGGGAGGAGGGCCCTCATTAAAGGGCAAGGGGTTTCTACTGGTAAGATTATCCTAGCAGCTTGATCAAATCAGTTTACAAGACTGTTGTCTCTCGTCATCAGGCATCCTAAAGCCTTCTCAACTCAATTGGGAGCATACAACTTTTGTTTATATTAGCGCTAAGGGGCTTATTCAACATTCATACATGCTCAAGACAGTTTACCTCCACTTCGTCTTAGTAAAATTATAAAGAACCAGGCCTCGGCAGGTTTAAACCAATAGTTGAAAACCTCTTCACCACACATTGATTTCCTTATTAAAACCATACAAGCTCTCGTTTTTTTTGTTTAAAGAAGCAAGTTGTGGGTTAAGTGTCTTGTCAAGGACACAAGGTGTCATGACCAGGATTCGAACCCACACTGATGACTGGGCCATCAGAACTTGTGTCTGGTGTGCGCTAGAGCGCTACATGCCACGATTGTAGGCATACACTGGGCCAAGTTTCATTGAATGGCTCAAGCACAAAAAGTAACTAAGCGCAGGAAAGTTCTGCTTACCAGAATAAGGTAACCAGAGGACTACCATGATATCACTTGTACAATTTGTGACTGGTATCCTGCTCATTTCTGCTAAGCAGCAAATTGTTAAAAACTATTTTGTGCTTTTAAAAGCAACTCTATGAATTTGGACTTTTAGGTTTCTTCAATCATGGATTTATGTTATACTTGATATTGTATGTGACCCTTCTCTCGAGTTTGGTTTCTTATGATTAATCTCTCTTTTTGTGATTTTTCAAAAGATAAACATCTTGGTGCAGCGGTGTCAATTTTAGACACTCCCCACGATGGTCCTATCAGAGGGGTTATCCGAATGCTTCAATTGGCCAATAACAGTTGCATCATCGAGGGAACGGTTGATGGTCTTACACCAGGTGCACACGCATTGAATATTCATGAGTATGGTGACCTCTCTGATGGATGTAACAGGTAGGTCATGGTGAAATTTACATAACTGAATAAGGACATATAGTGTCATGACCAGGATCAGAACTTGTGTCTGGTGTGGGCTAGAGTGCGACTTAACTGAATAATTTATTACTCTGCACACCTGTCAAAAAACAATTGTCGACGACAAATTCTTTCTGCTGATACGCTCAAACTTTCATGAAACCCCACCTCTTTAAGTTTTACTTTGTAATAACTAATTGTTATCGTTAATTGTTGAATGACTTGTTGTTTTTTACTGCTTTTTATGTGGATTTTTAATTGTGCAGCACTTTGGGATTTCAACATTGTTATTGTCATTACTATGATGAGCACCCATATGTGGCGGTTACCAGGGATTTATAAGGAGCTCTCATTATCGTTATCGTTACAGGTTTTCGACCATATTGAATGGTCAGTCAGCAGGAATGTTAAATGTCTTGATAATATTAATATAATGAATTAATTATTCAATTTTTGTGAATTATCCTTTCTGTCATTTAAGATAGAAATTGTTTGTGTATTTCCTTAAGTTTATGTTTTACATTTGGTCATAAACCAAATTACATTTAGTCATAAACCAGATTCCTTTAAACTATTTGAAAAACATTTAACTACACATTGTTACTTCAGACTTGAACCTTTTGTGAAATGATATCGTTCTAACTTTTATTCTAACACAGTTGTGGGATGCATTTTAATCCGACCAACTCAAGACATGGAGGTCCTTCTGATGAGGAAAGGGTAAGTTTTCATTTATTCTTTTAGTGGGTCACCTTCAGAACTTGCAGGAAAATATTTTAAGTGTAACATTTTAAGTTTAAAAGTTGAGCAGTGATCTCAGCCCAATTTCATGGCACAGCGTTTTTGACCCTAGTAGAGGATTTCTCAAAGGCTCTGCTAGGGTCTACACGTCAGACCATTTTGAAAGCATTTTTTGCATTTATACATAGGTCCTTTTGTTGTGGAGCAGTTTGCAACAGATACTTCTATTTTGTCAATTATTTTAGTTATTCTCTGGAGCTAATAACTTGTTCTATGATACATTTATTTATTATACACTATTTTAGTTACTTTCTGGAGCTAATCTTTTATTGTAACTTATTTTCAGCATTATGGAGACCTTGGCAACGTAGTGGCTGATGATAACGGACGTGCTGTATTTCGCATGGAGAATGACAGGGTGCAGGTTGGTCACAGATTGAAGTATTTCACTGGCTTCATAACAAGGATCAAATTTAATAAGACTTGAGTCTTTTCAAAGTCACATTTTGAAACTTGACACAAAGTTTCTGATTGGCTCATTGGAATATGGTGTGACTAAACCAATGGTAATAACAATAATGACAATAATCCATCTTCTGATTGGCTCATTGAAATGTAGGTATGGGATGTGATTGGTCGGTGTATGGTGATGCACAGTAAAGGAGATGATTTAGGCCAAGGTGACTCACCAAACTCAAAAGAAGATGGCAACAGTGGTCCAGGGTAAGTTGGAATGCTAAATATGATACCAGCCATAAGAACAAGTTTAAAGGCAAATTATACCTTTGTTTTTTAGTCATTTGTAGGCTTCTAAATAAAAGTTGTTATTGCCATTTAGTTTAACCCTTAGCACGCTGCAGGTTGTACACACAGTATTCCCCTGGTGCTGAATTTCCTGCGTGGCGCTACTAAAATGCACATACATTTTTCCTCAAGACTTTTACTATGTGAAGAAAGTGTTTTGGGCTAATTTGCAAAATAAGCTTTTTACTCAGTATTTTATTCCCCATCTAATGCAGTAAACATTATGGGTTTTGGATAAAGAATGACAGAGATACGCTTATTTCATTACCACTATTCTATCACCGGCCGCCAAGCCCAGTTGCTGTCGATTTTCATCGGTGCAATCGACCGATCCAGACCCATCACTGCTGCCGGCAGACCCAGTGTTGTGTTCATGTACATCGTTATCGTTGACAAGTACACAGTACACGTACACAGTACACATACACAGTACACATACAGCATTTTCAACACATCAGAATCTCTCGAAAAAAGCTCTTCAAAGTTTAGTTCTCCGGAGTCTGAGTCCTGAAAAATTTCCAGAAATGCTGCATGGACGTCCATTGTGTCCGCCTTTTGTCTTAGTGTTCAGCTTTTTGATCGGAAATTGTGAGAAAATTTGGGACAAAAGACCGGGTTTTTATTTGATGAAATATCGTTGCATACATGTACAGCTAGATACATGCAGCTGGATGAGAGTCAGGGGTCAATAGTTTCCCAGAATTTCTCATCTATTTACTTGCAGTACTGCTGGGCGACTGGAGTCGCCGACAGCGCGCAGGGAATAAACACGCTCGGCGACTGTGGTCGCCGATAGGGTGCAAAGGGTTAAGAGTGACACCTTTCCTTTTATAAGAATTTGGGTAATAATACACTCTATAGGGCTGAATATTTCTGCATGTTTGTTTTTCTCTTTCTTACCATTATGATTATTTCTGTCACCAGGCTTAACTAATACATTTGGACAGTTTTAGAAATGGGGTCAGTGAACAGTATTGGGTCAATGTTTTATGTTTTTCTTGCAATTTATAGAATGTTACTGTTTTGCTTACTTCAAAGGGTTGCCTGTGGAATCATAGCTAGGTCAGCAGGTCTCTTTGAGAATGTCAAAAAGATCTGTCAATGTGACGGCGTGTCTCTCTGGGATGAAAGGGATGTACCTCTGGCTGGACCTAGCCGGCAACAACACCAGCAGAAACAGAGTCATTTATAACTAGAATTAAGCCCTTTTCACACGACGAAAAAAAATTCTCATGATTGTAATATATTTCAAAATTAGCTTCATGTGAGAGGACAGCAACTATTATGCATGTTCTACATTCCTTGCAAAATCTCAAATAATGGGACATTTTGTAGCAAGTATTGACCTATGACAAGAACTTAGGCTAGCAGAATTTGTTCGCAACTGAAACGATCAGTTGTTTATGTTGGGCGTTCCTTTCAAAATTGATCCTTGTGGTTTCAATCACTGAGCAGTTTTGTCCCATCCTATTTGTTATATTGGGTGCGTTCGTTTAGCTTACCTGGGTCATCCCCGGTCTGGCCCCGGGCGTTCAAATAACTTTTGATGTCATTCCAGGGGCTCACCAAGGTAAGCCCCCAGTGCCCTGCTTGTGGATCGGGTCACTTGGGGGCTGGCCCCAGGTAAACGACGTCACTACGAGAGCGGTGAGTGGTCGTTTGTTTAGCTCTTGTCAGGGGCTCACCCGAGTGAGCACCGCAGGGTAGACCCAGGAAGCTAAACGAACGCACCCATTGTATACAAGACCACATCAAGCATCGTGCGCTTCAGTACGAAACTGCCCTCTCACATTGGATGTCAGAATACAAACTTGGTACAATTTATTCCATCTTATAGTGTATCCTCCAATCATTTGACAAAAATCAGTTTGTTGCAAATAATTAATTTTTGCATACAATGGGGATTATTATTTTTATTTCCTGAAAGCATTCAACTCTGCTTCACCTCGCTGAGAAGCCATCATTGAATTTTGGAGATTTCAACCCTTGAAAATATTGTCATCGTGAATTTTGTAATTATTAATTTGTTTTTATAATATTGGCTGCAATCATGTCTGCTAATCTGTCTTTGTATCTAAGACTATAAACTCAATGGTTCTCTCAACAGTATGATCACCATATGCATCATGTTTATTATGTTTTAATGGCTGTAATTGATTTGCATTTATTTTACGACTATCAAGAATTGAGCCCATGATGACGTCAGTCGTACAACAAACTGACCCATGGTGCACCACATTCACAGCCAAGACTCCATATTTGGAGAAAGTCACTGTTTATAAGATGAATGTTTTGGGGTTTTTTCAAAAACCAATTTGCAAAATTTAGAGTTTTTTTTTACCAATAAGTCATTTCCTGGAAACAATGACTATTAATTTCTGTACATCATCACAAAAGCCACAGATATTGGTTCTATTGTTCATTTGTTTAATCAAACTTTTTCAGCAAAATATCATGAAACATAAAATTTGTTTTGCTTTTAGAAATTGGGATGCTATGCTAACATAGGAAACATTGGAAAATTTCATATCCGAGCATGACCTTTATGTGAATGGAAGTAGGTTAAATCTTGCGGCCATTGTGGCATTTTTGTTTCAAGCTGCTGATGGCCGCTATGGTCTCAAATGGGGAGAAGACTAATAAGGAAACCAAACCTCCAAAGCTGAGTAAGATGGGCCTTAGCCTTACACAGTGTGTTCTTTATTGACGTTATAGTTGGCTTTGTGGAAACCATTCATTCGGGGCAAGTTGAGATTAACATATGATTTCCATGATAATACCAAACATCTCCTTGTGTTTCGTATAACAATTATTGTTCTTTAATTGTTCTGATGCAGCAATTTAAGGAAAATTTGAGCCAGATATTTTTATTATTTGTATTTGTATAAAAAAGGATAATAGGAAATAAATGGTATACAATAAATATATACATTATGTACAAATGATAATATTAGCATTTTTGTGTGTGCATTTTGCTTTGAGTTTCAACCAGGAAACTATCACGCCTCATGTTTATGACAAAGTCTTATGTCACTTCATAGTCTTGAAGTCAAGACGGTAGTTGTTAAGCGCGGTGCAGTTACGGGGACAGTACACACACCCTTGATCCCATGCACTACCTACCACTGTTGCATGAATGATAATCGCACCGCATGAACCGCAGAATGTGTGTATGGGGGCAGCGATAACGACTTGTCATCAAGTCTAGTCACTACATAGTTCAAAGGGTTTCTAAACAATGTCCTCTTCAAAAAAAAAAAAAAAAAAAACTGAAGGCTACATCACCCTAACATAGGGCAAGTAAACCACTTATTTTTTAGAAGAAATTGATTTCTATTCCTCCTGTTTGAAAAGAAACATTTAAAAGTGGCCATCGAAACTTCATGTAGAAAGATGATCAGAGCATACCGATTGAGACAATGGTCGTTGACCACTGGCTCTTTTCAGAACCAACTCTACTCAAAAGAGATTAACACGTGGTGCTTTGGCAAACCTCAGCTGATTATACAACCACCATGCAAAGTTTCAAATCCTACTTTTTTGTCTAGAAAGGCACTGGATAAAATTGTTTAAAAGAAAACATTATCGGGCATATTCAACTATTTTTTCAAAATTTAGCGACGATATGAAATGCACCAACAAAATCTACACAAAATGAAAAGCTTGTCATGAACATTCCATGACCCAATTTCATGAAGCTGCTCAACAGAAAGTACTGCTTAGAAAAAAGTTCCTTGTTGAGCCAAACATGAGAAGAGCTCCAGTTGCAACAATGTAAAAATGTTGGAATTTTGGCAGGTAACCAGTCTCTATTACGCATGATTTTTTGTTCTTAGGAAGTTTTTATGATTACAGCTTTTACGAAATTGGGTTTGTGTGAGTCGCAGGACTCAATCATGGTATAAATACTCCATCATGGTATAAAAAGTACTAGTGAGAAACTGGCGTCATAAGCTACGAGGTCTTGATCTGAGGTTGTAATCGTGGCTTTTGGAGCTCTCTGGCGATAAACTGTGTAGACGTAGCTCTACCTTCCGTTGTAGTAACGTCGGCAGAGAGCTGAGTTCACTCTCCAGTACATCGATATCACTGACGATGGCCTCTATGCTGAGTCTGTAAATAGAAAGGAGAATGAGTATTTCCTTCTGCAGGTTTCTGCCGTAGACTTCTGTAGTGGTGGAAAAATGTTTCCCTGAAACCATTGTAAGATGGATCAGTTTCATGGTAGATCCTCAAATCGAAAGAAATGCTCAAAACTGATGGCTTCAGATAAAAATTTAAAATGCGTAGTGGTCAGAAACAGGAGATTTATGAGAATCCTGAGTGCCAGGCGGGTTTTCCGACACCGACCACTGTGTGCAGAACCCTGCTTATGACAGAGGTTTTGTATGGTCTTTTTGTGGTTCTAGAACCAATTGGTCAGCAACTTCGAAAGTGACTTTCTACCGCTATTGGCTTTTCCTGCCAGGGTTCTTTGTTTTCCATTCTGCTGGTTTTGTCAACCACCCCTGCTGGAGCTTGTTTCCTGCATTGATCAGTACTTTGCTAGGTCTTTTTATATTGTTGTATTCTTCTTAAAGGAACACGTTGCCTTGGATCGGACGAGTTGGTCTATGAAAAGCGTTTGAAATCACTTGTTATGAAATGCATATAGTTAGAAAGATGTTGTAAAAGTAGAATACAATGATCCACACAAGTAGCATTTAACATTGTACGGTTTTCATTTTACGTCGCGGACTAACACGGTCGGCCATTTATGGGAGTCAAGTTTTTGACCCCCATAAATGGCCGACCGTGTTTGTCGACGAGGTAACACGAAAACCACGCAATTTCGAGGCATATTTGTGTAGATCATTGTATTCTACTATGACAACATCTTTCTAACCATACCAATTTTATAACAAACGGTTACAGGACGCTTTTCAAAGACCAACTCGACCGATCCAAGGCAACGTGTTCCTTTAAAACTATTGTATTGTTTGTTCTTGTAGATCCCTTGATTTGCAATTTGTCGCTGGCGAATAAAATGAAATGAAATGGGATATGACTAGTTCAGGCTAAAAGAAGCAAGTACACAATGCATCAGTGAGGGAAAAATAACCGGTAACTTACCTTGAGAGACTTAAGGGGCTGAACGAGAGAGTAATGACCTTTCTGGAGTGGACACTTCTCTCTTCAGGGTTTAAAAGATTGTTGCTACATCCTCCGAAGATGACGGTTTCTCCAACATCTATTCCTTGCACCGCAGTGTGCCACATCCTTCCAAGAAGGGTAACAAAAAAACATGGGTGAGAATCATTGGAAACACTTGAAGACCAAATGGCAATATCAGAATAACTATTTGAGGGGCCCAATGTGCAAACTCTTTAACTCACCTTGTTTCTGAGGGTACACTTTTCTGCTGATGCCAGGTTCGACTGTCAACATCAAATATCCACACGTCATCTGCAACATTGTATATAAATATTTATTCCATAATTGAACAAAATTGAACAGAAATGAACGATCTCTAATGGGTAAACATTCAGCTGATGTTAATTTTTTGCAACAAGAATTCTTTTAAACTGCCTTTGGCCGTGGGCTTAGTGATAGGTCTAGTGGTCAGACATCTGCTCTAGCAATGCAAAGATCATGGGTTCGAATCCATGTGATTTGCCTGTGGATTTTTTCCAAAGAACCCAGGAAAGTACTGAATATACAGTGATATTGTGAGGGTAAAAACAAAATAATAACATTAAATTGATGCTACTTCCGTGAATCACAAAGGGAGTGACCTTTCAAAGCTTTAAGTTGTGTACTTACTGAGGGGTACATTATCTGTGCTATAGCCACCATAGACTAAGAAATGTCTGTTACTGACTGGTGCCATACAGTGCCATGATCGCCCTACAGGTATCTCACCGGTCACAGGTAAACTACAAACAAAAGATAATTACACATCCAGTTGTTAATACATAATTATAAAAAAATGAATGTGGTTAACCGGGTAACTTTTTGTAAGTATTAATCAAATTGTAAAAAGCAAAAAGTACAAAACAACAGCACAGTTCAGATTGTAGCCTAACTGTGTAGAGGGTGTACCACATTTGTTGCCTTCAAAAACCATTTGAATCATAATGAACTGTAGGTACATCTGACATTCTCTTTATTTATTTTTTACTTAACTATATTGTTGATTCTGAGGAGCTGTGTACTTCACAGAGCACCATATAAATGCCTTGTTTTATTATTACTATCTGCAAGTAAGTTTTAACTGATCATTATAACAGCAAAATTGCCCTGGTTGGTATCAAAAATGGCCTATATTTTGGGTAGAATGTCTCTATGTGCATTCATGGAGAGATTGAGCCCATTACATTTACTGAACTTAATCAATTTCCAGCATCTATATTTGTGTTTACTAGTTTTATGCACTCTCCTTTTGAAGTTCTTACAAGACTAAATTTGTATTCTTCCTTGGGTTACTTGCCTTCCACTCCACTTCATAGTGTCAAGATCCAAGAAATGGACGTCATTCAGACGATTTTCTTGAAAGCGACCGCCCAAAACGTAGCCTCGATTACCCAGGACAACACAGCCGTGGGCAGCCCTGGGAGAAGGCTGGTTTCTCTGGTAGAAGAACAAAAAAAAATGTATCCTTAAAGGTACTGGACAAGTTTGGTAATTACTAGAAATACATAGTAGTATAAAAACTTAATTGGTAACAAGGTACGAATAGCTGTTGTGAGAAAGAAGATCTCTTTGTAGTAACATAGATATGGAGGTAATCTCTCACTAAAATATTTGAATCTGAGAAAGACTACAGGCTTGAAGCACACAAATTTGTGCAAAAAGGGCGTTTTTTCTTTTTTTCTTTTCTTGCACTTTTGATCAATGACCAAATGTTTACAGATATTGTTGTTTTATGCATATGTTGAGATACACCAAGTGAGAATACAGGTCTTTGACAATTATTAACAAACATGTTCAATGCCTTTAAATATCCTTGCCATACTCTCCTAACAATAGACTTTTTACAGATCAATAAAAATTGCTAGAGTGATGGACCACCAACCAGGGCCACATGCCCAAGAACTTCTATGAACAGACATGCAATTATCCCTAAACAAACAATGTCACATCAAGGAGAGCAAAGTCAATAGACCAACCTAAAGAGAAGTCTTACCTGCGCCTCTACATGGCTCCATCTGTTCTCTGTGATGTTATACACGTACAGATGATTGTTCCATCCCCGTATCTGCAAATCAGTGTGTACATTAACAATTTAAAGATAAGGGCTAATTTTCATAGAGCTGCGGCAAATATTGCTTAAAGTTTCTGCTAAGTTTAAAAAAATCAACGTTTCAATTAAATGATACCAAAACACCTTGTAATAAGTTTAAATTCCTAACCTGTAGACAATGTTCACTCAAGTAGCTGTTTTATATGAATGCAGCAACTTAATGTCGACACATGAATGAGCATGATTCCAATAAGCCACTTCGGAATCGCAGCTGCGTATTATTAAATAAATTGCCAATGGTATTGTCAAATGGTCACAGGAGTAACAGACATGCGCAGCTGCAATTCCGACGAGGCTTATACATCTGAATCTTTACATAGCTCTGTCGAACCACAGAAGGAAAGCAAATGAAGTAGGGGATAACTTACTGACTCTGCCCAGAGACGAACTGAGGTTGGGTCTAGATGCCACTCTCCTATGCTGTTATTCATTGCATCTTCACGAAAAGGAGGCTGACCAAATCCTCCAAAGAATATGAGCCTGTAAAAGAGGGTTGATTTTAGATTGTCTTGAGGTTTGATTAATGGGCAAGAGTGGTGAAGATTTAAAGCTAATTTCAAGTACCATTGTGCTGGATTCTGTGTTGGTGAAACCAATTTGTGTATGGTAGGATTAGACACTCTCAAATGTACTTCAGTCCTCAATCATCAGGTCCAAGTTCGCGTCAGGTTCAAGTCTAAATCTCAAATCACTTAAATTACAGACATATGGCCGTGCTAACTAAAGCAGTGCCACACATAATAGGACTGACAGATCTTATCATTGCATATTAGCAGAAAACTTTGTACAAACAGTTTCTTAAAAAGCTATTTAATGAATAATTCATGCTTTTGAACGGGCACAGCATAGTTGCCCTGGTTTGGGGCATCTCTATGAGGAAAATGTAAATTTTTATTTGTAATTGCAAAGGGCACCACAACAAAAGCACAGAGCACCACGGCAATTGCTGTTGGTGTAGTGGGTGTATTTCAGGCCTGTTGTACTGAGAGTTACAAAAAAAGAGAATCAATTTGGGCTCCTTGTACTAGTCATGAACCTTTCATTGCTGAAATGAAAGAGTATTTCTTACTTGTCTTCATACGCCCAGCATGTCAGCTTGTCCCTTGGAGATGGGGCTTCACCGTCCGGCTTAAGTTGGCTCCAAACCTTGGTCTTGAGATTCAATCTGTAAAGCTTAATTGCAAATAAGTATGTAAATTTGTTTTACTTGTTTTAAAGGACCACCCGTCTACAAATTCAACTATGCAATTACTGATTGTAGAAAGTAGAAAGTAAGCTTTGTGTGGACAACAAGTTGTCTTCCCTCTCTACGTAACTATGTCATCTTGAAAATAAGGTATTATAACCACAAACAAGGCAAGCTATGGCCTTTACTATGAGTATGGGCTGTGAGGTACAGCAGATGCACCCAGGACCTGCAAAGATAGGTATGAGTTCTGTTTCTTTACAAATAAAGTCTGTCTCGACTCGAGCCAATCAATATGGCTCATTAGGTCGGGGTTTATATCTGGTTTCCTTGACATTAAACAACTGAGAATATCTCTTATCTTTGAAGACAGGATGCCAGTCAATCGCAGGCTACTCCTCAGATCTACCAGTACCCATTTGTACTCCTGGGTGAGGCAATTATGATACAGTGCCTTGCTCAAGGACACATAAGTCGCAACTGACCAGGGCCCAATTTCATGAAGCAAATTGTTGTGCTTAGCAGCTCTCTGAAATTGGGCCCTCGCCAGGAATCAAACCGACAATATTTGAATTACAGATTTTGAGTCCGCCACTCTAGACCTCTTGGTCACGACGACCCCATTTCTTTACACCAATCCTGGGTTTCATACCTCATTCGAGTTGAAGTTTTCGTTGAATCCACCAAAGACATACATGTGATTGCGGACACATGCTGCACAGCTTCCAGACATTCCAGGGGGGCTACTCCTAGTGTTCCATACGTCCCTGAAACAAAAATTACCCCAGATAGTACAAGTGCTTGTAAATTTAAGGTTACCCTAGTGCTTAGTGGTGTTGAGGTCTTAAACGGTATTCCAAGACCGGCAGGTTGTGGACTATTCTTGGCAATGATAAACACTCACCATAGCTGAGCCTCTATGTTGTAGCACCAAACTTCCTTGCCATCCAAGTACAGATCACCGTGGCCATTAGTTTGATCCAGTTCAAGAAGTTCCTGTAATAGAATGCAGTATAGACGATGTGACCTCTGACGTCACTCGAAAACCGTTTATAACATGATTCGCGCGCATACCGCCGGGCAAAACCTATGTGTTTTGGCAGCCACTAAGAAAGTGTATGCAATCTTACCAAAAGATTTATCGCGAATAGGAATATATCAAGGGAGGGCGCTCTTGAACCCACACAAAGCATTGCGTGCGGAATTCGTAGAAACTGCATAGAAACCACCACATATTCCTTCCCACAAGGCATTGCGGTTCTGAATAGCGATAACCCTTATGACTGCACGTCTTTTTGCCTGGCGAAACATGAAGTACACAGTGTTTTTTCAACAGAGGGCAGTTTGAATGTAAACATGGGTCACATCGTATCCACTTTGGTAATAATGAAACCAAGGATGTCTCATAAGTGAATGTAACCGCAGTAGCTTGCATGCCTGAGCAAACCTGTAAACAAAGTTGCTTGCTATATGAACCAGGGCCCAATTTAATGGCTCTGCTTACCGCCGAATTCTGTGCTTAAGATCACGATTCCCCGCTTACATATGAGCGCCGAATTTCTGCACTAACCTTGTAAGCGTAGAATGCCTTGGGTCTTGTGAAGTACGCACACGCAGAAGCCAAAATTCCCTGCTAATCCGTGAAATGCGCTTGACATAAGCACAGAATTTCCTGCCCGGGTAAGCGCCGATTCTGTGCTTACGGTAAGCAGAGCCATTAAATTGGGCCCTGAAGCCCTACTCATCCACAAAAAATTTGTACAAGTTATTTTATGTGCACTAACAATCCTATGAGATCATCATAACCAGAGGTATGCAAAATCAACTTGCTTCTAAAATGGGCAAAAGGTCACCAGGTAGGCTGAAGCCTCCACTGACTCAAGCAAGGCTCATACTTCCTGCAGAATTTAACGTCATAGCTCTGTATTCGCTGCAAATGTTTTGCAAGAGTTGAGCTGTGCTTTGACTCTTGGGAATTTTTCATGCGAATGTTTGTTGCGAATGTTCGTTGCAAATGTTCATTGAAAATGTTTGTTGTTTCGCAAGGGTTGAGCTGTGCTTTTACTCTTGTGAATTGTTTGTTGCGAATGTTTGTTGTGAATGTTTATTGCGAATGTTCGTTGCGAATGTTAGTTGTTTCGCAAGATTTGAGCTGTGCGTAACTCTTGTGAACCGTTCATTGTGAATTTGTGTTGTCATGTTAGCTTCACATTTGTATTGCAGGAAGTAAACAAGACTTTAGCCTCCTGATACAAGCCTGAATGAGGTCATTAATACAATCTGAAACCTTCCACTGGCAGTGGCAAGCATAGTTATGGTGTATCCAATCCTCCATATTATCCAAGCAAGAGGCGGCTCACAAGGTAACACTACCACGTCTTACACTATAGCCACCCCAAATCAGCATGAGGTCACCGTACGTCACAGCAACATGTCCACTCCTTGGGGTGGGCTGTTTGCGCCTCGTGCATGCACGTTTACCTGCTGAATCCATGGTAACCTTGATGCAGTGCTCTGAACATGAAAAATGAGAAGAAATAAATGCTCATAAACAAAAATAAAAACTCATTTTGGGAAAAACTCCTTCCCTAATCACCATGATTTGCGACACCTCCCATTTCATACTGTGCCCACCACATATGTGAAGCATAAACCCTACAAAACAACCACACATAAACCATACAGCATGGATCGAACCTCTCTAGTCTATGTATGTTCAATGAAAATGAGTATGACCAGATGACTCATGAGGTTAAATATGATTTCTGAATGATTCTGGCCTGAATAGAAGTTACTACGAAATACATACAAAATACAATCTGTTGAATGTAAGTAAACACACAGCTGGACCGAATGTTTGCACTGAAATAGTTATATTTTGGAAACCTGCAATTCAACAGATTCTGTTAAATAAATGTAGTCTCTGTTGAACAGAAACTACATTTAATCAGATCCATGAATGGGTCACACTCACAACAAAGTGTATTTATAACCTAATAACTGTATGCATGTTACCAAAACTTACCACTCGATTTTAGATCAACACAGACACACAAAACTTCCTTGGTAAATCACAGCACAATACAATACAATGATACATCAAAAGTGTCAGTACTCTGGCACCATCGCAATAAGTTGTTAGCTCAGACAACAGCAAATCATATAAAATACATGGATGTAAATCAAGTAATACTAGAAATAGTTGATCTGTCTGCACTCTTTCACGTCTATTTTACTTCTTCTGAAACGACCTGAAGTTATTTTGATAGCGCGCCCTCTACCGACATTAACTAGTCTTAAACAAATAGCCGTGCAGTTTTTAGTACGGCCGGCCTCCTCCTTCGTTACTTACAGAACGGATGTCTTGGAACTACGGCAGATAAAAGAACAGTTCTTTTGTAATGTTGTAACTTAACAATACAACTTAATGCTGCGGACACATGTGCTTTGTTTTATGTAATTATTACATTGTCGATGAGATTCTGAATAAGTACATGTTGTTGTTCTTCGTCAAGTTAACGGTCTGCCTTCGAGGAACGTAAATATAAACAAACGCCGTGCACATGGTTTGCAGAGGGAGAGCAAACGTACCGAGCTTTGCGAACTGACAACGGCGGCGCTCCCCTGGCCCTACGTACCCTCTCTGCACGTGCTCTCTCCGTGAAAGTTTGGAGCTGGCAGGACCACCGTACAGTAGGTGAGAAAACCATTGTTTTCACTGTTGTTAATGCTTTTAAATGTATCTTTAATAACGAGAAGAACATTCTTGTATCCTGCTAGTGCTACCACTTTTTCCGATGAAGTAAATTAGTATCTAATTTAATCTCAAATGAATTAATTCCTTTTTGGTTAAAAAATAAGTGAACAACTGATGGCATGATTATGATACGAAAATCTTTCCCCCAAAATTGTACATACAAACAGGAATTTTTGTTTTCTAAACTTTTCCGTGGCAGATTTGAATAATTGTTTCAGGTCACTTTTTTTAAAATTTGTTTTATGACACCTCAAAGTTGTAACATTTCTTTGAATTTATTTAAATAACTCACTGTCATTTTCAGGGCCAATCCAGATTTCCTCTGTTGAATTTCCCTCTGGTACACAAGAAGTGCAGGTTTATTTTGGGATGATTTTTTTTTAACAGAGACTGCATAATTTTACCAATTGTATGGCCAAAATGGGCTTATCAGTGCAATAGGCCTACTTAAAAACGAAACTTAATGAGCTCTGGCAAACTCATAATCTCAACAGGATTAACATGATCACCGGAATGCCCACAAACACAAATTCATCAAACACGATGCAACTTGCATTGCAAGTTGTGTCCAATGTGGGCCTCTGTTTCCAATATTGATCCAGAACTTGAAATGTTTCTAGAGTATTTTTGTTTGCCTTGCATTGGACCCAGTGACTGGGGCGCTAGATTGCTTTTTTGACATTATCAGTCAGATGACCGATAATGTCAAAATTACGAAAAAAAAAAGGAATCTAGTGCCCAGTCACTGGGTAAATAAAGCCTTGCATTTGTTTAGTCCTGACCAGATGCATACTATTTTAATATATCTAAAACATCAAAACATTGTGGGTTCTACTGCGACTAGCAAAAACAAAAAGTCACAAAGCTATTTCCAGTCAACTCCATAGCCTTTTTGAGGTATGGCGGACACAATACTACAACACTGTAAAGTTGTGGTAAATTTGTGCGTATTGACCATAGAAATAGAACGTATGTTATTCAGCGAAAAGCGCATTTTAGGCGCTGCGGCGTTTACACGGAAACCGTGCTGGTCACGTCCGCCATTACCTCAAAAAGGCTTATATACAAAGCTCCTTGTAAACATTATGGACCAAGCCCCCTGTCTTTATAGGCCTACATGTTTGTGTGATGCTGCTGTTGCAGTTTTATATGAGTAAGTTTCTCAGTCAGTTCCAAGTTGAACAAAGGGAAACTATGTGAGCTACATTGTTCCATTCTGTACTCGCCCCATAAGGAACTTTCCATGTTTGTTAACCTCATTGTTGAGGACTTACTCTTTGTTCTCCCATTGTCCCCTTAAATCCTCAAAACACTTGAATCCTCTCTGCAACAGGTGGGCATACCCACACTCAGTGACCATACCAAAAGAACAAGGGCTGGGGAACTTTCTTGAAATTACCATAGTAATGCAATTGATGTTTAATACAGTAATCCCTCCAATTACCTAACTAATCTACTTGCTTTATTGCTAAAAGCTTTTTACAGCAAGCAACAGATTATTTTGATTGTCTTTCTTTCCTTACCACAAAGTGTATCCAATCCATGTGGTTTATACAAGTTTAAAAGTCTGCATTTAGGCTCCTCCTTGTACGTCTTTTATCAGATCAAAACTTTGTTTCTCTTTATGCCTTGGACTACATGCAGCTAGTACACAGGTGCAGCATTTTAAAAGCAATCTCAAATTAAAACTTGATCAAATTTGTGTTGAAAAAAGGGTCTTTTTTGTTTCATGATACACATGTCGGTATTATTTGCTCTCTTGATAACTTAAATAACAAAATCACCTATGTCCCATATCTTCAAAACCACCTTGGTCCTTGGGGGAAAAAAACATAAATAATAAAGCAAGAAACAAGGTAATAATTTCTCTCCTGTTTATATGCAAAAAGGAAATGGATGTAATTGCTTTTTAAGTGACTTGGGTAAGTCTAGAAATGTTGAGCTAAGAAATACTGTAGTAAGACCTGTCAGATGAGAAGGACACTCTCTTTTATAACACTTGCCTTTTATGTCTAACAGACGTCTAGTTGTGAGTTGGACATCCATGGGGAAGCAGCACCTTGGATAAAGCTACCGCTACACCATGGCTTGGTTGAGTGCCGTCCTCATCTGGGATTGGGACATCCTGGTGTTCTGGTTAATGGTCGCGTTTTCTCTGGTGTTTCTTCTTGTGTTACTTACTACAGTAATTTTTGGAGAGGTGAGTCTGCTTTTCATAAATTTGACAAGTTCTTGAATAGTGCAACACCTACAGATAGGGTCATAGACAGTGTCGTGGCAGACCTGCCCAGGACTAACAAATTTCGCCCAGCATTCTGAGAAAGTACACTGTTACCCTAGCAAAGATATCCCCAGATTGCACATCAGCAATGCTGGGCCCGTATCTAAACATACTATGGATTTAGAACCCACCACTACAATTGGACTAACTATAACACTGATTGGTTTATACTCCTTAATCATTGTACTGCAACCGTTGATAGTAAACTATTTTGAGAAAGGATTCCCCTTGAAGTAATAGGCCTAGGGTTTGGACAAATTTTCCCCTGAAAAACACTCAACTAGTTTGGTTACCAAACTTTATGTGGATGGATTTGACATTTTTTCATGAAAGTGCTGTGACATTTTTTTTAATTTTTTATTATCTCATCAAGTAAACACTGTATTCAGCTGAAACTTTTTATGTGACTTGTATTGTGTGTTTTTTGATAACTTTGCCTGTAAATCTGAATCAGCAGTAGTTGACAAAAAAAACAATCTATGACCCTGTCTTTAATCATGTGTAACACATAAATGTTGGATCCTGCTCCGACGAAAACATTAACATTATCTCGGTTTCAGAAGTGTACTGGAGCAGGATAACAGCAATTTATTAATACCCTTTTCCCTTCTTGCCTGTCCGGTTTTGGAGTCTCAATCCAGATAAGTAATATCCAGACCAAAATATACTTCCCTGTTGTTTTGATCTCTATTTTAACTAAAGGGAATTAGTGAGCACTAGCTTGTGTGTTTGTGTGAATGGAAACACTGGAATGAGAACTGTTTTACTGGCTTGTTTTATTTGTGGAGATTTGATCATGTTGAAATAAGTTGCTTCACCAATGTTGTGTCAACTGCCTATGTTACATATCAATTCCATTACCAAGGGTTCACTTCCTCTTGAGCAACATATTGCAAACTATTAGTCCAGACCATTCTTTAAGTGGTTTTGAAAATATTCAGGCTGGTTTAATCTGAACTCAAACTTTTTTATGCCTGCCTGGTGAAAAAAGTAGTCCCCCCCCCCTATTATTTTTTTTCTGATTCAAAGAAGTCATGCTCCTTAGTCTTGTCTCTTGTAGTGAGGATACTTTTCCCTGAAGCTCCTTGAAATAACTCCAGGGGTTAAATGCTAATGTGGAAAAGACATTGTTCCAACAGATGCCCCTGAATAGGATCTTTCCTAATTTCGGAACTTTTTTTGTATGACTGTCAACCCTGCTCGGTGATAAAAACAGACTACTACAATAAATAATTTGCTCCTGTTCAGGCTGTTTTATGAAATTACCTCTTGGGGGGGGGGGGTCAATAGGCTTGTGATAGATCAGAGTGAAGGGCCTGCAACTTTCATCGACTGCAGCCAAAAAGTTATTTTTTTTATTCAGCGTTGAATTAATTAACCACTAAGGAGATACTTTTGCATTCGAGACTTCCAGCCTTCAACTGCTGAAAGGTTAGACAAACGACCTACAATTGATTCGTTGAGTGTGCTACTTCCGGTATGGTGGTATAGACTGTGCAAGTCTCGCGAGAAATTGAACTTCCGGGACCATTGTGGTCCCAACCTAATGGAGTTTTACGTTGGGGAGATTTTGTTTTGTCAATAATTTTAGTTTAACATAAGTTATGACTCTAAAAAGTGAATATGTTCTTGGGAATGTAAAAATAAGTGATTAAAAACAGAAAAGTAAAATCAATTCAACAAATAAACAAAGAAAACTAAAGAAAAAAACTTGACCTCCAGTTTCCGGTTTACCCTAAACAATTAAGAATATTACCCAATTGACGTTCCCATTATCGCTGAACCTATGTGATGATCGCACCAATTGGACGTGATTTACAAACGTGATTTATTAGAAAACCATCCAGGTCGATGTCGAACAGCGATCCTCGTCCCGATAAATGTATAATTTTTACGTTAATTTAAACAAAACAATTATTATGTACACGAATTAAAATAATAATTATACAAAAAGTACGTTAAAAATAATAATCTTTAAGAATTTTTTAACAAATCACAATTTCAATACAATTTGGTTTTGTACAAAAATATACTTTTTTTCGAATTAAGTTCTCGTTTTCGCTACGTGCGAGACTTGCACAGTCTATTGGAATAACAGTTTAGGAACAGGCGCTCCATAATTGCATTCGTTAAATTACCTTCCAATGTAAAACTCATAGGGTTGAAAAATTTCAGCCAGTGCACTTGACTGTGTCAGTGGATAGGTTTTTCGGACCATTAAATTTGCTACACATTTATCCTATGTTGTTATAGAGCATATTTTGGATGAAATGGTTATAAATTGTATTAGTTAATAGCAAGACCAGAAGCTATATAATTAGTTTGCTAATACGTCATGTTGCCTTAGTAACTTTGTGCAATCTGCCAAACTATTGTGTGTTTATTTATTGGTTTCCAAGGCAGACTGTGTTGACAAGACTGCCTGTGTAAGGATTTCTCAGCACATTCAAAATGAAATAAGAGGCGTTGGGGCATGTGTTAATTGGCCCAGACATGCCTGATCTCAGTGGCCTAGCTGACGTTTTCTAAGGAGTAGTTACAACAGCCCAGAAGTTCTGCATATAGCAGTTGTACATGTATTACTGTAAAATAACCCTTGTGTTTGTACACTCAAGCATAATACAAGTTAGTTTAGTAAATGATGTGACAATGCCAACTGGTTACAGCTAGATACAACCACATAACAACACAATGGTCACAATTATATGTCACAATTCACCAGGAGTCTTCTTGTTTTGCGAGTGCTGAAAGTTTGTTCACCCTTGATAGTTTGTTGACCTCAGAGACAGGATGAGTCACACACAAAAGATGTAGGTTGAGTTGGCCAGGGTAAAGCCATAATACATGTATGTCAATAATAAATGCCTGCATGGGGGAAAGTGTTGTGGTTAGGTCCTCAGTTCTATGTGCTCCATTGTCTGCAAAGATGTTTCATGGACTTTTAAGGAGATTCGGATGGCAAGGGATGGGGTGGCGTTTATTTGGATCGAACGTGGTAGTGCAGACATTCGGCACTTTCTTAGGTTTGACTCAAATCAGAGTTCACCGAATAGAGGCATGTAGGAAAATTTGTCTGTTCCTGTGATCGCTTTGTGGGAATTATTATTTACGATAATTAGTATTTAGACCATTTGCATTGGCAGTCGTTGCTGATGAAATGCGCATCGATGAAGAGTTATCATTGGCTGGGAGTCTTGCGCAGCGCATACACAATGTGTACTTTTCCATTGCTGATGTCGGTGATTGGGGCCAATTCAAGGGGGTCTCATTTATAGTCCAGTTTTCATCATTTTCATTTATTTGCTAATTTATACAAAACATGTGGAATTCAAAAGATGGGTGGCAGCAATTTTGTTTTCTTTTGCTTGTAAGTTGTAATGAAACCAGGGGACCCTCCAAAAGCAACAATCAGTCAGGCCTGATACTTCACAGAGGCAACGAAGGCGTTTGCCTCCATGGCCCTTGGTGCCCTTGAAATGCTCTGGCCAATAGAAACTTACTATTTTCCTTATAGGGTGCCCTTCACCAAGGAGAAAATGCCTTGGTGCCCTTACCCTTTCAAAAACAAAGCATACAGGCCTGAGCAGTGACATGAAGGTCTGTGTCTGTAGATGATGAAGAAATATCCGTTTTAGATGTTGGAGGAAACCTGCAATTACGGAAAACTGACCCAATCAAGAAGGCCTACGTGCAGAGACTGAAAATCCAATCCACCTACAAGGGCTTTTGTCCGGGATTTGGACCTGGGTCCAAAGAGGTAAAAGGCAGGGAAGAAAACACTGAGCAAAACCTTAGTAATTCTTCCCCCAAAATTTGTCCAGCTGAGGTACAACACTACATATATTTGCTTTCACACACAAAATTTGGCTGGCATGAAGAAAACAAAACAACAATTTTTTTTTTTTGGGGGGGTTCCCTTTTTACACACTTTCTGCCAAGTTTTGTCACTTTTACTATTTTATATTTTTATGTATTTTGTTCACTTTGTGCGGGCCCCAACTGAGCAGATGTGCTGGATGGGTCAGTCTCGGTTAAACATGGTTTTAAATAAATAAACAAATGAACAATAAAATGGAAAAGTAGCAGTAGATCAAGAACGGAACAATTCTCAGACAGGTACCCTTTTTTTTTTTTTTTTTGAGCCTTCGGATTGACCCAGTCTGTGTAGGTGTGAGGACTTGATTATTTCTTCCTCTTTTTTTTTCATGTCTGTTTTTTTTCTTAGTTTTTCGGTCTCACTGTGTGCTGGGATAACATGCTTCAGAGCAACACCAAATTTTTTTTGACCCTGACCGGTAGAGTATTTTGTCATCCTTCTGTTGGGCAATTTTTGTGTGTCCACTGTCCTTCGTTAAATGTCTGTCGCGATGATAGTGTTCCGACTCTCTCCCAGATTCCCATGACACTGGTGATGTTCTTGCGAGACTGCTTGCCCCCGCGAGACTACTTGCCCCCGCGAGACTACTGCTCTCGTGCTGTGTAGTCTCAGTTAATGGGGGAGTAGAAGTCGGCAGCCAGCAGCTTCTCGCGAAAGAAGTGATCTGGTGAGAGTAGTATTCAATCGCGAAGACCTGAATTATTACGCCGCCAACAGGACTTGACTTTCATCGCGACAAAAACATAGACTTTTCCAAGTCTATCCTTCCCCAGATTTACTTCGCGTACTTGCATGCTCCCTTCATACACTCAAATTTCATTTTGCCCATGATAACAATTCTGCTGTTCTCCATGCACGTCTAGTTGCCCTCCTGTCAAAATATTTTGTACTTTGCCATTCTGTTTGTTTCTTGGCCTTGGGCCTAACTCTCTTGGCTTGATGTTACTTTTTGTTGTTGTGTAGTTCTTCGATTTGCTTTATTGATTTTTGCATCAGTATATTGTTGTGGTGGAGAAAATAATAATACAATGTAGTTAGAAGAAAATGTTTATGTTGCAAAGTATCCTCATATAAAGGGGCTCCTTACCAAAGAAAAGTGGCTATGGCTGATCACCATGGTAACATACGTAGGTAGCACTTAACAACACCTTTAGCAACAGCCACAGCCACAGCTGCCAAATTGCACACAACTAGATACGCCTGAAATACAAAACAGAATGTGCAACTTTGAAGAAAATCTCCATTTATTTTGGATATTTGTAACAATTTTAAAATTTCTTGAACACAAAATTTTAGTCGTAGAAGTCAGATTGGGATGGATGGGAATTTACACATTTATTTTTATTACATCTTTTTTTAAATTAGTTTTTCATTTTGTAATAAATATTACCAGCAATCCAAGCATCCAATCCACAGAAATGGACTCAAATTCCCTTAAATGGTTTGTTACTAAAAGTAATTTAAAGAGATTACATGCCATAGAATAAGTACTGACAACATTTAAAGTGGGCGTGAATCTTATTCTATAGACCTATTGCACATCGCGCAGCGCGCATACACACGTGTCTCCTGTCTGTCATTTTTGGGGGTCAAAATATCCACAAAAGGATGGTACACATGTTTAAGCACCAATGTGCTTGTTCCATCCTTTTGTGCATGTTTTGACCCCCAAAATGGCGGAGAGGAGACGCGCATGCTAGTGCGCTGTGCGTTGTGTGATGGGTCTATATTTGAGCAGATTTATTGATCATTGACCTCACAGGTTATGGCCGATAAAAAGGCATTAATTTTTGTTGCCTTTGAATTTTACGTTCAGATTGTTAGGAATTTAGCAGGGTGCCCTGAAACATTCTGGCGGAAAGTGTATGTACATGATGCTTTTTGTTGCCTTTGAATTTTACGTCCAGATTGTTAGGAATTTAGCAGGGTGCCCTGAAACGTTCTGGCGGAAAGTGTATGTACATGATGCTGTTTGCAGTTATTTTGCAAGGTTTTTTGGGAGGTCATAAATTGTTATCGATGCTTTGAAATGTCTTCAAATTCTACAATTGTTGGCTGCAAGGATGTAATTTACATGTGTCCTCTGGTGTTTGATTTTCAACGATTGAAGGCTTTTTTGGGAGGAAGGGGATTGATAACGTGACTTCAAGCATTTTGTTTAACTCTGTGGTTCTTTAGTCGGTGTGGCAGGAGATTCTGTCCCCCAGACATGCTGTCCCCCCATGGTGAACTGACTTTTGATAGCGTCCTCTTTTGAAACATTCTCCTTCAGCCCACGTTAACTTCCAATGGTTGAAATCTCCAGCGTACGGATTTTCCTGGAACACTGCATTCTTGATAAAATAAAATAAACAAAATAATTTTAAAATTGACCACCTGTTACTAACAGGTATTCTTTTTTAACACTATTTGGGTGGTCATGGTTTGCCCTAATAACTTGTTCAGTGACTTGCCAGCAGTCAGTGAGCTTGCTGTTCCACTAACTGGTCCACACACCTTTTTTTCTACAGTATGTAGTCCATTTTCTAGTAAAATGTGGATGTTTTTCAACACTGAATTAGCCAGCCTGACCACTTAAAGGAACACGTTGCCTTGGATCGGACGAGTTGGTCTATAAAAAAGCGTTTGTTATAAAATGCATATGGTTGGAAAGATAATTTAAAAGTAGAATACAATGATCCACACAAGTTTGCCTCGAAATTGCGTGGTTTTCCTTTTACTGTGCGAACTAACACGGTCGGCCATTTATGGGAGTCAAAAATTTGATTCCCATAAATGGCCGACCGTGTTAGTCAACGAGGTTTAAGGAAAACCGTGCAATTTCGAGGCATGTTTGTGTGGATCATTGTATTCTACTTTTACAGCATCTTTCTACCCATATGCATATTATAACAAACGCTTTTCAAAGACCAACTCGACCCATCCAAGGCAACGTGTTCCTTTAAGAAAAAATATGACCTAATTGGCATTTGTCCAGGGGACCACTCTATAAATGGAACCGCTTGAAGAAAATTTTGACCTACATGAAATTGGCATTTGTCCAGGGGACAAACCAGGCGGTACCAGTGAAACCATGATGAAACCTCTAGGATGAAACACAGCAGTTGTCAATGTCATCAACTTCAATATCCTGTCGTCCATCACTTTCATATTAATGATCTACAAAATAAAACAATGATGAATTTTTAAGTTGGGTGTTGTGATCCTTTTAAATAATTAACAGTTAAAGGGAAGGTACACATTTGGTAATTACTCAAAACAAATATTAACTTAAAAACTGACTTTACTTTCATATTAATGATCTACAAAATAAAACAATGATGAATTTTTAAGTTGGGTGTTGTGATCCTTTTAAATAATTAACAGTTAAAGGGAAGGTACACATTTGGTAATTACTCAAAACAAATATTAACTTAAAAACTGACTTGGTAACGAGCATTGGAGAGCTGTTGATAGTATAAAACATTGTGAGAAACGGTTCCCTTTGAAGTAGCATAGATTTTGAGAAAGAGGTAATTTCTCACTAAAATATTAATAATAAAAGACTTCTAGCTAGAAGTCTTTTATTTCTATCTGAAAGCACACAAATTCGTCCAACAAGGGTGTTTTTTCTGTCATCATTTTCTTGCAACTCCGATGACCAATTGAGCTCAAATTTTCACAGGCTTGTTATTTTATGCTTATGTTGGGATACGCAAGTGAGAAGACTGGTCTTTGACAATAACCAAGGGTGTACCTTCCCTTTAACAATGTGTATTTTGTAAAACAATATGTAATAAAATTGGTATTTACTAGGGGGTTTGGGGAGAAGGGGTGATTATCTCACAATTCTTAAAATTAAATCCTTGTTTTGTAGAGTCAAATTATTAATAAGAAAGAAAAGCACGTAGTTGGTCAATTAGTTATCTTTTTTGAACACCATTGTGTTTCTGTAGAAATCTCACAGGTTAAAAACCTAACGATCTTATAAATTCAGCCTTCATTGTCTATTCATCCATCACTCCTAATGTGAGGGTACCTGTAGATGTGTGCACCAATCATCTGATTGGTGAACCATCTGATCAGCTGATTTGCTCTATTGTTTAAACAACAGTGGCATTAAGATCTGAAAATTGCTGTACAAAGTTACAGGTGGGGTCATACAGTAGATTGGTAAATACTCAAAAAAATAATGACCATAAAAACTTTACTGGGCAAGTAACACTGCAGCTGTTGATAGTATGCAATACTTTGTGAAAGGATTAGATGATTCTTCAAAGTAATATGGTTGGAAAAAAAATTCACCCCTAAACAATTGTATATGTGAAACAATGCATGCGTGGATCCTTTTCACAGATTTATGAGGGTTGGTATTTTTTAGTGTAAGCTTGGGCGATATCGATTTATTTTATTCACGATATATCGCCGACAATATATCGGGATATTCGATATAATAGCGATTAATGAAATTTGACATCATCAGTCTTAAAACTCCAAGTGAAAGTTGTAGAAGAGACAGTCCTAGCATAAGAGAGGTGTTCTAATGACCTATTCTTCTGGTTTTACTCCAAACCTATGGGGTGCAAGATGTCTCAGCTAGCAAATACATCGCGATATTTAATCGATATATCGCGATTATCGCGATATATCGCGATATATCGATAAAAACCAAATCCATCCGATATCGAAATCGTGTCCAAATTAATATCGCGATATTCGATAATATCGTGATATCGCCCAAGCTTATTTGAGTGAGAATTCTGCAGCCAGAGATGTTGTTGGACTTTTAAGTAAACAAATGTACTCAGCTGAAACTTTGACTGTATGTGACGTTTTACGTTTGTCATTGCGTTCTTTAAAATGTTGCCTATAAAATGAGTAAAACGTTGACAAAAAACAATCTGTGACTCTACCTTAAAAGTTTGCCTTGCCATATCTTTTTGTTTCCTTCTTTCCATTTTCCTTTTAAATTTAAAGTTTTCCTCTTCCTTGACCTCAATTATGCTAAAAACAAATTGACTCCTCTGGTTTCAAAAACAGGATCTTTTATTTTTGTCTTATACAGGACCAGAGATCTTGTCAAGATGTCCAAGATGTATCCATCCTACAGCAGTTACTTCATAGAAAGGTTTGTCATCTTTCTCATCTCTTAACAACAATCCCCTTCTTTCTCTTTGAAATAAACTTCCCCTCCTTTTACAAACATCCTCTCGCTTGTTTTCGGTTATTTATTTTGATCCACCCACCCACGATTAAATGTTGGTTATTCTGAATGGATCCAAACAGGATAAATTTTCTAACGGAATACTTCCTCTAATTCAGCCATGTTTACCATCAATGTTTCTATTGCAAATTCCCATCAACTTATTCTCCTTTATGTCTGGCAAGAACAGTAATCGTAATATTTATGCAAGAGGAATGCCACAGACAGATTTTAGGAAAGAATTTTTGTAGTTAACTTCCTGAAAGGTTAAACAAATATTTTCAAATGATGATACATGAAGGGCGTAAGTGATGTTGCAGAATTGGTTTTGTAATTGTGTATTGACTTTAAAGGAAAGTCATTTATGATTAGGTTTTTTTTTTTTCAAAACTGTGAGGCATTCTGGACCCATATTTGGGAAGTTTGGCCGAAGCACTCTGAATTGAAATGAGGTCCCTGGTATGTTTTCTACTTGGTGTTTATCTTTGGTTTTTAAAAGCCGAACTGTGCAATCAAAACTTATTTAATGGTTTTTTCTTGATAATTGTTGTAAATTTTTTTATCTGAAGTAACAAAGAAATAACAAAAGAAACAGGCCGTTATGTTATAATAATAGTAATAATAATAAGACTTGTAATGCGCACATATACACTCTGCTGGGTGTTCAAGGCGCAGTAAAAAAGAAAAAGAAGAAAAAAAAGCATGCAATCTGCGTGTACCGTCCAGATATACTAGCTGTTACATAGGGAGAACCCTAATTAACTTTAGACCCATTGAACAGTGCCACTCTGAACATCTGAGACAAAGCTAATCAACTGCAATAGGGAAGAAAAGTTCCAAAATCAGGGGGGGGGGGTGAAGGATTTCTTTATGAGCTGCAAAGTGCTTGTTTTCTACATACATGTAGCGGAAAAGCCTAATCTCACTTGTGAGATACTCTCCACCTGCAAGAAATCCCATCTGTTAATGGACTGAACTTGCAACTGGTTCCCCCAGTTAATGTTTACATTTTGAAATGAATATTTTGTTTGATTCCCCATTTTGATAAGAGCCTTATGAAAACAAGCCGAGAAGAGCGGTTCAAATACAAATTTGCACAGTAAACATGCAGGCAAATAATGTTTGCAGCTATAAGGGCTACCTGATGAAATGCCACATCATTGGTTTTGACTAGTTTTTGCTAATCATTTATTGAGGCAATATTAGTGTTGAGACCAGTCTTTACTTTGTGATAATGACCCAGTTGGTGGCTGACTACTGTTAAAAAGCCATTAGCGAGTTAGATTTACTTAAAGACATGTGACCTGCTTAGTCACTAGTTACTGCTTGCATTTTAATTTCTCAGATTTTAGAGAGTTACTTTGTCTAATGGTTCAGGGCAAGCTTGGCCTGAATCATGTGACATAGCAACTGTTGGGTAAATCAAGCACATCATTGTACCAGACAATATTCAAATCTATAAATGCTTGTTCGACTAAAATAATTAACATATTAAAAATGTGTGGAAAGCGAGAAGAAGAAAAAGATCTGGTTTGGTAAACATTTTTAGCTACAAGCCCTGCTGTCTTGTCAAATTGTACCCCAAATTCGAACCCTGATGTTGACTATTTTATAGGCCTTATTTTTGTCCCCAAAGGAGGCAATTTGTTTGTTTTACAACGTTGGTCACTTGGCAGTATGCCAGTGAATGCTCAAAACTGAAAGCGCTGTTGCCAGACTGCCTTCGGCGATTGTCACCCACCCTATGTTGCTTTGACATTCGAGCCTGTCGTCTATGATCAAATTGGCAGGAAGGTGTCATCTTCTAACGAAGTTGGCGCAAAAATGGATTCTCAAACATTGGTAGTACGTGTGTTCTCTTTAGGGTACTATGTGTGTTCTCTTAAAGGGACAGTCTTGTTTCTGGTTATTTATGGAATTTATAATAAAATCTCAGACACATTAAGTTGATGATCAGAATTAAGATATTTAGTACTCGTAACTTCTTTCTGTAATTTGTTTTTATTTCTTTTAGGAAACCTCAAAATAAAAACTTCGGAAAGTCATTTTTTTCCCTGTGTCCTTCCTGGATGCCTGAAAATTCAGATTAAACTTGTATAGATGTGTCAAATAGTCATGTGGAATTTTTTCTTTTTTTTTCTTTTACCCATATATGGGCTCTATATTCCAATGTACCACTTTCTGAGTCGTGTGAAAACAAATCAAAGGAATATAACTTGGGTGGAATTCGAACCCACAACCTTTGCCATTCTAGGCTAGATATCCTACCACTAGACCATCGAGCTTGCCCTCATGCCAGGGCCCAATTTCATAGAGCTGCTTAAGCAAATATTTTTGCTTAAGCAAAAAATTTCATTGCTTAGTAAAATCAGATTACCAGCCAAGACTCCACTCAATTGTTATGCTAAGTAAACAACAGCTAAATACTAGTCATAAGCAATGTATATGGCATGAAATTTTTGCCAGTAACATGTGTAAAATAAGCGAGCTATTTTCGTGCTTAAGCAAATTTTTTGCTTAAGCAGCTCTATGAAATTGGCCCCTGGTAGCTAGAGGCAGTTCAAATCCTACATTTTAGTAGTGGATTTCAAATTCAACGTCTCCAGAAAAATAAATGTGGGATGATTTAAAGGAAACGGCTGTTATCTGAACTGAAAGGAAACGATCACAAGGATGTGAACCAGGAACACTGACATTTAATCTGTCCCAAAAAGGCAAACTTAGATTACACCGCTTTATTTCAGGATGTTCAGCACATTTTGGGGGTCATTACTTCAGAGAGTACATACCCCTAATGGAAATGCATTTTGGAAGTGCACTGGGAGTGCGTTTTCAATTGTTTGAAAAGTTTGAAAATGTACTTTCAATGCACAGTAAAGCACAGAGTAAATGTCAATTTCAAAGCCAGTGTCCACACTTTGTGCAACCTATTATGAAGTAACAAGTTTAATCGCAATGGAGTAACTCAGTAAGAAAAAAGTGGAAACTAAACATCATCACTGTTTTCAAACATCTGATATTAGAGTCCCAAGATGAGATTCTCAAATATTTCATACAGTCAGTTCGTTCTCAAGAACTGTCCCATTTCAGACAAAAATATTTAAAGAGAACTTTTTCACCATAACATTTTAAGCTCTAGCAACGCAAAGGTCATGGGTTCGAATCCCACCCAAGTGATTTGCCAGTGGATTTTTTCCCAGAATTTGGGAAAGTTCTTAGTGAACAGTGTTTAATTCACTGTTGTAAGGAAAAAAACAAATTAAATTCTTCATCCCCAATGCAAAAATAAACGTATTTTGAATGACCACCTGTACACTTAATAATGTAAATTACATGTACGGTGTAAATCTGTGAATAAGTAATAAATGGCAAGTTAGATTTTTGGATGTTAAAGGAATTGTACAACTTTGGTAATTGTCAAAAACCAGGGGTAGATTTCAAAAAGAGTTAGGACTAGTCTTAACTTAGGAGGAAGGACTAGTCCTAGGAGATATTAAACAATTAAGGACGAGTACCTCATCCTAACTCAAGATAAGACTAGTCTAATACCGCTTTGTGAAATCCACCCCAGTATTCTCTATTTGTGTATCCCAAACATAAGCATAAAATAATAAATTTGTGAAATCTGTTACTCAATTGAATCAAAGTTGCAAGAGAATAATGAAAGAAAAATCCACCCTTGTTGCACAAATTTGTGTGCTTTCAGATGAATATATAGTAAAAGGCTTCAGGCCTGAAGTCTTTTAAGATTTGAGTGAGAAAAACCTCTTTCTCAAAAACTAACTTACTTCAGAAATTACCTCTTTCTCAAAAACTAACTGACTTCAGAGGGAGCTGTTTCTCTTTATGTGTTAAACTATCAACAGCTCTCTCTTTCTCGTTACTAAGTAAAGTTCCATGCTAAAAATTATTTTCATTAATAACCAATAGTGTCCAGTGCCTTTAAATGCAGATCCTTTAAGGTTATTTAAACATGAAGCAGACTCTGTTTGCTGTGGTTCTAGTCAGTTTTGATTATTCTGAATAACTGTCAGCTGTCGCCCCAGCAGGAATCTTAATTTCATCCTTTAAGCAATTTCTTTGGACTCTCCCATCCTATCCTCCCCCCCCCCCCCCCACGTACTCTGGAACATGAACGGAAAAGAAAAACAAGAAAAAAAATCCAAACATTTCCTCTTTCGTCTAAGAAAATTCACCAAGGGTGATAAACAAATTAATCTGCTCTATAATGTGTTTGGGTGGCTGGAATTCCAGATTTCTTGTTAAAAATCATTTTAATGAATTGGAAATATTTGCATGGTGAAAAACAAAATATTTTTAGAAACTATTCTCCTCTAAGAATGATTGGCTTATTGTCATGCTAGAGTGTTGCTTTAATTTCCGGGAGTCCATGTTGTATCAAATTGAGTTACAAAGTTTTCAAATTGAGTATTATCAGCGAGATTGTGTTTTGTTTTATTAAAAGATGACCGAGTTCTGCTTCAGTTAACCTGTCTGTGGGTAATAATATTTAGATTGTGCATTTCCTGTCTGAATGAGGTCTGATCATAGGGTTTGATATCATGGGTAATACATTCAAACATTTCTTGGTTGGGTTGTCCATATGGTGCGGATTTTGGCTTGATATCGGAAGCTAGTACACTTTTTATGAGCGTCCGCATTCTTGAAAAAAAAAATTGTTTTTGCGTTGATAGTTGTTAGTTGCGTTTTGCGTTGATACATGCGTTGATAGTTGTTACTCCCAAACCAACACTCCCTTAAATAGGTCAGAGTTTGAGTTCGGTGGCGGTGCTGTTTACCGCTCAGTTCAAAGGGTATGGAATATTCAGTGTGTATGGGACTTACGTGTGTTGTTACATTGTAAAAAGCTTGTAATGTTTGCTTGAAGGCCAGTTGAAACCTTATTGCACTCAAGATCAAGTAGACAAACAAGCCTTTAACCACCATGATCATACAGAACATGTGTACACTTCAAATATTAGCCTAAATGTACTTACATGGAGGTTAATCATTACTTAAAGTAGTTTTATCTCTCTGGTAATGAAACCACAGAACCTCAACTTGGGCTGTAACCTGTAGGCCTGGAACCTTTATAAGATACCTGTGTAGAAAAGACTATGGAAAAAAGCTTGGCTTTAGTTTGTATGAGGGAAATCCCCAAAAGAAAATGTTTGTGGAGTTTTAACCACACCGCCACCCCATTACAGTTTTTCCCTTGAAGAATGATCACTTGGCACGCTAACCACTGGGGCTAGTAATAGTTCTGCGCTTAACCCTACTCCTAAGCAGGGGTAAACATTTTCAACAAACTACTCTTTCCCAGGAGTTAACAAGGTTAAGCAATTCAAATGTTCAACCAAATTTTTCTGAAACTTTCCTGGGGAATTTGTCAGAGTGTGATGGGGGCTCAAGAGAGTCCAAATTCAAATCCTTGAAGGTGGAGGGTTGAGGGGAGGGGTATCAAAAAGTACAACTAGAGTTCTTGTGTTGAAAACAATCCATATTTGTAATCACTGTAGCTATGCATATAAATCAACAGGCTGATGTAGACATTCAACTTGTGTATGTTTTGATACATTAACCTTGTGTCATATCAATAAATCAATAGAATTGCAGGCTGTGTTCGAATTGGCGGTTACAGCTATGGCTGCAACTGTTGCTAAGGGTCTTGCTAAGGGCGTCCTATACTTCAGTATATGATGACGCACAAAACAGCAGAAGCTGCAGCTGCAGCCGTTAATTTTGACATGGCCTCTTACATTAAATGGTTATTTCAAAGGTAAACAGTTGATGCATAGTGTGTCGGCTGCAGGCTTGAATACTTGTATAATTGCCTCTCACACAAAGCTATCCAAGTAGCATTTATTGGTCTATCATATACAGGGATCGTATTTGAGGGATAAATCCACGTCCGCAGTATAGAATCTTTATTGGACCGTGATTTTATTTACAAGACTGTTTTATTTAAACTTTTCTGTTTTATGGGTGATACTCAGCAGGATTGAAAGATAATTGTGAGGTTAAAACTTACATTTGAACATCCTTTTTTTTTTTTTTTTTTACACAAAGATAATGACTTAAATATCCTGTTTTGAGATAACTTGAGCAAAAGTGAGATCACCAGCCTCTGGCCTGTGGTTCAGTGTTAAGTTGGAGGCTTGCTATGCATGTAGGTGGCTTAATTCACTGATCATGAGTATGTTTGTACATTGAACTTCATGTCATGGGGTGCGTTTTCGCGATCGTAACCAAAAACTGTTTCTTGTTCACTGGCCATTGTCCAACAGAGTTATTGGTTACTGCCGTGAAAACACACTCAAGATCAACAATAGGATTGACATTTAATGCATAATCAATAAGATCTAGATCCGTTCTTTTGTATTTAATCTGTTCTTTGTTATTTTTGTTTGTATTTTCTCTGTAATAGCGCCCTGAGCACTTTTGTGGATTTGTGCGCTCTATAAGACCTCGTTATTATTATTATTATTATTATTATTAAGATTGAAATAATTTATCTTTTTATTAACAGTTGCTGCCTATCGACACAAGCTTGGGATGGCAACTTTCTGGGATCTACAGCAACCTGAGGGTTTGGAAGCGACAGCTCTTCTTGCAGAACAACTCGAGTTTCATGCTTCACGGATGCAGTGCAATTCTGGCCGGAGAGACAGAGGTAAGTGTGTTGTGCGATGGAAGAGAAAGTCACACAATAAGCCTTTTGCGTCTAAGATTTGAACATTGTCTGGTACAACGATGCTTGTTCACAAGAACCACTTGAAATTGAATTCCTCAGACTATCAAGACAGTAGGCCCATGTCACATAGTTTGCATAGTTACTTAAGAGTTGATGAACACCCATACACAATTCTGAATGGATGTGCACAGCACAATTATACCTTGAAGTTGATCAGTGAGGGTGCTTTTGGGGGGTGGCGACTTCATATGCAAGGTCTATTAACAATGGGTATTAGTTTTACTGACTTTTAGGAGAATTAAGCAGGAACTTTTTCATAAAAAAAAGAGGGTTTGTTGTCAAGTTTGCCCATGTAGGCACCACCTCTCTGTTTGTTGCCAAGGTGCTGTCTTTCCCCCAAAAAAATATTGATTTGGAGTGATAGGTTGTTACTATGGAAAACTATGTGGATTGTGTTTTCAGATGAACCTGATTGCATGGGTTTTCCCCTGGAATAATTCTCTTGGGTTTTCAGCCCACACCTAAAACAGATTCCGCCCACACCTGAAAGAGAAACTTCCTTCCTTGTCTTCTCTCCAGGGTCATTATGGCTAGTATACTGATTTAGACCACCTTTCCTGGAATTCTTGGCTTCACAACCAGATTAAACAAATACCAATTTATGTTTTTCTATTGGTTTGATGTTTATTAGAGCATAACTGGTCGTTGAAATACATGTACATGTACAACTTGCGCGGTCACCAGGTGTAACTCTGTAAAATGTTTAGAAACAACACTCTAAGAATTGTTTAGAAACAACACTCTAAGAATTGTTTAGAAACAATACTCTAAGAATTGTTTCTGTGTGAAATGCTGGTACCCCCAACCAGGGAAGAGAACGCTTGACCTATTTTAGGAATAGTAGTTAGTGCATAGTGTACTACCTGGATTATTTACAGTCCATCAAATGACTCACAATAACATGTGCATCATGGTTGCCTTGATCCTGTTAGTGAATGAGATACCGTACAAGGCCACAGTTATCAAAGATGTTTGTTTAGGGTCATTTTGGTCATCTTTCGGTTTTTTACAATCTGCCAACTTTGATTTATGATCGTGATGAGGTGGACTGAGAAACAGCTAAATATTTGCATTTTGATCAACAAAACTAAACCCTGTACTAATAAATTTCACTTCAGTGAACAGTTAACCTACTAGTGTCGTATGCCACCCCCCCCCCCCCCTAAAAGAACCTACACAAATGTATCAGTCGCTACTTATAAATCATCATAATTTGTTTTGCATAGTAAGCATAAAATATGTTAAGTTACTACTTTAATATCAACATCTTGCTTAGCATAGTGTTCACAAAATATGTTTAGTTACTTCTCAAAAATCATCAATGCTTCTCAACGTTATCACAAAAGATGCCCATTTATTACCCAAAAATCATCACTTGCCTCTCAAAATTTGCACAAAGTATGTACAGTTTGAATACTGAAAAAACATCATTGGTTCTTAACGTATGCACAAAATATGTTCAGTTACTACCAAAAAATCATCACTTGCCTTTTAAAACTTGCACAAAGTTTGTTCGAAATAACTAAAAGATCATCATTTGCTTCTCAAAGTATGCACAAAATATGTTAAGTTACTACTCAAAAATCATCACTTGCCTCACAAAGTTTGCACAGAATATGTTCAATACTGTTAAAAAAAACCATCACTTGCCTCTCAAAGTTTGCTAAAGGTCAATATCACTAACACTTCCCTCTCAAAGTTTGCAAAAGTTTAACATCACTAACACTTCCCTCTCAAAGTTTGCAAATGTTCAATATCACTAACACTTGCCTCTCAAAGTTTGCAAAAGTTCAATACTAAAAAATCATCTTGCTTCTTAAAATTTCCATAAAATTTGTTCAGTCTAAAAAACTTGCCATGCTAAAATGCTGGTTGACATCACTTCCTTCTCATAAATTTGCAGGGGAAGTATTTGGCTGAGGAGTCAATGGCCCTAAGTTTAAAAAATACAAACGCCAGCTTGTCGCTGAATTGAATAGCATCTGTTTTATCAAAAGCTTGTTTACGTTCACTGTACCTAAATGAACTTGAACAACCTTGAATTTCAACAGACAGGTTTCTATTAATAAAGTAAATTCTATTCAAGGTCTAACAAATACCATCTGTTAGTAGTGAGTATTTACTGTGAATGTACCCAATAAGAAAACATTCTACATACATTGTGTTGTTTGAAAAACATGATTTAATTCACATTGACAGTTTGGTAATTATGTTGTGATTGTTGGATCTGTACTGGTAGAGCCAGGGTTTTGTTCAGCTGAAAGTTTGTAATAATATAACAGGGCTCAACTTTTTACTTTTTTTGAATTCTATTTTTGGAATGGGGGGGGGGGGGGGTAGTGATCTGAAACACCAGAGTGTTTGTAGCTCAAGATATTTTAATACTGGGCCAGAATTATTGTTTACAAGCCCAAAATCAAAGTGAGAACAAACTTAGATGTGCATTTACACGTGAAAGTGTTCTTATTTGAAGAAAAAAAAAACACTAAGACAACTTTATGTAAGAGTCTTTGTTTAAAATGCCCTTGCCCTGAGACACTCATATATGTGGGAACAATGCAGTGAACTGTTCAACCACCACACTCCACATTATAAGGAGTTTTTAAAAATTATCAAAATCTTCTTACTTAAGTTTGATCCACCATGAATATTTTATCACAGGACATTCTGGCAACGATGCAGAACGTGACTAAACATCAGGAGTGGAATGCCAACGTGACGAGCATTTCACAGTCTTCAACACCGAAGATGCTCAACGACAGTGACGAAGATTTGCCCGCCTTCAAGGATGTCATACGCATCACTTCATCAAGTCAACCGCGGCCACCACAAACTGGCATCCTGAGTCGTGCACTGGCGTTTTGCTTCACGGATGTTCCACTTTTTGCATTTTTTATCAACGCACCAAGCATAAATGATGACAGAAAAGATACTGTTATTCAGAGGTAAGGTGGTTTGACAGGAGATTTTGTCCCCCAAACGCTTACTGTTCAAACTTCTTCTAATTATTAAAGGAACACGTTGCCTCGGATCGGACGAGTTGGTCTAAAAAAAAACGTTTGAAACCGTTTGTCATGAAATGTATATGGTTGGAAAGATGTTTTAAAAGTAGAATATAATGATCCACACAAGTATCACTCAAAATTGCACGGTTTTCATTTTACGTTGTGAATTAACACGGTCGGCCATTTATGGGAGTCAACTTTTTGACTCTCATAAATGGCCGACCGTGTTAGTCGACGAGGTAAAACGAAAACTACGCAATTTTGAGGCATATTTTTGTAGCTCATTGTATTCTACTTTTACAACATATTTCTAACCATATCAATTTTATAACAAACGGTTACAAACGCTTTTGAAAGACCAACTCGCCCGATCAAAGGCAACGTGGTCCTTTAATTTGCTCATATTGGAGACAGAATCTCTGGGACAGATTTCTCTATGAGACTGGACCTTCTAAAATAATTGGGGGTTTTTCAAAAACATCTCACTCAGAGAGTTAATACTGAATCAGTCCAACAAAGAGATTTTTTTTAGGCTGAACTACCCACAACAATCACCATGGTGCACCGTGCTTTTGCTGTGGTGCCATTTGCACACAAATTCACATAAAGGTTGCCCATTGAAGAAGGAACATTGATGTGCCCTTTAAGAGCAAAGCTCAAGGACTGAGTGCCGTATAGATTGATGGTGTTAAGTATGTAGTTATTATTATTACATAAGCCAATGTCAAACTTTATTTTAAATAAACCACTTGAGTGGTGGCATTCAATATTTGTTTTGACGATGTGCTTTGTCTGAAGGTATTATCTGAACCATGACAAATCAGTAAGGTATGAAACTTTGCATGGTGGAAGTATAATTAGGTGAGGTTTGTGGTAACACAATGTGAAAATCTCTTTTGGGTAGTGTTGGTTATAAAAAGAACGGATGGTTACCTGTTCTTTTTTAATAACCACCTAGTCTTTTCAAAAGAAACGTTCAGATGGTGTAGCCGCAAACCTCTCTTAACAACATTGGAGACTATTGGTAATTGAATTGTCAAAGACCAGTCTTCTCACTTGGTGTATCTCAACATATGCATAAAATAACAAACCTTTCAAAAATTTAAGTTCAATGGGTCGTCGAAGTAGCGAGATAATAATAAAAGAAAAAGCACCCTTGTCACGCGTAGTTTTGTGCTCTCAGATGCTTGATTTCCAGACAGCACGTTTTAAATCTGAGGTCTCTAAATCAAATTCGTGGAAAGTTGCTTCTTTCTTGACAATTTGGTTACTTCACAGGGAGCCGTTGCTCACAATGCTTTATATTACCAACAGCTCCCCATTACTTGTTACCAATTAAGGTTTTATGCTGATAATTATTTGAGTAATTACCAATAGTGTCCACTGCCTTTAATGACAATTAGTTGGTTTTTCATTGCAAAGCATGTTCTGAATCAAATCAACGAGTTTGTTTCTTCCACTACTATTTATGCACGAATCTTCAATCTTATTCAAGTTATGGCATGTGTCATGGCTTCACATTCATGTGGCTGGAAAAGTTGCTTTAAATTGGCAGCTAGCTCCTAAGTTGATGAATTATGTAGCGGAGTTGTTTTATTGGCCTTTTGTATTTTTTAAAATGCAAAAGAATCTCCTTACTAATTGCTTCTGCAGCCTGCCAAGAAAATTATTTAAATATCTGAATTTGTTTGTATTAATCAACATAATATCTCATCTCAAATTGCATTTGTTATTCCAATAATAATATAATAGATGTTAAATATGCAAATTTAACATCTATTTAATCATTTGCAGTACCCGCTGCTAAAACATAGGATTCGAACTTCTTCTAGCTACCGGGCGGTCTCGGTGGTCTAATTGGTATGACACTGCTCTAGAATTGCAAAGGTCGTGGGTTCGAATCCCACCCGAGTAAAATGCCTGGGATTTTTTTTCACAGGACTCGGGAAAGTACTGAGTATACAGTGCTACACACATTGGTGTACATGGGTAAAAACCAATTATAATATTTTTTTTATTTTACAGAATATGGAAGATTGAAAGGGACAGCTCTTGCTGGATGTTTAGTAGAAACACTGAACAGCACAGGACGAAGCAGACGTCGTGGTGCTACTTCCTTATACAGCCAGTTGTAGACGGTGAGTGCATCAGTTGAAATGTGCTCAACTCCTGCGATACATTTGCTGTGAAAACAGCTCTGTTCGTATCGCGTTAGCAGGAAGTATGAACCAGGATTTTGTCGTATGTCAAAAATATCAGTATGGAGTAAAGAGCCAAAACAGACCAACAGTGTTGAAATTTTCAAAAGCCCATTTTTATTTTGGTAAATTGGTTTGCCAACATGCATTCTATTTTATTCAACTTCCGTCCGGATAATTATTAAAATGACATCAAAAAGGGGTTAAAATTAGCTTTGAAATACGCTTTGTGATTCAAGAAGTAAACCACAAGGAAAATTGACTTGTTGAGCAAACAAGAATTTATTTAAACAGAATTGAACATGGGACCTCTGGATTAATGTGATAGCACTCTGCATGTACTGTACATGTACCTACTGAGCTATCTACCATCCCATCCAAAATGCTTGGGCCACCTGACAATAAACATTTCCTCTCCAATGGTTTTAACTTCAGCTGGAGTACAGATTTCGAAATGAGAGTCAACTTTGAACTTGGGACGGGGGCAGCTGTGCCCCAACACGATAGTGTAGGGATTGTAGCCCTTTATTAGCGGTCTCCCTTTGTTTGTCAAAATTGTTGTTCTGTTGTGCCCGTCAGAAGCCAATTAACCTGAAATTGTCGTCTAGCCAGGGACGACAAGGTCTGTGTTTAATACATTCTAATCATCTGATTGGCAGCTTATTGCGCCACAGCACCATGTAAACCATTACGTGGTGCTATAAAAGGATTACATGTAGGTCTCATAATTGAAACGTAGTCCCACATACCTTGCAGGAGACATTGCGTGTTACAGTCTAGGAGCGTCACTGAGTAAAGGGTATGAAAGCTATATAAGAAGCCACTATTATCATTATTATTATTATTGCTATTATAATAATCTCTCTCAATTTGATAATTAAATTTGTAGTATCCGGTAAGAGCGTAATCCATTACATCACGTGTCCATCGCCGGACTCCACAAATTCCACAATGGACCGTGAAAAACAATTAGCCGAGAGGCTCGGAGCTCTCCAGGACTACCTTAACCACGCCCAGTTGAAGCTCCGCCCATTCAGCTACACAAGCCTACAGCATGTCTGTGATTTCTTGCCTGATCTTACGGAGGAGGAAGACGATGCAAACTCTATGCAGGAAACGCATCTCGGAGAACCGTGTTATGCTTTACATAAACAGGGAAACAGCAATGATGCAGGGTGTCCCCAAGAGGGGAAAGTCTCACCTGGAAAATTGTCCTCAAAAACAAAGAAGTCAACAAAAAAGACGGCATTACCCCCCGGTAATAAGTGGAAGAAAGCCATGCCCTCTCGAAGTAGGCGGAGTCGAATGAGAGTTTTTGCAGCTGGTGGTAGTGGTGGCGGGGCTAACGCTGGGGGGACAGAGTCCTCCAGCAGTGAGGACACGGGCTATTCTGATTGGATGAGCAATAAAGGGAGCCTAGAGAGGGATGGGAAAGCCCCTCCGGCCATGACCTCTGACCCTGGGGTTGTGACGAGTATGATTGATTTCATGCTCAGTGAGAGGGAAGCCACATCACTGAAAGGTGAGCCTACTCCTTTTGTTGGTCATCCACAGTCTCTCTCATCATCTTAACTGCTGCCACAATAGTGAACAGTTAGCAGATGAGGATCTGGGCCCAATTTCATAAAGTCTGTTAGCACAAAAATTGTCTAAGCATGAAGTTTCTTCCTTGATAAAAACAAGATTACCAACCAAATTTCCATGTGATTTTCAGGTATAAGCAAACAACAAGTGAATGCCAGTACGAGCAATTTGCAACACAATCAAACAATATGGTTGGAAATCTTGTTTTTGTCAAGGAAGAAATTTCATGCTTAGCAAATTTGTGCTTACAGGCTTGATGAAATTGGGCCCTGTTCGCTACTAATAGAGCTGCCTGACTACCATCCTTTTTTTCAGCGCAAAGTTCCATTTCATAGCTGTTAACTGTTAGCCCACAAAAAGACACGCTAACTTTCAGGTGTTATTTTGTATAAAAATGAATGACATCAAAATCCAAATTCATGGTGGATGCACAAGCTGGCTAACCCTTGATTTACGCTATTCTATGAAAAGCTATTCTATTTAAACTGTTGATAATGACCAGTGTTTATGATCGGCTGGCTTCCGTGTGTCGGCGCGCAAGATACTCTGTACAAAGTTGTTGAAAAAAAAATATTGCAAACCTCAAATGTTTAACTGTTAAGTGTCTGTAATTGTATTTTTTTAACGCTTTTTAACAAAAGGGCATTCATGAATGGGAATAAAAGAGTGGTGACTCATTCTTACACAGCCATTTAAAGCTGGCAGGGTCGAATTGCCGTGTGATAAAAGCCCGAGCCGAAGACGATGGCTTTTATTGCAGGGCACTGACCCTGCAAGGTTTTAAATGGCCGTGTAAGAACTCACCGCTACCCTTTTATTCCCTTATTCAAAACAACATAGATTTTAACCTTTTGATTTGTGCAAAAATTCTTCTTTAGAGTGTACAGGCCTATTGGTTGTCCCTGGTTTCGAATTCCTGTCTGAAAGATTATTAGTTCCACTATAAAGTAGTAGTCCCTGCTGATTTTCTACCTTCCGCCAAGGCAGTATAATTGCAAAGTCTCTTTAATTCTGAAAATCTACTTGTGGTTGTAGAATATAAAACAAAGTTTTCAAAAGAACATAATCTACCTGGCAAGTAGATACATACATGGTGATACCACAAACCAATTGTATACCTAACCATGCACTGCCTCAAATCCCATAAACTATAATTAGATTTATTTGGTCATCATACTTAGCAATGCTTCCTTAACTGTGTGATATTTAGGTGGTGTGTCCGAGTTGTATACACTAGCAGACCAGTGTGTCGCTGAGCTACTGTCACAATCAAGACAAGTTGCTGTGATCGATATCAACACCAACATCGCACAGCAGCAGGCTCAGACAGGAGGATGGTTGTGAGTTGAAATATGTAGTATGCCTGTGATTTTTGTCAAAGTACTGAGGCCCACAGTGCTAACACGCATCAGTGTAAGGGTAAAACCAAAATTAATATTCTTTATCCCGGATGCAAATTTAACATATATTGTTGCGGTACCCACTGCTACAACATAGGATTCGAACTGCCTCTAGCTACTGGACAACCTCGATGGTTAAGCAGCGCTGGGTTAAGTGTCTTGCTTAAGGACATAACTGTCACAAACGGGACTTGAACCCACACTCTGCTGATCAAACACCAGGGGCGGATTGCACCAAGCGGTCTTAAACCAGTCTATGCGCTATAGCCGGCTAACTTGAGACACGCTAAGACAGTCTTTAACTATAGACCGATTGCAATAGCGCGGTCTATAATTATAGCCAGTCTTAAATCTTAAGCCTGCTCTGAGCTGGCTATAATCGGTCTTTGTTTTGGTTTTTTAAGATGGCGCTGCATTTGTTAGTTGTAGATGATTTGATACAAAGAGCTCTAGGATGAAATTGTATTTTAGAAATAGATTACACCCATGGGAGGCATTATGATGATGATCAAGGTGATTGTATTGAAATGTATGTTCCCAAAAGTAAACATGATACAACTCACAGTTTTGATATTTGATGATTTAAACCAAAGCAATAAGAACAATGCCGTACCACCAGTGCCTGCAGATTGCTAAGTGTTATGGGACATTTGTTCGTATTTCATTACTTTTCACCGACTGATCTAAGACCGGCTTGTTGCAACAGGCTTAATGACTGACTAAGCTAAGACTGTCTAAGGCAGATAGCCGGCTATAACTGACTGGTCTTAGACTGCTGACTAAGACCGTTTTGTTGCAATCCGCCCCAGAGCTTGAATTCAGTGCTCTTAACCGCTAGGCCATGACATGCCACAATGAGAACTTATTAAGCTACAACCTTGGGCCGATTTCACAAAGCAATCAAATTCACTGCAAGACAAAGTATCACCACAGTGACTTGTATTGTGCCATCACATTTTGCTAATCAACTGCGATTGATTTGCAGTTACGATCAATCTTGGATCTTTGTGAAACTGGCCCCGTATCAGCAATAGTTGCGATGGGTTTTTATAGATGAAGTTGTGACATAGACACTTATACCACTATCCAAAGTAATTGTGTTTTTGATGCGTTTTTCTTACTGTAGTTTTCACTCGTTAGCCAAAGATGTAGTGATTCTGCAAAAAAGTCCAGTACAGCGAAAGTACCATTGGTAAGTGTGTCTCATTATTCAAAATAGTTTGAAATGTGTTTTTGGAGAGAATTGTCATAATCTTACTCTACCTTATGTTTAAGAAGAAAATGGGTTACATGTATAGAACATGTCCAGACTGTTAAAGGCAGTGGACACTATTGGTTATTGCCAAAGACTAGCCTTCACAGTTGGTGTATCTCAACATATGCATAAAATAACAAACCTGTGAAAATTTGAGCTCAATCGGTCATCGAAGTTGTAAAATAATAATGAAAGAAAAATAACCCTTGCAACACAAAGTTGTGTGCATTCAGATGGTTGATTTCGAGACCTCAAGTGCTAAACTTGAGGTCTCAAAATCAAATTTATGGAAAATTACTTCTTTCTCGTAAACTATGGCATGTCAGAGGGAGCCGTTTCTCACAATGTTTTATACCATCAATCTCTCCCCATTACTCGTCACCAAGAAAGGTTTTATGTTAATAATTATTTTGAGTAATTACCAATAGTGTCCACTGCCTTTAAAGGCGCTGTACACAATTGGTAATAACTAAAGATAGCTGTTAGCATGAACATTTACTTGTAACAAGCAATTGAGAGCTGTTGCTAGTATAAAACATTGTGAGAAGCAGCTTTCTCCGAAGGGCACATCCGCTGGAAAGTCTTAAAGTCTTGGATAACTTTTGAAGGGGCACACCCCTAAGGCAAGAACAAGGCAACAGATGCCACTGCTCTGCTGCTTCTGTGTAACTCCAGGCCTGCTATGCTCTATAAGTATAAAGGGGTCGGCCCATCGGCCATTCTCAAACGTAATTGTCAAAGACTAGTATTCTCACTTGGTGTTATGATGCATAAAAATAACAAATCATTGAAAGTTTGGGCTCAAACAGTCATTGAAGTTGCAAAAAACTAATGAATGTAAAAGCACCCTTATTGTTATTGCACAAATTTGTGTGCTTTCACTCAAATTTGACTCAAATATTTCAGGGAGAAATCACTATACCTTAAGATACCTTAAAGGAAAATACTGAATGTTGAAGCACCTTGAGTGTCACTGAGTGACATATATGGGCACTTTATAAGAAACCGCTAATATTTAATCAGATCAGGCCTTGTGTTGCAGCTTTTTTTGTAAAGAAGACCACCGGACTAGTAAAATGTGCAGTGGCCTATAAATTTAAGTTCCCAGACTTGGATGTGTATACCTGTAATCTTCACAACATCAAATGCATTAGTATATTCTTAACGCAAGACTCTCTTTTAAAACTAGGCCATGCATTTGTGACCAGTCGTCTTGATTGTTGTAATAGCCTTTTGTATGGATTGCCAATATCACAGATAGCTAAACTGCAAAGGGTTCAAAACGCTGCAGCCAGAATTGTTAGTAACATATACCAGTTTGAACACATTACACCTATAAATTGTCAACTAAATTGGCTGCCTGTTTGTACAGGATTAGATTTAAAAACATGTTTTTGACATTCAAAGCTTTTAATGGTCTTTCTCCAAAGTACTTACAGGATCTTGTTTCCATCCATCAACTTAGGTCAAGGAATAATGGTACTTTTCTTGGATTATAAATCCTTTTGGTAAAATGTTGACTACATTTGGTGAAAGGGCTTTTTCTGTGGCAGCCCCTAGGCTTTGGAATGCGCTACCGTTTCTTAAGGATGACACATCATCTTCGCTGGTTGTGAATGCTTCTGGAAACAATCTGGGCCTCCTTTGGTTATTATCGACGTGCGGTTGGGGGGCTTCCGTTTTATTGGCCGGTATAACCTGTGAAATGCACTGTCCATACATTCATAACATTAGCTGCCGTTGTCACCTTACTCTGCCCCACACTTCCATCTGTGACTGCCGACATACTGCAGTTGGTTTGAAAAGAGGCTGCTGAGGGGGCCTGCTCTTAGGGACGACACATACGCTGGTTGTCGCATTTGGCGCTTTCCATACATTCATAGCACTAGCTGCCGTTGTCCTCTGCCCTACACTTCCATCTGTGACTGCCAACATACTGCAGTTGGTTTGAAAAGAGGCTGCTGAGGGGGCCTGCTCTTAGGGACGACACATACGCTGGTTGTCGCATTTGGTGCTTTCCATACATTCATAGCACTAACTGCTGTTGCCCTCTGCCCTACACTTCAGTGTGGGACTGTCGACATACTGCAGTTGTTCTGAAAAGAACCTGTTAAGGGTCCTGCTCTTAGGGACAACACATTCTCTTCGCTGGTTGTGAATGCCTTTGGAAACAATCTTGGCCTCCTACGGTTGTTATCGACGTGAGGTTAGGAAGGCTTCTGTTTTTGGTCAGTATAGTCTGTTAGTTGTAACTGTTGGTTTCATTAGACATACTCTGACCCTACTAAACCTACTAAACCAACTTTTACTGTTCACCTACCATTTTTTTGTTTACAGACTCATTTGAGTCGGGTGATACTTCAGTGGCGTTCAGGGTGCTTTAACAATCAGTATTTTCCTGCAAGGTACATGTGGAGCTTTTTTTGAGAGAGAGAGAGACTGATTCCTTTTCATAGCAATATGTAATTATGTTGTATTTTTTTTGTGGTAGTTTTCTAGGTAAGGGATTAATTCGAGCGTCACCGGAAGAAGTCTACAAAGCTGTCAAAAATCCAAGAACACGGTTTATTTATGACAACATGTTAAAGGTATGAATCAATACATATTTGTCCATACAAAAAATGCATGGCTTTCAGCACATTTTCCATTTTCATCAAAAATGAAAGGCTTACCCCTTGTGATATATGTCAGCCCATTTTTTTTATCAGCAAATAAGCCTTGTGATTTAGTCCAATTTCAGCCCATTTTCAACAAAAATGCAAGGCTTACCGTTTGTGATTTTATCATATATTTCTTCCCATTTTTAGCAAAAAAGCAAAAATTACCCTTGTGATTTTATCAAAACTCAGCCCATTTTCAACTCAAATGCAAGGCTTACCCCTTGTGACTTTATCAAATAGCCTTGTACACTTTTTAAAGCAAAAATTGCTCAGTGCATAGGGCCTTATACACTTTTTCAAGCAAAAATTGCTAATTACACAAGGCTATAGCCTTATACACTTTTTCAAGCCAAAAACGCTAATTACACAAGGCTAAAGCCTTGTACACTTTTTCAAGCAAAAAAACGCTAAATACACAAGGTTACATTTCAAGTGTACATTTTTTCAAGCAAAAATTGCTAATTACACAAGGCTAAAGCCTTGTACACTTTTTCAAGCAAAAAACGCTAATTACACAAGGCTATAGCCTTGTACACTTTTTCAAGCAAAAAAACACTAATTACACAAGGCTATAGCCTTGTACACTTTTTCCAGCAAAAAAAACGCTAATTACACAAGGCTATAGCCTTGTACATTTTTTCAAGCAAAAAACGCTAATTACACAAGGCTATAGCCTTGTACACTTTTTCAAGCAAAAAACTCTAATTACACAAGGCCTTGTACACTTTTTCAAGCAGAAAACGCTTATTTCACAAGGCTATAGCCTTGTACATTTTTTCAAGCAAAAAACGCTAATTACACAAGGCTATAGCCTTGTACACTTTTTCAAGCAAAAAACTCTAATTACACAAGGCCTTGTACACTTTTTCAAGCAAAAATTGCTAACTACACAAGGCTAAAGCTTTGTACACTTTTTCAAGCAAAAATTGCTAATTACACAAGGCTATATATAGCCTTGTACATTTTTTGAAGCAAAACAACGCTAATTACACAAGGCTATAGCCTTGTACACTTTTTCAAGCAGAAAACGCTTATTTCACAAGGATGTAGCCTTGTACACTTTTTCAAGCAAAAAACTCTAATTACACAAGGCCTTGTACACTTTTTCAAGCAAAAATTGCTAACTACACAAGGCTAAAGCTTTGTACACTTTTTCAAGCAAAAATTGCTAATTACACAAGGCTATATATAGCCTTGTACATTTTTTGAATCAAAACAACGCTAATTACACAAGGCTATAGCCTTGTACACTTTTTCAAGCAGAAAACGCTTATTTCACAAGGATGTAGCCTTGTACACTTTTTCAAGCAAAAAACGCTAATTACACAAGGCTATAGCCTTGTACACTTTTTTCAAGCAAAAATTGCTAATTACACAAGGCTATAGCCTTGTACACTTTTTCAAGCAAAAATTGCCTATTACACAAGGCTATAGTCTTGTACCCATTTTTAGGCAAAAATTGCTAATTACACAAGGCCTTGTACACTCTTTTTCAAGCAAAAATTGCTCATTACACTTGTAAACTTTTTCAAGCAAAAATTGCTAATTACACAAGGCTACAGCCTTGTAAACTTTTTCAAGCAAAAATTGCTAATTACACAAGGCAAACACATTGTACATTTTTTGAAGCAAAACAACGCTAATTACACAAGGCTATTACACAAGGCTTTAGCCTTGTACACTTTTTCAAGCAAAAAAACACTAATTACACAAGGCTATATATATAGCCTTGTACACTTTTTCAAGCAGAAAACGCTTATTTCACAAGGCTATAGCCTTGTACACTTTTTCAAGCAAAAATTTCTAATTACACAAGGCTACAGCCTTGTAAACTTTTTCAAGCAAAAATTGCTAATTACACAAGGCTTTAGCCTTGTACACTTTTTCAAGCAAAAAAACACTAATTACCCAAGGCTATATATATAGCCTTGTACACTTTTTCAAGCAGAAAACGCTTATTTCACAAGGCTATAGCCTTGTACACTTTTTCAAGCAAAAATTGCTAATTACACAAGGCTTATAGCCTTGTACACCTTTTCAAGCAAAAAAAAAAAACACTAATTACACAAGGCTAATGCCTTGTACACTTTTTCAAGCAAAAATTGCTAATTACACAAGGCTATAGTCTTGTACCCATTTTTAGGCAAAAATTGCTAATTACACAAGGCCTTGTACACTCTTTTTCAAGCAAAAGACGCTAATTACACAAGGCTATAGCCTTGTACACTTTTTCAAGCAAAAATTGCTAATTACACAAGGCTACAGCCTTGTAAACTTTTTCAAGCAAAAATTGCTAATTACACAAGGCTATAGCCTTGTACACTTTTTCAAGCAAAAAACGCTAATTACACAAGGCTTAGCCTTGTACATTTATTAAGCAAAAATTGCTAATTACACAAGGCTATAGCCTTGTACACTTTTTCAAGCAAAAATTGCTAATTACACAAGGCCTTGTAAACTTTTTCAAGCAGAAAACGCTTATTTCACAAGGCTATAGCCTTGTACATTTTTTCAAGCAAAAATTGCTAATTACACAAGGCCTTGTACACTTTTTCAAGCAAAAATTGCTAATTACACAAGGCCTTGTAAACTTTTTCAAGCAAAAATTGCTAATTACACAAGGCTATAGCCTTGTACACTTTTTCAAGCAAAAATTGCTAATTACACAAGGCTATAGCCTTGTACACTTTTTCAAGCAAAAAAACACTAATTACACAAGGCTATAGCCTTGTACACCTTTTCAAGCAAAAATTGCTAATTACACAAGGCTATAGTCTTGTACCCATTTTTAGGCAAAAATTGCTAATTACACAAGGCCTTGTACAATCTTTTTCAAGCAAAAATTGCTAATTACACAAGGCTATAGCCTTGCAAACTTTTTCAAGCAAAAATTGCTAATTACACAAGGCTATAGCCTTGTACACTTTTTCAAGCAAAAATTGCTAATTACACAAGGCTACAGCCTTGTAAACTTTTTCAAGCAAAAATTGCTAATTACACAAGGCTACAGCCTTGTAAACTTTTTCAAGCAAAAATTGCTAATTACACAAGGCTATAGCCTTGCAAACTTTTTGAAGCAAAAATTGCTAATTACACAAGGCTATAGCCTTGTACACTTTTTCAAGCAAAAATTGCTAATTACACAAGGCTACAGCCTTGTAAACTTTTTCAAGCAAAAATTGCTAATTACACAAGGCTATAGCCTTGTACACTTTTTCAAGCAAAAATTGCTAATTACACAAGGCTACAGCCTTGTAAACTTTTTCAAGCAAAAATTGCTAATTACACAAGGCTACAGCCTTGTAAACTTTTTCAAGCAAAAATTGCTAATTACACAAGGCTATAGCCTTGCAAACTTTTTGAAGCAAAAATTGCTAATTACACAAGGCTATAGCCTTGTACACTTTTTCAAGCAAAAATTGCTAATTACACAAGGCTACAGCCTTGTAAACTTTTTCAAGCAAAAAATTGCTAATTACACAAGGCTATAGCCTTGTACACTTTTTCAAGCAAAAATTGCTAATTACACAAGGCTATAGCCTTGTACACTTTTTAAAGCAAAAATTGCTAATTACACAAGGCTTATAGCCTTGTACACTTTTTCAAGCAAAAAACGCTAATTACACAAGGCTATAGCCTTGTACACTTTTTCAAGCAAAACAACGCTAATTACACAAGGCTATAGCCTTGTACACTTTTCAAGCAGAAAACGCTTATTTCACAAGGCTATAGCCTTGTACACTTTTTCAAGCAAAACAACGCTAATTACACAAGGCTTTAGCCTTGTACACTTTTTCAAGCAAAAAACGCTAATTACACAAGGCTATAGCCTTGTACACTTTTTCAAGCAAAACAACGCTAATTACACAAGGCAAAAGCCTTGTACATTTTTTGAAGCAAAACAACGCTAATTACACAAGGCTATAGCCTTGTACACTTTTTCAAGCAGAAAACGCTTGTTTCACAAGGCTATAGCCTTGTACACTTTTTCAAGCAAAAATTGCTTATTACACAAGGCCTTGTACACTTTTTCAAGCAGAAAACGCTTATTTTACAAGGCCTTGTACACTTTTTCAAGCAAAAATTGCTAATTACACAAGGCTATAGCCTTGTACACTTTTTCAAGCAAAAATTGCTAATTACACAAGGCTATAGCCTTGTACACTTTTTCAAGCAAAAATTGCTAATTACACAAGGCTATAGCCTTGTACACTTTTTCAAGCAAAAAAAACACTAATTACACAAGGCTATAGCCTTGTACACTTTTTCAAGCAAAAATTGCTAATTACACAAGGCTATAGTCTTGTACCCATTTTTAGGCAGAAATTGCTAATTACACAAGGCCTTGTACAATCTTTTTCAAGCAAAAATTGCTAATTACACAAGGCTACAGCCTTGTAAACTTTTTCAAGCAAAAATTGCTAATTACACAAGGCTATAGCCTTGTACACTTTTTCAAGCAAAAATTGCTAATTACACAAGGCTACAGCCTTGTAAACTTTTTCAAGCAAAAATTGCTAATTACACAAGGCTATAGCCTTGTACACTTTTTCAAGCAAAAATTGCTTATTACACAAGGCCTTGTACACTTTTTCAAGCAGAAAACGCTTATTTCACAAGGCCTTGTACACTTTTTCAAGCAAAAATTGCTAATTACATAAGGCTATAGCCTTGTACACTTTTTCAAGCAAAAATTGCTAATTACACAAGGCTATAGCCTTGTACACTTTTTCAAGCAAAAAAAACACTAATTACACAAGGCTATAGCCTTGTACACTTTTTCAAGCAAAAATTGCTAATTACACAAGGCTATAGTCTTGTACCCATTTTTAGGCAAAAATTGCTAATTACACAAGGCCTTGTACAATCTTTTTCAAGCAAAAATTGCTAATTACACAAGGCTATAGCCTTGCAAACTTTTTCAAGCAAAAATTGCTAATTACACAAGGCTATAGCCTTGTACACTTTTTCAAGCAAAAATTGCTAATTACACAAGGCTACAGCCTTGTACACTTTTTCAAGCAAAAATTGCTAATTACACAAGGCTATAGCCTTGTACACTTTTTCAAGCAAAAATTGCCTATTACACAAGGCTATAGCCTTGTACACTTTTTCAAGCAAAAAACGCTAATTACACAAGGCTATAGCCTTGTACACTTTTTCAAGCAAAAATTGCTAATTACACAAGGCTTAAGCCTTGTACACTTTTTCAAGCAAAACAACGCTAATTACACAAGGCAAAAGCCTTGTACATTTTTTGAAGCAAAACAATGCTAATTACACAAGGCTATAGCCTTGTACACTTTATCAAGCAAAAATTGCTTATTACACAAGGCCTTGTACACTTTTTCAAGCAGAAAACGCTTATTTCACAAGGCTATAGCCTTGTACACTTTTTCAAGCAAAAATTGCTAATTACACAAGGCTATAGCCTTGTACACTTTTTCAAGCAAAAATTGCTAATTACACAAGGCTATAGCCTTGTACACTTTTTCAAGCAAAAATTGGTAATTACACAAGGCTATAGTCTTGTACCCATTTTTGGGCAAAAATTGCTAATTACACAAGGCCTTGTACAATCTTTTTCAAGCAAAAATTGCTAATTACACAAGGCTACAGCCTTGTAAACTTTTTCAAGCAAAAATTGCTAATTACACAAGGCCTTGTACACTTTTTCAAGCAAAAAAACACTAATTACACAAGGCTATAGCCTTGTACACTTTTTCAAGCAAAAATTGCTAATTACACAAGGCTATAGTCTTGTACCCATTTTTAGGCAAAAATTGCTAATTACACAAGGCCTTGTACAATCTTTTTCAAGCAAAAATTGCTAATTACACAAGGCTATAGCCTTGCAAACTTTTTCAAGCAAAAATTGCTAATTACACAAGGCTATAGCCTTGTACACTTTTTCAAGCAAAAATTGCTAATTACACAAGGCTACAGCCTTGTACACTTTTTCAAGCAAAAATTGCTAATTACACAAGGCTATAGCCTTGTACACTTTTTCAAGCAAAAATTGCCTATTACACAAGGCTATAGCCTTGTACACTTTTTCAAGCAAAAAACGCTAATTACACAAGGCCTTGTACACTTTTTCAAGCAAAAATTGCTAATTACACAAGGCTACAGCCTTGTACACTTTTTCAAGCAAAAATTGCTAATTACACAAGGCTATAGCCTTGTACACTTTTTCAAGCAAAAATTGCTAATTACACAAGGCTATAGTCTTGTACCCATTTTTGGGCAAAAATTGCTAATTACACAAGGCCTTGTACAATCTTTTTCAAGCAAAAATTGCTAATTACACAAGGCTACAGCCTTGTAAACTTTTTCAAGCAAAAATTGCTAATTACACAAGGCTATAGCCTTGTACACTTTTTCAAGCAAAAATTGCCTATTACACAAGGCCTTGTACACTTTTTCAAGCAAAAAACGCTAATTACACAAGGCCTTGTACACTTTTTCAAGCAAAAATTGCTAATTACACAAGGCTTAAGCCTTGTACACTTTTTCAAGCAAAACAACGCTAATTACACAAGGCTTCAGCCTTGTAAACTTTTTCAAGCAAAAATTGCTAATTACACAAGGCTATAGCCTTGTAAACTTTTTCAAGCAAAAATTGCTAATTACACACGGCTATAGCCTTGTACACTTTTTCAAGCAAAAAACGCTAATTACACAAGGCTATAGCCTTGTACACTTTTTCAAGCAAAAATTGCTAATTACACAAGGCTTAAGCCTTGTACACTTTTTCAAGCAAAACAACGCTAATTACACAAGGCAAAAGCCTTGTACATTTTTTGAAGCAAAACAATGCTAATTACACAAGGCTATAGCCTTGTACACTTTTTCAAGCAAAAATTGCTTATTACACAAGGCCTTGTACACTTTTTCAAGCAGAAAACGCTTATTTCACAAGGCTATAGCCTTGTACACTTTTTCAAGCAAAAATTGCTAATTACACAAGGCTATAGCCTTGTACACTTTTTCAAGCAAAAATTGCTAATTACACAAGGCTATAGCCTTGTACACTTTTTCAAGCAAAAATTGCTAATTACACAAGGCTATAGTCTTGTACCCATTTTTGGGCAAAAATTGCTAATTACACAAGGCCTTGTACAATCTTTTTCAAGCAAAAATTGCTAATTACACAAGGCTACAGCCTTGTAAACTTTTTCAAGCAAAAATTGCTAATTACACAAGGCTATAGCCTTGTACACTTTTTCAAGCAAAAATTGCCTATTACACAAGGCCTTGTACACTTTTTCAAGCAAAAAACGCTAATTACACAAGGCCTTGTACACTTTTTCAAGCAAAAAACGCTAATTACACAAGGCCTTGTACACTTTTTCAAGCAAAAATTGCTAATTACACAAGGCTATAGCCTTGTACACTTTTTCAAGCAAAAATTGCTAATTACACAAGGCTATAGCCTTGTACACTTTTTCAAGCAAAAATTGCTAATTACACAAGGCTATAGTCTTGTACCCATTTTTGGGCAAAAATTGCTAATTACACAAGGCCTTGTACAATCTTTTTCAAGCAAAAATTGCTAATTACACAAGGCTACAGCCTTGTAAACTTTTTCAAGCAAAAATTGCTAATTACACAAGGCTATAGCCTTGTACACTTTTTCAAGCAAAAATTGCCTATTACACAAGGCCTTGTACACTTTTTCAAGCAAAAAACGCTAATTACACAAGGCCTTGTACACTTTTTCAAGCAAAAATTGCTAATTACACAAGGCTTCAGCCTTGTAAACTTTTTCAAGCAAAAATTGCTAATTACACAAGGCTATAGCCTTGTAAACTTTTTCAAGCAAAAATTGCTAATTACACACGGCTATAGCCTTGTACACTTTTTCAAGCAAAAAACGCTAATTACACAAGGCTATAGCCTTGTACACTTTTTCAAGCAAAAATTGCTAATTACACAAGGCTTAAGCCTTGTACACTTTTTCAAGCAAAACAACGCTAATTACACAAGGCAAAAGCCTTGTACATTTTTTGAAGCAAAACAATGCTAATTACACAAGGCTATAGCCTTGTACACTTTTTCAAGCAAAAATTGCTTATTACACAAGGCCTTGTACACTTTTTCAAGCAGAAAACGCTTATTTCACAAGGCTATAGCCTTGTACACTTTTTCAAGCAAAAATTGCTAATTACACAAGGCTATAGCCTTGTACACTTTTTCAAGCAAAAATTGCTAATTACACAAGGCTATAGCCTTGTACACTTTTTCAAGCAAAAATTCCTAATTACACAAGGCCTTGTAAACTTTTTCAAGCAAAAATTGCTAATTACACAAGGCTATAGCCTTGTACACTTTTCCAAGCAAAAAATGCTAGTACAAAAGGCTATAGCCTTGTACACTTTTCCAAGCAAAAATTGCTAATTACACAAGGCTATAGCCTTGTACATGTTTTCAAGCAAAAATTGCTAATTACACAAGGCTATATATAGCCTTGTACATGTTTTCAAGCAAAAATTGCGAATTACACAAGGCTATAGCCTTGTACATGTTTTCAAGCAAAGTAACTGATTCATATAAATCTTCATTCTGTGTACTTGCTGTACAAACCAACTGAGGTTGTTTATAGAATTATTTTACACATGTACCAGTCGAGTTCAAAACGACGGCTTTTGCACATCAGCGCTTCAAAAGCTGTAATTACGACATTCACTTCATACATGTTTCAGGTTGGCTAAAACTCCACCACAGTTAGTGGGCGGCCTATTGCCATTCATTAACCCTGTTCATCACTAGTAACTGCACAGTTGATTGATGTGAACCCTATTGAATATTCATACAAAATTTCAATACAATTTACATACTTTTACTGTATGTTCCTATGCAATATTCATAAATCGGTCGGAAGGCGAAGTTGAGTGACTGCAACCTAATGACCATAGTTGCCATGCTGCGTGTGTTGGCATTGCACTGCAGGAGGTCACGCCATCCACCGCACACACATAACACGTACACACACGCGCCCGCTGCATGGTCGTTATTGCATAATTCATTACTTTCTAAGCTGTTGTGTGCTGTAATTGGTTCATGTAAATGGCAGGATGACGTAGTGTAGCTCATTCAAGTTTGTCACCAGGCCTTGTACACCTTTTTCAAGCAAAAATTGCTTTGTACACAAGGCTATAGCCTCGTACACTTTTTCAAGCAAAAATTGCTTAGTACACAAGGCTATTTTTTAAGCCAAAAATTGCTAATTACACAAGGCTACATGTATATATAGCCTTGTACAAAAGTTGCTAATATCACTTTTTCAAGCAAAAATTGCCCCTTGTTTTTGTTTCAATTTCAGCACATTTTCAACAAAAATGCAAGGTTTACCCCCTTGTAATTTTAACAATATTTCAGCAAATGTTTGTAAAAACTGGTGCGCTTACCTCTTGTGTTTTGGTCTTACTTTTGACCCTAACTTGATAGAGATGATGACTTACCCTAATCTTATGAGACACCGTTATTAATCATTTATTTTATATATTTTCAGAAAATGGACATCATCAAGGAGCTGGATAACAATGTGCAAGTTGGTGAGTAATGAATTAAACAACCCTCATGATTGTTGAAATGTTGGGTCAAACATTTTTGGCATTAAATGCTTCTTTATATAAGCTAAATTCATGCCTGTATGCTTTGAAAGGGCGAGGGCACCACCAAGTTGGCAAAGGACACCCTATTAGAAAATTGTAAATTTCTACTGGAGCTTTTCAAGGGCACCAAGGCAATGAAAAAGAGGCATGGAGGCAATCACCTTTGATGCGTCCATGAAGTGTCAGGCCTGTATTATATAAAGGAAGATCCAATTAAAGACACTAAGCACTATTGGTAATTGTCAAAGAGTGAATAATATTGAATGGTCCGACAGTAGGAGGGTTGACTGTGGACTGTGTAGAAGCAGAAGCACTCAACACATGCCATCATATTGCAGGCTGGTATAGTTTATCATTATTCAAACCGCAATGGATGCAATTGAATGGTCAGACAGTAGGAGGGTTGACTGTGGACTGTGTAGAAGCAGAAGCACTCAACACATGCCATCATATTGCAGGCTGGTATAGTTTATCATTATTCAAACCGCAATGGATGCAATTAAATGGTCAGACAGTAGGAGGGTTGACTGTGGAGTGTGTAGAAGCAGAAGCACTCAACACATGCCATCATGTTGCAGGCTGGTATAGTTAGTTTATCATTATTCAAACCGCAATGGATGCAATTGAATGGTCGGACAGTAGGAGGGTTGACTGTGGACTGTGTAGAAGCAGAAGCACTCAACACATGCCATCATGTTGCAGGCTGGTATAGTTTATCATTATTCAAACCGCAATGGATGCAATTGAATGGTCAGACAGTAGGAGGGTTGACTGTGGACTGTGTAGAAGCAGAAGCACTCAACACATGCCATCATATTGCAGGCTAGTATAGTTTATCATTATTCAAACCGCAATGGATGCAATTGATTGGTCAGACAGTAGGAGGGTTGACTGTGGACTGTGTAGAAGCAGAAGCACTCAACACATGCCATCATGTTGCAGGCTGGTATAGTTTATCATTATTCAAACCGCAATGGATGCAATTGAATGGTCAGACAGTAGGAGGGTAGACTGTGGACTGTGTAGAAGCAGAAGCACTCAACACATGCCATCATATTGCAGGCTGGTATAGTTTATCATTATTCAAACCGCAATGGATGCAATTGAATGGTCAGACAGTAGGAGGGTTGACTCTACTTTTTAGAAGCACTCAACACAGGTTACCATATTGCAAGCTGGTATAAGTCTTTTTGAGATATGGCGGACACAATGCTACAACACTGTAAAGTTATGGTAAATTTGTGCGTATTGACCATAGAAATAGAGCGTATGTTATTCAGTGAAGTGCGCATTTTAGGCGACGCAGCGTTTGCACGTTAACCTAATGACCACCAACATGGTGAGCGTGGCATCAGTCGTTGCGTTTGATGCGCGCGTATCACGTCCGCCATACCTCAAAAAGGTTTATAGATTATCCATCATTCATGTCATTTAAAACCGCATTGAATGAAATTGAATGGTCAGACAGTAAGATGTTCAATCATTAATAGTTTTCATATTTGTATCATTTTGTACAGTTCATGCAGTCCATGAGGTTCCACAGTTACTACGAAAGGAATCCAGAGACTTCTGTTTGCTGCAAGCAAGCAAGATTGAGGTATTTGCTTACAGTCATTTTATTTTCATAATTTGAATTCATTTGAAATACTGAGCCTCACTTCACCAGAGGCCTAATTTCATCAAGCGTATCAGGTTTGCTGAAGAAAATATACAGTATCATGACCGAGCGGTCAAGCACACTGGTTTCAAGCAAGCTTTGGTATTTCTGATCAGCAGAGCGTGGGTTCAGGTCCTGGCCTGACACTTGTTTCCTTAAAGGCAGTGGACACTATTGGTAATTAACAAAGCCTAGCCTTCACAGTTGGTGTATCTCAACATGCATAAAATAACAAACCTGTGAAAAATTGAGCTCAATCGGTCATCGAACTTGTGAGATAATAATAAAAGAAAAAACACCCTTGTCACACTTGTGCGTTTAGATGGTTGATTTCGAGACCTCAAGTTCAAAATCTGAGGTCTCAAAATCAAATTCATGGAAAATTACTTCTTTCTTGATAACTATGGCACTTCAGAGGGAGCCATTTCTCACAATGTTTTATACCATCAACCTCTCCCCGTTCATCGTCACCAAGAAAGGTTTTAAGCTAATAGTTATTTTGAGTAATTACCAATAGGGTCCACTGCCTTTAAGCAAGACACTTGACCATTATTGCTTCAAACTTCGGATGAGATATAACGCTATTGCTCATGTGTGGTGTGTAATGCACACAAAAGAACCTGGTTACACTTATCACTAAGAGAAGGGGTTTGCCTTGGTGTTTCCGACATTGACTGCTGAATGCACTGCCACACCTTGTAAAACATAAGAAGGGGCTCCATAAATGGGTCTCATTATTCAAAACATATCTCTGCTCATCCTGTTGAAAAATAGTGCCATACGCCCCTTGGGATGTGATAGAACGCTAAACATAATAAACAGTGTTAAGAAACCAAGAAAAGTCAGAACATTTTGGTTTGTAACATATTAATGCTAAGCGAGATTAATTCAAGCTTAGCATATTAGATCCTGGTCATGTCCAGACAAATTTGATTAATCTTTACCTCTTTTTGTATCCCCCAGTCATCTACCCACGTTGTTGCCTTCACCTCTGCCAGTATCAGTGAATGTCCACCATCGGAGTCTATCATCAGGAGTCAGGTCCTACCCAGCGGCTGGGTCATCGAGCCAGTCGGCAATCAAAGAGAAGGTCCATGCTCAATGGTCACTTACTTAGTACAGGTAAATTTGTGTGTATTTTCATCTGAATGGGCCTGTGCGATACAATGTTCCTTTCTGGTATTTCTGCCCTCACTATACTGCAACCCATGGGATAATTGTTTGCAAAAGTATTGTTAGGTGAGGTTTGCTGTAGCACCACGTGCAAATCTTATTTGAGTAGTGTTGGTTCTATAGAACTGGTTGTTGACAACTGAATGACAACTCAAGGTTTCGATTAGTATGCTATGACCATCTTCAGGATAACACTACTCTAAAGAGGTTTTCACACCAAATTTTACTTCCAAGATGCAGACTTTCAAATCCCACTTAGTGTCATTGATATTGAAATTAAAAATGGCAAACAGCCATGTTTTACCTATGCGCTATCATTTAGAAGTGAAAAAAGAGTGCACTTTTCATGGAGACGTCACACTTGAATAGCTTCTTGCAGGCAAGCTTTCTTGCACTTTAAACTCGTCACCTAGTTAGTCAGAATTCTGTCAACGATTACAGTATTCTTCCAAGCCTGAATTTCATCTTTTTTCAATTTTCAAATCTGCGACAGCCCCTATTTGTACCAAAGGACAACATAGGGAGACTGCCAACATAGGGCTTGATCGCTCAGTTGGTAGAGCGCCGGCACGTTAATCCAGAGGTCGTTGGAACAAATCCTGCTCTCGTAAATTCTTCTTTGTTCAACCCCAAATCATTTAAAGTTTACCCAGTCAGTTTGCCTTGTGATTTATTTATTATTTGATGTCAAATATTTACATGTACTTTATGTCCTTCTAACCACAGATCAGTGTCGCTGGGAAGGGGATACCAGCAAGTTTCATCCAATTCCTGTCCAGAAGAGTTCCGCTAAGCGTGGCTTATTTGCGAATGTTCATTGAAACAGAACACATGTAAATAATGGAGACGAACCCAATGGCAAATTGAAATACTGCATGGAACCACATGGTTGATGTGGGTAAGTGTTAAGGCCATACACCACACAGAGCAACTTTGACAACAAATTTAGAGGCAACCACTTGCACTTTGGGCACAAGGAACACTGCGGCAGCACCAGAGACATTCTTCTAGCTGTAAATCACCGTTCCCAAGGAGAATTAACTGAAATGTGGATAAACTTTCTTCTAAGAGATGGCCTGGAACTGGTTGCCTGTAAATTGTTTTTGCGGCACAGCCTTTGGAGTTAACCAATCTGCAATCCTACAATCCAGTCCTGCATTGGTAGAACTAAGATTCCAACGAAGGTGTTGGGAAATTAATTGAAGACTTTATTTGACCTTGCCACTTTTTGTATAATTACTTCAGCTCTTCACCTTCTTTTGGGAAGAAAAAAAACAGACAAATCACTTTGTGTTAGAGATATTTTATTCCTGATATACTACTGTATTGGAAAACAAATTAAGAGTAGATCTAGATCTCGATAAATATTCTCAATGCTCTAATGAGAGCCAAATGAGAAGAGAAGATGATAAAGAAACTTCAGTTTTAGATGTGGGAGGAAAACCCCTGAGAATTATTCCAGGGAAAACCCACACAGTCAAGTAGGGGCTGAAAACCCAATCCAAAATTATTTAAAAAGAGAAAGCAACTAGCCCTTTCTCTTGAAACATTTTGAAAAGAAGTTGATCAGCAGAAACAAAATTGTTCTGCCATATTTTATTTTGAGCTACAATCACAGCAAACTGTTGTGCTCATAATTGATTAATATTTATCATAATTGTTACGGGACGTTGGGGTAGACGTGACAAGACAAGAATCCAAATATGTACATACATCTTAATGGTGCTTATTTTATTATAGTCATCAACAAATATTTTGTAATGCAAAAGTTTTGTTATCGTTAAACATGCATGATGCAATTGGTTCTTACATAGAGTTGAGTTTAAAGGTTGAAACAATCATATTTTCACATATCAGACAGACACTTTTTTTCTTACAGTATGTTTCAAGAAGACGAAAACCTGTGCAGGGCTTTATAGAGTTTTTTTTTATAGCTGAAAATCAAACGCAATATTTTTTTCTGAAATTTATGATTGAACTCGACTTTAAAATGAGTAGAAAACAGTGTTTCAGTGTCAGTGTCTCCTGAATAGGGTCGTTTGGTACCTCTATTTGGGTCGGGAGGAGGAGGAAAGGGCGCAAATGTATCCCGAGTGGGTTAGTTTGGGTGACAACAACCATTATCAGCATTAGAAGTTCACACATAATGTTCATATTGTGGTAACGCTTCGCCTGTACAAATTACATAAAATAAATCTGTATTTTGATGCAAAGATGCTGTACATTACAAAGTCGTGTTGTAACTTAAAATACAATTACTGATTGAAAGTATAAATATGTTTTAACTGCAATGGTTTGTCTTGTGTAATAGTGAGATAGTTATTTGAATACATAATCAATGATTTTGCATGCTTGATCTGCCCATTTGTTGAATGCTTGAATTGGTTTTTTTCCGGATGTGTTTTTTAAAATTAAATTCAAGAGTCTTTTAAGAATTTGACAAGTCTTGAGCTGCTTAAAGGCAGTGGACACTGTTGGTAGTAACTCAAAATAATTATTAGCATAAAACCTTACTTGGAAACAAGTAATGGGGAGAGGTTAATGGTATAAAACATTGTGAGAAACGGCACCCTCTGAAGTGCCATAGTTTTTGAGAAAGAGGTAATTTTCCACGAATTTGATTTTGAGACCTCAGATTTACAACTTGAGGTCTCGAAATCAACCATCTAAACGCGCACAGCTTCGTGTGACAAAGGTGTGTTTTTTTCTTTCATTATTATCTCGCAAGTTTGATGACCGATTGAGCTCAAATTTTCACAGGTGTGTTATTTTATGCATTTGTTGAGATACACCAACTCGGAAGGCTAGTCTTTGACAGTTACCAATAGTGTCCACTGCCTTTAAGCACTTCATGTGAAGAAAGTGTGGGTTATTAATTTGTTGTGTGTGAATTTATAAATTTATTCCAGATTGTTAAATAACTTTTCAAGACAGGGTCATAGATTGGTAAATACTCAAAAACAATGATGATCGTAACAACTTGCATTGTAAGAAGCACTGCAGCTTTGAATAGTATCAACTATTTTAAAGGCAGTGGACACTATTGGTAATTACTCAAAATAGTTATTAGCATAAAACCTTACTTGGTAACGAGTAATGGGGAGAGGTTGATAGTATAAAACATTGTGAGAAACGGCTCCCTGTGAAGTAACGTAGTTTTCGAGAAAGAAGTAATTTTCCAAGAATTTGATTTCGAGACCTTAGAATCAAATTTTGAGGTCTCGAAATCAAGCATCTAAAAGCACACAACTTCGTGTGACAAGGGTGGGTTTTTTTCCCACCATTATCTCGCAACTTTGCCGACCATTTGAGCTCAAATTTTCACAGGTTTGTTATTTCATACATATGTTGAGATACACCAAGTGAGAAGACTGGTCTTTGACAATTACCAATCCTGTCCAGTGTCTTTAAGAAAGGATTCTCTTCAAAGTAATATGGATGGATAATTTGTCACCCCAAAACATTAAAGTTGTGTTGGTGGCCATTAGTGATTGCTGTAACCAGAGATGCAGCTGGTATCCGCTGTCACCTCACTGAGTATGGTAGATACTTGTGAAAATACTGTCTTGTGACAGTTTTTCCTGTTTTCTCTGCAAGTAGACACTGTATTCAGGCGACGCTTTCACTCATGACTTGTTTAGTATCTTTCTTAATAATTATGCCTATAAATCAGCATAATGTTAACAAAAACCAATCTATGACCCTACCTTTAAAGTAATGTTTACATCGTGAGCGACTGTTATTTTCAGACAATCACTTCAGTTTGAATATTGTAAATTTGTGTACTTGGTACATGTATCAGTCAAACCAAAAATGGAAACCTTAAATTAAGTATATTAATTTTAATTTTAATTAAGCGTTAGTGATTCTCTCCTTTGAAAAAAAAAAAAAAAAAAAAAAGCATGACTAAAATTGTACACAAAATTAAGTTTGAATTCTACCTAATAGTAAGTTTCAAGCTAAATGTTCTTAACACATTTAATCACCTGTTTTGGGGAGGAGCTTTTTATACACGTAAATGAAAGTATTACAGGTTCCTTCAGGGGCCCAATTTCATAAGGCTGTTAAGCAGAAAATACTGCTAAGCAAATTTCTTTGTTAGGCAAACAATTAGTGGGTCACCAATTGTAACAATGCAAACTTTATGGAGTTTTTGGCTGGTAACCAGTTTCTGTTAACCAATATTTGTCTGTGCTTAGCAAGTTTTTATGAAATTAGGCCCATACGGTAATACTAAACTAAAACGGTCCAAAATGGGAGTACATGTAGCCAAGTACACCTAACCCTATAAATCTGAGTTTTTTACTTAAGGTTGGTTCCGTTTCTAATTTTGTCTTAAGCTAATTTCAAGTAAATGTTTAGAACTTGCATTATACCAATGAATTTATTAACGATTATTTGAAAATGGCAAATGATTCTTTTGTAACTAAACATTTAAATATTGATAATATTTAAGTTAATTTCCCAAAGCATGTTTCAGTTTAGTTTTCATACATTCCTGATTTATGTTTATCCTTTTTTAATTTTTGGCAATTTAATGGCAATTTAATTTGTAAAATGCAACCTTTTTTCAAAATTAGGTTGATACAAAGCTTTGAAGTTTAAATAATGTTTTTGTTTATCTGTCTTCCTCAAATGTTTGAAAATAAAACACGAGTAATCCTGCATTGTATATATTTGTGTAGAATGGAACCATTTGATGTACATTGGTGTTCTGTGAAGGATTTCAAAGCTATAGGCCCAATATCATAGAGCTGCTTTTGCTTATCAAAAGTTGCTAAACACACCAAAATTTGCTTACCAGAATTAGGTTACCAGCTAAGATACCATTTCACATGTTTGAAAGGAAATGGGTATCCTGGTTAGATTTGCATAGCAGAAAAATGTCAAACTGTATTTTTCTGCTTTAAAAGCAGTTCTTTGAAATTGGGCCCAGCGCCTTAATTTTCATCTTAAAGAAATAATTTATGTGCAGCTGGTAGCTTTCATAGGGGTGTTACACTCCCCAAGCAAAACAACAACAGACAGGGACTGTAAACAAACAAAATAAGCCTAGAAAAACTCCTTATTTAAATTGACCTGTTGATCCCAAACTAGTGATCAGTTTGAACATGTAACATTCCCTGTGTTAGTTAGCCCGGTTCATACTTCCCTGCAAATGCGAATTAATAGCTAATTTGATGTGAATTTGTCGTCACAATTATCCTTTTGCAGCAATATTTGCAAGTGAGTTGCACGGAGCTGAACTGCTGCGAAATTCGTTGTGAATTTTGTGACATCAACAGTCGCTTCGCATTCGCATTCGCAGGAAGTATGAACCAGGCTTTAATGTTCAGACCTGCATTTTACTAAACTTGCATCTCCGTTGTGTGTGGTTGGGTCTTATGTTTTTGTTGGTGTGCAGGTTTTGTTTTCGTTTTTTTTATGGGGGGATGGGGGTGACACGGTAGTTAATTTATACAGCTATAGTATCAGTATCCCATGCACTCTAGTTCAGACAGGTTTGAAATTTCAGCCCCAGTTTTAAGTTTATTTTAATTAAAAAGGGGTATTGTTGTAATCTCATGTATAACCAAGCCGGCTTGCAAAAACATGTGAGCTTTGAGGACCTAAGTTTCATAATTTTTACAGCATAGCACCCGAGATCAAAAGTTCACGAAACATCAGCCAATTGCACTGAACACCTTGGTCATGTTGGACGGTATAGAATGTCACCAATCAACTAATTTTCCTCTTGAATGAGCAGCCATTACTAGTGTCGTTTAAAGATACATTTACCTTGCGATAATTTTCTGGAAAATAAAGTGTCCGTTGTTATCGCTTAGCATTTTCTTTAAAGATGAAGTACTGGGCACCGATAACTACAGGAGATGTTTTTGTACAAACATTGTCACTTTTAAGAAAAGTGTGTTAAAATCTGCTCTATGTCAAAGGTTAAAGAGTAGTACCAGACTAGACATTTCAGTTAAAATGAAACTGTTATGTGCGTTAGCTTGGCTTATTGCAAAAAACATATCAAGGTGTACAGAGAAAGACCGAATACTAACCCAGAGTTCACCATTTTCCTACAAGTTATTTTCAGTAGGGTTTTTGCCATAATTTTGATAAAGGTCTCTTTGAGGCGAGTCACCAAGAATAATTGAATCCTTTGAGAAACATTCTGCAGGTATCGACACTGCTTTGTAGGGGAAAACACTCAAAAATTATATTAACAATGGTTAATTGATTTAAAGAATCTTTAAACAGTACAAGAGGGGTATCGATGGCTAAGAAATAAGACCACATTAAGCTTTGGTTCAATGCTTTCCTGGGTTGCCTGCAACAGATATCTTTGCTGGTCGACAAGCAACTCTTGCCATATAGTAACCAAATTATTTGAAAGTTTTGTTCGCAGTGGTTATCAACTCATATGTTATAGAGCAGTGTTTCATCATTGTTTAGACCACAATGACTACTTATTGAACAACTTTTGTCAGCCCAACACAAGTTTGAGCCTATTTTTGGGGTAACAAACAGTTGTTTGTAGGCCTACTGCATCTGAACCTGCCAGTCGAAACATCAAGTATTTACATCAGTTGAATAATCAGTAACTTATCATCGCATTTTGTGGAATCTTTGTTACCCATGTAACATGATTGAGAAACCAAATGTGTATTCTAATCGAGTACAGAAAGCAATCCGTATAAATGAGTCAGAGTCTGCACGGCTCAGAGAAAAACTAAACATTCTTGAGGCACAACGCAGACTCCAGGTCCTGCGCTCCGAGAACCGACAGCGAATCCTTCGCTGGACGCTCCACTCTGTCCGCCAATCTACCGGTACGATGTTCCCCGATGAACCGGACCCCCGAAACCACGCAGGAACGTCATTATTCTTGTATGGAGCACCTGTCGATAAGAGAAAGAGGACCTACCAGAGAGAAAACTCCCGGCAAAGTTTACTGAGCGGCCACCAAGCTACATGTCCCTGCCGTAAAATGTCGCAGGACACAAGTTCCAGGGGATCATGTTCATGTCGTTGCCAGCCCTTGAAGCTCCCAGATCTTCCCCGAACCCAGCCAGGATTCAGTCTGTACTTCTCCGAGATGTCAATTGCAAGTTCCTCACCGACTCCTTCTGAGAACTAGAAAGGGACATCACTTGACTTATAACAGACCTAGATGGCAGATCATCTTGAGTTCACACGGATCTGGGCAATAACTTGCCCAGTCTCAAAAGACCACAGCTTCAACGCGAACCTACTGTAAAAGATTAGCTAAAAATGTTAGAGTCTGTCAGTTTTACTAAAAAGTAGCTGTTAGTCCAGTAGATAAAAAAAGAAAGGTAGTGTTAGCACTTAAAGGCAGTGGACACTAGTGGTTATTACTCAAAATAATGATTAGCATAAAACTTTACTTTGTAACGAGTAATGGGGAGCTGTTGATAGTATAAAACATTGTGAGAAAGTTCCCTCTGAAGTAGAGTAGTTTCGAGAAAAAGTAATTTTCCACAAACTTGATTTCGAGACCTCAGAATTAGGTCCAATTGAGCTCAAATTTGCACAAGTTTGTTATTTTATGCGCGAGTTGAGATACACCAGTTGAAAAGACTGGTCTGTGACAATTACCGATAGTGTCCAGTGTCTGTAAAGACTAACTTATTACATGAAAAATGCATGAGCTTTCGTAGCAACAACTACATCTGATACGAAATTTATGCAGTTTTTTTATTTTTTATTTTTTAGGCTTTAAGTGCTACCACTACCTTCCTAGTTTGAAACTTTATCACAAGGTTATCAATTAATACCAGTTTTGTAAACTAGTGTTTTTTGATACACAAATCGCTATAGATTTTACTAGCCATTTTCAGTGAAAAAAAAACACACACCAAAAAACAACTCATGAATTTAACCAGTACAAAATCAGCATGCAATACAGCAGAGTAGGCGCATTTACAGATTTTTGGCTATTGTTAGATCGCTGTAATTTATTCACAGATTCGTTTGAATTCAACCATTTTTTAGCTCTTTTAAAATTTAAAGAGAGATCTAGTCTATTGTAGATCAAAAAGATTGCTGCAAATGCTTGCCCCCAAAACGAACATGAACACTACCGCCTGCTGCGAAAAAGCTGCTGCAAGTTTGAATGTCTTTCAAGTGAACTGTTGTTGAATTATCTTGTTTAAATATAACTCAAAAGAACACGACTGAGGACCTTTAAATTTTGTGCAAAAAACAACAACATTGCGTTCTTTGAATTGGCAACCTATTTGTTGAAAAAGACAGGGAAACTTACAAATAATAAGCAACTGTTTTGTGGAGGGGGAGGGTGATCTACAACATTTTTTTCCCTCTAGTCTAATCAGCCACTAAATAGGAACTTCATTTTCAGTAGGTTTTCTGATTGAAACATATTTTATTGTTTTGCATATTTGCCAATCGTCAAAGTTTGTCTTCAAGCAAAAACAAACAAAAACACTTCTTGTAAAGATAATCACTATCGGTATGATATCTTATTAATATTCTAAATAACATTACCACAAGTAGTCGGCTACAAAGAATTGGCTACTGGGCCCAATTTCATGTCTCTGCTTACCGCACTTTGCACTTACGCATCACCATTCTCCACTTATGAGCAAGGGCTGAATTTATGCGATAGCTGCATAAGCACAGAATGCCTAGTAACTTGGAGTATGCACACCACTAACCCGTGAACTATGCTGGACGTAAGCACAGAGTTCCCTGCTTCTGCAAGCGCCGTTTTTGCTTACGGTAAGCAGAGCCATGAAATTGAGCTCTGGCTAAGGGCAAATTGATCCTATTGAGCCCAGTGAACCAAAGTGAGGTTCACTAATTTAAGTAAGTTTTGGTCTAATCACTTATTAAGTGTACAAAGCGAACTTCACTAAGGTGGCTATGTGTTCCTCATTCTTTTTGCATGTAATTTAAGTCAGCTTTATTTTAATATTTTTAAAACAAAATAACATGTATTTGATACACAAGTTGCACAATTTAGGCACTTATAGGCCGCTTCAACAAGGAGCAAGTTCGAGTGTGCACCATGGTTGAATAAACTTACTATTTTGACTCAAACCCAGGATGGTTGACCACTGGTCATCGGTGATAGCTTGTCAATGCTTACATGTGTTAAGTACAGCACAAACACCGACACTATAGCGAAAACCTGGAGGGCAATAGGGAGTGTTGAAAACCATGGTACCGATGGTTGACGGCTTCCAAACAAGTCTTTTTAGTGAGTGCGTCACTGCGCCTGTATGTTGTTGTGCAGTATTCAACTAAAGTTGCACACTCGAACTTGCTCATAGCACAAACAAAATACTACACCCGTTTCAGACAGGCGCACAAGAATCGCACCAAACCAACTAGATTAGGAGCGACCCAAATACATTTTGGTTTCAGACAAGCAAACTCAACATCACATTTACATTAGGTCGGCTCATGACAAGATTGACATCTGATACCAAGGCGTTCCAGAGTTGTTCCGAACGACTGCAACGGTTGATCTTTCAACTTCTAGTGTGCCAGACGCTCCTAACTTTTTGGCATGTGACTTGTCTCACTTTTCTTGTCCGAATTTAGTTCGGCGCAACTCTTGAGCACCTTTCTGCAACGGGTGTTATTTATCAGAATAAGGTTACCAGCTTAATACCAAGTTACATCTACCATCTTTGACTGTCCAATATTCTAGTTAATTTTGCTAAGTAGAGTATTGTTAAGTAAAATTGTTCCCTAGCTAAAAATAAGTTTAATAAACATAACAACTTTTTACGATTCAAAACTACATTCTGTAGTACACATTTTATTGTTATCACAAATCTAAACCTTGACAATAATTACGGACATAGCTTGAAATGTTTATATAATTGCGTAGCCATTTTGTTTTGTCTTTTTCAACAGTGTAAGACTGTCTGAATCAAGCGACTTCGGCTAAGGCTGTCTTGGTTGTTTAGGAATGAGCGTCTTTAATCATTCCTGCCATTGCCACTGCTGAAGTCGTCAATTCGGACAAACTAACAGAGACTATGTTATTTTACCCAAAGTTAGAGCCCTGCATTTAAAATATATCATTTGCATCTAGTCAGTGTGAATTATGTGAAACAAGGTGTTGCATGCCTGCAGAACACATGTCCGACAACATTTAAGAATGTTTGCTACATTCAAAGGAAACCTAGACTTGACTGTAAACAGACAATAGTTAAAATTTTATTTTTAAATTGCCGTAAGATTTCTTCAAATAAAATACAGTAAACATTCACTTAAAAATTGTACAATAACTAGTTTACAATTATCTATTTCAGTTCAAGTTGGTTTTTTGAGCATGCCAATAGACAAAATGCATGTTTTATAAAATGGCCGTTTCATTATTTTTTTGCGCAGATTAAATAGTGGTCGGTGCTGAGGGCAAGGCGTTAGTAATGAAATATTAATAGTGAAATTTTTATGGTTTTAGTGCAAGGGTTAGGTTTAAGTGTTAGGGTTTAGTTAAGTGTAAGGGTGATGCGGACTGGGCTTGGTTTCACAAAACACTAAGATTCATTTCAACAAATAATTATTACCGTAGTAAACTGTACTGTAATTAATGTGACATCACACTTTGCTTAATAGCAATTAACATTTACATGATCAATCTTAGCTCAGCTCTTTGTGAAACCTATCCCTGGTGCTGTGATAGTGGGCATGGTTTGTGCTCGCATTGCAACAGAGTCCTATACTAATGCTTTTTGCTAAAACATGCCTTCTGTCTATTTTGCACTCAAATATTCACATCTTTGAACTATTTTTATCAAACTATGTGTAGAGCTTGCGTCACTAGTTAATATGAAGGGCCTTCAACAATTCAGATTGATTTACTCATACAAAAAGAAGTTTATTACACCAGACTATTAAGTTGTGAACAATAGCAAAGTTTTTGGGAACAGATTTTGTCACGTTTACTACCATCATCAATTTATCAAAATGACTGAGCTTTTCTTGCCATCATTTCAAACTTGCTTGAGAAACAATTTGGCGACTTTGTCCGAATGCTAGCAATTATTAGTAATTGTTGACATTTTCTTAGTTTTTAAGTCAAAAAACTCTTCATAATTTGGTATTTTAGGTAACCCAATTTGGTTGTTTGCTTCTCTTTAACAAAATCTGTTACCAACTTCAGAGTTGTAAAGCTACTTCTGACGCCATCAAAATCCAAAGGGTATTGTACTTTAATTAAGTGAATAAAATTTTCCACGCACCAACAATGCTTGGCATGAAACAAGGCGCGCCAATTTTATCAAATAGTACTCAGCTACGCTGTACAAAATAGTATTGGAGTTTGATGGCTTCATTCATTTTTTTTTAGTTTAAAACAAGAAACGAATGTTGTATCTTAATTACTGGCTGTGGATTTGGCTTGATCATCTCGTAACATGCATTAAAGCATTTGACCCATAGCAACCGGTGCAGCCATAGCCACAGTCGCAAAGTTCAGATGCCCTAAGATTGTCCACTCCTCGAGTGTCTCGGTGGATTAAGACATTTTCCAGCTGCTTCAGTCCAACATGTGAAGAATCATCTGGCTAGACTTGACTCTGTCTTCGGCGAATTGCGAGTTGGCGAGTCCAAAAAAGTGTTACCGTTAGTCACAAATTGTTGCATCAATGTTCCTGTGTCACGCGAATTGTTAAACTTCTGGCAAAAAGTTATGTAGCTCAGGTTTCTTCAGTTCCTCAGCTCGATGCACAGTCCAAAAAGCACAAGTTGGCCCAATGTCACTGCAACAGTCGGAACTTTCCAGACCAATCGTTGAACTTGTACTTATAGAGAGTCATTTAGCCAAACATAGTTCTTCAGCTTGTGACAAACCGTCCAAAAAGTGTTAGTTGGCGTCCATAAACAGTTGAACTTGTGATGCAGTGGAGAGTCAGCAAGGCTATAGTCTTGACAAAGTCTTTCAGCTGTGGCACATGGTCCAAAGAGCGTTGGTTATAAACCTCAACATCCATACGTCAATTGATACATCACTTGATACGTCACTTGTTGCTTAGATTCTTCGAGCCAGGCACAGTCTGTCTTCAGCTGGTTGCACACAGTCCAAAAAGTGTTGATCAACCTCAGGATTGAATGTATGTCATCTCCAAGGATATCGTCTCAATCTGTGGTACAAAATGATATTCAAAGATTTATTTCTTTTAAATATTGAAGTACAAATCACTTGTTCGGAGAAATAGTAAAGTCTGAAATGATTCTGCAAGAAATTCTCCTCCAGCTCAACTCGCATCAATACAAAACATGATGCAACATTCCAGGTTTTGGTTGTATTTTTGTTTTGTTTTTAAGACCTTTTCTGAAAATAAAATTGACCTCCAACTTTGAAGAAGTTTTTTCGCCAGTTGGTTTTGTTGTTTTTATTTCAAACTAAAGGATGGGAATGGATGTATTCTTTCAATTTGACGGTTCAAAACCTTCAAAGGTGTAAACTCTGAAACAATAACTCCTTTTTGCTCATTTAACTCCAACAATTTGTTTTGGAATTGTTTACACTTTTTTTATTAAAGTTTAGTATCTCGGTTGTGACCGCTAAATGATGATGATCTTTAAATTGTCCAAAATGTCTGGATGTATTTCAAATAAACAGTTTTCTTAAAACCAAATTTACCTGTTGAAGACATCCTTAAGACTTGATGATGGCTAGCCATTCTACTTTTGGAGACTTCATCTGACAATGGTATTAGCCTAAATGAGAACAAAATATAAATATTGTTTTAAATAAAAGCATAATTCATACCCTGGGGTTTGCAAAAATAGCATAATCGAAGAGTTGGCCTATGTTTGCCTTTTTCTTGACGACTGTAAATGTATATTTTGAGTGGGGGATTTTGTGCCGGTTTCACTCTTTTTGGGTGAATCTCCCATGTACTAATACAATGGTGCAGGTTGCGTCTCCATAACGTTTCTCAATACATGTGAAATTTATGAAGAAATGATTCAACTGCACTGTATGACTATTGTCAGAAAGTGATGAATCCGCTCGGCCAAAATGTTTTAAGAAAAATTGCGATTGAACTATGTTTTAAAGCTCAGTAGTGTAGTGGTAGAGGACATCTGCTCTGAATGAAGAAAACTGGGATAGATTTATAAACGGAAAACAGGAAATTCCCTTACCTTTTATAAAAGAGAAGAGTCGCTCGTTCACCAGAAACATTGTAGATTTTCGGAAGCAACTTCAGGTTTCAGACGACTGCATAAGGAGATGTGGAGTTGACAACACTCGCTGTATCATGCAAGTAAAGAAGATAACAATGATTTACTTCAATAGCAAGGTTCATGGTGTGTAAATCTCTTTCGAGAAGTTTTGGTTCTGAAACCGATGGTTAACATATCAACTTGTTTAAGAGTTGTCAACAACCGTTTTTTTTTTCCAGAACCAAAACTACGTAAAAGAGATTTACACATTGTGCAACCGCAAAATAATTCCTGCTTATGGGCTTGCATCCATGCCCGCTTTCAAAACTTGCTCTTAACTTGTTTAACATCGGTGGTTGTCTGGTCAGTCACGCTTGCTGTTGTTGAATCTCAAAGTGTACCAGTAATTTGACTGCTGGTTACAAATTGTCTTTACTACAAGTGTTTTAGAGATGCATGTTTTGAGTTTCTTTCTAAAGTTTATTGATAAACTGATGTTTAGATTTGTTCAAGGTCCTCCACATTTCTCAATTGAGTTGATGTTCCATTTAGTAGGTAGTTTTTTTCACAAGTAAGTTGACATACTCATAACCCGGAGGTTTATTCAAACCAAACTTTTTCAAACTTACAAACCTTATTCATAACTTGATACATTACCAAATCTTTGGCACACAGTCTAGCCTGCTGGTACGCACCACCTCGGCTCACTTACATCCACTTACAGGAACAACAGGGTGGACACTGTGAACAAAACAAAAACAGGGTGAAAACTGGGCCCAATTTCATAGAGATGCTAAGCACTTTACTGAGCATGAAATTTCTTCCTTGATACAAACAGGATTACCAACCAACAGACATTTGGTTGGTAATCCTATTTTTATCAATGAAAAGATTTTATGCTCAGCAAATTTTTGTGCTCAGCAGCTCTAGTCACAGCTGGAAAAAGGACAGTTCTGGTGGGAAAGATCGTTTTCTTTCACACTACCCTCCTACTTTACCTAATACTTGACCTATAATACTTCACCTGAATACTTCACCTGGTGCTTGACCTGGGGTCAATTTCACAAAGAGTTAGGACTAGTCAAGATAAGACTAGTCTCCACTCTTTGTGAAATCCACCCCTGATACTTAACCTTTTCTGCAAACATCTGACCTCATTGACCCCAATGACCTCAGGTCATGAGTCAAGACATCAAGGGAATGTTCCGTGTCTCATGTAAAGTCTGTGGAAAAAGAAGAAAAAAATGGAGCCTAAGTAAGGATGCCAAGGTGAAGGATACAGAGAAAACGTTGGTTAATGCTACGGAGAAAAACGTTGGTCAAGGAGAAAACGGTGGTTAAGGAGAAAGCGTTGGTTAAAGCTGCGGGGAAAACGGGGGGTTAGTTTTCTTTTCCCCACCCCAATACTTACACCTGATACTTATAACCTGTTGTAATACTTGACCTTTTCTGCAAACAGTTGACCTCCTGACTTCCAGTCACTCATCAGGGACATTCACAGGGGGATTCCTCACCGTTGCTCAGCTTGATACAAGTACTTCACCTGGGTGAAGTACTTGTATCAAGTTGAAAATATATTAGTCAAAACAATACCAATTAGTCATATGAGACATAATTTTCACTAACTTGCATCATATGAGCTAAGTAGTGTTGTTTTTGACTAATATATTTTTACACCAGGCACACCTTACCAGTGGCCAGACTTATCTCTAGGCCTACGCTATATAACTCTAGGCCTTTACTATCTTACCACCATACAAACCTAGGCATCACTGACATCTTTCTCTCAAGGTTGAGCAGCTCGGTTTCCCCTGGCTCCTTCCGCCGTCTTTACTCTTTTTCTTCTACTGCATTCTTCAGTTGACTTTTTTTTCCCGCAGCGCTCGCTGATAAATGCTTATGGGAATTTATTTGAATGGACCCTATTAATTTTACTCTAAGAAAATTACACTTCGGTTTGTTACAAGCTCCCCTTTTTTTTGTTATTTTAACTTTGATCTCAATTAAATGGTATAGCTATGTTGTTTATTTATTGTTTTCTTATTTAACAATTTTCTAAGACTAACATGTTCCTTACACTCATTCAGAAGTGATGTCATGCTGATATTAGGAATAATTAAATATCTATTTAGTTGGTCTAAATCATCTATTTAATACTACTCCTTAATCAAACATTAATCATCAAATGAATGGTGATTGGACTGGAATATTGTTTGACAGCATGATTGCTTCTAAAACAGTTTGTTTCTTTAAAAACTAGTCTTGTTCATGGAAGAACTTAGGAAAAAGGTTTATGAATTATGACTTAGATGGATTTGTACTCTTAGATCTAAAAGTTATGACAATTACAAGTAAATATGACAACTGATGACTTGAAGTATCAACCCAACAGAAATTTCCAGTAAGACTAGTCTACTAACTAACAAGCATCACTGGCTTCGACCAATATGCAAATCAGAAAATGCCATTAGGACAGTGTGAAGTCGCCTTGAAAGATGCATAATAAGTAAGGACAACATCAACAAGATCGCAGATTGGGGCAAGGGACGTTACAAGGGGTTGGACCCTGCAAGAGAACGGGTTAGATCTTCCTTTACCGTTTGAAGTCTTCGTCTTGTCTTGATCTTGATCTTGAAAGTAAACCCGCGTAATCCGACCTCCACTACTATCAATCAAGTTTTTCTTTTTTGGAAAGGGCCATATTTATTTGCTTTTTGTAATAAATGTGTTTAGTACATACTTGGTTTGGGGTAACACCTGTTGTTCTTAAGAGAACTGTCTATACTTGCTACTACCGCGGAGCAGACATTCGGATATTCAGGAGACTTCTTAGTTCTGAAAAGAACTGTCCTGCTTTTCAACTACTATGGAAAGTAGAAAATCAGCTGGGACTACTACCTAAGCTAATAAAGAGGATCGTTATTAACATCACTACCCCGAAGTGAGTTATAAGTTGGTCTCAATGTTTTGACTAGCGTGCTCTAGTCATTTTCGGGAGACTTCTTAGTTCTGAAAAGAACTGTCCTGCTTTTTAACTACCAGGGAAGGTAGAAAATTGGCTGGGACTACTACTTAAGCTAATAGAGGATCGTTATTAACTTCACTACCCCGGAGTGAGTTATTAATTGGTCTCAATGTTTGAAGTGGACTTTCAGATTTTCGTGAGACTTCTTAGTTCTCAAAAGAACTGTCCTGCTTTTCAACTACTATGGAAAGTAGAAAATCAGCTGGGACTACTACCTAAGCTAATATAGAGGATCGTTATTAACTTCACTACCCCGGAGTGAGTTATTAATTGGTCTCAATGTTTTGACTAGCGTGCTCTAGTCATTTTCGGGAGACTTCTTAGTTCTGAAAAGAACTGTCCTGCTTTTTAACTACCAGGGAAGGTAGAAAATCGGCTGGGACTACTACTTTAGCTTATAGAAGGTCATTATTAACTTCAAGTGGAGGTCGGATATACAGCTGAGTTCTCTTTACCTTGGTCCTTTGGTGAACCTCCGTTGTTCGTCCACAAACCACATATCCATAGACAATATACGTCCACAACACATATCCATAGACAACTTCCATCTGGACACAGCCTCTAAAGGGACAGGGGGAAACAATGAAAAGGTAAATAATCACAGTAATAATTTATTGGTTTGATATTGCACTCTCTCCAGGACCAGCCTGTTCGAGGGCGCATAACAGTAAAAATGGCAAAAGATTTAGAAAATTACATACATTAAAGTGAACAGTTTAAAGAAAAGTACACCAGTCAAACATATAAGCAAAATAGCTTTAAAGATTTTACAGGCAAAAAGGTGCATGAACACCATAAATAATGAAGGCAGTAAAATTAATGTAACTTTGGTACAAGACAGCATTTTAAAAGTTCACACACAAATATAAACCTTAACATTAAAAACCAACAGATACATAACTAACTACACATTACCAAAGGCTTTCTTAGAAAGGTTTTCAGTTGTGATTTAGAGAGCTTTGTGAATGCAGTTTACAAATGTTTGCTGGCAAGTTGTTCCATAGATTCGTTGCTGCTGAATAAAAAGCACAATTTCCTAAAATAGTAAACATTTTGCCCTTTGGATATTCTGATGACACCTTTGACATCTGACAGTAATTATTTCATTTAAATAAGAAGGAGCAAGGACATGTAAACATTTAAAAACCTATAGTAAAATCTTGAATTCAACCCTAAACTTAACAGGAAGCCAGTGTAAGCTGGTCAGAATGGGAGTATGTGACTCCACATGCAATGCTCAAAATAACGTCATTCTCAGGAAGTAATATCTTTATTCCCCTCGAAATGCTAATTCTTTTCCTCAAAATACTCCTTCGTTCACTCTTTCATTCACTCAAATTCTTATGACTTCAACACTAGTCGTGACTAAATTTTAATTACAAAGATAAATTGCCTATTGGTAATTGTGATGCTGAAAGGATTGAAAGATTGTGTACTGTCCCCGATTGTAGTAGTAGTGGCAGCATGATTAATTGAGTAGTTAAAAAACAGTATAGTCAGTTTAGTCACAACTATTATGCTAGTTGCTTATACCTCCAAAAAATATTTTGTTCCCTTGAAACATAAATAAAACACTATTTTGTTGAAGCAAAATAGAATTTCAGGGGAATTAAAATTGTTAGGGGAATTAAAATTGTTGTAAGCGACAAAATAACTTGATTTTTGTGTTTTACCTGGAGGCTCTGTTCTTTAGAGGTGAAGCTTTGCTGAACTAGAGATCACCGCTGGTTCTCGGCTGCCTCATGTTGTTCCGTCTCGTCGGTGCTTCCTGTTGAGAAAACAGCCAAAAAACCCTTCAATGTTACAGTCCAAAGGCGTAATTTAGCAGACAATTTAAAGCTTAGGACTATGGTTATTTATGCTTAGCAACCTCTAGTAATAAGAAAGCCGTACACTCATCAAGCATTGTCATCCTAAATGCGTTAAACTAATCAAGATGGATATTTTTTTCGTTTCTCAGTTAACCGTATTGAAAAGTATGTTGACATAATTGTGGCTGTGAAAAGTTTCCATCATCAGCCGAAAGGCTCTACAACAGAAGAGTTTTTCAAAGTCATTCATTAACACATTAAAACTAAAGGGGAGGGAACCAAATCAAAAGTCTTGTGGAACACCACAAGATAATTATATACACCAACTATATTGGAAGCAGAAATTACGAGTTGTTAATTTTCAAGAAAACATTTATACAGCCTCAATATTTTTAATTTAAATAATTGCAGTGTTCTTGTAAATCTCTACAAATTGTCTCTGTAAAAGGTTCAACTTATTGTCAACTTGATCCCAATATATTAGTATTTTGTTCAATGTTGTTGCAAAAATTAAGAAGTTCATCATAACTTCACAAGGCAGTGGCATAATTTAAATGGTTTATGCTAGCACTGAACTTTCTAAAAGTGTGAAAAGGGCTAAACTATGGAGTTCGGATGAATCTCCCTCGTAAAATCTCCAGTCCATCTCTCTTTAAACGAAGGCATAAAATTGGGGGAAAAGCCTGGTAATTAACATTAACAAAATAACTGACCCATTATCGTGGTGTAAGGCTGTCACCTAGCAAGTCGTGTGGTTCTACACTAAAAGTTATCCGAGCTACATGTAAGACGCTATAATAATTTTGTATCTTGCACTTGCATGACTGAAAAAAAAATTCGCACCCCACCCCTTCTCTATCCAATAAGAACGTTTCCTCTACTTACTGGACAACTTTTGTTTTCTAGGGGCTCCTTCCATATTAAATGTATTTACTTATTAAATAATTATCACCAAATGTGTCAGTTATTTCATTTTCACCCCTCCTTGTGAAGAAAATAAAGCGAAGTTAACTAAGCACATAACAACTTAAGGTACCTCAACAAGAACCTTGTTCGGCTTTAAGTTTTTACTGCACTTTTGTCTCTTTCACTTATGTTATGACTAAAAAAAAAATATTTTTCTTCTAATCTATCCTGTAATAATCAGTCCTCTACATACTCGACAAGCTTTGTTTTCTAGTTAAATCATTTGCATATATTTAAGTTATTTCGTATTTCTCCCACCTTGTGAAGAAAATAAAGCGAAAAACAACAAAACACTTACCGCGACAAAAACCTTGTTCTGCTTTCAAGTCGTGAAGTTTTTTCACTGCAGTCAGTGGCGGTTTACAAACGCCCACTCCAGCGACTCACAAGGTGAACACCGATGTTCAAATTTGCTTTTAAAAGTCTATAGTCGGTTCAGAGAACTTCGTAAAAGTCAAAATAAAGGGTTCAACAACTCCTCAATATACTGCAGTTTTCGTAACTTTTTGCCAGTATGCCAGTGACGAAAGTGTCTGGTCATGCTGACAGAGTGCGTTAATCTTCGGCCATTTTTTGAAGACTGCACTCCAAAGAAAGATGAAGAATATGTACAAGTTTCACATCTTCTTGCACTTCAAATAGTGGCCCAAAAATGGGCTCAGAAATAGAGAATATCAGTGCAACAGTTATTGTCGCAATAGTTCTGAATGCACATGATTTTCCATGGTAAAATTTGTGATAAAGTTATTGGTAAAAAGTTCATCAGAAAAGGCGCCGTCAAGATCCCACGTTGAGCCGAGAGGTCCCACGCTGCCACATCCGTCCCGTCCGCGACTCGAGCTGCATGTGTCGTCTGCCCATGCGGTTTTGGGCCACGAGGGCTTCGGAAAAAGCGCAAACTCTTTTGCATATATTAACCCGAAGACATTCCACAGAAACCCCGCCCACCCAGTCGAATGAATGAACTGTGAAATGACTTGTTGAGTAACGGTCTCATTGACTTAATTCTGTAGGCCTATAGCTTAGCTTCATTAATTTCTACCAGGGTGGAAAGTTTGTAAAAAATGACAAAATAATAATTTCATAGTTAAAACAGGGCTGCTATTTTAGGGGGTTATGAATACCAAAGAGCTAACCCGTGTATGCCTTTCTGTGAAAGGAATTTGGGTGATCACCCCTAAGCTAATTCGTAGTTGTTTATGATTTAAAAATATATATATTTTTTTAACAAAACAACCCCACAAAATGTTTGAGTCCCGATCCAATGTTAAGACTCAGTTGTGGTCGAAATGTAAGGCCTTAGTTTCTTGTAGGCCTAATTTCCGCATAATATGCTATTTGGGTGGGTATCAGTGCTGGGAAAGCAGTTTACATTAGTAAATAATTATATTCCCCTCCCCTTACCTATAATATTTCCCCCTTATACAGTGGAATAATTAAATGGACCTGTGCGGGCGGGCGGGGCCTGCAGGCAGCTTGCCGGGGTAGCTTTATGCAAATTAGTACCCTGGGAATTCCAAAACGTCAATCTGCCAGACCACCTGGCCGAAGTTGGCTGGATTGGGCGTGATTGGTCACACATGTTGTTTTCGTTCGAAAATGGACCAATAGAAGACCCCTTTTGTTCTGGCTTGTGAAAAGACGGAAATTAATCCCCGCATTGTTGCAACTCGGTCAGGAGCAACATCTTTCACCCATCCACATCACCTGTTCTGCTCATTGTATAGGCTTAGTTTAGATAACAATTGTCTGAGATGACCGTTAGCTAGCTGTTCTTGGTCAATTTCAACAATTTAACCAATTAATTAATTTTCGCCTAAACAATGGTTCCTCTTTATTATAGCTAGTAGGCTACTGGTGCATTTAAGTTTGTTTTCGTGCACATTCATGAACATGAATATATCAATCAGATTTGTTTCGTCACAGGCATTTTTGTAGGGCTTGCATTATAATACATGTTGATGACTGGGCCCAATATACATCACGGTGCAGCCATCTTGAATTTCTACTATTACCAAACCGAGGCTGGTATAACAAAATAGTCTGGTTCCTCATTGCAAAATGATTCTTTATTGTGATTCGATACGAGGAACTTGACCAAGATGGAGGCATCTCCTTGCTTAGTAAAATCAGATCGGCGGCCAAGACTCTACGCAATTCTTATGCTTTGTATATAAAAAACAGCCAAATAAAAGTCAAAGTAATGTATTGCATGGAATTTTGGCCACACCAGTAATATGTGTAAAAAAAATAATAATAAGCAAGCTATTTTCCGGTGCTTATAAGGTAAAATAAACTTTGACCCAGCTCTTGCTGCTGGCTTTTACGAAGTTGAATGAGCCACCGCGTTTTCACTTTTTGCGAAATAAAACAGTATCTTATTTACTCATGATAGCCTGATAGGGAAATATTTCCCCGTGACCCCGGCAAAAAAAAGGTTTTAATAGATGGAAATTTGCATCGGGATAAATAATAATTTGGTTTTACCCAGTACACACCAAATATTTACTCAGTACTCGGTTGGCATTTGCACCGCCTCAATGCCACCTTGAGCACAACTTCTTAGGTAATGTTTATTGCTTAGCATAATTAATGAACGGGGCCCAATTTCATAAAAAGCACACAAACATAATTGCTCAGTAAGCACTTATAAGCATGTTACAAGCCAAAAAAAAAAAAAAAAAAAAAAAGTTCGCAATGTTAATGTTGTGGCTGGTGCTTCACTCATTTTTTTGCTCAGCAAGAGAAAGGTATCTTTTTTTTAATGAAATGGGCCCCCATGTGCCCATGAAGTTTATCTTATATGATCTTAGCGTGCCCATGACATCTTAGGACGAAACTGTTTAGCGTAGAACAATTTTTGCTTAGCAGAAATAGGGTTGACAGACAAAATACCAACAGCTATTATTGCTGCGACTGGTCCCCCAGTCATTTCTTGCCTAACAAAGAAACTTGCTAAGCATAGTTTTCTTATTATAATTTGTACCCGATTCTAATCTCAGTCCGCAAACCTTGCAATTTGTATATAGCGCCCTCTGTCATGTCTGTGAAAAAACATAAACAAAATGGCAGCCACCATGGAGGACGACAACAAAACGTCGGCAGCATCAGAAGAAAGTAACTCATCTGCGAGTGCGATTGACCAAATACATCCCGATGATGGCACCTCAATAATGAGTACCATTAGAAAGCAAACTAGTGATCCTGACACAACCATGGAAACAGAAACCTCATTGGGTGAGAGTCAGACAAATACTGTTGAAGTTGGAGGAGAATCTCATCAAAAAAGTAAAACTCAGATTCAAGAATTTTCAGTTTCATCATCATCGGTTTCTGATCGCATCAGTGAAAGTGGGGAAGGGAGTGCTTTTGAAAAACCCATAGCGTTCAAACTCCCCCAACTCTTATCTAAGTCCAACTTGCTAGGGAGTGGTAGTGTTAAAAATAAGGATAAAAGTCAAGCAAAATCAAGTGATAAAAAGGAAGAACTGGAATTCAGGACTCCTGACTCCAAAGGGGACTCGGCCGAATCACAACCGAGTAGCAAACAGTTTGCGTTCCCCAAGCCTAAATTTTCAACAAGGCCACAATTTCCAAAGAGAGATGCTCCAGCGTCAAATACAAGTGATGGCTCAGCAGAGCCCACTCCTTCACCGATTGTGCACGAAAAGAAACGACAGGAAAAGTCCCCTGCGGAAAAACTTGCAAAAGTACCGCCCCTCCCTTACAAAGAACCTGACTGGAGTGGCATACCGAGCGAGGACTACTACCTGGAGGTGCTCAAAGGTGGCAGCATCCTATCGAAGATTGAGCTAACTGCCAAGCCATTCCATGTCTTTGGACGGTTGGAGACGTGTGATATTCCATTGGAGCACCCGTCCTTGTCTCGTTTTCATCTGGTGTTGCAGTATCGCGGAACAGGAGACAGCGATCGTGATCCTGGGTTCTATCTGTATGACCTTGGTAGCACTCATGGGTCATGGGTCAACAAGCAGAAGATGCAGGGAAGGGTTTATTATCGGATACGTGTCGGCCACATGTTCAAGCTGGGCGGGAGCTCACGCATGTACATCCTGCAGGTTGTTCAAAATACTTATCTTACAAAGATTAAAATTAAGAAAATGGCAAGGTGTGGCAAACTGCTTATCAACCAAAGGGACATCGGTATAAAAATAGTTGATGGCCTGACATTTCAACTCTAGCACTAAGTGACTTTGCTAGGGTCAAAACATCAGACGGAGCATTTAAGTAGTTTTTGCCAAGTTTATAGTTTGTCTTCTTGTTATTAAGTTGTTGAAAATACTGGCAAACTTAAACATATGAAGAATTTGAATTATTGCATGGTGGAGATACAATACATGGATATCTCTATTTGAGTTGTGGTAGTTTAAAAAGAAAACACCTGTTATGTGCATGTCACAACAAACTATAACTGCTGACCTTGTAAACTTGAGTATGGTTTAAATCCTTATCCCCAGGGCCCTCCAGAAGACCAAGAAGCAGAGTCTGAACTGAGTGTGAAGGAACTGAGAGAGTTAAGACAACATCAACTGGCCGAGCTTGAAGAACGAAAGAGAAAGAAACGGGAGGAAGAGGAGATGGACATTGTGGAGGAGGAGAAGGATGCGGGCATCAGCTGGGGAATGGGTTGGTACACACAGCTTTGGGGGGAAAATCCTTAAGACCGCACGACCTGTAGCTCAGAATCTGGACCGAGTTTTTTATCAACAAGACCAGAATCAAAAGTAAAAGAGACTAGAAATTTAGAATCGAAATGAGAACATTGTTTCATTTGAACAAAACACTAAGAGCAGATTTATCTGCAGGATTGAAAGATATTTTTCAGACTCAAACTCAACATTTGAACATTATAAGCCTTTTTGAGATATGGCTGACACCATGCTACAACACCAAAAGGTTTGATAACTTTGTGTGTGTACACCCAAACCAAACAGTACACTCCTATCATGTCCCCCATACCTCAAAAAGGCTTATTCTACTGAGGCCCAAAAATCCTGAGACTACAAAACTTGACCTGTCTTGAGCTAACTGGCCCTATATTGAAATGTCACAGTTGAACCCTGTAATGTGATGGATGCACCCACACAGTACAAAGTCAACCCTCCAAATGTCAACAGGGTTTTAAATGGTAGATAAACTATGCCAGCCTGCAATATGGTATCATTATGTGGTGAATGCATCTGCGCAATACACAGTCAACCCTCCTACTGTATGACCGTTCAATATCACCCACTATGGTTTTGATTGATAGATTAACTTAGCCAGCCTGCAGTATGATATTATGGTGAATCCATCAACACGGTCTGAGTATACTGATGTACATCATTTGTACTGTGCAACGTTGTGCCGCCAAACACAATCGCACTGTTACCAAGATCAGGAAGGTTAATCAATGTTATAATATCTGATCATCTTATTTATTCTAGAGGAAGATGCTGAGGATGCAGATGCAATGGGAGACAACCCATATGCCATCATGACACAAGAAGAGAAAGAAGCCAGCTACATCAAGGATCCCAAGAAAGCGCTCAGGGGTTACTTTGAAAGAGAAGGTAAAACGGTTTAAGGAAATAGTTCTGAGAATTTTCTTGCGATTGAAATTTCTGTTGCGTGTAAATTTTCATAACATTTTTTTTCTGTATAGACCCCTTGCACAGTGCACCTACATTCACCCATCCTGTCCTCCATTTTGGGAGTCAATTTGGGAGTTAAAATGTGCACAAAGGAATTGATTAATGAATAATGTGACTGTTTTTACACCACTAATTGAAAGTTGCAACTCTGTTTTGACCTCAGGTTATGATCTTGAGTATAATGTTGAAGAAAAAGAGAGTGGCTTCAATAAGCAATTTGTCTGCAAAGTTGAGTAAGTTGCTTAAGGCATTGTCAAATATTTTAAAGTAAACCTAAAACCTAAATTTTGAATGATAACAGATCTTATCGTATTGTCAACTATTGTTATCTAAAATCATTTCTTTTCATTCCATCTAAGCAAAATATAGTTGAGAAAAAAAATTAAATAAAAATCCATTATTGTGCATGAATGTTTTTCCTCTTAGAATCATGACTACATTCGAGTACATGTACTGACCCTATAATGTCTTCTTATCATTGAACATCAAACTCTTGACAATTTGTTGGTTTCTAATGTCTCAGGTTACCCATTGATGATTCAAGTGGGAGACCCATCTACGCTGAGGCAGCCGTATCCGGCAAGAAGAAGGAATCAGTACTCGCCTGTGCATTGGAGGCTTGCCGCATCCTTGATGCGCATGGTGTACTCAGACAAGCAACACATGGTAACAAGAATTGTTATTGGTCATTGGTTATTGGTTGTTTCATATAGACGCTATCATAACAGGAAACTTTGGTTTTAGCTTTGAGGTCCGTCAAGTGTTCTTACATTCCTACCCAGGAATAAGATAATTGCAGACTTTTCTTTAGTCCTTTTTCTGGGTCTGCCTGGTGAACAAAAAAAGTAGCTTTCATTTTTCACTAGGTATAAACCACAAGGGAAACTGACTGAGTAAATTTTAAATGATTTTGGGTTGAACAAGAAAATTTACTGGAGTGGGATTTAAACTGCGTCATCTGGATTAATGTGCTCAACCAACTGAGTATATGTCGTCTCCCTATTTTGTCAATCTTGTTGTTCAAGGTGCCAATCAAAAGTCATTCAACCTGTACTTACTATGTGTCCAGGGTTTCAAACGGGATCACCTTAAGGGGATGCAAAAATTTTTTCTTTCTTCAAATATCAAGCAATGAATCTACAAAACTATCTAACATTAATAATAATATTCTAACATTGTCGTCGAATCTCCCTGGATGTTAACAGAGAGTAAGAAGAGAAAAGCCAAGGACTGGAAGGGAGATGATTATTACGACAGCGATGACGATACGTTCTTAGATCGGACTGGGGTCATCGAGAAGAAACGACTGGTCCGTATGAAGAAGGCTGGCATGATTAAAGAAGAAGCGCAGACGTATGACTCACTGGTAAGATATACTGATAAGCCATTTAGAATGTTTTAGAAACCAGGGTTTTTTCCAGCTGATTTTCTCGTTTTCAGAGCTTAGAAATGTCAGACTTCTATCTGAATTCAGACTTTTTAAAAAACTGCCTGGTTTAAATTTATTTTTGGGGTTGAACAAAGAATTGACTAGAGTGGGATTCGAACCAACAACCTCCGGATTAACGTGCAGGCGCTCTGGCAACTGAGCTATCTAGCCCTATATTGGCGGTGTCCCTATTTTGTCAATATCTTTGTTCGGGTGGTTTAAGTTTCAAAACACAAAGTCTTGCCTTCCTTGGCATTTTCCTCCTTTTTTTTAGGACAAACTGCAGTTGTTTTAAGTTGTTTTGTTATCTGTAGTTGTAACCAAACTGTTCCTCTTCCTTCTCTCTCTTCCTCAGAAATCTCAGCTGAGCGATGTCGAAGCTGAGATCAAAAAGACAGAAAATGAAATGGCCGTAACAGACAAGAGTAAGTGTCCAACTCAGAAATATTCCATCTTCAAAAATCTACAATGCTTCTAAAAGATATATAAACTCCTTGTAAACAGCAATTAAAAATCCTAAAAACATAGATGTGTCAGGTCTTTCAAATAAAAACAAAAAATTTAAGACATTTAAAGTGTTCTTGACTTAATTTCATTAGCAAAAAAAATTAGTGGGGCACCATTGGCAAAAATGTAAACTTAATGGGATTGTGGCTGGTAACCATTTTTTCTGAAGCATTTGTTTGTGTTCAGCCATTTTTGTTGTTGCTTACAGGCTTCTTGAAATTGGGCCCTGATCATCAAATGAAACTGTTTGGTGTTTGTAATGATAGTGTCTGTTACTTTTCTCTTTTCAGAAAGCACATCTGTCGTTGAAGATGACTCCCTTGATGCCTTCATGGCGGGTATCAAGAGCGGGAAGACAATGGACAAGACGTGGAGAGCTAAACTGAAGTTGCAGCTCATTGAACTGAGGAAGGAACAATCCAGACTGGTCCGATTGGTCAACATTGCAAAACCTACCTCCATGCCGGCACTGAAAAAGTATATCATGATTTAACTAATTTCTGAGGTTTCTAACAAAGAGCACAACAGAAGTATGGCGACCTCTGATTTATATAGCAAATTCTGAACTTTTATGAAACTTCAAAAAACAACTCATGAGGATCTTAAGGCCGATAAGCAAATTGTATTGATTTCATAAAATTGCTTTTGCATATTTTGGACCTCCTGGTAAATGGAGTTTATTTATCAAGAGTGGTCTACAAAGTAATTGTTTGCAGAAAGACACAAAATTTACTTTTGGATTTTGATTTGTTTTACAAACTTTGACTCATTTTTCAATTAATGACCTTTCGATTTTTACGAGAATGAAATTGCCCTATTCGACCTTATAGCACTTAGCCAACGAAGTGTTGCCTCTCTTGTTTGCTTTTTATTTACCCAAATATGAAGTTTATACATGAATTCTTGAAACTTTAAGACAAGAATTTATAAGTTTGAAATATTTTTGCTGTTATCTCTACAGGCCATCCAGCCAGATGAGTTTTGCAGCACTCAGTAAGAAGCTCCCTATGTTTGGATCCATGAAAGGCCGCGCTGGATTAAAGAACAAGACTTCAGTAAGTAGAAATAGTTGGCTAGGGTTTGATCCCTAGTGCTCCAATAATGTAGTCAGGCGTGTCAGTACAAAAAGGGTGGACACAGTTTTCAAGGTATTATATTGGATTATAGGATAATAACCATCAGTGTTTGAGAGCTTACTTATTATGAAGTTCATATTAGAAACCCTGTTTCTGTGAAATTATTCCGTTTGAAATGTTTCCCTCTGAATTGAAGTAATGTTCGGGAAAACTGTTTCTGAAGACCTAAAAAAAATGGCTCTTCGATAGATTTACAGACAATTAGTTGCTTTGAGTATAAAGATTCACCTTAATACAAAAGAGCAATTTATCAACACTATTGTACACAAATTTAATAGTTCTACCGTTTTACAGATACCATCAGCCAAAGCTGCACCCCAACCTTCCCATTCTTTTCCCGCTTCCCTGAGTCAGAGCAACATGGAAGAAGAAGAAGATGAACAAGATGATGATGGCCTAGTCTCTCCTCCAGCCGCCAAACACTCGGCCAGTGAATCAACCGCACAGAACATGAATGAGACAAACAGAGAAGTGTCTGCTCCTGAAGGCAAGGTGAGTTTACAAGACTACCAGATCCCTGGGACTGTGGAACTCCCTGATGTCATTTGGTTCAAATATTTTCAGGCCTCATTTTTAGTGAAATACTATATAAAACTAAAAACATCCGCTCTGTGGCATCACACAGGATCTTTACCGATTTGCTTTGATTGAGGGAAGAGGGTGGGGGAGATTCATCTGTAGAATATTATTTCTACTTGATCTGTATTTATTTTGTTTTTTTTTACCCATACACCGATGTGTGTTAGCACTGTGTACTTGGTACTTTCCCGAGTCTTTTGCACAAATATCACAGGCATGTTACACGGGTGGGATTCGAACCCACGACCCTTGCAATTCTAGAGCAGTGTCTTACCAACTAGACTACCGAGGTTGCCCGGCAGCTAGAGGCAGTTCAAATCCTATGTTTTGGCAGTGGGTACCGCAACGATGTAATAGATGTTAAATTTGCATCGGGGATGAATAATATTAATTTTGGTTTTTACGCATACACCGATGTGTGTTAGCACTGTATACTTGATCTGATTTCTGATTTTTGTTAATCAGGAAAATTATGATGAATAGCCTGAAAAGATAAAGGTCTGCACCATGTGTACATATAGGTCAGCCTTTTCTACTTTATAAAAAGTTCCTACCGTTTTTCAATGGCCAAGTATCATGCCTGAATATTGTTTAAGAAAATTGTCTGCTTTAACCAGCTCTATGAAATGTTTGCCCTGGGCATCAGGGTTTATGAAAGCCAAAGACCATCTTGAAACTTGCATCACTGATTTAGTCCTTGGTGAGCAATTGCTACTACTATTGCAATGCCCCTAAACACCTTCCTGAAGATGGTATACTGTTTGAAACATTGATACCAAACCAGCTTTTTCCAGAACCAACACTCACTTAAACGAGAACTATTATTGCATGGTTGTACTCGCAAGTTTACTATTATTTATACTTTATTCTTAACCTTCCTGTATGTCGCATTGCAGTCTGATCAAGCACAACACAGGATAAATCCACCCCCAGCTCGAAGACTGGGTCCCTTCATACCAATCAAGATCCGTAAGCTGAATGGCCAGGGCCAGGACCAGGAGGAAAGCATGGATGCGGGAGAAGCGACCGCATCATCCGTGACTGAAGAACCGGAGCAGTCAAAGAGGACAGACGAAGAATACAGAGAGAAAGATGTGAGGAGTACTGCGGAAATGGATGAGGGGTCGAGGAAGATGCAAACCTCTGGTAGAATCCCTCAGGGTACAAGTGACAAAGACGATGGAAGGAGTTCTTCAGAGACAATAAAGACAGGGAGAGCCAAGGAGCAACCGAGGAAGATGCCTCCTCCGAAAATCGGCGAAGATGATGAAGGGATGGGTTCTTTAAAGAAAGTTAGAACACTTGGGACGGAGAGGGAGATGGAGGAGAAAGAAGACAAAGAAGATGTGGCTGAATGGTTGCCTCCTGTTGGTAAGCATTGTATGGGTGGGATGTGAACCCTCTTCAGTTTACTCGCACAAAATGCAAAGAGCTGTCCATTGATACAGAACACTGTGGATTTGTATTCATAGATAGAGGTCGGTTACTCTGTAAGTCTGTGCCATCAAGTGACTTCACTTTAATTTTGTGTGAAAATAGACTCTAGAAGGCAAAGAAAAAGACGGTCTGACAAACCCAATGGTTTCATTGGATAGACAAATACATACTGTACATGTAAGACCCGTAACTGGGGGGCATTTTGGCAGTTGTAACCAATAACTGTTTCGGTTGAACTTGCCATTGATTGATCACTGGCCATTGACCAAAACACTTTTTTTATGGCTTGCAAGGTCAAAGGTACATCTGGCAGGTAACCAGCAGGTTCTCAATGACAGTATATGTTATTCACAAGCCTTAAAGTGTGATGTCAGATGTTTGGGCTAGCTTTGGAATTGCCTTCAGATATACCATCCTCTAATCTATTGCATCACCCAATCTCAAAGATCTATGAATTTTTTCCGAATAATTTGACCATTTTTGTTTTTTTGTGTGTAAAATCTTGTTATAGGTCAAACTGGTGACGGAAAGACACATCTGAATGCAAAGTTTGGTTACTGAGAATGAACTGTGAAAAGTGATCCGGCACCAGGCACAAATAGTGCCTTAACGATTGAACTACCAGTAGGGCATCAGACTAAGGACTGAACTACCAGTAGGGCACCTGGCTAAGGATTGAACCAGCGGGACACCAGACTAATGCTGTTTCTGAATAAAGCGTCTCTGGCTTTGGCTACGACTGCTGGCTGCAGCAACAACCTGGAAGAATAGGACTGAACTACCAGTGTGGCACCAGACTAAAAACTGAATTACCAGTAAATGACCGAATCTCACAATCTTTGTTGTGAAACTGGATCAAGGGAGAGGTTGTTGACCGAGAACCCCAAATACACTTATCTTGTAATAAATGAGCAGCACTAGATGAATAACTAACTGAGGGATCAAAAAACTCTGCGGTGTTTAGTTTTTACTTGAATCAGATGAGGATATTCTTATGTAAGAGTATATTGATTCTGAAGACGTCTTGAGTGATGGATCACTTGGTTTTATGACCCTAAGACCTGAACTCTAACCCTTCTAAGATGTACCTGATACTCCTGTATTTGTTTTTAATTCATGTGTGATTCGTTTTTCTGAAGCACAATAAACTATCATGAAAATAGACACAAATCCAAAATTCCTTGTACACTTATTTTTGACAAAATGATTTACAGTGAGTAGGGCATCATGGCCGATTGGTTAGTAGCATTGATTTCATCTTCTGGTGGTTAAGTCATCATAGTGTGAGTTTGAAACTCGGTCATGGCTTTTGATCAAGATTCTTTCTATAATGGCTTCTCCTCACTCAAGGGTATACATGGGTACCTGCGAGGGTAGAGATTGATAATGTGTATGAACAAGCCTTCGGAGCACCACGGCAGCTCATGGCTGTATACTCCCTAGGGAGCTGAGAAAGATTAAAGGAATGTTATTAGTCCAATGACTAGGGCACTTATGAAAAGCGCATTGAGATGGTTCTTGTTATTAAATTAACTATCAATATCATTGTGATAAAGACTTTTATTATTTCAAGCTAGTTTTACGTCATTGATGCGCACATAGCAGACTCTAGAGGCTGCAGTGTCTGTCCTCGTTTCATTTAGCCAAGAAAGGTTCATTGTCGTCGTCCAGCCCGACTCTGCAATTACCAGGTTTCATGGCAAGGTTCAGCTTACAACTTTGACAAAAACAAAGTTGTTGCTTTGAACATAGAAATTGCAAGCCCAGAAGTCGTGGTCCAGAAAATAGAAAATGTTTTTGTGAAATGTAAATTCAAGCCACACAGGAGTTAGACATTTCCAGTTTTGTTTACAGGTAATGCATGCCCCTTTACATGTAAATTATTCCTCTGCCTTGATCAGGCATGCAGAATGGCATCAAGGGATTCTTGCAGCGATGTTGAGGCCCAGTTTCAACGCCACTTGGTCACCACATCTTAGTTAAACTTTGGTTAAAATTGAATTTGGGTTTAATTCCCAAAGTAGAGAAAAGAATAAAAACAACTGCAGGCATACAAGGGACATAAGAAAGTATATTCCAATTGCATGACACAAGTCTTGGTGCAAGACGTTATTCAACATCGGTGGATTAGTTGCGATGTGTGTAGTGTTGAGTGCATGTATGTAGGGCCTATGGTTTTCTAACTCAACCAAGACTAGATATACGAGGCCCCGAGTTTCACCCGTCCATTCTAGAAATAGAGATTATTTACACCTCCAATAAAACACAGCCAAGAAGTACACAACACAAACACAAAATTTTCAAATAGAATTCTTCAACTCGTGGGGATGGAGAGTTAACATCTCCAATTTAATTATTTTATTTTATTTTTTTTTGTATTTAATTCCATAATAACAAGAGGTATTGTACAGAACAGAATATTGACCTTTAAAAAATAAAAATGACCAAAAAAGTAATGAAAATAAAAAAAGACAAGCATGCAGCGGAGGACCGTGTGACTAATGTCAAAGGGTTAACCCACGTACACAGCAAGCTCTTATAGAAAGGATGCTACAATACTGTCATCTTAAATCCACACGGAACAATTCCACCCTCACTGTACGTTTCCCTTGAAAAAAAAGAGACTTTTACTTGAATATGTACTAAAATATATTCACATTTAGATTCCTTGCTACGAAGGTTTGGTAGTGTATAAAAATCCACTGTTTTTTAAAGCCCGCAGTCTGTGTGGAGTTAAGATGTGATATGACTAAGCCATGACTTTTTTTTATTTTATAGGGTGAATGGATGAAGCAATTAGACAGGTCTGCTACGGACAACTCAAAAATCTAACACACTTAACTTACATAATTTATCATTTCTTTTTATATCAACATTATCATTATCAATTTTACAAGTGTTATTTCTTTTTAAGGAGCCAGCCTGTTTAACCAGTTGACAATGACACAATGATAACAATGCAATGATTTCAAAATGGATGAATGCATTTTTTAGTTTTTTTTTATTTTATTTTATTTTATCGTCTTTCTTTCCAACTAAGAAATATGTGCAACCATTTCAGCTTTTTTTTTTCTCAATAAATTTTTTATCCAATTTTTTTTTCTTCTTCTTCTTCTTACTTAATGCACAAACATTTACACATTTACAGATCTTGTTAAAGAAAACTGTGCTACAATGGCCAATTGTTTCAACAACAAAATAAACCTATGTTTTAAAAAGCAAAAAAACAAAATCAAAATATGATCACAGATGTGCCATGGTATATAAACTTCAACTCCTCTTGTAAATATTTTTTTGGTATAAAACATGTATTAAGCCTATGTAGATCTACAGTTCATCTCAATAAAACTATTAGCCGACTGGGGCCCATACTGTTTATATACTCGGCATTTGTAGTATTTACAAGGATTACATTGCTCTACCTGCAATTGTGAATCTGGTATAAATATTGAGCATGTTGTTGGCATTTATTATACAGAAGACCACTACAAGCCAAAAAAAAAAAAACACAAACCAATAAAACAAAATCAAATAAAGAACACCAAAAGAATTGCAATGAGCTGAGCTTTGTCAAGGCTTTGTGAAAAAGTGACCACAAGGCTGAAATCTTTATGGTCCAAAAACGGAGAGAGTGGTTTTCCAGAGACATCCAGCACTTAGGATGCAAATTATCATTCAAATAAAATGTTGCAAGCTTCGAATAGTCTTCTGAAGGCCATAACAAAGTCAACTCTGTTTGTGAAAAGTCATAGTTTGCACGAGGTCTACATTCCTTATAGTAGGATTAAGTTCCGTAGAATAGAACTGCCTCGTTTCCTTGATGAGTATTCAACCCAGTGACATTATTGAAAGAAAAAAAAGAAAAGAGCAGACAACACACATACAGTTGGATTATTGTCTCATTCGCATCATGTCAAAGTTAACCCAAATCCATTCCTGGTAAAATCATCTAAAACCTGGAGCTATTTACTGGATGCAACCAAAATGAAATTCCAACAACATGACCACAAATCAACAAGCACTGCTAAAATTTTCTTTTATCAAATTCAATTGCTTATTAGTGGTGGTGCCATTTCATCATCGACAATTCTGCCTGCTCCTAAGGTTTTTACTGTTCCAAACTAGTTTACTTTTGCTTACACTCTTCTACTCTTGAGGGTGGGGGAAGGGGGGGGGGGGCTGCAGTGCAGAATATTGTTCACTGGGTATGACATTTACAACGATACAAACTCGGACCCATACCCATTTTCCTAAATTTTCTAATCAAGGATTTCTCCGTCGTAACCAGTCAAAACATCATGTGAGGTATAACACTTTGACTGGTTCCCTGCTTTATAGTTCAACAAACTTAGACTTTCGTTACTTAGAAACAAAACCGTTTAGGAAAGGATACTTGGGCGAACGTTCAAGCTTACATACTTGTAACACAATTAGTTCATCCATTCTTGTGCACAGCTGAACTGTTCTGTTCTGAAGTATTCAGAACAAGATCTTAAGGGTCTGGCTGGGAATCTAAACTACAGCTTCAGGATGAGTAAGGCGTACTGCTTGAACCCATATCTGCCCGACTGGTCACAGTACAAACACACAATTCCTGCCCAAGCCCACATAGTGCTCATTGCTGCAAAGCAATAAACATTAATTCTTTACTGCCTTGCAAATGAACATATCCCCCAACAAACTGTATACCATTGGAAAGTACAAACTCTTTCTCTTTAGAATGATATGTTGCCATGTTTTCCCATCATTAGTTAATGCAAGCACAGAGAAAGACACTAACCTATTGCACATCTATAGGTTTCTGCTATAGGCAGGCGTTTAGATATGGGTGAAGTATATAACCCTAAATGCTTTCATCCCAAATTTGACATACAACGGATCAACTGAAGCAAGATGTGACCATCAATAGACCCCTTGCGTATGACGTCACAAGACCCAAAACAGTACCATCACTGAGGTCAATGAAGACCAAACATTGGCCAAGACTTATGCACAACGCGTGCAAGATTCCATTGTTCAACCACAGTGAAGGCAGCCAATGCAAGAGGTCAACTTGTGACCATTCAGAAAACAGTCTCAAACACCCAGCTGGCAGATAATTCTGCTAAGCAGGTTTGGAACCAGCTGGATGCTATAACATTTTGTTAAATTCTACCAACATCTCGACCAGTTATTACGACGGAACTTCACACTGTGCATACGAAGTACCAACTTCTTTCATTTCTTTCTCAATCCTTTCATATTCATTCTCACAGCCAGGCACATCCTCTCCAAAGTAGATCAAACACACTCATTGCTTGGGGACGTGGGACGTGGGACGGGGAACCAAACTTAAATAACAACAAAAAAGGTCAATTGTGTACAACTCTGTTTTCAAAACAACAAATAACCCCAACTACATGTATACTTTGCAGTCATCAAACTTATTTGACTAACGTTTCCACATTACAAAACAAAAATGTGTACCTCTAATCTGAATTTGTCTTTGTTATTATTATTTTTTAACATTCTATAAACATGTACACAACAGTTTCATTATATTGCCCCAAACACTTTTTCATAATTTACATCAATTAAAAACATTCAGAAACCTTGGCTGTACTGTCTATCATGTTGTAGTATTCCTCTCAAATATTGCTGATCTTAACGCGGCTGCTCGTTTTCTTATCTTGGGTATTCATTTAAAAATGAATACATTCGGTTAGATGCTGACATTCTACAGTCAATGTTTACGTACCAGTGTAGTCAAAAATGTGCATGGAGAATCGCTCACAGGAAAACAAACAAAATGTGCTAACTGTTTAAATTGCTACAGGACAACATTACTGATATGCATTGTCACTATGACCGAGCTGAACTTGTATGAAGCTTTGATTATTCCTTAATCTCTGTTATGTAAAAAATAAATGACAAAATTACCAAATCAGCAGGCCATCATAAAAGTTCATGGAATTTTGAGAAATGTGAAGTTTGATCACGAAAATGCTGTAGTTGATCTGGCCATGGCTTTGGCTGTATTTGTAGATGCTTTGTTAAATACATGCTATTGTCAACAGGTTTAAACTGGCTGGAACTGGTTCAAGCTGGCTTGACCTGGTTCAAGTTGCTCTATTTTATCTGGTTTCAACTGGTTTTAAGGCTTGATTTGACAATAGAAATCAGCCTCAACTTGCCAGTATTGACTGGTTTGGACTGGTATTAACCGTCAGTGTCAATTTGTGAACAATGGTCAGTTCTGATTGTGACCATGTCCGGAGACCAATGATAGTACCTTAAATGGTGGTACCAGGTGCCAGACTTATAAAGCTCATTGTGTATTGATAAGGCCGACACTCAATCTTGCTGTCATATAAAGCACCAGTCTATTAATTTCACCATCATGCAGAGAGGTTTTATAACCAACACAGATTTGGTTAAAAAAGTTAATTAAATGTCCACTTAAAAACTAAAAAATATTTACGAACCAGGCTAGCCATCCCTATAGCAGAATGCAATATCCCACAGGGACTCAAACTTCTTCAATTTTGTTTAAAAACTTCTGCTGCAAACTGGAAGAATTTATTTTCTGTATAACATTGAAACATTCATGAGAGTGGGTTATTCAATACAATCTATACATTAATATTAACATTCGTTTAAAACCGTTGGATACGACACACGCCATTTCTTGTTTACCCCCTTTGGATGAAGAGCAATGTCGCCAGCAACAGCGCTGGCGATCAAAGTCACTTAATCACCGACTTGTTACAATTTAGGAATCAGTTGCTTTAAAAACCTCCCTCAGTATGACATTGTGCTGGGCCCAATTTTTATGGAGCTGCTTCTAAAGCCGAAAAATATTGCTGAACGATTTTCTGCTTAGCAAAAATGAGCAGGAGGCCAGTCACTAATTGTACATGTAACTTGGTTGTTTAGCTGGTAAGCGTAATTTTTATTGTGCTAAGCTACTTTTTGTGCTTAAGCACCTATATGAAATTGGGCCCGCATACAATAGGCTCATACCATCTGGAAACACCCACTCTGTGCAACACTCACAATGTCTATCAAATCGGTTGCATGAGAGTTTATTCAACTCGGCCATAATTATCCCATTTTGAAAATTACCCATTCACTGACCACACTCTCTCACACTCACCTGACACCCACACGCATACTCACAAACTCAGGTTGACCTTTCACACTCATGCATACATATACAAACATTAACATTTCTATTGCCTCATTCACAATTTAAAAATCATATGCAGTATAAGTTCCCCCTGGCTTACAAATCAAAGCCAGACCCCCCACCCCCCCCCCCCCCCCCCTCTGCATATCCACTTATTCTGGCCACATTATTTCAAACACATCTAGTATCTCAACAGACATAACTATAAAAACGGATGAAAATTAGTAAGAGAGAAAAAGAAGAGGGGGGGGGGGAACTATGGTCTTCTGTTTTTGTTTTTTTATGATGTTTATAATAAAAATCAACAATACATTTGTAGTATCTAATGAATACAAGAACCATGGAGGAAGAAAAGCTGAGGAACTAACTTCTGTCACCGAAAGGTTGCGACACGAACCTCACTAACAGCCCGGCCCCTCAACTCCACAGTAAGACAGAAGAGATTTGTTTTGTTGTCTTTTCCTCTTTTACACTTCGAGGGAATTGCTTCTCCTCAGAAACCTCGTTCCACAAAATGCGAAAAGCTGTGGATATGTTTGTGTCAAATTTATTTTCTATTCCTGGTTTAGATGCAAGCATCACACACAAAACACTTTGGCAGTCAACTGCTAACTATGACATGATTTTTTAAACTTTCTTTGCCTCAGAGGCAAGCCGAAGCCCTAGCTGAGCCGAGCCGAACCAAGCAGGGGAGAGGCTGACCGCTGGAATTGGGGACCGCCGTTACTTGGCCTTACTGGTCTTGTTAGCAGCATTGTTCATCTCTAGTTTACTCAGGCGCTTCCATAGTTCATCTCGTTCCTTCTCCTTTTTCTTCTCTCTGTAAAAAAAAAAAAAGAAAAAAAAGTTACAAATTTGGTTTTCAAAATATCTAAAATTTGATTCTTTACAACAGAGGAAATCGTAAATTACAAAACACCAGTGGCGTCAAAACAAAACCGAAACAAAATCTAACACAAGTCACGAAGTTAGTTTTAAAATATATAAAAAAAAAATCAAAAATTCAGATTTATAATTTGATTCTATAAAACAGAGGAAATTGAAGAAAAAAAACCCCACCAAAACACCAGTAACCTCAAAACCAAACCCAACACAAATCACAAAAATTGGTTTTTAATATATCAAATTGCAATTAAAAAATCCAGATTTTAGGTTTCCAATCTCTTAAATCCAATTTTGTTCTTTGAAAGAGAGGAAAATGTTAAAAAGAAAAAACTTAGTTGCTCTCAATACTTACTTTTGTCTCTCTACCTTGTAACCAGATGTTAGGTCGTCGAACAATTGGCTATTCATTTCCATAAATGTCTTCAGTACATTATAAACCAGTGCAACTATAGTCCTGTAAAACAAACATAGTACAAGAAAAGTTAAGATAAAGAGAGAAACATTGATAGCTTTCAACTTTGCCTGGGTCCTTTACTACTACTTTTATAATAATAAATTTTAATCCTCAGTGGTAAAACTCATCAGGTGGCCTGGAAAATTCATCTTTGAGAGGGCAAGACCATTTTCATTTTGCAAAGGTCATTTCTACTGGAAAAACTTTAACTCTATGGGGGAACACTTTTGGTAGAAACATACATAGAATTGAGGTTTCTTTATACTAGATTACATGACATAACAAAAATGAAGAGTCATAAAATATCTTGTGCTCTTGAAGGGAAGGTACACTATTGGTAATTGTCAAAGACCAGTCTTCTCACTTGGTGTATCTTAACATATGCATAAAATAATAAACCTGTGAAAATCTGGGAGAAAATGATGGAAGAAAAAAACCCTTGTTGGAAGAATTGTGTGCTTTCAGATAGGAACAAAAGACTTCTAGCTAGAAGTCTTTTAATATTTTAGTGAGAAATTACCTTTTTTTCAAAAACTACGTTACTTCAGAGGGAGTCATTTCCCACAATGTTTTATACTATCAACAGCTCCCCAACGCTTGTTACCAAGTCAGTTTTTAAGTTAATATTTGTTTTGAGTAATTACCAAATGTGTACCATCCCTTTAAATGCCTTCAAGTGTGAATGACCATATCCTCAAAAATGAACATGAAACATGCACCATGAAAATTGAAGGATTAAGGGGGGTTTAATGTTTCTCGGGTTACTCTTATGTTAATGGATAAGTGAATAAAACAGATTGAATCAAAGATAACATGACATCAGCCATCCCATGAAAAGATTAGGAACCCCCGCATCATTTCAAAGCTTGTTTCAGTATAAATGATTGTGTTACTTCCGGTTATGCATCTCTTGATTTCAGTCTTATACATAATTCACAATAGACTGTGCAAGTCTCGCATGAATTCAAAATTCCTGGACCAAGTTGGTCCCAACCATATTTAGTTTTTATGTGTGCATGATTCTGTTTTATGGCTATACAATTTCTATCAAATTGTTTGTTAAGTGAAATATAGCCATGATCATTACAGAATGTTGCCCAACTGAGGATCATGCTATCAGTAGACCTGTGTAAGGGTCGCCAAAATTGGGCCATGATAGGCAAATGGGTTTCTAAAAAATAAACATCCTTGTCGGTAGCTAGTGTACGTCTATTCCCCCCGCGGGACTTCAAGTGACCAGAAGAGGGACTATTTCCCGAGGCCAGTCAATATGTGTATAATAGTTAAAATATAAATGTGGTAGAAAGCTTCCCTTGAAATATTACTTGCTGGGGTGCTGTAGTTTTTGAGAAATGAGTAAAACAATTTCACGAACCTTATTTGCGATTCAGTGAGACGAAAATTATTTTAGCACTAGGAACAACAAATCTCTGCGACTCCCCTAAAAACATTGAACTGTGATTTTCACCCTTTTTTTTCTCTCAAAAACTTGTAACTAATGACACGGACACCTCTACAGGTAAATGATAATTACATACATCTTCATTCAAAGTGGGTAGGGGTTGATGTCATGGCCGAAAAAACTTGAGCAACAAAAGGTATGAAAACCCTTCCAAGAGTTACTTACTGATTCCAATGTTCCTTTGATATCCTATAGAGACTAGGGAACATGACGGGCATTACAGTTAATGAATTCTCCTCTATCAGACTCAATATATATTCATTATTCCAGAAGTATAGCGCCCTCTCTGCTACCTGCAAAGACACAAATCCAGAAAAGAAGAAGAAGAAGAAACGATTAGTTTAGTAAAGCTGTGCTACCATTGAGAGACCCAGCTTAATTTGAAATCATAACTACATACAAACTGATCTAAATGCATTACAGGGACAAGTGGTTTTGTAAACTGGACAAAAGTTCTGGGCCCAATTTCAAATTCTGCGCTTGCGATAACCATACTTTACTTAAAGAGCAAGCAGCTGTGTACGCAAAGAATAGTAAAGTAAGAACAGTATTCCCTGTAAACTCTGACTTATTGCTTACGGTAAGTAGAACAAAGAAATTGGGCCATGGTGCTGTCAGAAGTTGATCTGACGTGGAAGTTGCATGCCTGATTGTTTTTTTCTTCATCTAGTTTATTGGAAAACTTAGTTCTGTAGCCTGCAGGCTGAATTACAACACAGCATCCTGGGTTCTGCAGCCTGACCTGCAATACAGTATCCTAGTTCGGTAGCCTGCAGGCTGAACTACAGTACAAAATCCTGGTTCAGTAGCCTGGAGGCCAAACAACAATACATAATCCTAGTTCTACAGCCTACCGGCTGTACTGCAGAACAGAATCCTAGCTTTGCAGCCTACAGGCTGAACTGCAGAACAGGAACATAGTTCTGTAGCCTGCAGGCTGAACTACAGTACAAAATCCTGGTTCTGCAGCCAGGAGGCCAAACAACAATACAGAATCCTAATTCTGCAGCCTACAGGCCTAACTGCAGAACAGAAACATATTTCTGCAGCCTACAGGCTAAACTGCAGAACAAAAACATAGTTCTGCAGCCTACAGAATGGATTACGTACAGCCTGCAATACAGACTCATGCACACATACACATGTGAGTGTTCTTTACGATAATTATACCGCTAGCAACCAAACAGGGATTCACGGGCCAAGCTAACAAACTTGGATGTTGTTTACTCACCTGAAAGTGTGGACTTGCTACACACCTAGCCAGCTGTTTAAACAAAACCTCCTGAATCTTGACAAACTGTGAAGGCTCTATCACATCTAAGACTTCCTCGATCTCACCCAGGAACATGACCTAGGTCAAAGGTTAGAGGTTAAATTGTTAGACCAAATGTCAATAAACATACCCTCCAGTACATTCATGTTTCGTCAGAAGTGCAAATGTTATAGACAGGTGGGACAAAAACAAAATTTAAAAACAAGAATGAATAAAAAACATGTAATTTAATTTTTTTTAAACAGTTATATACAGGATGAACTTAAATTACAAAAGTTATTTATATTATTTCAATTTCTGCTTAATCACTAGCCTTGAGTCTTGCTAAACCTTGAGTACATGTAAACCCTATGCATATATTCTGAGCTGTGTAATTAAGTTTTTGATTAAAATTAACATCAAACTTCCTTTACAATTACAAACCAAAAAGAGTAAGTACTATTAAATACGACATAAAATAGCCCCATTCCTTGCGTCAATGCCTTAAAAAAAAAATAAAAAAAGTTTTTCCCTCTCAAAGTGTGAAACTTGAAAAGAGAGGAAAAACATACTACTAGGTCTGAAACCAAAGCTAATTGGATACAAAGTCTTTAAAATCTCCCCTAGTGCCCGGCCAAATTGTTTTTAATAACAGTCCAGCATTGGGGGGGGGGGGGATGAATAGACTACGTGGGCAGCATGGAGACATTGTGCAATCCATACATGAGATGGATGGAGAGAGAGGACAGATTGGCAGCTACCTCAAGGTATATGACTGCATTTCAGATCTGAGAAAGGAACGAGCTTTGGATTGTGTGGGTGCAGATGGGAAGGCGATGCCACTCTGCTCGATTCTATTTCAGGCCTTGAGGGGATTTTTGTTTCTTCCCCTCGTTCTTTTCCGATAGACTAAGCTTGTATTTTTGGATTAACTGCAGTTGTCTAATTCACCTTTAACAGCATCTTAAAGTGTCTGTGCTTTATTAGCACAGGATGTCTGGGCTTCATTAAAACACAGTGCGACCGCCATCTTTGCGTGGTTCCCTGTCATCAATTGCAAATCATGAATACAAATGTTCATAAACCACAAGGGGGACAGACTTCTTTTCATTCAAGGCTTTGTCAATTTGAAATGGAACACCACATAATAAGTTTATTTTTTTATAATTTTTATAATAGGTTTTGGGTACCTTTTCAAAATGCCCATAGATTTACATTAAACTTACAGGGTTTGAAGATAATGCTAGTGGAAAGCTTCCCTTCAAATATTACTTACTGAGGTGCTGTAGTTTTTGAGAAATGAGTAAAACAATTTCATGAAAACACATTTGTAAATGCTTAAAGCAATTCTCATGACATTGTTTTACTCATTTCCCAAAAACTACAGCAACTTTTTACTATCATTATCTTCAAACTGTGTAAGTTTAGTGTAAATCTGTGGACATTGTGTTTTTTGCCCTACAAAAGTTACAAACACACTTTAACAGGAACAAGTCATAAGGTGTGTAGAATACGCAAGAAAAACTGTGTACATGTATGACTGTGAGCATAAAATGCTGACATGGAATCCAACTCCGTAGTCAATACTGTGTGTGGAAAGCATTATTATGCATGCGCTCACCGCAACACGCTTCAAGAATTGACCATTGATGTTTATCAACACAATGTTCCCTGGGGTTAACTTTCAGTTCAGTTCAGTTCAGTTCATAAAAACATAATATTACAGGGAGACGGCCAACATGGGGCTCAATAGACAGCTTTCACAATCCCTGTTTGTCTGTTTCACTTAAGTAATCTTTTTAATATTGTATTTTACATAAAGATATATTCTTAATTGTAAACCAAATTCCCTTTTTTTGGTGATGTATTTTAATCAAATAAACCAATATTGAAAAATTGGTCGAGCACCGGCACGTTAATCAGGAAAGTGGTTGGTTCAAATCCCCCATAGATATTTTCTTGTAGCTCAACCACAAATCACTATAACATTCCATCTTATGAAAAAGTTGCCTCTGCACAACCCTTCACACCCGATGGTGGTTGAAAATTCTCTATTTTACCAGAGGATAAATCATAATCCCACGCGCACTCCAGGAGTACGAGCAAATATTCGCACATCTGCTTGCCATATATGCAACTCAGGCCTTGGCCTCCTTGCATATGTGTCATGCAGAAGGACTATTTATTTGTAGACTCTACTCGTGCTTGTGGGATAACTAATAATAATATCTGAAACTGTAGATCTCTACTTAATCAGATTCAATCAGCAGGGACGTGTGGACCAAACTCAGCCGTATCTGAACCATCAACTTTAAAGGCAAAGGTTTTTGGAACCTTGCGATTAGAATGAACTTTAAATAATAGTAAACTTGCGGGTACAACCATGTAATAGTTAGAGTGTTGGCTCTGGAAAGAGCCAGTTTGGTTTCGACAATTCAATTACTTGTCAACTTACCTCTTTCTGACTACAGGTTTTTGGCCAATACTTCAATAAACCTCTAACGACCTGGTGGGAGACACATAATTTTGTAATTAACTTACATTGTTACAAATCATTACTAGAATCCTTTCTTACATTGCAAATTAAAAAATATAATTATTATTTGTTTATTAGAACCAAATTATTCAGTTAGTTATGGTTGCATGATACATATTTAATTCCAGATTCAGACATTACCTTAAAATATGTATGCACAATATGAACACTAAGAAAGCGCCAAAACCTGTCTCAATCAATATTTTCAAAATAGTTTTTACTATTTGTTATAATAGCGGTTGTTTTATCTGATTTAATTTGGAAAAAGCATATATTCAACACTTGTTTTCAAGAAATGCATAGGTTTTTTTTTCTTCAGACCTTTGTTTGAAAATATATTTTTTTTAAACAAACAATGTACCTTATTTGTGCCGTTACTGAAATAAAATTTCATTTACACTATTCCTAGGTCTAAATTTGGCGCCAAGCTTGCCAAAGCCTCATCACTACATTTGAAAGCACCTGAGACACGGCTTTGCAAAAGGTTAATTGCACAGGGCCAAAGAAATGCATTAGCAGGCTGCGCATGTGACAGAGTTTTATCAATCCAAAATGACAAGTCCAAATCTCTACCTGTAAAAATTAATCCCAGAGATATTCGGTTTCATTAAATTTTCTTTTTGGCTCGGTCCACCCCCCCCCCCTCCCCCCTCACTAAGGTTTCATACATGTAAGCCGGCGACGCATAGAGAGGATTGCACATAGGTAGGTTGTGCAAGAATCCATTAAAATTCCTGATGTAGATAGACTTGAATCATGAAAGTCATCTTGTGTCGGAGCTCTACTTTGCATTGTGCAGTGTACATACCTGATCAGTAAGCGTTGCATCTTTCTCTAGGAACTGCACTACACAATATGCCAGCTGAAACACAAAGAGAAATGGGCTATTACTAAAGATACATTGAGATACATCATGCTACTCTATGATGATACACAGTTCGCGTTGTAGCTACACCAATTTTAGTGGTGGGCTCTAAATCCACTTTAGCCAACCAAGGGCGAGCGGTTCAACCAAATTATTCATGTTTAGAAATGGGGCCATCATTGCTGAAGTGCAATGGGGGAAATCTGTGCTGGGCAGCACAGTGTAGGGCCAAGTTTGTTAGTTCAAGGGATAAGCCCGCCCAGCATCGCCCACCTAGGCTACAACACGGTACATTTGAATGACTGATTGCGTATCTGGGTCAGATTTCAATGCAGTACAACGTTTTAAAACGCGCCTCGACCCAACTTTGTGAACATGTTGCCAGATTTACCAACTGATCTTGAACTGATTTAGTAACTCAACCCCTGCTTAAATGGAAGACACAACATTCTGGTTGATTAACAGAGCAAATAACCGACCACTAAACAAGGATTGTCACATCTCCAGCCATTTCAATTCAAGCTCTTGTTGTGTATATATAAAGGTGTACTAAGGCCATGACTGAATTAGCGGCTACAGCTACGGCTAGATTTCCGCGTCATCATGCATTGAGGTATACAACATCCTTAGCGAGACACATAGCATCAGTCGTAGCCATAGCTGTAACCACCAGTTCGAAAATGGCCTTAGGTTTGGTGAATTCCTAAGTATTGATGTTGTTATTTTACACCTTACAGTATACATAATTCAAATGGAAAAAAAAAAAAATCATTGTGTGCCTTCCTGTTTATTTGCACTTGATTTGTTTTCTTTATAAATAATAGTCTTCCGACACGCCCACATAAATAGGTCACTTTGCTGACAGGGCTGGCTTGCTACTGCGACGCCATATTTACAAAATATATTCATGATCAATTCCAGGAATGACAAATATGTGTTCTTTCTATTAACATTTCACTCATGATTAATTAATGTAATGCATGTGATGTCGCTGAAGGAACATAACCATGCCAGCAAGTGACCTATTTATGTGGGCGTCCCTCACGACTATTTTTTTCAAAGAAAATAAATCGTGTAAAAAATATACATGAAAGCACAAAACTATTTTTCCGACTGAATTACTCTATAAACTGTACATACAAACTATACGGCAAAAAAAAACCATCAATACTTAGTAATTCCCCAACCTTGGAGCATTGTCACATCCCTGCATTTGAGTTGATCAAAAATCTGACATAACCTTAGGTAGTTTTATTTACCTACTCACAAAGACTATAGAATAAAAATACTTCAACCACTTCGTAGTTGATGGATGACATTTTTATTTACAAGAATTACAAAAAAATATTACCCTGTGTTATCTGAATGGATGGCAGCAAAGGAATGCTTTATGCTTACTTTAATTAATTACTAAGAAACAACTTGGTTAAAGGGAAGGTACACGTTTGGTAATTACTCAAAACAAATATTACCTTAAAAACTGACATGGTAACGAGCATTAGAGAGCTGTTGGTAGTATAAAACATTGTGGGAAACAACTCCCTCTGAAGTAACGTAGTTTTTGAGAAAGAGGTAGTTTCTCACTAAAATAATAAAAGACTTCTAGCTAGAAGTCTTTTATTCCTATCTGAAAGCACATCAATTCGTCCAACAAGGATGTATTTTCTGTCATCATTTTCTCGCAACTTCGACGACTGATTGAGCCCAAATTTTCACAGGCTTGTTGTTTTATGCTTATGATGGGATACACCAAGTGAGAACACTGGTCTTTGACAATTACCAAACTGGTACAATGACTTTAACAAGTGTAAATACATGTATGACATGTACCCTAGTGAACGAAAGGCTGTAAGAGTAGATATCATGTGTAACAATTCAATCATTGTCTAGACCATTGCTTTCACGCTTCTCAGGTTACTAGCAACCCTTCCTCTATATGCAAGAACAAAAAACTCCCACATACATTAGCTCCCAGCCTTCATAATGTACAGCATATCTTGAATAAGGCGTAGGGGTTACATGAGGTAAAAGATCCTTGAGATATAATGCATGGATGATACTGGAAAAGGTGAAATGTTCAATGTGTATCTGATTTCAACATCTTCAGCACTGGTTCTTGATATGACCTGGGAGCAATTTCACAGAGCTGCCTATAAGCAGAAAAAAGCTTCCCTTCAAATATTACTTTACTGAGGTGCTGTAGTTTTTGAGCAATGAGCAACAAGTCACAAAATAATTTAGGTCTCAGCGAGACAAAAAAAATATTTTAGCATGTCAAAACATATTAACCAGTTACACGTATGGTATTATACCATAACATAGCACAACTGGTTAGTAAGTTTTACATGTTAACATGCTAAAACCGAGACGAAAATTATTTTTGTGACATTGTTTTACTCTTTTCTCAAAAACTACAGCACCTCTGCAACTAATATTTTAAGGTACGCTTTCTACTATCATTATCTTCAAAATGTAAGTTTAATGTAAGTCTTTGGACATTGTGTTTTGTGTTAGAAAGTAGTACTTAGACCCTTTAACAAGCTCTATAAAAATTGGGCCAAGATTTCATGGCAATGCTTACTGCAGAATTCTACACTTACCGACTAGCAGATTACACTTTTAAAGGGGCTCGGGAAGTGTGGAACTATGTGGAGAGCAGTGCCGAAAAATACCTATGTCTATCTTAAAAACATCAGCTCTTTAGCAAAAGTATTTCAGGATTTAGCTCTTTAACAAAAGTACAAGGATTTCCTAGAAATTTGGCATTCAAACCGACCAAACAATTATCCATTTGCAAGGATGAAGGACTTTGCATACATAAATGATGTATACGCTACTTTATCCCATTCAATCAAAATGATAATCTAGATTAAATATTATGATAACCATAACCAGAGCGGTAATTATGCTGATAGAAAATCCCTCCTTAGAAGCGGTTAAGTACCCAAGTCGGCCTGGACAGCATGCATAAGGATTGACGGCGTGGTACAACACGCACTAACACACTATGCATACAGATGTTCATATACATTGCAGTCAAGCCCCTCGGGGCATGGCTAGAGAAAATGCTAAATAAATTATGAATTCCCATCAATCAAGACGTCTTCAAGTTCTATGGGCTCCACGGCGAGCCCTTGTGAGAAAAGAAATTGGTGGGGTTTTTTTTTTTCACTGAGAAAGCTAATACCCTGTTTAAGTGAGGATTATTTATGAAATGTGTGCATAAGGGGTTGTTCAGAATAATCAATGTTTAAAAATTTCTCCTCTTTTTCCCCGATATTGTGGAAGGTATGGTCAAAAGCAATAACTGAAAATCAAATTGATTGATTAAAATATAAGAAACAAAATATTTTTGAAGGGGAAATAAACACCCACTGGCCCCTTCCTGTTCATTTGTCATGTCAGTGCTATCCACTGTTATCGGTCCACCTTGTTCCAACCCTAGGCCTGATGGGGATAATATAGCAAAATAAAAATTGCCTCTTCTGTTTCAACTACAAAGTTGCATGCTGGAAGACAGGAACAGCCATTGACGACAGGAATGATATTTGGTTCTTGGGGAAAAGTAGGACCATTTTATCGAGTACGAGGCCTGACCTACATTACACAAGGTGTAGGCTCTAATAGACTATTCAGGCCTTATAAATAACAATTTTTCGGAGGGCAAACAAAAATTCAGAAAACAGAATAAAGTAGGAAGAATATCATGCCTGCATTGAAAACTCCTGAGCTTGGAGAGCTTTTAATGAAAATAACTGCTTCATTTGAGCCACTACATTGTTCATCACAGTATAAGGGGATATTTAAACAAAAAAATCTTTTTGGAATTGGAATGAAAATATCTGCTTTATTCCAAGCATTACTTATTTCATAAGAGTATAAGGGGATATTTACAACAAAACATCTTTTTGGGTGGGTGGGTAGAAACAAACTATAAACAAGATCAACATTTTTAACCATTAATTTCTCTGAACGGCCCCTAATATAAGACCCTACTGATGTATACAGTAAGCAGTTGAGGATTGAAACACATGACATTATGAGACACACTCCAAACCGAAACACTCCGTGGCACGATCTCAATTTAATTTACTTTCCACAGTTATATTCAACCCGCAGTGCTCTCTGCCCCCGATACTTTATTTCAGTCTCTTTATTCGTCGACGACGTGACGGGGGTCGTTATTTAATCAAAATGTTTCATAAGAGAATAGCGATTGATATAAATACACACCAGGCAGGAACTAATGCATATTTATTGTTAATTATATTAAGTGTTATGGATGCTACTCTATCTGTATTTGAATTTTTATTTTACATTTTTTATTTAAAAATTATTTTTTGTTAATGTGATTTTTCATGAAAAAGATATATTATAGACTGAAACAAACACACATGTAAATGATAACATAATGAAAGGAAATTATCAAAATCCCACATATTTGAGTAAATTTGAGTAAATAATTACAAGTTGGCCAGTCACAAAGTAAAGCGTTTGATACCTAATGGTTTCAATGCTCAATTTATGCTGCAATATGTTTTGATTTACAACAAAACGAGACGCTGAAAGCACTGAATGAAAACCACACATCTTATCCCCAGAATTGCTGAAAAGATGAAGTGAATGTTGATAGTGTGACAATCCCCCAGAACACAATATGATCGCAGAGATTGTGTGACCATGTGTGCATTCTATTAATTGTTTTCTTGGACAACAAACTTGGATAGATTGGACACAACTGACATTACACATCAGAAAGCTGTGGGTGAGCATAACATACGAAGTGTGGATCTGAGAACAAAAGAGGTCCATATAAAACCCAGGGTTTTGAAATACTATGTGGATTGACACACGTCCACACAGGGTTTTCACTACTGTTGGAGAATAGCCCTTTTTCCCAGGAGTGTATAGAATAAAGCGATATCCAAAAAATTACTGCAACACAGAGCTGTTTGTGCGAGCATGCTTTTGATATTGTATATCATTGTGCAATCTTCACTTGGGGTAAAAAGTTAATGAAAACAATACTTATATACCCGTTGACACAAAGGACTTTAACAAACGGGATCTTTTGGATGGTTGGACAGAATGGGGACAATCTTGAATCCATTTTGATGTTGTGTTTTATCGCTACATAAATGTAAGAAGTGTGGACCTAAGAACAAAACAGATCCACATAATATAGCGACTTGAAACACTTTGTGGACTTCTACCCACATTCACACAGTCCTTTTATTTTTTTACAGTATTGAAGAACATGATTTTCTTAAGTTTACAGAACAAAGGAGTGACTGCAACACAGAGCTGTTTGTTGGTGGTATCGGGGTTTACCCTCCCCAACCCATCAACGCCTTACCCTACCCTTAACCTCCTACTTGACTCACACTCTTACAGCTCCTCATAACCCCCTAGTCGCCCACAACCCCCTAGTCGCCCCTACCTAGTAGTGTTTTCTCACCTGTGCATGATAAAGACTGAGGCATTTGACCTTGTGCAGAGGGATGAGCACCTTGATCAGGAAACTCTTGTGCTCGTTTTTCAGCGGTAGTGCAAATCCATTGATTATACTGTCAGGGTCAAGAACAAACCATAATATTACCTCACATGTGTGGGATGAGATCTCTACACTAAAGAAAACAAGAACAAGAAAAAATCTCATGCAATTTTAAAACCCCAGTTCTGCAATCAGCTGTGTATACACCCACTGCTGGACATAACGCTAGAATGCCACCTTGCAATGGGCTGTGATTGATAAGAATGGCGCACTGCACCGTGAGTATGCCTCAAAAAAGCGCGGTCCAACCAAGGACCAATTTCATAGAGCTGCTTAACGGCAACTTTTGTGCCTACTAAACGTTTTTCATTTCATAGTGCTGCTTACCATAAGCACACAAAAAGGCATGCAAAACTTCCGGTGCTTACTGCATTTTGCTTTACGTTAAGCAGCAATCTGAAATCTGTGACGTGCATTCCGGGAAGTATGAACCGGGCTTAATGTGTCTGAACGACAGCAAAAACAACAGCTGATCAAGTTCCTTGAAAATCCCCCACAGCCTGCGTAGCGCGTTTCCTATTTCATGACCTTCTTGATGTCACATGCTTAATTAGTTGGATTGATATCCGGTGGGGTAGGAGGGTGATAGGAATGCAAACAGACAGAGGAAGAGAAAGAGAAGGGGGGGGGGGGGGGGTTGGGGGAAATAGTACATGTACATTCCCAAGCTGATGCTTGTGTCACCCCTGCATGTTAGTGGATCAGACACCATAGACTCCCCTGATATTAAGACCCACTCTCAACTCCCTTAGGGGGGTGTCTCCTCTACCCCACTTCACTTTTTTTTCATATCACTTCATTTCATTTATTCTGTGAAGCCAGTGACTCTCAGAACGCAACCTTCATCACTGTACTAACCAAGAAACCCAAATGGAGCGAATTCAAGGAAGTTTCAGGTTTAGATGTGGGAGAAAACACCGATGAATTATCAAAGGAAAAACCCACGCAATCAGGTAGGGACTGAAAACCCCTTCCCCGGAGCGCCCTGGCGTGATTTGAACCGGGTCCTAGAGATGAAAGGCAAGGAAAGATACCACTAAACCAAACAGTCCAACACCATACTTCTTCTTTAAGATGTAAATTTCTTTTAAAGCGTTGCAATTTTTGAGAGAGGAGAGAGGAACACAGACAAATCTCATTGGCATCAGCTGATTGCGGCCTTATGTCCCACTGGGGACGAGGACAAAATATATGATGCAAATAGAGGTCTCAAATTAATCATGGCACCAACATCTTTTGTTAAGATGCCCTTTAAAAAGTCCTTCACAAATGTACATTTTCCTGCTTTTTTAAGAACATGAGTATTTCTTGAGTGGGGGAAGTTCTCACAGGGACTTACATGTTCTATAAAAAGAAGAGCAGTTACAGCAGTGTACCAACTATGGCAACTCTGGCCACAGCCTTCACAAATAGACACCGAGCATGAATCGTTTCTGGGTGAATGTTTTAGGTTGAACAATTATCCAAACCATATTACTTCAAGGGGAATCCTTTCTCAATCAACAGCTGCAGTGTTTCTCACCATTTAAGTTTTTGTGGTCATTTACTTTTTGAGAAGTTTAAAGCCCAGTTCATACTTCCTGCGAACGCGAATGCGGTACAGATTTTAAGTTCACAAATTATCAACATATAATTCGCAAGAGTTAAGCTGTGTTCAACTCCTGCGAAACATTTGCTGCGAAAACAGCCATGTGATGCATTCGCTGGAAGTATGAACCCTGATTAACACTGCCATTAATAAATAAGGTTTTCTGATAAAAATCAGACACAGTTTCCAAAGTAATATATTTTTTTGATCGTTTATTTTGTTAGCTGGATTATCAGTACCAAGCTCACAAAAAATGTCCACATCTTACCTGCCGAGGATTTCTAGTAATTCTCCTACTCCGTTAAAGTGTTCCGTTTCATAAATAAACCTACAAAAAGTGAAAAAGGATAAAGAAAAACACAAAATTGAAGTACCATATAAAACATTTCAAAGAATGTGGGTTAATGAAATGTGCAATCGATCAAACCGTACCTGTATGTGTCGAAAATATTAACATTCCTCAGCAATGCCCAGGTGACATTTGAAGAGTCTGGGACAAGAAACTCTACTTCCAAGACGAGTGTGATGAAATAAAGTGATATGAACAAAATCTCAAAACTTGAATTGGAATTCTTAAGGGATAAAACCTTTTAGAGACCCTGCGTATAGTTATCGCTATGAACCCCAGACAGTGCTGCTCTAAGTAGATTTTGTAATCGGTGAAAATGTCTTGACAATTTTGGTTTCATTTCAGAGATGGCAGATCTAGTGTTGAACATGAGCAACATGGAAACTATGACCTTTACTGTGACCTCTTCTTGACGGCGGAGTACGGATAAATATACACTGCGGTAGCAACAGGGTTAATGAATATTCATGACCGGATTACTTTGTCCATCTGACAATGACGTAAGAAACAGTTGAAACCTACAATTCTTTTCAAAACCACCCCAACTCAATTAGAGATTATAATTCCATAGTGTTACTGCAAACCTTACTAGATCACAATTCCACCATGCACAGTTTAAAATCCGACTTAAGTCTGATCGTAAGATTTGTTTAGTTGGGTTACCATTCAAAGTCACCATCAACAATAACTTAATATTCTTAAAAGGATGGAAAATATTCATCTCTAATTATGACGTACCTGAGGAAGATATGGTTGATCTGTTTACGTATGAAGGCGCGTAGGCCCAGGAACTTGCCATAAATGCGGTGAAGCACTGTCTTCAAGAAGTCTCGCTCGCGGGGATCTTCACTGTCAAACAGCTCCAGCAGCTGATGAAGAAGACGGAAGAGAAAGACATAATTATGACAGAATGAGATGAATAGACAGCGTCTAGGGAAGAGAGGCCGTGCACATACTGAATGAACATTTAATACTATAGACATTATTCATACAAGTCTGGTTATGGGGGGGGGGGGGTCTCAACAGTCTTCAAATACAAACAGGTTTCATGGAAGCACTGACAAATGCTCTTATATTAAAATATTAATGACTTATTTGCCCAAACTTGTTCATTTGAAACCCTGAATCACTCAAGTACTTGTGCTTTGTAGGTCTGATGGAGAAATAGTATCAGGTAAAATCAAATATTGGTTATGATTTGACTGTTACCATAGAATACTTTGATTTAACATTTTGAATATACTTCAGTGTATTTATTTTTTATTAAGTAGGCTTCTAAACTAAATCTCAAAACAAATAGGCTATGTGTTAAAAATTTACATACAGTTGCCCTTAATTATTAGGCCTACAACTTTTTTTTTTTTTAAGCAAACCCCGTTTCTGCTTCACTGAAACTCTATTTTTATTGAGCTTGTCGACAGTTTACCTGTTTAGTAAAACATACCCCATAACATATTAATACAGCATTGAGAACATAATATTTTAGAACAGCCACATCTCATTGAAACAAAAACCAGTGAATCTGTAATTTCATTGACTTGATCCCCCTGTGATCCAAGGGCAAACCGATACACACATACAAACACACACGCTCGTACAAAATTAGCTTTTGATTATGTGAGTAAAATCAAGAGCCAACACTGCCCAGGGTGAGCTGCAGACATTGATTTGGTTTTTTCTACAGCCGCTGCGTATTCAAGACGGGAATGTTTCAGGGGTTCGGGAATCTAGTCGCTTCCTGCACGGGAAACCTGCCCGGCAGCGCAAGGATACCAAGATGTAATTTGTGGGGGACTCGGGGTGCTGGAGTGATTAACGGCATAATTAAATGAAATGCTAGTGTATCTTGCGCTCATTTGAACGTGCCCTGGCCAGTAACCGACGGCTTTGAGTTGAGAATTTTCTTCTTTCTTTTTTCCCCCGCTACACTAAGTCAACTTGCAACTTTTTTAGTGGGGCGATTTTCTTTTTAACGGACAATGTGAAGGCATTAGTGCAACAATGCATACTTTACTTTGGGAAATAAATACATGTAAGTCTTCCTGTGCCAACGCATTGCTGAGGTTTTAGATTACAGCTTTCACTTAAATATCCTGCTTTATTTCACTAAAGCCCAATGCTGACACATTATACATCTATACACTCAGCGGAATTCCCAAATCAAATGAAAAAACGCTCGCCACCAGAATCTGGAATAACCCACTATAACCTTCTGGGACTAACGAAAACCCCTGGAAATGCTGGGAAACTGAATTAATTACAAGTGGCCACCACCCGTGTCCAAGGAAACACTGTATCGTTGGACGGATGCTTTTTCTCCTCTCACACTGTGTGAAGAAGGAAATGCAAGCAAGCCACATAGACAGCATTAGAATATTATATATTCCGGGTGTTGGTGAAAAAGTGTAAGTGTACCAGCTAAAGTTGCCATCAATCACTATTGTCATATCAGATGGTAACCGAAGTACTGTTCCCTTGCGACTTTTAATCAACTGGGCATACCGCAACACATAATACAAATATCCACGATGCGAGTCGCCCTTTAATGCCCAAATCCAAACCTGGCATTATTAAAAAATATATATAAAAAAAAAGCAATAAGTCACACACAATGCAAACCCAGTAAGGGGCCAATGATGTTAAACAAATGATTGAATTACAAATAGAGAGAGTAGAAATTCACTCTTTGAGTTGAGAAAAGACGAACGGATCAACAAATCTGAGGTTTCTCAAAGAGGCAGAATCCATTTTAATGAGACCTGAGAATCTTGAAATCTTTCCACCTAAAAAAAAAACCCAACCACACGTATACTTTATGTTCAACTTTAAAGTGCCCTGTTTGACAGTGAAATATCCTTTTGTAAGTTTTTCAAATGTGTTTATGTGAACAGACACTAATCATGAAATGAATCTCATTTTACCCCCTTTTTTCCTCCCACTAAATTCTAAGGACCAATCCAACTTAATAAAGTAACAGAGACAAAACGGTTTTTCTATGTCTTTGTGAACAAAACCTTGCGCTGCCAGCGTCCCAGCAATAGCGGCGCTACCGTCAGCACTCGTGCATACAGGCTAAAAAAGGGTGTCCATAATCATTCAAGAGGCTGGAAAGGGGAAAAACCAATTATTTAAATAGCGTAAAAAGAACCAAATAAATAAAGTCACACAGAAAATGAGGTACCTACATGTATGGCTATGACTACAGCTGATGGCATCAACAAAAGCATCGACAGCAACAAAAGCATCGACAGCAACACTTTGGGGCATTCTAGCCAATCCAACATGCCTCAACATGACAGAATCACTTCCATGTTTTTTATTTTTTTTACGTTTTTTTTTTTAATGTTTTGAAAATGTTGTGTATCAATACATGCGGGCTAGTGAAAAAGCCTGCGGGCGATCAAGAGTTTTGGTTGACTCGCCCGGCGGGCGATTGAAAAAAAAAGTTAAGGGAAACCCCTGACAGTACACACAACATACCTGCATAACAAACTTTTGGTCGATGTATTTCTTGGCTATGCTGGGCTGGAACTCCGGTGATTCCAGAAACCGCAAGAAAAATTCGTAGACAATCTGAGGAGAAGATAATGTACAATGACAGTTAATTGTTTTTTCTGCACTAATAAGGAGACTGTCTGAATATTTTGCAACCAAAAAGGAAGTCCAAAATAACTTATGTAATCCTACAGGCCTGATGCTTCGTTCTTGAAAGGGCAAGAGCATCAAGCTATTTTTCTCCTTTGTAAAAGGCACCTTTATGAGAAGATCGTTAATTGCTATTGGAATGTTTCATTGGCACCAAGACAATGACCAGGGGGCAAGGAGGCAATTGCCCCAGTGAAGCATCAGGCTTGATGAAACGCCCTCTACCTGGCCAGTGTATCTAACACCACTTAAGTAAAGTTGTCAATTCATAATGACAACTCAGTGCTCACTGATGTGATAGATGACACTATTCAGTTTAATTGCAGCAGGGAGAGAGAGCTGCAATAAAAGGGTTTTACACATTAGCATGAGATGCACTTTACTGCACGTCACCTTCAGGCCACTTTCATATACTCTGAGCATGGAGGCAGATTTTCTACGTTGCAAGTCTAGGGGTAAATGTTTTTTAGCAGCAGACACTTGTGCTTTAAATATTAAGCAGAGTTTATGAACAGTGTGTACATTCTTGGGCAGTCATCCTAGTGTAATTCAGGTGTTAAACATTTTTCTTGACATTGAAACTTTGAGGTGCTTTTAATGCCAAAAGAATTTGTGTAGCATTTTAGCAAAACATTTTCATAGACACTCTTCAAAGGTGGGTCGGCCATTAGTAAAGTATGACCCAACCTTTAATACACAAGTACCTACTGCTACAGGTGTTATCAGATTTGTTTCGTTCGGCCAAAGTTTCACATTTTACAATGGTAGAGTACACATGTATCAAAACAGAAACTATATCTGGGGTTCTATTAAGAACGTGTGATGTCATATGTCACACAAGATCACACCATATGCACAAGATACACACTTCACCCCTAATACATATGATCATACATGTATGCATGACTTGAACGACTGTACTTCGCTCTTTGAAAAACATGCGCATGCATACATTATGTACATACACATTCAAAGACTTTGTACATGGTGCTGCTATTAAACCACAACTGCCATCTTTAAAATGTCTTTTTTTAACCTATGTACAAATGACTACATAAATAACAGGTATAAGAGCAGCAAAGGTTCACAGGGAAAACACAAACAATTTGTCTTCCTTCCTTTTCCTGGAAGGGTGTTGTTTCTTGAGTAGGTTTTGGCATTTGAAATCCCCCTCAAAAAGGTTGCCTGAACTTAACCCATCATGACGTTTTTTTTATGGCCATCTAAAACAGACCCTCACCCACTCTAGATTTGTTTCCCCCTGACTGCCTTAAGGAGGATCATCAAGCCCAGTATTCAGGTAGTCATATAATAGACTATTTCAGGCTCCTTTCTCTCTCCCCGAATCCCAACCACCTCCATACAAAAAAGTTCATTCCCATTCTAATGAAAGTCCTCCTCAGCGGAAGCTTCTAATTCAACCGGGATGACATCTGGTCACGCACTGTGCGCTGACGGACGAGCACAGAAAGAGAAAAAGTGCTCGGACTGTACACGGCAGCCCCCTCCACATGATGAAATGTAGAAGTCTATGACGACTTAAGATGGCACCCAGGGGCTATATATATACACACATACAGCAGGCTCTTACTCTGAGAAACCTGTCCTATTAACTCGCCCCCCAACACTAATAATTTGGCTTTGAGTCTGAACATGTAACTTTACTTGAACAGCTAATTTTAGGCATTCACGTGCCTCTACACCGTTATGTGTACATAAATCATTGACACAGAGTGGGAAATTTATTAAAATGTTGGCTTTTTGTTATAATTCAGTTAGGGGGTAGCGTATACGTGCATGGCTAGTGGGTCTTATCCCTGGGAAGGTATAGTGTGTTGAGATTAGATGGCCACTTTATTATATCATTCCTGCTGTAAAGGGCTTCTAAAACAAGTATTGAAATGCAATATTGTAAGCACTATTTGCAACCAATTGTGATACTGATAACTGTTGACTAGAAAAACACATTATTTGTTTTTTTTTTTTTTTTTCAAGCTTGAAATTTCAACTGAAGCAATTAATAACAGTTGGCGTGTTGAGACGTAGCGTAAAAATTTCCAATATTTGATATTTGAGAAGTAATGTCAGAATGGCTGCGAAACAATTAATAAAAATGTTTAAAAAACTCCATCATGCAAGCTACATAAAAGCAATCAGGAGTTTTCAATACAAGCCCTCATGACAAATTCTACAATCTAAAATAAAGATAAATTTCATGTGGATATTAAATTTCTCCTGTGAAATTGAAGGAGCACCTTCAGTTTCACTGCAGCAATCCTAGATTGTTCTTTAATCAATCTACAGCTTCCGTGACTTGGTCCTCAACTCTACCACCATGACCGAGGGGCACGGGAAGCTGAGGCCCAATCATTCATAATAAGGATGATCCGACTTCAGTTTCTGAAAATCTACATTATTCTAGAAAATTACCCTGTCATGGAAAACAGGAATTAAGGTTGAACATTTTGTACACCTTCAAATATTTTTTTTTAATGCACGTCACACAGATCTGCATTAGAAATTGCAAAATATTTTACACTTCCTCAAACAAAAAAACCTGGTTTTCATATTCCATATTTAAAAATTCAAAATCTCTGAAATATCCTGAACTGAAAGATGCACACCGCTGACAGAAAAGCCTGCAATAAGGATTATCTTTCAGCCTCAGAGACTATACACGCACTGCACATGAACCTTCAATCTCGGACGCATAATAAATAAAGCCATAGCCATCTGTCAGTTGATATTACGCCCGTTCGCCAGGATCTCCCTTGTCCTACATTCGTTCAGTTCGCTTAGCACGACCTGAAGCGCGTGGCACTGGTGTTAGTCTACTAGGATGTACATTTTTTAATGATACTCATGTGAGTTAAGACTAAAATGACAACATATGGACTTGACATTTGGTCCAGAATGCACCGCCTGTCATCCCCAGACATTGAAGAGGACCACATTGGGGGAACTCGAGCATTTCATAGATGAACCCTGCTGTTAAAGGCAGTGGACACTATTGGTAGTTACTCAAAATACTTATTGGCATAAAACCTTTCTTGGTGACGAGTAATGGGGAGAGGTTGATGATTATGAAACACTGTGAGAAACGGCTCCCTCTGAAGTGCCACAATTTTCGAGAAAGAAGTAATTTTCCACGAATTTGATTTCGAGACCTCAGATTTAGAACTTGAGGTCTCGAAATCAACCATTTAAAATGCACACAACTTCGTGTGACAAGGGTTATTTTTCTTTCATTATTATCTCGCAACTTAGATGACCGATTGAGCTCAAATTTTCACAGGTTTGTTATTTTATGCATATGTTGAGATACACCAACTGTGAAGGCTAGTCTTTGACAATTACCAATAGTGTCCACTGCCTTTAAGGGCTCTGTTTGCGTACAATCATTTGAAGCACATAGAGTACATTTACAATGTTGTATACAAAGAAAAGCGACTTGGTAATGAACCCTACCCCCCCCCCCTTACATGTTGTAAAAAAATCAATAAATCATAGTTTTGCACCAGAAATAAAGAATACATTTTTTTTTTACCCCTACTCGGTACTTTAACAGAATCTGCCCGCAAATCTCTTCTCTGCGATTCAAACCCACAACTTTTAATTTTAAATTGTTTTATATGAACAATAAATAAACAAATAAATGTTCTTCAAGTACTGGTTTATAATCAGCGTCTCAGAAAGAAGAGTACGATGATGGATGTCACAAGTTCAATGTCCCTCTGAGCTTTGTTATTTCTTTATTTTATTTAGTCAGAGTTTTCTCTTAGCAAAGTTGGCCAAAACATATGCAGTCTGTAAAAGTGAATGAACATGTTTTTGCTAACTGTCCCCTGTTGTTCTTGACCACATGTATCCATTGCATGCAATTAAACTTTAATTTTTTAGTCTCACAATAAAATTGAAAAAATAAATTGTTAATTATTAATAAATAATAACTCTTTCAAGAACTTAATCATTAACAGCCACTTTAACATCTACATGTAACGAATTTAAACGGATGTAAAGTAATTATTAACGGGCCACATGAAGATGTCACTGTATCCTCAACTACCCTACTAGTGGCTCTTCAGATTTCCTGTAAGATTTACAAACTGTTACATATTATTAATGAGACCCAACCAAAGGATCTACTGCCAACTTATCTCATGAATTATGAGAGATAATGGATTATGGGGGATTAGGGCAGGGGCCATCATTTATAGCTGCAGACAGTTACATGTAGTAGTGTGGTTACAGGGAGACGGGAACCCTTCATAGGAGATTAGGGATCAAGGATACCACAAAGGATTTAGGAATTAACCCCAAGGATTAACTCTTCATGAGGATGTAGGTAATAGGCTCAGAATTCCTTGGAGATGCCCTGCCACAAGATTTGTTCCTGAGAAGGTCCGGTTTCAGCCAAATTCCTTCTATTAACAACTGTTTTAGTTGTTTATAAATTTAAGTATCCAGGAATGATTTCCTACGACAGTTTCCTGAAAATTAACATTAATCTTGCATGGAAACTGTCACTCTCACTTAAAGGCACTGGCCAGATTTGGTAATCACTTTAAAATATTTATTAGCGTAAAACTTACTTGGTAACCAGCAACAAAGAGCTGCTGACAGTATAAAACATTGTGAGAAACGACTCCCTCTGAAGTAACGTTGGTTAGGTAATTTCTCACTAAAATATTTGAATTTGAGAAAGACTTCAGGACTGAACCCATTCTCAAGCAACTGAAAGCGCACAAGTTTGAGCACCAAGGGTGTTTTTCCTTTCATTATTTTCTTGCAACTTCGGTGGCCAACTCAGCCCAAATTTGTTGTTATTTTATACGTATGTTGGGATACACCAATTGGGTGAGAATACTGGTCTTTGACAATTACCAATAGGTGTCCAGTGCCCATAGAGCGTGTCCAGCTGTCGGTTTCACCAAACTCTTCCTTACTTAGGATTAATCTTAGGACGAGTTAAGTTCCGTAACCATAGACATTATAGATGCATTGATCTCATCCTAAGAGTTACTCGTCCTACCTCGAGATAGGATTAATCCTAGCGTTTCGTGAAATCAGCTGCTATGCCTTTAAGGAGGACTTCAAGTATAATGTAGTCTGGGTTTGGTTTTTTTACCTGCAAGTGTGGCCATGATGCTTCTAATGTAGGGTCGTCTTCCTCCGGATCGAAATCTGGATTTTCACTAGGTGGCAGTGTGCGGAAGATATTACATATTATCTGTAACGAGAGAGGGAGAGAAAATGACAGATTATGAAATGAGTGTTGGATTTCAAGCTTGCGATTAGCATTTAATTTTGGCAGGTAAGCCGTGAGCGGGGGAACCGGTACATGTCGACGGAGTACAAGGGAGGATCATAAAGTGACACCTGGTTGAGTCGGGTTTCTTAGCGATGGGGATGAAGCGAGGGAAAAGGCAGTTGCTTTGGAAATTGTATACATCAGTCATTCGGCGTAGGGGGGGGGGGGGACAATGGACATCATTGTGAATATACTTCAGAGGATACAATGACAAGTCCAATAAAGTCAAAACCAAGAACATGCATTCCTGTTTCATTCATAACTCAATGGTCCGTGAAAACAGTTAACAGTATTTGTTGGAGTTTCTTTTTCTCTCTCCAAAAGACTGTCTTATTCTACATGTAATTGACTGTCTTACACTAGCTGGCAGAGGACTAACCCTTAATACAATTTCATTCCCCCACACCTGTAGTACATGCACAGCGTGTACTTAAAATTAGAAGATTTAGAAATTTCTGCAATTGCATTTTAAAGCGAGTTTAAACTGCATTGACATCGCGTTTAATTAAATGCCACACTTCATTATCTACAAGTTGTGCACAATATTCTTAAAAACACTTAGCACTCTACAGCCATTTAATCCATCGCCGTATCTCTGGGCAATTGACGAGAGTAATTTGTGTTACTACTTGTATCGGTCCTTCACGTCGCACCATTAATGTATGATTTATTTTTTCATTAAACAAAGTAAACAGATTGATCCAAAGTAAAACACCAGTTGCCAAGCACCGTACAATGGCCTAAACGACGTAGAATGAGCAACTGACACATGTATAGGAATGTCACTAAATGGCGGTTTAGATTGAAACCTTGAATAATTAACTAACTAGCCCTGCCGGGTGATTAACACTCAATATCCTCCTCACATGCTGTAATTAAATTATTTTGTAATGACTATAATACTACTCTCTATCTGTCACCATTTAAGTAGATCTCTATAGACGATGTGACCTATGTTTACATTTAAACCGCCCTCTGTAGACAAAACACTATATATGTCATGTTTCGCCGGGCACTGAGTTGCGTAGTCATAGTAAGATTTTATACACTTTCTAGCTGGCTGCCAAAACACAAAGGTTTTGTCCGGCGGTATGCGCGCAAATCATGTTATGGTTTTCGTGTGACGTCAGAGGTCACATCGTCTATACCTGAGAGATAAAGTTTAAAAAACGATGATGCTTAAAGCCTGGTTCATACTTCCTGCTAATGCGCAGCAAATTTTTATGTCAAATGTTTTGCAGAAACTGAACACAGCTCAACTGTTGTGAATTATTCATTTCAAATTTGTGACACCAAATTCTTTATCGCATTCGCAGAAGGTACACATGTATGAAGCGGGCTTATTGAGATGCTTCAGAGGCTAATAATAATAAACCCACGTCTGTACATAATAATTAAGTCTTATACAAATCCACCCAAAGAGAGAGAGGGGGAAAAGGGGGGAAAGTACCAACATAAAATTCAGCTAAGAGGAACTAATCTTTTGGCTAATTGAGGAAATATTATTTGAGGTTTTAATATGAAGAGGATAATGTACATTATGTAGCTGATACCAGAGATGTGTTGCTGTAACAGAATCTTGTTGTCACCCCACGTGTGTTGAGATTTTACTTTTTGTAGAAGCTATTTATTTCCAGATGGAAGGTTTGCAAGATGGTTTATGTTGAGCATGTCCAGGATGTACGTTGGTGCTTGCCTATTGAATGCTTTTATACACTGTGCAGTACATGTACACACACTACACTGCAAGATACAACGTATGTGTACGTACATGTACAATAAACTAAAAGAGAACATTCCAAAAATACTTGTCAAACAGGGAAAGATGTTACACTGACATGGAACAATCTTTCGTTTTCTCCCCTGGGTAAATGAGGATGGCAACCCTTATATTTATAGTCCCCTATCTCCGTTTGACCTTGATCATAATACAACTGTCACCTTCATGTACAGGCAGACTTGGGTCATCTAAGGCACAGCTGTGTCAACGGCTACAGATTACATCTTGGGATATTTTGCAATTAACTCCTCCAAGGCCTCTTCATTTTTTTTTTTTACTTGTTCATTACCGCTGAAGGAAAATCACCTGAACCGCTTTCGGATTTAGGATATGCTCGTTTTGGCAATTGTTTATTTTTGCATTATGAAACCATAGCGACGCGGAAAGTTTCTCACTGGATTGGCTTTTTTTTTTCTTTCTTTTCTTTCTTCCGAATCTTGAACGGCACCTTGAGTCTTTTTCCGGGAACTCTTGGCTCTAAACTGGCTGCCGGGCATTAATTACTTTTTGATTTGCTGCTTAAAATAGCCATGGTTACCAAATACAAGCAGGCATGTTGTTTTCACACGTAATTCAAGTGATGTACATAATGTACACAGTGATTTCTTGTGCTGATTAAATTAGAAACGTTTTTGAGATTTCCTAATAAACCTTTTGACCAAGTGATTTGAATTAACTTTCTTAATTAATTACTTTTTGGTTGTATAACTTAACACAATATTTATTACAAGGAACTGAATTCCTTACATCTGTGTTGCATAACAATATTTTACTCAACGCAAATGAGCAGGATACCAGTCATCTGGTAAATGAGACATGGTATTTTAGCTGGTAACTTTATTCTGGTAAACCTAATTCTGTTGTGTTTAGCCACTTTTTGTGCTTTAAAGACATCTCTATGAAATTAGGCCCTTATGACTGATTGACTTCTTTGAAGACAATTTCAAGACTCTAAGTAATTATAAAAACATGAAAAACTACTGAGGAGAAATCACAATGCCCGAGAGGAATATTTCTGATTAATGGACATTAGGGCATCCATCTTTGATTCTTAGCCTCTATAGTCTAGACCCAAGGATTCCTGATTGTTTATGACTGACAGGGCAGAGCTGAAAATGAAAGCAGATGAGTCTCCGCAGACAGGGACATGTCCACCAATTCCATTCATTCCACTAGCTTCATTTTGGTACCTGGCTTGTCTGAAATTCATTCCTACTGTGCGCCTTTCATCCTATCGACTGTTCTATATTTTCCCTTACAGTGAAACATTCTACTCAGACGTCATTGTCGTGCTGCATTTAAACGTACATAGATCATTTTGGGAATGATAGGCTGGTGATGATTGTTAGCTTTCTTCAGCTTGGTCGCTGCACACGTGTAGCTGATGATATTTTTTTGATGCATCACTGCATGTGCAGTGTGCTCGGACGATCAACTGCACTGGCTCCTTGATGGCACAGGTTTAAAGGAATTGTACAATATCGTCTTTTGGAAAGATATAAAGATTGATTCAATTCATCTTAGATTAGAGAAATGAATCACAAAATGTTTAATTTGTTTTTGTTAAACTCTTATATTTTTGCAATTTGTTTCTACATGTGACGGATGATAATATGCTGCTGTACTGACTGTACTTTATAGTTAATTATGGATTAAATCTGTTATTACCTTTCACACAATAAATCAAAGTGTTCAGACACCATCTTTCAGCAATGATTGTGTTTGCATTCAATGAGCTCTTAACTCTTAGAAAGTCACTTCACTGTAAAAGTGAATAAAGACAAATCTATGAGAGTGGAATTTGAACCTGCGACCTCCAAGTTTATGTGCCAGTGCTCCATCAACTGAGCTATCTTGCCCTTTGATCGTGGTCTTCCTATTTTGTCTTGTTCGGGTTAGGCCTGTGCGAATAATTCGAATATCCGGTTAATGGCGAATAGTTTTTCCTAACCATAACCACGAATACTGTTTTTGACCTAACCGGCAGAATACCGGTCATAGATTGTACCTAATAAGTGGGTAACCATATCTTGTTTGTTAGCATTATTTTGTTGTGCTTAGCTACTTTTGTTAAGCAGCTCTAAGAAATTTGGCCAGATGTGATCTGTGATATTAACCAAGAACTGATTTACGTAAATGTAAATCATTCACACATTTATAAGGAGCCTTCATGAAACTAAGTTAATTGTTCTTTGACACAAAACTCTCCCACACACACATATGGCCAAAGGTGTAAACACCTGCAATCAGGGACTACCTATTGTCCTTGTCTCATTTGTACTTTAACTTTCTGGCAACAGCTCCACTTGCTTTTGTACACCTCGAACCGGTTTGAGTGTAAACCTACCCACGCACACACGCAATTTGGCTGTAAAAATTTAGCTGAATAATGTAAGCTGCGCACACAAATCATGACCTTGAACATAGTAAGTAAACATATAGCAAGGATCCCCTCCTTCCAACTCCAACCTTTACCGTGACAACCAAAAATCAAACACCACTCTACCCGAACGTTCAAAACGGTTGACAAGTTCGTTCATTTAAAAAGAAAGAAAAAACTCGACTGTAACATGACCTGAACAGTTTTTATTGTCTGGTGCAGGCATGATACTTTGAACATACCTGGGCATTTTATATGATAATGATGAAGATCATGGGTCAGACTTATCTCGTTTTATTGCATTTCATATCGTTAATTTTGAAAAACAGATTCTGATTTATAGGGACAATTCATTTCAAGGCACAGATTGTCTGTGATTTGTTGCACAAAACGAAACTACAGTGCAGATTATAACAGTTGATGATGAACATACTGTAGTGTACAGTTGTATGCATTTATAATGTAGATTGTGCTAAACCAAGTTCAATGTACATCCACATGTACATGAACCAATGTACATACCTACGCTCCATATTGCGTAAGCCTAGGCCTGTATGCTTCGTTTCTGAAAGGGCAAGGGCACCAAGGCATTTTCTCCTTGGTAAAGGGCATCCTATGAGGAAATTGTAAATTTGTACTGGAGCATTTCAAGGGCACCAAAGCAATGACCAGGGGGCATGGTGGCAATCGCCTTAGTTGCCTCCCTGAAGTTTCAGGCCTGCTGAGGCCTCGAACTAACTGATGCACTGTGCTTTTGCTGTGGTGCCCTTTAGAAAGTTCCAATGGGAGACTTTTGGATGGTCCTTTTTAACAATCCTCGCTAGTAGTGCGCATGCTCAGACCTACGTTGTACGCATACAATAAAGAGCATGTGTGCAGACGCTCAGAGCTGCAAAACAGGACCGTTAGGCCTACATGTATGTCTGCCGCCAATGTCTCAAAAGTCTCCCATTGCTGTGCTCCTTCAAGAACGAAATTCAAGGCCTGTTCAAGGTGTACATCAGTGCTGCCTTTTGGGAACACCTTCCTACAATTGACTGCATTTTTTACGGAATGAGGACACTTTCACCAGTGAAACTTTCGTAAAGGTAGAGTATACATGTTCCTTTGGTCATTACTCCAAAAATGACTGACCATAAAAACTTACTTGGTAAGAAGCACTGCAGCTGGTGGTGTGTATAACATTTTGAGAACCAGTTCCCTTTAATGGAAGGTGGTTTTAGAAACAGGGATTAAAAAAAATTAAATCTGAGAAAAGTTGTAACTGCATGAAACGTTTCTCAGATTGGGTATTCCAACTACAGATTATTCTTCTTGCATGGACATTACCACTCCATTATTTTGCCAAGATCTCAAAAACACTACCACCTCTTGAAATGAAATTTTCATAGGTTAGCTTTATTGCATCTCGGTTTATATATGATTAAAACAATAACATGTACACGCCTCTTTAAAAACACTTACCATGTGGATGACTTCTGGATAAATTTCCTCTGATAGCACACCCCTCTCTGTCGTTATATAGTCCACCAGCTCATTTAGACTAGCCCTCTTGATCTCCTTGCCCTTCAGGTCGGACACTGCATCCATGAAGTCAAACACACAGCTACACTGGCCTAGCTTCTTCACCACTAGGTCGTGCTTCTCCGTCTGGGGTGTGTCTGCGAAAGGGAGCAAAGGGAAGGTGGTTAGCATCTCGTACGGCAGGAGCATGTGGCTCAGCGGTTTTATCACCATCGGATCAAGGAGGCTATCCACAATCAGGGACATTTTGGCCCTCAGACGACGACAGGCAATTGAGTATAAATCAACAGTTACTTTTAAGACGTTAGAACTAATTGTAAGTCACAGGCTTCAGAATAATTTCACCTTAGGAGTACAAAGTACAGAGTCTATGTGATGCATACTGAGTGGCTGTTATCATATTCAAAACTTAAGCAGTTATGGCTGCCTTTGATATGAGTTAGAAGAAAAAAAAACACACACACAAAAACTGGCCTAGTTGAGGATATGTCCGATATTAACCAGGCAAACTGCCAAGGCTGATTATGAGAGCTAAGAATGGCATGGGACTGAGGGTTTCAGACACCCACTCTGTATGCTCCTAAAGGATATGACATGAGGATACTTAATCCAGGCCCAAAATAGAGCAGCCATATTTAGGTCTTGATAAACAGGGAAAAAAAGTTTCCTCTGGACCGCTAATCAGAGTTGGCTGTGCCTGTACGCTGAAAGGTTAAGTCTTTATATTCAGACGGGATTAGAAAGCTAATTAAAGATGCCAGGTCATCTCACACATAAAGGTAGATAATGTATGTATTTTTAATCTCGGTCTTACAGATTTAAATCAAAGTAGGGCCTATAAGATTGTACATACAGAACAGTCAGGATCATTAGAAAATAAATTATAAAGATCTGACGTACAGCTTGAAGACCTCCTAGAGATAATAATCCTTGGTTTCCTTCGCACAGTGTATAATACTAGAACAGAGACAGAAAGCTGAAAAACCCCTGCAATCCCAAATCCTTCTACATCCAGTTACCAAAGTGAAGGATTCAGGACTCGGGCCAGCAGGTCCAAACGACAAGTGTTAATCACATCACAGGGTCAGGCAGTCCAATATTAAGCCCCTTTTCACAAGACGGACACAAAGCAAAACAATCCTGGCGAAATATTCTCAATGTTTGTGAAATATTACAAAATGAGCTTTATGTGAACGGACAGTAATTTTTAAAATTATACATGTACTACATTCATGAAAAAAAAAATATTCTCGAAAATTGTGAAATTTTGTAAATATTAATATTTTCATCGCTTGGAATGTTGGTCAGTTAATTACCCGATATTGTGTGAAAACTTGCGAAAGCTCTAAAGCCCCAGATAAGATGTAAACAATCCCTGCTCGTAAAATTAATCTGTTTCGCAAGAAATCTAGGTTTTGGGGGGGATCATGTGGAAAGGGCTTCATCCAAGTCCATAACAATTTGGTGTGGAGTGACATATGTTGGAGAAGAGGATGTATGGGTCTTTCCATAAAGTAGGGGGCCAAAGCAGGACATGGTGTTATTTCTCAAAATGTAATGTACTTTCTATATTCTTTGCATGTTTATATGGTGGGGATAGCTCATACATTTAATGTATAACTTCAATTTCTCGAATCAGATGTTTTGTTTTCATATACGATCCAAAAGTATCCACACTGTAACGGAGACACGTCCGGTGTCTCAGTTACTGTGTGAAGTGTGAAATTTGTGACTTGTTTTGCCATAAATTAGTAGGTTTTCAATGAAAATTTAAATTTCAAAGGGTAATATGTAAACATCATTGGTATAATATTGTAATTCAGCTATTTTCAATGAAAACCTTCAAACGTTGGCCAAGCAGTAAAGGCCGATAGTTTAACCAGACGCTAACCCGACTGCATCTAGAGTCTCTAGCAGGGTTTTTAGTACATGAAAATCTAGTACATTGTGTACACAGTAATGTACACACAATGTAAAGTTCTCACGGTCCAAGTGCGTGTTGAACAATATTTCTTACAATAGTACATTTATACTTAAATGTTAGTAGAGCAATGATTCTTATGTTGAAATAATGTACATTACATGGGTAAACACATTCTGTTTACACACGGTCAACAGTCGTGTGAGCCTGTTATACGTGTACTTAATTGTTCAAAATAAGTCAAACACTATGTATGTATTAATTTTTCTAACATGTATTGTGCATGATTAAAAATGTACTATGCACATGTTCAATTGTGTGATGTACATACGTGTACAATAGACATGATGTCCATTGTAATGCTTCAAACTATAGCAGAAAAGTGGAAACAACACATGCAAATAAAAGACTTACTTTTAATTTAATCTTACTATTGAGGGCATTGTGAAGACCCCCTTCTGGTGACAGGAAAAATGATCCTTGATGGTTGACTGTTTCCCCCCATCAAGACATGTGTACTTGTAGAATGTAGTGTGTCTCACGTGCCATGTTCATGTAAACTACATGTACATCATGACGCATACGTGGATCATACATGAACTGGTGCCCGACAATTGCAATTGATTGCTATTGTTCACACCTTCAAACAGTTGGTATGCCCTGTTGAGGGATACTGTATGAATACCATCATGAACAGATTTGTTTTCTCTATTATTCCAATCGTACACATATGCAGTCATGACTAGAATACTAAACTTGGACCACACAATGACCTATTTTTTAGACAAGTGTGAAAACCATGGACACTGCAGATGACAATGCCCACCTCTATTTTGTCAACAAATACAATTAAATGTTTTTGTGAGAATGATACTGATAGTGTAAACACTTTTGTGTGAACACTCGGAGGCAACTCAATTGAGAAGTTATTGAAACAAGTCTCATGCAAAAAAATAAAACAAATTTAAAGGGTCTACAATGTAGGTACTTTTTGTAGGAAAAAAAAAACAATGTCCACAGATTTACACTCAACTTACACAGTTTGAAGATAATGATAGTAGAAAGCTTCGCTTCAAATATTATATGCTGAGGTGCTGTAGTTTTTGAGAAATTAGTAAAACAATGTCATGAATTATTTTAGCATGTCAAAACGTATTTTCATAACACTCTTGTACTCATTTCTCAAAAGCTACAGCACCTCAGCAACTAATATTTTAAGGTACGCTCCCTACTATCATTATCTTCAAACGGTGTAAGTTTAATGTTCATCTCTCTGTGGACATTGTGTTTTGTGTTTAAAAAAGTACCCAAATCCTTTACGAATAAACTTAAAGGACCTACATATTAGTGTTTAAGGGTCTGGTCATGACCAAGCAATTGGGATTCCATATTGCAAGATGGCAGAATAATAAATCAGAAGAGCCCAACAACACGGATCAATAACACAGAAAGGTCACGTTGCCCCCGAAATATTATGGCAACAAAAAAAATGCCATCATCTGGGGGGCTCTTAGCTGACTTCTAATCGATTAGAGCCGGGCCGAATCTGAGTCAAGAGTCCTCTAGTGAGCTACCCTATTAACAACCAGTAGGATCCCTAAACAGGTCTTAACACCCGAGTGGAGATGCACGTGTTCTTTACAAATTGAAACCCTATAGTTATCAGCACTTTTTGATGTACGTTGTACATGTACCACGCGCAATGAAGACACGCAGGGGCCACAGTCCCACCAGGGAATGTCTCACGCAATGATTCAGGGTTTTTTAAGAGTTTGTTGTGTAGCTCTAGCAAAAGGTGCACATTTTCACTCAGCCTTGGTTCTGCAATTTGAATATAATTGTGTACGAACTCTGCATTTTTCGTTGCTTTACCGACTGTACTTGAATTCAAATTTAACCACAACTATGGACAATTTTGTAGCCATGAAGCGACTGGAGCCGGAGACCGCTTGCTTGTGTGGTCTCCTATACAAGTAATTTTGCGGTTTCGCGGCTCTGAAGCTGTTCAAGCCCCGAAGGCCTTGACAAAAGGCTAATTTATTTGCAAATTTAAGTACACACAGACATGTGTAGACACAAAAGGTATAAATTACAATGTATATTTTCAAGTTCTAACATAAAATTGTGTGGTGTTTTTTGTTTGTTTTTAAATTCAAGCTGCATCCATGTTGGTGTTCCATAGAAACCAAAAAACAAGTGATTCCCAATCAATGCATCAACATAAGGTAGAGTATAAAGTAACAATTCAGTCACTTCCAAACAAATGGGCAATCAATAAAAATGACTAAAGGCTGTATATAATATCGTCTGCATCTTTGGTAAGCCTTCCTTACAATGCATACAACTAGCAAGTTATAATGCACACAAAGGGAACATTATTGACCCTAAATGACTCCCTATTCAATGTTCGTTTTGACGGTATGGATTCGTCCACTGCTTTATGAATAAGAAAAGTGAGTGGCAGGTTTACAGTGTCTACGAGTAAAAGGTCCTTCACTCCCTAAAGTAAAAAAGGGTAACACAAAGGTTACTTCCTCTAGTTACATTCCAGTAGAAGCACTTACATGTACCAATGATTGGACATGTACCATAAAAAGTCATACAAAATAATATGCCCCGTTTCAAGCCAAATACATTGTAGGCCCCTAAAAGCTCCTCACAAAATATTTTGTTCGTCCCATTTTATTTTGCCCCTAATTTCCTTACACTATCCCAACTCCTTAGGACTATGCTGCACCGGCAGCCAAATGGGTACACATGTTGCTAATAGTTCACTTCAACAATTTCTACCTTTTCAAGTTCCTATTAAGATACTCCTGGTGACGATTTCACAGAGAGTTAGGACTAGTCCTAACTTAGGACTAGTCCTAAGAGATATAAAAAATGTACAGCTAGTCCTAAGTTACATGTAGGACGGATAACTTGTCCTAACTCAAGATAAGACGAGTCTCAACTCTTTGTGTAGTTAGTTTCAATAAGTGAGGGTTTTTTTTTCACCAGAGCTGGTTTCTCGGGAGGAAACATCTAACACTACAATGTTCGTAAAATCCAGTTCAAACTGAACAACGTTTACGTGTTAAGCAAAGGCAAAATGGTAAAGTTCAAAGGTCATCCCCAATGTTAAGTTAATCTTTATTTAATTAAGCGGGGCAGCGTGTAAATGAAGTAAACTTTCACTTAATTAAATCCAAGTAGCATATCTAACAGTATACATACACGATTTATTAGTGACATTCCAGAGGGTGTTACTAGGTACACCACACCTCTAAAAAAATAAAGGCGCAATATTACTTGTAGCTTGTTGAAGAAATCCAACTCTGCAGTATTTTCAACTGCGTGATTGGTTTAGAACCCAGTGCAGTTTAATCATGCGTTACATGCACTGGCCAGTAAAACTACATGGCCATGTATTGCTACGGTGAAACTAAATATATGTACAGGTATGTCCATTGTTTACAAATTGTAGGCAGGCACCATGCTATTAGATACGAGCATGTGTGTGCGTGTATATTTTACCATACAGCTCTGTGGTTCTACTTGGTTGATATCTATTTTCTTCCTCCATGGTTGATCCATGCAGGAAGAGTGTCGTGGCTAGATACACATCTATACTTAAACTTAAATTCATCAAGAAGGATATGAAAATTATCCCCATTATGGTCATGTACATCCATCCCCCATAGGATTCAATAACCAGCACTTAAAGTGTCCTCCGAAACGTCTTCAAATTTGAGTGCTCTTTGAGTACAGGGGAGAAATCCAGAGGAGAAAGTCTCCTTGCACAATGTACATTAATCGTAAATACTGTCCAACAATGGAACATCTTCTAGGGCTGTCTGTATTCTATTATAAATCGTCGTGTTGATGACAAGTCTTCATGACAATCCAGTGACGTAAATGTAGCACCGTATCCTTGGATTCAGATGCTGTTAATTTGATAACGGTTACTAACTGAAACTGCAATGTACAGGCCTTGAACAGCGTTCTTGTTGAAGGGCCACAGCAATTTTCCTACTGGTAATGGGCACTTTGCAGAGGGGCACCACAGCAGAAGCACTGGGCACCACGGCCAATGCCGTGGGTACCATGGGTTAATTTGAGGGCCTGATCAGAAATACTGTACAAACTCATCACATACTATTTCACCTTTTAAAATCAGGGCATGTATGTACTTTATACATGTATACAGTCATAACATAACCTTGAGGGAATATTCAAGAAATGAAAAATAAGTTGAAATATTGTCCTTTTTGTTTATATATGTTCCTTTGAATATTTTATCAAACAAGGTGTTTTTGTCATGGGATACTGTTTTGCAGCATTCCAAAGCATCTGCGTTTTTTTATTCTAATGAAATTAGACAGTCTTGTTTCTATTACAGTAATGTACCAATATGTATGTATTATGTAAAATTATAAGCATAACATACATTATTTGTACAACTATGTAACTTGTTTTTGTTGTAATCTTTACGAGCACTCTGCTGCATAATAACCATGTTTTATGTGCAGCTCAGACCACAATGTAACCCATGCAGTTTCATCATTGTTAGTAGAATCTAAAAAAAGCTTTTTACAACGGGAAGTAGTTAACATACCAATGCATTGCAACCACAAACATTTCAACGACATACAAGAGAAGAAAAGAAGAGAAAAAAAGCAACTGCTTCAAAAAAACAAAGAACCACAAGGATGACAGAATAACTGATTCAATTATGCAAATGATGAAAAAAATCATCCGAGGGTCTTAGTAGTGTTAAAGGCACAGGGGTCAATTTCACAAAGGTAGTCCTAACGTAGGACTAGTCCTAAGCAATGCTAAGAGATAGGACTAGTCCTAAGTTAGGACCAGTAACTCATCCTAACTTAGGACTGGTCCTATCTCTTAACATTGCCTCGAGGACTAGTCCTAAATTAGGACTACCTTTGTGAAATCCACCCCTGGACACCTTTGGTAATTATCAAGGACAAGTATTCTAACTTCAAGGTGTATCCCAAATTTATATGCATAAAATAAAAAACATGTGAAAGTTGGTCATCGAATTTGCAAGAAAAAAATGAAAGAAAAAACACCCTTGTTGCATTACTTTGTGTGCTTTCAGATGCATAATAAACGGCTTTTTGCCTTGAGTCTTTTCAATTTGAGTGAGAAATTACCTCTTTCTCAGAAAACTACAAGGGAGCCGTTTCTCACAATGTTTTATACTATCAACAGCTATCCGTTGCTCTTTACAAAGTAAGTTTTTATGCTAACAATTATGTTGAGTAATTACCGATAATGTCCAGTGCCTTTAAAGGACACCATGGTGATCAACATCCAGAAAGCCTTCATCTCATTCTGCAAGAATCCCAGTCTGTGTGTACATTGTGCAATTTAACGACAACGGTCCCCCAGCCAGGGTTCCGACACGTATGTACATCGCCTGTGATGAATGCAAAGCAATTATGAAATTATGCGGCCCAGCGATGTCAACCTATCGTTGAACCCTTACGAGCCACTCAGGCATAAACTATTCAGCGCCAACATCTTAACCTTAAATGTAAGACATACATGTACTGCACAGCTATGTAAGCATCATCATGTAGAATTTTAACGTACACCATAATAAAAAAGCGTCAGTGTTTTTTGAATTTTTTATTCATGCAAAGCTGCCTCGATTATTAACAGCAAATGGATTTTGATTAAATATGCAACATACCGTTGCTTTTGAAACTTGGGAAAATTACTTCTCTGTACAAGTGTCCTTTAAATCCAAACTACATTGTACATAAAATATTCAGCTCAACTTAATGTTATTTTCGTTTACATTAGCATGTATTCATCACAAATACGAATACTAATGAAAGGCTTTTATAAAGCGCCCTCAACCCCAAACAGAGTCCCAAGGTCCTTTACAGAGATAACAAATACCAAGACAGGAACAAAATTAAACCTAAGAAAAGCTCATAAAGGCAGTCCCACAAGGGGGGCCACACGCCCCCCCCCCCCCCCAAAAAAAAAAAAAAAGAACCAAAAAAAATAATATCATGTGAAACAAACTACATCTAGTGTGCTGACCAGTAAGTCTTGGCCCGTTACAAAACAGCACAATAAAAGAGATACTGAAATGACGGGCCACGACCCCGAAGTGAAATGCTCGCAATCGGAAGCAAGAAATATAACCAAACAACAGTAGTACCTTATCGCCTGAGCATAAATAAAGTGTTAGGGTATTTCATGAACAATTTTGTTTGTTATTTTTGGTTCAGGCAAGTTTGCCCTAAACTAAAAATATTTTAAATGAAAATATCTCGGGGGGAATTGAAGGTAGGAATTGATATTCATCTTAGAACACTGTTGTGGGATGGAGGGAAACTTGCACCAGGCAAGTACATGTACAGTTCAGAAAATGTTGGGGAGAAAACATTGTATGTATCATTCTTGAATACCCAAAGTCCAAAATTCTACATTAAACTATGTTTTTTTTTTAAGAATATTGTAAAATGTTGCAATCCTACATGTACATATGTAATAGACATGTGTACAATTCATAAGTATTATGTAAAATGGTATGTAAACTCAACTGACAACAATTACCTCATGAATCTGAAGTCAAATACCTCATGAATCCCAATCACATTGATCTCTAAGGTATTATACAGGATTGGTAAGGGTAAAAAAAAATGCTCAATAAAGAAATACTTCATGTCACTGCAGGTACCTGTGTATAGTGACCATTTAGATACTCCTTCAGTCTTTTGTGCATTGATGCCCTGTTCCCTACAAACCAGGGACCAGTTTTACAGACCTGCTCCAAGCACAAAAATAGCTTAGCACAACTAAACTAGGAGTACCGGAATATTACAAACTATTCAGTTTCCTGCTAAAGCGCCTCTATGAAATTGGATCTTGTGCGTAACTTTGGAAAATTGAATCGTGCAAACTGGGGGGGGGGGGGGGCAGGGCTAATCAAGATATTTTTTATATTCAATTTTCTTAGTCACTTTACCATGTTTACTTATTATAAAGTAAATTTACAATTTTCAATTGTAAATCTATACACACGTACCAGAGTAATTAAAAATGTACAAATTATTTCATACGGATGTCACATAACATCAGTATGCCTAATCCAGAATCCATCACATAGAGCACATCCTTTCTGCACGACATTCACAGTGATGCAGTTGAAATACTGTTCCATCAAATGGAGCATTCCTATTGTTCCTTCGTCACAGACAGTGCAATTTGTAGCTCTTAAAATCAGATCACAGTGACAGCACATTAATTTTAATACACACTTCCAGCAAAATACTGGGAGTGAAAAATACCTACCTTTTGTCCACATGCATGACAGACGCATTACCACTCTAGTAAAAATCCCAGCCTCAGTTCACAGGCAGACTCTCACCGCATCTCAGCAATTTCTCTTCAAACAAATGCCATTTACTCCACACTTGATCAAAAAAATCTAACCCTTCAAAGGTATTTCTGATCAACCATAGAAGAAACAGAGAGAGAGAGAGTAGATGATAAAAAATACCAGCTTGGACTGTGGACCCTCTTACATGAACACTGCAAGTGAGCAAATGAAGAAGTACATGTATGGACTCAACACAGCAGTGAACGCCGTGGACGGTTTGCATGTACACATTTAGATTCGGACTGGGCTGGATTCAAGCCAGTATTCAATGACTGTATTGAGGAGAGAAGTCAGATGCTGGAAGAAATAAGATATTCACTACCAGTACAAGGTCACCAGTACACATATGTGCATCGGAATTGGGGCCGGGGTATAACGCAGATGATGCTGATAAACATCATCATACATGAACAAGGCATTGACGTCATAGCAGTCCTGAACCACCAGGCTGTGTTGGTTGGAAAGTGATTAAGTGCGCAGATGCAGGTCTCTTATTTTCTCCCCTCTATCTCTCTATCTCTCTCTCTTCCTATCTCTCACCATCCACATACACCTAGAGACAAATCCTATTGATTAGTGGCTCATCTAAGCTTTTTTATTTCAATACCACGGCCACAGTTTTCTTCGTATCCACGGGGGGAAACTGTATGTATGCAATCTCTCTGTGCGAGGAGTTCACCATTGACAACATATCAATACTCTGCCACTACCCAACTGCCAGTGCAGTGCAAAGCTTTATGGCAAGCGAAATGGCGGCAGTGGTCTTGTGTACATTGCACTTATCATCCTGTTCAATCGGCTACCCTGGTAATTACTGTAGATGGCAAGAAGGAAGCAATTTTTAAAGAGTACTTTCAGGGAGACTACTCTTTAGATCTAAATACACATTACACTGTGGATAATACAGATGCAATGGTATTCTACAATCCCTTGACATTTTTACAGGGTCCAATTTCATGAAGCTGCTTAGTACAAAAAAATTGCTAAGCGCAACCAACATACATACATACAAGGCATTTGTAAAGCGCCACTACATGTATGTCAAGATTGCAGCGCATACATGTAACATACATGTAAATGCAAGGTTACCAGTCAAAATTGCCTCGTCACTCATACAAACTGTGCTGGTTCCCAGCCTATTTTTGCTCAAAGGAGACATTTGATAGGCGATATTTTCTGCTTTTTAAGCAGCTCTATGAAACTGACTGCAAAGTTTCATAAAAGGAGAAAGTATTTTTAACCATTCTAAATAAGTATGTTTGCCTCATCATGACAGGACAATGTCTCTACGTACTTGAAATATTCACATGACATAGATTAATAACCGTCTGCAGGGAATGTACTGTTAATCCACTGAGCCTGCATCCATTTAGACGACAGTAAGTTTACCAGAAAGGACAGTCTAGTTTTACCAGAAATGAGAAAGAACATCACAAGTGGGGTTTTCCAAAAGCTGAAACATATAATGTAATGCAAGTCCTCAGTACTTAAAACTGTGTGCAACAAACACACTTGAGAAATCACTTCCTCTTTGGTAAAGCATGTAAAATATTGTGCACTTCTACAGTACATTGTGCATCTGCATTACACACAACTTGCAACACCTGTCAAATCTTACTGTACATGTACATGTACATGTACATGTACACACTTTTTAAAGGTCATCAAACATGATGTCTTTTCCTGAAAATCCTTACAGTCCAAATTCCTTCTACACAGTATCATCAAATTGTCAAAGTGAATGATTCCGAAGGACTGGGGCCAGAAGGCTCATTCACATTAACACTACAGACTAGCTAGGCCCTTTTGCTTACAGTTACACAAAGCTCAAGTCCTCCTATCCTCCAGAAGTACAGAGTTGGAAGTTCAGAGGCTGGATCCTTCTAAATCTTCCTGTGACAGGCTTCATCATCTCATTCCCATCCCCTAAGAGCCGAAACCCCTTCAGAATCCCATTTTGGCCAAGCTGCATCTCACCCAAATCCAAGTTCTACTACATGTATGTATTTCTTTTTCAGTCAAGATAACCCAATTCCTTCTAAACTCTCTCACAACAGCAGGCCCGATACTTCATGGAGGCAATGCAGGCAATTGCCGCCATGCCCCCCAGTCATTGCCTTGGTGCCCTTGAAATGCTCCAGTAGAAATAGTGTGCCCTTTACCATGGAGAAAATGCCATGGTGCCAATTGCCCCTTTAACAAAGCATACAGGCCTGCAACAGAAAACCCATTATAGCCCAAATCCTTCTAGATCCTCCTTTACAGCAATGCCCTGATAGGCTCATAATTCCTTCAGTTCGGAAATATGATCATTAAAGCAGTTTGGCTAGTTCACATTAATCATTGCTGATCACAGGGTCAGGCATTCCAATCTCATCTAACACTGGACAATTGGGCCAAACATTGTACTCTAGCCAAACTGGCTAGTCTAGTCTGTACTGCAAGGGTTTGATTAATGTGTAGCATTTTTACTTGGCTACATTTACATATGTATTGTTAATTTCTTTAATCCAATTTTGTCAGCAAAAATGCCAACAGAAATGACATGAAACAGAAAATTTAGTTTTGTTTTTAGAAATGAGGATAGTCCTTTAATTGTTTGCATTTAACATTGGAAAATTTCATATCCGGACATGACCTTTACTTTGACCTCTTTATGTAAATGGAAGTAGGTCAAACCTTGCAGCCATTTGTGGCCGCTATGGGCATTTTAGTACAAGCTGCTTGTGGCCGCTGTGGACTCTAAAGGGTTAAACTTTGGCCCTACATGTACATGTACTTCTCAGGCTTTACATATTTAGTATATCATTTTAGTAATCAAGTTGGTTGATCATGTATACATGAACATGTACAATGTAAACATGGTGAACAATGCACACAGCTGGTTACAGTTTATGATTGCATACCAACTGATTTCAACTGTATCCCAGCAACAAATTAATATTCAAAAGCTTTGGATACTGTTCACAGCCCGAACAACTCAATCCGAGTCATTGTGTACAACACAAGTAGGATGTGGGAGCCTTTAAGTTTTGCAAAATGTCTTATAGATGCACAAGATGAAGGAAAACACTGCACTAAGATACAAGCTTTCATTGATTTGGAGAAGGTGGGTTTCATTATGCCACTGCTTAATCTGCGAATGACGCCGCGCACATGAGGCAGAAAAACCTGTTATTACCCACGATGTTCTTACCGCCCTGTGTGTTTCCTCTTATATAGCCAGGGGTTCATTACTGAAAGACAGAGCTTACAACATTGGTTGGCTTGTACAATGTATCTGACGTCCTTCGCATGATCATGTATTCCTGCTAACCATAGACTACAGGCAAACCAAAGTTGTAAACAAGATCATTCGATTCAGCTCTAGATACATGTAGTTTGGCCTCAACTACAAATTCCTTACAAATGACACTCCAAATCAGCAGAAAGTACAATACTTCTGGTTTTTTCCTTATTATACTAACAAAATCATTAGCAGGCAGAAAAATAATGGCAAACTATTTTATGCTCGTTAAAATCAGCAGTGAATCAGTCACACACAGAATAAATGATGGTTGAACCGATGCACTTCTCGTACTTGGTTGTTTTGCGCCTCTATGAAATTGGGCCCATGTCAGAGTTCCATGTTGTGGTGTGGGGGGGGGGGGGGGGTGGGGCAGAGAAACCCACAGGACCACAGGGCTTGCTGCTCAAAGTGTTTACTGGACCAGAATTGTTTTCACAAGACTGGAATCAAAATTTGTTATACCCCAGACCGCTTGACTTGTCCAGTCTAACTGGCCTCATGCATGTTGTCAAGTGTAAAACTTGAGCCATTCTAATGTGTGCTACATTGTACAATGTACGAGCCATTGTACACGTACACACATGCAAACTAAACAGCACATATAATAAATGTAACTTCATGATTGTGCGATTCATAAGTGTACCACGGAATGTGTCCATGTGTCTTGTCAATATCTGTATGGAGGGTGACCTTATCCCATCCAGGTCAAACGTATACACATGTACGTAGCATCCCTCATCCGGATCTGGTTCTGGCTGTTATGAGGGTTGCCCAGCATGAATCTACTGATATTACTTAGCCTCCTCAGATGCAGACCTTAGAAAGATAATTACAATTCCTTTACACACTTCACTCAAACGGAATATATGATATTGATACAATGTGTGCATATAGATCCAAACTAAATTTACTGCACATATGCCTATTCATTAATATCCCTGCGCTCACAGTTTGGGAAATCATGCAAGATTAGAACATACATGTACAACAATGTAGACAGTGATACAATGCAACACAAACTGGAAACACTTGCCAGTTTGTTTTCCTGAAGTATTATAAATGCAAAAATAAGTTAATGGCCCGACGTTTTGACCCTAGTGGAGTCTGTCTCAAAGGTTAAACGTCTATACAACACACACAAATGTTGTAACAGTAAGCAGTCAAGTGGAGAGGAGGAAGACTCTGCTAGGGTTGAAATGTCAGACCATGAAACTTTTTGTATTTTTTTTTTTTAAATTTGTCACAGTAATTCCAGTCCTGAGATTTCCATTAACTGCACAATGAATAAAACAAACAGAAAAGTACAACAAACAGAAATAACAATTTGGAAGCATGACAATGGTCACACAGTTTGCTCTGGAAACCCACTTGAAACTCTACGCCCTACTTGTAGAGGAATTTGTTAAAGCTTAAAATAAAAGTGTCATTAAATTTTGCTTAATACAAAATATTTGTCATGCACCAGTCTACATGTATATATATCAAAATTTAAACGATTCAATAAATCAAAAATTCACAAAGGCAGAATTTGTTTTCCAGCCCCCTCCGAATATATTTTTCCAGGTGCACCGCTGATTAAAAATTGTTTGGAACATGTACAGTACCTGGATGAATTGAAACTCATTTTGATGTTTGTCAGAACTTGGAGGTACACAATATGAAGAATTAATAATCATAATAATATTAGAGTCTTGCACACGTATATGGTGCTCAAGGCACTTGAACAAAAAGAAGCACTTTTAAAGACAGGTTTTGAGGTTCTTTATGAATTATGAGATCGATTTATGCAGCACCTTTATAAAGCGTTTACAAGGTGCTCTGGTGCATTCAGCAGCCACTGCAAACCCCAACTCTTCTTTTTAATAGCAATAAATGAACTGGGTTCTTTCTGTATGCATTACACAACACACGGGACCGATGGCTTTATGTCCTATCCAAAGTACGAAGCAATAATTGTAGTATTTTGTCAATTGTACATAATCTTGTTAAATTACTTTCTGTAAACACTTCCCTTTTAAATGTTTTTATAGTGTATATTCTTGTTGTGTATCTTTTAAACTCAATTCAGCCCTCGGGCTGCGATGTTTGAATTTTTAATAAACCAATAATAATTTTAATAATGGTCAAATGTCCTGCTCAAGAAATATATGGTCAGAGCCTTACAGAATGACATGGCCTCTGTGGCCTGCCTGTAATTCCAGGCCTGACACAGGACACAAGCATTACAATTTATTCATAAGTGTAACGATGGACGATACCAGTTGCCTGCAGTTATCTTGACGTGCGCATAACACAAAACGCTTGATCATGTACACACAGTATGCATCTTGCAAGACAAAGGTACATAAATCAGTGAGCGATTTCCCTTGCATACATTAGCAGAACAAACTGCTACATATGTACACAAAATGTTTCAATTGCTACTCAAAAATCAGGATTTGCTTACAATAATACTCAATACCAGTAATCAGTGTGCAAATTTCTTGCTACACTGTAGATGCAAAATTGCCCAATCCTCGCAGTGACTGAAATGCCTAAATCCTGCCTCGTGCGGTCACAGCTGATTTCATAGCATTCGTTATTATATTTTGTACAGTACAATGGTTACAGAACCCCTAAATGCCACAGGCACTAACGCTAGCAGGTACTGGCGAAGGTGATTTCAATGGCAGACAATGATTGAACACACACTCTCTCAGCACACTGTAAGAAGAATCCAAACGCTGAACTTTAATTCATCAAATCACGAGTAAACCGAAATACATAGCCCACATTAATTCTGTGGATTAAAAGGTGAACTTGTACTGTAATTCAGTTCATATGTAATTTGTAAAGTAAATGTACGTTGATACTGGGCCAAAAATGTCAAAAAGCTGTTAAGCAGAAAATACTTATTGAAAAATGTCTTTGCTAATCAAAAATTGAGTGGGGCACCAGCCATAACAATGCAAACTTAACGAACTTTGGCTGGTAACCTGTTCCTGCTAAGCAATACTAGTCTGTGCGTAGCAAATTTTTGTGCTTACAGGCTTTACGAAATTGAGCCCTGATGTGTACATTATGAACGCTGACAATCAGCAAGGAAGATAACTGAAGAGTAACTAATTCAATTTTATTCATGACCAGAGGTTGCAACACGCAGCCTTCCCCCTCCCCTTTGTTAACAGCTGTTTTTTAAATTATTTCATATATGCTCCATGACATTAATGAATTGATGTTTGATGATATTAAAAGCAAAATCAGAACTTTTTGGTTTTGAAGGAATAAAACAATGCTTAAAAATTTCATTTTTGATTTTTTGTTCCCCTCAAAGATTTATTTCATGGTTTAAATCTATTAATTTCAATCAAACATAGCTTTTTTCACAGAAATTATCACTGTGCTTTTCAAAAAATATTGTGATTAAAACCAGTAATTCATCTAAAATTTGTGTTTTTTAAGAAAACCTGTGAATGTTAACATTCATGTTCAAGCATAGTGTGTCAATGGATGATACTGCTTTACTGGAACGGCATGCACCTGCCTTTACAAATTTATAGGCATTGCAATAAGCAGACAAGTCCTTCGAGACCATCAAAATAAAGGTATCACTGCTGCAGTTATCTTTTGTACAATGAAAAGCACTTCTGCGTGAAAGCCAATTTTGTACAGTATTCAATATCGTTTTCACTGAAATCTTGATAACCAAATAGTAATACTGCTTTTATTTGACTGAAAAGGGCGGGAAAACAAAGCACTCTCTTACAGTAACACTTTCCTGTCTTTAGTGTCGGCAAGTGTACACAATTGTCTGCATTTCTGTTAGGACTGTCAGTGTACAGTGAATGAATGGCGATACGATAAATTGTAATTGTAATGTTTACTTAATAAGGTACTACTCTGGCTGGTCATTCTACAGCGGCAAACATGTAGACGGCAGTATACAGCGCGGTATTTAGTGTACTCCATTATCCCTCTATAATGAAGGAAAGTTTCAATGAGGTTAAAATAAATATTGTCTCACTGAGTGGCAATGTGTAATATGAATCACACGCATGCATTCACATCATGTAAGCTCTGTGGTGCATTTATTAACACCATTAGAGGGACAGTGCATCACTGGTACAGAAACGACATGATGATTCAACCTAATTTTACCATTTAAAAGTTAACCTATGTGTACACTTCACTGTACAAGTAAAAGTGGTGCAAATGAGAAATTATGCTAATTTATTATGTCAAATGTTATAGTCTTTCCAACTATTCCGCCTATCGTACAATATATTTACATGTATGTAAACCAAATTTATGTGGTGTAAAGCAAGTATCAAATTATATTATTCATTATTGTCAGTATTATTTGGCAAAAATTATTATTTTAAAAACAAGAAAACAACATGGGCAGTCAAAATAAATTAAAACTGTAATTGTCAATTGTCATGCAAATTACTCTTCGAAAGTACCCTTTGTGGCCACATTTACAGTCAATGACCACAAATAGTAATGATGCATATAAAGAATACTTGATTATGGATTCGTAATCGCGGGTTTGGTTGCACTTGAAAGCGAATTCTTGAAAACTGTGACGTTGCAATAAATGTAATCAACCTGAAGGATTCTCTTCCCCTGCTTTAATAACTAATACCTTTGGCATTTTTACTAACGAACCCTCTTGAATTCCTGTTCCAGCAGTGTACAGTAACTCTGATATGAAACCCAGTCAACTCGGATTGATTCGGCAAGCAGGCCTGCCTTGCATGCAGAGCATCATTGATTCAGCTCGATGCAGGCTTTATACTGAGTTTAACTGAAAACATGCTGCTGGAGCTTAACTGATTTAGGATGGTACCCAGGTTTTAATGCCTCAATGTTCCACACAAGTCATTTTACATGGGTTTACATTTAAATTTGTAACTTTTAAAATCAGAACACTTGCACATTATGCATGTTGTGGGCATGATTTGGCCCTTGGGGGAAAAAAATGATGCGTAGTACAAGTACTGACATGATGCATGTCGGGGCTTTTTATTTTTTCAGGCAATAGCAATTTGCTATGTATACGTACATAGTAGCTTCTAATAAGACAAAAACAAACCTCTAAAATCAGACTAAATAGAAAGAATATCAATGCCTGTAGATGTAGGTTTAACCTTACAGTGGAAGGAATCAAAAGGATACGTGTTTTTATTTTAGTATATCTGACCGTTAGATGTACATCTGGTACTTTATGTGTATATGAAATAAGCTTTGACTTAAAATAATAAATATCCATGTATAATGCATGTACCTGAACCTAAATTATCTAACAAGTGATGAGTTGCCTGACTTTGTGCTCAAAGTTTTCAAGAAGACCACAATTACACATCTGGGCCGGCAATTCCACGGTAACGGAAAGACGCCAATGGCGTCCTTCCGTTGCCAACCTTATTAATATTCATATTTTATAAACTAAAAGTTTTTCAGCCAAAACGAGGCTATTTTGAAGGCAGTCATTATTAAAAGAAACTGTGACATTTGCTTGATGAAACTAATTAAACTGTTAATGATATCCATGGTTTAAATGTTGTTTAATGAGTCAAAACGTCCTTGTACAAAATAAAGGTTGATTGCTTATTGCACATATTATGGTACATCAAAGTGTATTAACTTTGAATTCCCTCAAAATGTATGCAAAGTTCCCTTTGTTTAAAGGGAAGGTACACGTTTGGTACTCAAAACACATATTAACTTAAAAGCTGACTTGGTAACTAGCATTGGAGAGCTGTTGATATATAATGATAGTATAAAACATTGTGGGAAACGTCTCCCTCTGAAATACTGTAGTTTTTGAGAAAGAGGTAATTTCTAACTAAAATATTAAAAGACTTCTAGCTAGAAGTATTTTATTCCTATCTGAAAGCACACAGATTCGTCCAATAAGGGTTTTTTTTTCTTTCATCATTTTCTCCCAACTCTGATGACCAATTGAGCTCAAATTTTCAGAGGTTTGTTATTTTATGCATGTTGAGATAAACCAAGTGAGAACACTGGTCTTTGACACTTACCAATAGTGTACCTTCCCTTTAAACAAACAAATAGGGGGGGGGGGAGAGGAAATGTCCGAGCATTTCAGCTTATGTGGTTGCACACCTGATTTCCTAAATACATGTATACCCAAAGAAGTATGGCACAAGCAAGTGTACAATGCAAAATAAAGAGGTTCATTGCTGTACTAGATTCATAGTTTAACACAGCAAGTTTGTGCTTATAACTGTAGCATAGGAATAAGACCCAATCAAGCATGCTCACATGTAGGACATGATGAACCTGAACAGACATGCTCAACGGTGCATGAAGACCACGGACTACACTTTACATTACAATGCAAATTTATGTTCTTTTACTGTTTACTGTGCCCTGATTATGACAACAACGGGGAATACCCTTCAAACTTCCTGATGTTACAAAATTGTTCATTCTGCTCACAGTGCATACATTGTACACAAATGTACTACATGTTGTTACCCCCAAAAAAGTACATTCTGCCACAGTGCATACACTGGACATTGTACAGAAATGTATTACATGTAATGTACTGAAAAAAAAAATACATTCAACTGCATGGCAATAGACAAGTATGTGTTCATTGTAAAACATTTAACAACCTGGGAAATGTATGTCAAAGTCCAAGAGAAAGATTGTTCACTTGTTCCTTGATGTAGATTGGATACTTTCTGGTTCAATGGATCATAACTTCAATTCAAACTTATTAGTGCACAGCCTACATGACTTTCACTAACTTTATAAAGCAATTTAATGCATAGCTGTACTTTATACATGATGTATCATAAACAAAATGTGTACTCATACATTTATGTTGTAGAGTATGTGACATAAACAAGAGGGACTGAGAAGTATTTGGTCTTGGAAACCCCATTAAAACCTTCTTAAAGTCAAAACATGTTTGGACTAACTAAAAATCACCCACAATCTGAATCATTTCAGCAACAGATCATTGAATGATGATCAGTATCAAGATGCTGTGAAAACTGTGGCTTATAAACGTACAAGAAAATGCAAACAGTTTTGTTCAAAAGCTTGTCATGTACATACATCACCTGTGGAAAGGTCAAACCCTCTATGCAAAGTACATATAAGACTTTGTATGTTGTGCACTGCACTTCACATTTTTCAGCAACGTACTACATATGTATGTTCACAGAATTTACTGTTTTATATCAAAGTTTCAGTTGAATGAGAGTCAATAGGGAAATAAACTAAATTTGCTAGATTCATTCATTCAAGGGTTGAGTAAAATAACTATTTTAAAGCAACTTTCCTTATAACCACCTTTAACCTGAGCCGCCATCAGGTGTTCTGTTTTGTCAATGCAAGTACCCTAAAATACATGCAGCTAAATGCAGCAAAATGCAACAGATGACTCTGTTGCATTCTCTGAAGTTAACTGGGTGTTTTTTTACCAGTCTTGGCAATTGGGCTAATTTACACTATCGATACTGTAGCAAAAAGTGTAGGCTGGTTAAAGGTTTATCTTTTTATTGGTCAATCCTGAGATTGACGTAAACAGAGCGGACTCTTGAAATTACAAAGACTACTGGTACCATAACAAACAATATCGATAGTTTGATCAGTTGTGTACACTTTACCCTAGTGATCCAAATACACAAAATACATGTAGATTATGCACAAAAATTGCAGCATACAGGTGTGCACTCTTTAGTTCTGATGCACAAACATGTACTGTACCCTTTGGAACAAAGTAAACAACAATTGGCGCTGAAAGATTTCACAAAGGATGCCACACCCATTATGTAAAATTTTAGTACATTTTAAAAATATGGTTCCCTTTTATCAGTTTGAGGAAACATTGATTCAGAAAACAGAAGTTTAATGTATTACACATTAAAAGAGTGTCTGTGAGGGGGCAGGCACATGTACTGCTCAAGCACACTTGCTGCTGTCTATCTCAGTAGCTGTCTGCTGGGCTCAGACTGTCTGACTATGTCAAGGTGCGGCAACAGTTCTGAAGCAGATTTCGTTCTTATAAAGCTGGTACTTTTGTACCACACATCATGTATGCCTGTTACACTAGACTATTCTCCCCTGCTAAATGTATGTACTTGGTGCTCCGTGTACACACGTACACAATGAGAATTCATTCAATTATGAAGAATTTAGCGTATATGGAAGCCGGAGTTACAATGTACGCATCCCCTCCCCTCCCTCATTAAGCAAGCAAAGAGGCAGGTGATTTCACTCATAGGGGCCCCATCACTGCATGTACTCGTACTTCATGAACCACAATGAAGCTCAGACCAAAGACTCGATTCTATACTCAAATAACTCAACTGAGGCATCTTGACCTAATCTTACAGATCTAAATGTTGATAGTATCTCCTTTGAATGTCAACTAATATAATTACAGGTGCAATGAGATGGACAAACCAATTGTTTGTTGTGAAGAACTCAATGTACCAAGGAGTATTGATAGTGTGGTTGCATGCAATCTCGAGGTCAAACAAATCTGTTTGTTGGTATATTTTACTACTGCAGTAATCACAGGTATCAGCGATATTGCCGTGGTGCAAACACAATAACCCACCCCACCCCAAATGTTGCACTTGGCATCAAGTTATTAGCTAGAGAACATAACAACCACATGACAGGCCTGGATTTTCAACTTTGAGAGGGCAAGGTCATTCTCATCTTCAGGGTCACGTATTTTTGAAAATCTCAAACCATATGTGAAACTTTTGAAGGGGCACCAAGGCTCAGGGGCAACTGAACCCATCGCCTCCATGGCCTTTGTGTAATTCCAGGCCTGATGATCCCTTTAGCCCTTTTCACATGGACAAAATGTAGCCAGGGTCCTTTGCTACAAAATTTTCGAGCGTGGATCTTGTGACTGATTTTGTGAGCTTTCACACTGCAAAGTTAAAAAACTAACAACCCTTGTGTGACACTGAGAGTGATATGACAAGTTGTTAATCCTGATCACCATAAATGGACAAGATAGCATCCACAATAGCATGCGCTGTATGGGTATTTTTACCTAGAACGTTGTTCAATAAACAAGGGTTCCTTTCACACGATGATGTATTGTAGCCCACGACCATGGTCAAAACTTCCGCTAGTGTAAGATTTATTCGTAGGTTCGGACCTCCAACAAAATATAGCAATGTTGGACAGTTTTGGCAAGGGACCCTGGACACTCCAAAAATTATTGTCCTTTCACACGAGGTGCATTTTGTAAAATCCACAGTAACACTTCATGATAGACATGGTTTGTTTCTACCTCTATGGTTTGATAGAATTTGACTGAAATGGCACAAATGCCCAGTCAAAGAGCAAACAAGGCAAATGCAACAATTAGCTCTTCTGATGTTACTCCCTAATCCGTACCCATCCTCAACTTTGTCTGTGGAGAAAGAGGAAACAAGTTTGCTGACTCCACTCTATCACAGACATGTCTACATGATGTAGGACCTGTGAAGTACAGTGGTAAACAACTATTTACATGACTAATGAATGAAGTCATTCTTGTCCTGCAGAATTAAAAGAACAGTCAATTAAGTTTAACGATGCATATGACCTAGGTTGTTTACCTGGTAAAGGATTACAAAAAGCATGAAGGCCGGAAAAAAAAAGTATCACTCCATAGTATGCGAGTAATAGAGTTCAGACAAATCGTCCGTTAGACTTGAACTCAACAGTCACACTCAGTAGACGGGTCAGACAACTCGACGACTTGTACAGTCAACTGCAAGACAAGCTGAAAGTACGCAAACTCTAAAACCTTCACTTCAGCACCAAAGTTGTGTCGGAGAACACACGTCATCAAGTTGGACTTTCGTCTGTGGTGTAACTAACTGTTAAGGGCCAGTCACACTGCAGCGTTAACAAAAACGCCGAAAGAGAACGCATTCTATTGGCTATATTGCTCTGCGCAGAACACATGCACGTTTATTCCACCAATCGAGAGCTGCATTGTTAACGTTCCCGTTTTCGTTCTCGTTATCGTTATTGAGGCCAGTGTGACCAGGCCTTTAGTCAGCGATCTTGATAGTGAACACCAACATTCAATTATACATTCAACAGATGTGATAATCGAAAGCCTCGATTCCTCCCGATTGGAGGAAGGATCAAGGGTTACTTCCCACTCAGTAAGGAGGATCGAGGTTTACGATTATTGCAACTACACCAAGTCTTACATTAACATTTACAGATAACATAATCATATCTATTGACTTCACAGATTTTTCAATTTTAAGTGGCCCAATTTCTTTGCTCTTCTTACCGTTAGCAAAGAATTGGAGCTTGCAGAAGCAGGAAATTCCCCGCATACATTTCATCATCAAGCGCATTTCGCAGGTTTGCAGGGATTTGTTTAAAGTGTGCGTGTATGTGCCACGTACATTCATGTGTACGTAACTAGGGAATTTTTGCAGTTATCAGAAATTCGGCGGTAAGCAGAGCCATGAAATTTGGCCCAGATCAAGTTTGCATTTAATTAATAATTACTTTAAATTGTAGCTGAATCCTCAATGCACTGAACAATAAAAACAATAAATGATTGTTTATACTTGGCCTGTCTTACCCTTTATTAAAGCCAGAGGCTGGAGTTCTACGCTGTTCTTTGACCGATATTTCGATGATCCTTGTGATTTTTTCTGTTTCCCCTTTCGCATTGACTTTTTTGTGAAGGGGTCGATTTTGTCCACTGCTGGCCCAGCTGACATTGTTTTTACTACGACTGGTGTTGGGTTAGCTGTTTGCTAATGTTGAAACCATTGGTTAATTTATTTCCAATCTCCTTGCCTTGGTAATCCGTCAAAACAACCCAGCCCACATTCGAATACATGAAAATGCATACATGTACATGTGCAATGTGGTAAATGCAACGGTGGCTGCAATAAATCCTTTAGAACCCGATTTCAAGGGCCAACAAACACAACAAATAGCAACGTTACTCAGTTTCATCCGTGTCAAAAATCCTCAACATCACATCCAGCTGATAGCAGAAATATTCCAGTTTCTAAAATCTCCAGAGTTGCAAGTACTTTTTGAAAGGGGCATAAGGAATGGTATTTTTAACGTAAATACTTGGAATCGGTTCTTATTCCTGCATATTTTTACATGGAGCTGATAGAGTTTGTGTTGCTATCTGTTCGCCGTGAGGTCAGACCATGTGACGCGTATAGCCTTGTGTGATTGGCTTACATAAAAGAAGTTCCCGGATGATAGCGGTATTCATGACGTAGCCGGTACAGAGGTCAAATGCGACCAACAAAAAAATATACTGTACACAAAAACGGATCTCAAACATACATTGCATGATGGCCTGTTGTACTCCGCCTATCGGTCGGTGCCGCCTCTAGACAGGCACCGGGATCACAATTAAAAAACAGCTAATTGCCAGGTTTCATCCTCGATGTAAAGATTATGCATGTACCTAGCATAGGTTTTTTTTATTGGGGAGGGTCGCAAGTATCATAGCTTTATGGGATGGGGATTATCCCGGCTCACAGCTGGTGACTTTTCTTGTGGATGCAAAGTTTGAAGACGTTTTGCGCTATTAAAAGTGAATTTACTGTCAGTCTTTTAAATTGGCAAATTATAATGAATAATTGCCTTAAGAGAGCAATTATTGCTTGTTAATTTGTTTTAATATTTAATTGACAATTATGATTGCCAAAGTCGGAATTTTAAACGGGAGTATTGATACCTTTAATGGTGGATGTTCTTAAAGGCGATGTCATGCATAAGTTAATTTTTTTTCCCCCTGCATATAACAAGAAGCCTGCAATCCGTGGACATTATTATATCTCAAGCAATAACAAGTGTTTTACATACCCCCCCCCCCCACCTTCATTGCAAAATCATGTCATTATTTACGTGGGCACAAAAGGATGTAACGAACTTAGGCTGCTATACAAGCTAGGCTCAGAGTGCGTGATTTTAACACACAACATCCACAAACAACGAACTGATAAGTTAATTAACCGCGTAGGCACGATGTCATTATGGATGTGTCTGCGATAAAACCATTTTTGATCACGCGTCAGTGCCCCGTACCTGAAAAAAAAAGTGAAAGTCTTTCTGCACCCTCAATAGGCGTTACCCCTCTCCCAACACCCCACAAGCCCTCGGCGCGCTTAGTGATGTTTTTTATGCAACTGAGGGAAAACAATACGAAATCATAAATGTTACATTATAAGTTTTTTTTAAAAATCATGAGCCTATCTCTAATTTAATTAGAGATAGGCTCAGGATTTTTTATTTATTATTTATAACGTAACATTTATGATTTTGTATTTTTAAAGGCACTTACTGCATATTGTTGAGACACACCAAGAGTGAGAAGACTAGTCTTTATTACAAAAGGTGTCCAGTGTCTATAATAACAAAAAGTATACATTTCGAAATGAGGAATGATGACATCTGGCCTGGACGGGGGGGGGGGGCGTGCCCCGTGACCCCTTAGTTACGACATCATCACTGGGTGTCCAATCATCTAGGAAACTGTAGAATGAAGAACACAAAATATCAGTTAATAAATTTTGTGCTGTTCCAGTTGACATTAAAAATTAGTGTCGGTTGTCAAGCAATAACGAAATTATTTGGCCTAGGTTTTGTGAAATGGTGGGAGAGGGATGGGTCCGAGATTTGGGTGGTGCAGGTACGGTGGGTGTGGTGTGGAAGCCGGGGGGTTGAGGCGGGCGAGGTGCAAGGGTGCGTATGGTATTTTGAGAACAGGAAATCTTCTGATCGAAAGATTGGGGCAATTAATTAGTTTGTTTGGTTCTAGTTTGACAAAGTGAAATCAATTTAACTGCAAACAAATCTACTTATCAAGACTTGTTTTCTCGATAGAATATTCCGCAGTGCACGTTAGGAACCCCTCTGCTTATCACAAGAAAAAGAAAAGAAGAGAAAAATTGTGGCAATAATTATGTAGTGTGCAAAACAAGCGACACATAATGAATGTTAAGACGATCCCATTATTTCTCATGCCAATAATTAAGAGGAAAGGGACTGTGATGTTGTTTTGGGCGCAAATATTGACATTTCTATCTTTATATTGGATCGTATTATGGAGTTATCGTCTTGTTATAAAAGGTGAAGGCCAAAGGCAATTTTTTCGAGATGGAGTCTGATCGAGTGAGTTTATTTTTTGGGATAAAGCCCATAGCTCAAATTCAAACGGCCCACCTTCCACACAAAAAATATACATATATTTTGTTTGCTTTCAAACGACAGAGAGACTTTTTTTTAAGTATTTTGTATTCTCTCTCTAACATTTAGCAATGGTTTTGGAACTTGCACCAATTGGTGCAAAAGGCGCATGTCCCATGTGTTAGGTGTTAGGGTTTCACCGCGCCATTCGGGACATACCCGCACACCTTGACTAAAGGGGATGATTTCATTTTGTTTCCTGGTGAACGAGGTTAGCTCAAAATCGTGATTCTGGTTCTTACTATAGGGCGCCCTCTTTTGAATGATCCCGCCTGAGAAAGTTGTGCATGTTTAGGCAAAATAAAAGGTGGCTTCAGTTTAATAGTTTCCGATTCATTGCCTTCATGGTTTTTGTTAATCAGTGTCAGTATAAATATTAATCCAGTTATCAGTTTTTCTTGGCAGAATATGTTGGTCAATGTTTGTAAAAAAAAAAGTATGTTTCATAAACAAGATGTTTAGATGTATGGATTATGTCATGTTTGCGTGACCATAATTATACTTTAAATAAAATATTTTGGAAAAAACAAGTTTTTCTCTTACTTTAACCATCACAACACAAAGAGAACAATTTAAGCACAAAACTATCCGTAAAAAAAAAAAAAAACTTTATTGATTACAGAGATTTCCTTCCATTCTCTATGCTGAGATGAATGAAATTACCACATTCTGAAAAGTCAGTCAAGCCAATAAATGAGTACGGAATTTGAACTTAGTTGGAATTTGTTAATAGTATCTAAAGCAAAACACTATTTGGTGGCAAACTCCACTCCAAACAAAAACTGAGGCTATGAAACTTGACCATTTTGTTTCATTGGACTTCCAAATAAATTTAACCTAGTTATTCCATGGTTATTCTTTCTCAAAAACAATGAACACTTGGCAAAAGATGGTTCAAGAAGGATAGCTTCAACTAAATTTATCAATTTCTTCTTTCATTTCTTTTATTATTTTACAACCAATTGAGGTACACATTGGGCTCATAAAAAAACGTTTTATTTTCAAGAGAAGAGAGAAATTTTAATTGCGTATTTATATCTCGGTTCAATAGGTCCCCTGCAAGACCATAAACAGCACCCTCACTGAGGAGATGACAGTGAAGATCTAATCATGGCTGAGAATTGTACAAGACGTGTCGGCTTTTCTGTTGTTTGACCTCAGCGGTCAATACAAGGGGTCTATTTTACCCAAAAATAAACAGAAAGTTACAAAATAATTTATGCAAGAAAAGCAAAGAGAAGCAAAACCAACAGCCCATTTGCGATATGACGCAAACTAAGGAGTGTACTCTGGATTGGGTGTCTATGTCTACAGACCAATTTGCCCAAACCACAACATGACATACTGCCCTGGTTCTACCATAATATCTCAAAAAGGCTTAAAGCATGAGAAGCCATTATTTAGGTTGGGATATAAATCTTTAACAATCTGCCAATATTTTACATCAATATACATTCCACCTAAGAAAGGATGCAATAGTTAATTAAGTTGCTGTAAATCCTAAATTAGAATAATGTAAGTCAATTTTCATCTTTGTAAAGTATGTTAAAGTGTTTGTATCATTCAATACCCAATCAATATACAATAATTTCTAAAAAGCATTTATAAGCACCTCTTCGGAAAACGGTGTTCTCTGGCCAAATGCCAGTTAAAACACCTGTGGACCAGTCAGACTTATGCCAACTAATCCGACTGGCTAGCTGATTGCATGCCACTGCTACATATGTTAACCACTAATTGTTTATATTGCTTCAACTACACAGTGCCATGCTTATAACAAATTAGAAGGAAATTCCAAATATGGACCAGTCCCCAACAAAGCTGGCAGACCAGTGAAATGACAAGCTACGTGGGCCCAATTTCATGGCTCTGCTTACCGTAAGCACAGAATCGGCGCTTACGGAAGCAGGGAATTCTGTGCTTACAGCAAGCGTATTTCACGAGTTAGCGGCAAATTTTGGCTTCTGCGCGTGCGTACTTCACGTTACTATAGGCATTCTATGCTTACAAGGCTAGCGCAGATATTCGGCGCTTGCATGGAAGCGGGGAATCGCGATCGTAAGCGCAGAATTCGGCGGTAAGCAGAGCCATGAAATTGGGCCCTGGTCCAGCTGGCTGAAAAAGTTAAGGACAAACCCTTGATAGCCCTACAGTTTTGGAAATCTTATCTTGCAAGTTTGCAGGCTACTTTTGAAAACCCAAAAGCAGATGATGTAAAAACCTCTTAAATGTCCAGGGTGGGAGGCTGGTGAGGCCAGTGATAGAGAGGTTCGAAAGAGTCTAATGTATTGGCAAAACAGTAAAAGCTGATTGTAAATGACCTTTAAATCTGTGAGTGAAAAGGGGGCTACATTTCACACAGAGCCAAGTAATGAATCTTAACTGATTAGCAAAGTGTAATGTCACAATACAAATCACTATGGCAATAATGACCACTCATCTTAAAACAAATCTTAGTGCTTTGAGAACTGGACAGTTTTGTATCAACAAAAACAGAAGTTTTCAAATTCAAAACTTAGTTAATTTTAAAACAGTAAACAGTCCACAATCTTTAATATTGTATTTTGTTCCAGTTACTCAAAAGACATTTCTAATTACCTATATTACTAATAAATTTGTGCACAACATATTTTTCATAATTTGGTCCAACCAAAAGATAGAGAGTAAAATAAACATGCAGTCATTTACTTGTTCTTAGTGTCTTGCACTGTACTGGGTTTGACAGGAGCACAACACACTATAAATACCCATGTACTTACAAGAGTGGGATTAAGTTATATTGCAAGCACTTTGTTTTACGATCTCTAGTTTGAATTTTGCCTGTAAACACAATAAGCTACTCTATTGCAGTGTCATAAATATTTAAAGTCAAGATAAATTTCCCTCTGAATGTTAATTTAGTTTAGTTCTATAGACATGACTACAGAGATCAAAGGAAGGTTGCTCAATGCGCATTCCACAGCCATGCATTTCCCATTGTTTTGTCATCTTAACACCTCTAGGATGGCAGTGTGAAGTCATCAATGCATAAGTTCTATTGATCCAGCAAGATCATTCATACCCTCAGAGATGCCCCTTCCCAAAATGAAAGAAAAGGCGGAAACAAAAAAGCAACACATCTAGGAATGATTGTCAGTGTAATACTCTTCTTAAAAGGCTTAAAATAATTCTACTATTAGTTTTAGCCCAACAGAAAAATCAACCTGGGCAAAATTTCCTAGAGCTAGCTGCTCAAGTACAAAAAGTAGCTCAGCACAAAATAAGTATGCTTACCACAATGAGCATACCAGCAAAAGTACCATTTCACATGTACAATTTATGACTGGTGTCCTGCTCCTTTTCGCTTAGCGTAACATTGTACAAGGCAAATGATCCCTACACTCAGCTGCTCAAACCAATTCTGCTCAGACTCCAGGCAGTCTGAAGAGTACCAATATCTCTGAAGTATTTACAAGTAATTTACTAAATTGCTTTTTGTTCTGACAACCGACACTAAACAACTGGGTAAGCTGATATCACAACAGCCAACCCTGGAAGACTTGGGTACCGACTAAAACTCAGTTCATACTTCCTGCGATAGACCAATCCACTAAGCTCCGTCCAATTGCATATTGACCAATCACAACGCAACGAAGGTCCGACATGCGTGCGCATATCTTGGCGCGTGCGGCAGAGTTGTGCAGAAAGGCTTTGGAGAGCCCCACGTGTTCCTGCTCACACGTGTGTCGTGGGCGGAGCCTACTGGATCGGTGTATTGAGAATGCGAGGCGAATTTTGACTTCACAGGGCTGTTTCTGCAGCGAATATTCTGCTGTTGCAAATTGTTCGTTGCAAATTGAGATGTCAAAATTTGCATTCGCAGTAAGTATGAACTGGGCTTTATACAAAACACAGGGCAAAAAATTGCAATACAAAATGTCTCAAAGGTTTAAAAACTCCATGTCTTTCATATGACATGGTATACAGCATGCAGGCAGAAAAAGAGTACGGATGAAACAAACACAATCAATCTTCAGTAGTCAGAGTTCTGAATTTGTATAATTTATGTTTTTAAATCATTGAATCTATTAGCCAGACTGGATGAAAACAGTAATATTTTGTTCATTTACAGTTTTGCTTTCTTTTACATTTTTCTGTATCAAGATTTTGCTCAGAGATAAACCATAAGGAAAACTGACTTGGAATTTTTAAAATTGTATTTGGGTGAACAAAGAAAAACTTGACATACACTGGATTTCAACCTGTGCCCTCCAGAATAATATGCCAAGCTCTACCAACTGAACCGACTAACTCAAATGTTGGCAGTCTCCCTATTAAAAAGATTGGTAGAGTGCTGGCATTTTAATCCGGAGGTCACAGGTTCAAATCCTGCTGTTGTAAATGTTTCTTTGTTCAACCCAAATTTAATATATAAAAAAAATAACATAACATGGCAAATAGAAATAAAGATGTTAAATATATGCAATTAAAAAGTCCTACTTAATCTTTGTTGCTGCACTCTTGTTTAATCACCCTGTATACTTTACAAAATGATCCTTTGAACGCGGCAAACAAAAAATGAAAGAGCTCAATATTCAGTAACTCTATAAATGGTCCTTGTTATCCGATGTAAAAACAGGAAAACTACAAAAATGAATGGATGGTTTGCTGGTACACAACGCATTCTCCCAAGATTAAAACCAAACCTTGTTCTAGGTTGTCATGTGTGTCATGAAATACAACGCTATTTTGTCAACCAAATGTTTACCCATTTTTCTTTACAATCAAATAACATGGAACAGTTAAGGAATTATATAAAATTATATACATACATGTACATCTCTTATAGTGTGGTGTGCTGTAGTGAAGCACAAATAAAATGAAACTTCTTGAAGATAAGATTTACTTCTGAGCTTTCTTATGTCACCCAATGCTTGAAGGTTAAGATGTTCTTAGTTATTTCTTTCAACATAAGAGTGGGTCATGCTTTGTATGGCATTAAATATAGGTTTGAACTCTCCTATTTCATTTAACCACTTCACGTCGGATGGCGTGTTAACTGCAATTTCTATAGACAAACTTACGCCAGATGTTTTTAAACACCCGGAACAACTCCAGATTGTCCTAAACTTTTGGCTTGCATGTGGACAGCTGACGTTTATATCCACCGAATCATGATGAGTACCTACTAAATTTTCTCACACGACAATGTCAGAGATTCATTGTGGCAACCATATTTTAAAAGGAAAAAAAAATACTCCAGAAGCGAAAAACAAAAATTCTGAAAAATTAGATCATTTCGCACGTGGTCACAGAAACTTTTTTCAGACTACCGTTGTGAAGTGGTCTAACAAGACATAGGTAGTGACTGGATGAAGAAGGTCAGACTACATTTGATCCAGCTGTATTTTATTCTAGATCGTCCAAAACCTCGACAATCGCGGCTGGTGCTGGTGGTGTTGGGGCTCCATCTGTTGTTATCATCGCTGATAATTTCTGGAATCGAAACAAGGGTAAATAAATAAGAAACCTACTTACTAGGAATGGTGCGATCGGTTTTTATCCTCATGCAGATGAACTTCTAAAGAAGTTTATGTAACACTTATCATTTTAAAGTTTCTGTTTAAACATTTATTTTTTTAAACTTCAACATTTTGACCATAGCCTTTCTATAAGGCTGGAAATTGTTTAAACAAGAATTAAATGTTACAAACTGCTTATCAACCGAAAACGAGCCTAAAATGAGTGGGGTAGGAGTTGCAATATTGTTAACTCTATGGAATTTTGGCTAGTAAGCAGTTCATGTCAAGCAAGATTTTTCTGTGCTTAGCTGCTTAGCAAATTTGTATGCTTACAGGCTTAATAAAATTGGGCCCTCGTCAAGAAGGCTGACATTTGCTTCATTTACTCTTACCTGGCTGACGGATGGTAGTTTGTGTACCAACATGTCAAACACATTTGGAGGAAGTGTTTGCTGAAGGACTTGAAGCAAGTGTTCCGGCTGGCCACAGATTGCAACAGCATAGCACAGACAATCTGTTCCCGCAGTCAAATCACCTGAGACGTACAACAAAGCAAATGACAAATTCTCAGAAATAGAGATGATGTTGGCATTGAGCTCAAAGGGGCCAAGGGTTAATCCATTCAAACCCCAAGATAACGACTTTGGACTTGCGACCACAAGTCCGGCCCACATACTGCACATTAAAATCTAGTTGTTGCAAGCAGTCTTGGAACTAAGGTGGGATTGTTAAACCAGAACTCCCTGCATTAATGTTACCAAGAACATCTCATGATTCATTAAAAAAATCCGAGCAATACAGCTTACTAAACTTTCAAATCAGTGGAATCTGTGGATAATTGTATATGTACACAATAATGCAAAGCCATAAAAACTGAGTAAACCAAAACCAATCAAAACCTGCTATTAGATATTGTGGATCTGGAGAAATATTCTCAACGCTTAAATTAAACGAGAGGAGAAAATGATGAAGAAATTTTCGTTTAAGGTTTTGGAGGAAAAGCCCTGAGACTTTATTCCAGGGTAAACCCACGCAGTCAAGTAGGGACTGAAGACCCAATCAACATAGTGCCTTTGGTGGATTTCTTGCCAATGTGAGGGAAAGTCCATGCAGTACTAATAAGTGCAAAACATAGTTAAAGGCTCTGGACACTATTGGTAATTATTCAAAATAAATGTTAGCATGAAAACTACCTTGCTGATGGTGGTATAACACATTGTGAGAAATGGCTCCATATGAATTTATGAAGTAACATAGTTTTTGAGAAAGAGGTAATTTCTCACTCAAATAGTAAAAGGCTTTGGGCCTGAAGTCTTTTCATATTGTTTTAGGCATCTGAAAGCTAACAAAATTGTGCAACAAGAGTGCTTTTTTTCTTTATATATTTTCTTGCAACATCAATGATCAAGTGAGTCCACATTTTCACAGACTTGTTATGTTATGCATATGTTGAGATACACCAAGTGAGCAAGCTTGCAAGTGAGAACACTGGTCTTAGAAAATTACCAAAGGTGTCCAGTGCCTTTAATGGCCTGACATTTTCGACACTAGTAGAGTTTTCTCACGAAGGCTAAGTAGAAAAACACTCACCCTGAGACAACAGCTCTTCTCCTGCCTGGACTTGTGCGAGGAAAAACTTCTGTACACTTTCAGGGTCTTTCAGATTTGGCAACTAGGAAGAAACAAAATTTCATCATTCAACTTCTGACTGTTTTTTTTTTTTTTACTGACTCACTTACTTATGTCGAGCTACTTGCTTGGGTATGGGCAAGACTTCTCCACTCCTTTCTGTTTTGTTTCTTAGCGTAACTGTGTTCATGAACCAGGATTAACTCAACTGTAAACGTATGACAATGGCTCACTTATAAATGTTTATTAGATAATAAATATGCATTGGGGATGCAAATTTAACATCTATTAAATCGTTACGGTACATGCTGCTAAAATATAGGATTCGAACTGCCTCTAGCTGCCAGGCAATCTTGGTGGTCCAGTTGGTAAGACACAGCTCTTAAATTGCACACATGTAGGTCGTAGGTTTGAATCCCACCCAAATATTATACCTGTGATTTTTGTTCACAGAACTCGGGAAAGTAACAAGGACACAGTGCTAGCACACATTGGTTGGTTTACTTAAATGGTTTACTTATGACAATACAGGGCGCAAATGAGCTGCCCTTTTCCAGCATGAAATGTAGCCACTGCACAACCTAAATAGGGAAGCTTGTGTGAGGCTCTGATCCCATTCTCAGTTGTTACTGAGTACTGACCATGAGGAGGTTCAAACTTCTTCCATGATCCTTACTCTATGCCCGAAGTAGCAAATAACTATGGTGAAATAACTTATCAACACTGAATTGTGTGAAATAGGAAAATTTGTACTGAATTTAAAAATTCACAAATAAGGGACCTTTTCACAAATGGTTACAGTCATAGCAGTTTAAAGAAAACCGCTGTAAAGTTGTGTTTAACTCACCTGAAGTGTGGTAGAAGAATCACCGACCGTTGTGTTTTTAATTTCTTTGTTCTTCTTTTCCCTCCCTGCAAATGAACAAACAAGAATAGTTTGGATTAGAGGGTATTCATATTCAGGTTTGAAAACTAGGGTTTTCTGACTAGCCAAGTAGTACTTGGATAAAGAATAAACAATTGCCTTGAATGTTAGCACCAAACTGTAAAGTGTGAGTAGCTGTGTGCCCTATCTTAATGTGGCACATGGCACAAAGAAGTATCTCAAGTATCACCTCAAGGAAAGGGAGGACTTGGAGAAGTTGAATACAGTTTAAAACAGTTTGCATATTGACCTACAGACCTGAGACTCTTATATTAAGGGCTATAAAATTAAGCCCCAAAATGTTGGACAACGCAAGCTCCCCTTGCCCTCACACTTTTAATACAGTATTTTTTTTTTTGTTAAGCACTGGTATTTTGCTGGAAGTTTCTTCTTTTCCAGTGTTTTCCTGTATTTTCTGGAGTATTAAGGAATAACAACCCATGTCAAAATACGCTTTCCACTTTAGTTTTCCTGAAAGGTTGACACTGAAAGAATGGTTAGCCTAGAGAGGAACCGGTCTCAGGGTTAACTTACGGTATGGTTGTCTTTACAGTAAGTTTTAAATCCGTTTTTTAATTTTAGTTCCTTTGTTGTTTGTAGGCTTTCAGGAGTGAGCCAGAGTTTCGGCCGGACAATGAAAAATGTCTGTTTTAAAGTTCCAACTATTTTACATACAAATTACTCAAGCGATTTGAATACTTGAAATGTTCATGAACTAAGCCCAACCCCATTCAACAACAACATACACAATCTTGAACATTCTTTTTAAAAAAACTTATGGAGATGTAGACCCGGTCACTGGGGCGCTCTACGTACTCCTTTTTTCGAAATTTTGTCATTTATATCGGTAAAAAAAATTGAAAAAGGAGTACAACGCACCAGTTACTGGGTCTATGTAGAAACAGAATAAAAGAAAGTACCAAAAATGTGGCAGTTTGATCATTTTTTTTTTAAAGTTCGATACAGAATTTGTTCTTAAAAAAGACTTAGGGCTAGGCCTAATTGTTATCTTTCAAATGTTTTTGGTTAGCGCAGTTTTAAAGTTAATCATGAATGAAAAATAACTTTATCAATTGAATTATTGTATGGGATCCATGTGACTTTGTGTGTAATTTGTAAATATAGCCACCCAACAGGCCAAAAACTTAATTATTTAAAATTTTGTGGACAAGTTCGTAGACTAGAAATAGAATCCGAGCATTCACCTGCACTGCAGGCTGCAGCTTGGCATGGCACAAAACAAAAGCGGGGCTATCATCCATTCCAAACTTATTTCACTGTAGGTCGCTCGGTACTAATACAACACTGTAGATTGAGTAAAGTCAATGCAAAACAAACAAGAATTTAAATATATAAAAAAATCCCCCAACTTGTGCAATAATGTAAATTATGGGGCGACATCTTCTTCTAATATCAATAGGGGCGATTTGGTCGAGGAAGCCGAAAAGTCATGAAAAAGTAACTCACTCTGTTTCAATTTCTGCCGGAAAAGTGGATCACTCCTCCTCTTTCTGTCGAAATAAATACAGTACCCCAGAACGAGGGTACCAGCAATCCCTGCTGCTATCCCAACAGCTGTCTTTGAGACCATTATGGTGCTGTAATTTGGAACGAAATTACAGCATGTAAAATATCAGGCTTAAATCACAAAATCCCCCGTGCACGACCCAACTAACTCCGAACATGACATATGACCTTTGAACTCAAATGCATGACGACTTCTCGTATCGCCGGTTCCCAACCTCCCAATAAGTTGAACGTGCAATATGTGGATACCAGTGACTGAAAGGTCAATCAATCAGTGTGGCCAGCAACATGCATAGCAACATTCCAAACCGTCTGCTAGCGCTTATTTATTGTCTAAAAAGGGCCGAGGTTCTGCTCCTGATTCTGCAGTGAAAACAGAAAGTTCAGATTACCGATCATGCTCTTATCTCATGGGTATATACTATGATATGATGTAAGTTACTGTAACTGAAAATTCTAATCATAAACAACTCGTTTTTGACTTTGAGCGTACAAAAGATTATTTATACATATAATTTATTATTATTTATAATTATATCAATTATCATTATTTTTTAATGGAAATATGAATCAGAATTGCAATTAAATATTGCTAATTTATTACAATTTCAAGACTCATTATAAGTAAAAGTATCAATCAGTTCATTGAATAATAATTTTACGTGTTTCCTCCTTCGGGCTTCGGTGTTTACCAAATTCTTTATTTAAAGCAGAATGTGTTTTTTACTTGTTGTTTTAACTTTGACTTGAGCAGGGCAGGCTGTTTATTATTTGTCATGTTGCCCAATTCACCAAGTCTACTCTTCCTCTTGAGTTAGGGGTTTAGTCTTACCAGTTGGTCTTACTCACAAATTCTTATTTTTTAATAAGTCTTTATTTTATAAGTCTTACGACTCCTATCCTAGGCTAAAAAAAGAGGCCATGGTGGGTGGAGCTTAATTAAGCTTGGTTACATGGGCAAATAATTATCATGGTATCATTTGTTATAAATTAATGACACTAAATTGTAAGCTAATTTTATCAATTTACCGAGAAACAAATGAAGGGTAAATTAAAATTTGCACAGATGTGTCATGTTATGTTAATATAAATATTATTTGTTAAATCCCACCAAGACAATGGAAGAAATAATGGCATAATGTTAATTATTGTTTGTTGTGTTTACTTTTCAGAAGAACACGTCAGAAGTTGTTTTGAGACTCGATCCAGTGAAAAAAAAAGAGGGCTACGCCTAGCCCTAGCTGTCAGGTGTTTAAATGGCTCTAAAAATCAGCTCATCAAAAGTCGTACAATTCAGCAATGAGAATAGAATTCTAAAAGTACCGGATCTTGCAAAGGAGGGCAATCATGTCGTGTTTGCTCAATGTGACGCCCAGCCTCTATCACCTCAAAACCCTTACTTCAGAGTGAAAGTAGTTCAGCAAGGTAGGAATGAATTATGGAATGTCACACATCACATTATAATCATAATGTAATTATTGTTAGTTTCATCCTGTAGGTGTTGAATGTCAGGTTTGAGAGGGCAAGGCAATTTTCATTTTGCTGTAGGACACCGACATTGAAAAATCTCAAAGTCTATTTGAAACTTTTAAAGGAGCACCAGGAACAAGACCAGGGCAACAGAGTCCATGGCCTCACGTTTGTTTTGTACATTTTTTTAAGCAGGTTGTTATTAGCATTAATAAATCTGGTGTTTCTGTTCAGCAGAGTGGGGGTTCGAGTCCTGGTCATGGTACTTGTGTCCTTTAGCAAGACACTGAACCGTTAATGCTGCGTCCGTTGGATGGGCTCTAAAGCTGTTGGTCCCGTGTGTTGTATAATGCATGTAAAAGAGCTCAGTGCACTTATCCTGGTGTTCCTGGTTTGATTGGCAGCATATTCCGCCACAGCACCTTGTAAACCATTACATGGTGCTATGTAAAGGAATTGGTCTCATACTTCAAAACTTAGCCCCCAAAAACATTGCAGGAAAATACTGAATGTTGAAGCGCCTTGCCCGTCACTTAGTGACGGATATGCATCCTTTATAAGAAGCAACTATTATTATTTTTGTATTATTATGACCTGATTTGTTTTTGCCTTTAGCCAAAGACGCTGTCGTAGCCATTGGCCTCAGCAACTTTACTACTGATTTGGATGCAGAGGACATTCAAAATGATGAAATTGATGTCTCATCAAGGAGATCTGATGCTGTGGCCTACTTTAGCGATGACGGGAGCGTCTCAAGCCCCGCTAGTAAAGGATCTAAAGAGTTTTTACCAACTTTTGGCCAAGGTAACCATCCCATTAAATTTTCTTGTCATTATCTCAGATTTATTCTGCACAAAGATGATAAACTCCTGTGCCATCAGAATATGTATCTAGACACCTGATCTAGACTACGTACTGTTTAAAACTATTTTTGTTGCACATTGTTAGGAAATATATATATTTGAATGACATTTTCATCACATGTGACTCTTAAAACTTGTTTCTTAGAATCAAGAAGACCTCAATGTCATAAGTTGTAAAGAAGACATTATTGCTTAATAGAACTGAGCATGCAAAAACTCTTTAACAAAAAAGTGGATTTGTATACAGTGTGTCAGTTTGTGGCATCGATGACGATGACCTTTGGTGAAGTATGACCTTTTGAGTGGTGGTAGAGATCTCCAGAAATGAGTCCCCCCCCCCTCCCCACAATCTCTTAGTCCTTGACTTCATCAATGTTATCCCCCATCAATGATCAAACGCCAACTCTTTGAGGAACTCACACAAATATAGTATGACTTTGGACTGGGGTGTCTTGGACAAGAGTAAGAGCACCAAACCCAAGCTCTGTTGTGTTTCTGTTCAGTTAAGTGTGAGTTGGAGTCCCGGTCATGACACTTGTGTCCCTAAGCAAGACACTAAACTATAATTGCTTCTCTCCACCCTGGAGTAAATGGAAACCTGTGAGGGCAGAGATGGTTCTTGTAATTGATTTGTTGCACAAGCTGTATACTCCCCAGGGAGCTGAGATGGTTTAAGGAATGAGATAAATGGCCCAGTGACCAGGGGTAATAATGTTGGCTTTAAGACTTCTGGGTGTGTAAAGCGCTATATAAAAACCAATTATTATTATTATTTTTATTGTAACGTTTCACTGATGTGCATTTTTTTGACCTCTTTAACAGGTGACGTCGTAGGTCTATGCATAGACTACTTTACCCCAACCAAATCCCTGGTGTGTATCTATAAGAATGACAAGTTGGTTCAGCGGCGTTGGTTATCACTGAAACCTGAGTTTCTATTCCCGACCATCAATGTGTGGTGGGGGACGGTAGAACTACATGTAGACTGGCTGAGCTCCTCACCGCCAAGTTGTTCACAGGTAATTAAGTTTTGAATATCTTAACCCTAATACATGTTAGTATTACCCATAAATCTATTCCGAGATGTTATTTTTGTCCTTAGTTTTATTGTTTCTTCTTGCAGTTTTCTTGAATACACTTCTATTTGAGTATTCAAGACTTATCTTGTTCATTCGTCATGCAACTCAAATGCTTGACATTTGTTTCTTTTCCAGATGTACATACATGTACAAAAGGAAGAAAGACAATTACATGTAGTTTAAACATTCATTAATAATTTCTCAAGATTATTTGCACATAAAAAACATACATTGATAACTCACAGGTGTATTCAAATCGAAATTTAACTTAAAGTGCAAGTTTAATGGGTCTGTATAGATTTTGTAATGAAATAAAATAAAAGCAGCTTTGGCTGGTACAATGCATTTTGAGAAACATTTCACTATGAAGTACTGTGCTTATAGAAAAATATGTTAGTTTTTATTCCACAGAATTTGAATATAAGATTTTGTATTCCTATTCGGGATTGTTGCACATATTCACTCCAGATTTTTGACAATATCTCAAAAACAAACAACCACCTTTTGAAACAAACATTTCATGGGTTAGTTTAGTTGTATATATCTACATTTATACAGGATTGAAACCTTTGAAGAGTTCCAAAAACTATACGGATCCTTGAAGTAAAGATAAAATGTAAGATTCATGCAAGAAAAATACATTCAACAATGAACTGACGCAAGCTTCAGAGCCCAGCATCAGAGTCCAGCGTTCCCCAGAAGACGATCAGAGCATACTGATCGAAACGTCAAGTTAAACCAACGGTTCCTTTTCAGAACCACCCCAACTCATTTAGAGATTATCATTGTTACCGCAAACTATATGACGCAAGCTTCCGAAGATTTCAAATTCTGTTTGTCATGTTAAAACAGCAGGTCATTTTTCTTTCTCTCACTTTTCATTTAATTTATTAAAATTTATTCAGATTTCTTTGTAATTTTGTTTTCCCTACAGGATAATCTGTCGGACTGGAACATGCCAGATACAGTCACCACAGATGACAACCTGGTCAGCCTACGGACATCATCAGAGATAGCTGCTATCCAAGCACCGTTCCCCTTCCATACAAGTAAATGAAATTCTTACAGCCTTGATCATGAGACACACCATTACGTTAGTTGGACACTGTCGGTCATTACTCAAAATAATTGTTAGCATACAAACTTACTTGGTAACAGAGCAATGGAGAGCTGTTGATAGTATAAAAACATTGTGAGAAACGGCTCTCTCTGAAGTAACATAGTTTTTGAGAAAGAGAAAATTTCACACTCAAATATTAAAAGACTTCAGGCTTGAGGCATCTGAAAGCATTTAAATTTGTAAAAAAGTGGGTTTTTTTCTTTTCATTGTTCTCCTGCAACTTCGATGACCAACTGAGTCCAAATTTTACACCGGATTTTTTATTTTATGCATATGTTGGGATACACAAAGTGAGAATACTAATCTTTGACAATTACCAAAGGTGTCCAGTGCCTTTTCTTTAACGTGGCTGATTCTGAACCTTGTCAGTAATTTCTAAGTACTGTGTATACAGTGCTAACACACATCGGTGTATAAGGGTAAAACCAAAATGAACATTCTTTGTCCTCAATGCAAATTTAACATTTATTACATCTTTGCAGTACCTGCTGCTAAAACATAGGTTTCGAACAGGTCGGGTAATCTTGGTGGTCTAGTTGGTATGACACTTCTCTAGAATTGCAAAGGTCGTGGGGTTCGAATCCCGCCCGAGTATTATATGCCTGTGATTTTTTTCACAGAGCTCGGGAGAAAGTTATACATAAGAACTAGAGGGCGCACGAGTGATGCTTCGTGCACAAACGCCGCGGGACCGCAAGATGACAAGCGCGTCATTCTGCACGCGCGTTGAATATGAAATACACGTTTGAGTTTTTTTTATTGAGCTCTCACGTGATGCTGTTTGTTCAACTTACAAAATGGACGCACAAACACACGCTGTGACATGCCAGTTTTGTCAACTTAGAACATGGCCGCCTGCGCGCATGCCGGATCGCGTATATAGGCCACTGCGCCCTCTAGTTCTTATATATAACTCTATGGTATGGGTGAAATCAAAATGAACATAATTTCTATTTTGGTGTTTTATTTGTTGGCACAGGTGCAGAGCAGTATATGGAAATGACTATTGTTGCGATGGAGGAGGATACTGTAATTGGACCTGTCATTGGAGTGACATCAGCTCTCCTTGATGACGGTAAACTCCCTGGTACTATGATGGAGGCTATTGGATACAGTGCAGCAGATGGAACTATTTACTATGAGCACCCTATCAATGGTACAGCAACTTCTTGTTTACCAATTTTTATTTTCATTATTTGTTCTCAGTTTAATCTATGTGAATGTATAGACTATGTGGAACAAAATTATTGTTGATTTCTGGCATCTACTTTTGGTTGGCTGAAATAAGCTGATAAAATGGCTCCTTATTATAAAATAAAAGAGGGCGCCATTTCTCACAATGTTTTATACCATCAACCTCTTCCAATTACTCGTCACCAAGAAAGGTTTTATGCTAATAAATATTTTGTGTAATTACCAATAGTGTCCACTGACTTTAAACAAAATTGCTCAGAACATCGAATTATTTGAGTTAGAAATTACCCCTTTCTCAAAAATTACATTGGTTCGGAGGGAGTAGTTTCTCACAATGTTTTATACTATCAACTGCTATGCGTTGCTCATAACCAAGTAATTTGTTATACTAATATACGTTTTGAGTAATTACTAAATGTCTCCAGTGTCTTTAACTCTCTTTTCTTGGTAACTCCAAATCCAGCAACTCCATTGGGAGACAACTGCAAATGTGGTACTGGTGATGTCATGGGATGTGGACTTGTATTCAGTGACCCCAACGAGGCAGACAAGAGAAAGTCAGTGAAGGTCATCATCTACTTCACTAAGAACGGAAAGGTGGTCCACCATCACGCCATATCGCAACCCATGGGTGGTTTCTATCCAACTATTGGTCTAGCATTCCAAGGTAAGACGCAACGGTCAGGGATGAGATTCTTCCACCTTTTGATGGATTTCTGTCTTTTCCAACTTCAATTCAGACTTTTAAAAGTTATTGACTTTGGCAAATTAACTTCTGAAGCGGCATACGAGTCATATCCTTTCTTTACTAGTCTGCTGGGCGAGTACAAAAATTGTTCCTTGTCACAATAAATGAGGGGTACAGTGGTAAAATCCCAAAGAGAGATTGTTTTTAAAATGGTTTTACAAGTCTTGCTGTGTGCTAGATTTAACTGTAATTGTTTTTTTCAAACCAATCACCTGGATAATTGTTGGCGGAATGACTGTGATTTCTTTGCTTCCACTTGGTGACTCCTTTTTACCCTTTTAGCAAAGATGTTTATTTCACCAATTCAAATATAAAAAGGAAAAATTGAGAACAAACTCACATATTTTTCAGTGGCGTTTTCATAGCATCACTAGTGGCTTCATGAGATTCCTTTTACCCATTTTTGTAACCCTCTTTTGTGTGTGTTCTTGTTGCCAGGTTGTATCGTGAAGATGAACACACAATGTTCAGCACCTCCCCTGCCTGATGTAGAAGACTGGCGAGTGCAATCAAAGAAATTTCAAGGCTTTGGGCTCAGCTTTAGCAGTGGTAATGAAACTTCCATCAGAGAGTTGTGAAACTCAAAGTGTTTGTAAAAATTTTATTTGATTAAAAGTGTCAAGAAATATTAGTTTGACAATTTTTAAAGCTTAAAGGGACACTTTACCTTTGATCGGGCGAGTTGGTCTATGAAAATCTCGTTTGTAACCAGTTGTTATAAAATGCATAATGGTTAGGAAGATGTTTTAAAAGTAGAATATAATGATCCACACAATAATGCCTCGTGGTTTTCCTTAAATTACTTTACGAACTAACACGGTCGGCCATTTTGACTCTTCAAGTTGGCATGCAGTGTTAGCTCATGCCGTATTAGGCAATGTGTGTCCCTCTACGTCTACAATAATCTACCTGACATACGTTGTAGGAACAGAGCATTATTTTCACAAGGGGAAGAATTATAACATCGTAACCATGTAGTTTTTCTGTTTTTTTTCCCCCCAGCGGAAATCAACCGATCCACCGGTCCAACTTTTAAGGACGGAACAACGTCTGGTGATTTTCGCTTCAGTGAGTTACTGGAAGTACCATCGGGCGATGTGATCAGGCCAACAAAGTCAGGTTCCTCTAAGCAGCTTCTGCAGCTGTTGAAAACGATGACTCCAGAACAGCGTTACTTCACCATCACCGTCACTGAAGATGGTGAGATATTAGCAAGGTTAAGCTACAAGTTACGCAAGGAAATATATGAACGTGAACATCCACAAATTGTGTTGTGTCTGGGTGACGTCGCCACTTTGGGCTTATTTCATGCTCACATACCTCTCCGGAACATGGTCGTACCGTTTTGCAGTCACTTGGACACCCCATTTCTTACACAGATCCCAATGAATTACCTTAGCCAACCTGTTGTGTCTTCTAGTAATTACTATTATTATTTCATCTTATCACAGCATGCAAAAGAAAGATCATATTTTCATTTGTGCCGGTAACTCCTCGATCGGGCTACATGCCGTCGCCGTAGATCTCAAGGATCTTTCTTAGGATCATCGCTGTTCCTAAAAGCGCCGCCTTCTGCAACCGATGTTTCTTCAGTGTTTTCAGAATGGACTATTATTATTATTATTATAACTATTATTATTACTATTATTATTATTATCTCTTAGATCCAAATGGTAAGGTTTCTATTGGTATAACTCGTGACAAGCAGAGTGTCGGCGAACTTCCCGGTGATCTAGTCGACACTGTTGGCTTCTCATCATCAGGAAAAATCTCAAACGGCGAGGAAAAACACAGTACGGAAAAATACGTCAAAGGTAACACTGTCAAGAAACTTGTTGGAGTGCCTCGCACTTTTTAATCTCTTAAGTTAAAAGATGTCTTTCTGATGTGGATTATGGTCGTCAGTTTGGGCAGATCTTTACAGGCACTGGACACTATTGGTAATATTACTTAAAATACTTGTTAGCAAATTGTTTTACTTGATAACGAGAAACGGAGAGCTGAATAAGTCAAAAGTCAAAGGCCAGTGCCTTTTAGAACTGTTTAGAGACCATCGCGGTTGGGAATGACTTGTACTAAGATGCCCATAACAGCTGCAAACACTGCTGCGAAACTTTACCTACTTCTACTCACCAAAAAGGTCAAAGATGATACTAAAGATAATCAGAGTAAACTGTTTGAAATGTCAAGATGTCGAGACCACACCGACCGGCTCTTTTCAGAGCCGACACTTCCACAAAAGATACACAGTCGAACCCGCAAATTTACTATATTTTTTTTATAGTTACTTCTTATGTCCTGAATTGTCATTTTCCAGTGTTTTCAACGTTAACCAAACAACATTTCTGTTTCATCTATTTTTTTTTCTGAAACTTTTTCAAGAAATGATGATTGTACAGAAATGAATGGTCCGTAAAGGGAATTCCTCACAACTTAAAAGTTGTGAGGAATTCCAAATACTTATTCTGAATTTTCATAGGAAACGAAGTCATATTAAATTACAACAAGATATATTATAAGTATTATTTTGGAATGTTTCAAAGTAGTCAGTGGTGATGTTTGTGGTTTTTTACAAAAAACGGTACTCCATTCAGTTTATTTTAGATAAATTTATTCGTTTATTCGTACATGGATGTATTTTGATTGTGAAAAAAAATTGAAAAAAAGAAGAAAAAAAACAGTACTCCATTCAGTTTCTTTTAGTTAAATTTATTCGTTTATTGACCCTGTTTAAATTTGTTCTAGGAGATGAAGTTGGCTGCTTCGTGGAATATTTTGACCGTAACTTGAAGATAGTACATTTTATCAAGAATGGACAACTGGTTGGTGTGGCTCCAATGACCGGTGGGAGTGCGGACATGTTTCCAAGTCTTGGGTTCTCCGGTGAGCAGTGTGCGGTCAGAGTCAACTGGCCGAGCCCTAGCCTTACTCTTTCAAGCACGTTCTCAAAGGTAAGATGACACAACAGATTTTGGTCATGTTCCCTGTCTCCCATAACAGTAACAAACGTTGATGCACTGTTACAACAGGGAACCAGACTATTTTTTCCCTTCCAGCCTCGGTTTGGTTTACATTGAGTTGAATGGGAAACAAATCAAGATGGCCGCATCATTATAAAGATAATAACAATAATTGGCCCCTAATGTTGAATTAACATTATTTTCCTACTGTTAATTTCCTTTCATCAGAATGATCTTTCTAACTGGATAAAATGTTCTGGGTTGATTCTACGTGGGTCCTCGCTGACTGTGCAGAAGAAGAAGAGGAATCAACACGCAATGAGCTTCAAGTCACCTCAACCACTCACTAAAGGTGAGCAAGATTATTTGTGTATCTTATGAAAAAAAAGTAATAATAATTTTCTTTTTTCAATTCAATTCAAGAATTGTACACTTATTTCCATACTCTCATAAAAGAATAACGATAGTTACATGTATTACGGAGTAAAGCAAAACATATCATGAATAGCAGTAAACATAAATAAATGAATTGAGTAGTGGGCCGTTTTGGTAAGCATGAGCTTGTAAAAAACAGCCAGACAGAAAAAAAAAAGACAATCAGACAGACAGACAAACAGACAAAAGGACAGGATGAACATAAGACATGACACAACGAGGTAACCAAACATGATAACATCTCCTGAGGATGACTAGAGCATGCTTGTCGAAACTTTGAGACCAATTAAAGAACTGACTCCTTGGTAGTGCAGTTTATAACGATCCTATAAGCTAAAGTAGTAGTCCTAACCGACTTTCTACTTTCTGCCCAGTTCGTAGCTAAAAAGCACTTCATGTAATACACCATATACATGCACATAAACCGTCAAACCTGTAGGAGTTTGAGATCTATTGGCAATCTGGGTCAGAAGAAAATAGTGAAAAACTGATTACACATTTTGCATTGCATCGATGCAAATTTTGCGTGTGAATAAACGCTTAGCGATAAACTCCAAACGGGAAATAAGCTTTATTTATTTCTCATCAAATATGACATTTCAGACAGAAATATTTCAAGGGATGTTTTCTACTATCACCATCATTAGACTGTGTAAGTTTGTTGTAAATCTGTGGTTTTCAAAAAAAAAAAAAAAGAATTTTTCAATTGCTTATTTTTATTTTTATTTTCCTTACTTCTTTTTTTTTAGCCTGGGATTACTTTCAAGTGGCTGTCAATTCCACGATGCTGTCTACCGTAAATCAGCACATAAGCAAGGCTCCTGTAATCGGGCTGACTAATGTCTTAGGGAACAAACCATTCAAGGAATTATCCAATGGAGACAAGGCGAGAGATTTCCGTTACTATTGCAATACAAATAGCATAGGTTACAAGGATGCCCTCTCTAATGAAAGTAAGTGGTGTCAATAATGCTTCATTTATAAATAAATTCATTCATTTTGGGAGTGATAAAGTGTTGAACCATTCATAAGTAGGGCATGTCAACATGAGGTCCCTATGCATGGTCAGTATTTTTTTCTACAAAAGAACTGTCCTGCTTGTTAATGACTGCCTTCCTTGGGTGAGGTAGGATATAGACCGATCCATTAAGCTTCGCCCCATTGCGTACTGACCAATCACAATGCAACGAAGGTCTGACAAATAAGGTCCGACATGCGTGTGCGTATGCTTGGCGCGCACGGCAGAGTTGTGCAGAAAGGCATTGGAGAGGCTCACGTGTTATTGCTCACACGTGCGTCGTGGGCAGAGCCTAATGGATCGGTCTATTGGCAGAGACTATTAGCTTTGCTTAGTGATTCAAGGGCAAACAAGTTCTCTAAGAACTGATCTATACAGCAAAGTAGCACATTGTGTGTTAACTCTAACTGAGTACAAGAGCTCGATAGATAAAATAAAAAAAGATTTAAAAAAGGACTTGTTAGCTCTTGTGCAATGCACTCGAACCATTTTTTTTGAAACTTTGAAATTAGACTTGACCTATTCTCAATTATTTCCCCTCCCAATTAGAGTCCAAGCTGCAAATATTAATAGAGAGTGGCGATCGACTAGGATTCGGTATAGTCTACCCACCCAAGAAGAACCAACCAGATGATCGAGCTTCTCAAGTGGTGGTTGTGTATTGTACAATCGGTGACACTCTCCTCCACCACAGGGCCATGGAACAACCGGCTGGTGGCTTCTATCCCATCATCTCCCTCTATAAATTTGGTACGTTTCCTGCCGAGTTCCCCCCTTTAAAACCACTTATTGTCAAGATTTATTTTAATTTCCAGAATGGCATTTTTTTTTTTTGTATTATAGAATACCCTTGTTACAATGAAACAAGTATTATGCGTGTGCGCTTTTTTTCACAGGACTTGGGGAAAAGGTAATATTAATGTAGTTCTTACAAAGCTCTCTGTCATACCCGATGGGCATCTGAAAGCGCTCAGTATTTTTGTATGTAAGGTATGCAGAGCTACGCTTTGAAGTATGAGGTGTATTCCTTTACATGGCACCATGTAATGGTTTATAATATGCTGTGGGACAATATGCTGCCAAAACAAACCAGGAATATTCGGGCAAGTTCCCTTCTTTTTTTTGGATTAAGTGCACTGCAGTGCACTGGGTTCTTTTACGTCCTTTACACAACACACAGACCTATGGCTTTATGTCCCATCAGAAGGACGCATCCGAAGGACGCAGCAATAATGGTTAAGTGTCTTGCCTAAGGAGTTAAGTGACACAATCGGGACTCGCACCCACGCCCTGCTGATCAGAAATACCAGAGCTTGAGTTCGGTGATCTTATCCGCTCGGCAAATACCAAGTATACAGTGCTTAAATACACATTAGTGCAAGGGCAAAATAGCAAATAGTACAATTGTCTTCTGGTTAAAAATAAAACATCTGTGCTTACTCCATACCAACTAAGTGTAACTGGGTAATGCTTTATTGCAGGAAGTGAAGTAGAAATCATCACAAATCCCAAGCCCTTTCCCTTGGGTGATGTTTCAAGTTGGATGGCCGAAGCAGAACAGTTGAGGAAAGATATCATCCAGGCCAAGAAAGACGAAGGTCAGAGTCTCAGCACTTATTGGTTTATTTCTAACTTATCCTGGGGAAAACTTTTTTTAGGGAAACAATTTTTTCAAAGGTGCCCAGCAATAACAGTTAACTTTGGAGGGGTTGGCATGGGTGATGGCATTTACATCAGAAGGTTCTGTAATTATTCTGTGTTTAACAAATATTTTACATGTACTTCATTAAAATGTCAAGAAATTGTTACGGCTAGATTTCTGCATTAACGTGCGTTGATTTGAAGTATAGTACGTCCTTAGCACAACCCTTAAAAAAGTCATGGCAATGCGCAATATTTTTGACCCCAAGAGGGCGCTGTCAAACATATTGGTATCAATTCTGGGGTATATTCATTCATACCCAAAACGGTTATTAAAGACTGGAACCAATTACCACCACAGACATCAAATACATCACGGACAATAAGACCTTTTAAGGAGCTGTTATGATCCACCTCAAAAGCAACTTAAAAACTACAGTGCAACAAAAGTGACAGAATGTTGATTAAAACTGTGCAGAGCGAATGGCGTATACTCCCAAAGTGATAAAAATACTATTGAGAGTGCCCTCACATGTTAAAAAATATGGCGCATTCAGATACAGCTTTAGATTTGTTGTCTCTCACTGAGTAATGGTGGAGTTTTTGTTTTATTTTATTGAATGTAGCTGGCTACCACAGAATGAGCACTGAAGAAAGACAAGAGAACCCAGCCTCACCTGCAGAGGAAAGGCCACAGAATCACCTGAATAAATACAAGATTCTTATATACTATGACCCGGCACGCTACAATGGGGCGACTCACATACAAGCACAGTAAGTATTGGTCATGTTATTAGGGTGTCATGTGCTTGGCCAAAGTCTCCAAAGACTTGATTTATAACTATGATATAATCATTATTGTATATACAGAACAATAGATCGTTGGACAGAGCAAAAAGGAGTGACCTAGAAAGACCCACTCAAAGCAAAAGGGCTTGTAAGACCTAGAAAGACCCAGTTGGTTCAGCAGAAAGGACATTATTTCTCCATTGTGCGCGTAGGTCGTACAGTTCCTATCTGCTTTAAGCAGACTTTTGTGTTTTAAAATTACCCTCATAAATCATGCTATGATTTTTATAAAAACTTATGGTAGGATTGAAGCAACTGTAATGGTAGTTGTTGTCTTTTAAACAAAATAAAATGAAACACAAAAGATTTTGATTTCAAGAATTTGAAGTGCTTCGCCATTAAAGCATTGGATACTTTCGGTAAACAGTATTGTCCAAAGACCATACTACGTGTATCACAACTTATATATAAAATAACAAACCTGTGAAAATTTAGGCTCAATCGGTCATCGGAGTCGGGAGAAAATAATGGGAAAACCCATACCTTGTTTCCGCACGTTTCGCCGTGTCATGACATGTGTTTAAAATAAATCCGTAATTCTAGTTATCGTGAATTGATAATTGTTTTACTGTTTTCTCAAAAAGTAAAGCATTTCATGGAATAATGTTTCAAGAGAAGTCTTTCACCATTACCTTCTGTAAACCCTATTTGTAAATCTGTGAACTTTTTTTTTTTTTTTCTGTTCCGAAAGTGTATAATGGCTTTAAATTGACACACATTTTTTTTGTTTCTGACCAAATCAGGCTGGAAGAGAAGGGATTCGTTGCAATTCTCCCTCCCATCTCCTCATTGGAAAAGGAAATCATGGCCTCTATCAAGACATGTGACTCCTTAGTCTGCTGTATGGGACCAGAGATCAGCAACAGCCAACTTGCTGGTAAAGTCTTGGATCTGGCCAAGGAATCCGGAAAACCCATCCTGCCCTGTATCCTGACCAGTGTCAACTGGCCACCAGAGGGGGCTGCGCAGGAGCATTTCCACATGCTCACGATGGACAAAATAGGTATGTTGAGTTGAGCAGTACATCACATGGCGGAGTATCTTGGATTAATGATAGTCCCTGATACAGCTGGAGTTCAGTCAAAGTGAAAGTTGTGGATGTGTCATGGCCAAGCGGATAAGAGCACCGAATTCAAACTCTGGTGTTTCTGATCAGCAGAGTGTGGGTTCGAATCCCAAGCCATGACACTTGTGTCCTTGAGCAAGACACTTAACCATTGCTTCGTCCTTGGGATGGGGCGTAAAGCTGTTGGTCCCATGTGTTGTGTAACGCATGTAAAAGAACCCAGTGCACTTATCGAAAAAGAGAAGGGGTTCGCCCCGGTGTTCCTGGCTGTGGCTGCTGAAAGTGTTAAATAATTGGGTCTCAGAATTCATCACTGCAATATTACCTATCCCTCTGAAAGTTTGTATATACTTAGTGCTTGAGTACCTTGTTTGGTAGATACGTGCACTATATAAGACTTCGATATAATTATTATTATTATTATTCAAATTTGTGTCAAGTCTGGCTTAATGCCTCTGCGCTGGATTCACACAAGGTTGCTGTCTGGTTCATGGTGTGCCATTTTGGGAGAGAAATTGCATCATGAAATGATATAGACTGCAGTTTAGACAAAGGACAGGCAACAAAGAGGCATGCAATACGGCCTTAACTTTACTTCTTTTAGCAAGTTGCCTACCACGCAGAAACACAGACTAACTCGCAAAATGTAGCATGTATTGACACCAAGTAAATTTAAAAAAATAGTTTTATTTTAATATTTTGAAAATGTTGATGAGAGATCGCCTAACATCATAAAGACCATGGAGAGCCACTTCAAGGTGACGGCTACTCTTAACTGATTTGGGCTATTGATCCAAATCAACTGCCACCAGGGGCACGTTGTCAACTACTCTATTGGCTGAACCAGGGCTAACCCCCTTAATAGTCCGTAAGGACGTAGGCATGGGTATCATCCAAAATGGGGTAAACACCAGTTTGAAGTATGACAATGATTGTATACCATGGGACACAATATAAATATGCAAATGAGGTATCTGCTGTTTACCAAATGCTGTGTGTACTGGTCTATAATTATAACAACATGGAACTATACATACAAAGAACCAAGTCAAATAAATAATGCAAGGGCAATTAGTTTTGTGTAATCTACTCGTCGAAAAAAGCACCTCAAAAACCCAACACTTGTTGACGAATATTATATTGCCTCTAGCTACCGGCAATCTCGATGGTCTAGTTGTTAAGACACTGCTCTAGAATTGCAAGGGTCGTAGGTTCGAATAAACACCTGTGATGTTTTTATTTCACAGGATTCGGGGAAGTACTGAGTATACAGTGCTTACACACATTGGTGTCTGGGTAAGACCAAAATTAATATAATATTGTTGTTTGATTTCCCTAAATGCGTGTGTAGAGATGACACAAGATTTTGATTGGGGTGTGGACCAAATCGCTGAGAAGACTCTGGATCTAAAGGGCAAAGGTTACAATGGAAAGGTCATCAAGGTCGAGATAGGTGAAGGGGCCAAGAAGCTGTATACAGATGCTCAGGTGAGTTTCAGTCGGTTGATGTCATTTAAAGGGTCTTTAAAGGGTCTTTGATTGAAATCATCTTTCTCAGAACGCCAAGACAATCTCATTCAATCGCCATTTTCAAAACTTGTGAAAATATTACAAAAATTAAAACGATAAATGAAAGAAAAAATAGTTCAGACAACTGTCCTAGAGGGGCAGGATAGAGGGTGGGGGAAGGAGCAGAGGTGGTGTAGATCGATAAAAACTGAGCACCATCACCAAGTTTAAACAGATACTGTCAAAACGACTTGCAAGATTTGCATACAACTGATTGTAACCGCCACACCTTGGCAAAAGTTTTCAAACACTCAACTAGAAATTGACACATTTCTCTGCAGAAAGGAAACCAGACGACCAACAAGGAGAGTGATCCAAACGCTCTCAAGAAAGCAGTCATAGACGCCGATAATAGGAAAGCTACCTCCTTTGGGAATACTTCATCTTCCAATAGCCCTCCTCCAATGGTGGTTTCAGACAGGCCCCACAGTGTCACCCCACAAGGAAAGACCGACCGGGTAACCTCTGGGCGACCGAGGTCTCAATCTGCTTCGGGCGGGGCACAGGGAGGGGCTGGTCAAGCATCCGGACTACAGAAATCCAAAATGTGTTTGATTTTGTGAGGTGTGGCTTTCCTTTCTTAGAAAGAATTTTTTTATGAGTGAAGAAAGTATTGTAATCTGGAGGGGTAGGTGTAAATTGAAAACCTCTGGCCTGAAAGAAATATATATTTTTGAAGAGACTGGTCATTGTGTCACGTCATTATTTCTGGAGAATTAACTGTAGAGGTACGTATTGACCCCATTCACCTTGGGCCCAATTTCATAAAGCTGTTTTAAAGCAGAAAATACTGCTTGACAATTTTCTTTGCTTAGCAAAAATTGAGTCGGGCACCAGCAACAACGATGCAAACTCAATGTAATCTGGACTGGTAACATGATTCTGTTAAGTGATACTATTCTGTGCTTAGCAAGTTTTTATGCTTACAGACTTAATAAGATTGGGCCCAAATCTTGGTTCAATAGACCTTTATTAGGTGCCACCATGTTAGTCATGCTCCCTGTATCCAATAACAGTAATGAATGTTAGTATTCATAACACCAACAAGGAACCAGTCTGTTTGGCCTTGGTTTGGCTTTATTGGAATGGAGAAAAATCAAGATGGACACACCGTGATAAAAGGTTTATACAGAGTAGTCTATACAGTGTAGTTTGTTTAAATGCTGAATAAATCTGTGATCATGAATGAATTTAAATCTATAATCATGAAAACAAATTTCGTAAATATTATCAACACTGTTTGTTTAAATGCAGTGTTTAAAAAGTATGTGTTTTCTGTACTTAAATCTGATTGACTGCAAACTGTGCAATAGTGTCGACATTTTCAGAAGTATTTTTCACTGCAACACTTTATGTTTTTTTCTAACATATTATTTTGGGTTGTTCTTTCATTTAGCAGACCTTCGAGAGAGCAAGGCCATTTTCCTTATTGAAAAGGGCACTTCCATTGGAAAATCTTTAAGTCAATGGTAAACTTTTGAAGGGGCACCAAGGCCAGTACCAGGGGGCAACAGGCTTCTGTGAAATTCCAGGCCTGATTTAGTAATCCACCCATCTAAGGTTTCAGTTTGTATATATTTTGTATGCCAAATCTTTTATCAGCGATACAAAAACATTTTTTGTCAATTTTTTATCATCAAATGTATATTGTATATTTGGCTGAATTCCATGCACTGTTTGCATCCTGCCTGTCGGGTTTAGCAATAGTGAGTTTACACCGGCAGGGATACAACTGAAATGTGGTATAGGATATTTTGAAAAAAACTAAATTATTTCCCACATTCTTAAGTTGTTTTAGTCACATTTAGGTTTTTTTTCTCTCTCTGGATTTGTTAACAGTATCTGCATTTTGTTGTCTTCCAGATTCAGGATTGAAAACAGTCCTAACTTTCATTAAACAAGTATGGGTGTTTGAAATTAAACGTTGTTACATTAAATTGCCAAAGTCTATTTCATTCCATGCACTCTGGACCAGCAAGTAATTGGGTTTCTTTATTTTGATCCTAAATTTGTAAATCAAGTTTGCAACATCCTTTTCTAAAATTGCATCATTTTTAATAGATCTTATGCATTGATGTCATGCAGCTGCCCTCCGGAGATAAACTGATAATGAAACAATAAAAAACGCATGGATTTGTTCCTGCGGCGCACAGGATTGGCGCGCGATTCCCTGCTCATAAGTGCCAATTCTTTGCTTGCGGTAGGCCGAGCCATGACATTGGACCCTTATCTAGTTGTGCGATTATGCACAAGTTGTGGTCCTTTCTATGATATTCATCAAAAGATCTGTCCATTGTTGACAAATGTCAATAAAACTTTCTGGTTTTCTGTGAGGCTTTGTCTGAATTGGCGGCTACGGCTACACCTATGGCTAAATCACTGCATCATAGAGCATTAAAGTATAGGACTTCCTTAGCAACACCCTTAGCAACAGTTGTAGCCAATAGCAACAGTTGTAGCCAACAGTTGTAGCCGCCAATTTGGATAAGTTTGAATGAAGCACAATTTAGGTGGCCTTGATGTTAACCAGTGTAACTTTGTAAACTCGAAGTGGCCTTTGTTCTCACCCAAACTGGAAAAAATTGAAAAATGTTCAATAGAAAGAATAAAATTGAAATTTTTTTACTGCTGGGAACTCCAATGTATAAGAAATTTGAACATTTATTTATTTTATTTGCACCTCAGGTCTTTTGATAAAATTTAAGTTTAAAAGAATTCAAAATACTCGCCCGTTCATTTTTGGCAGTTCTCCATGTTGTATCGTATATTTTTGAACACATTGAGTAAATCATCAAGAGAACAATAAAAAATAAAAAAACAATTTATTTATGTTATGAGTAGGAGTTACAAATCTTTCAGCTGATAGACATAAATATTCTAGATGTTGTTTTCTAAGTACTGTGAGGCTCATAGCAGTAGAATGTAATAAATTTGATCTTTACAAATGTCCATGAATGAATAAAAGTCCGTTTTATTTCCGTTTAATGGTGTAGTTTACTGACCATCAGCAATTTGCAAAAAAACAGGCCTGTGGAAATACATAGAATTATGAACTCCAACCCAGTTATTGCATACACAGGCTGGCTGTCACATTACAAAGGGCACAGTCATTTTTAAATAGTTTCGGTTTAAAGAAATATTTACTCGAGCGGGACATGAACCAAAGACCTTGGATTAACATACCGGTGCCCTACCAACTGAGCTATCCAGCCTAACTTTAGATTAGTCAATTGCGTTGGGTGTCGGGGCTGAGCAGATAAGAGCATCTGACTCGAGTTCTGGTGGTTAAGTTATCGGGATGTGGGTTCGAGTCCCGGTAGTGACACTTGTGTCCTTGAGCAAAACACTTGACCATAAACTTCTCTCCACCCAGGGGTAAAATGGGTACCTTTGAGGGCAGAGATGGTTTTTGTGAATGATTAGTTTTGAGTGAGGTAGCTCGCAGCACCGGCTGTATTCTCCCCAGGGAGCTGAGATGGTTTAAGGAATGAACTATATTGCCCAGGGGCCTTGGGTCATAACATCAGAAGCGCATTGATACGCCCTTCGGGCTGTGATAAAACGCTATGTAAAAAGTGATTATTATATTAGTATCTTTATTCAGGTGTGCCAGTCAGAGGCTATACAACCATTTGCTGTCATGCAACACGACCAAGTTAATGAAACAACTAACTAACCAGATAAATACACAACAATATTTTAGGCAGAACAGTCACTTTTTATTTCGATTTGTAATCAATACAGTATATCACACTGCAGGGGACATTGCCAAATGCAAAGCAACTTATTTTTATCATCATCATTGTTGCCAACAAACACGCCATATTTTTAATTCATAAAAAAAAAAAAACCTACACAAGAAGTCGTAAACCAGTGCTATCATTTATCATTCTATCAAAAGCTTACAGACCTTCAAACAATCTTGGTAAATTATAAAATAACTCTGATATAATCGTCAACGAAAAAAACTTACATTCTCTTTGATTTTTATAGTCTTTATTTTAAATAATAGTACAATCTTATCCTCACTTATTTCTGTGGTTTTACTTCATACTAAACAGCGCATGAATACGTACTAATCTCAAATCTCAAAATAGTAAATAATTTACGTCGTCCACGGATGGGTTAGTGGCTTATTACGACATAATCTACAGTTCACCTTTCTAAAGCCTTAACCGAAATGAAAGAACAGGAAATATACTACAGTAGCGGTAATGGGAGACAATTGGGGACTCTAGGTGGCAGCAGACTTGCCAGATAAATCCATTGTTCTTGGAACTGTGAGCATGCTCAGAATGACGCGAACAATGGAAATTTACCTTGTCTGCTGCCATCTTGTGTTCCAAAGTCTCCCATTGTGTAAAAGGCATTTGCATATACTGTACAGCTATTAATGGCATGCTCTCCAATTTGCTTAAATTGTTTTTTTTCCTCTTTTTTTTAGTATTCCAAAAATTTGTGCGCAATTGGTGACTGGTATCATGCTCATTTCTGCTTAGCAGACAATTGTTAAGTAACACTTTGTGCTTTAGCAGCTCTATGAAATTAAGCCCTGAGGTCTATAGCTCGCTGTGTCTAGCATTCCAGTCAATTGACCCTACCAGCAACCCTTTGGTTTACAGGAATGTTTGGATCCCTTTAAAAATTTGCCTCTCTGAAAGGCAACAGAAAGATAGCCATGTAGAATGTAGCTCACCAGTATCACACTAATGTGTTATCTCGGAACTGTGAGAAATGTTAACCTAAGAAGACACATCCATACTTCCAAATGCTAAACCATTTTTAAGGGATATATTGACCGTTACAAAGTGCGCATGTGTTTTAACATTTCACATCCATTTCCACTTTAAACATTCCTCCTGGACGTCCTAGTTGGCTAAATTTTGCGTTCAAGCGAACAACTTGTGAATACCCCCATGTGTAATCCTTATTTACAAGTTCTTTTAGTTTCGTCGTTTTGTTAACTACTTATCTCCTAGAGAAGAGTACTAGCAAGAACACAGGCAGAAAGAAAAGTTTTTGTATAAAAGACAACCGTTAGTTGAATGAAATTCAAAAAAGAAAATCCATCTATAGCACAACCACAATTTCCAGACTTAACCCATGAAGTTAAAGGCTGAATCCAAAAATATGGGCGAAAGCACACTAACATTTCCATCAATAATTTGCACTTTAATAAAGATTTGTTTTTGTACAAGAACCAAATGGCACAATAATCAAGCCTTAATGACTCACTGGAGAAAAAGGAAAAATTAAGAACAATCTTGAATGGTTGATTAACAGCAAAACTTAAAAATTAAACTGCATTAAATGGCAGGCAAGATCTACTTAAATGTGTTGATACAAAATACAGGGTTGGACAAAGAGAGTAATGACATAGTTTCACAAATCTTGTACGACTAACGTCTCTAGAAATCTTTCAAGGGCACTGGTGGATCTAGGGAGGGGGAATGGTGAAGATGATGCCCCCTTCAGAACCTTGGATCTACCCTCTAGACCAAAAGCAAACATTACAAAAAAATCTCCCTCAATTTAGATTTGTCTTACAACTAAGCAAAGACACAATATTGACCACCCTGGCATCCCTTTTTACTTCACAATATGTCACACATCTGGAGGACAAGACTAAACAGTTTTTTTTTTTTTTTTACATCTTAAAGTTACTTTTTTTTACTTTTTTTTTTTACTGCACATAGATTAGAAACAGCCAGCCTAGCTGCCTGCGAGTAAATAGCAATGATACATGCAAAATATGAACATTCAGCAAAATTGAAAGAATTTGTACAAATTTATGATGTCAACCTACTAAGAGAATACACTACAAACTTAGTCAACTAGTGGTCATCTCTTGCACTATTTATCTGGGCTACCATTCTACAAAGTTTCTGCAAAAAAGAAGAAAGAAACCCCTTTTTTGTTCATTTTAAAGAAAAAAAGGAATGCCCGTTGTAAAAAAAACAGAGGGTTCACTCTGAAGAGGTATTGTCATCTAGACTACAGATTCCTAAGTTGATATCTATTTAATATAATCAAATCCAAATCTGATGTATATTCATTTAATATAATGAAGGACAGTTGAAATGAAGGTGTACATTACATTCACACAACACTGGCTGTACATTATACATAGTTGTTTTTAGTTAATCATCTTTATGTTTAAGATTCAAATGAACACCATTTACAGTGACAAGGTACAAAATACAGGCAACAATACTCACTTTACCTTACTTTTTTTTTCTTTCAAAATTTATGTATTTTGTTTCAGTGATAATTAAATTCGTAAGAAAACAAACTGCGTAACCAGCTTACATAAACACTGCACCGTTTTTGCCGTCGTACTGCAATCAGAATAACTAACTTTTAACAATGGACATTCTAAGCGGCGACCATCTTTAAAAGCTGTGTTGAGCTTTCGTCCGTTATTTTTCTGCCGGAATGCACACAACTTTACATGCCAGCACTGGAGCAGCAGTACCATAACCCGGTAATAACTGAGTCTGGTGCCGTCAACTCAATGCTTTGTTAATGCCATAATCATGATTACCCCTTCTGGGAAGACAACAAAGATGGCCGCCACACAGACTCCACTTCTTAATGAGCAACATCCCTTCATCATACCACTGGACTTATTATATCATTACGATATCATTAGTCAAATAATACATCAGTGACACTGATTGTTTTTCCCTTGCATTAACTAAGAACCAGATTTAGCACAAGCCTACTTTTTAATTTTTTTTTAATACTCATTTCTGTTTTTTTTCTTTACATACATTTAAATTTCAAATTTCAAGTTAACTGCACGCACACTCAGTGTCTTAAAGCATTATTAATATTCACAGATTGTCCATACAAGTCCTGACATGAATTCATATTTAACAACTTCTGAATAATATTATTATCATACATTGAGACAGCTGTCACAAAGCCTAGAGATAAGCCGGGATGAAAAAGAGATGGAATACAGCAAGAGATTTTTTTATAAACCATCCCTAAAATGTGCATACAAAGTCATGGCTATAGACACGTATGGCAGTATTAATTAACATGGAACAAGATCGAAGTCAGAGGGAGTTTTAATTCTGACAAACGTTTTTCTTTGTAGTGTAATCTTTTTAGGACCTCACAAATAACTGATATTGAAGAGCAAATAAAAAAAGAAGAAAAAAGAAACCAGTTCCTAGATAAACATGATTTGCTTCGAAGTAACTGTTGTTTGCAAGTTTCCACTGAAAGTTTGCTTCAAACGATTTCTTCACTTAGGATTGAATGGCTGCATGATGGCTGGGCAAGGAACCATTGGGATAAAGGCAAAAGGTTACTGGAGATAGACAAAATCCGTTGTCAGCAGTAACAGACATGCGCCGCTGACATTCCGCAGTGGCTTATTACAAGGAGGTCACAGAGATCATTTTGTTGCCCTAGTCTTGGCCTCGGTGCCTCTTCAAAAGTGTCCTTTAGACTTTCTACTTGGCGTTCCCCTCTCAAAGATGAAATTCAAGCTCATCAAATATTTTGTGAAGTGTTCATGTTTCTTGGTTTCTTTTCCAAAGGCCAAGCAGAGTCATTTGTTCTTTTTTTGTTCATTGTGCATAATCATTGCTACTTGTTCGTGTCTGTACATGTACATGCATAAAGCTGCACATCTTGCAGAGAAACACATGTTAGGACCGAAGTGATTCGATTAAGAATAATCTACCCATAATTTGGCCGACCAAACATCAGCAATATCAGTTATTTGTGAGCGGAGCGCCCTCTATGCAATCTTTATTGTAGTCCAATCCTCTATATACACAAAAACAGAGCATATATAAATTCTGCTTATTACTCATTATTATAACATTATTTTATCAGTGAATTCAATTTCATTTTTTTCAGTATTTGCACTTTTTGAGTAATGGCGGCATCACATTCACAATGCAAATGCAATCCCCCCTCCCACTATATTAAAAACATTCATTCTATAGGTAGCTTAATTATTTCCAGTGAATTGTATTTGCCATAGCAGCGTGATTTCAGACCGACTATATTTGCCCATTTTCAATGCTCAAACCAGTCTTTAGCAAGAAAGATTTAATGCTGCAAGAGTTGTTACATTTTTCTTATCCATACTGGCTTCTGTATTGAACAACGATATCTTTGTCAAAATCAACGTTATACTAAAATGCCTTTCGATTTATTTAGGAGCTGACAATTTTGCTTGGGACCCTGACTTAGAACAGTGAGTAGTGAGTGTAGGGTCTAGAGGTGTACATGCAGCAACCGTCCCCCGTTGTTACATCGCTGTGCATGAAGGTTGATGAAGAGTCAAGCCTGGGGTTCCCTTCCCCTCCCCTTCTCTGAAGAAGATTTCTCTACTCCTCTTTCTTTTTCAGCCATGGGATCTTGGTCTTGATGCTGTGTTGGAAAAGAGGAGGAAAAATATATTTCCTGGTAACTGTAACCTCAAAGACAGATATGACAAAGAAAAAAAAAGGGAACAAAGGAGCAACAATAGAGAGAAGAATGCATTGCACCCAAAACTTTGTACAACTTTGTTTTTAAGTTGCATCCCCTTAAGGTGGTCCCTTGGCTGTCACTTGCTAGATTGTAAACTTGGGTGTGATCGTTGGCCATACGGCAGTTTATAGTTGTATATATTTATCTGGAGGTTGTCGGTTCAAATCCCTCTCTTGTAAATATTTCTTTGTTCAACACCAAATCAATTTAATTTTCTTTGGTTTCTATGGCTTCATGGTGTTGATGATTGATAACATAATTTTTTATATTTACAGGTGTCAAGTTTGTGAACCTTTCTGTTTGAACACTCAGGGGACATGAATGGGTAGTTTGAAAAGAAATTCTGACAACTTTAGAAAGTGCAAACAAAATTAGCGACGTGACATTTCTATCCTAGCGGAGTCTTTCTCAAAGGCTGTGAGTCTTTCTTATGAATCTGTTTATGTTTGTTGTGTTGTCATTTAGCCTTCAAGAAAATACTCTGCAAGGGTCGAAACGCCAGGCCTATAACAACTTCTGGCATTTGTACCATAGGCCATTTTGGTTGGTAAGCAGTTTGCAACAGCGAATTCTATTTTCTCAACTTTAGAATGCGCTTAATTTTTCGGCATGGTAGATCTTCCACATTGTTTTTAGAAAAAGGATGTCAGCGAGAATGTTCTATACTTACGTAGTAAGGACCGTGTTGATCTGGGTTTGTGCCTTACCGACAACATCATCTATCTGCACCTAAACAGGACACAAGACAAAAACATTTGAAAATGTCAGAACAATCGCAATTTTACATTTTAATATTTGTTTCTATGGTGAATATCTTGTACTATAGTTGGCTAAGATAATAATGGGATACGATAATAGTATTACATGATAATAAGTGAATATTATTATAATGTTGACATTTAAAATATCAAAGCCTGCAATTCAGAATAAAATACATATTACTAAGAAAGTATAAAGGTCTGCAATCAAGCAATACACAATGCACATGTGATTTTAAAACAATTACAAAATACATATTTTTCAAAAGCACATTAGCATGCAATCATATGAAATAAATAATTAAATGAGGCCGTATCCGAATGTGCGGATACAGCTACAGCTGGATCGCCGTATCGTCAAGCATTGAAGTACAGGACGCCCTTAGCAACACCCCTAGCAACGGTCGCAGCCGCAGCCACCAATTCGGACACGGCCTGAGATGATAATTGAGTGTCACTGAGTGACGGAAATGACTGCTATACAAGAACAAAAGCCATTGTTATTATTGTTATAAATCTTATTACAACACAATACATGTTACATCTATAAAACTGTGTTCAATTCTTCCCTCAAATTGTAGGTGCTCAAATAATGTGGCCTTGTGTACCCCCATTCCTGTTGTGTATGTGATCTGGGAATCTGGGAATACTTCCTAGGATTTTCAAGGGGGTGGGGTAATTGTACACAAGAGGGAATAATATTAGAGTATAGCAACATTTTGGAAAGGAGTACCTCTGCCACATCCTGTAGGTCATGGTATAACATTTTACAATGGCCTTAAATTATGCAAGAGTAGCCTTTTTGAGATATATTGAACAGCCTATTCTAGATATGAGTACACTATGAGTACACTGTTCAGTCAGGGTGAATCTATCTATGTACACCCAAACCGAGCAGTTCACTTCTACATACGTGTATAGCGTCCAACATAACCAAACAAGGCTAACTCTCTCATAGTTAATGTACATCTGCTCTATGTTCCCAACAACCTTATTTCCCCAAACCCCTTGATGATTTACATGCTAGGGTTAGGGTGAGGGTTAGGGACACACGGGTGTCGGAACATAGGGATGTAACACCCTACACATGTACATGTGTATCCTTATCAAGCTGGCTTTTATTATATCCCCTGTACAATATGCTACAATACAAATGAATACTGATACGCAACAAGGGGTGCCAGACTAGTTTCTTCGTCTTGCTTCACCTCGATTACATTGATTTTAACGGGAAAACAAATATTAATAATGATGATTAGCAGACAGTTTGACTGTGCTACAACCCTCCACTAGGCAGACTGCATCATGTAGCTACAATATCATCCACCTTGTACAGTCACTCTGTCAGACATTATACATGTACCAGATGTGATATTAGAGCATCCATGTACATGTAAGTATTCATGGTGTAGGCTTCCTACTTTAGTTCAAAAGTAGGGAGAATATCATGTCTGTTATGCAATGAGACAGTTTATATAAATATCCGCAGTCAATGCACAGTAAAGCCGTTTGGAACCCTGAAAACAATTCACCATTTACCTGATATTTTTCATACACAATGGGCAGTACGAACAGGTCAATCCAGCCTGAATATACAAAAAAAACAAAGACATAATTAAAATGAGTTATACATCCACTTCAATAAATATCAAATCTTAAACCAGTTTGTGCAAACTTTTTTTTGCTAGCTGCAGGCATGAAGTTTGGTCCTTGGGAAAAAGTAGGAACATTTCATGGAATACAAGGGTTGACATACAAACATGTACATGGTGTAGGCTTTAATAGACTTTTCAGGCTATTTAATCAAACAAATTCTGATTTTTCCAAAGGCAAACAAAATTGTAAACCAGACTTAAAGGCAGTGGACACTATTGGTAATTGTCAAAGACTAGCTTCACAGTTGGTGTATCTCAACATATGCATAAAATAACAAACCTGTGATAATTTGAGCACAATCGGTCGTCAAATTTGCGAGATAATAATGAAAGAAAAAACACCCTTGTCACACGAAGTTGTGTGCTCTCTGATGCTTGATTTCGAGACCTCAAATTCTAAACTTAAGGTCTCGAAATCAAATTCGTGGAAAACTACTTCTTTCTTTATACCAACAACCTCTCCCCCATACTCGTAACCAAGAAAGGTTTTATGATGATAATTATTTTGAGTAATTACCAATAGTGTCCACTGCCTTTAAGTAGGAAGAATATCATGCCTGTAACTGAAAGTTCACCACGCTTAGCACATTTATGGGCTTTGGCCTGAAACTTCCTTTCCTAAATTTAATTATGTGGAAAGATCGGGTATCATTTTTCTCTGTCGTCTGATTCGACACAGCTGGTGATAGAAACATGTACATGTACCAGTGACATTAATTGGGTCATGTGGAGTAATATGATGACATGAAGCTTACAGAGCATGACTAGGGTGAGTCCGTTGAACCAGGCTCCTACGTAGGTCAACAGCCACAGGATGACGGCAAACTGTAAAGACAGAAATATAAAGGGATGGATTTATTATCAGAGATCACATCTTCAGGAAACTAGGCTACTTTTAAGTAGCCTAGTTAAAATTTGACGCAATTTAGCCACTGGCTACAAGTTTAATTTTAATAAACCATCAATAATAATAATAAAACAATTTAAATGAATCAAATAACAATAAAAAGCATTTATGAAGCACATAATATGGGAGTCTCGGGGCAATTTACAATCGAAAAGGGCTGGGGAGGAAGAAATCCACTGGAAAAAAGTAAAGAAAACAAAGTCAAGCAAAGTAGATACAATAAGTGAAAAAAATGTTTTACAAATTGATAACAGAAAATTGCAAAACTAAATAAAAATTAATAGCCACAAGGGTATATAAAACAAAATTAATAAAAATTAAATACAGGTATTTACAGATACAATAGTTAAAAGAGAACAGTATTTTGAGGGCTGAGGTTACCAGCACATTCACTCTAGGCAAAAAATGGTCAGCATCTGGCCCAAAATGTCATAAAATAAGCAATATTGAAACTAAAAACTTACGTTTGAAAAAGAAATGTGGGTACATATAAAAAAAAATAGCAGGAAAGGAGGGGAGAGGTTACTAGCACACATTGCCCTCAAATAAAGTACAACCTAATATTCTTATGTCCACTCTGCACTGTGCTATGAAAACGGCTATTGATAACCAGCGATGCAACCATGCTGGGGAGGCTGGTTCCAAATAGTCAACTAGAGCAGTCCAATTATCGTCGACTAGACAGAGTTATACTTTCCGTGTAATCAAGCTTTTTGGGGCAAAATGATGGTGCATTTAAAAAAAAAATTGTACTCCCAAAGTATTGCAAATCGAACATGTCTCTACACAGAAAAGTTCCTCAGGGGAGCCTACTTGATTAAATAAGACACACTTTGAATAATAAAATAAAAAAATGGCTGCTTTTCACGGAGCTGTGGTCAACAATAGTCCTTCTGCATATTTGGCCCAAGACAGATTTAGGTTGACACTAGCAGTGATTGATCCATCTGTGATGAAAGACACAGGCCAAGTTCGCACAAGGACCATCATTGACCATAGTTTGAGTAACATTGCCCGAACTCTGTCAAGTCGACTATTGGTTGGACTGAGCTAGTCAACTACTTGGAACCAACCTACCACACTGGGCATGGTTGCATCACTAGTTACCAACAGCTGTTTTTATAGCACAGCGCAGAGTGGACCAGTTATAACAAAATGATAACGTGTGTTAAGTCGAAAGTTGTATTGATGACATGACTACAGTCGTACACACTACAACTTCTGTGCGCATGCCCTATGTACGTCACTAAACATTGATCCTTACGGAACTTGACCACAGCTGTACTATTATTTCTACCACTATTTAACATACCTTGATGGAGTCCACAAAGTCCTCGACCAGCAGGAGGTGTCTGAGGCAGCCACTGTGGGCATTGATCTTCTCAATCACCTTGTCAGTGTACTTCTCTACTTGTTCCTTGGACAATGTAATGTCGCAATCTAGGTGGGCCCTGCAACAGAAAACACACACACAAAAATATGAATCTTTAATTACCAGTTGTACAAACCACTACAGAGAGTTAGACCACTAGTAAGAATGTAAGTAACTGAGACCTTGGCCTTTGGTTGCCCGTGTCTTAGCCTTGGTGCCCCTTCGCTCGGCCACAGCGGCCAGTCTATCCAGGACCGCTGGGATGGGCTCATCACTTGAACAGATTCTCGTTCAGGAAGTACGTCATGCGTACAGTGCATAGAAATATGGCGCATTGTTGAGTGTGATGCATGATGGGACTGCGCATTATTAAACCAATGAGCGTGCCTGATGTTTGCCCATCCCAGCGCCTTTGGTTAAAGCAAGGCGCTGGGGACGAGCGATTGGTGCCCCTTCAAAAGTTTCCCATCAACTTAAAGTTTTTTCAATGGACGTGCCCTCTCCGAATGATAAACGGCCTTGCACTCTAAAAGATGAAATTCCAGGCCTGTGACACTAAGAAAGCATTGTTACGTTTTAACTAATTATAGACCACAAAACCCAAATAGCGCCCTCACTAAGGTTAATGAAGACCTATCATTGGTCGAGAGCTGTGCATGGTGGTACACGCAGGCATGTTTCCAATGTTTGACCTCAGCGATGTTGGCCAATGCAAGGAGTCTTTTACCAACCTCGTTCCCAGGGGTGATCGATCTCGCGGCGCCATTTTTTCCCATCATGCCTTGCTCGATCATAACCCCTGGAATTTGAAAATTAAAATGTGCTATATTCTAGCATCATTTAAATGAGCGTATATTTTCAATCTTTTCTACGCTCGCACACATATCTTTGTCTTAAAGAATGTTTTTGTTTTTGTTTAAAAAAAAAAACGTGTTTGTGTCATAAAAAAGGTGGGCGTGATCAACATGCAAAGATCTTAAAACTACGCGCGCACGCACTTGAAATCTAATGCATAACCAGTTTCATGAGCCAATCAGCATTGTTTCTCAGTACATGCCTCCCAGGGGTTAGTGACGAGAGGTATCGATACGGCGGGCTGCCCAGGGTAGCGAGGCTGGTCTTTTACATCTTCAAGAAATGGATGGTCCATATTCACCGATCTCTATGGTCACAAATCAGCTGAGCACAGGGTTACCAGCCAGAAATGGTGATGCAAAGATCCCTTTTCAATGGGAACTTGAACTGGCCACCTCCGGATTAATCTACCAAGTCAGTTTCCCTTGTGGTGTATGACTTGAACATTGTAACTTATACACAAGAAAAGAATTGGGTTTGTGTAAACATACCGAATACAATGTAGTTTAGCAATGTGTGAAATTTCTGCAGTCTCCCACACACATGTCGTGCAGGGGCTACTGTTGTTGATGCAATGCATTTTTACACAATTTACATTCACCTCGAAATAACCCACAGCACCCAAAGTAATTGTCGATGTGCCATGTGCTTCTGCTGTGAAGCCCTTTGCCCTGTGCGAATTGCTGTGCCCCTTCAAGAACAAAACTCAGGCTGGAATAACATAATGTTCCAACTGTGACGAGCATAAACCTTCCACTTACTTGAATGGGTTTCCTTCTCCAGTCTTCTGTACAGCCTGCATGACGGTCTTGTAGATGCGGAAACTGATGGTAACCGTCATGACGGCCAGGAGAAGATACGCCACCACGCTGATGAAGGAGCAGAGGCTGAGGGCAAGCAGCACCAGAAAGACGCTGCCGAATACAACCCCGGACTTCTTGGGATCTCTCCAGTAAACCAGCTCAACCACTGTAAAAAAACAAGCACAGTCGCAGGGTTAGAAATAGATTCTTTATGCGCTCTGCCCACCTCTCATAATTTGTTTAAAGGATACATTTTGAATGAAACTGTTTTGATGCGCCTAAGCTAGACTTGACATGTTTCTACTCTGGGCATTTGTAATAACATGTACTTCATGTTACTTCACAACCACGGCAAGCTATATGAAAAACAGACCCCTTGCATTGGACGCCTTAGCTCAGGTCAGACGATGGAAATGTGCATGTGTGTACGCATCACGCACAGCTCTCAGCCAATGACGGTCTTCATTGACCTCAGTGAGGGCGCTGTGTTGCGCTTGTGACATCATATGCAAGGGGTGTATGTGATACATGAAGTGTCATTATCTATGTGCAACAAGGTTTATTCTATTCCTACCACAAGTGCATCTCTATGTACATTATCTACATACATGTATTAGGTGTTGAATGCTGGAAAGAACAAACCATACTGTACATGTATGATGTATTCACGGATGTAAAGCATGTATTGAATTGAGTATAAATAATGCTAAGAATGTTGTGTTTATACACATTGACATACATTTGATTGCATCCGATATTTCTTCAACGTTATGCATCAAGGGAATGCGAGAATTCTTTTGAAAGAAATCTTGACCAATCCTGTATAAAATCAGGCTCGACCTGACATGATGTACATGTAACTTCGTAAGTAACTTAATGTTATTCGATTTCTGACTCATTTGCTAACAAACGATTATGCTCAAACAATCTGGGCTCAACCTACTTTCCCATTTCTATATTTTGATTAATTTTCAAATTGTGAATTCTGAAAGACATGCCTCGAGTATTGAACTGGCCCTTCACATTGTCAACATCTTGACAGAATGTGATGCAGGAGTGGCTGAGGGAGCACTCTAGATATTGTTATATACTATTAGTCTGATTGTCTCTGAATAAGCTAGCCCCAAGATACAGCTGTACAGCCTTTTTATATGCGTTGCAGATTTGCATAAAATAAGACTGTCGGATTCAGAGGTAATTTTGTCTGGCAACCATAGTGCCACCAATTTCACAAACAGCTAACGATTGTTCTTCAAATATTATGTACTACTCTAAATTGCTAAACAAGTGTGATAAGACAATCGTAACAGCTCATCTTAAGATGAATCTTAGTGTTTTGTGAAACCGAGGCTGGGCCCAATTCCATTGAGCTGCTTAAGCACAAAATAGTAGCTAAGCACGTAACTAAATTATGCTTACCAGAATATGGTCACTAATAGCTAAAATTACAGCTCTGAGAAATTGGGCCTTGCACATCACCGCTGGGTACAATTTACAAAATGGACACGGTGCAGTTTATAACAACAAAACACTGGAAGCAAAACCTACAGCTTGTGTGCAATTTGATATCATGACAAAATAAGCAAACAATCGATTATATAACAAGCATACGTACAAATAAATATTAATATTATGTCAGTCCAACAATTGTCACAAAAATTAGTATTTTACAAAACATCAAAGTCAAGAAGTATATCATACTGGAACAAAAAAGAAAACTACCCACAAGTATTAACACATGGAGAGAAAAAGGTGTTAAAACTGCTGAAGAGAAAAAGTTCAAAGTTGTGTTCATAGATAATAATGGATGTATGTGGTTTCGTTCATTGGCCAGTCCTGTGCCAATGCTCTTTTCAGGGATAATTTAACACAATAATTTTTGCATGGCCCAATATTGAGCTCTGCAAATACCTTGTCTAATAAAATATAGAAATATTTAAAACTTGAGGTACCTCAAATAATTATTCAAAACAATTCATTTACATAAATCATGGAGGAAGAAAATTCTCCATGCACAAGTAAACATGTATAACAAAACACTAAAGGTATTGTACAGGATTGTATTTACAATCCTGTTTATTTAAATAAACAAATATTTTTGTTTAATTTTAGTCTGAAGAAAGCTCACTAATTTTGAAGTTCGTATCCTGTATTTTTTCTGCAAATGTTTCCCTCTGAAATGAAGCAATATTTAAGAAAACATTGTCTGAAAACCTTTAAAAACACAACAGGTGATTTCGGTTGTTACAACCAAACTTAAGAACAATCGTACGCTGAAAATTGTGCGTGGTTTTTCACTGTTTTCTCCCGACTCACAAAACAGATTAAGTCCAAATGTTTAAAGGTTTGGTATGGCTGATCACTTAACATGAACATTGTCTGCGACTGTTTTGCCAACTAAACCAACCTTCAGGTATCAAAGCATGTGTGCTTACATGATTAAAATTGGGCATGGTTTTTCTCCGGATTCGCACTGAAAAGAGATTAGGTCCAAACAGTTTCAGGTTTCAGGACTGTTTTCGTCAACTCTACCAACCAGTACTTTTAGGTATCAAAAGGTTGTACACACATGTTTAACCTCAAGGTAACTGGCATAACATTGTGAGGAAAGCCTACATGTTTTGACAACAGATGTGATGTATACGTGCTGAAAAGCATGACAGCAATATTTGTGTCAAATGGGACAAGAACAAAGACCTTGGTTGTAAAAGCACAAAAGGAAAACATGCAAGAAATGAGGTCGTAATGATTGAGTTAAAGGGAAGGTATACTTTTGATAATTAATGGCAATGAACAAATTTGGTTAGAAGCCTAGAGCAGTTTTCGATGGTATAAAGCATTTGAAGACAGTTAACTTTAAAAAGATAGCAGTGTTTATGACCCAAAGTTTGTAACCTGTAAAGCGTTTCTGTCAGCCACGTTTCGCAGATTATGTATTTCTATTGCAGATTATTTCAGTGTGGACATAACCCATTCGTATTTTTGGCGATATCTAAAAAATGCCACCACTTTTTGAAATGAAATGTTGGTTTTATTGAATACATCAACGTAGTATCAAACCAATCAAACAGTTCTAAAAAACCAATGGAATGCTTCGCCTTTAATCATCAAACCACAGGCTTGTAACCAGCCAGGTTTCATGGGATTCTCACACTATATGACCATGAGCTAGAATTCACCTACATGTACTACCACAGGAGACAGAAGCTGGTTAATGATTACACTTCCAGAAATCCTCATTATTGTTTGGATTATTCCAGGCCAGACAGACAGAAACATAAACTATTTAACAGATGATCAATTATTGATATAAATGTTTAGACACCAATCATTGTTCAAACACCAGAGGATCATCCTGGGGACCTTGATAAATCTGCTGGTAGAATCAGCTTCCTTTGTCCCGTGACAATTATATTTTGACCACTTTACTTTACTCGCAGAATTAAATTTTTTGAATTTCCAGTTTTGTGTGAGAATATCGTTGACACACTGAAACCATAACTTAAATCCAAGTAAAGACAATCAAGTTTCTCATAAAAATTAAAATGCACCAGGATTTCTTTTTCGCTTTGGAGGAAATGTTGTTTGTGTTCAGCGTGAATCGCCAAACCTTGGGCTGCAAGGCACAGCTGATAAATGGCCAGTGAATGGATTGGGCTTCTAATCAACAATATCTGGCAATATGTAACAGAAAAAGAACAACCTCCAACCAAAAAACCTTCAGACAAACCCCCCAAGGAAAAATCCTTGTGACTGATTATAGCACTATTTTTTCTTCCACCCAAATCAATACAACTTTTGAGGGGTAGTTGTGGAACTAGTCTTTTGTCATGTTTGCATAACAGCCTCATGTCAATGGGTTATGTGGGAGTAAAAACAGTAAAAATGCCCTATAGCTCAGTATATAGTAGTCAGCTCATGAATTTCCAGCCTCATCATCAATGACTGACCAAATGCATGAAACAAACACACAAACCCAAGGCATGGACAAAATGCATGGACCAACGGCATGACCAAAGGCACAGACTAAAGGTAGAACCAAATAAAAGGCATCCAAGGTCGGACCAAAGACATGAACCAAAGGCACAAACCAAAGGCATTTAGTACCAAAGGCATGAACCAAAACTATGGACCAAAGGCACAAATAAATGGCATGAATCAAAGGCCAGACCCAAAGGCACAAACCAAAGGCATGAACCAAAGGCACAAACCAAAGGCATGAACCAAAGGCACAAACCAAAGGCAAACCAAACGCACAAACCAAAGACATGAACCAAAGGCATGAATCAAAGGCCAGACCCAAAGGCACAAACCAAAGGCATGAACCAAAGGCACAAACCAAAGGCATGAACCAAAGGCATGAATCAAAGGCCAGACCCAAAGGCACAAACCAAAGGCATGAACCAAAGGCACAAACCAAAGGCATGAAACAAAGGCAAACCAAAGGCATAAACCAAAGACATGAACCAAAGGCATGAACCGAAGGCATGAATCGAAGGCACGAACCAAAGGCATGGACCAAAAGCACGAACCAAAGGCATAAACCAAAGGCACGAACCAAAGGCATGAACCGAAGGCAAACCAAACGCATAAACCAAAGGCACGAACCAAAGGCATGAACCGAAGGCACGAACCAAAGGCATGAACCAAAGGCAAACCAAACGCATAAACCAAATGCATAAACCAAATGCATAAACCAAAGGCATGAACCAAAGGCATAAACCGAAGGCACGAACCAAAGGCGTTTAAACATGTTCCTTTTCAATATGTAAGTCCTACCATACATGATAGAACAGAAGACACAAACAACAGAGTTTTTTTTAATGAGGTATTTTTAAACAACAATTAAAGCAATGGTCCTTGCTCTCTGATTAAAGCGAGTCAACAGTCTATATGGAACCCACTCACTGTGGTAACAGCAAGCGAGTGTCGAAGCTACGCTGTAAATCAACTTGATTATTACGGCGTAGGGGCACAATTCATGAAACACTTGACCGAAATGAGTTCAGCCGCGGGTCTCTCCAGGTCTCTCGCCACTGCAATTTAATGGATAGGATAACAAACAAAAATTTAAATGCAGCTCAGACAGAGCATGGAGGTAGAACCTCCATGGACAGAGCATCTTCCCTCTACATGTCTTAGACTACAGACTGACAGAGAAGAGGCTGGCAGCACAAACAACAACAGCAGGATGTGTCTCATCATAGATCATTGCTCACAATCACACACACACTGATAAACACTTGTAAACAGTGGATACCGGAGCTCTTCTAAATAGTCCTTAATTACTTCCACAGATAGTGCTTTGTGGAGTCCAGTCAAAACATGTGCACTGAAGAAACAATAAACAGTGCTGTGCTTTCTTAACCCAAGGAACACATTCGTAAATGATGTACATGTACTTCATGAGCTGACTGACAAACCATGAACGAACATCGTTATGAGGAAGCAAACATGAGCTTACAAAACAATTATCCCACATACAGGTATTCAATCTTTTGCTGTTGAACATGAAGGCTTTGCATGGTCAATGTGGGTACCGAACCAGTAAGAAAAGACGGATTGCATTGTGCACATGAGGTCACAAATCCAGCAAGACGTTCTAAATGGCACCCCCCATCTTTAATGATTTCAAAAGAAAAAAATTCCATTCCATTATCTTTGTTCAGAGAGGACTCAGAAAATTTGTGACTATTGCAATCCAATTATCTCTGCATATTGTTTACAAAATAGTAACCTTGTACATTCTAGGGCCTTTCTGGCAGGCAAGATATAACACGAGTGTTTTGCAGACCTGGAATTACACAGAGCTCATGTCAATGAAGATTGCGAATTGAAAAACATTCAGTGAAGATCGTAGGGGAACTTGTTATGTTACTGCAATTCACCTACAGTATCTCTGCATATATGGAGATAGTTGTTTACAATAGAGTAGCTTTTCTGGTAGGCAAGATATAACACTATTCAAATGGAATTTTGTTTTACATTTGTCCAACATTAAACCCTAAAAGTTTGTTTACAAAACAAATGCATATATTTATTGACTTTCTTAGGATTAATTGCCAAAACTATACAACATGGGATCACATCTTACAAGACAGCATTTTTTCTGCAGAAAAGTTACTCAAGCATTGAGAAACTTAGAGAAGAAGGCTCCCTTTTAGGGGCGGGGTGGGTTCCCCTAATCTCTTGAAAACCATTTTAAAATACTTGAGCATGTAATAAAAAATAGAAAAAAATATTTCAGGTTTAAAAAAGTCATGTTTAATCCTTTAAATTATTTAAAAAAACATTGCAGCCACCCTTTAACCAATCATGGTTGGTCACTAACGCAATACCACTCTTGTGAGAAATGGCTTTGCAAGGACTGTGCAGTGAATAACTAAATTTGCAACAAAAGCTATGTATGTCAAGGTTCCCTTCTCAAGGGTTTACTTAAAACACATTGTCAAGGATGAAGGAACGTGGTGCACGAGTTGGATACTTCTGATGATGATGTAAATGTATCCACTTCTTGTTTTTTTTTTTCCAGCCCTGACAATTTGTTATGAGACTTGTGCATTTTTGAACACACATTTTACTATTCATCAAAATGTTACAACTTGTACATGAACACTTTTAACATTAATTTGGGAAAGAGACACAGTTTAGTCATCAATTACTACATCAAGGTGAAGTGAAGTTACATACAAGATTAAACTACATGTTACAATTTGCAGCTAGGGGTGTGGTTTGTGACTTTGACAGCCATGTTAAAATCAGAAATCGTCACTGATTTATTTACATCTCTTGAACATTTTTTAACTTGGACAGTCTTTATTATGCTCAAGAAATGGAAATTATTCTGTAATTTGTGTGTTAAAAGTTTCTTTTCATTTCTGAAAGAATTCCCTGCAATATATTTGATAGTTTGTAAAATTCGCCATCTTGAAACCAACCCAGCAACTCGGTAACAGTTTGGTCGGCAAAGCTGCACCAAAGCAGCTACATGTAAACCCTACATCCTTTACCATCGAAAAAGGCTCAAACCAGGTTCGAGTGAGGTCACCACCGGTGGGAATCACCAAAAACGCACCCCTAGCTGTTCTTATCTACTACAGTTAGTATAGTTTTGTGTAATAATTTACAGCACATTGTGTAATGTACATAGTTAGTGCAAACTACTTCATGCAGCATTGATTACGGCACCAGAAACATTTACCATCAGCACATCCTGATAAGATGATGAGATTGGTTCGGGATGCAGGAGGATGGAAGGAGGCAGGAAAGAGGAGGAGAAATCAGGGAGAAATAAATACATACAAGTGTTAAATGAATGAGGAAAAATTAAAATCACGTAATGTTCACCCAAAGAAAAAAAAACATGCACCAAAAAGACCCAATTCCAGCCTTGAAAATTAAACTTAAGGTACTGCACAAAATAACACTCAACTTTCAAACCCATCTCAAAATTAGAAGTATTTATGAAGGCCTACATGGCCTACATGTTTAAGACTAAGTGTTTTCATAGTAACCTTAATTAAGGCTTGTAAAAGCATCCTACATGTACGCCAGGGTGTTAATATTCTTATCCCATAAAAAGATGTACCTGGCTTTGTAAAAAAAAAACAAATTTTTATAAAAAAATCACACCAACATTCATTACAAGTACATATGGATATTATACACAGATCAACACTGAAATTTTCAAAAAGAATTTGTACTCCTTGCTACACCAACACAGTGAACATCTGGGCCTTGTTTGGTCGTCACTGGTAAAGCCTCTTTAAATGCATATTTAGGGTGGGATTCAACCCAATGGAATTGCCATGCATGACTAATAGCATGCCTGTATGATGCAGTCCGCTGGAATTCGACTGATGGAAGTAATTTTGAAAAGTGGCCACAGATAAGAAAGGCTGGTAGATGTTACTACAGTTTCTCCGACATGTCCATCTCTTAGTAAATGGCTCTATGGCCAATGATTATTCCATGATTATTCCAAGGAGCAACCTTGGAGTCTACTATAATATTGTACATAGTCTGATGAGGCATAATGCAGGGGAATTGTTACCATGGCAACCGGAAACCCAAACCTGCAATGTCTTTTTCCAATAGGCTGAAAATGCAACAGCCATTATGTCTCCCTCCCCCCCCCCCCCCACTCCCGAATCCCAGACTAAGATGTTTGTCAACAACTCATGATTGCTAGCTTTTGGAAACGATCTCATTGAGGGTCTGTCATCATCTACGCGTAGTACATGACTTACATGATCTACATGTAAACAACATCCCAGTACATTTTGTGACTACCAAGTTTCCTCAAAACACCCAGTATTTATTTATATAGGACTGTACATTTTAGAGCTGAATCAGAATGCATTTCTTGCAGGTGTGAAAACAAACTTGCATACCTTATTCAAACAATGATAAAAACAAAATGTCTACTTTACTTTTTGAATACAATGCAGTGTGATGGGTAGAATATTGACCAGTATATTTTGTCATTGATCCACAACCTTGAGCAGTTTGTTACGTGTACACAGGACCTGAAACAATACATTCCTACCAACGAGCAAGCTTTAGAATTTTGCAATGCCCATGTACACAAAATTTAGCCTCCCCGCCATTGCATTCAGCGCACTCTGAAAACCGTGATCATTCTAGCTGTATAATGACCTGAAGAATTCTAAAGACAAACAAAATTTCAGGTCGACATAAATCCCGTCTAATTAAGGATTTTCGATTCTCTCCCATCATCATCCCAGTAGTGTTCATTGTGTGCGTAGGACCCAATCAATATCTGTGTGTAATTGCCATGCAGTGTGTCTACTCATACTGTGGTCTACTTAATCATTTAGAGAGTGGCAATGGCATCCACTGTGGTTAAACCAAAAGCACTAGTATGCTCATTATGATTCGGCCAACCTCTGTACTATAAGGCTGCTTGCATACACAGCAAGCAATTGCCGTGCGAGATCGCTGTAGTAATGGTCACTTGGGTACATATAACCTTTGCACGACAACGCAAGAAGCAAGCAGTTGTTGTACGGGCTAGCTATATAGTAATATAAACTTATGTAGAGCAAATCTCGTTACCTCCTCTTCTACGTGGCATAATTTTACACGATAAGTAAGTCAGTCCCTGTAATGCACAGACAGCCTCTGAGTGTTCAGCAGCGGCTGGTCCCCATTGCAGAGACCCAGGGTATCAATATCAAAGGCCCCTTTTGAATGGGTACCATTGAAGTAATTCAATGTCAGGTAACAAAAAACGTTCTCACGTTACTTGCCTCTCTGTGCACCCTTTGCAATATTTGATAAGAGACGTTTTTAGCTTTTTCCTTGAAACGCCCTCACCCCTATTGAAAAAGATCCAGTTGAGTTATTCAAAGAATGAAACTTGAGGTGTGTGCAGGATTGTGTAAATTTGGGTCAATATCTTACTTCATTGCAATCTTAGTCTATGCAATAAAGTGTTTTGTTGGAACTAGAACGCCTATAAGTTATAACCTACAATATGAAAACAGTTTGTTTAATTTTCAACCTGTTTTTTGTTTTCCCTTCAAAAATTGCTGGACAAAACTGTTAGCCCCTGTAGACAAATCAGAAGATAGCTACATTTAAAAGCAAACAAGCATGAGACAGACCATTTAATATATTGAGTGGCCTTTGATGTTCGTTTCCCTCCGCCCATGACCTACATCGTTATCACCACATTGATATTATCATTGATCATACCAACATTGACAATAGGTCTACAAAATATGCCACAAATTCAGTCTCAGCTAACAGCAGTGACAGATTTTTCCCCGAGTGGGTGTGGCAATTAGTGGTTCGTCGCAGAGACATTGTCATTTGAGTAACACGTTAAAGCTTGCCTCAGACTAGAGCTTGTGGACTGTCTCCCGTTCCATTATTCAGGAAGTCACAATGACTCATTGTTAACAGCTCATTGTTTTATCTTTTTTTACTCACTCTGGATGTTTCCTTATTGATTTGGACGGCTCACTCCATTAACCCAGTGACTAATGAATCCTCTATGTGTACATATGTACATGGTATACGTACATGTACACGTTATATGCAATTTGTACAATAAATTTGTACATTAAATTTGTTTGTTTGTATGCTTTGCCAGATATTGACAGATGTTTGACTGAATTCTTACATAAATCATGGAATAATCTCTCACAGAAGCAGTGGTTGCTCTGAAGCGAACCGGTGGGTTTGCTTTCAATATTTGGACTACACATACACTGATTAAGAGAGTGAACTCTTTACACGTTGATGCAAGACTTATTTAAAGGCAGTGGACACTATTGGTAATTACCCAAAATAACTAGCATAAAACCTTACTTGGTAACGAGTAATGGGGAGAGGTTGATAGTATAAAACATTGTGAGAAACGGCTCCCTCTGAACTGAGGTAGTTTTCGAGAAAGAAGTAATTTTCCACCAATTTGATTTCGAGACCTCAAGTTTAGAATTTAGGTCTCGAAATCAAGCATCTGAAAGCACACAACTTCGTGTGACAAGGGTGTTTTTTTTTTATTTCCTCGCAACTTTGACGACCAATTGAGCTCAAATTTTCACAGGTATGTTATTTTTAATATTTTATGCATATGTTTAGATACACCAAGTGACAAGACTGGTCTTTGACAATTACCAATAGTGTCCAATGTCTTTTATGTTGTTTACAGTACAATGTACATCTGAACCAAACGTACAGAACCCTTCATCACAAATAATTTCAAGGCTAACATTGTAAGTAAAATATGTACCACCAGACTTTATCTTCTACATTCAAATTACTGTTTCTCCCATCTATCATGGACATTCCCCCAAAAGCAAGCCACAATTTATGCTTAAATACACAGCTGAACAAGTTTCATTCATGTTTTTAATTTCTCCAAATAAGGATGTTGATTTAACTACAAGTATTTCAATATATCAAGTGTGGTAGGATTTAATTCGCAAACACTAGTGCAAGAAGAATGCATCCCAGAGTCCATAGGAGCTATGTAAATGACCTACAACGAACTGGTCTATTGTGATAAATAAAACATGGATTAAAAAGAAACCCTGTATTGTTTTACTAAGAGACAATGAAAACATTAATTAATCAATAAAAACATTCAGCAGAGTGAATGTCTCATAAGACTGCTTTTGCAAGGACAAATCTTGCCCGGCAAAACAATAGCCTTGTTTAACCAGCCATATTGCCATGAAAACTAACCGACTAGTCTACTTCAGCTAGTTTAAATTCAACGAGCACAAGAATTGTCTGCTTAACAGCTCATCCAGAATCAGGCCTCAGTGTTTGGATAAGGAAATCCACTGAATTTCATTCATCTCGACCTCTCACAGCTCGCTGAGACGACTACTTAAATAAAAGCTTGTTTTCCCCCTTATATTAAATTCCCAGAAGACTTGCCACAAATTGACTGAGGCCATGACAAGGGCTGGCCCCTTGTATACTCTATAGCCTTGCATCCTTACAGTTTCATCATAGTGTGTGCAATCAGGGAAAATAACGTGGGTTGTTTTGTGCACGGGCAGGTTTTTAAAAATGCAAGCCACATACATGTAAACATTGCCCTGTATTCTAGCCTACAGTCATAAAAAAAACCTACTGAGATTTTTGGTATATTGCAGGAGTAAAAATATTGTAAAGTCTCTTTTCAAGCAGAAAAGAAAAAATTGTATATATTATTTGAACTATGTGACAGATGAAAGCCTGGTTTGTACAGATAATTCAAAGATATTGAAAAAATAGGGACACCACCAACATAGAGCTAGATAGTTGGTAGAGTACCAGCACGTTAATCGAGAGGGCGTTGGTTCGAATCCCACTCTAGTCAATTCTTTGCGAAACATTTGCTGTGTAAACAGCCCTGTGACTTAAAAATTGGCTTCGCATTTGCAGGCAAATTGAATACGGAATATGAAGAAAGAATTAGGTAAATCTTGTTGTACTAGATAACAAAGAAACAAAAAAAACAAATACTTTTCATTGTCAAGAGACATCCATGAATTTTAATCAGATTGGCACTACATTTAGTTCCGGAATCAGCCCCAGCATTTATGGGCTACATTTTTCCGGAATGACCATTTTTTTCGCCAGCGGCATTTTGTACATCTCGCAGCTGGAGAGTATCACTTATAGAACTAACCCCAAATGACAAGCGGAATTCTTGACCAGTAATTTGAAGTTCTTCTCCGGGCAAAGAAGTATGACAATCGATATTATATTCATCAATATCGCTAGTTCAAAATAGAAACTGTGAAGAATTCCCTGTTTAGGAGAGCCAGACATGGAATTTGACTTATTTCAATACAAATAGAATTTAAAATTTATCACTTGTGGTTTGTCACTTGATATTTATTTTTTAAATCAACAACAGCAATGTCAGAATGTAGGCCTTTGACAAAACACTCAATGATTGTTAAACAAATGTAATTCTTCCCAAATAAAGATATTGACAAAATAGGAAGACCTCCAAATCTCCAATAAGGGCTATAGCTCAGTTAAAAGAGAACCGCAGGTCAATGTGGAGGTCACAGGTTCAGGTCTCTCTCTAGTCAACTTTGTCTTTGTTCAACCCCCCAAATCCATTTCCCTAGAGTTACAGATGGCAACCGAGCGCCTTTGTAATGTACTTGTACAGTACATGGTATGGTTTAAAAGTATGTCACATTTGCACTAAGAGTAGCAAGTCTGTTTTTCATTTTTTTGGGTCATTAATTATCCCGATGGGTGTGGGATACATGATGCAAAAAATGATGCAATTTACAATACAAAATTTCTAATAAAGCTTATACTGCTGGCACCGAGGAGTCGGTAAGTCTACCGATCATTTTACCCGACGACAACTAAATGTACCGTTGCTATTTTTTCTCAACTCTGTGTAAACCTTCCTGTGTGAACGCCCGAGGGATGCGCTCAATAACTGTCGTGTGATATTTATTGAAATAAAAAACAACAAGCCTGTTTATATTTGTTGATGTTAGTGGGTTGGGTAGTGATCATTGGGAAGATGATTCAATTATGTACTCCTGGTGCTGGTGTACGGGGGCCCAGGCTGGTATGTCGGCTTTTTGGTCACAGCTTTTTTTCTGTGTCTTGTAGTCGTGATTGGGAAAAGAATGTTGTGTGTGTACGGTAAATCATCTATGAAAACAAATAAGATGTCCATTGAGATGAGATTCCATCAGTCCATAGACGCAATGGAAGATTGGTTAAAACTATGTAATTTCTATCAAAAGGCCTTTGTCCCTGCATGGTCAAAAGTTTCACACGGACTACAATGAAATTGGCCTTGCCCTCTCAAAATTGGAATTTAACGGTTTCAAAATAACAGTGTGTGCCGTGCCTGCTGTGCCCTCTACACTATACCACTTCATGTGACATGCACTATTACCCATGGACAATACATCATGTAATGTGGCAGTGATAGTCACATCTAATCTTTGTCATGTTTACCTTACTTATATCACCCAGCTCACACCAACCTAATTATGCATCTCTTGTTATGATCGTGATATGAGCTAATGTTTTCTGAAATAACTAGACTGAATTGAGCGGATGGTGCAGCACTAGACTCAACTTCCTTGAGAGAAACCCTCACAGTATCCTGCACAGGGTACAAGATACATGACTTACAATTGTGATAAACCCTTTAGAGACCATAGCAGCCACAAGCGCCTTGTACCAAAAATGTCCCCTAAGGTTTGACCTACATGTACTTCCATTCACAGAAAGAGGTCAAAGTACAGGTCATGTCCTCGTATGAACTTTTCCCAATGTACATCTGTACATGTAGAAAAACAAAGTATGTATCTCAATTTCTTAAAACACACAACTTAATTTTCTGTTCCATGTTATTTCTGTTGACATTTTTACTGACAAAATTTGATTTTAAAGAAATGAAAAGTACCAGCAATTTCTGAGTGTTTTGTGATGATAATACAGATGCAGAAATTATTATGAATGTCTAGTAACAAGTTAATTTCAACACACCTTGATCGTGCCAAGTGTGTCATGATATGTGTGTCCTTTTAAAGCAAGACACAACTATTTTTACTTCATCATTCAGATAGGATGACGCAAGAAGGGTGTTGGCCCAGTGTTTCTGGCAGTGGCTACTGAGTGTCCCACAGCACCGCGTAAACCCTTTCAAGAAATTAGGTGCTACGATAAATGTTCTCATAATTCTTTCAAAACCGTGAAACCTGCTATCAAATGCGCTTAGCCAAGACTCAAACATTATTCCTATCTCGGAAGTGAAAGCTACCCAGCGGATGCCTCAACCTCCATGCCTGAACACAGTAAGACGGTCGCAATGTACAGTGACTCATGAAACGAATTAAATATGTGAAAAGGAGCTCAACTGCCATGAGATGGTGCATACTTGTTCTCTACACTGGGTACAAATAGCCATGAGTCAGTCTCGGTTATAACCATAGAGCTACACCGTAAAGCAAGATCTGATAGACCCTGCCGCTGACTTGTCATGAGTCCGTTGCTAACATAGTGCTTACTACGCAATTTTTTAAACATCTGTTACATGAGGGTCATGCTACAGCTGTGAAGGTTTAAACCAATTATGTGAAGCCATGGTGAAACACAACGAGGTAAAAAGTGAACAATTATGTCCTTGAAAATAATGTCAAATGTATAATGAATAGGGTAGGTGGCCTTAGCTTTCGATCCAATCCGGAACCTTCTTCAGAGGCATAAAACAAGTACAAACAAATACATATCCATTTATACATAAAATGCATTATACACACCAAGTTTATGTACTAGATGTAATGTACTAGCCTACATGAATGTTGCAAAGACTGCCAATTGCAATACAATACAAGTAGCCATTATAAAATGTCAAACATTGATAGTTTGCGAACATGTCTTTGTGTGTGTGGAAGGACGCAACCAAAAGTTACCGGAGAAAGGGCGTAAGCAAATATGCACACAATTGTGTTTCAAGACAACTGTGTAAGAAGATTTGATCAGTTTCTGTGATTCATTAGTCATTATAGAAGGTTGAATATCTGCATATATAGGAATAGGAAAATATGTCTCTGGGGAAATTCCAGCAACCAAAAATGTAATTTAGTAATTAATGCAACCTATTTTGTTTCAGGAGCCATTTTTATTGCTTGCGACCTTTTGTTTTGAAAAAGAGTACTGTGTGCCCAGAGGAAAGCCGTAGAGACTTAAGCCCTTCTTCTGGGTAGGGTACAAAAGGAAGTACATGTACATGTAACTGACAGATTATTTAGTACACCCTTGGCCATTAAAATGTACATACCACCACCACCATGTTATTTGAAAATACTTCCGGTTAGAGCACAGTCACTAAATAGTGAACTAACCCAGGACTACTACACGTAATATTAGCACATTCACATTAATTAGTATAAAATGCTACCTTGTTGTTAGAGATTAACAAGTTTTGTTGAGCGTACAGAATCAGCCCAAAGTAGAAATTTTACAATCCCTTGTTTGAAAATAGAAACTCACTTTCAATTAAAAAATTTGTTGAAAGATGATGGTTCAGGATGTCAAACATTTTCTGACTTGTCGTAAATTGAAATGAGCTCGATGTTGACAGCAGTTGCACTAGCAGGGTATTCAATTGTTTTGTGTACATCTGGCTTATTATTGATCTGCCCCAATGGACACGTCAACGCATATTCCAATTCAGTGAACGATTTCCCTTGTATAGCAGAGCAAAATGCTCCGCAAAATGTCTCAGTTGCTATGCATAAATCACCATTTGCTACTCAATATTTGTATTCAGTGTGCACAAAACTTTCCAGTCTAAATATTTTGCTGCATAAATATGCAAAGTTGTCGGACTAAATCGTTCCCTGCAATTTGTACATTTAATATCAATGTTCGTGTACACACCACAGTACCCAGTTTCCATAAACACAATCACAACAAAATTGTACACCAAAAAACTCATAAACCACTTAAAAAGTAAATTATACAGTTTGACAATAATACACAAACACTGTGCAAATCATTACATCTGTGAAGCTACTGTAAAAAAATGACCAGTCAATGTTAAAACAAGATGACAAATATGAAATAAAAAAATGACAAAGGTTAATATAGCAAGCCACAAATGAGAGGTGAAAATGAGAACACGCACACGTGATGTTATTAAAAAAACAAGAATATTATTCCCATGTGGAAAGGGACTATACCTCTGGGGTCGATCTTGGAAGGATCAATCAAGGCACCTGTGAAAAGGAAAGGAACAGCATGCACAATGCAAAAAATCTCATTAGTTCATTCGCCCGGTCAATGAGGGATGAAGAATTAGCCTTTTTTGTACAATTAGGCCATGCCCGAATAAAATGTGTCTCTGGCAGGGCTGTGGCTACGGCTATCTATAACTGCCTATTATTTTTTTTACATTTCAACAGCAGCCATTTGCCACAAGGGCAAGCCAAAGTCACTCATCTCGGACACAGTCTGACTTGGTGGTTGGTAGCACAAATTACCCACCCACAAATTTGACGTTTCACTAAAGTTCTAACTTGCCGAGCACTACAGTTAATTTCCGACATTAATTCTGCAGTCCAGAGCAACTCGGTGTACTACAGGATGGAAAAGTGCTTTCCAAACAATCCTTTTGAGATTCACAAGTTATGCAAAACAGCATCGTAAGAACGGTTCATACTTCCGGTGAATGCAAATCTTGACGTCACAAATTCACAACAAATAGTTTGCAATGTTGTTGAACCGTGTGACGCAAAAGTTAGCCTCGAATTCGCAGGAACAATGAACCGGGCTTAACTGTTCAATCAGCAAGTCCCACATAAATCAGATTATGTGTTCCAAGATTCTTCACAGTAGACCCCCTACCTTTTATCCCATATCTACGCTGCACAATTCTAGACATGCACTGCGTTCGGATGATGTCATGTTTCCTGAACTCACGAGTAGTGAACTGGAGGTGGAAAACTCGTCGCGAGTTCATGACTTGGTCAAAGAACACGGCCCAGGCATTAAATGAGCAACATGCAAGATGACAAAAGATATCGGCAGCTTGCAAAAGGCAGCACTACACTAAGGACATCACTCCTAAGGAGATCACTACTGCGTGGACTGAAGAATCTTGCCATAGGCTCCATGCAGATTTTAAGGATCATTTCCTTTTGGGTTAGAACTCTGGAAAGGTCAAATGTGATGAGGGGGAATGCAATGAGATAAATAGCGAAAGACTATCACATGCAAGTTTCTTTTTTTTTCAGCAAAGGCTGTCTTTGAGTATTTAGAAAAGAGTTTTGCTTGCGTGAAATCTGCCACCAAGGTGAAGAGATTTAAACTGTGAAAAAGTATTGAATTTTCTAGGTAACATTTTGCAACTATAAAAAAATGACCCTAGATTAACAGGACCCATACAGGCCTGGAATTACACAGAGGGCATGGCCACAGTTGCCCCTAGTGTCTATGCCTTGGTGCCCTTTTAGAAGATTCCCAGACTGTGTCGGGAGTTTCCTGTGAAAGTGCCCTCTGCAAAATGAAACTGCCCTTGCCCTCACAGATGAAATTCCAGGCCTGCATTGGTGTAGATTCATGCAATCAGCGTAACTGTTCTATTAAATAAATTGGTTGATTTAAATAAATACTGCTTCATCCCTATATGTGTGTACATCGACAGTGTACATAAAAAGAAAAAATGCTTTAAAGTCAATTGCAAATCTCACTACAATTTTTTTTTTTATCCACTAATCGTAAAAAAAACTTTTAAAAACTTTCCAACTGCAAATACTATAGGCCTATCTATCGCCAACTTCAAAGCAGTTATTTGCAAAGTGATTTTGTGGCTAACTACATGATCAATATTCAAACTGCACACTATTTGGCGAAAGCTTTGTAATCTGAAAATGGCATGACAGGTCATTTTCGAAACGCAGATGTGTTCCTTTTTTATTTTAAAACACTATTTTAATATTAATTACAATTGGCAATAAAAATGCCCTTTCTTTATTAATTATACTGCACTATTTGACAAAGCAATAAACAGCCAACAGCTTATCACTCACCAGGCTTAGTTTTATTTGTCTAAAATATTTTGAAGCTGAGCCTCCAGCCAGAATCTTTTCTAAGAATTTTTAAACCATTACACAACTTATCTTTTTAAGAACCACATGTACAGTGGAAAAATGCATGCAAACAAATTGCATATTTGTGTGATACTTTGTTGCTGAACTTCCTGCCATTTGAATTCTCAATACTTTGTTTGATTGTCTTCAAAGACATGAGTACATGTAGATCACATTCTATAAATCTTGCTGATAAATTAAGTGTACAACTAAACACAAATTTATGTAAAATGTCGACCAATGAATCAAGTTTAGGCCAATTATAGTGCATTCCACTGGTATCTGTTTGTGTTAGAGAGGACCGAAATAAATGAAGTGCCATAGTTTTGATAGGTTTGACTATGCTGGTTCAAACTGTAGTTAAATTAAAGGAACGTTACAGATTACATAAAACTTGATAATAGTAGAAAACATCCCTTGAAATATTTCTGTCTGAAATTTTATATTGGCATCAATGCAATGCAAAATTTGTAATCGGTTTTTCACTATTCTCTGACCCAGATGGCCGATCGATCTCAAACTTCTACAGGTTTGTCAGTTTATGTAATGGTGGATTACATAAAGTGCTTACCTTACACAGCCAGCAACTTTTTTGCAAGCAAAACCAATTCTGTAATGTTCCTTTAAGAACAGATGTTTTTTTAGCTTTTTAATGGTTCTTATCATGAGAAAATATAAAACATTCACATCACATCGCAGTAAATATCGCACTAAACTGAATAGTTGTGTGTTTTTTTAGCTTTTTAAAGGTTCTTATCCAGAGGAAATAATATAAAAGATTCACATCACATCGCAGTAAATATCGCACTAAACTGAATAGTTGTGTATTTCGTGCACAGACTGCTGAAGAACTGGATCAATCGATCCTTATTTGGTCTGTGTTTTTCTTTTCTGATTAGATATGGTGCCAGGTTACATTTCCAGATCCGAAAAGACTGCCACTTTATTATTAAATTTATGAAATAAAATAGTATCTTAGATACACTCCAAGGATAATCTTTCGGTCGTCGCCACCAATTTATCCGCCGTTAATTAACTCCAAAACCACTGAATTTTTTTTTTAAATTTTACTTGTGGCATTCTTAAAAATTAAAAGACATCCTGTTTATTTTTCAATCCATTTAGAGACTTGAGCTGGTACATGGGGTGTATTAATTTAGGATTTCAGATTTCTAGTTGGAAGAACCGTAGCCCTTGCTACAATTATCATATTGTCGGGGCGAGGTAGGACCTCATTTATCGCAATCTGTATAATTAGTTTTTAACCACACCACTTTTTAACTCATTCAGTATTACCAATATTAATTATTTCTTGGACTGGATGGATTCATTCAATTTCAACTCAGATACCAATGTAAAAAACCGAGCCTTGTTCACCGAATCCAAGTTTTAAGATTGGATAATGATTTTGAATTTTGATCACTAACTTTGGTTTAGGCCAACCAATCAAGGTCCAATTTCATAGAGCTGCTAAGCACAACAATTGGCTTAGCATGAAGTTTCTTCCTTGATAAAAACACGATTACCAACCAAATTTCCACGTGATTTTCAGGAAAAGCAAACAACAGCTGAATATCAACAGTAAAAAAGTAAGCAAAATGCAACAAATTGAAGTTTTGTTGGTAATTGTGTTTGTATGAAGAAAGAAATTTCATGCTAAGCAAATGTTCATGCTTATGAGCTCTATGAAATTGGGCCTCTATCACCAAGACCATCCATGTATATCTTTTGATTAATTAACTGAAAAAGTGGCTGTCAACACGGTCAATGTCTCTGTCAGTGTAACTGCATTTGCCATTTGATTTGTTTTATTTTACAGAATTGTCTCTGTACTTGTGTTATTTGCACACTGATTAATTGATTGTCATGTTAGCAATGTTAAATACCTACCCAATGCTGGTGAGCTAGGTGGAGTGGGAGTTGGTTCATGGTGTTTTGAAGGTGTTGGCTCCGACTCCGCTACAGGATCGGGCGTGAATTGGGCCTCTTCCTGCGCCGCAGGCTCGGCCTCCTTCTCCGCCCACGGATCGGAGTGAGGAGGTGACAGCTCGGGTTCCGCCTCGGCCGTGGTCGAATCTGGACTTGCCTCTGGAATAGGATTGCCAAAACCTTCATCGAAGCCTGTGTGTAATGGTTCTTTGGCCGGACTGTCCCCAAAGGAAAGGAGTTCCCCCGTGGGGACCTGGGATGGGTCGGCTGAGTACAGATCTTCTTCAGGATTCTCCCCACCAATTTTCTCGGAATCGTTGTCCAACCTTTCGAAGTCATTGTCGTACGAATCGTGGGAAGGTTCCGCACTAAATTGATTAAAATCAGCCATTTTTAGGTTTTATATGCCACGTGAAATAAAATCCGACCCGGAGAGTGTATAAAATGTCTCGAATCGTCTCTTCTAGCAACGATCCACGCACAGAAGGAGAGAGAAGCTGCAATATTCTCCGCGAAAACCCTGTCGCAAAACACAAAATGGCCGATGATTGAGGATTTCGCAAACCTGAAAATAATGACGTAATGCGGTCTACGCTGCAATGCGCGCGCCCGCTTTGTGCATGCATAATTCTGCTTAGCAAGGCTAGGCGGGGTCGTAGGTCGCCGCTGCCGCCCTTGGGCTCGCAGCAGTTGATTATGCATGCAAATACAAGATACTCGAAAATTGTTACAATTCAATGAGTAGGTTCAGACAAAATAGAAGCAATATTTTTTAAAATTTATGCTTTAATTTCATGTTATTCAGTCTGACCATTGCTAAAAAGCCTTTGCTTCCACATAATAGTTTACAGGAAATAAGGCAAAGATTAGTTTTCCAATTCAGCCTTATGATGATGAGATATAATAATAACAGAACAGACGTAAGCAGCTAAACCACGAACTACAACCATGCACGTTCTATGGTAACTGCCGCTGGTTCCCTGTTTCTCATTTGGTTTATGAACAATGTATGTGCTGTCGGAACCAGTGCTCGCTTAGTCTCTTGTCCGTGTCGTTTCCTCTTCATCAGTCAAGATGATAATCATGAATATTTGTTGCCTATACTAATTTATTCCGACGACCCGTGGCGTTTTCTCTTCAAGGGGTGTGGGGGGTGTGGGGGGTGTGGGGGGTGTGGGGGGTGTGGGGGGGGGGGGGGGGGGGGGGGGTGTGGGGGTGGGGGAGGAGGGGGGAGAGAGAAAGAGAGAGACGATTGCTAAAAACCACCAAGATAATGGGGGGTTGGGGGGGTGGGGGGGTGTGGGGGGTGTGGGGGTGTGGGGGGTGTGGGGGTGTGGGGGGTGTGGGGGGTGTGGGGGTGGGGTGGGGGTGTGGGGGGGGTGGGGGTGTGGGGGGGGGGGTGGGGGGTTGGGGGGGGGTGGGGGTGTGGGGGGGTATGGGGGGTGTGTGGGGGTGGGGGAGGGGGGGGGAGAGAGAAAGAGAGAGACGATTGCTAAAAACATCACCAAGATAATGGATTGGCATCAGTTTAGTTTCACTCAGTCAGCAAATTATCGAGGTATGTTATTATTATAAAATTATGGTAAGTTTCCAACTCAAATTTACTACACAACCATACGCAACTCAATGGGGAACTACACAACCATACACAAGTCAATGGGACACTTCACAACCATACATATGTCAACGGGAAACTACACAACCATACACAAGTCAATGGGAAACTACAAAACCATACACAAGTCAACGGGAAACTACACAACCATACACAAGTCAATGGGAAACTACACAACCATACACAAGTCAATGGGAAACTACACAACCATACACAAGTCAATGGGAAAGTACACAACCATACACAAGTCAATGGGAAACTACACAACCATACACAAGTCAATGGGAAACTACACAACCATACACAAGTCAATGGGAAACTACACAACCATACACAAGTCAATTGGGAACTACACAACCATACACAAGTCAATGGGAAACTACACAACCATACACAAGTCAATGGGAAACTACACAACCATACACAAGTCAATGGGAAACTACACAACCATGCACAAGTCAATGGGAAACTACACAACCATACACAAGTCAACGGGAAACTACACAACCATGCACAAGTCAACGGGACACTTCACAACCATCCACAAGTCAACGGGAAACTACACAACCATACACAAGTCAATGGGAAACTACACAACCATACACAAGTCAATGGGAAACTACACAACCATACACAATGCAAAGGGAACTACACAATTCAATTAAAAACCTGAATACATACATTCATACAAAAGTAGGTTTGTATCATAAAATAGCTTTAAAAGAGAATTACAACTATAAACTAAAACAAAACAAATATTTGCCACAGCCACTCATCTCATAATTTCTACATGATTTTATTAATTTCAACTAAGTATGTATTTCCATTTTGTATTCTTTCATTGGCCTGTTCCATTGGATACAAACAGATGGGTGTTCAAGATAGAAGGCCAAGTTGCAGAGCAGATGATTTCATCCTTCCAACGCATCAAAGTTCAGCTTTCATTAATGGCTCAAGACAATTTTGTGTGGTATTATCGTTTCTATTTGTGGAAAAAGGGAACAGTTAAAGAAGCTTGGTTGTTTTTAAAGCAGTTTCTGTAGTATCATTTACATGAACCTTTATATATTAAAATAATGTGCAATTTCTTCTAGATTATACAAGTTGGACATGGACAATGTTGTACTGCTATGTATTGTTGTCAAAACGAATTGTACAAATGCATACATTTTCTTCTCATGTTTAGATTAAAGTTCCATACTTTTATGATGTATGTATGTACTTTGAATTGTTGAAATAACCTTTGGTGGAAAAAAAATGCGTCTAGGGAAATTGGTACCACTTTCACTTTTTTTAAACTTCTTTTAACAAATAAAACATTTCGTCATCAAAGATATGTCAGCAATAAAGTATGGTTTTATAATCCTCGTTATATAATCAAATTTCAACATTACAGAAATAATAGTTAAAATGGCTGCAACCACAACTTTGAAGAGGGATTGTTTCTTTGCATCATTTTAACCTTTTGTACAACTTTTTTCCAACTGCAAATTAACAATGTTTTTTATAAACAACAATGGAATAATACGGTATTTGCCTATCATTAAAGAAATAAAGATTGTGCGAATAGACGCACCAAATGCAATAATAGCTTCCTCTGATTTATTTTCAACTTTGTGTGTGAATCTTCATTTCATTCACATTCTAGAGTTAAGTTTTTGAGGCAAAAGTTATTGTCAACGGTGGAGGAAGGGAGACAGTTTGTTACATCAAAGTTTTTAATGAAATTTTTCGATGCAAATTGTCAACCAATGGATCTCCATGTTCAGTGTACTTTTGTTTGTTTTATACAGCACTCATTAAGTTGACTGATATTTGGAAGGGCAAAGGAACTCCGCATAAATGTAACATGGAGGCAGGAAATATTGTATTTTTCTTCATCCATGGTTGTGATAAAAATCTTGATAAAAATTATTGAAGAAAATGTTGCTGCGTTTATGCGCATGTATATGTTTGTGTTTATTATTAGATTTTGGTTCCTTTTTCATTGGAAAATGCAACTTCTGTTATGACAAACAAGAGAGGAAAGCCTAAAACCATTCGAACCGTAAAAGGCCTGTAACTTTAACGCTTTTCTGCATTTGAAGACAACTTGATATTCAAAGATTCGAAATATTTATTGTCATGGTAACAGCATGAAATTTGTTTTCCCTGTGTTGGGCCTTTAAGGAGAATCTAATACAAGTAGAGGCATAAAAACAATAGACAACAAGAATGTATTTATAAAATTAAAGTAATAGAAAGGGGGATAATACAGATCATAAAATACACAATAATCAACAAATTTTAAAAATGCACCACGTTATCTCGACCAACTATTGTTACAAAGGTTAATATTGCGCTAGGTAGAAAACGAGTTCTTAAAACTGTTGGTCTTGAGACATAGTTGTCGGACCCTGCCTGAGTGGTTCTGAAAAAATTGATGGTTAAAACTTATTAAACTGAGTCAAAATGTAATCTTCCATGATTTCTTGCATGCTCTTATTATAGTGTCTGCTCCAATAATCCCGCTGGCCTTTTTGGGGATGCGCTGGAGTTTCTTACAATTTGCCTGGGAGAGTGAATTATACCAACAAATACAACAGAAACTTAAGATAGATTGAAGATATTCAACATACACGAAACATTCCTTACTGTCGAGATTATTATGGATCGGTAAGAATGTCAATGTCACGGTAAATAGTTGCGTGGTTTCAATGAAATTGCTTCACTGACAACTTTTCAAAAGTTTCCACTAGTCACAAACTTTCAAACCAATATTGATATAAACTCAATTTCTTTATGGATTTAAGTTAACCAGTAAAGTTTAATTCATGCCGTGTCATTTTTAATTTGTATACATTTACCTAAGACGACTCTTCTAACTGAAAAGCGCATCGAGTTGAAAATGCTTTTAAAACATTATTCAGTGTGGTGATTTAAAAGTTGAGTTGATTTATATTATTAAAAACAGGTAAGCCCTATCTATTTCCTTTCATCTATTACACCGAAGCCCTGCTTAAAGTCGCAATTGAGTTATTGCTTGACATGACAACACTTTGCTAGAGGTTAAACACTGTACAAACGGTTTTTAATTATCAGGAAAGAAAGAAACTGTAATTCAACGTAACAATAATTACTACCAAAGCCTACATCTTGTAAATATTCAAGTAAAAGTCACAATAATGACTTACATTTCATTTGAACTATAGCCCCCCTAATACAACTATCATGACTTATTATCTATCATAGCAGTTTTTCGTAAATGAGATATACCGGTTCGTAATAATTATTACGATTAATGCTTACTCGGTAGTGATATTCCTGGTAATAATTATAACTTTGTGTTCCCGTATTCTCCTGTCTTTTCAAAGCCCCTACGTAATTAATTGTCAGTGCTAAAAAGTATTGGTATATTTTGAAATTGCTCGCGCCCGAACACTAAAACAAATTATTTAGATCTAAAAAGAACACAATTAGAAGGGCGTGGCCGGAACGGACCAAATATTAATAAATGACTTTGTGTCTCGGTTTCTGTTCACAGTATTTGGGCTTATTATTGTTGCTTTCTTCTGAAAAGAAAAAGGTTTTTAAAAAGGGGGAATTTATATTATTGTTTATGCTTGTTCGTGTTCTGTTTTAGCTCAATTATCTTTGATGGAATATATTTTTACAATAGCTAAGAGGTGACGAGAGACGAATAAGCCCCATTAGTTGTCAGGGTGCCACTATAGACCAAAAGTCATGCGCAAAACAGGGTTATCATTCCATGCCCTCAAATTATGTTTAATAATATTGTTTTGGGGTCATGCAAATAATTGTGTCGCTAGGGGCCTATAAACAATTTATCACAACCTGGGTGCTATGTGCTTCAGCTTTTGAGGAGATGTGATAAATGTAGGCTTTGAGGTTGGGCCTATTTGGCTTGGGAAGTGAAAAAGTGATCATACTTGCAGCGGTTTAGGAAAAAACACATTATTTGTCTGTGTTTTTTTTCCGGGGTATGGCCTAATTAGCAAAAATTCCGAAAAGCTGACCTGCCAAAAATTGAAAAGAAATCAGATGTTTTATTAGTTGTACGAAAATATATTTGATTGGTTTTCAAGAGGTTCAGATACTTAAAATAGTTTTTAAAATAACTTTTGAATATTAATTAGCACAAGCATTGGTTGCGGATATGAATCTATGAGCACCTTTTAGAGCTTTTTGGCGCCCTCCCGTGTTAACAAACTGAGATGCAAAACACTGGGTTAAACTTCTGCCTAAATGCATATTCATGAATATGCAAATCACACTGTTTATTTGGGAAAAAGTGCGAACACAGGGTAAGAAAACCTCCATTCATGATCCAACCATTAAAAGGTGTCAGTAGACAGTTTACCCAAAGCAGTTACGTTACAAAACATGACGGGGTTGAACTTTAGATGGTTTAATACAGAAAATAGTATTGGCTCAAAAATAAACACAACATTACGACTGCAAGAGACTAATCACAACTTGCGCATGCGTATTTTAATCACAACCATCCGTTGTTTAGCTTCATACGTCGTGTTTGTTATATGCCTCCGATGATAATATGAAAAAGTTAAATTGGTTAAGAGCAGAATGGAAAAGCAAGGAAAAAACACACACCACTCAGGCCAAGCACCCCCCCCCCCCAAAAAAAAAACCCCACCCCAAAACCAATCACCTCTGAAAAACAGTCAAACAATTGATCAAAAAATACCCAGCTACACTGTATCGCATCAAGCATGGAGGAAAAAGTTTTTATGTCATTCATTTTTGGAAAATTTACCAATCTATAGCCCTACCTGAAATTAAATGGACTCAAATTATTAAGATTTGAGGCAATTCAAAAGATTTTCTTTATTTTCAAACAAACAAGTTACCCCCTTTAAGATAATATAATCATAATAAAAACCCCAAATTGGAGGCGATATTTATTGTGAAGCTGTTCAGTGTAAGATTTGGACTCGATCAACAATACAGACAGTTATAAAGGAAAAAAGTTCATGAAAGAAGTTTATTGAGTTTCATTGTTATATTTAAAACAATTTGACAATTTGTTCATAAATAACAATAGTGACATTGAAAACATTAAACAATAATACTAATTTACAGGGCCTAATGTTATTATGCTGCTATTATGAAAATTCTATGATTTCAGCCCATATAAATCCTGTGGTTCGCAGGTCGCTGTAAGCACCTTATTCATGGGTAAGCAACATCTAGGCTTAATTTCATCAGTGAAGCAAGTAAACTCAGAAACTTGCTAAGCAAAGAAAAATGCTTAGCATAAACAGGTAACCAGCAAACATTTGTCTTGAAGTGCCCAACTCATTTTGTTGTTGCTTAGCAGTACTTTTCTGCGAAACAGCTTTATGACATGGGGCCTGATCAGTCAGCACACAATAAACTAAGTTTAAATACTTTAATCTTCAATTAACAAATCTTGAATACTTTTACTTTACATTTCCCCTGCTGCCAAGACACCTGCAGCAGATTTAAGACACCTGCAGCAGACTGTTAAGACACCTGCAGCAGATTTCACAAAACTTTACGCAACTGCATAAGTCCACTTGCGCAATGTTTTTGGCGTAAGTGGCGCCATAAATGTTGCGCAAGTGCACTTACGCAGTTGCGTAAAGTTTCGTGAAATCGGCTGCTGTTTTGTTCGTAAAAGAATAAGCCAAATCTTACCTATTTCCAAAACACTTTTATTATTTTGTTATAGATTTATTATTAGCTCCTGCAAGAACCCATTGGTTCACATTTCTGTTCAAGCAATTCCAAAGTGCAGTCCAAACATATTTTGAGTAAATCCAAGATTATTCTAATGTTTTTTTTCATAACAGTTATAGTCAGTAGAAATCGGGAGTTACTTTGACATACTACATTTATATACAAGGACAACACTTTTATAAAATCTACATTGCCACAAACTAAAACACAAGGATCTCTTTTTGAAATTGTAGGGGAATATCGAAGGGGGAAAAAATTGATTGATCACTAAAAGTAAAAAAGAATAAAATCTAAGACTCAGTGAGCAAACCTTTGCGAATTGAACTAATGCTTTCAATAACTCATGTCACCTGAATAACACACATCTAATGCTTAAGTACATTTATAACAAAAGAACAAAATGAGAAGTATACTTATTTCAACCATAACAAACACAAGTTAAATGTCACTTTCTGAAGCAATAAATTAAAACAATGAAATTCAATAACACTTTGTATTTGCGAGACACTACAGACAAGTTTCTAATATCTCACATTATGCTACGATAAAGGACACACTAGTGCTAAGGTACCATTGTTTTAAGACTTCCTCAGGCAGCATTTGTGGGCTTTCGCCAGCAATGGTTTCATTACCCATAACGCTTGATGTTGATTACCTTACCAAACGCCATAACCAATCACCTATGGGCCATATTTTTGACCGCGTGAGGGCGCTCTCAATCACTTCCGGGGTTATATTCATTCATACCCAAAACAGTTATTAAAGATTGGCACACATTACCACCACAGACATCTAATCCATCACAGACAATTAGACTTTTAAAGGAGCTGTTATAATCCACCAAATTGAAACTACGGCGCAACAAAAGTGACAGAACGCCTATTGATTTGTGCAGGGCGAATCGCGTATACCCCTGGAAGTGATAAAAATACTATTTATAGCGCCCTCGCGCGGTAAAAAATAAGGCGCATTGACAGATTATATAATATCAACATTTGGTTTATCATCAGTCTGTAAACATAACATCCACTATCCGAGCTCCTATTGGTGTTGCCAGCTAATACAATGGAGGTACCCACACGCTAATACAAATACACTTATTACATATGTACAATGTATAAATTTGGATTCTTAAAAAATACAATTTATTAGACACGCACCACCCCAGTGTAGCAAATGTGTGTAAAATATCATTAAAGGAACACGTTGCCTTGGACAGGTCGAGTTAGTCTTTTAAACGCATTTGCAACAGTTTGTTATAAAATGCTTATGATTAGAAAGATATTTTAAATGTAGAATATAATGATCCACACAAGTATCATTCGAACTTGCGTGGTTTTACTTTTACCTTGTTGACAAACACGGTTTTCCATTTTTGACTCCCATAAATGGCCGACCCTGTTGGTTCGCAAAGTAAAAGGAAAAACAAGCAATTTCGAGGTATATGTGAGTGGATCATTGTATTCTACTTTAACAACATCTTTCTAATCATATGCATTTGATAACAAACGGTTTCAAACGCTTATTCGAAGACCAACTCGACCGATCCAAGGCAACGTGTTCCTTAAATGTACTAAATAGCTCTAATGAGAGACTTTAAAGACGTTCCTTTTTCACAGTATTGCACCTGCTCAGACCTACACGCTCAATACTGAGCATGCGCATGCACGCTCAGAACCCCCCCAAAAAGACTTTTATGTCTGCTGCCGCCAGCGTCTCAAAAGTCTCCTATTGTCATAAAGCATATAATCATTTTCCTGGAAAATTTGCACGAAGGGTGGTGCATCTCTAAAAGAACACGGATATTCATTGTGTCTTATGCAGTGACCTGAGAAAGAGGTCACAACAATTGGCTACTGTAATTGGCCGACTGTATTGTGAGACATCATTTGCAATCACAGTCCCACTCACAGATTCCAAAAATGCTCTCGTCAATTAAACAATAGGGCATTGTCCCGAGGGAACAATGAATCTCTGTTTTACACTGTTTACAACCAGCCTCTGTCAATTCAATGTATTCAATTAATCTGGAGATAAAAGTATTTGACTCATTTACAGGCGAGCGAGGAAGTACAAAATGACAAAACTTATAAATATAATAAAATTAATGAATCAAAGAACTGCTCATGGAAAACAAGATAACCTTTTTTAACTTACAATGGATATAACATAGAATATAATAAATACAAATAGCAATGAAACGTACTTCCACAATTAATAACATAGAGAAAATATTTTAAGTTAATGTTATGTTACTGCCCGCTATACACACCAAACACCTTGTGACTTAATAACTTCAAATAGTCTTCTCACGCCACAGGTACTAATCGCATCTTCAGAGTTCGCTCCTCAAAACGAACAGCAAATTTGAGTCGGAACACGTCATAAGATGGATTCTAAATGAATTCTGGATATTTACACTAAGGATCTAGATGTACAGAAACACCACTCTTGTGTTATGTCCAAGCCATTCTAATGGGATGGAAATTTCAACTTCTCTTCGTAAAGCCCGGTTCATACTTCCTGCGAATGCAAAGCAAATGTTGACGTCTTATGGCTGTGTTTGCAGCGGTGTTTTGCAGGAGTTGAACACAGCTCAACTGTTGCAAATTATTTAAATGGAATTTGTGACGTAAAAAAATGTACCGCACTTGCATTCGCAGGAAGTATGGACCAGTCTTAACAAAGGGAAGGTCAAATTTCCATCTCACTGTAATCACCATAAACAGTTTCAAGTCTTGCTTTAGATCCAAACACTGATAAAATTAAAAATATGAACTATACAATTATCAAAATGGAATTGGTCTTGTTAAAGAAGATGCAGAATATTCTCTGACTATCCCCTGACTAAAAACAGCAACAACTGGCCTTTATCAAATGTTGCAATATTATTGGTACAATAACACACTTTTTTTTAATGAAAACTAACTAACAATTGATAGTTCATTAAACAGCGCTTTCGTTCATTATAGTGCACTGTATTGACTACTTATTATAAATTGCAGTAAACATTCTTAAGTCCAGTGGTATCATTGCAAAGATTTCAATCATTTGCAAATTACACCCGATGAATCGTCGTAAAATTCAATTGAATTGAATATTAAATTATTTAATTGAATTGATAATACTGTTTACTGGTAGCAAAAAGCAACATAATTCAACAAAGATATTTGTTAACACAGCGACCATTTTGTCTTTGTAAAAGCACATGCAACTTCACTGAAAATTTATCCGGTAAAAGAACACCTTTCACAAGTTCCTGTTACATGTTGCATTTTTTAAAGGCTAACAAAAGTACAGATCAACTTCTGGATCAAATTTCCCCGAATTCTGTTTTGTTTCCTAGTGGCAAAGGTTGTAGGTTCGAAACTCACCTAAGTAATTTACTTGTGGATTTATTTCACAGGGCTTGTGAAAAGTACTGAATATAATGTGCTTTTGCACAAATTGGTGTATGGGTATAACATAATAATATAGATTGCCTTCTGACAAAATAACGTCCGTCGATATATCGAAAATACTCAAAAACTCGATATTTTTTTGACATCGAAATCGCCGATGTCACTTTTATAATCATATCGTAATATCGGATTTTCGATATATCGAAAATAATTTCGATGTTTTGAAAATTTCGATGTTCCTAAATGATATCGAAAATACCAAAAGAGTGTCCGATTATTTAAAAGAAATCTGTGTTTGAGTATTAGAAAAGCCGTCGTCGTTATGTAGTTTCATCATTTTGAGTTGCTCTATTAAATAAAATACGTTTTACAACAAAGTATGTCTGCTTGTTCTTTGTGTTTTCGCCATCAGCCGCCGGCCCGCCGCAGAAGTTCACGACCCCGCGGCGAGCGCTCGGTAAAACCTCAAAAGAAACCGCCGCTGCTGCCCCGTCGGCTGTTTAAGATGCAACTTCCCATTGCGCATGTGATCAAAATCAATGTGTCTTCACCCCGCAAAAACTTCCCCGAATCAACAAGACAAAACAAAACGAGGAAGAAAACAATCTTACGTTATACAGTAAAATAATCTTTCTAACAATCCAAGGTTTCGTAATGGCGTCATTTTGGTCAAATAAAGCCTACACGTTGTGTTGTTTTCGGTAAACAAGCTAACATTTCCGAGGAACTTTATGCTTCGCAGCACAGACCACGCTGTCGGCGGCTATTGCGTGCGTACCAGCGAAGACTGTGCTTTTGTACGGTTTAAGCGTGCACACCAGCGTGTATGGTTATTGCAATTCGGGGGGAAAACCCGTTTGCCCAAGCATGCGCAGACACGTGCAGTCTTTGGTCAAGGCGGTAACGCGTGATGCACTGCGTTATTTCGACAATAGAGGGCGTTCTAGCATTCAATGTTTCTTGCCTTTGTTATAGAATGCAAAGTAAAAAGACTACGAGCCTTTATTGGAGACTATGTGACTGCATGCTGCGTGCGTTGTATATTGTGATCGCGGAGTGGTAGGTCTGTGTTTTGCGGGACTTTCTAGTGATTTTTTTTCGATGATTATCTCAACCATTTTCAACCGTAAAGGTAGTCCGGGCGCCCGTCGGACAACTTGATTGACACTTCTACGTCAATGCATCGGCAACTGACACCTTAATGTCGGCGAGTCACGCAACTCACAAAGGCTCTGTGTCATTTTGAGACGGCCAATCATGGCCAATCACGAATCGAGAATTGTGGTGAGCGTTCACCAAATGGCCAAGCCAGCGGTAGCGGCGATCATACTTTGTTGTAAAACCAGAAATAATCGGGGCGGGACTACGCAATTTGAAATTGTATGAACTACAAACAAGTTCGGGGGATCAGACAAAAACAGGTTGAAATTTAACCCTATTAAACTGTCAGTCTACGGTATATATATTTCTACCTCCATGAGTATACCAAGTGCTGTTTTTAGGCTTCCATCTTGCGCGCGGGAAATACTCGATATATCGAGTATACTCGATATTAAATTTTCGATATATCGGTTATGGGAAAAAACCGACATCGACGGACGTTATGACAAAATGAACATTAAAGGTTCGATAAGTTATCAGTACAGTAATAATTGCAAATATAATCTGTTTTTAAAACTCAATCTTTGTTACACCATCAGGTTTTTGGAAGAGTATCAATTTCTTTTCATCCTCTAATATTCAATAAATCATTGACTCAGCCATCTTGTAAATTTTTCAGCAAAATAGGAGGCCACGTTTTCTAGAAAAAACACCCCGGAATCCACTTCTTCAAAATATGGGCTCATTTTAATTGCGGCAATTAAATTAAGCAATAGCTATTTGGGGTTTTTCAAATAACACTTCCTTAACTTTGATAATATTTCAGACAAGAGATATCCTTGGAGGGATTGGTACTGCTATGAACTTTTAATTATCAAGTGATAAACAATAGGGAAAACTGACTGAGCAAAATTTAATTATTGTTGGGTTGAACAAAGTAAAACTAACAAAAGATGGATATGAACTTGACACCTCATTGCATTGACTTTCTTTCTTAAGTGAAACATTTTAAGTCCGTCACGAATAAATTGAAGACGTCCAGACATTTGGACACTATCTACACTCTTTTGATATAAACCCTTTCCTCCAGGGATCTAGGAAAACTCCTCTTCAAATGGTGGTTGGTCGTCCCATTCTCGTGGTGGGGGTTTTGGAAGCTTGGATATCTTGCAGTTCAACATGTCACCAACCTCATCGATAATATCAAGAGCCTGTTAAAAAGAATTAGGATTGTTTTCTTCAAAAGAAATTCATAACAATACGTCTGGCCCAGGTACAAAAAAAAATGACTTTATTGGTTGCCATATTCAGTAGGCTTTAGGCATTCCGGAACTCATCTTTATATATTGACATTATTGTGTTGAACAATCTCAAACATTGGGTGCATTTTTAAAGAGAGTCTACGTCTCCTAGACACATGTATACCGTTGACATTTTCTTTTGTGGAATATTATCCCTAAAATGCCTGAGGCAAGGATGTGATAGGATGTTTAAAAGAAACCTGTACTGTGAGCTGAAAGCATGAAAACTTGAGAGAGCACAAAAGCTTGTGAGCTCGAAGCCTGCTTAAATACATTAATCTTTGGTTTACTCTGTTATCTCGGGCGTTCTATATGGTTTCATCTTCATGTTTTATGAATTTCATCGAAATGAAGAACAACAAAAAAGGGGTTTGTAAAAAATATAGATTTCTGTATAAAAACAGGGAAATCACATCCCTGCTGAGGAAAACAATATCTGATCTGAAAATGTCTCCATTGCTTTTTAAAGGAACATTACAGAGTTGGTTTTGCTATCAAAAAGGTTGCTGGTGGTGGAAGCACTTTATGTAATCCACCATGTACATAAAGTGACAAACCTGTAGAAGTTCAAGATCGATTGACCATCTTGGTCATGAGAGAAAAGTGAAAAACCGATTACAAATTTTGCATTGCATGGTTCCAAAACAAAAATGAATAAACGCTCACTGAGCGATAAACTCCAAACGCGAAGTTAGATTTTTTATTTCTCATCAAAAATGAAATTTCAGACAAATAATTCAAGGGATGTTTCCTACTATCATCATCATTAGACCATGTAAGTTTGATGTGGATCTGTGATCTTCGCGATTTTGTTTTCTTACCAATTCTGTAACGTTCCTTTAACTTATGCAAGGGAACACACAACTTACCTCGTCCAGCATTTCTTTGGTATGAGCAGCCGACAGACAGATTCTTGCTCTACTCTCCACCAATGGGGTAGCGGGAAACACGCACACAACGATACCGAGACCACGCTTGCGACACTCACGGCTGAATGCACTGTGGAGACAACAATAATAATCCATGCAATAATATTAGTGTTTTACACATAACCGATGAGTGTTTTGCTCTGTATACTCAGTGCTTCCAATAGTCCTGTAAAAAAAGCTTAAAACTCGGGTGGGATTTGAATCCATGCCTTTTGCCATTTTAGAGCAAATGTCTTACTAACTAGATTCTGAGCCTGCTCAGTAGATAGAGGCAACTTTAATAAAAGCTGATATTGCCACAATTTTAATATGGGAATCAATGTGTGGTGAAGAGGTTTTCAACTAGTGGTTTAAACCTAACGAGGCCTGGTTCTTGATAATTTTACCGAGACTCGAAAGCGAAGGGAATTTTCTTGTGTCACAATCCGAAAACAGCATGTACCTGATTGTTTGCGTCATGTAATTTGCTTCACATTTGCTTCCAAATCAAGTATGAACCGAGGAGCATGCTGGATGCAACACATTCCATCAACTAGGACAAAGATTCCTTCATTTTCGCTTGAGCCTTCCAAATTTTGATGGGACTTTTGGGGACTTGATTTGGCCAGGTTATTGGGAACGGAAAGGATTTGGGAGGGGGGGGGGGTAGTTACTATTTAAGTCTTAACTTTACAATGTGGGGTGGTTGGGGGAGGGAGAGGTGTTACTCACGGTACTTTAGAAGGTATAAAGATGAGGAGAGGAACAACTGGAGAGTCCTCGTTTCCATAGAAGATGAATCCCAACTCTCTCAAGCGGTAACGGAAATACCTGGTGTTCCATGCCAAACGACTTATACGGTTGACACCTAGTCAGACAGACATAAAATGAAATGGATCAGTTACTGATGGCTATGTTTGTATCCTGAGTCTCGTTGGCGAATTGGCTCGGCACAAAACAAAGTTTGCAAACTCTTGTCTTAGCAATCAAGATACTTCAAGTGTTCATCAGTTTTATTTTCTGGTTATGAAGCCGAGGAGTCTCAGAAAAGCGATTTTAACATGGAGAATAGTCAAAGAAGGAATTTTCAGTTTAAGCAAATGTGGAAAACCCAAAAATGTATAATCAGGGAAAACCCACGCAATCAAGTAGTGCCCTGGCAGGATTCAACTCAGGGTCCTAGTGATGGAAGGTGTGGAAAGAAAACATTACACCAACTTGACTACGTGTTACTGGTGGAAATTCTACTTAATCAAAGATTAATTCAATTCATTTCAAGAAAAAATTCAGATTTATCTCCCGAATGTGGCCTTCAAACTCTGTGGACAAAGGATGTGTAATCTTACCCACAGTGGTCCCATCCTCTCCCATGATGGTCTTCATGCTAGCTATGACCTGTTTGACCACTGGGGGCGCCATAGGGCATCCATATGCAGCGCTGTGTGACTTGGTCCTCACACGAGCAATCAGCTCCTGCAAGTAGGAAAACAAATACAATAGTCATCATCTGTAATCAACCACTGCTGCAAATTGAAAGCTTTCACGTGCTGAGCCGGCTACATACTTCATGTGTCACAACCCCATACGCCTTTCTTATATTATCCTATGAGGTACGTCACAATGCTAATCCAAAACTAGGCGATGGGCGCAGCCACTGCAAGTGATGGGGGACGTGCGCCCATAGCTTCATTTTGGGCAAGAAATTATGACATCATGCATAAGTATTAAGAGAGGTGTATTACACAGGGAATGTTTTAAAGAGTTGAGGACATTTCAAATTGAGTGAGTTGTTCATTGCACATTTTGTGACGTCAAACTCTTGAAAAAAAAACGTTTCAGACCCACCACAACTCATAAATTTGTAAAAGTACATGGTGTTACTGCAAACCTTTACTGGATTGAGTCTTAACCATCAAGGCCCTACATACAACTATCATTAAAGAAGAAATAATAATTTAAATAAGTAAAAACAGCTAAATCTAAGTGGAGTAAATTACATTAAATGCAAAATAATGTTTATATTTCAAAAAAATATCAACTCAGTCAAACCTGGGAATCTTTCCACAAATTAAAACATTACTTTAAAAAAAATTGCCATAATTAGATTGAGTCCGGGAAGTATAATGTAGTCTGATCCCTTCCTGGTATCAAAAGAAACAGTATCCATTACTGCCGTTGAACACGAGAAACATGACAGAATGTGTTGGAAAGGTCGAGTTATCTTGCAGTTTGTCAACCAACCTTGCTGCCTGCCAGGTATCCTCCGCACGCCCCAAAACTCTTGGAGAATGTTCCCATCATCACATCCACATCATCTGGATTGACGCCAAAATATTCCACGATGCCCCGCCCTGTGCGCCCCATCGCCCCTATACTGTGTGCCTCATCCAGGTACAAGTAGCACTTGTACTTCTTCTTCAGGGCAATGACTTCTGGAAGACGAACCATAGAACCCTCCATGCTACAAGAAATTAAAGTTGTAATCAAATAATCAATTTGAGACTGAGCATAGAAATACAGCCATTCCCCCCCCCCCCCAACTTAAATATGCAAAGTTGTAACAGCATCGTGTCTCACACTTAAAGGTGCGCTATCATCGAAGCAGGGCCAAATTTTCTAGAGCTGCTTAAAGGGTGTATGTACTTTTTGTAGGACAAAAAACACAATGTCCACAGATTTACACTAAACTTACACAGTTTGAAGATAATGATAGTAGAAAGCTTCCCTGAAAATTATTTTACGAGCTGATGTGCTGTAGTTTTTGGGTAATGAGTAAAACAATGTCATGAACATAATTTTTCATGAAACGAAAATTATTTTAAGCACTTACAAACGTATTTTCATTACATTGTTTTACTCATTTCTCAAAAACTACAGCATCTCAGTAAGTAATATTTGAAGGGAAACTTTCCACTATCATTATCTTCAAACCCTGTAAGTTTGATGTAAATCTATGGACATTTTGAAAAAGTACCCAAATCCTTTAAGCAGAAAAAAATCGCTTGTACATTTTCTGCTTTGCAAAAATAAGCAGGATCCGATACCAGTCAGAGCTTGTTGGTTAAGCAGCTCTATCGAATTGGGTTCTGGCCTGTAGCTGTACATGGAATCATGGAATCTCAGTCAGTTACTGCATACCTTTGCATGCAGAATGCACCTCCTAAAAATGCATATGTCTGCCTTTTCTATCATTTTGGGCCTTTGTGTACAATTTTAACTCCCCAAAATGGTGGACAAGATAGGTGCAAGTGAGTGCAATGCATGTTGAGTAAGGGGTCTATATAACCGAAAGGTTCAGTCTACAGTCTGCCAATAAAATTGTTTCTGAAAGGTTCAGTCTAGCAAAGTACCGGCATGATCCGTTGCCAATGACACCACAGAATGATAGGCCATTTTAGGAGTGAATGTGCCGTGGTCTATGAACATTGTCAACCTTTGACTCACCTGTAGATTCCCTCTACCAGGATAAGGATCTTCTTCCAGGGTCTGTGGGAGCGAGGTTGACCGTCCACGATGGCTTTCCTTATAACCGTCTCAAGACTCTCCATATCTAAACGCAAACAAAAACGGAAACAAAATAATGTATCTTAGTTATTTTAATTGAATTTTGTATATTTCTATGAAAAGTCACCCAACACAAGAGAGAAGGGGGGCTCTGGTAAAGGCTAAAAAGGAGACAATGTCAAGAGAGAGAAGGTACTTGTTCACATTCATCTTAAACTGCAGATAAATTGCAAGATGATGTAAAACAAGATACAGGTAGGGAGGTCCAAAGTGCAGCAGTACAGGGAAAAAAGCTGAAATACACAAGAACTGGAGATAGGTAGAGGCACAGAGGGAAGATTGGAAGGATGGTTTGCTTCACAAACCCAATGATAGAATACATTGCCCTATAACAGCTCGGTAATTTTGGCATACACAATCAACACTAATTTTTGGCATACACAATCAACACCAATTTAAAATAAAGTACAAAAAAGTTTAAAGATTCCACCAAAATGTGTGTAATAATTGCAAATAAATGGTGGAAATCACCACAGGGAACACATAAATTACAAAAAATTGCTTCATTGGAGCAACATTACTGAATAATTTGCTCAATTTATCTTTTTTTGTTTACCCTCCAGGATTCAAAGAAAAAATGCAAAGCTTTAAAGCAGAAAATGTTGGTTCTCGCAAAACTAATAAAACAGGACACCAGTCACAAACTGTGCACACATGTTACTTCATTTGATAACTTCTGTCCAGCAAGCAAAATTGTCTCGTGCTGAGAAAGTGTATGCCCTTCAGCAGCCCCATATGAACTTGGGCCCAGGAATCTAGTCCAATATCTGTATTCATCATTTGTAGCTAAAATCCATTGCTGTAGAGGACTAGCGCCCTCTACTGGCCAAGGCTAGATCATCCCATGTCTATCTGTTGTATAGAACTGACAGTCCCTCAGTTTGCTCTTATGCAACAAATATTTTGTATAAGTATACTCTGCTCAGTAATGCATGTGAACATGTCTGTAGCTACTGAAGGTCACGTTAAAGTGTTCAGCCAGCCATTAAGCCTTTAAAGACTATTTATTACTGTATAATCATCTCAATACACCCAGACATTGCTAATCTTGTTGATTTTTTTTGCACTGCTGTTTTCAGTTAAAATGTCATGAAAATTAAAAAGAAACAATTTTGTATTTGAGATGTAGATTCTATGTTCACCTGGGAAACATTGGAAAATGTCAGCTCAGTCCCAAATATTTTCTTTGACACCAATGTTGGAAAAAAAGTTGGTCAAATATTCTGGCCGTTTGCGGCTGCTCTGAGCATTTGGTACAAGCTGTTTGCAGCCGCTATGGTCTCTATATGGTTAAAAAGTGAAGATAGAGAAATTAACCATGTCAAACACGCACATTGAATCAGCCCATGTACAGCCCAAGGTCTTTCTTGAATAACCCTACCCATCTAACAACCACTAACATGATTCCACTCAGTAATGTTTTGCTGTGGACTGATTCTACGTTAACACGGGAAACATTGGAAAATGTCAATTCAGTCCCAAACCTTTTCTTTGACCCCAAAGTTTGAGAATTTTTTTTCCAACTATTGCGGCCGCTCTGCGCATTTGGTACAAACCGCTGTGGTCTCTAAATGGTTAAGTTAGGAAGATTGAGCAGTTAACCATGTCAAATACCCAATTGAATCAGCCCATACAGCCCAAGGTCTCTCTTGAATAACCCTACCCATCCAACACCCACTAACATGACTCCACTAAGTAATGTTTTGCTGTGGGCTGATTACTGATACATCACCGAACCCTGTCCTTGCTTTGCATAAACACCAGGTACAGTAATTGTGGCTACAGGTATGGAGTGAAAATTTACCCATAGATTGTCCTTGCTCTATGATTAACCATACGCCCTGTACTGTGGTTGCTTCTTATAAAATAACCCCAAGGGGGTGTTTGGAAGATTATCATGATTCTAAGGTAGCTAATAGCTACCCACAACCTCATTACAATATTTATCTTCTTATTAGAATATTTGACAGACTGTTTGCTCTAACAATAGCAAAAGCTGTTCAGGGTTACATTGCGCGGGATACAAAAATACCTCATTAAAAAACAATCAACAATTTTACTATTAATATTTAATCAGTCAGTTTCCCTTGTGGTGGTTTATTACTTGGTGCATAAAAATCAACAAATTTGTTTTGTGTGAATTTCATCAAGGGCTACTTTGGAGTGCTTTTTTGACTGAGCCATTTTATGTGATTTTTTTTCCAAAATGTTTAATTGATTTTGATAACACAAATTTCTAAATTTCTTCACAGGTTGTTAAATTGTGACAGGTTGTTTAATTGTGAGAGCTGTATCCTCAACAAACAGAACCATTCTCTAGATTCTGAACACTATGCTGTACCTACCATTGTGTTCAAAGACTCGGACCACTGCACCGGAAAGTCGAGTTCCCAGAACGATAGAGGCATGGTTGAGCTTGTCACTGACTACAAGACAGCCCTGATGGAATAAGGATAAAATCAGTTTATAGACAAGAGAAGTGAAAATAAATCAAAACTGTACTATCATCAAGATATCAATCACTGATTAGAGAGGATCGCTTCATAGGATTTCCTACACACTACATTAATCATTCTAAGATAATTAATCATTCTAAGATAAATAATTTTTTATTACTATGCAATGAAAACTTGAATAATAAAATAATTTAAATAGCACTTTATCACATCTGAAGACATCGCAAAGCACTCATCATTCTGTCCACAAAGCAGGTGGAGCTATGTAGGAAATATCAGACACCCTTATAAGACCCACCCCCCCTCTCGCAGATGATTCTGAGCACCAAAGGAATCATCAATTTGTTTAAAAAGCAGGCAGAGCCATGAAAGATATATAAGACCCACTTAGAAGATGACCCCCTACTCGAAGGTGACTCCGAGCATCCTCCCCCTCCTCTGTATCCAACACTTTGGAAGACAAACCCTAACCACCCATAGGGTCGCTCTACATACCCTGCCAAATACATCAGAATGCATCACAGTTGAAACCAAATGCAACAAAATGTAACAAGGGATTTTGTTGCATTGTGCATGCATGTTGTTTATGTTATTAGGACTTATCAAGTTGTTTGCCCTGCTATATAATAATAACATCAAAGTCTTTCAGAAAGATAGGTTTTTGCAGTGATGGATTCTGAGACCCAATTATGTAGCACTTATAATATAAGGGTTTACAATGCTACGGCACATTAAGCATCCACAACCAGAAACACCGGGGCGAACCCCTTCTCTTTTCAATAAGTGCACTGGGTTCTTTTACATGTGTTACACAACACATGGGACCAACGGATTTACGTCCCATCCGAAGGACGAAGCAATGGTCAAGTGTCTTGCTTAAGGACACAAGTGTCACGGCTGGGGATTCGAACCCACACTCAGAAACACCAGAGTTTGAATTCGGTGCTCTTAACCGCTTGGCCATGACACTTCCAACACTATGCACATAGAGTGTTGTGGTGACTTGGGTTTATTGTTCGGACCATGAACTCTGCAAAATGCACCAAAGTTGACTGCCAATTACAACAATATGCATCACCAATATGAAGTCACTTGCCTGCTGAATTTAACAAATTCAGTCAAAGAATGACACCCGAGTTGACTGCCCAATGCAACAGATTGCAGCATTTAGTTCCATTTGGTGTGTATTGTTGCATTTAGAATGGTAAGGGTATTAGTATACAAGGTACACCACTGATGAGAATTTCACTGAGAACAGCATTCTACTACTCACCTTCCCAACTAGAGAGGGAATGTTCAAAGCGTTGGTAGCAAACCCCATGGCAAACGTAACAGCATCCTCCTTACCAGTGAAACGGGTTACCAGGCGGTCCAGCTCAGAATGAATAGCCAGGTTCCCTGAAGGCAAACAAAAATGTGCACATATTGATTACTGAGACCGAAAAGGATCACAGGGAAGCACAGTCACTTAAACAGCCAATAAAGGATGATCTCAAATATATAGATATTACAGTTTTCTAACAGCTGCAGGTTATCCAGGAAACATAAAAAATATAACGAGTCTCTTACCTCACGTTAAAACATGGTAAAAATGGGTTTTCTCCAGAACGCTCCAAGCCAAATTTCTGAAAAATGTGGGGTCAAACAAACCCGCGCGACAAAGGAATTTGTGACGTCAGTGGCGGCTATTTGGTGTGGAAATGCCAAAGCTGGAGAACTGTGTTCAAAACCAATAGGGGAAATTCGTCACTGGCTTCCAGGGTCATTATTATAGATAAGCCGTTTTTGACTCTCGGCTAAGCCGCGCGGCCGGGTGCATTTTTGACTCAAGTTATTATAACTAAATGCAAGTTTTGAAAGTAAAATGATTATTAACTGGTATCTGCGATGTCTATTTGGCCATAAAAAGGTAATAGATGACGTATTGAGATCATCCTTTATTGGCTCTTTAAATGTAAGCTGGGTGGATCTTTGATACTGCAAACAAATTGCAAAGAAGAACATGCTCCATGTATTGACCCATTTCACCTGACGTCATCATCAGAATAATCTTGGATGCGCCATTTTAATGGTCAATGTCACTGTGCTTTATTCAGTGAAGTGCGCATTTTAGGCGACGTGGCCCTTACACGCAAACCTAATGACCACCAAAATGGTGAGCTTTGCACAGTCGCCGCGTGTGACGTGCGTTCAAGGGGTCAATATCACAAACCATTTCATAGTTTCATAAGTCCTTCCATGTTTGTTTTCCTACACCACATCAATCATTGGAGCTGAAATTTATGAGTCTCTGGTGTCATAACAACATAAAACATATCGAGTTACCCAATGGAAGATACTGTACATTTCCATCATAAAAAACTGCTCCAGAGTAAAGTCTATTAAACCATAGAGTAATTAAACTCAATTACTTCACGCCATAAAACTATAAAAAGCCAAGATTAAGCCACGCTTTCTGTATGAATGCTGTATGAATGTTGCATCAATAATGTACATGTAGGATTATAGGGCCTCTCTAATGAAGAGATGTAAATGTTGATAAATTCTAGGTTACATTTAAAACAAATTGCAAAGACCCAACTGCACCCTTTGGTAGGCTAACAAAATCTGAGATTTTCCCTTTTTTTTCAGAAACAATTTTTGCTATCATGTAAATCATTGAGTTTATTTTTCTGGGGTGGGGGGAGGGTAGCAATTCTATTTTAAAATTCATATCTGGTTTTGCAGAGCCACTAGAGAAAGAAAATAGCCCTAGTTACCTATGACCCCAACCCCAATCCCTGACACAGTTAAGACCTGGAACTTCATCTTTGAAATGGGCATGGTCATTTTCATTTTGCAAAGGGCTTTTCCACCGGAAAAACATAAGGAAAATCTACGGGGATTTTTTGAAAGCACTCCAAGGCCAAGGACCATGGCAATAGACCTTTATCACGCTGTCACCATCTTGGTCATGTTCCCTGTTTCCATAACGGTAATGAATGCTAACACTCATTGCACAAACATGGCACCAGACTATTATTTCATCCAACCTCAGTTTGGTTACAATGAGTTGGAATGGAGTAAAATCAAGATGGCCACACCGTGATAAAAAGGTCTAAAGAGGGCATGGTCTGGGTGTAATACTGGGTTTGCATTAGTCAAAACTGTCCGCAACCACCTCGTCCAAAACAGTTGTGTACATAAATATTCAGTTTTTTTTTTTAATTATAAATATTGGCTTTCAAAAATTTAACCTGGGGGTAGGTGAGGGGCATGAATATGCAAACCAACATTAACATCTGTTCAAACCAGACAGGTTGCATCATCTCCAACAGTTTGAATAGACAAACATGCACAGAGATCACACAGGAATTCCATGGTATTTATAGACTGGTACTGTTGTTCCTGCATGAACTCTGCACTACAAATACGACAATACCACTGAACATCTGATCATGCACTACAGCCATGGTTCAGTGTGCAGTGTGTGTGAGTCATCCAGAACAACGAGTGTACTACTGGTATTGGCAGTGATCAGGTGATGATTGTGTGAGCCACTCAGAAGGCTAGAGTCATGCAAGGAAAGCATGCACTACCAGCAGCCAACTTTGGTACAAAAGCATTGCACAGCATGCTGGTTTTTTTTTGTCCTGTGTGAGTAAATCTTTGACACTGACAGTTTAATGTGTACAACTCTATTTCTACCTCTATGGTTAATAAGTATGACTGACTGGTAAAAAAAAACAAAAAACAAAACTCTAAGTGCAACCAGCAACCTGAACATTTCTTATTTTCAAAGCAGTCGTTAAAAAATTCACCACTCATGATCCACCCTGAACTTAGTTTGGTATGAAGTACATAAATGTACTATTATATTCAAATATAATTTTTTTATATGTATCACTGCCCCCCACCCCCTTTTTGCAGGGCTTCAATATTTTACACCAGACCAAACAAAGGCGAATTTAGCTACAGGTCGGAAAACAAAGGACTGGACAAGTCCACCAGCTCATGAATATAACAACAACACGGTTTATTTATTTTCATGCTGCCATAAATCACAGAATGATATACCTGTACAACAAGTTATAAACCAAATAGAATTTGATTATATAACTTTTTGCATGTATGTAAGACATATTTTAACTGTCTTGTAAAAAAAATAAAAATAAAAATATTATGTTCAAATGTTGACTTGGAGTCTGGTAAATGTCTTCCAATTCCGTTCAGTCACAAAGCATTCTTACCCATAAAGACTAAGATTAATCTCCTCTTAGTGCTTATTTAAATAAATAAAAATATATGTTAAGTTCTTTCTCATTTAGATTCTGGGTTGATTTCACAAAGATAGCCACTCTTTAAAAGTTAGGACTAGTCTTAACTCTTTGTGAAATGTGAAATCCACCCCTGGTCTTGTGGAATTTTACCCTAAATTCAAGCCCTGCCACGCACCCCAATATACCCAAAATACACCCCAATAGTTCTATTAAAATATTCATGTAAGATATATATGTAGAAATGTATGTGAAATTGGATCAATTGCAATGATTCCTAGATCTAACCCATACCTAGTTCTCTTCTTGGACTGCATATCCCTGATCCATATTCTTTAGTTCCCCTTTCTACCATCTGAGATCTGGCTCCAGTGTTTTCGGCAAATCCAAGATAGTTGTAGGATCCCAGGTTGATACTCCTTTTTGTTCTTCCGGTTAGACTGCAAGCAAAAAAATGACAAAAAACAGATATGAAACAACTGAAATCACTTAACAAGAAGAAAAAAACATGGGTTAGAGCCTCACACAAAATGCATAAAACCACTGTGCAAACTAATTTGAAATGCATAGAAACTGTGTTTGCAGAGCAGAAATTGGTAGCTGAACTGTGCAATGTTCATGTCACATAGGATGGGGGAGGGGGTCCAGGTCACTGTTTACTTATACTTTTCAGACATAGATATTGTCTTCTTTTGAATATTTCGCTAAGCACCACATGTTCGCTAGACACAGTCATTCTGGTAAGAATACATAGGTTACCAGCCAAATTTTTATACAAGTTTATATAATTTTGGGTTGAACAAAAAAATATTGAATATTAAATGATTTGAACCAACGACCTCCAGATCAATGTGCTGACAGTTCAACAAATGAGCTACTCTAGACCTAAATTGGTGGTCTCCATGTTGTTCAGGTGAGGGGGGGGGGAGGGGAAGTCAGAAGCAATTCAAACCGTAACTGCCATAACCAGGAATTATCACCCAAATATATTATTTAAGTTTGTAGTGTCAGTGGAGGATAGATTTGATAGATTTGACGGCTTTAGTCATTAACCATGCATTGTGGTAGTATTCCACTGGGTATTTTCATCCTCCTTTCCGACCATTGCACGCCAGACGACACCATCAAAAGGAAGGATTCTGGCTTGCTGGATAATATGTGCTTACAGGTACACAGTTTATGTACAGTGTACCTTATTTTATTATTATTATTATTCATGGTTTATTTATTAAAACACTGCAATACAGCGGCTAAAAAGCCGAAACGCACAGTTTAAAAACAGGTCATTGAAAAACATAACTATTATATAGTAAAAAAAAAAATAAAATATATTAATGATATTTAATGATATTTATGATAAATATTAATGATATTTAATGATATTTTAGAAAAACGCAGTGGTGTTAACATACAAAACCACTTTAGTACAATCAAAATAATTTTCTTTTTTTTTACAGACAGCTCCAACTTTCTGCGTCATATTGTGATGGAAGATCATGAATGCAATTACATGTAACACGTCAGGCTTTGTACAAAGTCTCAACTGATATTATCAGCAGCTTGTCTGTTTGGAATTACACATCAGGCAGAGATCCATGTATATGCATTGTATTTCATGATACCTAGCAAAAGAAATTGATAAAGCGAACAATACTTAATCTGTTGATAATGCTCCAAGGCTTTCTGCCTGAATCTCTAATGTTTGCACTTGATAAGCGTGTCAATATTGGCAATGAGACAAGATTGTCCTGCATGGCCGAGTGGTTTAGAGCATCGAATTCAATTCATCTGAGTGTAAGCTGAGTGTAAGTTCGAATCCCGGTCATGACACTTGTGTCCTTAAGTTTAATGTCACTGTAAGTGCTTCACCTCACCCAGGGGTATATGGATACCTGCATGAGTCTAGGTTGATATTGTGTATGAAAAAACCTTTGGAGTGCCCTGGCAACTCTGGGCTGAAATACGCTCCCCATGGAGTTATACGAAAGATTGCAGGAGTGCAATTTGCCCAGTGACCAGGGCACTAAAGCACATTGATACGGTTGCTGTAATGCGGAATATTATGAATCTAGCTCCCAAGCAGCGCATAAAGTAAAATTACTTCACACTTTAAAGTGATAGAATCCTATGGTAATTGTCAAAGACAAGTCTTCTCACTTGGTGTATCTCAACGTATGCACAGAATAACAAACCCATGAAAATTTGAACTCAATAGGTTGTCGAGTTGCAAGATAACAAAGGAAGAAAAAACACCCTTGTCACACAAAGTTGAGTGCTTTCAGAGGTCGCGAAATCAATTCAAATGTTTTACTGAGAAATTACTACTTTCTCAAACACTACGATATGCTTCAGAGGGAGCTGCTTCTCACAATGTTTTATACTATCAACAGCTATCTCTGTTGCTCATTATCAAGTTTTTATCCTTACAATTATTTTGAGTTATTACCAATAGTGTCCAGTGCCTTTCTTCTATACCTGCATAATTCTTGTTGACATATTTTATTGACTTTCACCTTGCAGATTAAACAAAACATCTGTGACATTCCAAAGTGACACAAACACAATAATTACTGTGACATTCCAAAGTGACACAAACACAATAATTAAAGGGTACCTGGATAAACACTGTCACTGAATATATCTCAGACCTCGTTTTGCCCTGGCATATATTATATAGGAATGTATGTACACTGAGCATAATGGTTTGCCAAAGAAATTGTACATTTTATGCAACCAAATGTCAAACCGCTGACATGCCAATTTTACTAACACAGTCATACATCATGTAGTAATTTTACATGTACACAAACATTAGCATAACTCTCCCTGTGCACAAGATAGCCTGTCCGAGAATATAAATTTGCAAATTATACTATTTTTTTTTTTTTTTTTTTAAAACCCTTCAATCTTTTCTTGATTCAAAATGCCAAAGTGAAAGATTCAGAAGGACTGGGGCTGGTAGTACAACAATTGCTCACTCACTGGGTAAGTGAGAAACAATGTACAAATGTAAGTCACCTGTGTGGAGTGACGTTGGAGAAGATGAAGTTGAAGGATTGCAACCGCATGCTAGCTAGGGTTTTACAGACCAAATTCCCCCAAAACCATTTAGTAACGTAACAAAATGCTACGTAGTGCACTGTACAGCTTTTGATACCTGCCATGAACATCAAGTAAAAAAACATTCACAGGATCTTATTTCTATTCAGCCAATCTTGCAAAATTTAGGTCCAGAATGTCCCACAGTTGAACATTATGGAAATTCATATATGGAGAACCCTGGAACATAAAAGAGAATGGCTCCCATTGGTCATTGTGTACATACATTGCACAGACACATACATTTTTGTTGCAAATCATGAACAGCTCATGACACTTTGCGGATCTACTGTAAAAATCAAGACAAATCTGTATATTTTATTTCTAAAATAGTTTTTCCAATTTACATTTTTAAAACCATGCTTTATCAGAGTTTTCAAAAAATGAAGAATCAAGTATTGACTCAAAATACAGTGAATAAGATAAACCCATTATGCTGTTCTATTTCAGTGACACTTTACACAACGATATGAAGGCGTGTTATCTGACCCGTAATATATAAAACAAAAAAGTAATAAATAAATAAAAAAATGTACAGGGTTACAAGGTCTGGCCTAAATACTGTGTGATCTTTTTCAGGCTATTTTAAAACACATTACCGATTTTCTGAGAACAAAGGTTAAAAATATATAATTATATTGGAAATCACATTTGGACAAGGGACTAACACCATGCCCGAGTATGAATACTTGTGTCCATTCTACAAATATTCTTGGATTCCATATTAAAACTGTTCCCCACCAAAGGCTTCCATTTCCATCTTGTAGCTTGACAAAGGACTGCTGACTAACGAAGGAATGTTAACAAGATTAGGTGCTTCAAAACTGCACCGTATCCACGCAGCGAGAAATATCCCACGACAAAAAAAGGATTCTAATTCAATCACAGTGTGTGTAGACCACTGTAGAGCGCAGATATTAACATGCATTAAATCTAAGATGAAAGTGTGTGCATATTCCGTGCAATCTCACAGCATCTTATCATTTCATAGTTACAGTTCCTTTTATTTCATTATAAGTTGTTTGATAATTTGATAGACTGCGGAACAGTGTGAAAGCAGGCATTAGATAACCTCAGTAAGAATGGCAAACTGGACTGATTTCATAATGCCTATTTTTCATCGCAACAAAGAGAACTTGGAATGGTGGCCTTACTTCTGAGTGTATGTAATATAAACAAGTGTGTAGATCAAGATCTGTATAGATTGATACGAAAGCTTGGCCGCGTCTAAAATAAAATTATTTCAGCTACGGCTGTCGGCTCAAGAGACAAGGTTGAAGAATAGGCCCTTTCAATGAACATCCAGTCATAGCCACTCTTGAAGCCATCAATTCATAGGCCGTATCCGAATTGGCAGCTACGGCTACGGCTGGAACGCCGCGTCATCATGCATTGAAGTATAGGATGCCCTTAGCAACTTCCCTGGCAACGGTCGTAGCCGCAGCCATAGCCACCAATTCGAATACGGCCTAAGTCAGGTCTTGTGAATCTCTTTTGACTGTCATTGACTCAGAGTGGAGTCAGTACACAGGCTCTATAAGCTCAATGCCTGATTGAGACCCCAAAATCACAAAGCACTTTAACCACTGAGAAAGGAAATCAGATTCTTAATTCCTCCCTCCAAATTGGACCCAGGGGCATCCCCTCAAGTCTTCCGAGAACTCTGAACTATACAAAGAACCTTTCCACTCAAATGTAAATTCTCTACGACCAATCTTTGTGAAGCATTAATGTTGACATAGCAGTGAAGCAGGGGGTGAACAAAGCTCTGTTCACTGCATTAGGCCTGCCATCATACCTCTAGGCATATCTGATTACTGTTTGACATTGTTATTTAAATGTTTGCTCTTCCTGAGATAATCCATTTAATCATCATAAAATATATGCGGATTAAGATACAGTGTTTCTCTGACAGTAATACTGAGGATACAATGTAATTTTCTCCATTTTATCTCAAAGCATGACAGGAAAAGGGTCTAAAAAATAACAACAATTAGTTTGCTTGTATGATCTTCCCAAGAAGGGAACTTTGGAAAGATCCTACAAGGGGAATATAAATGCCAAGCTGGCAACACCCAATCTCTCAAACATTGGTAACTTATAATGCACAAAAAATAAATTGTGATTCAGTAACAAGATAAAAACCCTTGTTCTAGCCTTAGTGAAATAAGTGGCTAGCTTGGCCGAATTCCAACCCAATAGCTTGTGATTGCAAGTCCAGCATTCCAACCACTTTGACCTCGGTGAATTAGGACAGAACTTTCAAATTCACAACAATCCAAGTGGCTTTATAAACCGCTCAACTCCTGAATACTTTTTTTGAGAATACTTACTTGAGAGTCCAATTGTAGTCTGGGGTTGAGTATTCCATGATGTCAACATTGGCACCAGGCATACCGGCGATCGGTACGTGGCCGCAGTCCCGGCCACGCATGTAGATGTTCCGCCCAAAGAAATTCACAAAATCTGAGAACAGAGGGACAAAGTTCTGTACGGATAGAAGAAAGAAAAAGAAAGATTTAGTATAAAGGATTTGTAACACTGTTTCTTGCAAAGCTGCTACTGAGCAACTCATTCAAAAGAAATGTTTTTTTTTTTAGAGAAGGAAATTAACACTGGTCACCTACATGTACTGAAGAACAACTTGATGGCTCTGCATACCGTTATCAAAGAATTACGCTTACGGAGCAATAAACTCCGCGATTACATCAGGCCTTTTGCACAAGTAAGCAGGGAATTTTTTGCTCATGTGCACTTATAACAATACTAGGCATTTTTCGCTTACACAGCGTGTGCGTACTTCACAAATTACTAGGCGTTCTTTTCTTACACAGCTAGCACAGAAATTCGGTGCTGGGACAGTAAGCAGAAATTGGTGATCATAAGCGCAGAATTCGACAGTAAGCAGAGCCATTAAATTGGGCCCAGCTTGCTTTCACCTTCACAGAAAGAGCTGGTGAAGCCCAAACTAGATTATGCTACTCATGAGTGTGACCGTGGTACTAATGCTAAGACCACAAGACAACATTCTCAATGAGTGCCCCATTAGCAAACTGGACGGTGGCACTGGCCAGCTGTCACCCAATTACGACACGATGGTTCTTGGACATGGACCTAGACATTTGGGATTTGTTGTCGCATACGAGAGAAGAGAATATCTTTCTTAAATACACAAAGCAGAGCTGAAAAAGTCACGCGTCAATTGTACTACTGTCTTCTTTTTGAATGGTTAATTAGTCTTATTTTAATCACAAGCATCAAGGATTCCATTGAGTTGTAAAATTGCTTATTTAAATCAAACAAACATGTTCACGTTATTTTACTTTTTATTATTATCATATATTAGCCTCTGTCGTGTATTTTGTTTGTCTAGTCTGTCTTGTGTTTTCTTTCTTCTGTATAGTATTTTATGTTGTTTGTCTGTCCATAGGTTAAGGCACAAATACCTCTGCTTCACCCTAACCTAATTGTTGTCCTACTTTAAAAGCTTCCTAATATATAACTATCTAAATCATTGTAAACTTTCATATCCTAAGATACTAAGTAATACTGTAAACTACTCATAATTTGAATATACTTATAAAACTTTGTAAAATGTGTAAGTTTAAATGTATGGCAGCAATGAAATAAATGTGTGCAAATACAAATACAAATACAAAGGTTAGGGCCTATCACCACAAAACAGTTATCACTAATTACAGGAGGGGCTATTAAATTATAAAATGTTTAAAAAAAAAGACACATTTTATTTTAGTGTTTATTTTATTTGTTAATAGTCTCCCACCAATTGTGATAAGTTGCCGATTCCAGGAAGGGCTGAAAAATATAAGAATGTACATGTAGCATTGACAATTGACATTACATGTAGCATTAAGCACCTGTTGTAGCCTATAGTTAAGCAAATAAAAAAATGTTTAGGATGGTGCAGAATATTGGTATTAGGCCATTTTGAGAGTCAATGAACATGTACCATTGCATTGCATGTAGTCAGTGTAGTGTGCGTTTTTTTGTAACAGCGTTTGCATCACAAAAAGCAAGGACGTTTGAAGGTGGCATATTGCATGAATGCTCAGCTCCAAATTGTTATGTCACACCATGGTGACAGTTTTTTATTTTTTTATTTTGAGAACCATGAACATGTGTACGTGGTGTGATACAAAGACGCATGCTAATGCATGATTAAGAATGCCCACTACGCATGACACACACAGTTTTGAAAACGAAGTTTAAGTACCCGAAAATACATGCATTTTTTCATTTGTTTTCAAGAGGCCGAAAGACCTTAAAATATTTAGTTTTAACATTTATTTTTAGCGTTAGCCTTGGTTGCAGTTGGGGACTTTTTTTCAGCACAGTGAGTGAGTTTCTTCCTAGATTGTCACATACAGTTACATACCTGTCCTTGGTTAAATTTCCTTCCCTCCATGGCTCCATGGTTATACCATGGAGAAAGGAAATGTCCTCCATGGTTATAGCATGGAGTTACACAACCATATCATTAAAGTAACCCAAGGACACTGTTGCATAAGCACTGCAAAATTACTGCATAGAAATCTGAGAAAATGAACCCATGTCCTGAAGACAAGGTTAAACCATGGAAGGATACATGGTGGTAAAATTAAAGGTCATTCAAAGTAACTTCATGCTTACAACAAAACAAACTTAGCATGCCCAAATATCAAAGGTAAGAGGGCTCAAACACCAAAAAAATCAAATTCAAGATTAAAAATTGGAAGGATGTAGCAAAATTTGACGAGTTCAAACTTGATGCTTTGTAGGTCTTTTAGGCGCTAGATTGAAAACTAGGTTGATGGCAGAATTTAATGATGAACCGTCCTTGCTCTATGGATGAACAAACAGGAATACATACCAGCAGGGCCCAGACAAAACCTTGCCGAATCGCATGATTTAACTAACCAATGATGCATTTAAATGCTTGTGATCCGATGGGTTTATAAAGATTCAATAGAATAAAACAGTAACAAAAAATGCCTGTTGACAGCAGCTTTCAAAATGATAAATTATTGCAGGGATACATAATATAAAAAAACTCAACTTGGGTGGGTCAGTCTGGGGTTTTCTTTCCTCACCTCATACACTTGCTTGAACCTCAATGACCCTTGTTTGAAATTTGAATCCCTTTTGGCAGTTCAAGTTAGCACTATGTGGGGATTGGGTTTTCAGTCTTACTGATTGCATAGATTTTCCCTATGTGTCTGGAGATCTCTGTGGTTTTCCTCCCAGTGGGATCGGGGCCTTTGCATGCAATGGCCGAAACATATATTCTTGTCAAAAAGGGTGGATGAAGACAGCATTCATAGCTGCATCGTGATAATGGCCAATTCAGTCCAACTTTATCACTCACTTCGGGAGATTCAACAAATACTCTAATTATTAATTATACTATTCCGTCAGACCTCAGCTCAGCCTGCAAAGAACTTCCGTATTGGATTGCTTCCACTTCGGAATTTAACAAGGGGCTGCTCATTCAGCAACAAAATGTAGTAGACGTGGCTTCTACCTAGATGTATTTCAGCAGACGGTCCTATCACTCACATCACTGTGCAAAAATGTGGCACTTAACCTTTCACCGTACTGTTTTCTAAAATTAGCGCAACGATTCAGAGTGTACACATTGCTGTGTACAAACCAATGTCCAATGCATTCAAAATCAGCAAAACAACATTTTAAAATTCTTTTTGTTAATGTTGTAATTCTAAAGATTAACTTATCAGAAAGATCTGCTTCAATGTTCTTGTCAACAATGGGTATTTTTTTCAGGCTGATGCAATGTGAGAACTGTACCAGGAATGAGATTTGACAAATGTGCAAATTCCTGAGAGTGGCTGCTTTTTCATTTCCCTTGAAATGCAAATTGGTGGAGGGATTGCAGCACTTGACCTGTTTGTATATCAAATAATATCTGCAGTTTACATTCTTCGGGTTTACAATACATGGTAGATTAGTAGATTAAAATGTAGTTAAATCAAATGAAAAATAAATAGGAGTAGTGACAAAATAGAGAGACCACATGAAACATGTCGCTCGGTTGGTAGAGTGCCAGCACATTAATCAGGACGTTATTGGTTCAAATCCACTCCAGTGTAAAATGCCATGGTGCCCTTGCCCTTTCAAAAATGAAGCATAAAACAAATTACCTTGAGTTTAGGGGATTCTTTTGCGCCGGGTGATTTCAGGATTCCTAGCCTCCATAAATGTTCCTTGATGTAACCCACAATAATCAGGACCATGAAACCAAAGTAGGTGATCACAGCAACGTGGAGGGGTGTCTCTTCAAATGTTTCGTGGAACTTGCCATGACCCTGGGCCTGAAGAAAATAAAAAACAAGGTGTGAGAATTAATGTTTCCTCTGCATTTATTTTGATTTGAGCATCTTTATTTCCAAGTAAAATAGGTGATCTTCAAAGTATGCTGAACTTGTATTTGATGTTGTTACACATTGGCAACACTGAATACCTGCATACTAACCTCCCCCCTCCAACCCCCCTCCCCCAACCCCCCAAAAATGGCCCTATCAAAATGGAGGCCAGAAAAAAAGAAGAGCTGATGAATGACACACATTTGGATAAACTAAAGTTGAGATTGTCAGATGTAACAGTTTCTTCAGGTAAAGTGAACCCAGCCCCTTTATGATAGAGAGAGTAAGGAACAACAAGCGAAAAACTAACCCCTTATAATTCTAATACTGTGCAAATAAGTAGGATTTGAAACTTTGCATGGTGGAAATAAGATATAGAGGAGTTTGCGGTAACACCATGTAATAACTATCTCTAAATGAGTTGGGGTGGTTCTGAAAAGAACTGTTGGTTTAACTCGACGTTTCGATCAGTATGCTCTGATCATCTTCTGGAGAATGCTGGACTGTGCAAATAGGAAGCCCCTACATGTAGGCCTACGTGTAATGATACCGTAGATTAGTGCCACAGGATGTTTTGCTCTCCCCGTTGGACATTAGGAAGACAAGGATACTATAGAATGGGAGAAGCTTACGTTCACCTGCTGTGCAACGACTGAAATCTAGATTTTCAGTTTGAAAGCAATGCAGGGCTATGCTCTGCATTAGTTTGCATACCAAAACAGCAGGGTTTTCCCCATGCACAAGCTAGCATCCGGGCGATACACGTAAATTGCAGCCAGTATTCAAAACAAGTTTTGTGAGTGCGCCTGTTAGTTCTTGGTTTATGTTAGTTCTTGGTTTATTATTGGGGAAATATTACAATTAATTGTGTTTCATTTACACGGTTCACCCACTTAAATTCATTTAACCTAACTCCTCATACTCTATAACAACATGAATATTTAATGAAACTGGTGTGAAGACATGATAGTGTACCATACCTCTTCTTACCTAGTCTTAACTCTTTGTGAAATCCACCCAGGTCCCTGACACACCCAACATTCTATCAATAGCCCAATGTACTGCACCATGCATGGACATCATGGACACCTGGATGCACTATTGAATACCTGTTCTGACCATAACATGCATCCCGTGGCTTACACAACCATTTCCCAACCTCATTATGCATTTAATGTGTCAACTGTCACCAAACTGGCAATTGGATTTCAATATAACCGTGCATTAAACCATGGACTCCTACCTCCATGATTCCTGGAAAATAAACAATAATGTCCCAGTGAAGCATCTCAAGTGGGCTTGGATAATTTATTTGTTAAAGGAACACGTTGCCTTGGATCGGACGAGTTGGTCAAAACAAAAGCGTTTGTAACCGTTTTTTATAAAATGCATATGGGTAGAAAGATGTTGTAAAAGTAGAATACAATGATCCACACAAGTTTGCCTCGAAATTGCGTGGTTTTCCTTTTACTGTGCGAACTAACATGGTCGGCCATTTATGGGAGTCAAAATTTTGACCCCCATAAATGGCCGACGTGTTAGTCGACGAGGTAAAAGGAAAACCACGCAATTTCGAGGCATGTTTGTGTGGATCATTGTATTCTACTTTTACAACATCTTTCTACCCATATGCATTTTATAAAAAATGGTTACAAACGCTTTTCAAAGACCAACTCAACCGATCCAAGGCAACGTGTTCCTTTAATTGGATTTGTTCGTTTGCTGTCAACTGTGTAGTGTTAAATGATTACATGTAGGTGTTTTAAAGCCTGTAGAAGCAAAACCTGGTACAATGGCCTGGGTACTGCTGGGTGCTTCTTGGTAACTCTTGAATATGGCTAAGAATTGTGAGCATACCATTTCACTGAATCAGAGAGATTTCATCTCACCATGTCGGTGTCCACCTCCACATGCAAAGCTTTGAATCCTAAACCTAACAATTGTGCAACACATTGTATTAACCCCCCAACACACACAACATTTTGAAATCATACTATTAAAATGCTACATTATTCATTTTGGTTTGTTTGTACATTAAATGAACATAAGCATGTCAACGGTTTTAATTCTTTAAGGATGCTTGTGAAGGGAAGGCGGGCAATGTTTTTTTTTACATTAATAAACAAAAACAAAAAAAATTACGTTTTAATTCTTCAAGGATGTTTGTGAAGGGAAGGGGGCAATGTTTTTTTTTACATTAATAAAGTTTTATTTTTTATTTTACCTCCCCCCAAAATGGGGAATTTTCAAATAAATTGCAATAATAAGTGCTATGTAATGGTTGACAGCTTTTGGTTACATGGCATATCGTGAATTACGTACAGTTAATTCCACTACGGTTTGACAGTTACACAATGATTGAAGCAGTATTTGCACTAGGCAATTTGCACAGTAGATTAGTCTAAGATACATTACGTAGTGGTCACTTGCTTCATGAAACGGCTGTTGATGTTTTGTTACATCACAGTACACACCCATTTTATAAGTTGTCACAGCCTATTGTGAACCCTTACTTGTGTGTGCATAATGAATGATTGATGAATAATTAAACATGTCAGTTACAAAACATCACCTGACCCATTCAATGTACTGCCTACTACGTATTTGGAATGGGCGTTTTGCATATATTGTAAGCTTTGTAAATCCCACATAATTCAGCTATGTGCTGCCAGTTAGATTTTGTCAACTAAATTAAATAAATATACACACACGTACATGTAGTGCCAGTTTTTAGCTCTTTTGAAAACCAATACAAGCCAATTTTATAAAAGAAGAACTCAACCAGTTTTAAACCTGGCATAATAAGTAACTTCTGTGAACAAAACTAAATATACATGTATTCTACTACACACAAAACTCCTCACATAATGTTCACTGGCACTGTTTTTGTTTTAGTACACAACACCCCCGCCCACCCCTCCCTCTCTTGTTTGCAGTGACCTTGGTCCAAAGTAAAGAATGTTTTTAAAACAACATGAGTATTTAGGTCGCCCATTCCCAGAATTAATAATACCTTATAACAACAAGACTGTCACAGACAATCAGCTGTTTGTTTTTAGTGAACATCCTTGCTTTGGATTATTAGTCACCCACCATGAACTGATGGCCTGATTTTGGTAGTCGGGGTCACAGAGAGTTAAGGGGATGTTGTTAAAAACATGAAGAGATGAAACTTCATATAGTAGTAACATGGCCCATTTGACAGGAAGACAATCAATCTATAAAATTCAATAGTTTTGTTAAATTGTATCGTCCCAAGCAGGATGTCTTTATTTACAAGGAAATGGAAGTTTATGCTAATGTGCAGTGTAGGATTTGTCATCTTGAATTGACAAAAGAATGGTATTCCTGGTCTCAAAATCTGTTAGTGTGAACGAAGAAAAGTTGACTCAGAAAGCAGGATTTGAACCTGTGACCTCCGGATTATCATGCGATGCTCTACCAACTGAACTGTGTTGCCATTGCCCTAGATCTTTGTTTTTGAATGCCAATCAGGTTTTTATTAATTGCAAATCAGGCTTTTCTGAAACTTTTTATGGAAATGGTATAATTGTTGTGTTAGACTTGATTGACTGATATTCTATCCAGCTAAGTACACAGTACAGATTACATGGCCAGCTTTCTCCCTTAAAAGTGGTCCACTGGCCAAATGCCATTTAAAATAGCCGAGGACCAGTCAGAAATTGCTCCAAGTGGTCCAGCTGGCTAGTTATGGTTTAAAAAGCATCCATCAAGTATGTTAGTGAAAAGCTGGGGAACTGGTGACATAACAAGCTAAGCTACAAGTCCTGATGGCTTCAGTCACAGAGCAAGTAGAGACAGAGGACAAACTCTGATGGCGTTGTTGGATGTGATCACATCACTTTACTAGAGCGGATTAATTAAAAATAAGTGACCTCAGCATCTAAACATTTCACCATTTAAATATGGGCCAAAAACAATCTGCGTTTAAACAACAATTGAGCTGTAAAGCCATCAATTATGGAAACAATTTCCTGGAACATTTGATGTTAACTCAAATTTTGTCACACTCTCAGTCTCATTGTTAATTATTGACATTCTGTAAAACACACCACTACCAAGGACTGGGTAGATGGTTTTATCAGGACTTTGATCACAGCTCAACTCAACACAAAAGTAAAGGTTATTTTAAGATAGACCCAGAACTGGGGCACAGTACTTCTTTGACCGTACTAGTCCAAGTACGTTTGTACATAGAGTAAGGACCTTACTCTATGGTTTGTAGGTATGTCCATTTATTTTAAAGAGTACCGTGCTCCAGTTTATGGGTCTACCTTTTGTGTTGACTGTGTGTGGGCTGTGGTGCTATCAATGTATAATACACAATAAACATCTTTAATTATGATGAAATTATTACTCATTTGCAGATTATATCACCACAGCACGGGAAAGCTCACTGTCAAGGACAAGATAATTGGATAATTTACTTAATTTTATATTGCTCCATGATTTTAATAATTAAGACTTTTAGCTAAAGAACAGTTTTTTTAAACAATGAAAAACTGGAATTCATTAAATTTATACTTAAAAAAGTTATTTCAGAGAGGGCTTGGGCTTATTATCAATAATTACAATGCTGAAATTAATAATAATGATTAGTATTATAAATAATAATAAAAAAGAGTTGGGCCTTGGGGATAAAAGAAGATAATTTAACAAAATATAAAGAAAGGGGAAATGAAAACAAGGCACAGCACAGCTCCCTGTGCTAAGAAAAAGATTCTACCTTCACAACCAGAGCAATAAACATAGCCAACAGTTTAAAAAAAAAAGACCTTGTAAAATTGTATACAAATTTCCCATTCATTAATTTGTTTATTCTTTTCATTGTTACTCAACCCTCAGGTCCAAATCATTACCACAGTCAAATGAATACTTACTACTCCCATATACACAATTATTTCACGCCTTTATAATGTATAATTATAGGCTAACTGACTGACAAATTTACCTGCTCAGTAGCATCTTTGGATTCTTGATGAGGTTTATTTGTAACCGCGGATAAGGAGGGGCTATGTCCATTGGCACAAACGCCATTCTTCATTGCATCTCCTCCGGCAGAAGCAGCGTGATGAACGCCATTCAAGACGCCGTTTGCCGTCCCGTTCTTCGGTGAGGTTTTGTCCATGATCCCATTCGCCGTCTTCAATCCGACGTGTCCATTCTCCCCGGATGAGGGTTTTGCCAATGTTGTATTGACCAACATTATTTTGTTTATGCGATGAGACTAAATAAAGAGATACTGGTTAATCTTTCACTCAACTCCCGATGGTGTGAAAGTGACGACTACTGTCGGAGTCGAGGTCCCGAGAGCTATCCCCGACGGATGGGCGGGCTGTGGGTGTTCGATCCCCACAACTAAGAAGTGGGAGTTTACGACAACCCCACCACAAGAGTCCACACAAATACAGCCAAAATTTGTTCCTACTTGCACCAGGAACACTTCATTTCTCGAATCTAAGAAGTTCCATCCACACGGTTAATTGTTACTGCAAATGTAGAGCAAGGGGATACGGTTTGAGCAATTTTGCAGGCGTTCTCCTTAGGTCGGTCGGTCGGGCGAGGATCGGATGATAGACTCGACTACTTTTGCTTTTGACGCGTTGTCGCATGGATTGGATACCGGATCAAGGCGCACGGGAACAGCATGCAAGAGGGCGCTACATAAGGAAATATCCGGGGGAGAAGGAGGTCAACTCGCAGTCAGTGTCAATCATCGGGCAAAGTTCAAATTAATTTATCAGGTGATGATGAGATGTGTTAAAAAACAAACAACGGTTGAGCGAATGATGTAAGTTGTGTGGGTACGTATTCCCTCTCTCTGTATTTGCATGGTAATATGTTCTTTTATTAACTGAGATCCTATTTTATTTAGTGTTGCCTTTTAAATAAGTGGTCAAACTTTAACTCTTCTGAATGAAAAACAATGACGTAACAAATTGTTTCATACTGGCTGAAAGTTGGAAAGAAAATCCATGGTTGGTGTTCTGTTTTTTTGTACAATCATTCATGGGGATTGTTATGTAGGAAATGGAGGAGGAAGTGATAACTTCTGTCCTGGTTCAGATAATTAAAGGCACCTGGAAATAGGATTTTTTTTCTTTTAAACATAAGAGTGTATGTTTATTAACAATAAAACAATTTTTTGAGTAATTGTTTAGTCACGATTTATATGTTAAAAAAATTAATTAAGTGCTTGGGGGGTTGACTCCGCCTACCCATTTTGTGATGTAGGAAAAGGAAGACTTTGCCTCGATGCGTAGATAAACACACGTGCAAAAGTACATGTAATTCTAAGACGTGAGTTTGTACGCTGCGAAGTTTTTTTTTCTGGCATTTTTCCGGCAATGCGGACCAGGTGTATTGCTGCTGCTGGATGCAGCAAAACAACTAAAGATGGGGTCATTCTTCATCTATTTCCTGCAGATCCCAAGTATAGGCGGTTGTGGGCTGCGAAAGTCAGATTAACTAGAGCAAAGTGGTCCGGTCCGACATCTTTTTCAGCGCTATGCAGCGAACACTTCGAGCCGTCGTGCTTCGAATCCGGGATACACCACTCATTTGACACGACGAGAAGAGCCATTCTTAAACACGACGCCGTCCCAACAATTTTTCCAGCTAGTGGGAAATTCGAAGAAGGTATCTGAAAGACGTAATGTACGGGGGCCTGACTACAAATTTTCTCTTCAAATATCGCGCTTTGAATTACGTCACGAACAGCGCCCTCTCGGGTCAGGGCCTACTCGTAAATTTGTAAATACAATCAAAACTAATAGTTTTAAACCTTAGTTAACTTTTTATTCACATTCCTCTCGTAAAAACACATAGTTTAGTGACAAAAGCTTTATTTAAAAAAAATACCACTTCCAGGTGACTTTAAGGGACGACATTTACTGTAAATACTTGTGTATGAACCAAAATATATCAATGGACATGATGGATTGTCAATTGTCATTGATAATGAAAGAGCCTAGAGCAGAGGTCCCTTGATAGTGCAGCCAACTTTTGGAAAATTCATGGGAATAGTGTGGTGGTGTCTGTTTCATTTATTACGTTTATTGCAATTACCGCCTGACTGTCAGGCGGTATATGCGATAAACCTTATCACTACAGCCACAGACGCAGTTGGTTCCCACCATGCGTTCCCACTGTCGACGTTCCTGAGGAATTTACCATTACAGCTTTTGACGGTTTCAAAACAAGTAATGCTGTAGGGCCTACTCAGTACTACTCAGCCAAAACTCTCACAGGTGACTTTTTGGTATCTTTTATGACAACTTTGCCTTAAACTATCCAGACATAAACCAAACTATGACCCTACGCTTTAATTATAGAATTCAAAGCACCAGTCGTATGCTACATCTACAAAAATTAAATTATTTGCAATGAATGATTAAACTTTTATATCCTCATTCTTCCAGATCGTAATCATCATGGCAGTGGTAAAGACCAGCTCAACAAAGCTTTTACTCTCCTTTATCACCATTGTCTACTTAACGGTACTTGTTGATGCCCATCCACAATGCCTTGATTTTTTCCCGCCATTCAACTTCAAAGCAGACGACAAACCACAATTCTGCGCGTTGTATAATACCTTTGGTTGCTGTACTGTGAGCATGGATTCCGAAATTGAGAAGGAATTCAACAGGATCGCCAGTGAGTATAATTCCATGTCCGGTGCCTCACCTAATTGCTTGGAATTCCTGAAGGATGTTCTTTGTCAGCCGTGTTCTCCGTACGCAGCTCATCTTTACGATGCAGAGGGTAGCCAAGAGAGAACGAGACAATATCCTGGACTGTGTCTTGAATACTGCACAGAGTTCCACCAGTCTTGCTTGGACATCATTCCCCTCATCATCAATGACCCGATCCTCCTTCAGGCCGCGCAAAACTCAACCGCTGATTTTTGCGCAAAGATGGCCATACCAGATGTTGATTACTGCTTCCCGGATGTGTTGAACAATGAAGATCTGATAGAGTGGGCTGATGACGCCGAGTCTGGTACTGGTCTCAGTCAGTGCTTGTGTCTGGAGGAGTTTGCCAATGGTCTGCGTAATCCACTTCTCGCGATTCACGCCAACGACAGCACGCATAGACTCTTCATAGCAGAGCAGATTGGAGTCATCAGCGTGTTTCTTGAGAATCGCACCAGGCTAGAAGAACCATTCCTCGATATCCGCGAGACTGTCTTGACCTCCGATAGGCGCGGTGATGAAAGGGGATTGCTCGGTGCGGCCTTCCATCCGAACTCTGCAGAGAACGACAAGTTTTACGTCTTCTACAGCACTGGGGACAACAGCGACCAGAAAGTTCGCATCAGCGAGTTTACCATCCTGCCTGATGACAGAAACAAGGTCAATGCCTCGTCAGAAAAGGTCATCCTAGAGGTCGATGAACCCTATGCAAATCACAACGGAGGTCAATTGCTGTTCGGTCTCGATGGTTACTTGTATGTAACGATCGGAGATGGAGGATCTGCTGGTGATCCTCAGGACAATGGACTGGATAAGTAAGTATGCGATAATCGCAGCATACATGTATTAAATCTGTCGAACACAACCTGACAACCATTTAGCAGCACGTTTTATACAAAATTTGCTTTGGAGAAACACATCCCTTTCTAAAGCATCAAGTGCAGTTTATTTAGATAACCAGGGTTCGATTTCACAGAGAGTTAGGACAAGTCCTAACTTAGGACTACTCCTAGGAGTTATTACAAACTGAAGGCTAGTCCTAAGGCAGGACCAGTAACTCATCTTAACTCGATATAAGGCTAGTCTTAACTCTTTTTGAAATCCACCCCTGACAGCAGCGGCAGTGTGTGACTTAAAGCCAATTAGTGTTTTGTACTAACTGCCTTTTTCACCGATGCAACCCCCGTCGTCTACATATCATATTTTTTGCCAAACAGAAACAAATTTTAAGCACAACATTTTTGGGGGAAATGTATTTCAGAAACATTCCTCTGTGGAAGTTCTTGAATGTAGCGTTTCAAAATCTATTCAATTCAATTCAATTCGCATTTATTTCCACAAACACATTCCCCATTTCTCCTTTTTTAACATATTTCTCTGCACTTTTCTCGCTTGTTTCTCCGTCATACAGGAGCACCCTCCTTGGTAAGATCCTTCGCATTGATGTTAACCACGAGACTGATGGCATGCCGTACAGCATCCCACCAGACAACCCATTCATCAACGCCAACGGAGCCGCCCGTCCGGAGATCTATGCATATGGGGTGCGTAACATGTGGAGGTGTGCGGAGGACAGGGGAGATAGGGAGACGGGGTACGGCAAAGGGCGTATCTTCTGCGGTGATGTCGGCCAGAGTGCGTTTGAGGAGATTGATATTATCGTGAACGGAGGGAACTATGGCTGGCGTGCTAAGGAGGGTTTTTCCTGCTACAGTGATAGTCAGTGTACAGATGAATGGCTTGGTGAGTCAGTTAAATGGATTGAGCTTTTCTTATAGCTTACCCCGACTTGCCGAAATCTTCCAAACTCATTTCCCCCTCGTTTTGATCAAGCCACAATCCCGGCCATATCTCGTTGGGCTTCCGCATCACGTTCCCCATACCCTCTTTCAATGTTGGCTCTTTCAATGTTGCTTCTCATTGTGCTGTCTGCGCTCTCATCAACATGGGCCGGGGGACGGGGGAAGAATGATTATCACGACCTGGGGAACGGGGAATGTTTATTGTCATGTGCGAATGGGTGACTGAAGCATTACGACCTGGATTGTAGGTTAGTGCAGTACTACACAGTCAAACGAATAATGAGGCCAGGCACTTAATTCTGATGCTTAACAGAGGCAGCGGAGGCCTGTGGTTGTTGCCTTGGTGGCCCTTGAAGTATATTACCTCTTATAGTGGATAATGATTTTCCATGGCTGTGATACAATTTCCTAATGCAAAGGATTTGATCTGGCTCTAGCCATCGCACTTGCTCGATGGTCAAGTGCTCTAACATGCAAAGGTCGTGGGTTCGAATCCCACCCAAAAGATTTACCTGTTGATGTTTTTCACTGTACTCGGGGAAAGCACTGAATATACAGTGCTTAAAACACATTGGTGTAAGGGTAAAAACAAGTTATACAATTTCCAGTCAAAGTCTCCATGGATTTCAGTGAATAGAAACAAATGAAAATGTTAATAAAAGGTAACAGTGTTTTCAAAAGCAATTTAGTTCTCAGTTAACGAAGAAAGCGACTTTCGCATTTGAATGTGCAGACGTGCAGAAACTTTTGATTTAAAAAGAAAATTAAATTTGTTTTGATATCCACAGAGAATGAAGTTCTTCCAATTCACGCGTATCCACACACAGTTGGCAAGTCGGTCACTGGGGGCTTTGTGTACAGAGGTTGCCAGTCACCCAATCTCAATGGCAGATACATATACGGTGACTTTGTCAATGGGTAAGTGTCATGATCAACAATCTTAACATAAAACTACTAGAAGATTTGAAAGATCTTTGAAACTTGATTTTTATAAGGGGCCATTCACAATATTCACTGTTAAAAACAACATTTTTTTTTGGGGGGGGGAAATTTTTTTGACCCACCCTACCACTGCAAATTTTGATTGAGAAATATTGATATCTTCTTAAAAATAATGATAATAAATAAGATTTGTAAAGCGTATTGCTCAGAGATACAATGCGCTGCTAAAGAATGCTACGAAAAAGTCAGTTAATGGGCGAGAGGAGAACAGATGCATTTTTAATTTACATTTGAATGTCTTGAGTGAAAGTCTGGAAAGTCTATTTAACCTTGTACTGTGAACAGTGATTCCAAGGAGGAACAACATTGATTTGTTACTAGTTCAAATTGTATCCAAAGTGGACTTTTGAAATATTTCAAAATCACAAAATCTGTTGTTCTTAATATTTGTTTTGATTACAGGCGTCTTTTCCAGCTGACTGAAAACAATGAGACGACTGCATGGGATAATCAAGAGATCTGCATGGCTGATTCATCAACCTGCTTGGGTGGACTTGTTAATAGTTACCCCAAAAATATCCTATCGTTTGGTGAAGACGAGGCGGGTAAGCTGTGGATATATTTATAAATCCAGACTTGTAGATTGGGTTGTTATTTAATTCTGTGGTTGTAATGAATACGGTAATGAAAAAATAATATATGTGTGGTATTTTTGTTGGATGTTAAAGACCTACTACTTTAAAGGACAACAAGTGATCTTTGCTGATATTCATTTAAAATGTTTTCAATCAAAAAGGAAAATGAGTTCACATGAGGTGAAGCAGGTTTGTGTGAAAAACTATCATTTTGAATACCCTTATCTGGTGCTTTTCAGAAAGATTTGCGAAAAGCCCTGTTTTGTCATCACTCAAATTATGTCATATGTCGAAGCTCCAATTTGTATATCCGCTTTGTAGCAGTATGGAGGTATAACAAAGCAACATCCCATACATGACTTTAAAATACAAATCTATCATTAGTTTGATGCACTCTGTCATCGACTGAAGTGTTTCTAGTTTTTCGAGGTTGTGACCTAATTTTTGATGATCAATAATTATATCAAAATTTAGAAGTGTACAAATATCATTACAGTTGAATGATAAACAAGTACTTTATAATCAAGTTTGAATAGCATTCCCATTCAAATATATTCATTCAAGTTGCTGTTCAAAATAATAGATCCTTTTTGGTCATTGGTAGGTGAGGTTTACATCTTGGCGACTAACTACGCTTCCACAGAACATGACGGAGGGAAAGTTTACAAACTGGTAGATCCAGGAAGGTTAGTAAAAATCAGTAATCGGTAATTTTTGTACAGTAAATTTTATTGTAAAAACAAATAGTAATAATAAAATCTCAAACCCAAACACCCTACTAAATTTGAGCATGGAAATCCTTCTCTTTGTGGACAATACCAATGGAGACATTGCTGAAACATTAAAGTCCAAGGAATGTGAACAAAGAGAAGGTCAACAAATATGATGACATCTGGGTGAACCGACGTGTGGCAGACGTCGGGGGGGGGGGGGGGGGGCGGGGGTTGTAAACAAGGGGTGAATGCAGACAAAATGCGTTTCTCTTTCACATCAAACACCTCCCATCAATAAGTTAGTTTTGTTTTATAAAATAAATATTTGTTGTATAAAATTTGCTCTGTTGGAATCACTTTGTTTTAGGAGAGGAAACCCAGCTGAGTGTGTTACTGAAGACAGGAGGGAATTTGAGGTTACCAGCCCAATGATTCCATTCGTTCCAAGTACACCAAGTAAGTCAAACTCATTGCCTGGAATTACACTCATGGCCTCCATTGCCCCTATCCGGTGCCCTTCAAAAGTTGCCCATTGACTGTAACATTTTCCGATGGAAGTGCCCTTTGCAATGGCCTTGCCCTTTCAACATGTTCAAAGATGAAATTCCTGGCCTAACTCATTGCCTGAGAGAAGTCATGTTTGTAGCTTCATTGAGGTCAAGCCTCTTGCATTTCTCTGGTGAATTGGCCTTCAGGCCTGTATGCTTCGTTTTTGAAAGGGCAAGGGCACCAAGGCATTTTCTCCTTTAAGTAAAGGGCACTCTATGAGGAAATTGTAAATTTTTACTGGAGCATTTCAAAGGTACCAAGGCATTGACCAGGGGGAATAGAGGAAATCACCTTCGTTGCCTCTGTGAAGTATGAGGCCTGGGTCTTGGTATGAGCATTCGTAATCAGAGAGCTTTCAGAATGAAACTAATCATGGGTGGTCAGGTTGGGGTAGTGCTATCTTTCCTCGCCTTCCACCTCTAGGACCCTGGTTCGAATCACGCCGGCTGGGGCACTACATGTACATTGGGTTTTCAGTCTGTGTGGGTTTTCCCTGGAATATTTCCCCGGGGTATTTCCAGCCACATGTAAAACTGAAACTTCTTTCCTTCCTTCCTTGCTTTTATGAACTCTCTCTCAGCTGTAATGTACAAATTTTCATAATAGCTCACCACAAAATGTTTCCATGAAATTCCCAAGTACATACATGTACAGGATTACTATTCCTGTAAGATTAAATATAATGTTAAATGGATTGGTTGGTAAGGATAAAAAACATCATAGTTTAATTTTAGTCTGAAAGCTCACTGATAATGATGTTCAGACTAGAAAAAAAATATATTTCCTCCTGAACTAAAGTCATATTTGAAAAAGCTGATTTCGGTTGTTACAACTTAAATTAACGATTTTAAGGTGATCCCCTAGCTGCCGCTTCCCAGGTTGTATCGTAATTTGGGTGTGATCCCTGGCTACACGGCAGTTAACGGTTGTATGGCTTCTGACTGGCACCCCCGAACAAAGATATTGACAAAATAGGGACACCGCCAATATAGGGCTAGATAGCTCAGTTGGTAGAGCGCCGGCACGTTAATCCGGAGGTCGTTGGTTCGAATCCCACTCTAGTCAATTCTTTGTTCAACCCCCAAAATCATTTACAAATTTACCCAGTCAGTTTCCCTTGTGGTTTATATTGATAACTTAAATTAACGACAAAGTGGTTACATGCTGAAAATTGTGCATGGTTTTTCACTGTTATCTCCTGACTTGCACAACCGCTCATCCCAAATTTTCACAGGTCATTTTTTCATGTTTATGGCTGATCACTCAAAACCTGCGCCTATTTTGTCAGCTCTATCATATCATTCCTGTATAATATCTTTAATAGCAGAATGTGTTTAATGCTAATCTAATGAATGCATGAAAGAAATAAAGCAAGTTCCACAGACAAGCTGATTTATACTAAGCTTGCTTTCGTAACCTTTCCAAGCATGTATTGCCTATGCAGCAGTTTGTGTGCAGCAGTTTGTGTGTCAAAAGACTTTAAAAAAAATTTTTTTTTCGAGTACTGCATTCTTTCACACGTGAAGATTCCAAGATTTACCTCAAAAAAAACATCGATGAGTGAGATTTTTAAACAAAAACTGTTGTGTAAAATTGCGAAAAAAATCAACGACTGAAGTTGATCTAATTTGCATGGCATTGGAACAGTGATAACTGTCGGTAATCACTGGTTTCTGTATAAATTTGGTTGGCGTCAAGATGGTTTTATTTGACGCAATTTTTGTCATTTGCATTCAACTTCCTGATTTCTTTTGTTTTTCTAACCAATCAATCTGAGACTGGATATTCAGCAAAACTTTTCCCGTGCTTTAAAACGAGAGTGCTCTCACAAATGTTTTTGAAGCTGTAGTAAAGTTGGTTGAACTTATGATAATTCAAAGTTTATTGATAGAGATATTATATTGGTTCAAATCCTGCTCTAGTCAATTTGTCTTTGTTCAACCCCAATTCATTTGCAATTTACCCAGTCAGTTTCCCTTGTGGTTTAGTAGTTGATATTTTTATCTTGTTCATATTTCGGGGGTAAATATATCAATTTTACAGAACTCATCATCTTTAGAACTGGTTGACAGTTTTTTTTTAATGATTTGGATAAAACAAAGTAACTCACTTCCCCGGAATTTTAAATCGGTTTCTGGGACACAAACTATGAAAACTCAGCGAGTCATTTGACTGAAGCCCAGTTCCCACTTCTTGTGAATACACAGCAAATATTTTTGTCACATGGCTGTTTTCGCTGCAAATAAATCACATCCACATTCGTATGAAGCGGGCTTTATTTTGGAAAGCAGGTAAATCAATTATTTGAAGAATTTGAATCGTTCAAAATATTGTGTATGACAAACACAGCTCCAGAGCATGTAACAGTCACACTAACGGTAACAGCTAGCACTGGTAATGTAGGCGACGTCGTTACAGATGTTTCAGGCAAAGCAACCCATGTGTGCATCCCAAACCATGCTGCTTTAATCTTTGTTGTCTGCGTTGCCATGGTACTGACCCACATTGTCTCATCATCATCAATGATGTCATCATCCGCTCTGCAGAAGATCAGCGAGCCAGGCCGAGGGTCTGCACTACCGAGGAAGACCAGGGACTCGTCAACAATCAAACTGTCTGCTCAGCAGACGTCGGTGAGTGACCATGGTTAATATATACACCAAAAGAAAATACTGAGGTTAAAGGCACTGGACACCTTTGGTAATTGTCAAAGACTAGTATTCACTTGTGAAAATTTTTACTCAAGGAAAAACACCCTTGTTGCACCAATTTGTGTGCTTTCAGTTGTGCCTAAAAAAATTATTAAAATACTTCAGGCCTAAAGCCTTTTATTTGAGCAAGAAATTACCTTTTATTCAAAAACTAAGTTACTTCAGCGGGAGCTGTTTCTCACAATGTTTTATACTATCAACAGTTCTCTGTTGCTCGCTATTTGAAATGTCGACCTTTGAATTTTTCAAGTGACAATTCTGGGATATTTTTGGGTTGGGTTTTACCTATTCTTGAATACCTATTTTCTACATTTAGACATGAATGATAACTTCTTCCATTTTCCTTCACCCCTCACCCCGTCCCACCCCTCAGTTTTTGCGGGTCAGGTCGTCTCCACCAAGCTGTTCAGCCGGAACCGTCGCGTCACTTTAAAAGTCCTAAGTTTGGATTACCGTGCTAAACACGTCCCGAAGGTCCGCAAAGAGCTCTCTGTGATCATTACCTGCAAGGCCCACCGCTGTGACTGCCCAAACCTTAAGGATGGGAAGTTGTATTTATTGAGTGCAACGTACCAGAAGACATGGAATCGTTTCATCCTGAACACCAACACCTTCTGGAGGGACTGGCATTGGTATCTCTCCTTCCAGGTCAAAACTTTTAGCAGAAAATGTCAGAACGTTTCAAAGCAGCAATTCTAAAAAAGGGACGTCTCTGCAAGTAGGTTTCATTTTAATTTTTAGATAACAAATCCTGCTGATATAATCAGCTGAAAATGTCAGGATATTTCTAGGTAGCGTCTCTAATAAGGACATCTCTGTTAGTATGATTTAGTTTAATTTGGGGGAAAACACATCCTGCCCATAAAATCACCCACCGAGTTTTTGCCTTAAACCCTAGCAGTGCCCTGTCTGTTTGTTTGTTTGTGTAGGTGATCTTCCTGCCAAGGTAACTCGGCAAACTCACACTAGGGGATATAAATGCCAAGATGGCAACAGCCAATCTCTCTCGTACAAACATTGGTTTAACATCTATGGTTTTGAATTGCATAATGATCAAGAAATTGTGATTCAGTAACTAGATGACCGCACTTATTTTAGGGTTAGTTTGGTAGGATTTGAACCCACAACCTTGTGATTGAAAGCCCTGAAGTCTTACCACTGGACCACTGTGTATCTTCGGGAATGACCCTAAGGGTTATAATTTCTCTCCCAAAAATCACTTGTTATAAATATGGTATTGGTAGAAAGCATACTGCGCAATTATTTTGTCTAAAATAATCCCCGTTTAAAAAAAAATCTTTTTTTTTATGCAAGTTGCCTGACACACAAGGCCTGAAGGCCACTTCAAGGTGTGGGCTACAATTATTTTTTCGAGAGGTCGTTACCACCTACTCCTAGGGCTGAAACAGGGTTACCCCTTTTACAGTCCATACGGATGTAGGCTTGGGTATCAGATTGATTAGAAATCAGTCAAAATATATTAATCTGAGAAATGATTTATGCATGAATAATTTTTCAGATTTCTGAGATTGGTGTCCGTTCGCGAATGCTGTAGCCAGAGAAATTTCACAAAGGCCATTATATGGTTGATAGTTGTGTACCCAAATAAAATATTTCTGCCAGTTAGTGTATGAAAATTGGCCCAATGCAATCGCTTCCAACACTGCTAGGGTTTCCTAATAACTTTTAAATAAAAAAAAATATTTGTATATAAGTGAACAATAATGAAGTACTTTTTATAGCATTACTTGATCAGCTTTATGATTAAATATCTGCAGATGATTATTTTTCTAATAATGTAAACAAATTGAAATACCTATTTTTATTATAAAAATTGATATAGATGTTGTATTATGTATTTTTTCAATAAATTAAGCAAATTAGACAGTAGGAAGTTTGTATAAATATGAATTATGTCTTAAAACATCTCTATTTTCAAGTGTTAGATTTTAACTACAAGGTATTCTCATGGGCATTCAGGTACATAGAGTTTCTTATATTGTATGAAACGGGGGTAGATTTCATCTTGAGTTAAGACTAGTCCTATCTCGAGTTAGGACGAGATACTCGTCATAACCTAGGTCTAGCCGTGCGTTTTGTATATCTTCTAGGACTAGTCCTAAGTTAGGACTAGTCCCAAATCTTTGTGAAATCGACCCCAGAGCTGCCAACTCTCCCTGATTCTTGCAGAAAGTTCCCTGAAATTAAATCATTTTCTTTTTGACTGCTGAAAATGTTTACTTTTAGACTATGTTAGTCTCCTGTGTATTAGAACCAGGTTGTTTCTTGTATGCATTAAACCAATGTATGTGGGACTGAAGTGGTCCCAAAAATGTTTAAATACGCGCAAGACTTGCATGAGCCCAATTTCATAAAGCTGCTTAAGCAGACAATATTGCTTATTGCTTGCTTTGCATAAATGAGCGGGATACCAGTCACAAATTGCACATGAGACATGGTATCGTGGCTGGTAACCTTATTCTAATAAGCAGCATTTTACTGTGCTTGGCTACTTAATTGTGCTTAGCAGCTCTATGAAATTAGGCCCTAGTCTAATATGTTCAATTTTGATTCTAAATAGCTCCCTGATGCTAGTATAAAATTTCCCCAATTTGCAAAATGCAAATGTTGGCAGCTCTAAAGAAATCCTTTTTTATTCTTGATGGTAAATGCTCGTCATCAGGGTATCGTATTGGCTTGTTTTCGTAACATTGTATTGTAGCATGTGCAGGCATTTCACTAATTCCAGCTCAGACCACAACATGTGGTTGTGTAATATTGCATGATTCACTTTGTTGTTTTTTTTTCATAAAAGGCATTGTTTAACAGAAATGTGACTTAATAGATTTGCGTCGGGGATAAAGAATATTAATTTTGGTTTCCCATACATTTAATCCATGGAGTCGCTGACACTTTTATGACTGCCGTCTACCTTTGACATCAGTCATTTGATTTTTGCGCTCACATAATTCCCTCTGAGCACTAACGCTCGCAGAGCACTTGTGACATGTTTACGCAAGCAGAACCTAGCCGTGGTTAACACATTGACAACAAAAATGACAGCCTTTATCACTTAATTATGTTTTAATGTCTGGTACGACGGGTTAATATAAATAGCAGTATCAATGTTTTCAAGTTTGGTTTCTTTTAAAGACTTTTGAAGAAGAAATGTTCAGTCACATATGCACGTCAACAAACAACATATTTTCACATTATCATTTATCATTTTATAACAATAATACCAGTGGCTTCTTATATAGCGTTTAATTTTTTAAACCTATCAACCCAAACTCCTGGTGCTCCGATATTCAGTGTTTTTTCTGTAAGGTATATGGAGCTACATTTACAAGTATGAGACATCTTTTCCTTTACATAGCGTAATGGTTTACAAGGTGCTGTGGTGCAATATGCAGCCAATCAAAGCAGGAACACTTGGGCAAACCCCTTCTCTTTAACAAAAAAAACTATTAATTATTACCCAGGCAAGATTTATTGTTTTATATAAAATAAATTCTAAAGTTGTTAAAATATTTTGATTTAGTTTTGTACTGATTTATTTTGAAATAAAACAGAATTTTAAAACATAATGTGGTCTGTATGCTTTCTTTATATAGAAATTTTCTTGTTTTGATTTTGCTTTGTTGGTCGGTCAAAGTACAAGATTAAATTGTGCAAAGTGAGAAAACAATAATCGCTAAATATAAAGCAGCTAATGTTTCTCTCAAACTGAAGCTAGTTTCCGATTCAACCTGGGAGTGATCCCTGGTTACACGACAGTTACACTTTGAATGACTGTTCACTGGCACCCCCCAACAAAGATAATGACAAAATAGGGAGACCACCCACATAGGGCTAGATAGCTCAATTTTTTTTCTGCGCCTTGAACACCCAGCAGGGTGGATACGTGTGCATTACAAGTCTTATTATTATTAATATTATTATTATTATTAATATATTATTATTAATTAATCTGGAGGTCGCAGGTTCAAGTCCCACTTCAGTCAATTTGTCTTCGATCAACTCCAAATTATTTAAAATTTACCCATTCAGTCTCCCTTGTGATTTATTAGTTGATACTCATTAAGTTTAAGGCAGTGGACACTTGGTAATTACTCAAAATAATTTTTTAAATAAAAACTTACTTGGTAACGAGTAATGGAGAGCTGTTGATAGTATAAAACATTGTGAGAAACGGCTCCCTCTGAAATAACAGAGTTTTTGAGAAAGGAGTAATTTTCCATGAATTTGGTTTCGAGACCTCAGAATTATATTTTGAGGTCCTGAAATCAAGCATCTGAAAGCACACAACTTCGTGTGACAAGGGTGTTTTTTCTTTCATTAGTATCTCGCAACTTCGACGACCAGTTGAGTTCAAATTTTCACAGGTTTAATTTTGTATGCATATGTTGAGATACACCAAGTGAGAAGACTAGTCTTTGACAATCCAATAGTGTCCACTGTCTTTAACAAAAAGGTGTATCTCCACATCTTCCAAGAGGTTGGAAGATTAAAAGCATGCCTGAATAGATCAAAGAACTGGTCAACAAGAGTTAAGAAGACCAGCCGAATAGCCGATTGATGGCAAGTCTATATTTTGTCATAGGATTTTGAGCTGGCTAGAAAGGATTATGACACATATGCAGTGCAAGTGTCATTTTGTAACAAACAAATTATTCTAAAAAACAAACACCCATTGTTTCATATGCAAAATACAAACAGACAGTCACACATTGGTCCTGATTATTCAAGTTTTAAAATGACTTGTTATTAAAAATTCACAACTTGAACCAGCAGAAAGTGGACTCACAGTTCAGGCAGAACAATTCTCTTTTCCTCCTACTCAACCCCTTGGTACTTTCTCCAGCGAGTTGGAGAAAGTTCGATCAGCGACCATTTGTCAACCACTAGTCAATGTTCCATGGTTACCTACGCATGAAATACATCCTGGGTACCAGGCAAAATCGCCCAATTGTGGACAATAGTCAACTTTAGTCCATTGATTGAACTTGCTCTGGACCAACCATTCAAAACCATTCAACCGCACAGGTTATGTAGGGTTAAACAACTATGCACAAAACTATACTGTGTAGAAATGTTAACGCGTGATGTCACATTGCATGTTGGCGTAGTGTATCTTTCATTTCAAAACCACAGTGGATGTTAATAACTGGTCATACAGTAGGAGGGTTAAAGTCGCATGAACAATTTCAGCACACTGAGCGCTTGCATTTCATTAATTATATTAATTATCATAAATAGAATAATGTAAGAATTACATGTCCAATCATTAATAGCATTCTTTACAGATATTGAATTATATTCCAGCACCAAAGATAAAATCTTCATCAGCCATGATTTATATAGGGAAAAAAGTAGAAACAAAAATCTTATTTGGAGAACAACTGCGGTACTCTATCTTTGTGGATGTAAAGTAGAGCAGCCAACGTCCCGATGGTTACAGAACCCCCGACTAGTTTGAGGAAAGTTGAGACTGATGGAACTGTACGTAGGAAGAGACTGTTAACATAGGGATTGTTGGTCACTCCATCATTCTACGGATGATAGAAAGAAACAATCGATTAGATTGGAGTAAAGCACTGCCCTTTCATGAAAAACAGCCCTACCCAAACATTTTTATTTTTTATATGAGATCATTTCTCTGTAAACTGAGGGCGTTTTTTCCATTTAAAAGTTTCAAAGTAAGAGTGGTGGCTCTGAGAAGAGCCAGTTGTTAAAGTTTAGATCATTATACTCTGATCGTCTTCTGTTGTTATTAGATTAAGGTATAAAGGGCTTTTGGGGGAACTTGTTTCAATATCCTAGCTTCTTTTAAAGTTAAACTTAAAGGCAGTGGACACTATTGATAACTACTCAAAATAAATATTAGCGTAAAATCTTACTTGGTGACGAGTAATGGGGAGATTTTGATGGTATAAACCATTGTGAGAATAGGCTCCCTCTGAAGTGACATAGTTTTCGAGAAAGAAGTAATTTTCCACGAATTTGATTTCGAGACCTCAAGTTTAGAATTTGAGGTCTCGAAATCAACCATCTAAACGCACACAACTTCGTGCGACGAGGGTGTTTTTTCTTTCATTATTATCTCGCAACTTCAACGACCAATTGAGCTCAAATTTTCACAGGTTTGTTATTTTATGCATATGTTAAGATACACCAAGTGAGAAAACTGGTCTTTGACAATTACCAATAGTGTCCACGGCCTTTAAACACTCAATAATCGTGTGAATGTTATACAATCAAATAAAGTTGAACTCAATTTGGGCGTAGTTATACTTACCTCTGGGTCAGGTTCGGGCTCCCATATTTCATTCTCATTCAACATTCCCTTTGCACATAGCACCTGTAATCATCAACAAAATAAAGCCTCAGATTTACACAAAAGTCTTTGAGAAAATTAGAAAATACAGAACCTCATTTTCTTATCGTTTTCCCCTCTCGTAAATAATGGAAAATTAAGATTATTGTATTGAATTTTCCCATATACTTTTTCCTAAACAGGCAACATATTCTGTAAAGGTTAAAGGCAGTGGACACTATTGGTAATTACTAGCATAAACCTTTCTTGGTGACGAGCAATGGGGAGAGGTTAATGGTATAAAACATTGTGAGAAACAGCTCCCTCTGAAGTAACGTAGTTTTTGAGAAAGAAGTAATTTTCCATGAATTTGATTTTGAGACCTCAGATTTAGAATTTGAGGTCTCAAAATCAACCATCTAAACGCACACAACTTCGTGTGACAAGGGCGTTTTTTTCTTTCATTATTATCTCGGAAGTTCTATGACCGATTGAGCTCAAATTTTCACAGGTTTGTTATTTTATGCATATGTTGAGATACAGCAACTGTGAAGGCTAGTCTTTGACAATTACCAAAAGTGTCCACTGCCTTTACATCAGAACTGACATTGCCTACCAATTTGATTATACTGAACAAGGCAACAAATGCTTTGTGCTGAAATTAGGATTACCCTATAGTGGTAGAAATGAAATCATTATTTCCTTAACTATAATGGGTTTTTTTATTTCACATTCTGTCCAATGGGAAAATTAACACTTTGACTGACTTGAACACTTATAAATTAAACAACTAGAATACGACATAAACAACAGTAATACAAATACTGTAAACAAATCTATCTATAATGCACAAACATTCATAATCTAATGCTGAAATAACATTTGCTGGGGGAAAAAAACAACAACAATTTCGACAGAAAGAATAACTTCAGAAGATTAAATGTATAACACAAAAAAAAAACAATTCTGCAACTGAACCAGTAAAACCTGTAGAAAGGGACTGAAGACAAATCAAAACCAGTGACATTAAACAGAAGGATGCATGCAGTGGACGACTTTCAGGACACTTGGTGGCGCCAGATTTACAATAGGAATTCAAGGAAAACATACTTATAAAAAGTAAAATAAAACAGAATTATAATCACATTACACAATGAATACAGAGGGGTAAAATATAACACATGTTGAGCAGACTTCAAACAATCTCAAAAGACTAATAGAATGTGCAAAGACAGATTAAATTCATTTTTTTTTATTAATACATGAACGTGCTTGCTAAGGCTGTGGCAAAGGCTACTGTCTTGCTAAGGGCAGCCTATGCTTCAACACATAAAGACACGGCGATCAAGAGCCCTAGCCGTAGCCACCAATTCACACAACTTTTTTAGGCAATATTTTCAGTCCAGGGCCCAATTTGATGGAGGTGCTCAAGCACAAAAAGCACTTAAGCATGCATCAAAATTATGCTTAACAGAACAATGTTTCCAGTCAACTGTCATGTCACATGTACAATTCACATGTACAATTTGTGACTGGTATCCTGCTCATTGGTAGAAAGTTGGCTTGGTAGAAAGTTGTCCAGCAGTATTTTCTGCTTTAAATAAGCAGCTCTATGAAATTAGGCCCAGGAGCTGGAATTCCTGGTTGAAGCACCAAGTTCAACCACGGTCAAATTTCATAAAACCTGTAAGCACAAAAGTTTGCCAAGCACAACAAAATCTTGCTTAGCAAAAATAGGTCACCAGCAAGAATGCCATACAGTTGCCATTGCTGCCACTGGTGCTGCATATATTTCGTGCTTAGCAAAGAGATTTGCAAAGCAGTATTTTCTGCTTAACAACTTTATGAAATTGAAAGCCCTGTTGATGAAGCACAATATTCAACCAGATGCTGTTCCATGATCTGACTTACCTCTCTGGCCGCCCTTTCTCCAGCCTGGACAGCACCGTCCATGTAACCACTCCATCTTGTTGCTGTCTCGGTACCGGCAAAGTAAACCTTACCAACAGGAGTTCGGATTACTCTGAAAATGAGAGAAAGGAAAACACATCAGCTGAATGATTGACTGATTGCTGACATTGCAGTGAATTAGATAGATTGTGGATTTATGGACGCATGTAGTTCTTATAGGAACTGTGCCAGTCTTTTAAGGCTGTGGACACTATTGGTAATTACTCCAAATAATTATCATAAAACCTTTCTTGATTACAAGTAATGGGGAGAGGTTGATAGTATAAAACATAGTGAGAAACAGCTCCCTCTGAAGTGACGTAGTTTTCGAGAAAGAAGTAATTTCCCACGAATTTGATTTCGAGACCTCAGATTTAAAATTTGAGGTCTCGAAATCAAGCATCTGAAAGCACACAACTTTGTGTGACCATGGTGGGACAAGGGTGTTTTTTTCTTTCATTAGTATCTCGCAACTTCGACAACCGATTGAGCTCAAATTTTCATAGGTGTGTTATTTTATGCATATGTTGAGATACTGCAACTGTGAAGACTAGTCTTTGACAATTACCAATAGTGTCCAGTGTCTTTAATAGGATTTTAAAATTGCATTAGGGATAAAGAGTATAACTTGGTTTTACCCTTACACTGATGTCATGTGTATACTCATTACTGTTTACTCAATACTTTCCCGGGTTGTGTGAACCAAATCCCAGGTATATTACTCGGGTGGGATTCGAACTCAATCTAGAGCAAGCCAAGAACTGAGTATACAGTGCTTACAAACATCGGAGTAAGAGGTTAACCAAATAATGTACCAATATTCTTACCATAACTCCATTTCACAAAGCACTAAGTTTTATTTTAAGATGAGTTGTTAACATCACGCCAAGCAAAATAAATAGTCTTTACGGATGTACGCAATAAGTACACATGGTGTCAGCCACTTCGGAATTGTAGATGCACATGTCCGTTACTGCTGACAACGCATTTTTTCTATCTCCCGTAACCTTTTGAAATGATAGCCTTTCACGATTGCATGATTCACCAAAGATGGCGGCCGACGCAAGGGTTCTTTTGCCCTGTGTTTGATTTCACTTTTACGCATTGAGTACTTCGAATTACGCACGGGGCATTATAGGAACGTGGATTTCCAGCCTAAATTGTTGAAGCGCACACCTACCTTCCCATTGTAGTCAAGACCCCAGGGGCAGTGGCTCCCATATAACAACCACCAGAGTACTGCTCTGCCATCCAGTTCTGTTCCACTGTAGCTACAGGCTATCAGACAAATCACAAATCCACAGAAACAATTCAGTCAGTAGAGAATGAACTAGAACATTTCCATTCATAACAAACAAATTAAATACCCCCCCCAAAAAAAAAAAAAAACATCTAAAGAAATAATCAAAATAAAGTTACCATCAAGAGAATATTCCCCTCACTAAAAAGTGAATGTCATATCATCAGGTCAGCGCAAAAATAGTGTATCTCCTAAATTCGAAATTGTCAAAACGTTGTCTTGATAAAAATAGCCTGGATGTACACTCAAAACCAGTAAGCGCCAAGACACAAACCTTTTGAATGAAGCATTTCCATACAAGATACAGCTTTTCGCACTGACGCAACAATACGCCTCTCTTAATACTTATGCATGACGTCATAATTCTTACCCAATATGAGGCTGTGGGCGCACGTTCCCCATCACTTGCAGTGGCTGCACCCATCGCCTCGTTTTGAGTTAGCATTGTGACGTACCTCATGCATAAATATTAAGAGAGGCGTATATGATCATCATCCCAATTATGTGGTAACTTTCATGAGATTTGTCTTGGTAATGGAGAGTATCCAAATCACCATATTTGAGAAGCAAAGACCAACCATTAGACAACTTTATTCAGCAAAAATTGCACACCCTAACCATCCTAAAAGATTGAAGAGGTTATTGTTGTTTTTTAATCCATGATGACACTCACATTAAGCGCTTCATTCGATTTGAAGACTTTGGAGTACACCTCAGCTACCATACTGGCTCTGTAATAAATAATCAAATCCCACTAAGTCAATTATCTGCTATATAGATGTTATTTTTGAATCACAGAACTTGAAAAAGTATCAATACACATACACATACAAAAACAATATATATATCTGCTATGGGACAGAATAACCATTTGAATTGGAATCTTAGTCACCTTCAGAGCTGCTTAAGCACAAAATTTTGCTTAAGCAAAAACATCCTTGCTTAGTAAAATCAGATTACCGGCCAAGACTCCACTAAATTGTTATGCTACAAGTAAACAACAGCTAAATACCAGTCACAAGCAATGTATATGGCATGAAATTTAAGCGAGCTATTTTCGTGTTTTAGCAATTTTTTTGCTTAAGCAGCTCTATGAAATTGGCCCCTGATACTTCAGAGAGGCAGCGGAGGCAATAAGCCTTGTAGCCCCATGTATTGGATTAAGACTAGGTACGACTTGAGGAGTGAACATTGGTTACCTTTTCTCTGGGGTTTCCATGCAGTACTTCCTGGCATTATCAGCATTCAAGAATCTGAAACCAACCAATGAACATCGTTGAAACTTATGAGCATGCTTGAGCGAATTTGATTTCACTGAAGTACCAAATTAATATATAAGGGAAAGTGTCAACTCAAAATTGAACCCTGAAAAACCTCCACAAACCTCATATGAGTTTCTCAGACTAGTGTAGTTGCTTTGTCCTGTAGTTTTGCATACTCACGATCATGTGAGATACAGTGAACACCCAAACACAACTTTGAATGAATGTGTAAGTAGGTGAATGGCCCAACGGTACCAGGGTTTGCCCATCTTGAGGTTGCAATACAAAAGCTTGCCCCAAACCATGTGATCTAGCAATGCTGCCCTAGTCTAGGAATACCTTCAATTCATTTAACCAGACATTGTTCAAAAATCTTGCTTCAAGCGATTGGTTTATTTGTGTTTGCGTGAAACAGAAGATCTTACCCTACAAGAGCTGGATAGGATCCGTCTGGCTTGGTGTCATCATGAGCTTCAGCCAGTAGCTCTGTACCACACAGATCACCACAGAAATCTAATAACAAGAACACATGCACACTAAAGTATTGAGAAAAGATGCCCTTCCCTAAATCTATAAATTGGTGTTCAATTTTTCTAGGGTGAGTGAGGAAAGATCCTAGTTAAATTAAGATTTGTCTGAACATTTGAGGAAATACTGAAGATTTTGTTCAGAACACTGTCTGACAGTTACGATGTAAAATCTTACCGGAATTTGATTTTTAAAATTTAGACAAACCAATGCAACTATTTTGAACAGAAATGACCAGTTTATTGGGTGAAAAAAAAAGCGTTCACAAAAGCAACTCAAACAGAGTGGATTAGTGACTCACCCAGCTCTCTCCAGAATGGCATCTTGTAATACAACAGCACTTTGATACAAGATCCCATCGGAATCCGCTGGATGAACTAAATAAGCACAAGATGAAAAACATAAATTATAATCTAAAAACACCTTTTTTTGCACAGTCTTTGCTGAATACACTCGTTTAAAAAAAAAAAAAACTGTTTGATGTTACCATAATGGTACAGCTGCAAAAGCATTTTTGAGATATGGCGGACACTATAAGGTTTGGGTAAATTTGTGTGTATACACCCAAACCAAACAGTACACTCCTATCATATCCCCAATACATGCCATACCTCAAAAAGGCTTATTGGACTAGTCCAGATTAAAAAATAGGGGTGGCAACATTTCATTCATACATTGAATCTGCATAATATTTTTGACAGTGTGAGGGTGTGTGTGAAGCAAATGTCATGATGCAAAACAAGTTAAAAGAACAACGTTTTCTTTGTTGTTCTTGTTGTTGATTTAGTCATTGATACAAGGGAATAACATACAGGCAGTCAAAACGAGATGAAACTGACATTGTGATGCAAGGAAATTCACCATTGAAAGCACCCTCGTGTGTCAAAAATATGGTAAATTTATCAAACTCAAAAGAAGGCAAGAAAAAGAACCCTACCATTTTTTTTTCTGCTTTAATTAAATAAAGGCTTTTTCACTCAGATGCTGGCGCAATAAAAAAAACTTTGGAATGAAAAGTATTTTTTGCTCCAACGTCCGACGTACCTGGTTCCTTAGCGAGGGTAATGGAGGTGAGAATGTGATTCGACCAATCAGAGCTTGGGGTACAGCGCTAATAACATGCGCACAGCTGTAGCTGTCACCATCAAGCGTTGCTACCGTAATGCTTCCATCCTCATGTTGAGTTACTTTGGAAACAGGCTTGTTGAGCAACACATGATCTGACGAAAATACAACGAGAAGTTATTCACTAAATGTCTCCATAGGCGAATTTGAATTTGACCCTCCTAAAGATGCATCCTACAAGATGCCTCAAAATCTCCCATATGATTTGCACATAAAGGTCAAGTAGCCCAAACCACACTATCCAAGCATTTTCTTTGTATCTATGGTCAATCAGCGCTGCAGATTCCCACTGTAGAAATTGACAGAGGTTTGAGAAACTTATTTCTACCAACAGTGCCCTTTATTCCATTGCAATTGAGCAGGGCTGGTGGCTTCTCCTGTTTACCACTCTCATTGAAAACACTTTGGGCAACGAATGGGTCAACTCTCTATATCAGCTTTAAGGAATCTGCCATTGTTACCGAATAGCGAGTTATGGAGTGGTTTTCTCAAGAAATGCGGTAATAGTGGGAGGGTTAACGGTTTTACAAGCAGTTTGCCACAAAAAGACCTGGTTTCATAAAGCAGTAACTCACTCGCTCAATCAGTCATAAATTTCTTGGTACCAGGGCTTGATTATCCAATAGTCACAGTAGGCACTGCTTAGGACGAGTTCGCATTAATCCCATCCTTAGTCAGGACGGGTTACTTGTCCTAACTCGAGATAGGATTAATCATGGCATGCCATGGCCGAGCGGTTAAGAGCACCAAATTCAAGCTCTAGTGTTTGATCAGCAGAGTGTGGGTTCGAATCTCGGTCGTAACACTTTGCTACATAAAATTGGGGAGGTAGTGCTTTATGCTCTACTGGCCAGGCGTCGGACTGATGATACGCAAGCCTACACCCGTATGGACTGTAAAAGGGGTAACCCTGTTTCAAACCTAGGAGTAGGTGGCAACAGCCTCTGGACCAAAAATAATTGTAGCCCACACCTTGTAGTGGCCTTCAGGCTTTGTGTGTCTGGCGACTTGCATAAAAAAGATTTTTTTATATAAATCCCAGCATTTTGTGAAATCCGCTGTAGGGCCCACACAACACATACTCGGGCACAGTTTGATACAAAGCTTCTTCTTTACTGAAGAAGCTGTTGGTATTTTTTATAAACGTCACAACTCTTAGTTGAGAAAAGATGAATACAAAAGAAGGTTGCATCCACTTACCTGTACCCAGAATGTCAGCAATACGCTCTGTGACCTGCATCGATCCACCAACAATCTTACTCTCCTAATCATCAAAACAAAAATAATTGAGTAAAAGTTAATACATCAGCATACTGTTATGTGCCCATGTTACACACAAGTAGAAAAAAAACAGCCTCGTACACTTCATCATTTTTTAAACTAGTAGAAGCCAGATATTTTTTGATTATTATTATTATTATTATTATTGTTATTTGAAGAGAAGGTATACATTTGGTAATCACTTTTAACATTAATGGCAGTTAAAAACTTTTGGTTAGAATTCTACAGGCGCTTTCGATAGTATAAACCATGTTGAGAAACTTTTAACGAGATATCTCAAAAACGTGACCACCATTTGGCATGAACTTTTCACAGGTTAGTTTTAGTGTATACATCTATAATTACATAGGATTAAAACAATTGAACGGTTTCACAAACCAAAGGTATATTTTGAATTACAAACTGATTTGATTGAATTTAGCCTTGATAAGGAGATTTCAGTTATAAAGAAGGGTCATCTGTAAAATCAAATTTTTTTCAGTTGGTTTTTGAAGCCCTAAATGATACAAGTTTGTGTTTTATGCCATTTTTATCTTGCATTTACACTAATGTGTGAAACTTACCTGTGCTCCATCACTTGTCGCCATATGGGTGTAGGCATCTAAGTTAAAAATTGTGAAAATTATATATGAGTTATCAAATCAAATGATCGTCAAACGCATTTCCTTCTGTTCGTTACCCATGACCCCTCTACTAAACTTGACCCCCAAAAATCCCATTTTCATTAGCGGACATTGGATTTATACAGGTTCCATTTTGCCAATTGTATGTGAAGAACTGTTTATTCATGTACCTTTTTTAGATGCCTGGTATAATTTTGCCCTATACTTGTGTCTTCTGGTACTGAGTTGCAGGGTCCCACAGCAGACACAAGGGACGGGCGATCTAGGGTGCTGGACTCAAGTTCTATAATTTACAGAATGTGGGTTTTGAATCCTGGCCTGGCCAGTCATGACACTTGTGTTCTTGAGCAAGACATTTTATCATAACTGCTTCTCTTCACACAGGAGTACAAATGGGTATCAGTGCTAGCTGGTATGGACTAGCATCCTGTCCAGGGGGAATAGAAATATTCTTAGTCGTTCAATGCCAAGGAAATCAGGTATAAACGCCAGCTTGGTGAGCCATATTTGCGCTAATAGACTCTCCAGCAGACACAGAGGGCGGTAGATCTCAGCTTCTTCAGTCCTGATTCTATACTATCCCCATCTATCTGAGACTACGGCCGTGTCCAAAACAGTGACTTCGTCTAAAGCTACTGCTAGATCAGCGCATCTGCCAGTGTTGAACAACAGGCAAACCAGCAGTAGCTGTAGCAGAAGTTGTTGTTTCGGACACAGCCTAAGACTGTTTTTGATCTGAGTTTGAGACTTACTTCCACCACTCCTGTTGTACCAAAGGAAGAACAGAAAGGACATGTCTCTGGGCTCGATGGCAAATGTCATCCTAATCATGGCCTCAGCGCTGGCTTTAGTAAACCTCGTCCAGCAGGTCTTGTCAATGAACTCCTGAGTGGTGATGGAATCCCATTCTGTGGCTCTAGGGCAGTCCCACGGTGCTGACAAGGGGACCTGGACGGTGACATAGGAACAGGGGAATATATGAAGGGTTTAAAGGCACTGGACACTTTTGGTAATTGTCAAAGACCAGTCACCTCACTTGGTGTATCTCAACATATGCATAAATAACAAACCTGTGAAATAATGAGCTCAATTGGTCATCAAAGCTGTGAGATAATAATGAAGAAAAACACACTCTTGTCACACAAAGTTTGCTTTCAGATGCTTGATTTCGGGACCTCAAAATCTAATCCTGAGATCTCGAAATCAAATTTGTGGAAAATATTTTCTTTCTCGAAAACTACAATACTTCAGAGGGAGCCGTTTCTCACAATGTTTTATCAATCAACAGCTCTCTATTGCTCATTTCCGAGTAAGTTTTTATGCTAACAATTATTTTGAGTAATTACCAAGTGTCCAGTTCCTTTCAGATGGTAAAATACTGATGATGGAAGCCCAATCAGATTTCTTCTTCTTCCTTTAAATTGCTGCTTCATAAATGAAAACTACTCCACTGAAAAAAACATACCTGTCTACAATAATTATCCACAGTCCTCCAGAAATGATTAAAATCCATCAGAGCAAACGGGTTGTAGATCCGGGGAAAATCTCTGTACGCCAACACCTTACCCTGAGGAAGATTTAAATAAAAATGAGAAAGTAAAATTAGCTGTCGCAAACTGCTTACAAACCAAAAGGATCTATGATATAAATGCAAACAAAGTTAATGGCCTGATGTTCCCCCCCCCCCAAGCAGAGTCTTTCTCAAAGGCTAAAAGAGAAAGACTCTGCTAAGGGTTGAAATGTCATTAACTATTTTTTGCAGAATAAAATATAGACGGTATTTCATCTCAATCTAATGAGGTTTGAGATAACACCATGTACATGAAATATCTCTCCACGTGAAATGTGGGAGGTTCTGGAAGTAAAACCTGGTGTTGTGACAACTCAACGCTTTGACCAGTATGTTCTGGTTGTCCATCATTTACAGGAGAAAGCTTGACTCTTATGCTAAGTAGATTGTATAAGTACTGTGAAGATTGCTCTATGAAGCTGAAACTGGTTCCCGAGTGCAACTGAGTGGTTAAGAGCACCAGACTCAAGCTCTGGTGTTCCTGATCAAAAGAGTGTGTGTTCGGTCCCAGTCATGGCACTTGTGTTCTTGAGCAAGATTGCCACTATTGCTTTGTTCTTTGTATGGGACATTAAGCCTTAGGCCCAGTGTACTAGTATTGGTAGTGCACATAAGAAATCTTAGAACACTAATCATGGAAGAGTAGGGATTTACCCACGCTAGCGTTTCTGGTTTACATAGCAAGCACCCTTGTTTTAAAGTGTTCTCAAGTTTGTGAGCTACGGTGATTAAGCTCACTTATATGACATTCTTGGTTTCATTACCAAAAAATATACAAAATCAATAATAATACAGTGCTTATCACACATTAGTGTATAATAACAAAAAAAACAAAAAATAGTATTTGTACCTTGTCCATGAAAACAGCTCTTTCATTGTCGTTGACTTGATGGAGGTTCAACCCTAGCTCATTAGCGAGCTTAGATATGCGCTTCTGGGAGGGGCCTATGTAAGATCCTCCCATATCTGCATATTGAAATGAGGGATCCTGCATAATTACAAAAAGAGATATGGTGTTGTGAATAATATGCGAGGACTCTGGTATTATTCAAGTATGTACCCTGCTGGCCCTGCCATTTCACTTGTGAAAAATTGTACATTGTTTTATTTATTAACTTACTAGTTATTTACTATTGGTTTTGAATAATTATCTCTTTTTTTTGTATTGCTTTGTGTACTATATGTTTATCTATATTTATATCATTGTGTACCCCAGATGTGGGGCAACAGATCTACGGATCATAGTATGTATTTTCTTTTATTGTCCCTTGCCCATCTCGGGGTATAAAGTATCGTATTTTGTACTGTTATGGCAAATAAAATAATGATAATTTGATATGTTTGTGTCTCATTTTCTAAATCTTGTGAATCTTGCAGTATTTGAACAGCTTTATGATGTATAATAATTATGAAACAGCATTTATAAAGCACACTCTGGATCACAGATCCCTGGATGCACTTTACAATTTTAAAAAGATTATATTTATCAGATATTGACCTTCATTGATCATCGCTTACCCTCTTTGTGTAAGTGCGTCCCCCAACTCGATCCCTGGCCTCAAGAACAAGTACATTCTGTCCCTGGGCATTCAGAAGCTTGGCAGCTGACAAACCTGTCCGATGTATATATGGCAACATTTATCATATAGGACTTATTATGAATAAAGAACCCAACCAGGGAACAATTATTGTACCGAGAGGACTGATGGCAACTCTTTTCACTGTAGGGCTAAAAGACTCTGGCAATCTAGTTAAAGGAACATTACAGAATTGGTTTTGCTCACAAAACAGTTGCTGGCAGTGTAAGCACTTTATGTAATCCACATACATACACTGACAAACCTGTAGAAGTTTGAGATCAATCGGCCATCTGGGTCACAATGCATCGACGCCAAAACAAAAATGAATAAAACGCTCACTGAGCGATAAACTCCAAACGCGAAGTTGGATTATTTATTTCTCATCAAATATGAAATTTCAGACAGAAATATTTCGAGGAATGTTTTCTAATAACATCATCATCATTAGACCGCGTAAGTTTTATGTAAATCTGTGACCTTCACGATTTTTGTTTCTTACCAATTTTTTACTCTGCTATTTCTGATTACATACAGGGATGGGGATGGGACAGAGAAGGGAAGGGGAACATTACCTTGAAACAATTGAGAGGCAAAGGTGACATAAAATAGGGACGACACAAGAAAAGATGGGAAAGGAGGAAGGAAATGAGAAAACATTACTTATGGAAACAGGGGAAAGGCAGAGGGGAAAGACAAATTGGGAAGATGGGTGGAGAGGCAGTCATCAAAAGATCTATACCTCAAAAACAGTAAAACCCTAAAAACAACCAAAAACAAAAACTCTATCATTAACAAAAAATTGCACTTTCTTTCGTTCTCATTTTGCGTGACAAGAGGACAATCATTTACAAATTTACCCAGTCAGTTTCCCTTGTGGTTTATATTGATATAAGAGGACCAGCAGTTAGCTTTCTAGGTGTATATTCATCAAGCATCAAGCAAGTGTTTTGAGCAGGATGGATCAAGCCCCCCCCCACCCTCTATCTGGTTATGCCACTGGCCACTGCACTTCATTTTGTTAAAAAACCCTCTTCAACTTTCACCCTCTTTCTTAGTTGCGATAACAAAACCCTCCTCCCGACGGCTTTGCCTTTGGGAGGAGGGTTACGTTATTGCAACTACCTTTTTCTAAACACTGGCTAAGCACCTTCGCTTGACCCACTGCTTTCCGAATTAAACATCATAGTCAGGACTTACCACTGACTCCTGCACCCAAGATGATGACATCATATTGAGGGGCCATTACTAACGACTAATCAAACACAGATTGAAAGCTCATCTGACAGCTTGAAATACCTGATGCAAATAAAGTCAGAAAACGATGGATTCTTTTGAAATTCAGGTAGAAAGCAAAATATTTACAAGCAACAATTTATACTTAAAAAACTTAAAGGAACGTTACAGAATTGGTAAGAAACAAGAACCGTGAAGATCACAGTTTTACATAAAACTTACATGGACTAATGATGATGATAGTTGAAAACATCTCTTGAAATATTTCTGTCTGAAACGTCACATTTGATGAGAAATAAATAATCTAACTTCGCGTTTGGAGTTTATCGATCAGTGAGCGTTTTATTCATTTTTGTTTTGGCATCGATGCATTGCTAAATTTGTAATCGTTTTTTTCACTATTCTCTCGTGACCCAGACAGCCGATCGATCACAATTTTCTACAGGTTTGTCAGTTTATGTATATGGAGGATCACATATTAAGTGCTTACAGTACACTGCCAGCAACTGTTTTGTTAGGAAAAACCAATTCTGTAATGTTCAAAAACGATAATTAATGTGGCTAATTAAAAAACAACAATAACACATTTATCCTCCAGTGTTTTGTGTTGGCACTGCCGCCAGGTCACCCTCTCCTCTACTCCCCCTTCCTTTCTGGAAGGCACTAAATACTAAACTCCACAGCGGTTCGGCCCATCGGAGAATACCCGAGCGAGAATGACCTTATGACGTCATTTTGCATATGCTTGCATCTTTTAGACATGAAAATATTAACAACCAGGTCCTAGTGGTTAGTCCACTCTTATGTAACAACTCCCCAAACCTGCTGCTACAAATGTACTTGAATAAAGAGGTCTGAACTGAAGCAGTACTTGCATCTTTTAGACATGAAATCATTAACAACCAGGTCCTAGTGGTTAGTCCACTCTTATGTAACAACTCCCCAAACCTGCTGCATGGGGGATCGTCGCGAACCGTGCCGGAATATTCCGAGAGCACACGAAAAGTTCCGAACCGCTGTAGAGGTTAGTTTTTAGTGCCTTCCTTCCTTTCTACCACAAAAGCTGTCTAGTGATGGGGTGTAGTGTCTACTCTCTCTCTTTATTTTACTCTCAATGCTCTCAACTCAATAAATTAAAAGGCAAAGCAATAAAAATGTCTTTAAAGTTTAATTTAACCTCGTATAGCATCAGTATGTACAATACAATAGTTCAAATTATTTGATCAGCATAAAAACTATTGTTCTATCTAACCAGAAGTTGCACAATTTGTGAAACCATGGTGAAACTGGTTGCCGAATTTGGTTGATGAGCATTACATCATCATACATGCAGAGTGCAGTGCAGTGGCAGTGCATCAACAACTAGTTGTGGGTGTGTGTGCTTTGCTTCTTTTTTTTGACCATAATTAGACGTTACTATAAATAATGCTTAAGGCCCTATTCAGTATTTGATAAAGACATGTCAAAATATGATTTCCACACGATAAACCCTTGTGTTTGTTATAATCTTCAAAATCTCACCTAAAGTTGTTGACGTTTAGGTGGCCTGATGTTAACCCTCCTCCCTTTCTTCCAAAACCGGTATCGGGCTAGTTGCATGCGCCACCAATTGGCAGAAGATGACCAATGGAACTTTACAAGTCTGCTTTACGTGGGCGGCCGCGGGCAAGATGATATTGGCCAAAAATTAACATCAATGGGAAAAACTTCAACCTACTAGCTTAAATAAGAAATGAATTGAGTAAAAGCCAATTTTATGACTCGGTTCCAACTACTTGTTGAATTTATCATACAACTATGTTTACATGGCCTCTTGGTTGCAAGCAAATTCGGGCATGGTTGGCAAAGCGGTCTGCTCAAACTTTAGACCTATCAGCATATCCCCAAAGTTTTAACAATAATTGATGCCCTTTTGTTTTTATAAGGTATGACATAAATTATAACAAATTGCTGTGGGTATTCTTAATTTTAAGAATTGCTTTATTTAAAAGAAAAAAGAGCTAATGTTTCACCGCCTGAAGCCTTTCTCAAAGTATCTGAAAGCACATTAATATGCAACAAACATCATGCGTCTAAATGAAACAGTACAAATGCATGGGTTCGAATCCGGTGTTTTCTTCTTTCCGTTATTTTATCGCAACTTCGGTGAACAAGATTGGGTCCACATTTCACAGATTTGTTTACATTGGCTACGTTAGGCAAGTGCGGATAGGCCTACTGGTGTTTGGCAATCCAAAAGTAGGCCTAGTACACTGACTTTCAGACCCGTACAGTTGTGAGCTTCCGTCGGAGGCTCCTGGTGGGATTTGAACCCATGCATTTGTATGGTGTTTCATCCAGACCATGCTGTCTTACATTTGAAATGTAACAGAAAAAAAATACCACATTGTTTAAAAAAGTAACACCCTCTTATAGATTTCCATGGCAGGCAAGAATAACAAGTTTTGAAAAGTGTCACTTTCTTCATAATTTAGTCTGTTTATAAACAATAAGTAGTTACACTGTTTGGCCTGCAGTAAATCCAGGATTTGTGGCTCAATGTGATGTCACAGGTAACATGATGACACACATGATGACCTTAGTTGCGAGTGATCTTGTGGCAGGGCCTGTCCCCCACTTCCGTGTTGCTTCCTTATAGGCGTGGGTCCGGCTCCCATTTCCCATTCTTTACAGAAAAGGGTTTCCCCCATCAAAATTTTGAAACCAGGAATACACGGTTCTCGGCAGTAAAGCCCATTGTTTGAATGTCTGAAACACAGGTCAGCCTAAAATGGAACTTTTTCTGTTTCCGCCTTCACTCAAAGCTGGGACAGTAGGCCTCGTTCAACTCAGCTAAAACTTTCATTTCATTTCATTTTCAATTTATTCGCCAGCAAGCATTAAAAATCACATATAGAAAATTGCAAATTAAAAGATCTACAAGAACAAGCACTACAATAGTTTTAACAAGAATACAAAACTTCTCTATAAACGGTTTAACAAAGTATAAAAAGAGAGTGACACTGACATTATAGTAAAAAAGGTTGGTTCCGCCGTTCTCACCCCGGCCAATTTAACATTATAGTTGTAGGCTGTTACCCTTAAACATAAAACCAATTATACTTTTAGAAAACTTTTCTTGCTGTGTTTGTTTTCGAGGATGAGCTTTCTTTATGTCAGACGAAGACCATATTATGCAAATAGCCATAAGCACGTCAGGTCCCTTCGATGATCGAGCATAATGGATATTTTAGCGCACTATTGTTGAAGAGTAAAGAAAGTTTCGAGAATGATATTTTGGCTATTCCTATCGCATAATGTCCTTTAAAGGCAGTTTACACTATTGGTAATTACTCAAAATAATTACTCAAAAGAATTATTAGCATAAAACCTTTCTTGGTGACGAGTAATAGGGAGAGGTTGATGGTATAAAACATTGTGAGAAATGGCACCCTCTGAAGTGCCATAGTTTTTGTGAAAGAAGTAATTTTCCATGAATTTGATTTCGAGATTTAGAACTTGAGGTCTCGAAATCAACCATGCATCTACACGCACACAACTTCGTGTGACAAGAGTGTTTTTTTTTCTTTCATTATTATCTCGCAAGTTCGATGACCGATTGAGCTCAAATTTTCACAGCTTTGTTATTTTATGAACTTGTTGAGATACACCAACTGTGAAGGCTAGTCTTTGACAATATACCAATAGTGTCCACTCTGCCTTTAAAAAATATGATGGGTAGAATAACACGCGAATCAAAGCTTTACATTTATGTTTTTTATATGCGATGTCACTATAATAATATCATTCTCATAAAAATACTCTGATGACTGTTGTTGCAATCTTTGTGCTTGAATTTGAAAGGCGCATTTCCGTCTATTTACTAACCGGTATTTCCCCCATCTGCCCCACTTTATGTCCGACGTCCTTGTTCAATGGTTGTATCATTGTCAACAATAGCCTTTCTTTCATTCAAGCTTCTTTGCACGCAGACGCAGACGCATGCAATTATGTCCTCTATGAATTACTATCCGGAGGACGTTATTGCATATGCAATAATGTCCGCCGGACGGTTTTGCATATGTAATCGTGTCCGCCCGGACGCTGCTGCATGATACAATTGTGTCCGCCCCGTGCAAAACCGTCCTTGCAGAATATTAAACGCCCTTGGTCGACGGAACACGTTTGCCATTTTTTCACAAGCTGACTGTTCATGTCATGAATGACATGGAAAATGTTCGGCCGTTTGGGTATTCGCTGCATGCACGCTCGCTTACGCGCGCACATACATGTACAGTAATGTACATGTCCACCGGACTGTTTTTGCATAGACCCGGACACAATTGCATATGCAAAAGTGTCCGGAGCGGACAGTATTGCATGGCAGACACAATTGCATCTGACAGCGGCATTCAACACTGCTCGGTCTCTCTGCCACATCTTTGTGGTAAACAGTGTAAACTAAAGGAGGAACTGGTTCAGCAAACTTGATCAGAACTGAAGATAGCCTACGGAGTTAAATATGTATCAAATCGTTTTAAAGAAAATCCGTGATTTGAACACAATGATTCATCCAAAACTTGCCAAAGAAAAATAAAAAACATTGAAAGTTTGTTGTAAACTTACGGATATGGACTCATTCTTTGAGTTGACTATGTTTTGGCGAGACCAAGCTAGTTTAGAACCATGTCGTGACGTCAACATTTCGACCACGCCTTGTTTCTACGAGCTATTATTCTTTTGACGGTTTCGGGGAGGTGTTTATTAAATGGGTTTATTAATGAGTCCGTTAAATAAACATCAGAAAACTGAAATACTGGGACTAATATACACTTGATACAATTATGGCAATAGAAATTGTGATATTTTAATTGGATACGATCGAGAAAAAAAAATGAAATTTAAAAAGTTAGGCATCGACCGAACACACTACTTCATCAGTCCAGTTGTTTCACAACTACCGCGAACTTAGTTCCGTGGCCTTTTTGTTCCAACGTGATCGCTCAATCCATAAGCTTTTTACAGGAACATGTTCCAAAATTACTAAAATTAAAAGGGTATTTTTTTCAATGAAAACGAATCATTTTATTTAATTGTGTTCACTGTTAATTCGTTAGTTTGCAGACTTTCTCATAAACTAGTGTGTTACTCTGTTTGTTTCCAAATGGTAAAAATAAAAACGAAAACACTTTATAAAAAAAATTATGATGTAGACTGTTACAACGAACAATAATGTCGAACCAAGTCATAACAACAATGAGTTGCAATCCTTGCAAATTAAAACATAATTTTAAAATTAACATAAATTAACGTAAAAAGTAAAATAATTACACAGCAAAAAATGTCCAGGATGTTGTTGGATGACAAATCGACTTGGGTTTACCGTTTAGGACACAATGAGTTAAAAAACATGGATCCGTTTTGAGTAAGCTTACCTTGGGACGATTCTTACGAACAAACTCTGAGGCGGTTCGGCCATTTTCCGTGACAACGCAGATTTGCAAGCGAAAACATGACAATTAATTTTCGTTAAAACCATTGGACACTTTCTGAACAGAACAACACTTAAAAGTTCACAGATTAACTACTTACAGGGTTTACAGAAGTTAATAGTGAAAGACTTCCCTTGAAATATTATTCTATGAAATGCTTTACTTTTTGAGAAAACATTAGAACAGTTATCAATTCTCGATATTGAGAATAACGGATTTATTTTAAACACATGTCACATGGCGAAACGTGCGGAAACATGGGTTTTCCCGTTATTTTCTCCCGACTCCGATGGACCGATTGAGGCTAAATTTTCACGGGTTTGTTATTTTATATAAAAGTTGTGATACACGAAGTGTGGGCCCGTTTGGACAATACTGTTGACCGATGTGGTGCGATTGCTTTATAAACAACGAGATAGTTCTGACTCGTCAAAAATGGCGTCAAAAGGTCTCTTTATATGCCGTCCTGCATCAATCACGCAACTTCAACCCTAGTTCATCACAACAGAATTACAGACGAACCTTCGCGAAAGTTTCAGTCTGATCTGAATTCTAAACGCGTTTGACTTGAAGGTCAAACGGTCTTGATTTCTGACCCAGGATTTATGCTGATGTCAGTCTTCCAAGAACTAAAAAATTAATTGTACCTGGCCTAATTTCATAGAACTGTTAAGCACAAAAAGCTTAGCACAGAAATCTTGCTTAGCAATAGCAGAGACAAGTTACCAGACAAAAATAGTACTCAGGCTATTTTATTTGAGACTGGTTCCCCGCAAATTTTTGCGTATCAGAAAAAAATTGCTAAGCACAGATGTGCTTTATGAAATTTGACCAAGGTCAGAATTGACCCGGTTTCCAGGTCACATGACAGCCTTGGCCATCTATGTGCACAGGCCGACCTGGAAATCGGCCCCCCAAAAGGAGGGGGTTTATACAGCGCTCATTATAATATCTATTTATGGCCAGTGACGTATTACACACATATAAAAATAAACCGATTGCAAAGTTCTGTCACAATACAGCGGTACAAGCCCCAACGTGCGTGAATCGTCCATGCTCAAGTATCCTTCAGTGCTTTAATTTATTTGCTTTTTGACAGCAGTACCAGGGTGAAAATCGTCATTTTTTGAAATGAGTGTATCTACCGCACACTTTTTACTGTTCATGATGGCTTTCGTAAGTGGTAAGTTGCACATTAATTATCATGAGAAACTTATTTTCAAAGTGGGGTTTTCCCCCAACTTTTAAAGAGTATATAGGCGTATACCTAAGAGTAGGTCTCACTGATTTTGGACTCCCATAATTAATACTTTCCAGTGTTCATGTGAATTTGTTGCACCTTTCGTACAACGAGAATAGTTTTATAAATATGAACAAATTATGTTAGTGAATAATAGTTTGAGTTGGAAATCGAATTTACTCTGTATCGATGCGTTTTCCATGTGGGTGAGTGCTGAACTTGCAATTAAACCAACGAGGAAGAAATATATTACACCAAGGTAAAAACAAAGAAGCAATATGAAGTTTTCTTAAAGAAATTTAGTGATAAAGTCCTTTGCCTTCGATGGCCGACTATCAGAAGTAGACGCACCGGAACTGAGGAGTTAAGGAGGGGCCTGAAGTACAAGGATTTCAACCTAGCGAACATTGGAAAAAAATCTAAAAGTTCATAAGATAGGTAAATAATATCTTGCAAATGAAAGCAAAGCAAAGTTTCTCTGAAAAGTAACTGTAATAACAAAACTAAAAGAGGAATATTTCCGCCTAACTGCGAATCAAGTAGGACACCCAACCTTCTCTTTAAGGAGAACGGATCCCGGTTTGTATCCTCGTTCAAAAAATTCCGTACTTTTTATCTGTCCTGCTGATTGTGATTTAGATAATCAAATAAAGAAGCAGACAAACTCCAAGCTTAAATAATGACCTTTTTGAACATTGAAACAAATTCTGGTAAAAACTGATTGGGACAGAATCCTCTGACATTAATAAAATATAGACATTCTTTACAATTTAAAATGTAGTGTTTTAACCTATTCTTTTTGCACTTCGCGGTCCTTGCCGACATCGAACGAGCACGCGATGCAAAAATTAAGTGCCGGCATGAAGTTAAGTATTTCACTCACTCTTATTATGATAATTAATAGCAAAAAGGATTTTGTTGTTGTTGATGTATATAAAATACAGTAAACTTTTAAATGACAAGATGTTAAAACGTTCAAGGGTTAATTGAAACTAACGATCAGCACGTTGGAATTACATCTGAGTTGGTCATCTCTCAGAAAAAGGGCCTATGTAATTATGCAACGCAATTCAAAATTTCATCATAATAATTTTGAGACATGTGCAAGCTTGTACTCTTTGGGACAATCTTTTCAAAGTAAATCTCACAACGTAACTTTCTCTTTATGTCAAAGGAATGACAAATGTTCAACAAGTTTACGGTTCACAGTAAACTTTCATTTTTGTTGTTGTAAATTCTAACAAACTTTGACTTGTTTTTCTTTTGTTGATGATTCTTCAAATATAACGTCAATAGGACGTTCAATAATGATTGGTTTGAGAAACGACTCGGTAGTAAAATAATTGAATAGGCTTTATCACACTGCCGCCATCTTGGTCATGTTCCCCGTATATCCATCACAGTGGGTAACGCTAATACTCATTGCACAAAACAAACCCAGACCATTTCTCCTTCCTGCCTCGGTTTCGTTATATTTACTTATTAATTTATTTTAGTTCTTCGGACAATACAATACTTATTATATAACAAGCAGAGGCCGTCCAAGGAAAGGCAAACAAAATGTCATCCAAAAACTGTGCCTTCCAAGCCCTTGCTCATAAAAAGAGCATATAATTAACTATTTGGATGAGAGAAATCAAGATGGCCGCACTAAGATGGGAAAATTGTCTTCCCACAGCCATCTGATATCACATCGCAAAATGCCGTATGTGCGACATATGCTTTTTGCGCGTTTGATAACCTTCTGTTCGACACCATTTCGGGGAAAAGTGTGAAACATGTTTTTGTAATAAGAAAGACGAAGTGATTTCCATTTACGAGAAACTGAAACACACGAAGCAGTTTATTGTTTCAGTGGAACAAGTTTCTTCCGAATGAACGATCTTTATTTTCTAGGATTTTCTGAGCTACAGTGGACGATTCGATATAGGCAATAGATAATTTTAATCCATTACTTAATCAAATGATTGCATATAGTACTTGCAAAGTGTTGCATTTGGATATAATAAGCTGATTACATGCGTACCGTAATAAATGAGTAGGCCTATAACCCTTGAACTCTTCACTATTATACTGTAGGCCTTACCATTCAGCAAATTAAAATGACTTCCCGGACTTTGAGAACAATTTACTCACAAGTGTATTCATGAATGGAAAACTTTACTAAACAACAAACTTATTTCAGCTTTCCATTCCCGTCTTGGTCCCTCTTGAATGCTGAAACATCATGAGAGAAAAATGTAGCTTCAAGAAACCTCCTTTGCTCATTTATCACTAACATATACACGTGTTGCTTAACAATTAACATTTTAGGCCTATTATTCTTTTATGTTCACACTAAACATTTTCTTCAGCAAAAAATATACCACAAATCAGAACAGAAACTTTAAAACAGACATATAAAACACTTTTCTCCGCGAAGTGTTTCCACGGCCCATCGTTCTGAATGTAACCCGCATAGTTTTGGTTCAAGCATAGAAAAAGAACATTTCTCTATGGTTCAAGACACCCTGTTATAAGAGTGACGCTTTCTATCGGCGAAGGCACGAGCGTCTTGAACCTAGACTAATATCATAATATACGGAAGGGAATTTCTTAAAAACACACTTGTAATTTTGTTATTGCGTGGGGAAATAACCTGCATTCCCGGGTCAACTTTGCACATTGACCTTTGTCATCAGTGCTTCAAAGTTGTCCATGGTGCCAAAACACATGGACATACAGTTCGAGCAGAACAGCAGACGACATTTTTAATGTTTATGGATTTAGTCTTTATTTTCCCGTTAAAATTGACATCGTGAAAAGTATCACCCCAATTCAAAGGACAGTGTTTGTATGTGTTTATTGGTTTGCCAAATGTTTCAATAACTTGTGTTTTACTTTATTTAGGAACAAGAGTTCAGCATCTGTCATGCAAGGACCCCGTGACCTCCACTGAAATCGAGTACAGTCCCATCACCCACGTATGCTGTGATGGTCACGTACACGATGCAAGCGACGGCATTGGTCAAAACTGCTGTAAGTTTTATTTTTAAACAATAATGGCGCACGTGCCAAAAGCACAATTTGTTTTGTCCCCAATTTCATCATCTTGCATGGTGGGACGTCCCTTTTGAACATGAATGAGAAACATGGCAAGGGATTTACCTACAGTGATTATGAAATATCTGATAACAATGGCCATTTACAGAATTTGTTCCCTTTTTGACAAAAATAGTCTTAGCATTGATGCACACGATAGCACCATACCATTAACGGTTGAGTGACTCTCATAACATACCATTTTCGAAACAATGGCTTTGGCAAAATCAGTTATTTTAACTAGTTATGCGCTTGAAGCAGTCCTAAAACTACTTTCAATATTACTGTATTGTATACCAACTAAGCGAAATACTGTATATAAAATGGCTTCCTTTTTATATACAAATAAAAAGAAAGCCATTCTGTATACAGTATTTCGAGCATACCATTTTCAGTTTTCAAAATATTCTCGCCAAGTTATTTCAAAATAAATAGATTTGAATTTCTTTCGGTTTACTTCAAAAGGCCTTTATTTGTGGGAATAATTTATCCCCCAAAGTTGAAACTTAAATTTCAAACCCTAAGTCGTCCTTGGAAGTTGTTTGGACTGGGCCTTAGCGATTAGCCCACAAATCCCGAACAATGCCAAGTCTTACACCCCCGTACGTCTTCTGAGAAATGTCAATAAGTGGCAAGGTAAGTGGGCAAGTCAGAATTTACGTCATCGGACGAGTTATGTAAACGAGAACAAATTCGAAGAATCCAACGCCTGATTTAAAAAAAAAACAGAGAGCAATATCATAGAGCAGCTTCAGCACATAAATGTAACCGATAGCAGAATGTTTGCTTACAAAGTTGCCAGCTAAGTTTTTTGCTTATTTTCGCTCAGCTTGAGACTTTAAGCAGTGTCGTCTGCTTGCGTACTTCAAGGTATGCAGTGAGCAGAATGTTGCTTATAATTTATATACCAGAACAAGGTTACCAGCTAAAGTACCATGCCACACGTGCAATTTGTGACTGGTTTCCTGCTTATTTTCGCTCAGCTGGGAATTCTATAAAATTAAGACCCCCGGGGAATTTGCTCGACACTTCTTTAGAAAATCCCCAGCCTCCAAACTTTTAAGGAGACGAAGAAGGCAATATGTAACAACCAGCATAAAACCATATGGTAAAACTTGTCTAATAAAAGCTGTGATTACAGTTCTGTCGTGAGAAGTCAAAGATGCCATGCTCGTACCTCCCCCTAAAATCAATGGTCTTCATTTTGGTGTTTGTTTGGTTAAGCATCGTGCCAACGTTGTGCCCCACTTCAAAACTTGAACTTCCCCTTCTGACGTCTACACTACGTCATTGACAATGGGCCAAGGATCAAATGGCAACACGTCACCATCACGAGTTGTTGTTGATGTTTTGTGCTGGGAGTGGAAATTCCCTATTTTCTTTTAATTGAGATTTTCTTTTTTAAGTTATGAAATTGTAACTTTTTTTAAAGCAACAGTAGAGTGAGAAATCAACTCGAGCGTGAATTCACGGTGAATCTGAACTGCAATTTGTACTTAACTTCCTTTTCCTGATAATGTTTCCCACTGCAATTTTTAATAAGCATTCGAGGGTTGTTATAGCTCCATGGTCACAGACAGTAGCAGGAAACCCCAAAATGGAAACGAAAAATTCGTAAAAGTTTTGGTACATTAAATAACCCCAAAATTATGTCTTTGCTCCCACTCCCCTTCCCCGCCCCATCCCAGCCACCCCAAAGCGAAAGTGATGGTTATGATTCCACTTGTTCATATTATGCGACAAGCGGCATCCGGCATCGTTGGTTTTGAGACGAGTAATATTCCGTTCCCTCCAAAAGTGTTCTTCTACCACACATTATGAGCAACCTGGGGTCACATTGTGGACGCCAACGAAACACTCAGATTGTTTACATTCTTCAGTAGTGAAACCGTGCTGAAACATTCGTTCTTATTATTAAAGAAGACTAGCAGATGCTATTTTATCTCTAAATTTGATAATATAGGCATTTTGTAAAATGAAATTCAGAAGCAAATAAATAAGTGAGTTTTAAATTGTCATTCTATGAAATACACTAATTTTAAAGTGTTTTTTGCGTAATACTATAATAGCTGACAATGTTTATGTCATCAAGTACGTGACAATTTCAATAACCTAAACTGCTGTTTGAACACTACATCTTGACTAAATGCAGACACTTTTGTGCGTTTTTAGGCGGGAAACAGTTATACGACAATTTGTCATCTAGTTGCTGTGGGCAGGAAGTTCTGTCGGTGTCTGGTCAGCGACAGTGTTGCGACGGCGACATCCCCTATGACGTCACAACCCAGATGTGCTGTGGCAGTAAAGTGTACACTATGACAGACGGTAAGCTAGTTCTGCATGGGGAACAATAGTTACCTTTAACAAGATTTTTCTTCTTCAAGAAATTCATTTACACCATCTATCGAGAAACGTGTACATGTACCACCAGTCTTTGAAATCAGTTAAGCACATTTCGTTTAAAGGCACTGGCCACTATTGGTAATTACTCAATAATTGTTAACGTAAAATCTTACTTGGTAAACGAGAGCTGTTGATAGTATAAACAGGCTCCTTTTTGAGAAAAAGGTATTTTCTCATCCAATTAATAAAAATACTTCAGGCCTGTGAAGCCTTTCACTATGCATCTGAACGAGTACAAATTTGTGCAACAGGTGTTTTTTTTCTTTCATTATTCTCTTGCAACTTCGAATTGAGTTAAAATTTTCACAGATTTGTTACTTATGCATGTGTTGGGATACACCAAGTGAGAATACTGTAAGGTGCCCAGTGCCCAGTGCCCAGTGCCCAGTGCCTTTAAGAAACTGATTTTAAGGATGCTTTTATACAAAATTTGTCTTGTCTCTCTCAAGCTCCACGTTTTGATTCGGAAGATAAACACCAGTATCAACTTTATACCAAGCTTTTAAAATTGGCACTTTTTTGTTCATGCATGAACCACACTTTTTACACCATGTCTTCAGCAATTTAACAAATAATAGCTAAAACAATATTTTTAGGAGATGTATTATAAAAACATTCAGTGAAAAATGAAAAAAGAGTTCAGGGTGTCACAGTATGAATTTGAAAAACTGTTTTGAAGGCAAACAAAAAATTGTATAATTATTCAGTTTGGGGTAACAACATGTGTATATATATATATATAAACTTTGCTGTGTAGAATTCTGAAGATTGATTAGTTCTGAAATGAACAAATCCAAACAGCAAAGAAGATATAAACATGTGGTATTACTGCAAACTAAAAATATATTGATACCTCAACATGCAATGCCTCAAAACTCATACAAAAGAAAATAAATTTTTACAAAATCTTAAGAAAAAGGGTTAGTCAATGGCCTGACGTTTCGACCCTAGCAGAGTCTTTCTCAAAGGCTAAAAATGATAAGGCTAATTCTATTTTCTGAAGAAAAAGATAAATACTGAGGATCAAGACTAGCCTGAAACCCTCTTGTTGTGTACAATTTCTCTCCCCAGACTTGAACACATGCTGTGGTGGACATGCTATGGATGCAGCCCATGACACATGCTGCTCAGTAACCAACTCCATGGGAATGTCTCTCATACCTAGGAAGGGCAAAGGTCAATGCTGTGGCTCCGATTTGACCTTTGACCCTGTGATTCAAAGGTGTTGTCAATCAGGCGATGGAATACTCAGTGAGGTAAATTTTCAGAACATTTTATGGGAGAGTGAGAGTGGTCCACAATAATTTGAGTCATCGTAACATCAAGTCAAAGTTCCAAATTGAAAGAAAGAAATCAAATCCTAATGCAGTACTGCCCTCTACTGTTTATATTAAACTAACAATGATATACTGTACAATCATTGTTTCTGATTGTATGATTATCCTTTCATCTTTTGGTAATTCACTCCAAGAACTTGGAGTACTGCCCTCTGTTGTTTGAAAAAAGAAAGTACTTCCTTGATGAAAAGCCCAGCATGATTCATTTCCTTAGAACAAAGGCAGTACTGCCCTCTACTGTTGAGATATCACAATTAATTACACCAACAACTTCAGTTGTTTTGATACTTGTTCACAAAACCTTCAAAACAAACCTAGTTTTTGTTCAGAAGGAAATCTTTAAAAACTGGGTTGACAACAAATTAAAGTTAAGAGGGAATATCAAAGGCAGCTCATAGAAGTTAATGGCAAAACCCTGTATATGTTACAACCTTACTGTATTTCCTTTACATGTTTAAGGTTGTTTCAAGAAACAGTAGAATGGCTTGCTGTGGTGGACAATCCTATGACACGTCACACCAACTCTGTTGTGGTGAAACGGTATCTAACATGACATCGGAAAGAATGGAGTGCTGTGGAACTGTAACTTATGACCCCCACACAGACTTCTGCTGTGCAGATGCAGTTTCTCCAATCGGTAATCACATCTTCCATAGCTAGGGTGGGGTGGCAGTTAGGGCTGGAGTTTGGGTGGTCCAATCTTCCTGAAGTTAAACTAAAAACAGGGCATCTGGTTACAAAATGGAATCATTATTTTTGAAGATTATAGCTTTTACCCATGGTTGTTAAAAATCACTTTTGTCCATGGCAGCTGAGAGCTGAATAATGGGAAAATATTAACAGTAGGAGGAAGAGTCATAGATTTAAAAATTAAAGACCATAAAAAGTAATTGATGAGAACATACTGAAGCTGTTGATAGTATCAACTATTTTGAACGAGGATTCCTTTGTAGTAATATGGTTTTGAATGATTTTTCACCTCAACACATTTGAAAAGGAGAAGATTTTTTAGGGTTGACTGAAACTGGAGATGCGGTTGGTACCTACTTTCTTTACCTCGCTTAATGTTTTTTTGTGAAAACACTGGAACAGTTTTTTGCTCTTTTCTCAGAGTGTAGGAGACTCAGCTGAAACTTTCACAGGTGACTTTTATTGATAATTATTTTGCTTTTATATCACCATTACGTAAAATTAGCATTATGTCGAGAAAAATCAATCTAAAACCCTACCTTCAATCCATCTGCAGGTAATGGAAAATGTTGCGATGGTCAGGTGTACCACCCCAACAGAGCATCATGTTGTCTTGGCATCCTTCAGGATGGAATACCGGAGGTTAGCGGAGTTCAGGGATGCTGCGGACAGCTCTCATACCTGCAAACAGAATCAATATGTTGTCAGGGTCGACTGCATCCAAAGACCGAAGCAATGCAGTGTTGTGGCCAAGGTAACGTCAAACTTTGTTAATTAATATATCAGCTTGGTGCAAACACATTTTAAAATTGATTTGTTGCCCCTTTTTTTCCTGAAAATGTTTTCTTCGTCTGCTCATATGTACCTGTAGATAATCTTGTAATTGTTATTAATCTGTGTTTTTTTAAAGCAAATTTTAATTTTCTGTCTTCATTTGTGCCTTGTGCACTTTGACTGGTTTTCCAGTTTTTTTTCCCCAGCATTTTTGACTAGATTTCAATTTTATCTTTTTACTTTGATGTTCAAAATGTCCCCAATTCAGCCTTTGCTGTACCAGAGCTTGCTAGAGATTAACAAAAAACCAAGGTAGTGATGAGAGTTGTAAATGGTCCACAAAAAAAATAGTTTTATTCATTTAGCCTACTTACAAACTTGATTCACAAATGTAGCAATACAAACAATATTAAACAAAAATAATAAATAATTTTTAATTTTTTTTTTTAAACGACACTGGTTCCACTTCATCTTCAACAGATGCTTTCAACAGTAACACTCACCTGTGTTGTGCCGGTACCCTCCATAGTAAATCAACCCCAAGTGACGTTTGCTGTGGAGAGAGGCCTTACGATCCCATCACACAAACCTGCTGCCCCAATGGTCGACATGGCGAGGAGGTTTTCCCAGTCGGATGTGGTCAGTGTTGCCGAGATAAGGAAAAGGGCATGTTGGCGTATAATCCGAGCAAGGCAACCTGTTGTGTAGGAAGATCAAATGGTGAGACTTTTAACAATCTGAGAAATCTCAGATGTTAAAATTTTGAACAGAATTTCTTTATTAATGCAGTTTATGAAATAAGTTTATGTAACAATAAAACAATGTCTTCTCCCTCTCACCCCCCCCCCTTTATCTTCATCACGGACCACCCATCTCTAAACTACTACCGCTAACAATAACACTTTTTCCCTTTTCCTTATAGATGTGTTCTACCCAGATGTTCCAGCGAATACAAGCTCTTGTTGCGGACGATATCTTCTTCAAGACACACATCTGTGTGATATAAACGCTAACCGTCCTGTGAAGAAGACATCTTTAACGGATGATCGGCTCTGCTTGAGCAGGAACTGGCGTCGAACAAGGAGCTATAATTCCCAAACGCAGGTAGGTTTTCTATTTTTGTGTTGATTAAAACCCTTCACAGGCCTATTGGCTCAAGGGCCCAATTTCAAAAAGCTGTTAAGCAGAAAATACCCCTAGATGAACCTGTTTAGTGCTTGGCAAATTTGTGTGTTTAAAGGCTTTACGCAATTGGGCCCAGGTGACCTCAATCCTCAAATATTCTCATCTCCTAGGTCACTCCTCACCAACATTTTAGGATTTTGATGAGATTGGAATGACTAGCCCAGTAATAAGCACTTGCTATTTGGGCATACAATGTACATGTATGATCTAGTTGATGTATTCTGAAAGCACCATTATCATAGAATTGCGTATAATCTTTTTATGTTCTCAAAAAGTGTCATAATGTGTAGTATGTATGTTATCACGAGAGGGCACTCAGGAAAAAATTTGAGCTTTGGGATGAAAAAAGGCAACATAAATCAGCAAGATTTTGCTTTGGTGAGAAAGACTGTACCAAAAAATTGTTTCAACAAAATTTAAAAAAAGCATACGAAAAAACTGGTCATTTTAGAATCAAAATTCAGAAAAAAGCGGGCACTTAAAGAATTACTAATCAGTAATACAAAGAGGATTTTTGAGAGTTTGTGAGAAGTACCTTGTGGCTGAGAAATAAAACTGTTCAATCATTTACTAACAATCATAAAATGTTGTATTGTAGGTTTGTTTTCATGGGATGGTGAGATCAAAGACCCGGATCAGCAACGGCTGCGGACCTCACATCCTAGACCCTCTGACTGAGATGTGCTGTATGGGCACCATTCATTCCCTTCAAGACAAGAATGGCAACCAAAAGATGTGCTGTCATCGAAGCACTCGTTCCTACATACCAAGATACCAGAGTTGCTGTAGTGGGAGAGTGGACAACATCCCTGCCCTTACAGCAAAGTATGTCAAACTAATCTAGTGTAAACAATTCAAATTAAAGTTAGATTGCTCACGAAGGCAACTTCATGTTTATGATTTTGTCCGAGCACATTAAACATGTTTAAGTGTATATACGATTCATAACCTAGTACAAATGCAAACGGCAGTTAACAGCCTGAAGTTTTGACCCTGGCAGAGTATTTCTCTTTAAAGTAATTAAATAAAAGTTAGTTTGCTCACGAAGGCAACCTTACTAGAAGTGTTAAGATTGATATTTAAGAACACCCTGAAATTGCCTTCATTTTTAGATGCTGTAGAAACAGAGCCTACGATACAACCACCCACACCTGCGATAAAAATGGAATCATCCGTTCGGTCTCGGAGATGGCGCTGTTTCCACTCCTGTGTGGGAACCAACCCTACAACCCGTCCGACCACAAGTGCTGTGGGCTGATCCTGATTGGTCCTCACCAGACATGCTGCCGAGGGGTGGTGTACGAAACGGGTGTCAACAAATTTGGGGCAGGGGAGTGCTGTGATGGGGTCAGAGGTTACAACCCAGAGCGAGACATTTGCTGTGGGGGTGTTCTTCATGAACGAGTTGCTAAAGGTAAATCTACTGTTTTGTTTAACGCGTTTTCTGCTATTGTTGGTTTCCAATATGCCCCAGACTCCTCCCCCCACTCTAGCCCTAATCCATTTTATAATTCAGAAGTCATTTTAAAAGTCTGTCAAGGTTAAATCAAAGCAATTTTGTTATTAATTATTAAATAAAAATATTAACACACATTTGTAAAGCGCCATATCTGTCAGAAAAACTCTCCTGGCGCATAAAAAAAAAGAAATCTGCCAATGACAGTTTTTAAGGAAAATTGACAGCAGTGGGTGGAGAACAATACTGCGAAAAAAGAAAAACAATTGACAGAGATAATCGACTGTTACCTACAATGTTCTCCCATAAAAAGTTGGTCCGCCAGTTAAAACACCTGAGAACCAGTTAAAGGCAACAGGCTTGTTCAGAGTTGAAAAGTATTCCTATGCTTTATGAAATAAGGTGAAAAAGATAACGGACTAGTGACATGACAAGCTTACTGAAGGTGCAGACCCTAACCAACACACATTATGCAAATCAGATGAAACTTCATTTAATCTGTCTTCATTTATTTGTCTTTACAGGGACGACTTGTTGTGGCACAACTATAATAGAACAGGCCGATTTAAGTGTCATATGCTGCGATGGAAGTCTCCAATTATCTTTTGGGGGTTTCAGGAGAGACTGCAATGGAGGGACAGCATTTAACCAACTGATAGAAACCGTATGTGATGGAGTTGTCTACCCGCAGCCAAATGGTGACTGCTGTGGCAAATCCCTGTACAACAGCACCGGTGAAATCTGCTGCAGCGGAGTTATGTAAGCATTGGCCTCCCCCCCCCCACTCCGGCCCTTCTTTTGCTAACAGCCTCACTCAAACATCTTCACTCACTCACTCACTCACTCACTCACTCACTCACTCACTCGGTCGCCCATAGGCGAGCTCGAGTATGGCTTTTCCAATTTTGTTCAAATACTTTGGTATTATTATAATATTACTATTATTCGTTTATTAAAAAACATTCAACTTTGCAGCCAAAAGCTGAATTGAGTTTAAAATACAGAGTATTTTTAAATGGTATCCTAAATTAGATACTTTCTGGGTAAACTGATGGCATTATTGTTTTCATTCAATTTTCAAAAAAGCAGACTATAAGTGTAACATGTCCCAGCTAGGCCACTTTTTTTACACTGTCATCTGTTTTTTTATGGCAGAGCAGCCAATCTCTGTGCATTGCTTTTTTCTCTGCCAACTTGCTTTTCACAAATTGTACTTTTTTTTTGAGTTAGGCTGTTTTGCCATTGAGGGGCCTGCCCCTCAGGGTGATTAAAACAATAACAAAAACAAAACCTTTTATTCAGCGAGGAAACAAAAACTCTTCTTTAGTTCTGTTTTGCTTCCTGTCCAATTGATGTCATCAATCAGGTATTGACCAACAATAAATCAAACTTGCAAAATAAGAAGCAGTCCTTCCTCCAAACTATTTACGTTTATTTTCCTTCTCAGGTGATAAACAACAAATGAAAACTTTATTTTCCTTATCCAATTTACCTTTTCTTTCATTTTGGTAACCAATTACGCAATGTCCTGCCACCATATTCTAGTGAGTTACCACAAGAAACAAATATGCCAATTTAGTATTGTTTGTTTCTTAATATCTGTCCACATAATTGGTGGAGATTTTTGAAAAAGGACATTGGTTGACGATAACAGTTCCAGTTTACAAAAATTAACACATCTTTTGTCGCAACAAAAACCCCATTATATCATCCCAGTTTTCACACAAAAATATCAGCGGATAGTATACACAACACAGAAAGTAAAATCTGATTTTCCAATTTCCTCAATGTCCATAGAGAAAGTGTTCCTTTCTCTATGCTATGGCAATAGAAAAGGGACCAGCCTACACACTGCCTGACAGCTATACAATGAAACCACATTTCCTCTACAAAAGTTTGCAACAGTTAACTTCCTTAACGAAAGTGTAACATAAAGTGGCACGTGTGGAATTTAGGACATGACCACCCACCACACAAACATCAACAATAGTGAATCGGCCCACATATGATTTAAAGTTTACACAAGAAAAATCTTGTACCAATTTCACACTCTTTCCGTCAGTGGTGAAATTTAAATTGCCTTATTTTCTGAAAACATGAGTTAAATTTTTTAAGACTTGGGAGGGTTTAGCAACACTTTTAAATTTACGATAATTATCCTCAAATTTTCAAACTTCCATGACAGATATCCTAAAGAGACACCAGATTTGATGTGCTGTGGATCGACGCCATACGACTCCATGGCTTCAGACCAGCAATGCTGTGAGGATACCCTACATAACAACCCAACTGGTTCAATGAGTTGCTGTGGAAACCAACAATACAATCCTCAACGCCATCTTTGCTGCTCGGAGAACGATCCCGCCAGGATCCCGGCCTTCTTACTAGAGGCTTCCGGGAGTAGAACTTGCCGGAGTTTACAGTCCGCCGACGATGACTCAACAATAATGTATACTCTATGTGATGGGAGAATGCATCTACCATCTGCTACCGGGGCGTGTTGCGGGGAGTTGTACATAGACACTGAGACATCGGTGTGCTGTGGGGGTCTAGTCAGAATGAAATTGTACGGAAAGAACTCGGTGTGCTGCGAGGGAATCGTTGTAGATGCCTCAGTGACACTGTGTTAAAGATTGTTATGGATTTTAGACAAAGGTACTTCAAGTACAGACTCAAAGAAAATATATTTACACTAACTGTAAATAATAATTGCTGGTTGAAAACCTGGAAGTAAACATTTTTATTTATTACTAGGTAACAAATACCACAATTGTATCTTTGTGTTGCTATTTACCACGTATTCAATACTTTTCAGTTTTATTGCTTTAGTAGATATATTTGTATGTAATTCACAATATTAAGAAAGGAAAAAAGGGTCAAAATGAATTTTCGTTTTGGGACAATCAAATTTTAGAAAGAAAATTGTTGTCAAAACTTGTACACATGATTTGAACCCAAAATATATTTTTATACTTAAATACACTGTGGTGGGAATGAAGAGTTATTCTCACCAAAATACCTGCCTCTTTACTGTCATATTTTTTTCCATCCACTTTTCAAAAGTTACAACAGACAAAACATATTATTTTTTAATGTACATTGCACAAGTCAAAATGAACAAGCAAAAATATGAAGTGAGCAAAGGTCGAGGAGGAAACATTGCTTTTTGCCCCTAAAACCCAAAAGTTTTAATCTCCCATCAACAGAACAATCCAACAAACTGGTGATTAAAAATAGACCAACTAAAATCAAAGAAAGAAACAAACAAAAATTTGCAAGTTTCCATTTCCTGCTATGTCAAATGTACAACAATCAACATTGTCAAGACATGGCCCTCCGAAACTCCTGCAGTATTCAAAGATGGTACATATTTCAGGACAGTCCCCAAGTTCCACCAGCAGGAAAAAAAACATTTCTTTTGTGTAAATGAGGAAAAGGTGTTCATTCCTCGCTTTAATTTTGCAAGTACAGGTATTGCTTCCTTAAGGAATGATAGCATTAAGAATGCTTTCGCAACAAATTATCACAATTGCAGCACTTGGGGAAAAATAAATGTTCCCATTCTGTGATTTATCTCTTACTGTTTTTCCATTTTCTTTTGTTGCTTTAATCAAAACACTTTCAAACAAAATACATATTTATGCCTAGCCCATTATGTACTACGTTGATTTGTAACTATTTTGTGTTTAAGCTGGTATTTTGGGGGGTAACTTTATGAGTTATGGCTGTGAATAGTTTTTGTGTGAATAGATTTTTTGTAGGAAAGAAATGATATTGACTTTCCCTTCATAGGTAATAATAAAGTTGGTTGGATTTGCAGTGCATCTGGAATTTTTATTTTAAGAAGCGTGTGTAATGGTGCCTAAAAGGTACAAATAGAAAGAATTGTTTCGTTCGTGAATAGATTTTTGTTGTAGGAAGTTGGTTGGAATTGCAGTGGCATTTGAAATTTTTTCTTTTAAATTGGTAGTGAGTATAATGGTTCTTTTAAAGGTACACAATTTTAAATTGTTTAGAAAGAATATTTTTGTGTATGAATAGTTTTTTGTACAGGGAAAAATCAAATGTCAAATCAAGTTGAATGGTTGGAATTGCAGTGGCATCTGGAATGTTTTCTTTTAATTTAAGAAGTGAGTGTAATGATGCTAAAAAGGAACAGTACATTTCAAATTCTTCAAATATTTTTGTGTGTGTGAATATTTGTTTGTAGGAATGAAAGGATAGTGACTTTCCTTTATGGTACCAAACAATCAATTCGCTTGGAATTGCAGTGTGTCTGGAATTTTTTTCATTTTAGTTTTAAAAGTGAGTGTAATAGTGCGTATGGTACAAATCTTTCAATGTTCAGAATGTAAAAAATTCCCAACACAGGAGTTATGTCAAAGCAGGCATATAAATTATGCCATATTGTTGTACAGTCATTCATTGGAGTCACATGGTTTATGAGAGACCCCTACACTCAGCATCAAATCCAATCACTTGTCGATTATCACTTTTATTGGACATTGACCATTGCCCAATTTCACAGAGCTGCTTTTAGATAACAGTGCCAACAAATTCATGCTAAGCAAATATTGGCAGGATACCAGTTGTGAATGGTAAATAAAATGTAATAGTTTGGCTGGTAAGCACACCTGCTTTGCACTTAGCAGTTTCTGTGCTTAAGCAGCTATGACATTGGGGCTTGTTGATTGATTATTGAGTTGAATTGATAACAGGGCATAGTTTCAATTAACAAATTTGTAAGCAGCAAAAGCCCAGTGAATTGTCATTCATATTGTAGGCCTATATGTTACTATTATTAGATCTGAGTAGTCATAATTAAATGATTTAATGTAAGCACAACTGTGCTATACTGGAACCAATACTTTCGATAAGACAAGGAAACGTCACAAGCAGAGAATCGAAGCTTCAGATTACACCCTGATTCTTATTACATAAACTTTTTAACTGGTTGATGCCAAGTACATCAATAAACGTCATCCCAATGTTTTGTTATTGTTTCAGTCTCACCTGTTAAAAGTAATATTTTTAGTAGCTAAGAAAAAGGCAAAAGTGAAATTTATTTTTGAAAATCGCAGTTATGTATTTATTAAGGCTTGCGTAGGTTAAATATTTAAAAGGGTAGGCCTATCTGTCGCATTGCGCAAATGTAGTTCACACACGCCCTCACATGGTCAAAAATACTTAAACTATGTTCATGGTTCCAAAGGAATCGTATACTGTAGCTCTGTAGAGCCATAAGTCCACGGTAGGATTTATACATATTCTGAGTCCACTTTGTAATGTGCTTTCTATTTCCTCAAAATGTACTGAAATAAAATTTGGTTTTTGTGGGTAAATTGTTGTTGGTTATTTCCTTTCGTTTTTGCTTGAGTGCAGTTCCGTATTATTATTATTCAGGCCTTCAGAATCCAACCTATTAATTATGTAACCTATTTGGGGTTTGTGTCTGTTTGGCAGGACAGAAAACATAATTTACTATTTGAAGCTAACCAATGCCTATTTAGGCATGTGAGAAAGGCAATTTGAAATGTCTATTTTTTTCTTTGAAATTTAGTAAACTGTTTAAGATTATCGTACAGCTTTTAAACATATTCTTGAGGGTTGATAAACAAAATGATGTTATGGGGAGAAATCAGAATCTTTCAATGGGGGAAAAGGCAAATTGTGATAAATGACAATTGACAATGACGACATGAAAGGTAGCCTATAATAATATAAAATGTGAAAACAAATACTGATTTACATTGTATGGTCAGTGACTCAAACTTGGACTTAAAGGCAGTGGACACTATTGGTAATTACTCAAAATAATTATTAGTATAAAACCTTACTCCGCATGCGGGTTAGTGCGGATGACTTGTACATAGTAGTCGTACTCGTACGGTGTGCGTTGAACAATATGACAGTGTATACGGTTGGGATGGGTCGTGCGGTGTGAATACACACACACTAAGCACAGTGTATGATACGGGTGGGTTTACAGCGGCGTCTCTTTTCGGAGCGAATAATGCGACTGCCTTGAGCAAGGCTACATGTACTTCGATGACCAATTGAGCTCAAATTTTGAGGTTTGAGGTTTGTTATTTTATACATATGTTGAGATACATGTACACCAAGTGAAAAGACTGGTCTTTGACAATTACCAATAGTGTCCAGTGTCTTTAAGGCATATTTTTAATGGGGGTTGGAGTGGGTGGGTCCTCACACTCGGCCCCCCTACCCTAAATGTAACCAGTTATCTTACATGCATAAATCGCAGTTTAGCTTTTTATGTAATGTCTGCTTCGTTTACCTCGGCCCCCACGGTACTTCTCCAGAACTAGAAGTACCCCTACGGTACATATTATCAGATATGACTAATCAGACACCAATGACAACAGGTTAGTTGCGATAATCGTAACCCTCCTGCCTCCAAACGGTTGCCGTTTTCATCCTGTCCTCCAGATGATCGCAGACTGTCAGGATCGATGGAAGGAGGGTTACGATTATCGCATTTAGACAACACAGCAATTAAAAGCTTATCTGATCCCACGGACTTTGGTCTCCAATCCACTGCTCTCTGAAATACTTATTGCATACTACAGAAGTGAGAGTGCATAGAAGACACTAGTTGCGATAACGTAACCATCTGCCAACGGCATCGGCAGGAAGGTTACGTTATCGCAACTAAGAAGACACCTGGCTTAGCCTCTGATACATGACCGACATTCTTAAATAAGCCAATTAACGAAACCGCCAACTTAATGACTCTCTCAGCTCAGGAAGGGAACAAACATGAGTAAGTGCAGAATCCCACAATTACTATCTGTATGACAGTATCGGAAAACTTGCTGTACCCATAGAGTAAGGACCTAACACCACCTTTTTTTTTTCAAATTTTTACCAAAAAGAAAATCTCATTTATTTGAGTAAATTAGATACTGTTTTATTTCTAAACCAATTAAAAAGTGGTGGCAGGATGGATACGGAAACCAGCATGATAAAATCATAAATAGTACATGGAAATATTATTTAAACACCACACATGTGTTTAGCAATAGCAGTTACGGTACGTGTCGTTTCGCCATGTCAACAAACTCTACTTCAAGAAACTATAAACAAGGCTCCGTCATGGGGGAGCCATGATAGTTTCTAGAAGTAGCCAAACTCTACACTAGAAGTGGGACGCCATGATTGTTACTGACTATACACGAATTACACAGTACAGTACACCATGTACATATGCACACCATGTAGTACATTGCTATTGTATAAAGGAATCTGTTCCTTGCTCTATGGATGTACAAACAAATGTATGTCGTGTGTGAAGCTAAAAACATTTAACTGTAGAAGAAATCTACAATTACTTGATCAAGGTTACCTGTTTCTGTTCAGAACTAGTAGATGACGTAATGAAGCCCCTTTTCAGTTCCATTTTGCCCCCAAAAGCGTTGAGTTCTCACCCCTTTGTTGTTGTTATTTCGCAATCGTAGCAGAGACCGCGCAGTGTGTGTAGACGTCGTGAGTAATAACGCTACTACATCTGGGGTTTCCCCTAATTATTATGCGCAGGCGCGTCATTGTGCGGGTTATGACGTACTTGTGGCTCCCAGTTTCTTTCAGTTCACCACGGCCCATAACGCCCGAGACATAAATCAATGCAAATAGCCTAATAATTGTCGTTTCGAAACATGGAAGTAAAAAAAATCAGATTTAGTCTAAAGTGTACGAATCACGAACAAAAACAAACATTGTTGAACATTGAACGATGAACCCGCCCGTTAAAGGCAACGACGGTTCGTTTTTTTTGGATTAGTTGGATTGTTTCAAATATATTTGCAAAGCTAAGGTAAATATGATAGGCCTGAAACACTGAAATTACGTCCCCAAAAAACGAATTCCTAAGAAGGGAATCACTAATAATACGGACATTTATATTGCGCAGTGACCTATATATAAATATACTCTACCACTTCTCAAATGGTATACATTATCGATAGCTGTGTTTTTTTCTTCCTTATGAAGTAAGTTTTCCTATCGGTAATTAATTTTGGAGAAGGCCTAATTACCAAAGGGATACCCTCCCTGTAATATTACAATATCTTTTGGTGAAACTAAGACAGGCCTACTTTGATTACGGGTTTATAAAGTCAATTGAGGTACAATAGGTTGCATATACGTTTGCAAAAAGGTGAAGGCAATTGAAATATGGGCACTATTGGTTTTTTTTTTAGCATAAAAACTTACTAGGTAACGAGTAATGGAGAGCTGTTGATAGCATAAAACATTGTGAGAAACGGCTCTCTCTGAAGTAGCGTAGTTTTTGAGAAAGAAGTAATTTTCCACGAATTTTGATTTCGAGACCTCAGAATTAGATTTTTTTGTGTTCGAAATCAAGCATCTGAAAACACACAACTTGTGCGTCGAGGTGTTTTTTCTTCCATTATGCAGAAAAGTTCAATGGCCAATCGAGTCAACATTTTCACAGGTTTGTTATTTTATGCATATGTTGAGATACACCAAGTGAGAAGACTAGTCTTTGACAGTATTACCCAAAAGGGACCAGTGAATCTGATCTATAATTGGGAACTGCCAGGGTGACACAAACAACGCTAAGAGGCTAGATTTAGGTTTAAGATTTAGGAAACGTCTTGATAAAGCTGTGCTATTCCGTGCTCACTATTATATGCCGGTTAAAATCCGGTTCTGTTTGACCTTTTCTTTGATGTATTTTCTGAAAACCATTTATTTCCAATATCGACCAAAATTAATAAATGTACCCTCCTCCCCACTCCCCCCACAGACACCCCCATGTCACCCTCCTCATCCATCCCAAGACCCCAACTCCCCACACAGACACCCACATGTTACCCTCCTCCCCACCCCGAGACTCCCCCCTCCCCACACAGACACCCATGCATCACAGACCACCCCCTCCCCCTCCCCAATCCAGGGAGGGACATTGAACCTGACGTTGACCTTGGAGACCTCAATGGGTTGACTCAACACCCACATTATGCGAGGCACGCGTAACCTTGATTACCCAATATCCTTATCAAAAAGAAACCGCTCCGTGTTATTGCACGAAATACCTGTGCCAGATCGAAACAGCATACACGGAAGCAATAGCGTTTTTGTCTTGCGCGGAGCGCAGAGACCAGCTATTAATAAATCAATTACCTATACATAAACTTTCGTATATAAATATCAAATTTGATGGTGGATTTTCACTACTTCAAAATCGGCAAAGAAGAGAGACACGCTGACAAGCTCTGATTCTATCCTGGTAGTTTAATTAAGTTTTGTTTAACTGACGTAAAAAAAAATTACCAAGCAATTTCAATTAGGCCTACTACTACCCGAAGCAGAGTTTTTGAATTATTTTGTACACACGTGGTCCATTGCAAGGATGCAGAAGATGAAGCCCCTGTGTGCTTGGTTTTGCCTGTCAATAATCATCAACATTGGAATCTCATCAGCCAAAGGTAAGTCCTCATTGATACCAATCTGAAAAGGCGGTAAACCGCATAGTCCGAGAGAAACTGAAGTTTGCGGTATAACAACGTTGTAAATAAAGTTTTGAATGAGTTTTGTATAGGCCTATGGGATTAATTTAGTTTTAGTATAATCATCGGTGATCCCTGATGGGTGATCCCTCCTCAATTCTTGAGGGCGCGTCTTGAGCATTATATAGCTTATGGGTATGATAAGTTTACTATTAGTATAACTTGACTCTCTACGTTTCGATGAGATTCTCCTGAATGTCTTCATGAGAAAAGCTGTTTGATTTAAACAGCAGTGGTTCTGAAAATAAATGGTGTTTGTGTGACAACTTGACGTTTCGCTTGGATGCTTTAGTTGTCTTCCGCAGAGAAAAGGGTGTCTAAAAAATGTTATTATTGTGTGTTTTTGAATTGAATTAACTGGGTCACAGCTCGACGCGTCGACCAAAGTCTGTTTTTATTGACGTTCCTGGGTAAAACCTACATACAATTATTTCAAACAAGCGGTGACTCGCGACTTTACTGAGTTTACTATAAACTGTTAACAAAATAGTTCTTTAGCATGCATTATGCTTTACACGGGTCAACCTCTCTAACACTTTTATAATATTGAATGTTTGGGGAGTGAGGGGTCGTACTGTAAAATTTACGCATGGGCTCGTCACTTGCCTTAAAGGCAGTGGACACTATCAAAATATTTATTAGCATTAAACCTTTCTTGCGTGACGAGTAATGGGGAGAGGTTGATGGTATAAAACATTGTGAGAAACGGCTTTCTCTAAAGTGCCATAGTTTTCGAGAAAGAAGCAATTTTCCACGAATTTGATTTCGAGACCTCAGGTTTAGAACTTGAGGTCTCGAAATCAACCATCTAAACGCACACAACTTCGCGTGACAAGGGTGGTTTTTTCTTTCATTATTATCTCGCAAGTTCGATGACCGATTGAGCTCAAATTTTCACAGGTTTGTTATTTTATGCATATGTTGAGATACACCAACTGTGAAGGCTAGTCTTTGACAATTACCAATAGTGTCCACTGCCTTTAACACTGTCAACCGCTCGTTTTTGTGTATGTTATTGATTAAAGAGTATAGCCTTGAAATAGAGCAAGTCAAACCTTGTATACGCCTCAGCAGTCTGTTGCGACCAAGGTTTAACAAAATCCCATCAAGAATCAATGTTTTTTTTTCTAATTTCGACAAATAAAGCAAAACAGTTTTTTGGGTGTAATCGGTCTCTGTTCTCCCCTATTTCGATAATCAGACTTTTTAAACGACAAATACTTCACTAACGACTTCCCCCGCCTCTTTTCAAGAATCATGTGTCTCTATCGTTTGGGAGCTTTGTGTTACGGCCACATTAACTTCCCGTAGGTAGTTTTAATGGGTTTCCGTATTGTTGACACGTGCTTATTATAACGAGTTTAGTGGTTTTGGTTTGTCGGTTCGAGGTTTGACGGTTTGGGGTTTTCCAACCACAAATATTGATGAGCGGTTTGTTATAATATTGTCAACCATTAATTTGGGGCTATGCTAGTTTTTTTTCCCTCAGTTATTTCGGAACGTGTGTGTGCACCATTTTATAACTTTACTTATTTTATGTGGCTATTCGTCTACACATTTAAACAATATTCTGGTATGTTAATTTCCAACCAAAAAATGACCATTGTTTAGCCAGAATCCACCTAGCTACACCAAAACTGGGGCTCGAGCCAAGTTCGTGAAATTACCACTACTGACCACCAAATGACTACATTGTCTTTTTTTGATGAGTGTTCACAATTGTGAGAATGTTTAGGGGAAAAAACTTGCTTTAAAAAAAACCATTTGTTTTGTTGGCATAAATATTAATTTTTAATAAAAATGACCCCTGTAGTAGGCTGCTAACCACAGTCTGCTCAAAATGAGAGGCACCCCGAGTGTATAGCTCGAGCCAATGAAGCAAAGGACCAATTTAGGATGCAACCCTGCAGCTAAAACAATAATGATACGAAAGAAGCATTATATTGTAAAAATGACCACTAAGCTAAACCACCAGTTGGTCATTGGCCAAACTTTATGACTATACCTAGGTATGGGGCTGGGCTAGCCCTGGCGGTATTACACTTTCGTATTGTACAGAGAAGAGCCAGGGGCTGGGCCTAACATACACCAAGTTATTCTCATAAAACCTTGCTAAACATAGAACAATATTGCCCAGCAGAAACTTGATACTGATTGTTCCCCCATGTTTTGCAAGCATTATAAATTTGCTAAGCAGTATGTTCTGCTTAACGGCTTTGGAAAAGTAGCCCCGGTGTTAAGGTTTATTGACCAAGTTTATTTGGTTAAAATTGATCAAGTACTTTAAGAGTTAGGCCTAGTGTCCTTTTTCAATTTGACCACGTGACCGTTTGACAAAAGAAAGAGTTTCAAGTTGATATCTGCCCACACAGAGACTTTTTCATGAAGCTGTTAAGCAGAACATATGCTGCTTCGAAAATTTATATGCTAAGCCAAACAAGGGGGACGGTCACAACAATGTAAACTGTATGGACTCTTGGCTGGTATCAAGTGTCTGCGGAGCACCCCAATGTTGGAAGCATCTTAATGTAATTCAATGCCATTATTGTGAAAGAGGAACCAGAATTTTGATATGACCGCCCTATTGTAGCATAACATTCAACATATAATTTGTTTAAAAATACAACATTGCCATAATCGGCACGAGGCCTGGAATTGTGTTCTCTTTTTTTTGTCTTTCCTCGTTCAAACGAAGCACCTGAGAGTGCATGTGATTATGAGGTATGGATACATTTTATTACCACCTAATAATAATTACTTATAATACTATTTCCGGAAAAACCATGATTGCATTATATTCCCCATTTCTCATACGTAAGGTTAAGTTTGTTATGCAACTAAAATAAGGAAGCCCCCCCTAAGCTCATGGACTAAAAATAGGCCCATTGTGTGTCAGAGGTGAGCAAAAATGGTATAAGCTAATGGAATATGGTAAATAATTTATGATTTTGATTTCGACTATGGAGTGGACTACACTTATTGGATCTTCGTTGAGATGGTGGGCTTTCTTTGTTACGTTTTACATCACGACAACTGGCGTTGTAGTTACAGGTATACATTATGCTACTTCTAGTGCAAACAGCTTTCTTTCTTTCCCAGTGTTACTTTAGTGAAGCTAAAAGTTCAAAATTTTACATCGCATTAAATTTTCGTTACACAACAAACAAATCAAATTAAAATGGCCACACTTTTTTCCCTTCCAGCCTCAGTTTGGTTGTTGGATAGTTTTGTGTTGCGTTGATTTAATTTCTTAGGGGAAGGGGTTTCAGTCAGAATCTTTTTAAGGGAACACTTCTACTGCAGCTGCAGTAAGTGTGACTTTACTTTTTTTTGGGGGGGGGGCTTAATGATACATTTGTGAAGTTGACTTTTGAATAGGCTTGCAACTTTTTGGCACAATCCAAAAGTCTTTCAATGATTATTCAGGTCTAATAAAAAAAAAAGTTTATTAGATTGTTCAAACTAATTACTTTATAGGTCCCCTAATTAATGTTTGCGTTTTGGCTAATTAAATTACAGTAAATTGCTGTAAAAAAAAAAAAAAAAAAAGGTCCTTTAAACTGATGTGCATTGCAATGGAATAGGCTTCATCTGAAAAATAATGAATTTTTATTTGGTCTAAGACTCTAGCTCAATACACACACTTCATCCGACGGTTTTAAACATTGAAAACCAAGATAGTTTGCTGTGGCCGTTTTGTTTCTGGCAAGTGAACCGTTTTTTATTTAACGGCCTACATTTTTTTGTCGGGTCAGAAGACGCAGGGTGTAGCAACTTGCAGAAGAAAAGAACAATCCACGACAAAAAAACGCAACATATTATTTTGAAAAGTTAAATAATTTTGAAAAAATGGGCGTGTTGCATTGGAATACCGCGTCTGGGCGATGACGCAATGCGAGTTTCAACGTAGTGGTATTTCCCGGCCATTCAGAATCACTGGACCCCGAAAAAGCATTCACAGTCGACCCACAAATGGTACACACAAAACATTGTGGAAGCCTGTAAACTTTTACTTTATCAATGGGGTATATGCCGAGTTTGAGGACATACGGGATTGCGCAAACATCTGATATGCAACTATCTTATTTCAATAGCAGGCCGCTGCCTGCAAAAAAAAAAACCCGTAGTTTATTTTTAGATTTGTCGTCATCACTCTGCAGAGTGAAACTGTGTTCTCGATCGATTGAACACCTAAAGACTACACCCGGAACATCCGACTAGGGGTACAAAGAAATATTTCGGGCCCTATTGTTTGTCCATTATCACAATCTTGTTGAGTAATGTTCATCCCGGAACTACAAAGGTGTTGGGCACAACAAAATAAATTTTGTATGAGTCATACCAACAAAACTTATTTGACAGAACTACAGAGGGCGCTAGTCATGTAAACAAAACTATCATCTTTCCGGAAGTTATAAATGTAAAACTTGGAATTGAGTAAAAGGGTAATTCATTTATCAATGGTAAATTATTTTGGTTTTACTGAATACAATTTATTTACCTGTCATTGTTTTTTGGGGAGGGTCATCATTTCCAATTGTAATTATTTCTCGTTTCTTCTTTTCTACGCAGGGTCACTGAAGTGGGAGAGTTGCATTGATGTTGTGAGGGGAAAGGAAAGTTTTTATCTCCCCGAGGAGGAGTCGTGTTGTCAAGGTCGGATTCTCCGAAATACGATAGGAATCAGCGAGGAGTGCTGTAAGTTTTTCAGCAGTTTTACTGTTATTTAAAATAGGTTGTATGCCTATGTTATGTAAGCTAAAAAATTACTGTGATCGATATACAGCTGCAATGTTTGGTGGGGTTAATTAATGTACTTCTAGAAACTATATAAGGCTCCCCCTTGAGAGCCTTAGTATAGTTTCTAGAAGTAGGGTTAAAATAGCGTTATTGAAAGCACAGCAATTGGATAACTTTCCGTATGGCGCCACCACCTTTTCTCTCATTTTTACAAAAAGGGATATCTCATTGAGGTAAATTAGATACTATATTATTTTATATCGAATGAAAAAGTGGTGGCCATACGGACATTTTTCCCAGCAATTGAGCTGGAAAAGTTTCCGTATGGCGCCCACTTATTTATTCGATATGAAGTAATATAGTATCTAATTTACCTCAATTAGAAAATCCCTTTGTGTAAAAATGAGTGAAAAAGTGGTGGCGCCATACGTAAAGTTATCCAATTGCTGTGGGGGGGTGCTGTTGGTTATTTTGAGACCTGATGAGTAGTATAGCGCCATGTAAAAGTTACTGACAAACTCAGGTCAGAAAGCCAAGCCAGTAGGCCCCTACACTACATGCCAAATCGCTGCAACATTTCTAAGAGAGGTTTGCAGTAACACTATGTAAAAATCTCATTTGAGTGGTGTTGGTTCTGAAAAGAACCGGTGGTTAAAGCCATTATACACTTTCGGTAAATAGTATTGTCCATGTCCCACACTTCGTGTTTCACAACTTATTTATAAAATAACAATCCTGTGGAAATTTAGGCTCAATCGGACATCGGAGTCGGGAGAAAATAACGGGAAAACCCACTCCTGTTTTCGCGCGTTTCGCCGTGTCATGACATGTGTTTATAACAAATCCGTAATTCTCGTTAACGAGAATTTATATTGTTTTACCGTTTTCTCAAAAAGTAAAGCATTTCATGGACTAATATTTCAAGAGAAGTCTTTCACCATTACCTTCTGTAAACCCTGTAAATTATTTGTAAATCTGTGAACTTTTTTTTTTGTTTCTGTACCGAAAGGGTCCAATGGCTTTAATGACTCAAAACCACAACATTGCATGGTTTTGAAACAGCCCCTCTCTTTTTGTTGTTTATGCTGTTAGGTGGAGGAGAACTTTACACTTCCAACACGGGTAAATGCTGCGGAGGTGAGGAGTGGTACAATGATGCATCGCAGGACTGCTGCGACGACACAGTGTTTGATCTGGATGGGCAGACGGAATGCTGTGGGGGCCAAGTTATAGATACCAGTATCACCGCCCTCATCCCCCGCACCTGTTGTGGAGATCACCCCGTTGCGGGGACGGGAGAGTGCTGCGGAGTCACTGCCGTCTACGATTCGCAAACAGAGCTTTGCTGCGAGGGGCTTGATGGGGTTGGACATGTGCACACGATTGGCAGAACAGAGGTGCTAAGTCGCTGGATGCAATGTTGTGGCGTTGAGACTATCGACACAAGAGTACAGCACTGCTGCAATGAGGTAAAGCTAATTTTCTCAGAAACAATGAATGATTACTGATATTTGTTGAGACACATTGGAGGGGTTTTAAACCAAACATGGCCTGAAGTGAATGGAAACATTCAGATTTGGACACTAATTTCCTTAACTGGGCTGCTGTTCTCCTTTCACAAATACTTTTTACCTCTTCAGTCGTACACGCCCACCATAAAACTATTGGAAATTCTGCCAGATTCTGCAATTTGCTATGATTTTCTCAACCTTTTCTCTTTTCTGCCTCAAAATGATAAAAAGACCTAACAAAATAACTTGAAAATTGACTACAACGTTGCGCATAACTGAATTTAGGTTAAGTGCCTTGCTCAAGGACATGACTGGGAATCAAACCCACACTTAGATGATTCAACCATCAGATTTTGAGTCAGATCAGTATAGACCGCATGGCCGCATTTTACATATGCCCCTTAACACTCAACTATAGTTCGATCAACCTCACTCACCCTAATGGATGATTCGATAACATCGATATGACATTCCCACCTATCAGAACTTGTCCGGCTCTCAAAGTGTCATTTATTTTAGAAAGATGTATGTACCAGCAAATGTTTTGTAGTTCAGCAATTTGATATGAAAATTTGATAACATATTACTTCTTTTTTTTGGGGTAACACACAAGGTTCCACGACCGAAGAATGATTTCAGTGAGTGCTGTGGACCAGAAACGTTTGACGTAACAACACAAATATGCTGCGTCGACAGATTCGCCGACGGAGTTGACTATAAGATCAGCCCATTGGTTGAAGGACGAACTGAATGCTGCGGACTAGAGCCAATCAACACGGACAATGAACAGTGCTGTGAGTCCAAAATCACCTACAACATTGGTAAGTTCCACATGATGTCATTTTTTTGCCACAGGAGAGATTCATTACAGGGAATACAAATACAGATGGAGGAAACCAACTTCATTATACGCAAGAGGAACACTTCAATTTTCTGTGTCCCCCCCCCCCCAAGTATTTCATAATAATGTCAATAGATTGACTGGGATTGGTTGCCTATATTGGGAGACTTTTGGGGCGCTGGCGGCAGCAGACATTACTGTCCCTTTCGCGGGTATGAGCGTGCGCGCACATGCTCAGTATTGTGCCCATGGTCTAAGCAGGCGCATTACTGGCGAGAACTGTTAATAAGGACCGTCCAAAAGTCTCCTATTTGCTTCGTGTGGCATGACCTTTTTAGGTACATCTTAGTCCATAAAAGAGTAGGCTCAATCAAAGTTGACATAAACAAAACTATCTTCCTCCTTGTAACAGTGAACTATGGTATATGGTGGATAATATAAAGTGCTTACACTGCCAGCAACCAGTTGTTAGCAAAAACCGATTCTGTAAAGTTCCTTTAACTTTTGCTCAAGTGACAACTATTTTGTGTTTACACTTTTGAACTGTAGGCGATGGACTGTGCTGCGCGTCACACGCCTACAATCCCCTGAGGTCCTCCTGCTGTTACAATGACTACTCATCCTATAATGTAACACTGCATGTTCCTGAGATTGCGGACTTGCAGGGCTGTTGCAGTGGGCAGTCGTTCTTGAAGACCGACCAAGTATGCTGTTCAGGGAGCCTCTATGATAAACAATCCGGTCATGATTGCTGTGGGACAGGTAGGTCACATGAAACCGTTAAGCCAAGCCCAAGAGATCGATGGGAAACCATTCCTTGCGTTGATACGATGGGATGACTAGTCTAGCTAATATGATAATAATAATAGTGGCTTCTGATACACCTCTCATATCTGTCACTCAGTGAGGCTCAAAGCGCTTCGCTTCAACATTCAATATTTTCCTGCAAGGTATTGTGGAGCTACATTTGAAGTATAAGACGTACTCTTACATAGCACCGTGTAGTGGCTTACAAGGTGCTGTGGCAAAATATGCTGCCAATCGAACCAGGAACGCGGGGGGGGCGAACCCCTTCTCTTTGCGATAAGTGCACTGGGTTCTTTTATGTGCATTATACAACACACACAACCAATGGCTCAGATCCGAAGGGCCTTAACAAAATCAACAGAGTCTGCTTTGTTAGAAAAGGTTGCAAGGCTGACGAGCTGGTTTGAAAAAAAATTTTAGATGTTTCGCTTTTCATTTAAGTAAGAAAACATTTGTGGGTAGCGATACCATTGGTGTTCATTAGTAGCTCATAAATGATCAATTCATTTACAGACTATTCAGACTATTTCAGCAGACTATTACAGACTATTTTACCATGAGTATCTTCTTAGATGAATTGTGCATAAATTTGGATAACCTGTTTTCAGGTGTTTTTTTTAAACATTTAATATAATCCTACTTGTTAATTTCTTAGTGTGTTAATACTATTAATTGCAAATTACTGATTGTACACCACATCCACTTTGGCCTGTGGGCTACAAAATGTGATGTTCTTTAAAATAAATTAAAACAAAATCACAAGAAGCGAATGACTTTTTACCATCATTTATTCTTCTCCATCCTCTAGAATTGTACGACACCTCTAGACAACTTTGTTGTGAGGGTAACCGAATAGACAAATTCTCCCCATCTTCTCAATGCTGCGGACAACACTCGTACGAGGCGGACCGACAGACTTGCTGTTTCAGTCATGTGCTGGATGTGGCGAACGGGTCATGCTGTATGACCGGGAAAAACACCTACGAGGCCTACTCCAGCCTACACAATCAGTGCTGCGTCAAAGAGAGAAGATATGGACCCTCATATGGTGAGCTTTATCTTACAAAAGTTTAAACAAGAAATCATCTTCTTACAGCAGAAACCTCTATGGGTTAGTTGCAGAAAAGTATGAACCAGGATTTAGCCAGAGCCTTTCATCGTCTTTGTAATTCTGGGTATTTGCACATTTCCATCAAGTCTGCAGCCAGTAGAGTGTGAAAAGTTTCCACTTGGAATGAAACTTAAATAAGTGTTGAACTGCTTTCAAAATGATTCATGGTTGCAATTGGTTTTGTTTGTCTTCAAGGCAAGGTGCACAGTAAAGATGTCAGGTGTTGTGGAACTGAGGAACTGAAAGAGTCTCACTTGTGCAGGAATATTATTGGACGTCAGATAGCCAAGGAGGAACCTACACATGATAGTCTCTGCTGCAAACCAAAAAAATGTCACACATATGACTCTCAAACACAGGTTGGTTTGTTAAATTTTTGATATTAATGGATTATTTGAATAAAAAAAATAACCAAAAGGCTGACACTATTCAAACTTACGAAGTTTTGGTTTAAGAACATAGAAGTTAAGAATGCACAGGTAAACACATACATCAAATTCACACACACAAATATGCCTGCAACCGTGGACCTCCTAATATCCCTCTTTTGTTTATACTACCTCCCAGCTCCCATTGGTTTCGTACGCGTGTTTTAACTGTGTGGACCTTCCCGAACCGTGGACCCTGTTGTCCTCTTTTGTTATAGGTCCACGGTTTGAATGTGGGTACAAACCCACACACACACACATGTGTATGCGCCTGCAACCTTGGACCTCATATATTGTCCCTCTTTTGTTAATACTATCCTTTTTTTGCAACAGTTCCCATTGGTTTCGTACACATGTTTTAATTGTGTGGACCTTCCCAAACCGTGGACCCTATTGTTCTCTTTTGTAATATAGGTCCCGGTTTGAATGTGTACCTACTCACATGAACACATTGGCGAGAGTCCAAGAACACAGTTTATAAGACTTGCACGGTCTATAATAGTCTGTAACCCCTCTTTATGTTTATATTTGACACATGCAGGTTTGTAAAGGAGGCAGGGTGACACACCAACGGGATCTGACACCTGGACTGCGCCGTTGTGGTGGAGATATGTACAGTGTAGAGGATAAGCAATGCTGCAAAGGAAATATCCAGATTAAGATAAGCAGCTTTGGTGGATCCCCTCTGCTGTGCTGTGGCACAGGTACCTACAGTCCAGAGTTTCAAGTATGTTATAACGAGAAGAGTTATGACATCGCAGAGAAATATGCTGAGTAAGTCAATATTTTGGTTCTCTTTGTGTCACAAAATAGTTAATGGCTTGACGTTTCGACCCTAGCAGAGTTTTTCTCAAAGGATTTTTCTCTGAGTATTTTAAATTTTAGCCTTTGAGAAAGACTCTGCTATAGCGTCGAAACGTCAGGCCATTATCTGCTTTTTGCATTTATACCATCGATCCTTTTGGTTGGTATCTGCTTTTTAATTTTATCTTCTTCAATGTATCACCACACACATTGGTTATGCTTAGTTTTTACTCATTTCTTTTACTTGAAAAAAACGAAGCAATTGGCCTTTGTTCAAGGCCCCCCAACAAAACAATAGATATTTAAGAGTTAACAGTTAAAAGCTAATAATTGTAACAAGCCAATTGATAATTATGCAATCTGTAGCGAGCATCCCCATTTATCCAGAATTTGTTTTTCTCTAACTTCTTGTAAAGCATGCCTGTCTGGGATACGTATTCCTGTTTGAACAGGATCATTCAGTGTGGATGTTACAGTAAACTATGGCACCCAGGACAGTCTTTTTTGATGACAACACATAATATATGCAGTCACTTAACTTCATGTTTCTAACGGGCCGCTATCGCCCAGGTTAAACATGGCAGTTACGTGCCATGCGCATCACTCAGCCTATGATAGGTCTCGCTTTAATGTCAGTGAGGGCGATGTTTGGTACATAATATATGCAGTCACTTAACATCACGTTTCTCGCTCAGGCTACCATCGCTGAGGTCAAGCATGGCAGTATGTGCCACGCGCATTGCTCAGCCAATGATAGGTCTCGCCTTGAACTCATGTGAGGGCGCTGTTTGAGGGCACTATTCAGGCTGCACTGGTTATTCAGTTGCGGATTGTTTGCTTTCTTGATTATCACTAAGATTAAATAATTTCTTCCCATCTAGGATTTGTCGCAATCAACCGTACAACAACAGAACTCATGAGTGTGACCCTACGTACCATTTGATCCGTCCCATCGCTGAGCGGCAACAGGGTCTGACTCAAATCTGTGAGAACAGCAAGGCAGATAGCGGCTACTACCCGTACAATCCAACTAAACATGATTGTTGTGGGGATATGCTGATAGGGCCAGGGGAGACGTGTTGCAACGATGAGCGCTTTCAGACTCCAGGTACCGGGGTTGGTGACGGACAATGCTGCGATGGAGTTGGTTTCAACCCTAACACCCACACATGCTGTGGTGGAAACATTCACAGCAAATCTGATGGTAAGTAAAACGTTTGGAGTAAAATGTTTAAACTTGGCCTCAACCAGTGTTCGCACTGGTTAAACGTTTTTGGTAACTGTACCATGACGCCGGGAAATATTCCCATGGGTTAATCTTCCTATCGCTAGCACTTGGATTCAATTGACTCGGGTAGAATTTACGGAGACAATAAACCGTGTACAAAAGAAGCCAGTTTTACACACTCGATCTTTAGCCGGTGAAAGGTCACTGGATTTTCTGGCTCGGTTAAACTGACCTTGATGTTCTTCCTGGGCACCTTTTGCTCGGTTAAACTACCCACACCGCCTGGTTTAGTTTCCTGTGAGGAAAATTAGCTGGGTTGTTCCCACTGGATTTGAAATGGGTAAGTAACCAACTGGCTCGGTTAGTTAACCCAAATTAAGTCCAGTGCGAACAGGGCTTCAAAGACATGAAAGGTATTGCAACTACCGATTTATTTTAGCATAAGGCAGACAGTAGCCGCATGTGACATTGGCGCAACAATTTTTTTTTTCATCATTTTCTTCCCCGAATTCCCTCCATACCACTATTCAAAAATACTCCCAATTCTTCCACACACAGATCACCAGTGCTGTGGCGGCCAGCTGTTTGACCCAGCCAGCACAGCAGAGATGTGTTGCAATGACCATGTTATGCCAGTGGAGAACGGTAGGACTGAGTGTACGTCAGGTGTGGCACACAGACCCACGGAGACAGTGTGTGACGGCGTGGTTTATGAAGAAGCCAACGGAGACTGTTGCGGGAAGGTCTTGATGAATACAAACCAACAGATCTGCTGTCAGGACAAGTTGTAAGTAATTTTTTTTCTTCAAGAAGACGATCAGAGCTTACTGATCTAAACTTTGAGTTGAAACCAACGGTTCTTTTTAGAACCACCCAAACTCATTTAGAGATTATCATTACATGGTGTTATCGCAAATCTTAGTATTTTGTATTGCCACCATGCAACATTTCAAATCCCACTTATTACTAAGGTTGTAGGGATGATTGAAAGACACAACTTTTGAAAACAAAATAAAACCTTGGTTTTCTTTCCAGACATAAAGATTTGTTCAGCCTTACCTTACAGGAACTGTTTCGACGGTTGAAACATCCCTTAAATGTTTACTAATCTACGAGAATAAGTAATTATTTTTTGCACATACAATTGAATGAAATTTAACATAATGAGTTCATGTATTTTATGCTTTTATCTTCAAAATTTGACACTGTATTACCAAACAAATTCTGGCTGAAAATATTATTTGAGCTCTTGTTTAATACCACTTTTACTTCCGTCAAATCTCTATAGCCTTTACAACAAGGCTACTCATGGGGACACCTGCTGTGGAAAAGTCGCCTATGATTCCTCTAACCCATCAGAAAAATGCTGTTCAGACACCTCTCTCTACCATCATGCCAACGGCTTGGTCTGTTGCGGAAACAGTCTCATGGATACTTTCAAAGACGTGTGTCGAGAAGTCGGCGATGCTTCCTACATCTTCCCGAGACAGAGCGATTTGGTGGACTGTACTGAAGGAAGCTACGACCCAATACGCCAGACCTGCTGTGTAGGAATCCTGTACGACTTCCTCGGAGAATGCTGCGGGAGTCAAGTCTTCAGAGAGGGTGAAGGCCTGATCTGCTGCGGGAACAAGATGCAATATCGCATGTACGGGGAGAAGACGATATGCTGTGGAGAGGAAGTTTGGAGTAGCGAAAAACATACCTGCTGTGGAGACAAAGGCCTGGCCAAGACACGTCGTTGGGAGACTTGTTGCGACGGGGTCGTGATGAGAAGGTATGCTTGTCGTCAAAAGAAAAGAAAGAGGATCCCCTCTGAGCTTGGCCTGTCAAATTGTGGCGGTCAACTCTATAATGCGTCCGCGCAAGGTTGTTGTAATGAAGTACTGTTTGACTCTGAGCTATTTGCATGTATAGACAGCGGTTTGCAACCTCTGTGCGCTGGTACCCCGTACGATGACTCCACCATGATGTGCTGTGCTGACGAGGTACACAGTTTGGAAACCACTGGTTGCTGCAATGGTACACCGTACGACCTGTCATCGCCGAACGTATGCTGTAACAACGTCCTGCGCCATGTGAGAAATGGAGCATGCTGCGGACCCAACGGTACGCCCTACAACCTCAACAAGAATCTCTGCTGCAAAGACAAACTTCGGAAGAAGAAAAACGGACGCAGCGAGTGCTGTGGTGAATTCGCATTCAACCCCATCACAGACACATGCTGTGATGGTAAAGTCACTCGCGATGTCTCTCATGGAGCGTGCTGCGGAAACAAGGCTTTTGATTCTGCCGTGAAGATGTGCTGTCCCGAGCAGGGGAAGCTGTTTAAGCGTCGCCCTAACACCGAGAACCTCCTGAGTGACAGCCTTTGCTGTGCAGCCCATATGGAGTACAACACAACCGCAGGAACTTGCGTACCCAAAGGTATTTTTCAAATTAAACTTCTCTCTATCCTGACTTTACAGGCCTGGGGCCAATTTCATAGAGCTGCTCAAACCTGTAAAAATTTAGGCTCAATCGGTCATCGGAGTTGGGAGAAAATAACGGGGAAAACCCACTCTTGTTTCCGCGCGATTCGCCGTGTCATGACATGTGTTTAAAAAAAATCCATAGTTCTCGCTAACGAGAATTTATATTGTTTTACCGTTTTCTCAAAAAGTAAAGCATTTCATGGACTAATATTTCAAGAGAAGTCTTTTACCATTGCCTTCTGTAAACCCTGTAATATATTTGTAAATCTGTGAACTTTTTTTGTTTTTTCTGTACCGAAAGGGTCCAATGGCTTGAAGCAGCTCTGTTAAATTGGGCCCGTATGGATGATGATATATGATTCAAATTATCTGAGGGACTTAATTTTCACCTTACTGGTGTCCAACACCAAAAAACTTAATTTAAACTTGTATGCTGCCATTTCTCCTCTAAAATATGCATCCCACCAAAAGACTTTATATTTTTAATTTTAATAGTTTTGATTGCCGCTGTTTAGGCTAATGTCTTGTTTGCTTATACTTTCTTTTTATTTTACACTTCATTGACTTGCACAAGTACCATTGATTTTAAATGCTGCTCGACTTTAGTCATTTAATGCATGATTTTCTTTGGCTAGTTTGTCAACTTTTGTGTCAATTTATAATTGTGTTGTTTGCTTGCTATTTTCTTCATTCTGCATGGCATTGCATGTTATACATTTTATTCTGTTATTTTTTGCCCAGCTTTGGACGTGCAGTAGATTAAAGTTGACTTAAAGTAACAGCAGTTCACTGACTTAGGTAATTTATGTTTTGTTTTATTTTTTTATTTTATTTTATTTATTTATAAATTGTGTTGTTCCTCGAAGCAATTCAGGTCATCGACTTCTAAACTTTGACCTGTTATTGTTTCATTTGCTTTTGTTCATTTGCATTGTTTGGCATTGATAGCAAAGTCTTGAGTTACACAGAGGTCACAAAGAGCCATGCCCTCTGTTGATCTGCTCTTGGCTTTGGTTCCCCTTCAAAGATTTCCCCTTGACTTTAAAATTTTCTCAAAGGGTAGTGCTCTTTGAAAAATGAAAATGGTCTTGGCCTTGAATTGGAAGCATCAAAAGATTGAAGGAAACACTAACAAAAGTGGCCCATTTCACGGAGGATCGGTGTTAGGGATGGGTTTAATCTGGTTTCAGAACATTCACTTATTATTGACTGAAATTTTGAGAAAATTATCAATATGTGTTTGTTATGGTTGTTTTGCAGATTGTACAGTGTGCAAGGCCCCATCGTCAAACAAAGCCTGGCGAGAACACACCACAAAGACTACGCTAATCCGAGGTACCATATCTAACATCACACAAACTGACAAGCACCATCTTACAATACACCTCACACGAGTCAGTCATCTCAACCTCGACAAACAATCATCCGACCTGGAGTTTAGAGTGACTGTGCCGTCTCAATGCGGATGCGAGGAACTCGTACTCAATAAAGCTTACATCATCATGAGCGATGGAGTCGTTGAATGGAACGAAGACTTTGATCATCTCACGCTTCGACCGACCGACTTCTTGGCCAGAGCCAAAGATCAACTCGGAAGAAAAATTAAACACTATGTATGTAAGCATAAAGATTAGGTGTCTTCCACATTCTACTGTTAGTATTTTAAAACATAAGGAAATAATATATATTTTAAACAAGGTTTAAGATGGGACTATTTAATTCTGGTGTATTTATTCATTATAAAGACATTTTGTATGTATATTTTGAGCTTACCTATTTATATATTTATTTATTTATGTGTGTATTATTTATTTTCAGTAACGAAAGAAATCATAGAAACTTGTTTATTTATTTATTTATGTGTGTATTATTTATTTTAAATAACGAAACAAATCATAGAATTTTGTAAGAGACAAATGCAATAAATTTAAAATTGTGTGTGGTGGTAGTATAATCAGATGAGGTTTTTGGTAGGACATAATTATGTAAGTGTTGATTCTAAGCCATAGCAAAAGATCAACCAACCTCACCTGAAATGCAAATGAATGTTTTTTTATAAGTAGAATGTATTTTTTACATCCATCAATATTTTCAAACTATTTTTATATCACAAAATGATTGCATTCATTTAGCAATATTTAAAACTACACTTTTTTTTTTGGTAAATAATGTACAAAAAAACAAGAATAGATTGAACAAGTTTTGACAAATCTTTACATGAAGTGAGTTATTACAAATTCATTTTGTTAGAAAACAGTAATTTTTTATGATTACTCCTAAATTCGGGTAACTGTGTAACTGAAGGCTGAATGTTGGAGTGAATTTATTGTACACTCTCTTTCATTAACTGTTTTACTCTGCAAATGTTTTCAAAAAGCAACTCACATAATCTTTGATTGGATGTTCAAAGGGAAAGCATACATTAGGTGTCTGGAACCGTTCGAGTTTTTAATCTTATCAATTGTACGTGTCTAAAATCAAACTAACATGTGAACATGTCATTTCAAAAGATATTCGCAGAAAATCCAGAGTGACCTTGTCCCTACAAACAAGAAGAATAATCACTCAAAGGAACACACAATATGAGAAATGTTACTGACAGTAATGCCTTTCAGATTCAAATTTGGGGTTTTTAAACTGATATCTTTTTACACAACCATATTACTTCGAAGTGAAGTATTTTTCAAAATTAGTCATACTACCAAAAGCTGCTGTAGGCTTTTAACCAAAAGTTTTTTTTCTCAATAATTTTAAGAGTGATTATCAAACGTATACATTCCCTTTAAGCTTTCATGTAGGTTAAATAAAAACCGTCCAGAATGTTACTTTTATACATGGCACATTTCAAAGATGCAAAAAGTATTCAATTTTTATGTTTTATATCTGAAACACAATTCACAAAGAGATGTACCTCAACTTTATGTTGCCTTTTCTTTGTGGCATTATTGATTAATAATCTAACATTTTGACAAAATTGGTGTGAAGTTATTTTAATTTAATTTTTTTATTTTGCTTATACAGAATATTGGTTTTTGATGAATTTTAAAGCATCTTTTGGGATGCGATATATGCAAGTAGGTTTTCACATTTGAGTTTCTTGAATGCCAGAGGAATCAATATAGTGCTGTTAACTTAACTCGTCTGAGACGCATGACTCTCAAATAAAATGGTGCAACAAATATTATTATTGCGCCATTTTAGGAGTCACATGTGCCAGGGAAGTTATTTCGAAACTACGACTTCGGCCAGTTCAGACTATTTGAAGCCCTTAATGAAAGCGCAAGTTTTCTATGTAACTGGCAGAGCCGAAGCCCAAACCCATTTGTAGTTTCGCAAACACCCTATAAAGTGATGTTGCCCCTGACTCCCAAAAGTGGCGTACGTATGACGTTGCCACCGAAATAAATCTCTCTGGAACACACTACAGTACTTTCAGGTTATTCAAGTAATACCATTTATAATTTGTGTAATACTGTTAATATTTTGTATTTGATTATATTTTAACTTATTGATGACTTATAATGTGTAATTATTTATTTCAACATTGTACATGTGCCACAAGTTGTGGGCTGTAAACCCGATTCAAGTGAATCTTTAATACAGTACAGTATAATACTGTACCTTAGCTGCATGTTTATACCGAAAGTTATGGTTTTATCTTTTAGACATTATATTTTAAGACTTAGTATTTTTAGTATTTTAGTATTTATTTTAAACTAAGTTTTACAATGTATGTAGTTTTTTTAAGGATTTAAAATGTGATATATAAAGTAAATAGTTTTGAAGAAAAAAAGGAAAGTATAGTTTTGTTCAGTAGAAGTGTAAAAAATACTCAAACGATGACTAAAATGTTTGCTGTTCAGAAATAGACAAACTTGTGAAAATAGTAGCTTAAATCCGATAGAGTCGAGAGAAAAAAGTCCCTTATTTTGGTTGTAACAACCGAAATCGATTGCTGCGATGTAAAAAAAAAAAAAAAAAAAAGAGGAAAAACAAAGGTTTTCAGATACAATTTTCTCGAATGATGGCTTCCTTTCAGATGGAATTTTTTTCACCGAAAATTAAGTGGTTGTAATGCGAACTTCACAAGACGGCTTTAGACGGGGTTAAACAAGTTTTTTTTTGTATCCTTCACAATATTGACCTTTGATACTTCCTTCCAGCACAACATACTTGATAAATAAATAATCATAATTTAATATTAGTGCCTTTACTCTTATAAATGCATTTTGTTTTATAATAAATTTTTCAAGAAGTAAAGCATGCTAGCCGTTAAATAGTTAGTGCCTTAACTCTTATATCTTCAAACATCAAGCCTTCCGTTTGATAATAATTATTCAAGAAATATAGTAAATATTTTGTAATCGTATGTAATATTTTGTTAAAGCCACAAACATTTATGTACAGTTTTGCTACACAGTGTAGGCCTAGTCTAACTATTTTTATGTAAAAATAAGTTAGTGAAACTAATGAAACAATGACTGAATATTATGATTAAAATACAGCAGTGCCTTAATTATGAATTTGTTCGTCACTTAATTCGAAAGGGTGTTCGTTTGTAGAATGACGGGGGCGGGGGGGGGGGGGGCAGGGCCCTCGCATCACCCCTTGGGGTTGAAGTTACATGACATCACAGGTGTACATACATATCATGGGACAGATTCTACCAACAGAAAAATCTTGCTTAACAGAAATAGGTTGCCAGCCGAAAACCCCCACAGTTTACATGGCTGCGCCATAGGTGATTTTGCTTATATTCTGCTCAACAGCTTGATGAAATTATAACTTGTAATAGCTGTCTGGTAATTTGAGTTAAAAAGTTTTCACTTCCTTTCCCTTCATTTGTAAAAATCTATAACAAGTGTATTTGCAAACATTTGATGCACACCTAAGCATTTTCACTTCCTTCCTCATCACACGCGGAGATGTCCTCAATTTACCTTGGCCCAATTTCATAAAGCTGTCAGCCGAAAATACAACTTAAAGGCAGTGGCTCGATACCAGCCTTTGGTAGTCAAAGACCAGTCTTCTCACTTGGTGTATATCAAGCCTTTAAGCGCCCCTTTTTTTAATTTTTTTAATTTTTTAAAATTATTTTAATGTAGTGGGATGGGGTGGGTTTCAGGGGACATCCTTTGTGGCAGGACGGCTTTGTAGAGGTGCTGGTCACCTGTTCCTCCTCGCCACTCACTGGCTTGGTATTTTTAAGCTTTTTTGGTACATTGTCTCTCTATGTATCGTCTTGTATATATATATTGTTATGCCAGTGTAAAGTTTAATAAAACTAAAACTAAAACAAAACATATGCATAAAATAACACACATGCCAGTGTGAAAATTTGAGCTCAAATCGTCGAATTTGCGAGATAATAATCGAAGAAAAAACACCCTTGTCACACAAGTTGTGTGCTTTAAGATGCTCGATTTCGAGACCTCAGCTGAGGTCTCGAATTTAATTCAAATATTTTAGTGGGAAATTACTTCTTTCTCAAAAACCACGGTACTTCAGAGGGAGCCGTTTCTCACAATTTGTATACTATCAATAGCTCCCCATTGCTCGTTACCTAAGTTTGTATAACAAAAATGATTTTGAGTAACTACCAATATATAGTGTCCAGTGCCTTTAACCAATATCTTAGCTAAGCAAAAAACGAGTGGGGCACCAGTCGCAACAATGTAAATTTGTGTCAGGACAGAATAAAGGCCCGGTCACACAGGCCCCGATAACGAGAACAAAAACGATAACGATAAAAATGCACGCTCGCGATTGGTTGAATTGCTCCTTGCAGAAAACGCCCGCGTCATTCAACCAATCGAGGGCGTCCATTTTTATCGTTATCGTTTTCGTTCTCGTTATCGGGGCCTGTGTGACCGGGCCTTTAGACCATATACCACAACAATAACGACAAAAACAACAACAGAGCTTTGGATCCGGTGAAATGGACCTCTCTGCCAGCCAGACACGCAATGAGTCAAAACCAAACAGGTATTTCTACTGAGTCATCGTGCCCCTCAGTCATCACGGATGGAAAACCACAATATAAGATCATGCCCCAATTTCATGAGAAAAAAAAAATAAAAAAAAAATCACCGTTTCCAAAGAAAATGAAAGTATCGATATGAGAAGGGGGTGCAGCTAAGGAAAGCGAAATCTAACCACTTGTCTTTGCCGGACAGAACTGGAAGTAATTAAACCTGGTAATTAGGCATGGGCAATTTTAGGGATTTTTCAATTTTTATCTGAATTCAGACGTTTTAAATTCTGCCTGGTAAATACACACTGGAAATAGTATCGTGGTATATGGTCTCTCCAAATAGAATAATAATGACAAGTCATGCTTGTTGATCTACTTCTCATGTGCTATATGGTACTGTTCCCGTCGAAGCTCTTTGGAAATATAAAACACTATTGGGTGATCATAAGTTAGAAATGCCATTATTTTAATGTACCTCCTAAGATCTGGATCTCGGTTTCAGACTTTTTCATCGGCAGTGACTCCCGCCCCCTGCAACTAAAATACCCCCCCCCCAAAAAAAAAATAAATAAATAAATAAATAAATAAATAAAAAAATAAAAAAATACTCCAAAATATCTTGCATTAATTTTATTTGAAAGAAACCTCAGTATAGCCATGGTCAGCCATAATATATCCGTTGTCAGAAACGTTCATCAGATTGTACATTGCAATCACGGATTATTATTCCTGCGTGTACATCATCGTACATGATTCAATCGAAAGGTTAAAACAAATCAATGGTTAATCTAGGCCTATAATTATATACTTTGCATTTTCAATGTACATCTTTTTCTTCTTCATGTCGATAATAACAATTATTAAGCATACAGTAGAAAACAAATATCGTATAGTATAATAATGAAGGACGGATGCCAGATAATTTAACAGTAATACAATGTGTAGAAATTGAAGATAATCACTACAGAAATTAACATGCTAGTCAACATGCAGGGGAAAAGTTTAAACATCGTTTAGTTGTCCTTGGTGTGTCCAAGTCATGACGTGGGTTTTACCGCCCATAATTATTTGGAATGGAAAACCACACAATATTAGACCACCGTGAGAAGAAAACTCCAAAACAGAAAATGACGACATCGACAAAAGGGTGCAGTTCAGTTAAAGTAAAATGCAATATCGGCTTGCAATGGCCGGAAGGGACAGGAAGCTAACCGTTTATTGGTAGTCAATTAAATAAGTCTGCAAGGTTAGACATCATGATTCGTTTTCCAGAGAACCAAATAAAAAAAAGACTTTAAAAATAATAGCCTTTAAAATTCTCAATGTTTTTTTTGTTTGTTTATTTGTTATTTCTTAAAGCTATGAGTTTCCTATATAAGGGACAATATTGTAAGAGAAGTGGCTCGAAAGAATTCTGGGGGAAAAGCAGGAAATAGTCTTTATAAAAAGGGGATAAGCTTGAAAGTCAATGTGTCCAAAAGAATTATAAAATACGCTTACTATAGCAACTCTATGATTTTTTTGTATTGGTTTAGTACTGCTTGACAGAAAAAGGTACCAGCCAAAATTACCTAATTTCATCGCTGTGACTGTTGCCCCACTATTTTGTTTTGCTAAGCAACGAAATTTATCAAGCATTTGTTTCCCTGCTTAAAGCCATTGGACTCTTTGGGTAAACAGTGTTGTCCAAGGCCCACACTTTGTGTACCACAACTTCTATATCAAATAACAAACCTGTGAAAATTTAGGCTCAATCGGTCATCGGAGTCGGGAGAAAACAACGGAAAAACCCACCCTTGTTTGCGCGCGTTTCGCCGTGTCATGACATGTGTTTAAAATAAATCCGTAATTCTCGTTAACGAGCATTTATATTGTTTTGCTGTTTTCTCAAAAGGTCAAGCATTTCATGGAATAATATTTCAAGAGAAGTCTTTCACCATTGCCTTCTGTAAACTCTGTAAGATATTTGTAAATCTGTGAACTTTTATTTTTTTTTTTCTGAACCGAAAGGGTCCAATGGCTTTAACAGCTTTATGAAATTTGGCCCTGGTCTGAACAGCCAATCAAGGTGTTCCATAAATTATGCAAAACTTCAGTGACTTTGTTTCCAGAGGTCAATAAACGTCCAAAGAGAGGGGTAAACTTGTACAACTTTTGTCATGAATTGAAGAAATAAATAAAAAACTTTTTGTTATACACTGCAAATCTCGTTGGTCAAAATTTCCCAACTTGTTTTGCCCAACGTTGGTTCAAATATCAACTGGCTACATAATTGGGCATAATTTAACCAACAGTGGTTGGGCAATAACGTTTACCCAATAGTTGGGCAAACAGTTTGACAAAACAAGTTGGTCAAATCATTTTACCCAAAAGTTGGGTAATATTTTTTTGACCAATAGTTGGGCAAGTTTGTTTACCATTATGTTGGTTAAAATGTAGTCAGTTGATATTTGAACCAACGTTGGGCAACCGTGTTGGGTAAAGGTTGTTACCCAACAAAAGTAGCAATAATTGAGTATTTTTTACTGGTTACTCCTTTATTCAATTGTTGATTAGGCCAAAAAAAAAAATACGTTGATCGTCCGGATTTTTTCAAAAAGAGGAAGATGAGGGCTCTTTTTTTAAACGTAAAATGATGCAACAAAATATGCATCTTGCATCTAACTTGCGGTACTCTTTCCACACTGGATTCATCTGATATGTGCAGTATATAATGTTTTCAGCCAGCCATTCCTCTTCACTTCTGCTTCAACTTCTGCTTTGTTGTATCTGCTGGAAGCTGGGCAGCGTAGTATTTTTCGATCTGATGAGGTAAATAAATTTAGCATGTCAGAAGTAACATGGTAAAACAGTTGGCAATCAACAGTGTTCACTGCCTTTTTTTCCTGTTTTTTTTGCTTTTTTTAAATTATAATTTCCAAATTATATTGGCTCTATATAATTTTGACGAGATAACTGAGCCCGATCAAAAAGTCTGGAACACAACGGATTCAATCTAACCCTTGCCTTTCGATCGTTAACGACAACGGACTGTGCAGCCATTTCCCCAACACGGGAGTAAACATAAAACTATGCACTGTCGGCTTCGTCCTACTTTACTTCTGAAAACTAAACTGTTTAATCACTACACATGAATCAGTATATTCATTTACCCAACACATTTTTTGACCAACAAATTTGCAGTGTAGGAGCCAGACTATTTACAGCATCGGTTTAGTGTTTGAATTGGTTTGAAGATCTGGAAAGGTGTTAAAATTGACATGTCATGGATGTTGTCACATAACCCCCCCAAATTATACCATAAAGGGTGTTAAAATAAAACCAGTGTTTGTGTTATTTTACTTCCTGTATAATTTTTTTATGTGGCTATGTGTGACAACACCCATGGTGTCAATTTAACACCCCAGTTTTTGCAATGTACAATGTATATAAAAATGTCCATATAAGGTACGAACCCATACCATCTTCTCCTTATGCCAGAAACAATGATTTCGTTGTAAATCATTACACACTTTTAAGCGAATGTGTTTGGGCTATTGAATTGCAAAGTCACTTTCACAACTTCGTATCACACCATTTTATGAACGAAACAAAAGCAATCATCACTGAGAAATGACAATTGGTGTTGCAATAAGTAATTACTACGACTGAACATTGTTTTAGTTTTATTATTTTGAATACGACTGACAGAAAGTCTGAATTCGAACGCTATTGCTTTCGATGCCTTCAATCTCTGACATTCTGCGAACCACACCTTTGATATCCCTCAAACCTTCCGGTTACTGCTAACAGAGTTTCGCATTGTTTTTCTTTTCCGAAAATTCATTCCAAATGAAAACATACCTTTGTAAAAGGTGAGCTCAGGTTTTGATACTTTATTGGTTTCTAGAATACTGTATTCATGATAAGTCTGATACACAACAGCCGACCATCATAAACTGTCATGAAATTGACCACACCTAATGACGTCAAAAGCTCAATTCTCGTTTCATTGGACGAGGGTTGTGTGTGGCGCGGATGCATGCACGGGTTGCATTTTTTTCTGAAAATAAAAATTCCCACCCACTGTCGTAGTGCTTTTCAATGGGGATTTTTTCTTCTTTTTCTAAATCGATTCAAAAAGGGAATTCTAAAAAAAAAAAACATCATTCAGGAAAATGTTTGAGATGGCAATTTGGATGTACAGGGAAAACAAAATTGCGCGCGGGTTCCATTATTTGACCTCAGCGATGATGGCGGCCTATGCAATGGTGTTTTTTTCTCAAGAAAACAAATCAAACTTACGACCTTCGTAAAATTAATATTCTTTATCCCGATGCAAATTTAGCATCTCTTATACTGTTGCGGTACCCGCTGCCAAAACATAGGATTCAAACTGCCTCTAGCTACCGGGCAACCTCGGTAGTCTAGTTGGTAAGAGAATTGCAAGGGTCCGGGGTTTTAATCCCACCCGAGTAATACGCCTGTGATATTTTTTTATACAGTGCTAACAAACATCGGTGTATGGGTATAAACCAAAAACTAATATTATTTATCCCCAATGCAAATTTAACATCACTTAGACCTTCGTTTTGTTACACAATGCAACCTTTCCCGGTATTTTTTTGGGCAAAATATAAGAGGTTAATTTAAACGTTGCGTTATTCCAGTTTACGCGAATTTAAAAGCTGTCATCGAAAATCAACTGAGTGAGCAATTATGATGTTTTGCGTTAAAAAAAAAGATAAGTTTTAAATTTAACGATCCACTTAAAGGCACTGAACACTATTGGTAATTACTCAAAATAATTGTTAGTATAAAACTTACTTGGTAACACGCAATGGAGAGCTGTTGATAGTATACAACATTTTGAGAAGCGGCTCCCTCTGAAGTAAGGTAGTTTTCAAGAAGGAAGTTATTTACCATTTTGTGGGGTGTCGTGGCCAAGCGGATAAGAGCACCGAACTCAAGCTCTGCTGCTTCTGATCAGCAGAGTGTGGGTTCGAATCCCGGTCGTGACACTTGTGTCCTTAAGCAAGACACTTAACTATAATTGCTTCTCTCCACCCGCAGGGGTAAATGGGTACCTGTGAGGGCAGAGATGGTTCTTGTGATTGATTTAGCCGAGTAGCGCATAACTAATGTTGCACAGGCTGCATACTCCCCACCAGGGAGCTGAGATGGTTTAAGGAGTGATTTAAGGCCCAGTGACCAGGGGTATATACGTGAAGCGCTTTGGGACGTCCTTCGGATGTTAAAAGCGCTATATAAAAACGGGTTATTATTATTATTATTATTACCACTCAAACATTTGAATTTGATTTCGAGACCTCAGAATTAGATTTAGAAATAACATCTGAAAGCATACAACTTCGTGTGACAAGGGTGTTTTTTTCTTTAATTATTATATCTCGCAACTTCGACGACCCATTGAGTTCAAATTTTCACAGGTTTGTTGTTTTGTTCATATGTTGAGATACACCAAGTGAAAAGACAGGTCTTTGACAATTACCAATAGTGTCAAGTGTCTTTAAAAGAATTTAACCGTATTCACATTGGCAGCAGCTGTTCGCCGATCGCTATAACTGCGCTACTTTTCTATTAAAATGACTATTTCTCAAAAAGAAATTAAACCTTAAAAAATCTAATAATAATACTATATAAATTTATGTACCTCAAAGTGGACCTAGATAACGACTTCAAGTGAAGAGGCAACATTACCTAAAGGAACATTACATAGTTGGTAATAAGATAAAACTAGTCGTCGAAGATAGATCACAGATTTCCATAAAACTTACACTGTCTAATGATGATAGAAAACATCCCTTGAAATATTTCTGTCTGAACTGAATGGAATATGAATTCAATGTTGTGGGCTTGTGGCAACTTTTTCGCTCATAGGAATAATGTCCGATCAAGTTATTGCACAGTGCACACAGCTTGTGTTGGATGACAAGTAATCTTTCATAATCATGCAATTTGCCAATTCATGTTTTCGATTGTTGAAAACGTTATAGGCAGGACAGAACTAAAATCATTCCAAAATGCCCTGTCAAACCGATTTCATATAAAGCTGAGCATAAACAAAAACCGCCTTAAACCAACAACATTTAAGCTGTCGTGGAATTAAAGACAGTGGACACTATTGGTAATTGTCAAAGACCAGTCTTCTCACTTGGTGTATCTCAACATATGCATGAAATAACAAACCTGTGAAAATTTGAGCTCAATTGTTCGTCGAAGTTGCGAGATAATAATGAAAGAAAAAACACCCTTGTCACACGAAGTTGTGTGCGTTTAGATGGTTGATTTCGAGACCTAAGTTCTAAACTTGAGGTCTCGAAATCAAATTCGTGGAAAATTACTTCTTTCCCGAAAACTACTCCACTTCAGAGGGAGCCGTTTTATACTACCAACCTCTCCCCATTACTCGTTACCAAGTAAGGTTTCGTGCTAATAATTATTTTCAGTAATTACCAATAGTGTCCACTGCCTTTAAAGGTAAAGAATTGTTATTATTGATGAACTGAACTGATGTAAAAAATTACCGTCCTAAACATATTTGAGACAACTTTCATCATGACATTACAAAGCGGACACTGGTGTCTGGTTACACTCACCCCCTGATTCCAAACGAAACCAGAAAGTGAAAGATTAAATTCCTTCGAGAATAAAAACATGGAAATATTGCGTGATTTTGAAGCTAACAGGAAACTAGATGGGATTTTCACTGAAACTTTGTCCAGACACGGCAGGTTCTTTCAGTATCGACGCCATTTTGTTTATCCCGCCCTTTACGCTTTCATTGACGAGGGAACGCGCCATTTTCTTGATTTCACTTGATTTGTTGTTAACTTAAAACGCAACTCGTCATTTGATACATCTGTGAGAAATAGTTACAGAGGATGGGCATCGAATCGCAACAGGGGGTGCTCCCCCTCAATTATCCCGTTTACTTAAATGGTAACAAAATATCCGTACAGGGATTTACAACTCTAAAAATATCATAGACACTTGTTGTGTGTAATTTTCAATACAGGAACAATTAACAAGTAGCAAAATTGCACACCTTGGTAGTTACTGACTGAACTATTTTATTCAAAATTAACACCTTGTATGTGTATCAAGGCGGGTATAGTATATATTTAGGGGTGGGTGCCCGTTAAAACCTTTACACCCCCCCCCCCCCATTCACACCCCGAGCAGGTGTGTTCGTCTTTGTTTGTACTTTTTTGTAAACAGCTTCAAATGGCTGTGTACACCATCTCCCACTGTGGCTTTCCCCAAATCGCATTGTTCTCTCAGCAGTGAAATTAAATTGATTGAAACCTTGAACCATCTCTATCGTCATGATATTATAAGATTTCATGATCGTTATATAATATTATGATGTGATTATTATTGGTTTATGAAACATGTCAAGCATCGCCAAATGCTGAATTGTGTTTAAAATACAGGGCTTTATAAAAATAGATTTCTAAACAGTTTTACAGAAAAAAAACATATACTAGAAATACTAGCATTTATTTACGAGTTTACTATTTGTATATTAACAAACGTATTCGAATTCCAAATACCACAAAGAATTGCAGAGCATCCGTGAGTAGAAGCTCTCAAATCTACCCCGCGGCCCCAGCAGAATAAAAATCAAGACCAAAGAACAAAAATAATCTCTATTAGCAAAGTTGATATCGAAAAGACTGGTATACCGCTATACCGCAAACCGCATTTACATTTGATCCCTCTACAATGCAATGCCTCAAAATCTATATATAGAAATTTATACATAGAAAATGTAGAGTGTCCACATACGGTTTTACTCTGGCACGATTTTTACTCTGGGAAGATTTTTAAAGAAAATGAATTCCTTAAATACCGAAGAAAGATTTTCCCCAAAGAAAGATTGATATTTCACTTGAAATATATGTTGAGGAAGGTAAGGCCTATATCGATGCCATTTAAAGTTATTATATAGCTTTTTAGAGACGAAAATAACAACATACATATAGGCCTTTGTAGTATTCTGAATATTTCCGATATTGACACAGACGAATTGCAACACAAAGAAACAGTAGTAATATTCCTTTTACCGATACCCATTAAGCCTAATTTTGTTTCAAGTGCCCATTAGCGCATGCCAGAGATGGGATATACGCGTGCATTACGAAACCAGGAACAACCTGGCAGGCTTTTTGACTAGACAGCGGTATTACCATACTGACTCCATGTGTAGTATTGCAGTACTACTGAGTAAAACACTGTACATTACAACGCATACAATTTCTGATACTGCATGGCCATCCATAACACCATGTCCTGCCTATGGTATAGAACCATCGCATAAAATTATGGTACAATAAACTGAAACAATTCAGGACAACGTGCTATCACACTCTTGGATTGCTTTGGCATAATCTCTCTCAGATTATAACATCTTCCCGAACCTGAAACGTTCACACTTTGAAAAGACACAACATCCAGAAAACGAAATCAAACGGGGAAAGTCGTTTCTAAAAATAGACCCATGATTCAGGGCTAGCGCCACCAAGATGGACATTAACATTAATCGCTCCATATTAAAATTAGGCGCATGCGTGTTTCATTGCATAGAGGTGCATTGATACTGCAATGCATTTGGTGCGCGCATCTAGCAGGCTAGGTGTTGCACAATAGTGATATCCGGCGCACCAGGCTCAACTAACTTCAAACACATCGTAACAAGTGTTGTCCAATAACGGCCTGATAAGTGAGAGTTTTCAAACTATAGGAATAGATAATGGTGAAACCCCAATCTTCTTAGAAATAACAAATGACCACATCATAATGTCTGACGGAGGAGCTATCGTAGGCCTATGGTATTGTATAAATACCCAGGCGCTTCTCAACACAAAATACAATTTAGTCAGACAACAAATCGTCAACATCATCAATTCGCTTCGGCAGTTACGAACAAACTACAGCGAAGGAATAACGTAGAGACATAAATTTATTTGAACTGACTTCACTTTTGGATAACCTCAGGAGCCGATACTTTTGTTATACATACTTTGCTCGAGTTTGGGTTGCGGGCCAATCCGAAATGATGACTTGCTCACGACCGTGCTCAACAACCACCCAGCGTCTCGGAACATTTCGTATCGTCAGAGAGACAAAAATGATGCTATTGCTTATATTGATAATGCTACTCAAACAAGGTAAGCTTCTTTTTAGTTTCTGATATCAAACAATAATTGAACGAATACCATAAAGAATGGCAACAATCAAGTTTTACACACCCAGAAAAAAAGTTCACTCGTTTTTAGAATAATTAACTTTCAGAGTGAGTGTTGACGAGTTCTAAACGAAGGCTCATCTTTTTGCAAGCAAAATTAGACAAAATAAATGCAATAAAAAAAATTAAAAAATTAAAGAACAAAATAAAACATTATTGCTGATAATAATAAATTGGTGTCGATATAAAACTGCTTAGAGTGGCTATAAACGTCAAATTCAGTTCCGTGATTCAATAAAAAAAATTCTAAGAATGGAAAAGAAAATGACAAGTCAGGTTAAAATTGTGCAAAAATGCCACTGTGTTTGATAGGTCTATACGCTCAAGTTCAATTTGTTGTCAAATAAAAAAAAAAACCAATTGATTACGTCACATTTCATTCATACGGTATGTATACCTTTTACAGATAATTTTCGATTTATTTCTAAATTTCTGATGATATTCCATCAAAACGGCATTGAATTCGGTCGTTTTTGACTGGCGCAAATACTCTTTGAAAATGTACAAACCAATTTGTTTTTATATCCGCTGACCATTTGTTTTCAAATTTCGCTCTGAAAGACTATAATTAAAATGTCGGTTTCGGCTTTTTCGCGAGATTGGGGCTTGAAATCCCGCCCCCCCCCCCCCCACTTTCACGAAAACTTTTATCTTTTGGAAAATAAGTGCGTCAACTTAATTTGATATTTTTTTAGCACAACCTCAAAGTCATTTCATCACCGTAGCAAGTGCCTCGCTGCCTTGTTGCAACCTAGCACTTATTATGTCAGCTTTCTGGAATCGCTGTGCAGTAATGAATGATTTCCTTCAGGAAAATCAAAAGAGTACACGATGTGGTAATACATATTGAAATCGGATTGTTTGATTTGAATGTCAAGAAACGTAGCTAATTAAAAAACAACAAATAGTGCAGCCCTTTCTCTATGGTATTATAGTTTCAGAAATTATCAGTAAAACAAAAACACAGCAAAAAATAAACCCAAACATCCAACCAAACCAACAAAACCCTAAACCACCTTGCTGTATCTGTTTTTGTGTATAAATTATGTACAATTAAGTAAATACATGTCAGTTTAATTGCACTAATATTGATCAAAACAAAAACATGCCCCTAAAAAAACCCAAAACAACAACCACTACACTATACATTAAAGTGTATATGAATAAATTAATACACACACCAAAACAAGGGGCATCATGTCAATTTTGATGATGCACAAAATAAAACAAGTGATCGTCGTATCTGTAATTTATTTCGTTTAGTTGAAATGAATAACAATGCATTATTCCAATTCATTGCAGGTGTTTGCCTCCTCTGCCCAGCGCACGACTCAGGGGAGAAGCTGTGTTGCGGTGTGTGTTCTACACGCCATACGATTCGATATCTCGCCTATGTCATGTTGTAAGTATTTTGACAGATTGACCCCACGACCTCTTTCAGTGTGATTTCCATCAGCGATGTGGGAAAAAAAAAAACCTTTAAAATCTTAGCAGATTGGTAGGCAAAGTAGCCAGTTTGATTGACTGGCTTTACAAGTTCTCAATTCATCACACAGCCTACAGGTTTTGAGACCAATCAACTTTCCACTGAAAGGCACATCATTGAAGGCAAGCCAAGACCTATGTGGCAGGAAATTCGGCCCCCCCCCCACCAAATCACAATTTTTCATTAATTCGTTAAAATTGTTTTCTCGTAGTCGATTCAAGAAAGAGAATCCTTAAAAAAACATCATTAATAAGGTTGGGATGGTAATTTTGATGTACAGAAATTTGTAGACATTTCGTTTGATGGCACCCTCTTTTTAATATACTTTCTTCAGCCCATGTTAATATACCATATGGAGGGGCAGAAGGGTGGGAGTACACACACCAGGGGACAAGATCCCATATGACACTTTAAGGAAATCACAAATGTCCATACCACACCATGTCCATTCATGTATCATTTTTTTTGTACAATTTATTAACATTCAAAAGAATATTGAACATAAGTCTACATTAAAATTAACAGAAATGTTACAGAATTTAATTTGAGGACAAGCTAAGTATGAGATCATCATTTTTGTTGATATAATTTTTGAGAAATACAATTTGTCAAAATTGCAGGATAAGCACAGATTGTTCTGTGGGCACGGAATGTGGAAAGCTGACATGTACTTAAAACAAAATCATTTCACATTCTCTAATGAAACCAACGAACGCTGCATGCTTTGTATAAATTAAACTCAAAGTGAAAAATTCTCCCAAGAAATGAAAATCTGGTTACAGGTAAAAAACCCAACAACGATTCAGTATAAAAGCAGACTGATTATAAAGTTGATACAAGTTCATGCCTGTCCATTATATTTCCATCTTTAATGTACCAGTGTCATTGACAAGAAATAAGTTTTTTAACTTTCCAAACTGGTGTTTCAATTGTAGCAATTTCGTGCGCTCTAATTTGAAGAAATGTTCACAGTTGGCGTGTTTATTGAAACGTAGAGGAAAGGGAATTAATTTAATCTGTGTCAAAGCTACTGAATATTATCCAACTGTTGTTACCTAATGATTTAGGGTTGAACAAAAAAAAAATTGATTGGAGCTGGACTTCAACCAATGACCTCCGGCAGGCACTCAACCAACTGAGCTATCTAGCCCTATCTCAGCAGTCTCCCTATTTTGTTGATACCTTTGTTTAAAATGCAAAACTTTTCTTTGTTCACCCCCCCCCCCCCCCCCCCAAATCATTTAAAATGTACCCAGTCAGGTTTTTCCTTGTGGTTTATTAGTTGTTTCTTAATGTTACAGGTGGCCAGTCGCTCTACGACTCTGCGAGTCAAAGTTGCTGTAATGATGAGATCATAGATCATGTGAGTTCCCCTACACTCCAATGCTGCGGACACGGCAGGGGGGAACGAGTGTACGATAGAGACTCAAAGATATGCTGTATGGGAACACTGGACAACAGAACTGCAGGTAATGCCATGATCTGATTAACCAATAATTATTATTTTTGTAAGTGCACTTGAGAGAAGATTTTCACGAGTTGAAAAGTTGGAAAAGAAATGTTCCATTTGCTAGTCGAGTTAAACATATTCCATCTTTAAAAAAATTAACACATCCATTACTCGATTGCAAAACACTCATAATAACATACAAGTTGATTTGAGTCACTTGATTGGTGGATAAAACTACCAGAATAAATAAAGTATACAAGATTGTATTCTGACATCAACACTAAGGGTGTCTTGGTGTGCAGTAGTCACTTCGTGAATAATTCCAAACTACGTGGTTTTGAATGCCATGTGACCTACAATCCTCCAATCACATGACATAGATGAATGTGATATGACCTACACTCCTCCAATTACATGACGGAGAGTGTTATGTAGTATACTTTGAAGAATGAACAGTGGATTATTAAGTCTTTTCATATCGCCATAAATGTAAATAATTAAACATGTGAATGGCCGTCTCTCGAGGCTTGCCACTGGTAGTCTATCCATCCCAGTGCCTCATGTAATATGGCCCAAAGTGTTGTTGTGTAAGAGGAAGTTTTTAACAGGAAACTTAACCCTGCCTCATGAATTAATGGCAGTTCCTTGTCCCAAGTCTCTTTTGCACATTCTTGCAACATCCTCACTCGAAAGTCAAAGGTGCCAAATACTTTGTTTGTTTTGCGTATACCTGGAGGAAACACATACAAACACACACCAAACGGAGAGAAAGAGAAAAAAAGAAACTGTAAATAATTTTGCGATTGAAAGAATTGCCGCTGAAAATTACATGCACTCATGCATGTTGAATATCTTGTCAGGGTTAGATGTTTTGCAGTTACTTCTATAAACATCTATCAATAGCAGAAACTTTTTAAGCAAAATGTTCTTAAAAATATGAATTGAGCCCTTGTTGACAGAGGTCCAAAAGTTGCACAACAATTTCCTATGAACATTGCTCTTAAATATGAAGAGACGGAGTCTTCAATTTAACACATGAGGGTTTGATACATGAGGAAAACTTTCCTAATATTTTTTTTTGTACTTATGTTGTATGGATAGATTTCGTAATAGATTGTCTTGTATCTTTGTTTTACATAATAGATTTCTTGATACATTTTCTTGTATATGTTGAATCGATAAATACCCCAATGGATTTTCTTGTATCTATTTCAAATTAATAGATTTCCCAATCAATTTTCTTGTATCTAAATAGATAAATTTCCTAATCCTAAACGATTGTCTCTGGTATCTATGTTCTATTAATAGATTCAGTATGCTGTGGTTCAACAGTGATAGACAGCTCCTATCAGACATGTTGCTTTAACGGTGCTGAGTACGCCCCAAGGGTCGGTCTTGGGTCCCTGCTGCGGAGCAGACAAGCTCTTCAATCCAGAGACAGATATGTGTTGTGAACGACACCAGCCCAACCCTGCCAGTGAGGTTCATGTGATTGGTCAGGACGCAGTGATAGATGGAGACTTTGAATGTTGCGGACTGACGGCTATCAATACCACAGAGACAAGATGTTGTAATAAGGTATGTTGCTGTTGATCAATTCAGTCGGCTTTATATCATGTTTCATTTTGAATCATTCATTTCCTCATTGCGATCAGGAGGAATCAAGAAGTGATTAATAGATGAAGAAATACAACATAATGTAGATTATGATTTGTTTGTTTCCTTAAAGCTTCCAATAAGTCTGACGTTGATGATGTCAGTTGTTTGTTGTGTTTGTCCAGTTTGATGTTTTGCAAAATTGTACAAAACTTTGGTTCAGATATAAGTAAAAAATGTTCTCTCCCCCCCCCCCCCCCCCCCCCAATCAGGCCCAGAAAGATAAAACTCCCTACAACGACTGCTGCGGTGGAACGACCTTTGACACTCGCTCACAAATATGCTGCGAGGACACAGTAAGAGATCTGACAGACGGAGAAACAGACTGCTGTGCCACCAACGCTTTTAACCCAGCCAATAAGGTGTGCTGTGGGTTTGGTACAAACAGAGTTCTATACGACATTGGTGAGTAATTGATGAATCCACCTAACATAACATTATACTTCATTTTCGAAATGCCCTCCCAGTAGAAATTTACAATTTCCTCACAGGGTGCCCTTTACCAAGATGGCTATGCCTTGGTGCCCTTGCCCTTACATTTACCATTATAATTAATCACTTTATACTCTTTCCTGTGTTTTATGAAAATCATCCACAGGCAAGTCACTATGGTGGGATTCGAACCAAAATCCAGTCCTCTGCAAAACTGTCATCATTCACAAGAATTATTTAAGACCCTGTCATTTTTCTTTTGAGAGATCATGTCATAGTACTCTCTACAATTCAAATGCAGAGAGTAAAGGAACATGGGCATTCTGAATCTACTGGTTCAACCTCAGCTTGATCTGAGACGAACATTTTGTCAGACTGCTCAAAATGCTCTGAGATGAGTTCTGTACTAAGCGGGTTCTGAAACTAGTGTATTAACAACTTCCTTTGTTGAAACTCGTTTTAGGTCATGGAAGTTGCTGCCGTGCTACGCCATACAGCAGTTCGCTGGACTCATGTTGCTATGGAAAGATCCATCATGTCCCTAAGATTAGTGAAGTACAAGGCTGCTGTAAGCAAGAGTCGTATCTCAAGACTGATCAAGTGTGCTGTGAAGGAAACCTTCATGATAGACAGCCTGGGATGCAGTGCTGTGGGACAGGTAAGAGCAAGTGACTTATGCCGTATTTTTTTCTTTTTCTGTAGGATTTGAAACTTTGAATAGCGGAAGTATAACTAAGAGAGGTTTGCGGTAACACCATGTGAATATATCTTTTGAGTGGTTTTGGTTCTGAAAAGAACCGGGGGTTAACGACTCAATGTTTGGATCATCATGATCTGACCCTCTTCAGGAGAATTCTGGCAATGAAATAAAAGATTCCACATAAGTGAACTTAATCACATGCTTGAGGAAACCTGTAATTAAGAGTGCTTGCTATGTGGACCAGAAACACTGTTGTTGTTAACCCCTACTCTTCCACAATAAGTGTTCTGAGATCGATTTCCTAAAGATAGTCCTAACTTAGGACTAGTTTTAGAACTATATTTAGAGTTATTAAAATCATAAGGCTAGTCTGAGTAACTCGTCGCTATTCAAGATAAGACTAGTCCTAACTCTTTGTGAAATCCACCCAACTGTTCTTTTCCGTGCACTACCAGTCTTAGTACACAGGACCTACAGCTTAATGTTCTTTTTGTTTTAATATTCCAGAGCTGTACAACACAACCTCTGAGCTGTGCTGCGGTAACACCACCATACCACGATCAACCCCATCCCTCCAGTGCTGTGGGAACACCAGCTACGACACTCTCAAAGAAACCTGCTGTCACCACGTTGGTCAAAGCTTCACGGGCCTGAATCTGTCTTGCTGCTACTCCACCCGATTCATCACAGCAGATGTATACGATCCTCAGACTCAGACTTGTTGTCGTGGAAGAAGAGACGGTATGTATTAAACTTGTTCCAGGTTCACTTTACTCCCCGAATGCTCCAGCGGAGTTACTTTGATATAATCCAAATATATTTGATATTTGAGTTAGTCTTGTAGTTAATCAGTCCTGTGTTTGAGATGCGGGTATACAGTGTTCTCCCTTCACAATGGTCCGCTGTCCAAATGCCACTTAAAACACCTGAGGACCGGTCAGAACTCTGTCCAGCTAGTCCTGTTGGCTTGTTTAATGCTGAATCCCATTGGTCCATGTTGAACCACTTCTTATTATCAGTTCAAATTCTAAATTAAAATCTGTCGCACCAGTGAAATGACAAGCTAACCAAGTCCTGCTGGCCTGTCGATGAACCTTGGTATACATATTAAAAACGAATGTGACAACTAAATATCTCTCCTGATTGATCTATTATTCTTTTCTTATTCCTACAGTTGGTGTCTATCCAGAACCAAACAGCAGCATGAAATGTTGTGCCCAATCACTGCTACAGGATAACCAGTTGTGTGACAGGGCCCGACGTCAGCCAATCACCAAGGAGCACGATGATGACAACGCCGTCTGTAGATCAACAAGGCTACGCACTGGACGCCCACGACAAGGAGGAGCGATACAAACATACAACCAGGAAACTCATGTGAGTACTTGATTCAATCAGTTCTAATTCCATACAGCGATGTGTGTAGGCATTGTATACCTCAGTACTTTCCCTGAGTCCTGTGAAAAAAGTTCCAATCTATTGACACCTTGAACAAAGTCACATGCGGCTACTGTCTGCTACATTCGCCATCTTGGGCCGTTTTTATACCATGGCTTGAGCCCCCAACTCTCCACCTTGTCCAAAAACCTCATACCAAAAGCACATGATTTTAAAATAATTACAGGAGCTAAACGATTCAACAAAGACTATTGTGATGATGACGTCAATAAAGAACAGACGATGAGAATCAGAGCAAACTGATCAAATCGTCAATGTTTCTTACTGGTTCTGTTTAAAACCACCACAATCCAAAATGCGATTTTCCAGGTATGGTGTTTTGACTGGAAACCTTACATTTCCTTGTACCTCCACCTTGAGGGAAAAAAAACCCACAAAACATACTACTTGATTTAATTGTTTTTATCTAGTATTAATTTTAACAAGAATATTTCATTTGATTTTTTTGTCCAGGTATGTACCACCAATGGCAATGTACTGTTGAGATTGCCCGGTGAACAAATCTGCGGTCAGAAACTGTTTAACCCCGCCTCTGAACTGTGTTGCGGTGGCCGAATCTTCTTCGTCAATGACCAGTATGGAAATCCAAGAGAATGCTGTGGCAACAGCGTCTTTGTTTACGCACCGAGTCTACAGTGTTGCTTCGGTAACAGAGTTGAAAACATACCACAGAAGGTTGCTGGGTAAGAATCAGTAATACTTTGTAAATATCAAGATTGATGATCATGCCAACTTAAAATCTATCCCCTCATACTTCTATGTTTTAAGAGCCAGCATATAAAGTAGTAGTAAACTGATTGCCACTGGTCACTGTGGACCAGTGCTTAGACTGCAGGACTTGCAACTACAAGGTTGTGGGCTCGATTCCACCAAGCTTACGCTGATTTCACAATGACTAGAATAAGTGTTGTCGTCTAGTTACTGAATCACAAGTTTTTGATCATTATGCATTACTCATAATCATAGATGTTAAACCAATGTTTGTATGAGAGAGATTGGTTGTTGCCAGCTTGGTGTTTATAACTCCTTGTGGGAGTTTGCCGAGTTCCCTTGACGGAAAGATCATGTGAAGTCCCTTAACCTTCCAGACTAGCATTGGTCACATGAGTTTCTGTCTATAAAGCTGATACTATCAGTAAACCCAATGGCTTGTGTACTGTTGACTCAGTCTCCACAGTCCTCTGTGGAATGATGTGGCAAGAGCCATTTGGGCAGGGGAAGTACACCAATAGTAAGGTTGTTAATGTGAAGACAGTATAGGTAAAGCACACTGACAACTAGAGACAATTTGTCTTACGTTCTATTTATGTCGGGACAGATAAATAACCAAGACTATTTACACCACAGGTGATATGACATGTAACATAGTACATCCTTTTTTTCATGTGTATAATGTCCAGGTTGTGCAGAAATATTGCCTACAACGTCAACACCAGTTCATGCTATCGAAACAGTGTGGTGCGACCCCGTTGTGACATCGACAACTACCCAGATCTCTGCAGCACTGGCTCCGATCCCAGTCTATGGATTCCATACAACCCACGAGACAACGAGTGTTGCGGCGAGAGCCTGATCGGTCCCGGCCAGACGTGTTGCAGCGGACAGGCTTACGCAACACCAGGTACGACTATCGGCAGTGGTAGATGCTGCAGGGACGAAGGAGGATACAACCCGGCCGAGGAAATCTGTTGTAATGGGAGACTGTTTATGACAAATGGAACAGGTAAGTTTATTGTTTCTGAGCAGGTTTTAGGGTCATACAAAATGAATGCAGGCCTGATACTTTACGGAGACAACGAAGGGGATTGCCTCCATGCCTTGGTGCCCTTGAAATGCTTGAGTGACAAGTCCTTTACCTCCCCAAAAATGCCTTGGTGCCCTTGCCCTTTCAAAAACAAAGCGTGCACGCCTGTGAATGTTTGGGATGAACAAAGAAAAGTTCTCAAGAATGGGATTTGAACCTGCGACTTCTGCATTAACATGAAAGCACTCTGTCAACTGAGTTATCAAGCCCTAAAGTTGGCGGTGTCCCTATTTGTCAATACCTTTGTTCGGGGGTGCCAGTCAGAAGCCATTCAAACTTAAACAGCCAGGGATCACACAACCACTTGTGGCTTATTTGACTTTCCATTTACATATAAAACATCCTTCATTTCATTGGTTACAATCTTGAAGTATACTAGATTCTCCTTCATCTAGTTTTCATTTCCAATGTCTGTTACAATACAATCCATTCTTAACCCTGACATTTCTTATCATACAGACATGGAGTGCTGTGGAAACCGACCCTTTGACCTGCTCGACGGCGCAGAGACCTGCTGCGATGACAAACTTTACTCCTCCGATGGTGGACAAACCCTGTGCACTGATGGGGTTGCACACAGCCCAATAGAGACAGTTTGCAATGGAGTGCTGTATGGTGTCGCTAACGGAGACTGCTGTGGAAGGTCCATCATGAACGATACCACGATATGCTGCGACGGCCACATGTAAGTCTGAAATACCTTCGTAATGAACACAATGCTAGGACAGATAAAATTGCATGTATACACCCAAACCAAACAGTGCACTCCTAGAGTGTCCGCCATATCTCAAAAAGGCTAATGTACATAGTAAAACCAAAGCATTCATTCAACTCACAGTCCAATGCAAAATCTGATCTTCTTGGATACACTAGTGCACCACAGGTATCTGTGTAATTTTGAAAAACAGCCTCAACATTTCGCTTAAACGATAATCAAGTACATGTAGTAATACATCAAAAGCAACAATCCTTACTAAAACATAATTTTTCAACAAATCTCAGAAGTAATTTGTTTCTACTGGAGTTTATTTATTTATGAGCGTTTACTTTGTTTACTGGCAGGTACTCCAAGGTTGATCATGGAACCCACTGCTGTGGTAGGGTGGCTTACGACCCAGCATCTCAACCCTCGCCACTCTGCTGTGGCGACTCACTGTACACCAACGCTCCCACACTACAGTGCTGTGGTAACCAGGCTATTGACACAACCGAGCGTCAGTGCTGTAGTACGGCCGGGCATCAGTTTGCCCTACTGAGGAGCAGTGGACAATCCTGCTGCGGAGGGAGCGATGGCTACGATGAGACGCTCCACACCTGCTGCCAGGGAATGCTGCATAAATTCATTGCCGATGGGGAGTGCTGCGGGCAAGGGGTTGTGAGGGACCCGTCACAGGAGATTTGCTGCAATGGTAGAATTCAGGTATGAAGAAACTGATACTAACATTTGATTCTGCCCAAAACACTACATGCCTTGAATTACATGCACCCCATGGCCTCAGTTGCCCCTTGTCTTGGTCTTGGTGCCCCTTCAAAAGTTTCCCATTGACTTTAAGATTTTCCAATGGAAGTGCCCTTTGCAAAATGCAAAGATGAAATTCCAGGCCTACATTATACACTGATAAAATACATTCTTTACACCTCTGATGGATCATTCAAATAGATTCAACAAATAGATTCTGAAAGATTCAGAAGGACTTAGGGTTGTAGGCCCAACCAAGAATTGCTTATCGCGGAGTCAGGCATTCCAATCTTATCCAAGTCCAAACATAACGGTAAGGAGTGAAAGGGAATAAAAGGATCATTGTAAGCAAGTGAACCAAGGAAGTAAGGGGCAATGTTTCAGTATGATTTTTTGTTCTTCTCCTCTTCAGGCACGAGACTATGGAGACCACACAATATGCTGCAATAACATCATCCGTGACGCCCGTCGTGTCATCTGCTGTGGAAATGCTTCGGTCTCACGCCAATCCAAATGGCAAGAATGCTGCAACGGTGTCGTCATCAACAAGGGAGAACAACAATGCCCAGACACAGACATCCAAACTAGGGGTCTTCAAGACACCGATATCCAAACTAGAGGTCTTGAAGACACAACTCATAGGATTTATGCCAGGCAGACGGAGCACGCCCAAAAGGTTGCTGGAAACGGAACAGACGCCATGGAGCTGGGCATCGAAACGACCACGAATGCTGACGGGAGGACAGCTCATGTGGAGCGTATGATGCCGAGAGATGCTACCGAGACAACAGGGGTGGTGTGTAATGGTCTGGCTTACGATCCCAACACTCAAGGCTGCTGTCATGGCACTCTATACAAGCTAACCAATGAGACCTGCATGGGCGGACTGATCGGGGGAGTCTGTGATGGCATCGCCTACAATCCCTCCACTCACGGATGTTGTGGAGTGATCGTGTTCAACCGCACCACTGAATATTGTGATGAAAAAGTTTCTCCATCGGCTGACCGGGATTCTGAGATCAGTGATGGTACCCAGCCAACTGTAAACGCAACCCTGAGGCCACTGTGCGGAGGAGTCATCTACGATCGGCTTCAACATGGTTGCTGTGGTGACCAGCTCTACAATCTCAGCTCAGAGTACTGTGGCGAATCTGAAACAGTCATTCCCAGAATCGCAGAGCAGCCTGATGAACTATCAACGACGAGAGTGACCACAATCTCTTCATATGAGACAAGCACTGTTCCCGACAGCACAGAGTACCCAGAAATATCTGAAGAAGAATGCAATGTTCTCAGAGCCCAAGAAAATGTAACGGATGACTATCAATGCTGCCAAAGCCTTCTGTACAGCCCAGAGAATGCAACCTGCTGCCAGGGCATCTCATCTAGTGACAACGGCACTGTGGTGATTTGGAGCGCCGTGACGGTCGGTGTAGCCTACGGGCGTTGCTGTGACCAGACAGCTTACGATTCCTCAGAGGAAGTATGCTGTAACGAGAGGATCCTGGCCAAGACGTGGTTGACTCCGGACTCGTTCAACACGTGCTGCAAACCGGGAGAGAAGTGGAATCGTTTCTCAGACTCATGCGAGACGGCACCGACGTATGAACCCTTTATGGAGGATGAAACAGAAACATCCGGAATGACACCAGAGGAGTAAGGTATGCGAACATTAAACAAAAAAAAAAGTTGATTTATTTCTAGCATTCAGCTATAATCCCGGCCATATCTCGTTGGGCCCCTTTGCCCCCCTTTCAATGTTGGCTTTCATTGCATGGTCTTCTGCGTTCCAATCGGTTGGGGGACGGGGAGAGAATTACTATTGAAAAAACATTCAAAAGGCTTATTATTCAGGTGGGATTCGAACCCAATACCACTCTAGAGCAGATGCCTAGACACTAGACCACCGAGCTTGCCTGGTACCTAGAGGCCTGGTGCCTGGTACGCTTCGAAACTCATAGATTAGAAGACGACACCACAATGATTCGTTTGCCGACATGTTCTAACTTTCTATATTTACATTAATTTTCAGAGTGATGGTTCCAGCCAGTTCTACCAAGAAACTCTGAGAGTGAGGCAGAACCGAAACAGACCAAAAAACAAAATAAAACATGTATGCTACATTAGCTATCAGTAAATTTGTTTTCCCAATTGTAAGTGTATTACACTACATAATAGTAAGTTTTTCTTGCACTAAGTATATCCAATAATTTTGTACGCACTATTTATTTTTATATCCGAAATGTTTACCGCAATATTAACTATTTATTTATTATTCTAGTAGAGTAACAGTTAATTATTTATTCATTCTAAACCTAATTATTTATTATTGCATTAACAACTCAATTTAAGTAGAACTAGACCATTTATTGTTGATTTTTCAAAAAGTAGGCGGGGTACATTCAAATCTCGTGTAACAATTGATACAAATGGTGATGATTTGAAGTGAACTGTATACAATTTCACTCAAGTTTCAAGTTACAACTTACAATAGTGGTTCAATTTTTTGAAGTTTTCAAATTTAGCTAGATTGTAAGTTACAAGCGCATGTGTGCTACACAAGAATTTGTTTCATATTTATAATGACAATTATTTCTGAAAGGAAAAATCAGGGCTTACAAAAAAAGTTGGTTTTCTGTTGTAAGATTATTCAGTTGAAGATGATTATCATAAGACTATATTTTCTCTATTTTTTCAATGTTCTGTTCCAAATGAAGGGCCCATTCACACTCAACCTACACTTATTGTGAGGTAAAAACATCAAATAACGTGCCATGAAATGAATCTTCAAATCCGGCAGTGATGGACCCTGTGTGTGAAATTCTAGTGGCGATGAAACCCCTGTGTGTGACATGATTTTTCTATTTAATTAAGTATATTTTCCTATGTCCGATAATGGTATTTTACTGCCGATTTATCAATAAGTAATTCAACGAGTTTATCCATAGTTAACGGGTAACTTTAAAGGTTATAGCTTTATATTGTGTGAGTAACTTAATAATACTAACTTGAGGGGTGGAAGCCTGCCCTCTAGTGTTGGACATTGACACCTCAGTCCAGTTTATATATTTATATTTAGTAATTCTCTGTATTTTCTCTAATGTTATCTTCATGTATGCATTATCTTGATCTTGCCTTTGACTACAAGTGCAATGTTAAAAAAAATTATTATAACAATTATAATAATTATAGTAGTAAATAATATATCTCTCCCTGACAGTTACAAAAAAAGCACAATGTTGAAAGCTGGAAAATGTAAAAATGTTGATTCTCCTAAACAGCAAACTTGGACAGTAGAGACCCCTCCACAAACATGATGACATAGTTTAAAGTAAAGTACTGAAATTGGTCTGATATAATTAATATGTATGTAAGTTGAGATTTTCTCTGCCCCTTTTCTTTGAGCAAAGCCCCAAGCTGTGTCATACAAAATCTTGAATGTTTACCGTTTACACTTTTAAGGAACAAGGGTAATTGAGGCATTATTTGCCACTGTCTTAAAAGCCTGTTGTTTTATTCTAACCAAAGGGCATAGTTCTGGAGGGAGAGGTGTGGGTCTTTAGTCAACTTCCAAATGTTAGAAGATGTGTTTGAGTAAAATTAATGATAAACCACACTTTACCTCGACCAAGCGTCAAATATCGGGCTGCTATTATGGAATATCGTAGAGACTTCCCGTTAAGAATTCATTGTTTAAAGTAATTCAAACCAATTCCTTCCAATGATATCGTTTGTAATTTGATATAAATAGTTAATCACTTTAATTATATCGAAGTAGATTCTTAGTTAATGGTTTACTCTAATTGATATGAACTGTTAAATTTGTATTATGTTAGGTATCAGTATTGACTTTCAGATTAAATTTATATAAATATTTTGAGCACCTTTTTCACTGCAATACTGTAATGTAAAACAAACCTCTCCTTACCCTTTGCAATTTCCCATTAACTTTGCAATGTTTATATTTGCCAGTAAAGTATAATAATATGGTGTTATTGTTCGATATAAGCTACCAATAAAGTGTGTGCTGCTTTTCAAAATAAAAGTTTAAAAATGTGATCATGTGTGTTTTCTGGAATTTATTATGAATGTTCTAATAGGGGGGGGGAACAAAATACAACTAACAATCTTAAACTCTACAGAAGGACCACTAGATGCTAATGACTAACGCCACCCAGGCAATATAATACCCATTGCCTGGTCAATATAAGTACTGCACATCTGTATGCAATGTGAGTGTCTGTTAAGGGTTTGGGTACTCTCTGTGCTACACGAAACACAAACGTCCACAGATTTACATTGAACTTAAGCGTTTTAAAGACAATGATCGTAGAAAGCTTCTCTCAAAATATTACTTATTTTGAGGTGCTGAAGTTTTTGAAAAATGAGTAAAACAATTTAACGTAAATAATGCTCGTCTCAGTGAGTTATAAAGAAAAACAGCACAAATCAATTTAAAACACTTAAGAAAAACATGTGACTACAATTATCAGCTCTGAATAGGCCAATATACCCTGTTCACAACGCGCATTTTGACACACAAAATGCCAAACGGAAGACGCGCGTGTATGTGCACTACGCATTGTGAAAGGGTCTATACATATAAATACTGCAAGTCCGTATACAACAATAATGCCTACCTGTGACTGTGGCCCTCAGTTCTGGATGCCCTGACTCATAATATTTTCGATGATGTCCTCCTCGTCAAGTTCTAGTGCCCTGGAGGCGTACTCAATCACGTCTTCTCCCATCCAGGAACCGTTGAAGCTCTCTAACTGACAGATCGAGGTGTAGATTCTTAGAAGGTCCGCTGGCTGAACGTCGCCCGTCCGCGTCTTATCAGTGTACCCAAACTGGTGGATAATATCTGCATGGCCCGGAGCCCAAGATCTGAATGTTTCGAACGAGCAAATCAACCCGACAATATAGAAGATTTGAAAAACAAACATCTTTTACACTTAACTGTTTCTTGTGACGATTATCCCTCAACATTTCCGCATGAATCTTGCTACCAGGAAAAGATACACTGTGCAATCCCCCAGGCAGATTAAATCAGCCAAATTTTGGGACTGAGTGTTGTTGGCAGGGCCGGTGTCAAATCAACCCTATTCTTATTGGCTACACCATCTATGTGAGCTCAAAGTGATCCTTATGAACGTTCCAAGTTGTAACCAAAAGTAAGAAATGAGAAGTAAGCTTTGAACTTGTGTGTGACTTGACTACAGTAATTTTTCAAGAATTTTAAAACAAGAAATTAATTTTACAAATAAATGACAGGGCGCTGCTAAGGTACCTATGACAACACAATAACCAAACCTCGGCATGCTAGGGATTGAAATACATCAAAATCTTGAATTCTTTTTGGGAAATTTTGATAAATTTTACAATGTTAGAATTTAATAATGCTAAAACTTTATGAAAATAAAAAAATGCTAGAAATAAATAATGATAAGCGTTTGGAGATTTCCTTACATAAAGCACTATATACAAAACTAGTTATTATTATAAAGTGAAACCCACAAGACAGTGAGGAAGAAAACTCACTCTATTATTTTGGCAAGGTGTTGTTTCCTCTTGACGAGTAACTGTCGGACAAAGTAGACGAAGATAAACGCCTGCTGCTGAGACAGATGATGATTGATGAACAGATCACGCTTAGGAGTAATCCTCACGAGACAAAGAGTCTGGTCCTTTGTCTGGAGAATGAGGTCAGAACCATTGTTAGAGACAGGATTTCAAACAAGATGGCCGTCTATTACAGAGTAAATAATAAAATAATAATACTAAAGTCTTAAATAGCACACGTATCTATCAAACAAGGTACTCAAGGCGCTTTGTATATACATTTTGACAGGAAGACCCGATTATGTAGCACCTTTATAAGGGTTTACAAGGTGCTCCAGTGCATTCAGCAGCCACAGCCAGGAACACCGGGAAGAACCCCTTCTCTTATTATACAAGACACCAGTTTTAAGTTATAATAAGCCTGAAGAATTTTCTGATAAATATTTTTTTAAATATTCACTAATTTTTTAATGATGAGATTAAAGTTTACAAGTAAAAATACATTCAACACAATAAATGTCTTACATAAATGACCATTTTAATCCATCTCTTAACTTGCTTCGGTGACCAAAACCTTTATTTTTCACTCTTAAATTGTTGTTAAAATATCGATGAACTCCTTAGCAATTTCTTTAATGATGTGTTCAACATTTACTTTAACATGCCCAAGATTTATGTTTGTGCTAAACTTTCAGAGGCTGGAGTGAGAAAAAAGGCAATGTTGGTCGAATCTGTAATCAATCAACCCAATCAATCAATCATTAAAAACAAAAGGCGCCAAACAAACAGTCAATGCTCACACAATGCAAAATTAGACTCTAAGAGTCTAGTATGAAAAAATGGCAATATTAACACTACTAACTGGTAACAAATAAATAAGTGAATGAATGGAGAGATGAATCAATCAATCAATTAATCATTATATATAAAGGTGCCAATCCAGCAGTCAATGCTCACTGCAACACAAAAATGAACATGTACAGTCAAGAGAGAGAGAGAGAGAAAAGAAACAGGCAAAAACAGTTGAATCTAAAATAGACAATTTGATATATCAATGCAAAACTAGACTTGCAAAGACTTGCAAGGTCTAGTGTGAGAACAAAGCAATACTATTAGAATCTGAAAAAGACAAATCTCCACAATGCAAAACTTGAACAGTTACAAACATCACACAAGATTTAAAGAAAACATTTTATATACAAGATTAACAAAATCCCATTGTTTTGTTCAGTTGACATAAACTCATAGAGTTTTGAAACAGGGAAACTTTGGTATCAACATGATACAAAAAAACATCAATGAGGAAAACAAAAGATACTTACATTTGAAATGGAATTATTTTGCTCTCCACTAAAATATGGATTGAAAGAAGTAAGTGGCTCCTACAAATCAATGAAAAAAAACAGAAATATTAAGGACTTCGAAAAGAAGTTCACAAGTTTTGGTTGTCCAGTTGACCAGTTACACTATGGGCCAAATTTCTTAGAAATGGTCTTATTCTCTGGTTTTCGTCTTTGATTTGATAATTTTTATTTTGTTCATGTATTTTACTGCACATTTTTACTATTACAGCAATGTAATTTAACTTTTACAGCCATAAACTAATAAACTACATTATAAAAACTAAAGTATTAAAAAAAAAAAGAAAAAAAAAAGAATCGCGCCCACGTAAAACTCAAAATAACTTGGTCCCGGAAGCTCAAATACACACAAGATTTGCACAGACTTTGTAAAGATTTCCTGCAACCATCTCCAAAAGAATGTCCATGTACATGCAAAGCAATCCAGTCACAGGGCCTGAATAGCAAAGATCTGATAAACTTAACACTAACCTTGTGTAGAAGTTGAATATCACAGCTGAGCTGCATCAATGCCGACAGGGCTCGATACTTGAACATGTTTCCTGCTGGTTGAGACATCACCTTAGTTAAGAAAATAAACCGTAAATCAGTTCTTTAGAATTTGGTAGAAAACAAAAGTTATATACAACACTACGGAAACAAACCTGTATTAGAATAATAGTTAGTATAATTTTGAGTTGATTTAAGAAAAATAGACTAGAGCAGGACTTGAAACTGTGACCTCAAGATTAGCGTACCGGCGTCTTTCAACTGAGCTATCTAGCCCTTATGTTAGCAGTCTCTCTTTTTGGTCAACATCTTTGTTCGAGGGTGCCAGCTATTCAACCTGTAACTGCTGTGTAGCCAGTTGTTAATGATACAACCTGGGAAGCAGCAACACAGTCAGTTTCCTTCACAGTTTGTTAAATAAAATAATAATAAAATATTTTATAATAATAAAATAATAATATAATTAAATTTGGTTCTTGTCAAAGACATAAGTGCCTTGTTCAAGGACAAAAGTGTCTCTCTTGCTCAAGGACACAAATCCACCCTCTGGCAACAGAACTCGAGTACGCTTGCCGATCGACCACAACACTCCACACCAATGGAAACATTTCAACAATTTTAAACAAATTTCTTAGTGCCCTTCCCCCCCCCCCCAAATGTCTGGACAGTCTAAGTGTTCTATCTGTACTCACATCGTAACAAGCCTCCGACATGAAGATGTTGAATTCAACTCGACCATACTTGAATGAGGCCAATCTCTCCAACAACTGGCTCGTAATGATGTAAGCGTGGGTCCTTTCTTTCTTGTAAGGTATACTGCCAATCACTTTGATGGGTATGTCTGGAAATATACGAACATTTGAAATAAAAGAAATACTGGCTATTGATCCCTTGCAATGATGTCATATTTGACTACTGTCTTCCGATGGCATTCCGTTTTGGAATGTAGTTACAAATATTGTTTGTGGCTTACGTCACAGGCTTTGCCTAGAATGAACAATGTACAGTAACACACAGGGAATCTGAGTCTCCAAGTGGCTGGGCAAGAATGATCATGTGGTGGCATCATGGCCAATCTCATGACCCTGCCTCCTGCCGATTTCTGCATTTGCAATCAACAATCTTCACATACGGGGCAAGTGCCG